>NC_133153.1:34791091-36097703 GCF_048418815.1 Hemitrygon akajei | reverse complement strand
TTCAATGCACCCATCACTCTCTGTGTAAAAAAACCTTCCTCTAACATTCCCTCTATCCTTTCCTCCAATCACCTTAAAATTATGCCCCCTCATTCTAGAGATCAGAAGAAGTAAGGACATGAAGCAATTTGAAAATGAAGATGAGAAATTACATGTGTAGGAGAGGCCGTAGGCCAATAAAGATACTTATGTTGTGTAGCTTTGTGCTCATTGGAACAATTGTGTCAATACTCTTCCTATTAGGTTTGTCCAGAAATTTCAACACTGCTGTAAGGGCACTGCTTAGAAAAGGAAAACACCAACATCTGTTTAATTCTTCATTGTGATTCATCTGCAGCCAGAGACAAGCTGCAACTGGCTCTTTGGCTTGCATGTGTGATTGATGTTTGGATGTAATCTTTGGCACCCATCTGCAAAACACACTTTTACAGGTGCACTAGAACATTTGACTCTGAATATTGTGGAACAATGTGTGCTGGCAATATCAGAACCCAAGTGCAGAGGAAAGATAGTCTCTGCTGAAGAAACAGCTACCAGAGTTTATTCATAATAATTCCAAAAGAACATCAGTGGCTCGGCTGAGCAACGCCGTGAGAAGTGACATTCACAAAACTAGGACCCAGTGATTAGTGTTAATCAGGCATCCGCTTAAATAATACAAGTAACATGGAATCCCCAAACCTATCAAAACAAATTTAACAAGCTTAAACAGGAAGCAACAGAGGACTGCATTACCAAGAGTGAGATGCTTGAGAAAAACACAAGGAACTCTAAATGATTAACGACTCTCATTAACAATTAACCACAATTAGGAGCTCTAAAAACTTCAGAACCCAGCGCCCTCCGGTGTCCTGCACAGGCCCGAAGAATTCATTACATATTGTAATACCTTGCTTCAAAATTCATTGTGCTTTAAGATTTGTTTGTTGGCCTGTAATGCTACCCGTATCTCCTATCAATACCTGCCCTGCCAAGAGTAACATGTTTTCTGGAAAACTGATTTGTTCATCTGGGCCTGCCCCATTAGTCAATGTTATGATTACTCAGAGAGGACCTCTGCTTCATAATTTCTCACTCAAAGCTCTAATTAGTCTGAATGGAGATGAACCATACCAGTGCTGAAGCTACAAGCCAATAAAAGACATTTAGAGCCTTGGAAATCATCCACTGTCTATGCTGGACAGTGTATGCCATCACAAGTCATTACAGGTCTGTGCAGGGAAGTTAACTCTCTCTTAGCACCTGCTCTAAAAATAACAAGGCAAGAAAACCTGCCGATGCTGGAAATCCAAGCGGCACACACAAAATGCTGGAGGAACTGAGCAGGCCTGGCAGCATCCATGGAAAAGAGTAAACAATCAACATTTCGGGCTGAAACCCCCTCATCGGGACTGGAAAAAAGGATGAGAAGTTAGAGGAAGAAGATGGGTGGGGGAGGGGAGGAAGAAGTACAAGGTGGTAGTGATAGGTGAAACTGGAAGAAGGGGAGGGGTGAAGTAAAGAGCTGGGAAGTTGATTGGTGAAAGAGATAAAGGGCTGGAAGAGGGAGAATCCAATAAGGTTCATGGAAGAAAGGAGGAGCACCAGAGGGAAGGAGATAAGGTGAGAGACGGAAATTGAAATGAGGTAATGGTGAAAGGGGTGGGTGCAATTACCAGAAGTTTGAGAAATCGATTTTCATGCCATCAGGTTGGAGGCTACCTAGACGTAATATAATGTGTTGCTCCTCCAGCCTCATCATGGGAGTAGAGGAGGCCATGGTAGAAATACCAAGGCGAGTTAGCTGGTGGAATGCAATCCCATGGAGTAAATTGCAGAATCTGCCTTCCCTAATCTGACCTGAAAGTTCTCAGGAGCTTTGATGCATTAGTTTCCCTAAACAGGTAATGTTCCATTTACTACGCAATAAATTTTACAAACTAAGGTTTTCACCAATCAGGCAAAGTTGGGTTATAGAGTCTTAGCCCTCAATGCCATATTCAATATCTACATTTCTACTTTGCCCACTGATAGTGTGTGGTACACAAAACATGCCTCCCAAGAGTGCACGACCCCTCTGTAATGCTAAGTATTCTCACAAACAGGACTGAGCACTAGAATTGAGCAGGATGTGGAGTGAAATATTCCGAACATTAAAAGGCCTGAACAGATTAGATATGGCAAAGTTATTTCCCATGGTAGGGGAGTCTAGACAAGAGGGCATGACTTCAGGATTGAAGGACGTCCATTTAGAACTGAGGTGCGGAGAAGTTACTTTAGACAGAGGGTGGTAAATCTGTGGAATTTGTTGTCACGAGCAGCTGTGGAGATCAAGTCATTGGGTGTATTTAAGGCAGAGATACTGTAGATAGGTTCCTGATTATCCAGGGCATCAAAGGATATGGGGAGAAGGCAGGGGAGTGGGGATGACTGGAAGAATTGGATCAGCCCATGATTGAATGGCAGAGCAGACTCAAAAGGCCAAATGGCCATCTTCTGCTTCTATATCTTATGGTCTAATGGTCTTATAGGTCTCTTTGAACATTAACACCACCCAAGCTCTCAGCACTTAAAATAATATCTGATTTTTTTTTCCCTGAGTGGATAACCTCACACTGTTTTTAACACTGTACCCAATCGCTATGCCAACATCCCATCAATTTTCCTTATGACTTGCAGTACCTGTATACTAACTTAATTTGCTTCATCTATTAGGACCCCTAGATTGTGGAACGGAGAGAGGGGTGTGGTGTGATCGCTGAGAATGTGAAATTAATGTAGAATTAGTGTAAATGGATAGTGGATAGTTGAGTCTTCTTCCTACTGCCCATTATGCCATTGGGTGTTTAGGGCTGCAATGTAGGTCTTCCATCTCTGGCAGTGTTCAGGGCTTCGTTTATCATGTCAGTAGCTTCCTCTCAGTTTTCACTACCGTCAGTAATGTAAGTCCCAGAAGGAGGCTCAGGAATACCGTCACATTCAGATATAGAAAGATTCTTCATTGCTGTTTCCATAACAATTTTGTTTTACCAGTCAGGGTTGTTAGCTCCGAGCTGAACCTCCAAATCTGGAGGACTAGTGGACCACTCTTAGCTTGGCCTCTACCCTTTGACCTGCTTGGCAAGGATGACCCTATCAAGAGCCAAAGTATAAAGCCCTGCCTCCAGCCAACATAGCTCACCGGGTCATTGAGGCAAGCAAGTCTCCAAATCCTATGACGAATTTGTGGTCCTTTCAGAGGTGATATTTGAGTAACACACACAACGTCTCAGCAACATCTGCAGAATCTCTTGTGTTTAAGAAGTTAATAGTTTTTTTATTGATGTAGGGATACAGTGCAAGGATAGGCCCTTCCGGCCCAATGAACTGTGCCAGCAATCCTCCAATTTAACCCTAGTCTAATCATAGGACAATCCACAACTTACTAACCGGTACGCCTTTGGACTGTGGGAGGAAACCAGAGCACGTGGGGAAACCCACACAGTACAAACTCCTTGGTGTGCACTTGGTGGATCGAAGGGCCTACTTCTGTGCCATGTGGCTCTGAAGTAGCCACAAGTAGTGATAGAGTGGCTCTGTCACTCTATATTGGAAGAGGCGGCGAAAAGCTTGGATAATGAGTCAGGCTCTAAGTAGCGTGTTAAAAGAAGGTGAGGTATGAAGGGGATTCCAGGGTTTAGGATTGATGCAGCTCAAGGCAACTCCATTACTGTAAATAATCCATAGTTTCTTTATCTCTGAAAGCTGAACTCATAGCACTGACGAGATAGCACAACAATGCAGTCAGTTAGGCCTCACAGTTTTGGAGAATCCCCACCCATAGTGCTGTTTGTGTGAAATCTGCACATCCTCCTTCTGGAAGCAGAGAACTCCAGTTTCCTCCCACAACCCAGGGACATCCAGGTTGATTTGTTAATTTGCAACAGTAAAGTGAGTGGGAGAATCTGGGAAGAGTTGATGGGAATGTGGAGAGGATAATAAGGGATTAGTGTAAATGAAAGACTTGGTGACCTAAACAAACCATCTCCTCGCCTAATGACTCCAAGTCTCAAAGAAACTCAAAGAATACAGTGGTTAAAACTGGGGCTCTGAATAGGGTGGAATGCTGTAATCAAGAGGGATCCAAGGAGGTCACGAAGAGAATGAGAAAAACAGAGAGAGGGAGAGGGAGAGAGGGAGGGGGAGGGGAGAGAGAGAGAGAGAGAGAGAGCGGAGACAATGTTGTGAAGAAAAGGTTGAAATTAAAACTGAGAAAACTGAGACTTTCCTGGACTTGAAACCAATATCACACGGCAAGCACAAAAGTAATAAATTTCATCCCCAAAGCAATTAAATAACGAAGATATTTTATCCAATGTTATAAAATAATGCAACACAATAAACGTAGATTATAGAATCTCAGAATAATGAATGATGATGTATCACTCAATAAACCAGCAGCAATTTATACGACAGATTTTAATCATTCACTATGAATGTCATAACAGATCAATGCCACAGAGCAGATTTGTTATCAGCATTATAATTTGACAGCAGCAGGGCATGAATATAAGCGACTGTTAAAATTTATACAACCTACATATAAAGTAACAATTATTCTGAAGATAGTTCAAAGCTTTTTTTAATCTTCACTTTCAGATGGAATTTATAAAGCACTCGAGCTCCCAATTTATTTCTCATTTAACTTTTCTGATTATTTGTAAAGCAGAACTCAAATGCCTGAAGCTTCCCTGTGGCTTAACTGCTAATTGAACTGTCTAGAGTGGTGCTGAACGATATAATGTAGGAAGATCTCTCATTTGTGCTGTATTAGCTGAACTGATGGGATATGAAAAAAACAACTTTAAATTAAGCAGAACTGGGAAAAAAAAATATCTTTTTCTGCTGATGCATATGCAATTGGGTGTGTGCAGTGTGGACATGAAGTGTCAACATGGAGCAGAGAGTGTAAATTTGGCAGGAGCAAAGTATGTTGGCAATGGCGAGGGTGGAGTGCTGCTGGAGGGGTGTTGGACAGGTGGCGGAGAAGGAGGGGTGGTAGGGCAGGTGCAGGTGCAGAGACACTCAGCCCTGAGGCACCAGAAAGGGTTATTTGATTCCAAACAAATAGTTTATTGATCATTGTAGAATGTCCCTCTGGTGCTTCCCACTCCCTCCCCTCTCCCTTTCCCTTTTCCCAACCATGATTCCCCTCTCCCTGCCCCCTTCCACAATAGAGACCCATATCAGAATCAGGTTTATCATCACTCACATATGTCATGAAATTTGTTTTTTTTGGTGGCAGTAACACAGTGCAATACATAAAATTACTACAGCACTGTGCAAGAGACTTAAGTACCCTAGTTATATATGTGCTTAAGACTTTTGCACGGTACTGTATATGACAATACTTGACTAATGAGATTTAGATATCCTTGCTTATGGAGGATTACAAATCAGTTCTCATAGATTCTAAAGACTAGTTTCACTCCCATGAGTTCATTGGAGAAGATTAAAGATTAGCTTTATTTGTCCTATGTACATCAAAACATACAGTGAAATGTGTCGTTTGTGTCACGACCAACACTGTCCAAGGATGTGCCCTAGGCAGCCCTCAAATGTTGCCATGCTTCCAGTGCCAACAGAGCATGCCCACAACTAATTCTAACCCATACGTTATTGGAATGTGGGTGGAAGCTGAAGCACCCAAAGGGAACCCATATGGGGATTGGTATCAGACTGCTCTGCACCAGAAAATAAAGTCCTGGTTTATGCAATCTCTCCCTGAAACTCAGGCCCCCAAGTCCAGGCAATACCCATGTTTGGCAGTTTATGGAATCGATGACCAAAGGTCAAACCCATGATTGGACGTTCCAGGGGTTAAGCCCAAAGGTCAAACCCATGATTGGAGGGTCCTAAGGTCAATACCCAGAGGCTGGCAAAATTTGAAGGGCAAAGATGAAGGCTGAAGTCCAGAGGTAGAAAGCCTGAGAGATCGAAGATGGAAGCTGGCGGAGTCAATTAATTAGTTGCTTGGAGACCTTTGATGTGCTTTATTTCACTGCACTATCCCATCTGATAAAATAATTTATGTGATGATCAAATAATCTACCTACTTTATCAACAGTGAGATAGAGAAAAATTGTGTCACTTTGGAAAAGTCTGGAAGAACTCAACAGGTCAGGCAGCATCTATAGAGAGCAATAACCAGTCAACATTTCTGGCAGCGACCCTTCATCAGCTCAGATGAAGGGTTTTAGACCAAATTATCAACTGTTTATTCCTCTCCATATATGCTGCCTGATTTGCTGAATTCCTCCAGCAGTTTATGTGTGTTACTCTGGATTTCCAGCATCTGCAGAATCTCATGTGTACACGTGTAGCTTTTCAACTCCATATGGGGATGCCTTTGAAGTTGTCCTTGCAGACAAAGAGCAGTTTGAGACTTTTTTTATTGAGGGCTTTAAGCACCATAATGTTAGAAAACATCAATGCTGTGAAATTGATTAGTAAAAATATTAATCCACTTCGGACATTAATAATAACTTAGAAAATTTCTGCAGGCAGACTTATAGTCTAGGTGCAACAGTTAGCCAGAGAGCAACCTTGTTTATTGTTTCCAATATAAGACATCCTTGCGAATGTTCAATTTTTGTTAGTGGTTAGTTTGTGGTACGGTAATGTAGCAGTTAGAGTATCCCTGTTACTGAGTCAGCGACCCGGGTTCAATTCTGCCCTCTTTGTAAGTAGATTGTACAATCTCCCCGTGTTTCTTTTTTCTTTTTAAGATGGCTGGGGTCCTGTCGGAGTCCATGATCCACTGCTACAGTTCAAATTCTGGTTCTTCACGGGCGGTGGGTTTTCACTCTCGGACTTGCCGAACGGCCTGGCATTTTGATATCTCCAGGTGCAGCCTGGAAGACGTGCGCCTTTAGGGTGCGGCCCCATGGATGACCCAATTCCTCACAGATGTCTCCAACTGAGGTGTTGTGGGAGACTGAAACGTTAAGACAGCAAGCAGTGTACGCTGCTGTTGAAAGAAGGTCCGTGCACTCTCCCTCTCCTAGATGGGTTAGAGTTTGTAAAATGTGTTCAGGAAAGTTTTCTAAATCAATATATAGAGGTACCGACTAGAGAGGATGCAATATTAGATCTCCTAATAGGAAACGAGTTAGGACAGGTGACGGAAGTGTATGTAGGGAAACACTTTGGTTCCAGTGATCTTGACACCATTAGTTTCAACTTGATCCTGGATAAAGATAGATCTGGTCATCGGGTTGAGGTTCCCAAACTTGAAAAAGGCCAAATTTGAAGAAATGAGAAAGGATCTAAAAAGTGTGGATTGGGACAGGTTGCTCTCTGGCAAGGATGTCGTTGGTAAGTGGGAGGTCTTCAAAGGAGAAATTTTGAGAGTGCAGAGTTTGTATGTTCAGACAAGCGTCGTGGCAGATTGTAACATCGAAACAGCGAGCTGTTGGCCTTCCTTCTCACAGTTGCTGGAGTGATATCTCTGTCTACAGCCTGTCTGAGGTGATGAAGTGTTGGAATGGACAGTAGTTTTTGATGAACTCTAGATCATGGTCTCTGGGGTCTTTGCTGTTGCTTGCATGGTGGGTGGTGGGAGGCTGAGGTTTTTGCTGAGCAAGTGGGGGGAGAGGAAGGGGGGGAGAGTTGATGCTTTCACTGCTGCCTGTGTGTGGAAGGAGGGGGGCATTTGGGGTTCTAACATTCTTTATTGTTCATTCTTTGGGGTTTTTTCTGTTTCGTGGATGTCTGCAAAGAGTAAGAATTTCAGGTTGTATACTGTATACATTCTCTGATAGTAAATAGAACCATTTGAACCATTAAAGCATGGGCTCCCTCTGAGTACTCCAGTTTCCCCTCAAATTCTAAAGACGTGTGGGTTAGTAGGTTAATTGGTCACTTGGGTTTAATTGGGTGGTGCAGGGTTGCCGGGCTGGGAGGGCCTGTTTTTGTGCTGTATCTCTAAATAAATAGGTAGATAGATGGATTGATTGATAGATAAATAGATAAACAGACAGACATTCAAATGAATGCATAAATAAATAAATAAACAAAGAAGGAAAGAAAATTTAGATGTAAAATAAATTGTTTGCTAGTTCTGACCAGTAATAAAATTGTAAAAATATTCACACAGCAACTCATCAATCACAGTTTTATAAATTTCGTTTGATTTTCAGAGACTTTCTTGAAGCTTATTCCAGCTTGAAATGTTGTTACATGCCAGAACCCTGACTGGACCTTCCTTAAGCCATCTGCCTTTGCAACAACTCTCCAAGATCAGCTTCAGGATTCTATTGTTGATGTTGCCTTCCTGCAGATGTTGTTTTTCATCTCTGAGGTCCTGTTTCTAACCCAAGCTACACTGGGGAGATGCAATTCCTTTCTGGTTGTAGCAGAATATGTTTCGGATAAACTGACTGCAGTTCACTGTGGGACTTTCCCATATAGCCAACATAACACCTTTGATATGATAACCCGGCAATATCAATTGAAAAGATGATAGAGAGACACCAGAGACTGCAGATGTTGGAATCTGGAGCTACAAACAATCTGATGGTTAAGCAGCATCTGTAGGAGATAAGGAACTGTGATAATGAAAGATAAAAATGAAGATTAGCTGTATTTGTCACATGTACATCAAAACATTAAGATATACAGTGAAATGCGTTGTTTGCATCACTGACCAACACTGTAAGTGCTGCCATGCTTCTGACAGCAACATAGCATGCCCACAACTTACTGACTCTGACTTATATGTCATTGGAATATGGGAGGAAATTGGAACACCTGGAGGAAACCTTCACAATTATCCTTACAGATGGCGACAGAATTGAACACATGTTGCCAGTGCTGTAACTAATCGCTGCGTTATCATGTTCAAAGGATTCAAAGTACACTTATTATCGAAGTATGTATGCAGTATACAACCCTGAGATTCGTCTTCTTCAATGGCAGCCATGAAATAAAGAAAACCATGGACTTCATTCACAGAAAAACATCAGCTCCCCAAGCTCAAAATAAACAAATTGTCCAAATGACAGGAAAGAATGAGCAAAAAACACAATATAAAACACAAAATTGAAAGAGTTCAGCTCAGTGTTCACTCTCTGCAGCCCACCCTGATTCAAAATTGCCCAAAATAGCAACAGAGGAAGGAGAGACCAGAAACACATCCTAATGCGAACTGCAGTTCAATGGACAAACTGGATACCTAGAAACTCTGCACCATCCTCTAACAGCATCAAGGGAGAGAGAGAGACCTCCACACACAGACACCTTCTCCAGCAGCAGTGAGCGAGAGGCTACTAGACAGCGCTGAACCCTTGCTTGCCTTGATGCTTTCAATCTTTCTTGATGCTTTAATTGTCAAGATTGGCAAGAAATAGAGTCAATCATAGGCTTGCACCCCATCTCTAAACAGCTTGGCCTCGAGGACGTTCACCTCACGGAACCTTCTTGAAGACAGCAAGGCTCCAGATCACTCAATCAGCTGGAAAACACACCAACAAACTGTATATCACAGGCTCCAACAACACCAGAACCCATTTGAAAGAAAAAGTAGACACTTATGTTTAATAGAAATGTGGAAAACCTGCAGCACAATACAGGCCCTTCGGCCCACAATTCTGTGTCGAACATGTACTTACTTTAGAAATTACCTAGGGTTACCCATAGCCCTCTATTTTTCTGAGCTCCATGTATCTATCCAGGCGTCTCTTAAAAGACCCTATCGTATCTGCTTCCACCACCATTGCCGACAGGGCATTCCACGCACTCACCACTCTGCGTAAAAAACTTACCCCTAACATCTCTTCTCTACCTACTTCCAAGCACCTTAAAACTGTGCTCTCTCGTGTTAGCCATAACGCAAGTTTCATCTTCTCTTTTTACTGGCTGTCTTGCCTCTCTACTCTCAATCCTGATGCAGGGTTTGGCCCAAAACATCAGCAGTTCCTCTAATCCCACAGATTAGAGTAACACATGCCATCAGATTTACTGCTGCAAAAAATGTCAGATGAATAATATAAATAAAACCAAACATCATGCAAGTGCACTGGTCAGTATTCTAATTAATGCCTTGTTAATTAACCACAAATGCAAGTTGTTCGTGGATTAGAAGTTCCATCAGGGAAAAAGAAACCCGATCTGTAGGCATCTGAGGGCTGAGATCCAACAAAAACTTGTGACCTGAAGAGCAGATGGTAAGTGGAAAGAGCACAGGAATGCAAGGGAGCGGAGAGCTGATAATTACAACTGCTCATCTGCCCATTGCCCACCTACTGTCTCTCCTATCCCCATCCATCTGGCCATCATCCCTCCTTCATGTGGTCCCATTTGCAAGTCCTCCCTGGTTTACAAACACCTGTTCTATGTAATCATCTTACCTTATATGTTTTCGCTGCTGCCTGTGTGAAGGGGGGGGGGGGAAGTGTCTTCAGGCCTTCGATGTTTCTATTGTTCTATGGGGTTTCTTTGCTTCATGGATGTCAGTGAAGAGGATTAATTTCAGGTTGTATACTGTGTACATACTCTGATATTAAATGTACCTTGAAACCTTATTTAGTTACTTTTGTTCCAGGTTAGAGTATGGATTTAGATTCCTTTTCGAACCGAAGACTGAGACTTCAACACCTTGTTTGGATATTGTTTGGACATAACCAGGAGCCCCCTACCTGTTCGAGTGGCAGCCTATACCTACAAGGCATAATCAGTGAATTCTGATTGCACATGCAGGTCGTCATCAGCTTACGCATGCCTGAGTTATGGTGTCCGGGAGGCCAGCGGATGGATAGGCTGGTTGTTAAGGGGTTGCAGGGGTCATCTTCCTCACTTCCGACTTGTGAATTAGACTCGTTACGAACCAAACATCCTGCTGAAGGCAAAGAGTGGAAGCAAATTTATCAAGGACAGAGGCAGTCAGAGTAGAACCATGATTATGGATTTATGGATTATGGATTCACCACAAACCTAGCCCAACAAGACATGTTGGGTCATTTCCTATGTGCTATTATTGGTCCTGTGCAGCAGACAGTATCCTTGCAGAAGTTCTACAACCCGATGGAGGAGATCATGTTCAGACTCACCTAGGAAAAGGGGGCTTGTTAGGGAGGCTTCAGAGACTCCAATACAACCAAGAAAGCAGGCCAGTCCAAATGTGAGAAATACACATGATTGATTGGTTGTTTTCTGTCATATCTGATGATGGCAGGGAACTGCAGAGAGAAGCCTGTGCAGGAGAGCTTTTAAAGTGGAAAAGCCATTGCACGGGGGCAGTTCCACTCTCCTGACCTCAGAAGTCCAGGTCCAGTGGCACGAGTAGTTGTCCAACTGGGGTCTTCCTTAGATGAAGTGGATCATAATGACTTCTTGTCATGCCCTTCACCCTCCGCAAAGCATTGCAGAACAGCCTTCCTGGCCATTGTATCTCACTGTTTATCTTATCTACCCAGTCCACCGTAGCTGTCTCCAGTTTACTCCCTCATCATAAAGATAAGCAGCACTGTGCAAAAGTCTTAGGTATATATATCTAAAAAAAAAATCTGTAAAGCAAACACGCTTTCAAAAATAATGAAATGAAAAGTTTCTAAATGTCAGAAAAATTACGATAAAGAGCAGTAAACAGTAAAAAAACTAAATCAGATCAATATTTGGTGTGCTCACCCTTTGCCTTTAAAACTGCGTCAATTATTTTAGATACACTACCATGCAATTTTATAAGAAAATCAGCTGGTAGGTTGTTCTAAGCATCTTGGAGAACTTGCCACCATTCTTCCACATACTTTGGTTGTCTCGTTTGCTTCTGTCTCTCCAGGTAATCCCAAACAGACTCGATGATGTTGAGATCAGAGATCGGTGGAGGCCACACCATCTGAAACCATATAAAAAGTCTAGGGTGCCTAAGACTTCTGCAAGTACTATACAGGTTAGGAGGTCACGTGGGTGCGATTGGGCAATGGGGGCTCTTGGTCCAGAAGGGCCTGTTCCCATGGTGTATCTCTAAATAAAATAAAATTTAACAGGTCTATGTGATTAAGCTGCCCTTCAATGTTCCATGCCTCTTCCTATAGACTGTCTTTACTCAATCATGTTCTTGGCAACTACCCAACTTAATAGCAAATGAACTGTTGTACACCTTAAACCAACAATACCAGGAAATTAAATAAAATAATTAAATGCCATTTAATTTTTGAATCAGAACAGATGGTGTTACTGACTAACTCTCACAAATTGTTACTGGATATATGGAAATTCTACTCACTAATCAACAGCTGTAGAGCGCAAGTCTTTTGGCCAACATCATGAGAATCTGAAAAATAATTGATCAGCATTTAGGAGCACATTAAAAGGGACATTGCGCTGGTCAGAAATAGCAATGAAGGACCAGCAAAAATGGGAAACTGAACTTGTGGCTACTCAGATCAACTCCACAAAATGCCAGAGGAACTCAGCAGGTCAGTCAACATTTAAGGAAGGAAATAAGCAGACAATGTTTCGGGTCTCTCTGGGTCTCAGCCCAAAACGTTGACTGTTTATTCCTGCCCATACACCTCCTCCCTCACCTCCATTCAGGGCCCCAGGCAGTCCTTCCAAGTGAGGCAACACTTCACTTGTGAATCTGCTATGGTCGTCTATTGTGTCCAGTGGCCCCGATGCAGCCTCCTATACATTGGTGAGACCCGTTGTAAAGTGGGGAACTGCTTTGCTGAGTACTTCTGCACCATCCATCACAAGTGGGACTTCCCAGTGGCCAAACATTTTAATTCTGATTCCCATTCCCATTCTGATGTGTCAGGCCATGGCCTCCTCTTGTGCCGAGAGAAGGCCATCCTCACCTTATATTCCATCTTGGTAGCCTCGAACCTGATGGCATGAATATCGATATCTCCTTCCAATAAACAAACTTCCCCCTCCACTTCTCTTATTCCCCTCTCTGATCTTTTACCTCTTTTCATCTGACTAGTATTCCCCCCGGATCCCCTCCTCCTTCCCTTTCTCTATGGTCCACTCTCCTGTCCTATCAGATTTCTTCTTCTCCAGCCTTTGACCTTTCTCACCCACCTGACATCACCTGCCACCTTCCAGCTAGCTTCTTTCCCATCCTCCACCTTTTAATTCTGGCATCTTCCCCCTTCCTTCTCAGTCCTGAAGAAGGGTCTTGGCCTGAAATGTCAACTATCTATTAATTTGCTTAGATGCTGCCTGCTCTGCTGAGCTCCTCCAGCATTTTGTGTGTTGCTCTGGATCTCCAGCATCTGCAGAATCTCTTCTGTTTGTGGATACTCAGAATTGGGTCTATTTATTTTATTTTGTTCTACATTTTCTTTTACATGTTGTGGTTGGAATTAAGGCATTGGGGAAGTTAACAAAAACTCCTTGCAGCAGTGATGAAAATGAGGCATGACTGATTTGGAATCCTCAAGGTCAAGCAACACATGGAGAGTTGAACAACAGCCATTGCTTACTTCATATTTGCAGACAGTTCCTGCCAATTTTCTCCATCCACCATCTGTATCTTTCACAGAGTGTGTAAGCTTCCAACCTCCTGTAACATCTTAATTTTCTAAGGATATGGTTGAACGAGAGATCTTCAAATATAAGGTAGATGACTGTTAGGGCATATTCTGGACTTAGGGTATACAGCAAAATATTATCTTCACAAACCAATCTTTAGGCCTGAATGTGGATTGTAGATTCAATTTAAAATTCAGTCCTGGACAATAGTTTCCTGAAGCTGTGGACAGCAGCCAATTGAAAAACCAAACAATGCTGATTTGGGTGTCTGGAATGTGGGTGTGAAGAAGGAGCTGTGAAAGTTATATGTCATTCAAAGGAAGCATTGTAAGCACAGAGTTGTCCTTTGATTTTTAGCATGTAAGATGTCATGTCATATTGGGTCAAACAGGCCTCTTCCTCCAGAGAGTGTTTAATTTTGTTAAATAAAAGACTGCTATTATACCTACCAGCTGCATCTCTCCCGTGACTTTGTTCACATCACAACAATGACTCCCTGTGCAACACACTGGGTTATACACTCAGTGATCACTTTATTGGGTTCCTCCCATGTCTAATAAAGTGCTGAGTGTATGTTCGTGGCCTGTAGCTCATCCTCTTCAAAGTTCGACATGTTAGTCATTCGGAGAACCTCCTCTGCACACCACTGTTGCAATGCATGTTTATTTGGGTTAATGGTGATTTCCTGTCAGCTTGAACTAGTCTGCCCATTCTCCTCTGACCTCTCTCATTAACAAGGCATTTTCGCCCACAGCGCTGCCACTCACTGGATGTTCCTTGTTTTTTGCACTGTTCTCTGTAAACCTTAGAGAACGTTGTGCATGAAAATCCCACGAGATCAGCAGTTTTTGAGAAAGATAATCAAACCACCCCATCTGACACCAACAATCATTCCATGGTCAAAGTCATTTAGATCACATTTCTTCCCCATTCTGATGTTTGATAAAAACACCTGAACCTCTTGACCATGTCTGCATGCTTTTATGCATTGAGTTGTTGCCATATGATTGCTTGCTTAGATATTGACATTAACGAGCAGGTGTGCAGGTGTACCTTATAAAGTGGCCATTGAGTATATTTCCTGCTTATTTTTAAGGTGTAAATGGAGGGAAGAGCATTGCGCACTTTAACAACTAACGCAAACTCATTCCGCTCGGTAATGCGAGATGAACGTGTAAATAATGTGTGAACTTTGTGCTCTTGACGTGCAGGGAAAATGGGGCAGATCAGGCATTCACTACAGATGTCACAAGTCTTACGTCAGGTAACACAAAGTAATCTATTCCAGAAATACACCAAAGACAAAAATAAGATTTTCCACCTAATTTATCAGTTGGGAAACTGAACAGATGGGGTTGAACAACATGCACATGATACTGAAAGAACTATGAATTTAATGCAGTGAAGACGGAGGTGTTGCACTTTGGCAGAAAAACCATAGTAGGAATTACATAGCGAATGGAAGGGCACTGAGGTCAACGGTAGAACAAAGGGACCTAGAAATACACACTGATAATTCCTTGACAGATGCATCACAAACATATAGGGTTGTAAAGAGAGCGTTTGGCATATTGCCCTTTATAAATTAGGGCATTGAGTACTGGAGTTGGGATGTTATGCTGAAGTTGTATAAGACATTATATTCCTTGGAACGTAGAAAACAGACAGGAGATTTGATAAAGGTCAACAAAATTATGAGGGCTATAGGTAGGGTAAATGCAAGCAGGCTTTTTCCACTGAGGTTGGGTGAAACTACAACTAGAGGTCATGGGTTAAGGGTGAAAGGTGAAAAATTTAAGGGGTATCTTTATCACTCAGAATGTTGTGAGAGTATGGAACAAGCTGCCAGCGCAAATGATGCACGCAAGCTTGATTTCAATGTTTAAGAGAAGCTTGGATAGGTACATGGATGGGAGGGGTATGAAGGGCCATGGTCCAGGGGTAAATTGATGGGAGTAGGCAGTTTAAGTGGTTTGGCATGGACTAGGTGGACAAAAGGGTCTGGTTCTGTGCTGTACTTTTCTATAACTCTATGACTCTGTAACATCTATGAGGCCAAATTTGGAGTGTTTTGTGTAGTTCAGGTCAGCTACCTGCAAGAAAGATAACAATAACATTGAAAAAGTAGAGAGAAATTGAATAGAGCAGATCGGAACTAATTGCAGATGTCACCAGTTAACACAGAATAATCTATTTCAGAAATATTCATCATCATTATGTGCCAAATCGTTTGACGTTAGTGATCATGGTCTATTCATGGTCATGATTTTTCTTGGCAATTTTTTCTACACAAGTGGTTTGCCTTCTTCTGGGCAGTGTCTTTACAAGATGGGTGAACCCAGCTCTTATCAATACTCCAGAGATTGTCTGCCTGGCGTCAGTGGACACATAACCAGGACTTGTGTTATGCACCACCTGCTCCATGGCTTCGTGTGACCCTGATCGGGGAGGGGGAGCTAAGCAGGAGCTGCATCTTGCCCAAGGGTGACCTGCAGGCTAGCGTAGGGAAGGAGCGCCTTACACCTCCTTTGATAGAGATATATCCCCACCCCACCACCCATCAGAAATATTACAGGGACAATAAGAAACATTTTGACCTAATTCACCTGATAGGAAACTGAACAGATGCTGTGTACAACGCTGACAAATTGCTG
The DNA here is from genome assembly GCF_048418815.1 of Hemitrygon akajei. NCBI lineage: Eukaryota > Metazoa > Chordata > Chondrichthyes > Myliobatiformes > Dasyatidae > Hemitrygon > Hemitrygon akajei. The sequence continues at coordinate 36,081,555 of NC_133153.1, read as the reverse complement.
GAGGAACTCAACTCAGTGTGACCTTGCTCACTACTGAACTCGATAGAGGCTAACTCGCACAAAATGCTTGAGGAACTCAAGTTCAAGTTCAAATTCAGGTTAATTATCATCTGACTGTACATATATACAACCAAACAAAACAATGTTCCCCCAGACCACGGAGCACCCACAATACATATATCACACACAGCACATAAAACAAAGTGTTACCACACATAAGTTAAGAAAATATAATTCAAAATGCATCTGAAGTGCATAGCACAAGCAAACAGTAAGCAGTTTGCTGTCCTGGTGATGTGACCTCAGTGGTGGCAGGGTATTTATTAGTCTCACGGCCTGGGAGAAGAAACTGTTACCCAGTCTGGCAGTTCTAGTCCTGATGCTCCTGTACCTTCTTCCTGCCAGTAGTGGGTCAAAGAGATTGTGGGATGGGTGGTAGGGATCTTCAATAATGCTTCAGGCTCCTGGTAAATGTCACAAATAGGGGATGAAAAAGTCAGGCAGCATCTATGGAGAGAAATAAACAGTCAACCTTATGGGCTAGAGGGAAACCTAGGGTGGAGCGATGGGTGGATCCAGATGGGGGTAGATAAAGGACGAGGGAGAGAAAGTGCGATGTTGTAAGCTGGAAGGTGATAAGATTAAATTAGCTTCATTTGTCACATGTATATTGAAACGTCAAAAGGCAGTGAACTGCGTCATTTGCGTCAGCGACCAACACAATCTAGAGGTGTGCTGGGGGCAGCCGCAAGTAACGCCATGCAACATAGCATGCCAACAACTTACTAATCTGTACACCTTTGGAATGGGGGAGGAAACTGGAACACCCAGAGGATGCCCACACAGTCATAGGGAGAATATACAAACTGACAGGGGGAATTGAACTCCGATCTCTGGTGCTGTAAAGCTAGTCATCTTGCTACTTCATTTTCTTTTGCCCATTATGCCACTGCCATTTAGGACACAATGAAGGTCCTCTATCTCTGATGGCATTCACAGCTTCCTCTTGATTTACAGTGAGTCATGCAAGTCTTGGGTGGAGACTTAGGAATAGCATTGCATACAGATGTAGAAGGATTCTTCATTGCTGTTCCTGTAACAATTTTGTTTGACCAGTCAGGGTTGTTAGCCCTGAGCTGAGCCCCTGAAACTGGAGGAATGGTGGACCACTCTTAGTCTGGCCTCTACCTTTTGACCCGTTTGGCATGGGTGACCCTACCAAGAGCCAAAGCATTAAGCCCTGACATCAGCCAACACAGCTCTCCAGGTCACTGAGGCACACAATTCTCCAAATCACAACAATGTTGTGGTCCTGTTAGAGACACCTTGCTACTGTTCTGCCCAAATAAAACCCCATAGATAAATAGTCTTATGGTTGGGTTGTGAGAGTAAGTGGGATCTGTATGATATTCAATTATCATTCCTAAAACATGTTTCATTTCCTGAAAGATGATGGGATTGAATTGAACTTCATGATGAAACCACAATTTCAATAACCTATTGTCACTCACTGCCTAAGCAAATATATAAGCCGCTTAAGCAAAGTATTACTTCATGAACTGTACCTCCGAAACAAATCAACATTATTAAAAGGGAAGAAGAAAAGAAAAATGTAGGTTAAAAAAAGAAAAAAAAGAAAATAGCATTAATAATGTCATGTAAGTTCTTTCAGTGGTTAGGGTGTTAGGGTGGTTAGTGGTTAGGGTGTTCAACTAGCGACCTGAAGGTCTTGAGTTCGAGCCCAGCTGAGGCAGTGTGTGCGTCCTTGAGCAAGGCACTTAACCACACCATACTCCAGTCTACCCAGCTGAAAAATGGGTACCGGCAAAATGCTAGGGGTCAACCTCGCGATAGACTGGCATCCTATCCAGGGGATCGTCTTGTACTTTCAGTCGCTTCACACCACAGAAACTATAAGCACCGGTGTGATGAGGAAAGGCTCGGGACAGGACTTTGAAGTTCTTTCAAGCTGGCTTCTGACTTTTCTGTTTAATGTAAATAATCTGTATAACTTCCACACAAAATACTTGGCTCTCAAGGATTAAGTAATAATAAGGATAAGATTGTGGTAACAACAGTAACAAATAGTTGTGACAAACTGTTTAATATTCTAAGACTGTATCACAAGAGATTCTGCAGATGCTGGAAATGCAGAAGAACAATATGAACTCATTAAAGAAAAAACATTAATAATATAATTTATAACATCAAAAAATCATTAAAATAAACATCACATTAAAGAGTTGTGATAATTTTCTCAGGCAGTTTATGAACAGCACCCAAAACAAGTTGTGCATTTGCCCTGAAAGATGTCTCTTGCCTGTGTTGATCTCAAATACAAATTAAAACTCACACAATTTTTGGACAGTTCTTTATTTCTCCTTTCCAATTTTTTTTTTGATTTTTGGAGGTGCTCACACATAAACCTAGAAATTAATTTGCATAACACTTTTCTTGCTGTGAAACATAAACTCTCCTCTCCTATCAGATTACTCCTTCTCCAGCCCTTGACCTTTCCCACCCACCTGGCTTCACCTATCACCTTCCAGCTAGCCTTCTTGCTCTCCCCCAACCTTTTTATTCTGGTGTCTTCCCCCTTCCTTCTCAGTCCTGAAGATCTCAGCTGAAAACATCGACTATTCATTTCCATAGATACTGCCTGACCTGCTGAGTTCCTCCAGCATTTTGTACGTTTTGCTTTGTATCCTTGAAATGTTTCCATATAAGGAAGATAGTTTGATATGAGCAGATAGTTTGTCATCATTCCCTTTTGGAACACTTTAAAGGAGAATAGACCATGACTTATCATCAATAGGTTTTAATAAATGTAAAGATACAGATTATTTGTTACACACACATTGAAACATACAGTGAAATGTATTATTTGAACCAATGACCAACACAATCCAAGGATGTGCTGGGGGCAGCCCACGATTCACCATGCTTCCTTCTCCCAACATAGCAGGCCAGCAACTTACTAACCCATATACCTTTGGAATGTGGGATGAAACTGGAACATCTGGATGAAACCACGAGGAGAATGTCCAAACTCCTTCCAAACAGTGGTGGGAACTCAACTTCGATCACTGCCGTTATAATGCATTATACTAACTGGGATGCTACCGTGCAGTGATGCACAGCGAATATAATGTTATCCGTACATTATTAGACTGGGAGGGTTAAGTTTTGTAACTTTAAATTAAAACAAATATGACACTAGAGTCCAAAAAATACAGGTGTAACTTTTCTTTACTTTAAGTGAGGCGCACACGTATTAGGTGGTAGCGTGATGACGTATGCAGTTAGTATATTTATGCATATAACCTGTAATAAAATACTTAAATAAACAAGAATGCTTAATCAAACAATACAAGGTTACTCGTATATTATTGAAATATTAAGACAAAACTCACTGAGTCCCAAAGAGAAGGCTGAGACTTCCATTCGCACCCTTACCACTTAGCGTAATCTCAGGACCATTCTTACCAAGTTCGTTCTCCTTCTACTCCAACATGAGAAACAGGTAGTTAATATCTACCATATCAATGCCTCAACACAGCCCCAATTTTTTCTACTCCCACTGCCATTCTGAAACCCACACATAGTGGCCTTGGTACTAGTTGGTTGGCAGTCCATTTGCAATTTGGATCTGAAAATCTCAGTTGCATCTGAAGTTTATAAAATGGCAGCTTCAATGGTGATGATTGCTGGAAGCCTGTTGCAATGTCCATCCAGGACTCCCCACTGGATGTTTTATTTATATATACACACCCAATCCATATTATCATCTCTTTCCTTAACTATGGCCAATGAGATTAGTTGGAACAATCACAGGCAGAAATTGGGTGCCACAGTACAGTAGTGGTCAGTGTAACAGTATTACAGCTCAGGGCATTTCAGAGTTCGGAATTCAGTTCTGAAAGTAAGGAGTTTGTACTTTCTCCCCTTGAGCGCAGTTGCTCCGGTTTCCTCCACAGTCCAAAAACGCACCAGTTAGTAGGTTAATTGGTCATTGTAAATTGTCCTGTGATTAGGCTCAAGTGGAATCAGAATCAGAGTCAGGTTTAATATCACTGGCATAAAAAGGTGAGCTGTTGGATGGTGTGGCTGGTTGGGCTAGAAAGACCAGTTCCGCACGGTATTGCTAAATAAATGAATATAATTCAGCCAGGCAGCTGTTGGCCTATGCAGTTTTGTGAGGTTACAAGTCAGCATAAGTGTTTTTATTTTACAGTTTTATATTATGTTGCTTTCTATCTCTCCATCACACGACACAGTTCAAGTAAAAATTCCATCATCTGTTGCAGTTCTTCTGTCAACATCTACTGCCATTGGGACATGTTTGAGTGCAGCGCACCCATACATTTTCAATTTTCACTCTCTTCTCTTTCATGGAGTCAAGGCCATGCCTTTCATCCCACTGAAGCTACACAGACCCCAAGCACTAATTTACACTAAACCTGCACTCGTTCCACCGCCTCACATTCTGCTCAAGTCTTTCTAGATTAGACCATAATAGCATAAGACATAGGAGCAGAATTATGCCATTCAGCCCATTGAGTCTGTGCCACCATTTCATCATGGCTGATTTATTGTCCCTCTCAACCCCTTTCTCCTGTCTTCTCCCCATAAACTTTCATGCACCAACTAATCAAGAACTTATCAACTGCCACCTTCAATACACCCAATGACCTGGCCTCCACAGCTGCCTATGGCAACAAATTCCATAAATTCACCACCTTCTGGCTGAAGAAATTCCTTCTCATCTCTGTTGTAAATGGACATCCCTTTATTATGAGGCTGTGCCCTCCGGTTCTAGACTTACTCACTATAGGAAACATCCTCTCCACATCCACTCTATCTAGGCCTTTCAACATTCGATAGGTTTCAATGAGATTTCAACCCCCCCCCCCCCAATTCTTCTAAATTCCAGCGAGTAAAGGCCTAGAGCCACCAGTCACACCTTATTAGGCCTTTCATTCCCAGAATCATTCTCATGAACCTCATTTGAACTCTCTCCAATGCCAGCATATCCTTTCTTAAATAATGGGCCAAAAACTGCTCACAATACTCCAAGTGAGGCCTCACCAGTGCCTTATAAAGGATCAGAGTTCCACCCTTCGTAGTGCATTCTAGTTCTCTTGAAATTAATGTTAACATTGCATTTGCCTTCCTCATCACAGACTCAAACTGCAGATTAACTTCTAGAAAATTCTGCACGAGGGATCCCAAGTCTCTTTGTACCTAAGATTTTTAAATTTTCTCCCCATTTATAAAATAGTCTATGCTTTTATTCCTTCTACCAAAGTTCATGACCATACACTTCCCGACACTGTATCCCAACTCCCACTTCTTTGCAAATTCTCTTAAACTGTCCAAACTCTTTTGCACCCTCCCTGCTTTCTCAACACTACCCGCCTCTCCACTTATGTATCATTCGCAAACTCGGCCACAAAGCCATCATTTCTGTCATCCAAATCATTGACGTACAATGTAAAAAGAAGCTGTCCCAACACCTGCCTCTGCAGAACAGTACTAGTCGCAGGTAGCCAATCAGAAAAGGCTCCTTTTTTCCCCACTCTTTGCTTCCTGCCAATTAACCAAACTATCCATGCTAGTATCATTCCTGGAATACCATGGGCTCTTGTTCAGCAGCCTCATGTGTGGAACCTCGTCGTAGGCCTTCTAAAAATACAAGTACAGAATACAACATTCACCAATTCTACTTCGTTGATGGTGCTTGTTATTTCCTCAAAGGATTCTAAGAGATTGGACAGGCAAGATTTTCCCTTGAGGAAACCATGCTGATTACAGCCTATTTTATTATGGGCCTCCAAGTAGCCCAAAACCACAACCATACCAATCAACTCCAACATCTTCCCAACCACTAACCTATAATTCCCTTTCAACACACACAATATGCTGGAGGAACTCAGCAAGCCAGACAGCATCTATGGAAAGGAGTATAGTCAACATTTCCAGGTGAAACCCTTCAACAAGACCTGTTGAAGGGTCTGGGCCCAAAATGTTGACTGTACTTTAGACCCTTTCCAGTTTACTTATCACTTCAATTGATCAATTGATGACGCCATAGCTTCCATATTCTACTCCATCCTGTCCCACCTGGAAAATGGTGCTGCATATGCTCGGATGCTATTTATTGACTTCAGCTCAGCATTCAATATGATCATCCCTCGGTAGTTGGTGCATAAACTGTTCTCATTGGGTCTCTACCCCTCTCCCCATAACTGGATCCTGGACTTGTTGACAGAAAGGCGTGTTGGCAGCACCATCTCTAGCTCTTTCACGCTGAGCACCGGTGCTCCCCAGGGCTGCATGCTCAGCCCACTGCTGACACATGACTGCACTGCTAGATCCAGTTCAAAGCAAATCATCAACTTCACTGATGATGTAACAGTGGTTGTTCTCCTCAACAACGATGAGGAAACGGTGTACAGAGAGGAGGTAGAGTGGCGGGTAGAATGGCACAAGCATTACAACTTGAGTCTCAATGTGGCCAAAACCAAAGAGATGATTGTGAACTTTATGAAGGTGCAGACTGACCCCTCCTCACTGCACATACACAGCTCCTCCGTGGAGTGATTTGCGAGCACCAAGTTTCAGGGAGTGTACATAACGGATGATCTCACCTTGGTCCCTCAGCAGCACCTCTCTGGTCAAGAATACACAGCAGTGTCTCAACTTCCTGAGGAGATCGAGGCAGGCGAGGCTCCTCCTCCACCATTCTAACCAATTTTTACAGGAGCACCATCGAGAGTGGCCTGACAAGCTCCAACACCATCTGATACAGGAATTGCAAGGCATCTGACCTCAAGTCCCTATAAAGGATTGCAAGCACTACTGAGAGGCTGTTTAGGGTCTCTCTTCCACGCGTGTGTACGCAGGGTCCTCAGCATTGTTAATGATCTCTCACATTCATCCATCAATTTCTTTGATCCCCTACAATCAGGTTGGTGATCCTGTAGCATTAGGACAAGAACTATTAGGATAGGAAAAAGCTTCTTCACCCAGGCTGTATGACTACTGAACTCCCTGCCACAATCCAGGTCTCATCAGTTATGAAGCACCAGTAGCATCACACTGTTTACTTTTTAACTTGTATCGTATATACATCTTAGTATTTGTTAGTTTATTTTGGTAATATTACTTAGCGTTAGATGGATGAGTTATACTGTATATACTCTGTCATGCACTTTGGACTGGAGAAATGTTGTTTCATTTGGCGGTATACATGTATATAGTTGAATGACAATAAACTGAACTTGAACTTGGACCGTGGAATGATTGTTGGTGCCAGTCAAGATTATTTGAATATCTCAGAAACTGCTATTCTCCTTAAGATTTTCACACGCACCAGTCTCTAGAGTTTACAGAGAATGATGAGGAAAAACAAGACATCCATTTTTGTGGGTGTGAATGCCTTATTAATGTCAGAGGTCAGAAGAGAATAGCCAGACTAGTTCAAACTGACTGGAACGTGACAGGAAGTCAGATAACTATGCATTAGCAGCTCACACAAAACACTGCAGGAACTCAGCAGGCCAGGCAGCATCTTCTTACTCTGACTTCTCCACTTCCTTTCCAGTCTTGAAGCAGGATCTCAGCCTGAAAAGTCAACTGTTTATTAATTTCCATAGTTGCCTGGCCTGCTAAGCTCCTCCAGCGTGTTGTGTGTGTTGCTTTGGATTTCCAGCATCTGCAGAATTTCTTGTGTTTGTACACAACAGCGGTGTGCAGAAGTGCATCTCTGAACTCACAGCACATCGAACGTTGAAGTGGATGGGCTACAGCCACAGAAGATCGCAAACATACAGAAGTACACTCAGTGGCCACTTTATTAGGTACAGGAGGCTCAGAGTGTAAATCTGATTAGGATTCTGAACTCCACACAGTGTGCACCACGAGTCAAGATTAAATCCAGGTCACTGGATCTGTGAGGCAGCAACTTTACAAGCTGCACCAGAGTTTCCTACCTCCTACCTCCTACACCAGCAGATCATGTTCTTGGAGGTTTTGTCATTTGATCCTCCCACCCTCAGCAAACATGCCCAGTCAAGCAAGCATTCATCTCATTACCAATATTTCTTGAACTAATAAAGCAAAGTGTTGAAAGAATACTGCTGTGAGCAACCGTGGGAAAAAAAATCATTGCAGCACTAATAAAGACTGAATATCATTATATTTTCTTTTAAGTTGAATACAGTCTTGCGAAAAAAAAATCAACTGAAAAAAGTGCCAGCTGATCAGACAAAGTAGTTTAAAATGGGAGATGCATTGATTCAATCATTTAAACAGGAAAATAATTTTTAATCCCTCTGTGATTAACTTTTTGGACTGTGTTTGGAAATGGAATTGATTGATTATTGTTACATGTACTGGTGGAGCATGGGGTGTCCAGGTAGGGTTAGTACCCTCTGTTGAAGGGGCTTGTCCTCTCTGCTCCGGGACAGCTCACTCATTTTTGGTTCCCATCAGACACTCAGCTCTCATCCGTGGCTCCAAGAAGCTGACTGCATGCGACAGCCGCCACACCCCAGTACACTGCATTGACAGGCAGTCTAAAGCTGAAGGGTAGCCGTCAAACCCATACCCTGGTGAGTTAGGGACCTGCCTGCCCCAGCATGTGAAGCTGGCTCCAGTAGACTGGGCGGATGAGATCTACAGTGAGATCTAACAGTCAGGAAGGTGGTACAGCAATGCTCTGTGGAAAGTGACAAGGCACAGAAAATGTCATGGTCATCCACTGCACCTGAGAAGGCCACGACTTGTGACATTTGTTCGTACCACTGGTCCTAGTCATCTGAGGTCGAGAGAGTGGAACTGCCCCAGTGCAACAGTTTTTCCACTTTAAAAACTCTCCTGCAGAGGTGTCCTGTCAACGTCGGACACAATGGACAACCACCACCAAGGTACATTGAAAAACTTAGTTTCGTACGTCATCCATACAGGTCAATTCCAAGCAGGAGTACATTGAGTTAGTAGAAGGGAAAATATAAAAGAATGCAGGATATATTGTAACAGAGGAAATGCAATGCAGTTATACGTTGGGGGCCATGGCGAGGTAAATTGTGAAGTGAAGAGTTCATTTTTAAAGCACAAGAACTGTGTGCACGAGTCTTATAGAAGTCTTATCGTGGCATTTAGTGGCATCTAGGAGTCAGATTGAATTTCTGGAGCCCATTCTTAAGCATTGAAACCCTTCCCAAGTCCTTATGCCGTCTTTTCTATTATACTGATTCAATGGAGAAAATAATTTCCCCTCCATTTCTGGCTACAAGCAACCGAGAGGTTGCCCTATCCCTCTATTCTGAGATTTTATAGAACGTACAACAATCTTCTCTTGCCCTGATCTTGAAAAATGTTACTACTTGTTTTAGAAGTACAAACATCAGGGGATGGGTAAAGGTGGCTGAAAGACAGGTTTATGAGAATGCTGGTTTCACACCAGGCAGATTTGCATCCTAAAACAGTCAATCATAAACTGATTTGAAATCTTTCCTAAGATAGAGATAGAGACAAGATGCAAAAAGCAAGCTTTCCTCTGAATACAGTGACCCTTCGTGTAGCCTCACAAGGTCCCAATCTGGGGTTCACAGACCCCTAGCTTAATGGTTTTGGTCCATGGCAAAAAAAAAAGGTTGGGAACCCCTCTATCAAATGTTTTATGATTTTTATATTCAAACATAGAACACAGAACATCACAGCACAGTACAGGCCCTTCACCACACAATGTTGTGCCAAAATTATAACCTGCTCTAATATCAGTCGAACCCTTCCCTCCCACATAGCCCTCCACTTCTCTATCATCCATGTGCCTATCTTAGAGCTTCTTGAATGTCCCTAATATATCTGTCTCTACCAGGACCTTTGACAATACGTTCCACACACCCACAACTCTCAGTGTAAAAAATAAATATTTCTCTGAGATCCCCTCTATACTTTCATCCAATCACCTTAAAATTATGCCCCTTTGTATTAGCCTTTGAAAATGTCTCTGGCATTCCAGCAGATCTACCGGTACTCCTTTTATTATCCTGTGCACCTCCATCATCCTCCTTCGCATCAAAAAGACCTAGCTTATTCAACTATTTTATTCATAATAAACTATCACAGCAGCTTTGAACTTCCACCTATCCAGTGGATCCTGATGAATCATACTTTTCCTTCTGATTTTTAACCACATCCTGTATTATCAATGCTGCCAAATCTGTAGTTTGCTTGCAAGCCTGGTGGTTTAATCATTTGCCATCTCCAAACACCCCACCCAATTAACCAACCCCCCTATTTCCCATCTCCAATGTTTTTTATGACTAAAACACTCAAAGAAAATAAAATTGCACTTCCTAATGCTTCACTGATATTTCTCACACATCCGTCAAAGCAGCATTCAGATTAATTTTAATTCCAGGTGACCGCAGGGCACTGGGGAAGCGCCAACTTTATCTATGTACTTTGGCCCTTGGCCCTGACTTAGCTTTGCTGCTGCTGTATGAAAACACTTTCATAGCTGTGTTCATAACTTTTTCCACCGAGATTGGGTGGGACTAGAACTGGAGGTCATGGGTTAAGGGTGAAAGGTGAAAAACTTAAGGGGAACATGAGGGAAACTTCTTCATTCAGAGGGTTGTGAGAGTGTGAAATGAGATGCATGCGAGCTTGATTTCAACATTTAAGAGAAGTTTGGAGAGGTACATGGATGGTAGGGATATGGAGGGCTATGGTCCCAGTGCATGTCAATGGGCATATGCAGCTTGAATGGTTTAGCATAGACTAGATGGGCCAAAGGGCCTGTTTTTGTGCTGTACTTTTCTATGGCTCTATGACTCTCTAAATACAAGAGGTTCTGCCGATGCTGGAAATCCACACAAAATGCTGGAGGATTTCAGCAGTTCAGGCAGCATCTATGGAATTGAATAAACAGTTGACCTTACAGGCAAGAGACCCTTCATCAGGACTGAATAGTCCGAATAGTTAATCAGAGCTGATAAAGGTTCGAAATGTCTACTGCTTAATTTCCTCACATGAACGTTGTCTGACCTGTTGAGTTCCTCCAGCATTTTGTCTGTGTTAATAGCTGCATTGACAGGGTTGACTGTTTGTCAATAGAACTAGGTTAGGAAATTCACTATGCAACTTGTAATTAATCAAAACTCACACTTAATTGTCTCTGCAGAAACAACAACATAACTATGTTGATCTCATGCCAATAACTTGAATTCTACTGTTCCTCTGTACCAATACTCACTCAGACCACTTGTCCAATTTGTAACACCAAAATAGGGGATCTCCATTGGCCAGAAGATTGATCCTTTCTTCACCCAGCGAATGGCATGGGAGTTCTTCCTTGCAGTGGTGGGTCTCTTGAGAGAGCTATTGCCAAAAGCATACTCGAAGTGTCCACTTTTATACTCATTCCTTACCAGTTCAAGTATTGTATTCCAGTGTCATTGGCTGTATGTCATCTGATTGACCTTTAACATCTTTTTACTGGCTCTGCTCTAGGCCAGCACCCATTTATTGCCCTTTTCCCAGCAAGTGACAGTTGGTAATTTATGGCTCTTTGTTCTTTTCAGTAACCAGCTCGAATCACACCGGGCAGGCACCAATCCCAACATTCACAAACCTGCATGTTATATTCTATCAAAGAATACCTCACAAATAACTTCCTCGGAAATTATCTCTAGTTCAGCAGATTACCTGAAGCAACACCGTTTTTGCTTTAAAAACCAAAACCGAAGCAACTACATCTCACAAATTGGAGGACACAGGACAGTTCAACAAAATGGCATCCTCCATCTCCAAGCACATGGCAGGAACAAAGACAATTGATCTGACTGCTTCCACTGTCCTTGACCCATTCGAGTTCGACATCTTCTTCCATATTTTAAATCCATCATAGCCAACAAACCAAGGGCAGCCTGGTACAGTTCTGTTGCTCCATCTCACCTATCTCAAAAATAAAGAGACTATGAGCTTCTTAAGATACTACATCTGGAAAGATGGTCATTTTGACCATGTATTTAGCATGCTCACTTCAATGGAACATTCTGCATAAGTAGTTAAACATCCATGTTAAAGTAAGAGAAATTTGCATCAAATTGCTTGGGTGATTTCATTGACAATAGTTTCTAAGTGTGGTAGACCAGAAGGATCTGAAAAACTTGATGAAGGCAAGGCAGTAGATGTCTTCATGGCAAGGTCCATTATGGGAGGTTGGTCAAGAGGGCTCAGTCGCTTGGCATTCAAGATGAATTAGAATGTTGATTAGACATTGGCTTTGCGGGAGAAGCCAGAGAGTGGTACTAGATGGTTGTGCCTCTGACTGGAGGGCTGTGACTAATGCTGCACTGCATGGATCTGTGCTGGGTCTGTTGTTGTTTGCCATCTATATCAATAATCTGGATGATAATTTGGTAAACTGGATCAGTAAATTTGTGGATAATATCAAGATTATGGGTTCAGTGGACAGCGAGGAAGACCATTAAAGCTTGCAGAGGGATCTGGACAAGCTGCAAAAATGGGCAGATGGAATTTAATGCAGACAAGTATGAATTGCACTTTGAGGGACAAACCAGGGTAGGACTTACACAGTGAGCGTTTGGGTACTTAGGAGTACGGTAGAACAGAGAAATCCGAGAATACAGATCCATAATCCCTTTAAAGTGGCATCACGGGTAAATAGGGTGGTAAGGAGAACTTTGACACACTGGCCTTCATAAATCAAAGTATTGAGTACAGGAGATATGATGTTAAGTTGAGGTTGTATAAAACATTAGTGAGGCCTAATTTGGAGTATTGTGTGCAGTTCCGGTCTCCTACCTACCAATAGAACTACAAAAAAAACTACAAGGATGTTGCTGAGACTGAGGACCCGAGTTATAGGAAAAGGCAGAGTAGGTTAGGAATTTATTCCCTGTAGTGTAGGAGAATAAGGGGAGATTTGATAGAGTTATACAAAATTATGAGGGGTATAGAGAGGGTAAATGCAAGTAGACTTTTTTCACTGAGGCTGGATGGCACAAGAACAAGAGGTCATGGGTTAATGGTGAAAGATGAAATGCTTAAGGAGAACAGGAGGGACTGAGAGTGTGGAATGAGCTGCCAGCGAAGTGGTAGTTGGGGGTTCGATTTCAGCATATACGAGAAATTTGGATAGGTATGTGTATGGGAGAGATACGGAGGGCTACGGTCCAGGTGGGGGTCAATGGGACTTGACAGGATAGTAGTTCAGCATGGACTAGATGGGCCAAAGAACCTGTTTTGTGCTGTAGAGCTCTATGATTCTAATTAATTTCATGATTCAATTAAACAGAACACATGTGGCCTTAAGAAGGGCTAATCAGAAATTACTCCTGGGTTGTTTTTTGTGTTGTTGTATTACAGAATTAAATTGAGAAAGATTAGCTTCATTTGTCATGTTGTTTTGTGATATCTGATCTTGTGATAATATGTACTATATTATCTTCGGTATCATTTCATGACTCAAATCTTTGGCAGGAATAAAAGTGGCAGTTTAGAATTCAGTGTCAATGTATAATAGATCTCATGTTTGTCAATTTCAGCTCCTGGGGTGCATGGATAAACAGTCAGATCCAAGCCTGCAGTTAACTGTTGGCCCATACCCACCAAAGGAGAGCAGCCAGATATGCTGTGCAAGAACGCGGTACAGAAAAATAACCCGGAATAACTCCCTTCCACAACGGGTAGTGAAAACTGCTCAATGCCTCACCAACACCAGCCTACCTGCCATCAGGGACATATGTACTGAAAGGTGTTGGAAAAAGTCCAGCAATATTGTGAAGGATCTCACGCAACCTGCTTCCACTCCCATCAGGGAGGAGGCTATGTAGCATCCACATCAGGGCAATCAAACTCAAAAACAATTACTTATCCCAAGCAGTAAGGATGATCTACATCTCCACCCAATAACCCCCCTTCCACACCCTCTCACCACCAATCATTTCCTGTCAGTCACTTTTGTAATAGACACTCTCGTGCCTAGCATTACTTTATAGACAATCTAAACAACATAATCAATCTATTTATATAAGCTTCTTATGTATTTATATTTACTGTGTTTTTAAAAAATATTTTGCTCTTTATCTTACTGTGTTTTTCTGCGGGTTTGCAGTAGATCCAGAGGAACAATTATTTTGTCCTCCTTTACACTTGTGTACTGGAAATAACATTAAATAATCATGAACCTTGAATTTTCTATGTAACTTTCTTGCATTGTTTGGACAGACTACTCAGCTGATATTAAGAAAATATCTTCTTAATGGAACAATCAGGAATGGAAGGAGAGGCAATATTCAAAATAGAATGTCAACACCTGGGTTAACCCAGAAGAAGGCACACCAGCTTTAGGAGTTAGAGGAAATTTCTATAGATGTAATGTGGAGAACATTCTATCTGATTGTATCACCAATGCATTGGATCATAAAAAGCTGCAGAGGTTTGTAAACTCAGCCAGCTGCCTCATGGGCACTAGCCTCCCCACCATCAAGGATCTCTTCAAAAAGCAATGCCACAAGAAGGCAGCTTCCATCATTAAGGACCCTCACCATCCAGGACATGCTCTATTCTCATTGTTACCATCATGAAGGAGGTACAGGAGCCGAAAGACACACACTCAACATTTTGGGAACAGCTTCATCTCCTCCGCCAGCAGATTCTGAACAGACCATGAACCCAACCTCTCGTTTGCTTTCGTTTTCTATTAACTTTTAAAAAATATGTCTTATTGCAACTTACATGTACTGCATAAAAGCCTTGGGCACATATATATAGCTAGAGTGCCTAAGACTTCTGCATAGTATGCTGTTTGTCAATGAATGTGGAGCAGACAGCGGGTTTGTCAATCTGATGGGAGCAAAGGTTGTTGGGACTGGCAAGGGTGGAGCGTTGCGGGAGGGATGTGGAACAAGTAGCAGAGAAGGAGTTCCAGGGGTTGGGGGGGCGGGGGGGGTGGGTGATGTGGATGCAGACACATCCAGCCCTCCAGCCCAGAGACAGTAGGCAAGGTCATTTGACTCCAAACAATTGGTTTACTGATCATTACCAAATGTTTCTATGGTACTTCCCACCCCCATCCCTCTTCCTTCCCGTTGAGACACCAGGCAAGGTCATTTGATTCTAAACAATTGCTTTATTGATCACTATACAATGTCTCTCTGGTGCTTCCCTCTTCCTTTCCCCCTTTCCTAACCATGATTTCCCTCTCTTTGTCCCCTTCCCACTCTCAGTCCACAATAGAGACCATATCATCACTCATGTATGTCACAAAATTTGTTTTTTTTGCGGCAGCAGTACAGTGCAGTACATTAAATTACTACAGTATGGTGCAAAAGTCTTAGGCACTCTAGCTACATATGCTGGAAATCCAAAGCAACACAGGCAAAATGCTGGAGGAACTCAGCAAGTCAGGCAGCATCTATAGAAAAGAATAAACAGTCAATGTTTCAGGCCGAGACCCTTCTTCAGGAATGGAAAGTAAGGGGGAAACATCAGAATAAAAAGATACATATATATGTGCCTCAGACATTTGCACCATACTGTAAGTAATTTTTTATGTATTGCATGGTATTGCTGCTGCAAAATAACAAATTTCATGTCATGTCCCTGATAATAAAAAGGTTCAATGGTTCAATTTAATATCAGAGAATGTATACAGTATACAACCTGAAATTCCTACTCTTCATAGAGATCCACAAAACAAGAAAGCCCAATGATTACAAAATGATAGTAACATCAGAACCTCAGAGTTCCCTCTCCTCCCATGCACAAGCAGCAGCAAAAGTATCGACCCTCCCCCCACCACTTGCACCAGCAAAAGCACTGACCCTCCTCATCCCCGCCCTGCCCCACCATGCCAACAATAACAAAAGCCTTCAAAGAGACCTTGACCTAGAGTCTATCAAAAACTACCTGGTTCTGATTTTGACTTTGGAAGCAGGCCAATTCAGCCATGAAGCACGTTGCATCAGAGGGCAGAAGAAATTTGAAAGGTTGTCCAGGATAACTAAATTCTTTATTGTTACAAGGGATGGATTTTTATTTGATGTGGATGTCAATGGGTATGAGACATGTGCTGAAAAGTGGAAGCAAGGTATGTAATTGTTTGGCAAAGCAAGCTCAATGGGTTGAAAGACGCCTTTCTGTTCTGTGGACAGGAATGAATAAACTTTTATTACTATTACACTTTAACCGACAAGAAGATTTAAAGCTGCTTTTATGTTGGACTTCAGCTGTCAGATTCCACTGCAATCACTTAATGAATCAATCTACAGGATTTTACTTTAGATTGGTGGTGGGAAGACCAATTCTTACAAGGTTTTCTTATCAGTTATCCATCTTCCTGCCTAGAAAACGCTTTTTTTCAATGGCTGTACTGCAGTTTGGTGCCGATATCTTGCCTTCATCACACGTGCATTGCTTTCATGGTTTGGTGTTTTTTCAAAATGTGCACATCAGTAAAGGTGTGCACAGAAGGTTAAGGGTATGAAGCTACCCGAAGGTTGCCAATGCATTAGAAATTGAGGCAGCCTGAACAGCAGTACGTTGTTATGAGATATTAAATTGAGTCTTTCAACCTTTTTGCCTGTATGTAAAGGAAATTAAATCACTGATTAAAGGACAATCTTGTTTTCCTATGAATCTGACAACATTTCTCCGGAAGAAGCTGATCATCTGCTGCCTGAGGAAACTTGCTCTGGCTTAACACCTACTCCAATTTGATGACCTAAAAATGGCTACCCTTTAATCCATTGGTTGTAAAGTACTTTGGAATGATCAAGCTCTGGTTGCAGATTTACAAATTGATTCCTTCTTCAACAATTATGTCAGATACTATAAACTGATAACTAATTGAGCAAGAGACAAGGAGTGTCTTTAGATCAGAGGTGAGGAGGAATTTCTTCAGCCAGAGGGTGGCGAATTTATAGGATTCTTTGTTACAGACGGCTTGTGAAGACCAAGTCAATGGATCCATCAATTGAAGGTTGATGAATTCTTGATTAGTAAGGGCATCAAACTTTATGGGGAAAAGGCAGGAAAGTGGTGATGAGAGGTATAATAAATCAGCCATGATGGAACAGCAGAGACTCGATGGGCTGAATGAGCTGGCTGTGCTCCTTTGTCTTATGGTCTTATATGTCCATTTAGAATGGATATGAAGCAGAATTTCTTTAGCTAGAGGATAGTGAATCTGAGGAAATCAGTTGCCACAGGTGGCTATGGAGACCATAGAGTGCATTTAAGGTGGAGGTTGATAGTTTTTTGATTAGTCAGGGCATCAAAAGTTACGTGGAGAAAGCAAGAAAATGGGTTGAGAGGGAAAATAAATCAGCCATGATTAAATGATGGAGCAGTCTCAATGAACTAAAGTCTCTTTTTCCTATGTCTTACGGTCCAGGTAATTTTCTGGCAGTGAACACTCTCAAACCAAGCAGCAACAGGACCTTGTGTGAAAACACTGGGACATCAAGGTGGGGTAGCCAAAACCCCATGCCCGAGCCTCCTCTGGAAACCTTTGCTAGGCTACAAGAGTCCAGCTCTTCCATGGACACCTGCCCAAACTCTAAAGGTTTTGCAATGCTTCTGTACTCCCTAATATTCAAAAACATTTAAAAACCATTAAACAAGAAATAAACAATTAAATCATGTTTAAATTATTTAAAAGTAATTAAAGATAAAATCAGCTAAAAATACTTCTAAATAATTAAAATGCTTAAATTATTAAAATGTTATTAAAAATAAATCAACTAAAACTCATTTAAATAATTAAAATCACTACAAACAATACAAATATTTGAAATAATGTAACTTTCCATTTCCTTTCATTTCTTTCTTGCAGTTATACTGTAAATCTTTTTTCGAATAGTTTTGTGGATCTGAAACTGGTTCTTGACATGTACTAGGAATTCCCAAGGATCCTGCTCTACAATTGCAAAGTGCAGCTGGAAGCTGGGAATGGTTTTAGGAAATAATGGCTTTGGTGGCAGCTCAACTGGGCATTTGTGTTTAAAAACATCAGCAAAGTGGGGGCTCATGTACAGATACAATACTGGCTGTCTAACTCACTGTTACGGGTCCCACTTATCAAAATCTGGTCTGATGAATTAATGTACGTTGATCTCTCTGAATCTCAGCACAATAAGGATGTGGTGTTTAGGAATAAGGTGAAGGATGGAAAAATAGGTAAATTGATTTATTATTGTCTCAGGTACAACAGTAATCTAAGGATATGCTGGAGCTGCCAGCGAGTATCGCCATGTATTCCAGCATGGCCACAATATTCAGCAGGACCACAGCAACAAAATAACAGCAGCAAAACAAGCCCCTATTTCCCCGTCCCATCAACCACCCACACACAGACAGTCCTCCAAACATACGACAGGATTCAAAATCCATTGGACTTGCAGGCTCGCAAACATTGGGTCTCCAATTTCCCAAGTGGACCCACAGACAGTGGCCATCAGGCCTTGACTTTCAGAGGGTGTGCAGTACTGTGCTAAAAGTCCTAGGCATATATATATAGCTAGAGTGTCTAAAATGTTTTGCACAATACTGTAGTAATTTTATGTATTGTACTGTTCTCCTGCCACAAAAAAAACAAACTCCATGACATATGTGAGCGATGATAAACCTGATTCGGATATGGGTCTCTATTGTGAACTGAGAGTGGGAAGGGGACAGGGAGAGGGGAATCATGGTTAGGAAAAGGGGAAGAGAGAGGGAATGAGGGGAGGGAAGCACCAGAGAAACATTGTGTAGTGATCAATACAGCAATTGTTTGGAATCAAATGACCTTGCCTGGTGTCTCAAGGCATCTGCACCCACACGACCCCCCGCCCCGGCACTCCTTCTCTGTCACCTGTCCCACTCCCTTCCTGTAGTGCTCCATCCTCACCATTCCCAACATCCTTTGTTCCAGCCATATTTACAAGCTTGCTCTCCGTTCCATGTTGAAAATCCAGGACTGTGCAAAGGACTTAAGGTGTGTGTGTGTGTGTGTGTGTGTGTGTGTGTGTGTGTGTGTGTGTGTGTGTGTGTGTGTGTGTGTGTGTGTGTGTGTGTGTGTGTGTGTGTGTGTGTGTGTGTGTGTGTGTGTGTGTGTGTGTGTGTGTGTGTGCGCCTAAGAATTTTGCACAGTACTGCAGGTGAGTGCTAAATCTGGGGGACAAGTGACAGGAACACAAGAGAGATTGCCAAGCTAGAAATCTGGAGTAGCACACACAAAATGCTAGAGGAACTCAACAGGTCAGGCAGTGTCTGTGGGAGGAGTTAATGGGAATGTGGGGAGAATCAAACAGAATTACTATCAATGGGTGTTTGATGACCAGCATAGAATTGGTGGGTCAAGGGGCCTGTTTCTATGTTTAGTGGCTTTAAGACCCAATTATTTCATCTAAAATATAGAAAGAGTCCAAATAAGATAAAATGGAAAGTAACAAGAGAACTTAAATGCAATCGAGATTCTTTTAATGGATTTTTCTTGAAAGGAAACTGCTTTTGCTCACAATATTTTAGCCTTTGGGCATGTTTGAAATGTGTTTGGGCATGCTATGTTGGCCCTGGAATGTGTGGCGATGCTTGCAGTTGGCCTTCAGCACATCCTTTGGTTGTGGCACATTTCACTGTATGCTTCGATGTACATGCATCCACTGTGTCATGTGATGTTCTTGGTTCTTCATGGCAATTTTTTCTACAGCAGAGGTTCGCTATTGCCTTCTTCTGGGCAGTGTCTTTACGGGGGGGGGGGGGGGGGGAGCAACCCCAGCCATGATCAATACTTTGACTAGTGTCGGTGATCGCATAACCAGAAGTTGAGATATGCACCAGCTGCTCCCATGGCTTCATGTGACCCTGATCAGGTGACTAAGCGATTTCAATGTGCGTATGAGACATAAAATGAAGCTGGGATCTGAGTCTGAATCTTTTCTGATGAGGATTTTTCCTTTGATATCTCAGCCAAGTGATGGAGGCTCAGATAATGATAAAAAAAATGCTTAATTAGATCATGGAAACAGTTCATATTAAGCCAGTGACACTCATAGCGTCAAGTGGGAATTGATAATAATAAAGTGCTAAATATCTGACCTCTTTAGGTAAAAGTTGATTGACTCACATTTGCAAAGATCAGTGCAAAGGAAGTTATTCTTTTGCTCAAACCAGCATGTAAGTGTAATGCTGTGTTAATGAAATGAACCCTCATTATTAGACACTTATTAGGCTAAAACCTACCATGTTGGTTAAGAATTTCAAATGATCAAGAAAATGTATATTTAATGAAATTGTCCTGTTAATATCAAGAGGTATCGAATATGAAGTCAATAGCACTATTTATTAATGAGCCTCTGGACATTAGACGTACATATTGACACAGATATTATTACTCTAGACACCCATACTAAATTCTGCAACATAGTTTGCTCTTCTAAGTTGCCAATCCCCCCCCCCCCCACTATCCCCAAACCCCTGCCACAACCACTACCATATTCTGATGCAAGATAACAAAAAACTGGGTGCATTGATACACACAAAAAGCTGTAGGAACTCAGCAGTCCAGGAAGCAACCATGGAAAAGAGTACAGTCGATGTTTTGACTGTCAATGTTTTGGGCCAAGATCCTTCTTCAAGGCTGGAAAAAAGAGATGAGCAGTCAGAGTAAGAAGGTGGGTGGAAGGGAGGAAGAAGTACAAGGTGGTAGGTGATAGGTGAAACCAGGAGAGGTGGAAGGGTGAAGTAAAGAGCCAGGAAGTTGATTAGTGAAAGAGATAAAGGACTGGAGAAGGGGGAATCTGACAGGAGAGGACAGAAGACCATGGAAGAAATGGAAGGGGGTGGAGCACCACAGGGAGGTGATGGGAAAATAAGAGGATATGTGAGAGGGAAATTGGGAATCAGGGAGAGGGGAGGAACAATTACTGGAAGTTTAAGAAATCGATGTTCATGCCATCAGGTTGGAGGCTGTTTGTGGCCTCATCGTGATTGGCATCTCTTTCACCAATCAACTTCCCAGCTCTTTACTTCATCCCACCCCTCTCCCAATTTCACCTAACACCTTGTACTTCTTCCTCCTCCCACTCCCCCCCACCTTCTTACTCTGAATTTTCATCTCTTTTCTCCAGTCCTGATGAAGGGCCTCAGCCTGAAACACTAACTGTTTACTCTTTTCCATAGGTGCTGCCTGGCCTACTGAGTTCCTCCAGCATTTGTGTGTGTTGCTTTGATTTCCATCATTTGCAGAACTTCTGTTGCTTGTGAAATGAGTGTCTTAGAATTGTGGCACAAGATAATCTTAAATATAAATTAAGTGCTGGACCTGAATATGGTTCTTAAAACGTTGTTAGCCTTCATGCACCATGTGATCAGCATATGCATTTCTTAACGGATTGTACATTTGTGGCAGAGGTTAGAAACAAGGTCTGATATGGTTTTTCACCAGCTGGCTATCAGAGACCAACTCCAGATTTATTTGATTAATTGAATTTAAATCCCCTAGCTGCCATGATGGTAATATTCAGGATAACAGTGCAATAACTAAACCTCTACAATACTGTACACCCATGAAGGGTTCTCATAGGGTGAAACACATGAAACAATTGAGTAATCTGGCTTAAATGTCAATTGTTTAATTTTGCAATGTAAATTTAATGGAATTGATGACAAAAATGCAAGTAAAATTCGGAAGGATTTATTACAAGGACATCAACCTTAAAATGCAATCGTGACTTCAGAGTATCCCAAAGTACAAGCAATGAACTACTTTCAATGTGTCATTACTGCTGTTGTGTAGGCATTATTATTATGGAAACTGTGTCACCACAAGGTGTGTTGTAGGAGTTCAAAGTTCAAAGTAAATTCATTATCAAAGTACATATATGAGACTATATACTACCCAGAGACACATTTTTTGCAGGCATTCACAATAGATACATAGAAACATAACCTCCACATGTTCCAGTTTCCTCCCACATACAAAGATATAGCTGTTAGTAGAATAATTGGCCATTGGAAATTGTCCCGCGATCAGGCTAGGGTTAAATAGGTGAGCTGCTGGGTAGTGCAACTCGTTGGGCTGAAAGGGCTCGTCCACACGGTAAATCCACTGAAAGGCCACTGAAGTTGGCCTTTCAGCCCACTATGTCTATGCTGAATGTCAAGAACAGATCCATAATAATCCCATTCATTAGTACTTGGTCCACAGACTTCTACGCCTTGATGAAATTCTAAAACATTGTATTAGTTGTTTTAGAAACAGCTTCTTCCATTCAGCCAGCAGATTTCTGAATGGTCTATGAACCTGTGAAAACCACATCACTATTTTTGCTCTCTCAGCACTACATATATATTTTATATATAGTACTCTGCAAAAAGACAAGCACGCGCGCGCACACACACACATACACAAACACACACAGAGCTAGGGTGCCTAAGACTTTTTGCACAGTACTGTAGTAAATTTATGTATTGTACTGTACTGCTGCCCCAAAAATACATCATGACATATGAGCAATGATAAACCTGATTCTGATGTGGGTCTCTGTTGTGGTCGGAGAGTGGGAAGGGGACTGGGAGAGGAGAATCATGGTTGGGAAAAGGGGAAGGGAGAGGGGAGGGAGTGGGAAGCACCAGAGAGGCATTCTGTAATGATCAATAAACCACTTGTTTGGAATCAAATGACCTTGCTTGGTGTCTCAGGGCTGTATGTCTGTACCCATGCCACTGCCCCCCCCCCCACCTCAGGCACTCCTTCTCTGCCACCTGTCTCACAACCCTCTCGAGGTGCTCCATCCTCACCATTCCCAACATCCTTTGATCTTGCCAGATTTACAGACTCAATCTCCACTTCACATTGACAAATACAGTACTGTGTAAAAGCCTTAAGCACCTTATATATATATATGCCTAAGACTTTTACATAGTACTGTATATATTTCTTATTGTAATATTTGCCCTGTAATGCCGCCACATAACTTTTCACGACATATGTCAGTGATAATAAACCCAATTCTGATTCTGATTCTGAAATTCTTCTGCTTTTCCTGACATAATGTCAGGAAGTGTTTTATGATCAAATGAAAAGTCAGTGGGAGTTTTCATTTGTTAATCCTTCTGAAAATGACATCGCTCACAGTAAAGCACTTCGTCAGTTGTCCTCTCTCTGAAGTATTGCCCTAGATTATTTGCTCATTTCTTTAGGCTGGGATCTGACTCAGAGGTGAGAGTGCTGACACTGAGCCACAGCAGATGTTTTCACTAAGATAGAAACAGAAATTCTGGAAAAAGGATTTTTCACACCCAAAGGAGTGTGGCAGGGATAGTGTTCAGCCCTGGGATTTATTCCAGGTGTTTCAAACAGTTCAAATTGTTCAACTTAATATCAGATAATATGTATGGTATACAGCCTGAAATACTTACTCTTCACAGTCATCCACAAAACAAAAAGCCCCATAGAATGAATGATAGAAACATCAGAACCCCGAAGCCCCTTGTCCTCCCTCCCATTGCACAAGCAGAAGCAGAGGCGTTTCCCTTCCTCTTCTCCCTCTCCCCACTTGCACCAGCAGAAACACCAACCCCCCCCCCACAAATCCCCCAGCATGCAAGCAATAGCAGAATCCCCCTCAAAGAGACCTTGATCCAGACTCCATCAAAAACTACAGTCCATAACCCAGCAGTCTGGTATCTCAGAGAGGCTCTCTCTCTCTATCGAGGGACAGGGAGGTCTCTCTTGCAACGAGACCAGAGACAACCAACTAGCTGTTCTGATCTTACAATCTTCTGCATTGCCTCTCCAAGCCTCCTATCTTGGGGACCAACAGGCTTTCACTCTCCATCAGAAGAGAGAGAGTGAAAGGATCGCTCGAGTACAAGAGGCCTTCTTCCGCCATGTTTAAGCATGATTCTGCCGTCATGGAATAGTCCCAGGCAGGATCTGGCCAATAGTTTAAATGAAGCTGGGGAAAATATTGAGGGATACATCTCCACACCTTTCCATGCTCATCTGAGATGACTGAAAATCATCTGACAAAATTGTAACATTCAGGACAGGGTATGCTTCCTCCCCACCTCCCCACCTTCATCGGCCTATTTGTACAGACCAGCAAAGTTCAATATCCTGTGGAATTATCTCCAATCATTGTGGTGCTTAATAGGATCAAGGAACTCTTGAGGTACCAAATAAAGCTGTGGAAAAATGCTGACAAGGATTTTGTATAATGCTAGATCAAGAGAATATAAGAGCGGAAATATGAGTTACTTTAGAGCATTGTAAATAGAATGTAATGGTTTGATTGCACAATTAATGTATTGATTTAATGATAAAATGAACGTAAAGAAAGCCATGTTGTATTGTATTGTATTTCCTGTCTATATTATTATGAATAAAGCTTATTTTTAAAAGCAGAACAAATATGAGTATACTGAATCTATTGAAGCAGGAAATTGGCAACCATTGAAAAGAGGTTTATAATCCAGCACTGTAGTCAGATAAACCTAGCCAAGGCTGACTTATCTAAAAGACAATAGTTTACTCAAAAGACCATAAGACCAGAAGGCACAGCAAGATTAGGCCATTTGGCCCACTGAGTCTGCTCCACGATTCAATTGTGGCTGATTTATTTCTTCTTCTTGGGCCCTTAGCTTCTAGTGGAGTAGAGGGTATCAATGACCTCCTGTCACCATCACCCAAAGCCAATGGTATGGTTGGAGTTAATCTGTACAGGGGATTGGCCTATACAGCTTCACCAGAGCCCTGCTGGCCGGCCTTACCCATTTCCACCTCTCATGGCAGGGACGTAGGGTTGGTCTTTGAGAGATGGCTGATTTATTATCTCTCTCAATTTATTATCCCTTTCAACCCCATTCTCCTGCCTTCTCCACATAACCTTTAACATCCTTACTAATCAAGAGAGTTTATCAACCTCTGCATTAAATATACTCAATGCCATAGCCCTGGGCTACGTGATAAGTTTACAATACAGAATCTCAGTGTTGATGACCAGCTCAGGGCACCAGTTAAGATGGTGGGACCATGAAGAGAAGCTGGGTCAACTTGGTTTATATTTACCAGAGTTTAGAAAAATAAGACTAGGCCTCAATGCAACACACAAAATGCTGACAGGAATTGACTGGATGGGTGCAGGGAAGATGTTTCCCTGGACTGTGTGGTCTAGAACCAGGATTCACAGTTTCAGGACATGGGGTAAAACATTAAGAATTTTCTTCATTCAAGGTATGACTATTCTCTAACATGGAAGGCTGTGGATCCTGATACTTACAAGTTGCAAGGATTTCTATGTATAAAAATCACGAGGGATATGGGGGTGGGGGTATGGTATAGGCCAGAATATGGTATAGTGATAGAGGAACGTCATGATCAACTAGAATGGCCGAGCAGGTTCAAGTGGCCAAATAGCCCACGCATGTTCCTGTTTTTCTGTGCTTCTGCCTGTGAAGCTATTCTGAAGTACAAAAGAAATAGTGGGAGATACAAACATCAGTTCTGCAGTCAGGAGTCAACCTGGGCAGACGGACTCATTAAAATATATTCACCTGGGACAATTTCAGAATCAGAATCAGGTTTATTATCACCGGCATGTGAAATTTGTTAACTTAGCAGTAGCAGTACATGATGTAGAAGAGAAAAATATAATAAATAAAATAATAATAATAATAATAATAATAATAATAATAATAATAAGTAAATCAATTACAGCATACATATATTGAATAGATTTTAAAAAACTTGCAAAATACTGTATATTAAAAAAGTGAGAGTGTCCAAGGGTTCAATGCCCATTTTAGCTGTACAATGCTGCATAAACACTAGCTGAACAATGTTTGTTTGATTTAGGTATCTTTAAAATTTATTTATGTAGGTATGTAGTATGTACCTTTCCATTTACTTACATCTATCTATTTACTTACTTGAGGCACTCTGTTCCGTCGGGGTTGATCATGAATGTTGTGTCCCAGTTGTCTATGTGATATGCAAGCCGGGGCAGTATTACAAGAGAGCAAGCTGTTGCCCATACAGCGAGTTCCCTCTCCCCATGCATCTGATGAACCCAAAGGAACAGCAGAAACCGATACAGTTTGTTACTAGCAGCGTCACGGGAGTTGCCAGTCAGCATTGAACTCAATGTAGGACTGCCTTAGGACTCCAGCTCAGGATTTTTCCTCAGGGTTTACTCCTGAAGCCATTCCCAAGAGTGGGTATAGCTGCAAGGCAGTGGAGGTTTGAGATCAGAGATGAGCCTCATCTGCTCAAAGTGACTGTTTTTAAGGTGCCAGTAACCCGTCTTTGGCCCTTCTCCTGTCAATAGAAATGGCTCCACTGGGCTTAGTAGATAAGCCACACGTGAAGGCCAGAAGCTAGACTTGGTTGTCAAAGGCTATTTAAAGCACAATATTTTAAAATTTGCACAATTTGTCTTCTTTTGCACATTGGCTGTTTGCCAGTCTTAGCTAATGTATAGTTCTTCATAAATTCTATTTATTTCTTTATATTCCTGTAAATGCTTGCAAGAAAATGAATCTTGAGGTAGTATATGGTGACATATGCACTTTGATAATAAGCTTAATTTGACTTTGACAATAACATCGATCAGTTAAACTAGGAATCAATAAGTAGATATAAGTGATCTGTAATGACAGTGATAGTATTTCTGGAAGGTGTAACTCATAGAGAATCAATTAGCTCAGTGGGAATGGACCGCAGTGTAGGGTTGTTCTGCTACTGGACTGGGACAGGTTGGGTTGGGTGAGGAAGCCCTGATCTGCTGAGTTCCTCCAGCATTTTGTGTGTATTGCTCAAGATGTTCAGCATCTGCAGAGTGTCTTGTTTTTATGCTTTATTAGAAAAGCATTGCTATCTCGGCAGTGATGGGTGGAATGTCCAGGGTGATGTGAAATGAACCAGAAACAGCTGTTGTCACGTTCTACTGCAGGTGAAATCAAATTTTGATCATGAGTTTTTTCCAAAAAAATCTTCTGCAATTGGATTTCTAGGCCCATGATGTAATGAGTCATCAGTAACGATAAGTAGTTCAATAGTTCAAGTTAATATCAGAGGATGTGTGTAGTATGCAGCCTGAAATTCTTACTCTTCACAGACATCCACAGAACAGGAAAAAAATCTGAAGAATGAAAGACAGAAAAAGTCACAATCCTAAAGCCCCCACTCCCACACACAATCAGCAGCAAAAGCATCACCACTCCCTCCTCCCCACACTTGTTCCAAAAGAAGCGTTAAGCCCCCACCACCCACCATGCAAGCAATAGCAAAGCCCCCAGTCCATCAAAAACTACTACCCATCCCAATGCTTTGTCTGCTCAGCCAATCCGTCTCTCACTAGTGAGGGAGAGAGAGACTGCTACTGCTACAAAGACAGGGGAGACCAACAGCTTGCTGCTTCGATATTACAATCTGCCACGGGAACAGGGAACAGAGAAAATGAAAACTGTGTCAGAATAATCTACTAAACACGCAGGATTTTAAAATGAAAACCACGCTGCTCAGTCAGAGATTCATTCAAAGCAAAAACAATAGAGTGGAGCAAGGTGTAAATCTGTGTGCTGTCCACACAGCTGTTGCTCTCAGCTGAATGTTTTAGTTGTAAAACCTCTGCTAAAATGATTCCATCGGATTCTTTTGTTTTCTTCATTCCAGCGGCTTCAAGCATGACAGAGAGGTTAATAACAGATACAGGACCTAATAAGTTAAAACCTGACACTGTAACACATCACGATGTGACAATTAGAAACTCGTCCTGAATACAAAGCACTAGCAACCTGATAGACTTCAAACCAATCCAATGGATTTTTCATTCTTCCTCTCCGAATCATTTATCATTTTCCTGACAGTCTACAAAGCTCACGTTGAGTATTAGGATCACTTCCCGACTCCACTGTGAATGATCTATGCAATAAGAAAATGGGATAAAAACAGTTCTTCGCCCCAATGAATATTTATTACTTGCTTTTTCTCTTGCTGCCTGGGGGCCTTTAAAAGGAGGAGGTTATAAGGGTTATGCCGTGGCTATCCGTCATGCAACTGTGTCTACTGATTGTGTTATTAAGAAGATCCATTTATTGTGAGTCATTTGGCAAATGCAGATAAAAGAACAATTTGCTATGCAGGCAACTGTATAAAATTCTCTTCGATATCAACAAAGTAACATTGCAGAAAAATAGTGAGTGTTGGGGAGATGGCTGGGAGGGGTGGTAAAGGATTGAAATATGTATGTTTTTAAAATAATCAATTTGAGTTTTGATGTGGGCCTCATCCATAATTCTCTGAGACTCCATTTTTCACATTGCTGCATGAAAGTTTATACATTCAGTGGCCACATTATTATGCACCTGTGTAGCTAATGAAGTGGCCACTGAGTGCATGTTCATGGTCTTCTGCTGCTGAAACCCATCCACTTCAAGGTTCGGCATGTTGTACATATAGAGATGTTCTTCTACACACCACTGTTGTAATTTGAGTTACTGCCACCTTCCTGTCAGCTTGAGTCAGTCTGGCCATTCTCCTGTGACCTCTCTCTTCAATAAGGCGTTTTCACCCACAGAACTGCTGTCCACTGGATGATTTTTTTTTGTGTTTTTTGCACCATTGCCTGTAAACTCTAGAGACTATTGTGCATGAAAATAGGGTGGCATGGTAGCATAGTGGTTAGCACAACGCTTTACGGTACCAGCGACCCGGGTTCAATTCCTGCACCTATCTGTAAGGAGTCTGTGCATTCACCTCGTGATCACATGGGTTTTCTTTGAGTGCTCTGGTTTCCTCCCACAATCCAAAGATACTGGTTGGTAGGTTAATTGGTCATCGTAAGTTGTTCTGTGATTATGATATGTTCCCACCATTGGCTGTAAGGAGTTTGTACATTCCTCTGGGTACTCGGGTTTCCTCCCAAGGTCCAATGACATATTAATTGGTAGGTTAATTGGTCATTGTAAATTCTCCTGTGATTAGGATAGGGTTAAATTGGGGTTGCTAGGCGGCACAACTCAAAGGCCTGGAAGGGCCTATTCCACGCCTTATCTCAATAAATAAATGCATAAGTAAATAAAATCCCAGGAGATCACCAATTTCTGAGATACTCAAACCACCCCATCAAACCACTAACAATCAATTCACAATGAAAGTCACTTAGATCACATTTCTTCCCCATTCTGATATTTGGTCTGAACAACAACTGGACCATTTGACCATGTCTGAATTACCCCTACATGACTGACTGATTAGTTGTTTGCATTAACAGTCAGGTATACAGGTCTCTGGATGTATAATGTCTCTTACTTAAACTGCCTATTTCAGGAAGGAACATGGAGTGAGATCTGCCTGAGAGATGATTATAGCACTATAAAAGACCTTGGAACCTCGCTGCCATAGTGAGGCAAGTGGGGCAAGGGTGGATGATGGGTTAAGTGATCTTTATCTAATGTCCATACTGGAAGGTACATATCTGGGTGAGGTCAGGATATGGGTCCGAAGTGATATCAGACTCCTTCCTTTGCAAAAAAGAGTGAAGTAACTTCTCCTACAGTACCCTTCAATGATCAGGCTCCTGCATCAGCATGGATAACTTCACTCACTTCAGCACTGAACTGATTCCACAACCTATGGACTCACTTTCAAGGATTCTACAAGAAGGCCTCAAGAAAGCAGTATCCATTATCAAGGACTCCCACCATCTATACCATGCTCTCTTCTCGCTGCTGCCATCAGGAAGGAGATACAGGAGCCTAAGATCCCATACCACCAGATTTAGGAACTATTATTACCCTTCAACCATCAGACTCCTGAACCAGTGTGGAACCTACATGGACCCCTGAACCTTCACTCACCTCAACACTGAACTGATTACACAATCTATGGACTTACTTTCAAGGACTCTACAACTCATGTTCTCAGTATCAATTTATTTATTGATTTATTTATTTATTATTTGCTTGTTTTTGTACTCATTTGCACAGTTTGTCTTCATTTACACTTTGTTTGCTTGCCAGTCTTCATGTGTGTGTTTTTTGTTGATTCTATTGTATTTCTTTGTTCCACTGCGAACACTTGTATGAAAATAATTCTCAGGATAGTACGTGGTGATATATACATACTTCGAACTTTAGACTTTACTCTCTTCCCAGATGACAATTTTCCATTCGTGTGATGGACCTGGGGCCGCCAGCACCTGAGGAAATATACAGTAAATCAGTATTAACAATGGCTCCTGGACAGCTGGGATATTAAATGGAAATAAAAGATACAAAATCATTGATGCTGTAGATCATTTTGGTTCCTACACCTGAGACTGGGACTCAAACAAATCCAAACCCCGTTAAAATTATCATCAACCTCAGCGCTTTTTTTGAGATTATTTTTGTGTGGATTTTTTGATTTGTGCTATTTTACATCAAAAGCATAATTCTGTTTAAATCATGACAAAGAGATGGTCTCAGTGGGGGGGGGAGAGATGTGAGGGAAAGGGGACCTCTTGAACCCAATAAGATGAGGGAACTGAATTACATTTGGTAGACATCGTCATTAAACAGGGATGCTTCAGCAATATTGGCATTTCACTGTGTGCGTGTTAATCCAAAGGCATAGGACATAATGCCTTAGGACATTATTGTCAGCCGGTTTCCAGGATGATAACAGTGCTGTCCATGATTTACATTTAAATGATTTTTTAAAATATTGCATTTAAGCAAAAAATATAATTTAAAAGAAAGCAAAGGATAGAAAATGTCATGAGATTGAAGTGAATAATTACTTTTGAATTTGACCTTTTCAATAAAATTTCCTCTGCTCTGCAGCAAAATGAGTTTCAATCATCATCTTGGAATAAAGCCCTGTTGTTATTTCGTAATTTCTCAGACTTTGTGGTGTCAAATGAGGGATTGTTGCATGCATTAAATCAGAGGCCACTAAGGATTGGATTAAAGGTCAAAAGGGATGATGTAGTGAAGCAAATTGGTGAGCTGATGGGATGAGAATGAACAAAGATGGGTCTAAAGGAGACCTAAATGGCAATGACACAATCGCTGTACACAGTAATTATGTTATGAAAGTGTGATTCAATTATGCATCCATAAAGCTGTAAAGAAGACTCAACCATCTCTTCACCTGAACCCGAACCTCTCCCATCCAGTTCTTCCTCTCACTCCTGATCTTCATCCACACCCAAGCCTTTCTCCAATTCCTATCCCAAATCCTCTCTCTAACTCTGCTCCAATTCTTTCTCTAATCCCCCACCAATTCTCTACCTCACAATCTTCAACCTACTTCCTTCCCCATTTCCCTCTCATAATTTTGTATCCCTCTGTCAGGTCACACCTCCGCCTTCACTTCAGAGAAAAGCAGACCAACCTATCTAATCTCTCATAAAAGAAGTCCTCCAATCCGGGCATCATCCTGGTGAATCTCCTCTGTGCTCTCTCCAATGCAACCACATTCTTCCTACAGTGCAGGAACCAGAACTCCATACAATACTCCAAGTGCAGTCTAAATGGTGCTTTGTATTGTAGGAACATAACATCCCAGTTTTTCATATACCCTGCTCTGACCTTTGAAGGCAAGATTCTTTGTCATTGTATCTACCTATGTTGCCAATTTCAGGAAATTATGAAACTAAACTCCAAGGTCTCTCTGTTCATTAACATTCCTTAATGCCTTACCATTAACTATGTATGTGCTACCTCTATTTGAATTCTCAAAATGCATAACCTTACACATATCAGAATTAAATTCCACCTGCCCAACATCCCATCTGATCTACATTCTGGTCTGGCCTTAAAGAACCTTTCTTGCTATCCATAACACCATCAAGCTTCCTGACACCCACAAATTTATTAATCAATCTCCTCCACTTACGTGCAAGTGTTAATACACTGTATGTTCCAACAAGAAAGATCCCAGCACTGATCCCTATGGTACATCACTGTTCCTAGATTTTCAATCAGAAAAAAAAACATCATTTCAGCATCATCCTCTGCATCTCATCACCAAAACAATGTTGGATTTGATTAACAACTCTTCTTGTATCCCACACCTTAACCTATAATGTTCAGCCTATGATGTGTGACTGTGTCAAATGCCCTTCTATAGTCCATACAGACAAAATCCACCATCCTGCCTTCATCAATCAATTTAGCTAGCTACTCAAAAATCTTAATCTAATTTTCTTTTACAACTATGTATAATTGGAAGGTTAATCTGACTACTGATGCCAAGCAGACTATCTCTGAAGGGCATTGATAATGGATGGGGTGGCTCGTCTTGTAAAGACACTGGCCAGAAGAAGGCAATGGCAAACCACTTCTGTAGAAAAATTTGCCAAGAACAATCATGGTCAAATGACACGGCACATAATGATTAAGGACCACTAGCTTGTAGTTACCTATTGTCATACTAAATTTTATATGGAATAGTATATCACAGCTGTGGAACAGGAAGAATTTTTTTTTCAGAACCAGGCTTATTGAAACTGACATGTTGTTTTGCAGCAGCAGTATAGTGCAAGACATTAAAAATTACTCTAAGTTATAATAAGAAATATATAAAACATAAATAAATAGTGCAAAAAGAGCAAAGTAGTGAGGTAGCGTTCATGGGTGCATGGACCTCAGAAAACTGCTGGGGGAGAGGAAGAAGCTGTTCCTAAAACACTGAGTGTGTGTCTTCAGACTCCTATATCTCCCCTCTGATGGCATCATGTCCTGGATGGTGGTGGCCCTTAATGATAGATGCTGCTTTTCTGAGGTATCACCTTTGGAAGATGTCCTTGATGGTGGAGAGACTGGTGCCCATGATGAAGCTGACTGAGTTTACAACCTTCTGCAGCTTTTTCTGATCTTGTGCAGTAGCCCTTCCATATCAGACGGTGATGCAACCAGTTAGAATGTTCTCCTAATTAATTTCTGATTAATTTGTATTATAAATCACTTAATTCAGAAGCTGCTCCCACACTTTCACTGAAATCCATCACCCTTGCTTCTTCAAAATACATTTGAGCATCCATTTAGCATTTCGATTGTGTGAATCAATTAATTTATGAGAATCATGATAGATGCTGGAAACACATAGTGAAGTCAGCATTAATTAAAGGACAAGGATAAGAAAATAATTGTAAGTTTGAATTTCACAGTATCTTATTACAAAATTATTCAAATAACTTCAGTTAAAATGTGCATTATGCTCCATCTTCATGAACATTTTGAATAATCAGGGCGGCATAGTAGCAGTTAGCACAATGTTTTACAGCACCTGCTGTAAGATTGAGGTCCGATTCTCACCACTGTCTGTAAGAAGTTTCTGCAGTCTACCCATGACCATGTGGATTTCCTCCAGGTGCTCCAGTTTCCCCCCCATTCCACCTATGTACATTTAGGGTTAGTGAGCTGTGGGCATGCTATGTGGGAGCCAGAAGTGCGTTGACACTTGTGGGCTGCTCCCACCAGACCTTCGCTGATTTGATTTGACGCAAGTGATGCATTTCACTGTATGCTTCGAATTTCATGTAACAAATGAAGCTAATCCTTAATTTCATATTGCACTTCAG
Source organism: Hemitrygon akajei (assembly GCF_048418815.1). Classification (NCBI taxonomy): domain Eukaryota; kingdom Metazoa; phylum Chordata; class Chondrichthyes; order Myliobatiformes; family Dasyatidae; genus Hemitrygon; species Hemitrygon akajei. The sequence goes on along the minus strand of NC_133153.1, from coordinate 36,047,959 downwards.
TGCTGTACAACTCAGTTACTTTAGCAATCTTTTTGGCTTTCTTGTTCAAACTCTTAGGTAGTATTATTTATAGATATGCCCTGAATAGTATGCAAAGAAGCTACATAGACACTTGCCAAGACAACCTTTTCCATGGTTGGAAGGTCATTACAACTTCAACTAGAGAGAAGAAAAGCCACTAGTGTTTCATCTCACAGCACATATCGAATGCTCACTGGCTCATTATACATTATCGTCATATGTAGCATATGTAGCAGTAGCAAATGGACTCACTACAGTAGGTCTACAGCGGAGACAATCTCATTGGCTCTCTGTTTGGTCTTGGATCACCTGGATGATAGCAAAACATATGTTAGACTGCTGTTAGCTATTACAGCCCAGCATTCAACAAAATTATACCCTCAGTTCAAATCAATAAGCTCCAAAACCTGGGCCACTCCCTCTGCAACTGGATCCTTGACTTCCTCACCGGGACACCACAGTCAGTGCAGATCAGAAATAACATCTCTTCCTCGCCAACAATCAATACTGACACACCTCAAGGATGAGTGCTTAGGCCACTGCTCCACTCGCTACACCCACAATGTGTGGCTAGAAACAGCTCAATTGCCATCTATAAATTTGCCGATGACACAAATATTGTTGGCAGAATTTCAGATGGTGACAAGGAGGCATACAGGAGCAAGATAGGTCAGCTGATTGAGTGGTGTTGCAACAACAACCTTGCACTCAATATCAGTAAGGTCAAGGAATTGACCATGGACTTCTGGAATGGGAAGTCAAGGGAAGCCACACCAGTCCTCATTGAGGAAATGGAAGGGGAAAGGGTCAGCAGTTTCAAGATCCTGGGTGTCAACATCTCTGAAGATCTATCCAGCGTCCAACAAATTGATGCATTTACAAAGAAGGCATGGCAGCGGCTATATTTCATTAGGAGTTTGAGGAGACTTGGTATGTCACCAAAGACTCCTGCAAGTTTCTACTAATGTGCCGTGAACAGCATACTCACTGGTTGCGTCACCATCTGCTATAGAAGGACCACCACACAGGGTCGGAAAAAGCTGCAGAAAATTGTAAACTCAACCAGCTCCACTATGGGCACTGACCTTCTCAACGTCAAGGATACCTTCAAAATATGAAGCCTCAAGGAGACAGCATCTATCGTTACCCCAGGAGGTGCCCTCTTTTCATTGCTACCATTAAGGAGGAGATGCAGGAGCCTAAAGACACACACTCAACATTTCAGGAACAGCTTGTTCGCTTCCACCATTAGATTTCTGAATGGACAATGAACCATGAAATACTACATGACTATTTTTTTTGCTTTCTTTTTGCACTAATTAATTTATATTTTTGATATATAGTGTATATTTCTTATTGTAATTTTAAGTGTTATTCCTATTATATATTGCAATGTACTACTGCCACAAAATAGCAAATTTCACAACATATGCCAATGATATTAAACTGGATTTTAATTCTGATCTTCCATGTGCCCTGCTGCTACTCATCAAGATTACCTTGACAACACCTCTCAATCTTTTGTCCTATACCATCAAGAAGGATTAGAATCAGAACCAGGTTTAATATTATCGGCATATGTCATGAAATTTGTTAACTTTACAGCAGCAGTACAATACATAGAGAAAAAAATGAATTACAGTATATATAAATAGTTAAATTAAGATAAGTAGTGTAAGAACAGAAATAAAAAAGTAGTGAGGTAGTGTTCATGGGTTCAATGTCCATTTAGAGATTGGATGGCCAAGAGGAAGAAACATAGAAAATAGGTGCAGGAGTAGGCCATTCGGCCCTTTGAGCCTGCATTGCCATTCAGTATGATCGTGGCTGATCATTCAACTCAGAACCCTGTACCTGCTTTCTCTCCATACCCACTGATCCCTTTAGCCACAAGGGCCATATCTAATTTAGAAGCTGTTGCTGAATTGCTGAGTGTGTGCCTTCTGGCTTCTGTACCTCCTTCCTGATGGTGACATTGAGAATAGGGCATGTCCTGGGTGATGGAGGTCCTTAACGATGGATGCCACCTTTCTGAGGTAGCACTCCTCGAAGATGGCTTGGATTCTCTGGAGTCTAGTACCCTTGATGGAGCTGACAAATTTTACAACTCTCTGCAGCTTACTTCAATCCTGTGCAGTAGAACCCCCCTCCCCCCACTCCACCCCATATCAGTTGGTGATGCAGCCCAGCAGAATACTCTCCACTGTGCATATATAGAAGTGTTTGAGTGTTTTAGGTGACAAACCAAATCTCCTCAAACTCCTAATGACAGATAGCCACCGCCTTGCCTTCTTTATAGCTGCATCGTATATTGGAACCAGGATAGGTCCTCAGAAATATTGACACCCATGAACTTGAAATTGCTCACTCCCTCCACTTCTGAACTCTCTATGAGGATTGGTTTGTGTTTCCTTGTCCTACCAGTTGTGAAGTCCACAATCAGTTCTTTGGTCTTATTGACATTGAGTGCAAGGTTGTTGCTGCGACATCACTCAGTTAGCTGGTATACCTCACTCCTGTATGCCCTCTGGTCTTTGGGTTCATCAGATGTGTGGTGAGGGGAAACTTGCTACATGGGCAACAGCTTGCTCTCCATATCGTAGTGCCCAGGCTTCCGTATCTAGGCAGCTAGGATGCAACATCCATGGTTGAACCTTACCGACGGAGGTCTCATGTGAGCAGGATTTAATTCAGCTGTTCCTCCACCATGTCTAATGGTCACCCCGGCTCACACAATCTAAGCCCACACTTGAAGAATGACTGAGGTGAGGAGTTTGAAGACTGCTGGGGTGGGTTCTAGACCATTATTCAGATTAGGACATGGAAAATAAATGGGAAAATATGCATAGCTTTACATAAATATATTTCTGCTGAATATATTGTGATGCAGAATTATATTAAAATTCACTGGTATAATCTCATTTACTTTTCAAAGATGCATCATTTTTTATGATAATTATGAGAGGAAGATTTATAGACAACATCAAATGCTTTCTGTGGTGTAAGTAGATGAGGTACATAATAGGAATCTTATGAAACTCATAAAACAGAAGATTTTGTGAAATCATGGTTCTATTATTTTAATTTGCAAATCAAATAATTAAAAAACAATTAAGACTGATTTAAACTGATCTAGAAATGAAATTCTATCTTAAGCATTTTCTCATATTTCCTTGTAATTGTAAATTGGTTTATTATTGTCATATGTGCCAGGATATGGTGAACTGCTTTGCTTGACATGCCATTCATACAAATTATTTCATTACAATATTGCATTGAGGCATTATGTGGGGAAACAATAACAGAATGGAAAATAAAATGCTGCCATTGTAGAGAAAGTGCAGTGCAGGCAGACAACAAGATGGAAGGCCATTTCAAGGTATATTGTGAGATCAAGATTCCATCTTATTGTACTAAGAGATCGTTCAATAGTCCTGTGAGAGTGAGATAGAAGTTGTCCTTGAGTCTGGTGGTACATGCCTTCAAGCTTTTATATATTCTGCCTGATGGGAGGGGGAAGAAAAGAGACCATCTTGGGTAGGTGGGATCATTAGGTTGGCTGCTTTACCAGGGTACAGAGAAGTGTGGACAGAGTCCATGGAGGGCTGGCAAATTTCTGTGATGTGCTGAGTTATGTCCTGCAAAAACAAAATTGTTATAGGAACAGCATTGAACAATCCTTCTTCATCTGAGTGCAATGATATTCCTTAGTCTGCACCCAGGACTTGCATGACTGACAGTAGTGAAAACAAAAGAGAGGAAGCTACTAACACGATGAAGGAAGCCCTGAACACTGCCAGAAATGGAGGAACTTCATCGCTGCCCTAAACAGCAGCAACATAATGGGCAGTAAGTAAGTAATTTCATTCTATTATAGGTATCTGACTGATACTCAACAATAAACTCATAGACTGATTCCCAAGCTAATTTTGCATTAATGCCGTGGGGAGGCTTGGCAGTGTCATCATGGAATTAAATATAAATAATTATTTTTGATGGCTCTGGGCTTGTACTCACTGAAGTTTAGAAAAATAGGGGGAGGAATCTCATTGAAACTGTTGAATATTGAAAGGCCTAGACAGAGCGGATGTGGAGAGTATGTTTTCAATAGTGGGGGAGTCCAAGGCCAGAGGGCACCAGACTCAGAAGGACATCCCTTTAGAACAGAGTCAAGGAGGAATTTCTTTAGCCAGAGTGTGATTAATCTTTGAAATTCATTGCCACAGATGACTATGGAGGCCAAGTCATTGGGTATACTTAAAGTGGAAGTTGATAGATTCTTGATTAGTCTGGCCATCAAAAGGGCCAGTGAGAAGACAAGAAAGTGGTAATGAGGGGGATTATAAATCGGCCATGATGGAATAGCACTGCGGACTCGCTGGGCTGAACAGATTAATTCTGCCTAAGATTCATGATCTAAGACAATGGTAAAATTAGGCATCTTCAAGGCAGTGATGAATGGTGTACTTGGAGGTCGGATATGTGACTCACTGAGTGGAGAGGCAAGTGGAGGTAGGGAGATCAGCCTCACACAGCAACGCATCATTGCTAGAATTACCTTGCGCCTAAATGAAGGCATGCACATTAACTATTGGAGCTAAGATCCAAATACTGCACCTCCTACGCATTTACAGTATTCTCTTTAAGGGCCATATTTAGGCTAGGATTAAATTGGGTATTGCTGGGCAGTACATTTGAAGGGCCAGAAGGGCCTATTCATAAGTAAAAGTTTCTGATGTGATATGAACTGCACCAGCACACCAATGATTACGTATGCAAAAAGCAGGGTGTAAGGATGTCTATGCAACATAAACAACATTATCCAAATAACTTTGAGCATAATCTTCAATACAACCCATGTGATTAATAATTTGATTAATCACATACTGCGCCACAAAGTTGCAAAATCAATACAAAAACAAAGTTCACCCACATTGAAATCCAAAGTTATGCACTTAGAAGAATATCGTTCTGGACTATAATCTTTGATGGCAAGATCTACTTATTGCCCATCCCTAATTCTCTTATGTAAATTGTGAAAGTAGTCAGGATTTCAGGAAATTGTTCTCAGAGCAGTGAGAATGGCACCACTCTGTCCTGATATAGCATGGACTGAATCATAGGTTGATACTGTAGTATCCAAAGTCTTGTCGAGAATGATGGTGGCCAGGGGTTTCCCAACCTTTTTTTATTGCCATGGACCCATACCATTAACTGAGGGGTCCATGGACCCCAGGTTGGGAACCCATGATGGTGGCAATATAACCAGGTAAGAGGGATTCTGTTGGTCTGTCTTCTTGAATCTTGTATTCCTTCTGGTGAAAGTATGTTCACACTACCAGGATTTTAGACTCAGTGTCAACAAGGCATCTCTAACGTAATGTCAAGGTTGTATGTGACTTGAAGGGGGAATTTTACATGCTGGTAATCCTATGCACCTGGTACATTTTAGTGCTGGAGATCACACATAGGGAAGGTGCTGTGAATATAGCCAGGATGAACAATTACAGTAAATGTCAATAGACGTTATAGCCTGGTGCACCAGTGATCATCTGGTAGAGCACATGAGCTGAAATATTAATTTCACTAGATGGAGTGACACTGGATAACAACACTGTGGTAGTGACTTCATCAGATTACTCACAATTGATGGCTTTTTGTTATACATTCACTTATGTGTTCTACTATAGCTTGGTCAGCGATGGGAAAGCAAAATTCTATGAACACTCTCCCAGAGCTTTCTTAGTGCAGCCAATGGCATTGAGTAACATAATGTTGTGCCATTTTCAAGAATATTGCAAATATTTATACTCCTATAGTTGAAGTGTATTGTTTTTTATATTCATTTTGGTGAAGATGTAATGCTACGGCAAGAGTCTCAGGAAGCTTGGAGCATACTCTAGAATTTTAGAGCCAGTCAAAGGCAGGACCCTCAGTAAACAAATTTGCAAGTCTTCCATGTAAGACTATAAGACATTGGAGCAGAATTAGGCTATTTGGCCCATGGAATCTGTCTACCAATCCATCATGGCTGATTTATTATCCCTCTCAACCCCCTTCTCCCAGTAACCTTTGATGCTCTTATCTATCAAAAACTTATCAACCTCTGCTGTAAGTATACTCACTGACTTGGCCTCCACAGCTGTCTGTGATAATGAGTTCTACAGATTCACCACCCTCTGGCTAAAGAAATTCATCCTCATCTCTGTTCTAAATGTACGTCCTTATATTCTTAGGCTGTGCCCTCTGGTCTTAAAATCTCCCATTATATGAAAAATCCTCACCACATTCATTCTATCTAAGCCTTTCGATATTTCAAAGGTTTCATAAAGATCCTCCCAAGTTCTTCTAAACTCCAGCGAGTTTAGACCCAGAGCCATCAAATGTTCCTCATGAACCTCCTCTAAACCCTCTCCAATGCCAGCACACCTGTTAGTAATTGTGGCTGTACCATTCTCATGTCTTGAGAGCAAATGCCACCAATACCTTTTAAAGTCAACATGAAAGCATCTGATGAGAAATTTTAAAGCTGATTGCTGCAAAGACTTCTGCCTTCACAGGGTCCTGTTTGAGTGCAACCAACAATATTAGTGTTGACTTGAGATCTCTGTGTTGCAATTCACTGTTGATTTTTAACATTTTTATCATTTTTCCTACAATTATTTAGAATGCAAATACTTACATTATTCAGATACAAGGTGGGTTTGATTTCTGTCTCCCCACCTAACACTCCCCCACCGAACACTCCCCAGTCCCTTTTATTTCTTTGAAGATTGTGAATTTTACAACTGCCTTAATTGTATTAAGGTCTCCGGTGCCAACAGTATGAAATTAAGTAGGAAATGACAAGCACTAAAACGACAGATTCAATTTTCACTGTAATAGTGGGCCTTGTTGATTCATAACTCTTCAAATTAATCAATCAATTTTTCATGCTGCATTTTAACTTTTAAATGGTCCAGTCAGCTGTCCTAAATCTCACTGATCTGACAGTTGGATCAGAAGAGCAAGTCGACGATTAAACAGATAAATCTGAAGACGCATCAATAGGTTATGCATATAACTTTTTAATTCTCCAAGATAGACTAAATTAATGTAAGTGAAACAAAGTAGAATTAACACTCATGCTATTAAGCACAGGGTTATTTTTTGTTTGCTTCATTTTCCTGTTAGTATTTTATTTTCTATAAACTTATTTTCTGCCTGTTTGTAAGGGTAGGATATCATTCTGTGGGTCTCAACAAAAAGCGAACATGAATGGATACAGAAATTGACCAATTGGCCTTTTAAGATTAAAAGGACTAGAGTGGCAGCCATTTCATAACTGTCTTCAAAAAATGACTAGCTCAATTGTAACAACATTCATTAGAAAGACGAGCATTCATGGAATATGATTCAACATTTCCCTTTTCTTTGTCTAGTCCCATTTGTTTTAACTATTTTTTTAAATCTTCGGTGACCAACTCACTTTTAAAAGTATAGGATAGATTGGGTATTAAATGCTTCCAGGATTTGTTTGTTGGAGGAAGTCTTCTTTCGTTTGAGCAAATGTCAGCTAAAAATAGTTTACCCAAAACTCATTTTTTTTCATTATTTACAAATTAGAGACTTTCTGCGTTCTCAACTATATACATTTCCTGTAAGTTCCGATAAGGACTTATTAGATGTAATTTTTAATTTGAAACCTTCTTATAATGGTTCAATATCCAATATTTATGGTATGTTGTGAGGAATGAGAAACGTTCCTATAGACAAAATTAAAAATCTTTGGGAACAAGACTTACAGACTTCAATTTCTAAGGAAACTTGGAATGAAATTTTTAAATTGGTTAACACTTCATCATTATCTGCCCGTCATTCCCTTTTACAATTTAAAGTGGTTCATAGGGCTCACATGTCTAAAGGTAAGCTGTCTCGTTTTTATTTGGATTTCTGTGATGGATGTAATAATGGAGTAGCCTCATTAATTCACATGTTTTGGACATGTCCAAGCCTTGAAAGATACTGGAAGGAAGTATTCAAAACTTTCTCGGTACTTTTCAAGGTAAATTTTAAGCCTAACCCTTTGACCGCATTATTTGGTATTGTTGGAGGAAAGGACTTTATTTAGGAAACACCTTATTTGCATATGTTGGCTTTTACTTCTCTTATAGCTAGGAGTGCGCTCTTGCTTAAATGGAAGGATGCTGTTCCACCTATTCATGCTCAATGATTATGGGATGTTATGTTCTCTAAATTTAGAGAAGATCCGATGTTCGGTTTTTGAATCTAGTCAAAACTTTTATACATTGTGGGGACCATTTTTGAGTTATTTTCAAAACCTTTGATTTGTTGTAAAAGTACAGATGGTGGCTAATAATATATTTTATCATATGATAAGGGTTTTTTTCCCTTTTTTCTTGCTTTTCCTAATGGCTCTGACTTTGGTAGTTGGTTTAGATTTTTTTTCTGTATAACAAAATTATTATATTCCAATATTACGATTTTATTTAATTTTTATGAACACAGGGTTTTGTGATTGTAACTGTATTTTTAATACAATGTATTTGGTACTATTTTATTTTTTTGACTTATACTATATATCTTCTTGTACTCTGTATTCCTTTATGCAGAAACTAATAAAAATATTGAAAGAGAACATTTGCTATTTCCCTAACTTTGACACAGTTTTACTGAGAACTTATTAAAAGGTTAAAAATTGTTTAATATTAGTAAGTCTTATATCCACCATTTGTATGTATAAAGATGGGCCTGAATCAAGCTGAATGCACATCTGACATAGAATTAAAGATCTTATTAGGAAAGACAATAATTAGACTCCTTGATCAAGCAAGGACAGAAACAATTGGTGTGATAACTCTCAGTCTGTCTTCTGATCTTAAAAGTCATTTTGGCATAAACTGAATGAAGAGGTAAAACCATGAGAAATATTACTTGAGCTCTTCAGTTCTGACAACCTGATCTGCAAAGTGAAGGTAACACAGTCTGATTTAAGCTTGTTAGGATAATTTAGCCCCCTGTGGTCAGGCAACATGGGACAGAGATGGCACTGAAGCATTGTAGCTTTAATTCTCCGATTCCAACATACTGCATGTGGGGTTTCTTAATGGGAGAATAGATATAGGGCGCCATGATAGCGTGGCGGTTAGAGCAATGCTATTACAGAGTGGGCAGTCGGAGTTCAGAGTTCAATCCTGGCATCCTCTGTAAGGAGTCTCTGAACACCCTCCTCATGGAATGTATGGATTTTCTCCAGATCCTCCAGTTTCCTCCCACAGTCCGAAGATGTACTAGGTACAATTGGCCATTGTAAATTGTCCTGTGATTAGCTTAGCATTAAATCAGGGATGTTGGGGGTTGCTGGGAGATGTGACTCGAATGGCTAGAAAGGGCTATATGTCCAAATTTTTAAAATCTAGTATTTCTTTATGTTTTTACAGTTGAAAGTAATTGGTTTGGGGTTTTGAAATTGAGATTTCTGAATATTATTGCCTCAGTTGGTAGAATAAGCCCATTTAGAATGTTAGAACCCATTACTATCAATTAATGGAGATATTGATTCAAACCTAATTCACAGCCGTTGAATGTTTATTTAATCCACCTAATGAACTAGATCACAAAGTCAAAAAGCAGGATTGAGTGTAACCATTATTACTTCTGTTACTTTGAAGGATCAAGATTAGTCATATGTGACATGAAAAACATAGTGCAATCAAATTCATTAGAACATTAGGATTAAAAAAATGAGAATAGCATTAAGCCAGATAAATCTGTCCCTTACTGATGAATCAAAATAATATTCCACTGATTGATTAGGCGGGCCAAGCTTTCCATTAATCCTAAGGGCCTTGGAAGTACACTCTGCAATATACAATGCCTCTATATGAAAGCCCAGGCTCCAATCTAATGCATGAAGATATTCAAATTTAACAGATTATTTCCTCTATAAAAATAACAAAGGGAACCACAAATGTATTATATTTATGCACTATTATACGATTTCAGAATCATAACAAATTATTAATCTAAGTGAAGCAGTTGGGAGCATGTGCAGTGAAGGTACAATGCTTTGATCAAAATAAGGGAAATATCAGAATAGACGCCTGTTTATTTACTAAAGTATAGATCTAAACAGTGGCTGAAATGGTGAGAGGGAGCTGTTTGGCAAATTCTTGTCTTATAAATTGTACACTTGTTGAAGTCTAAAAGATGAAAGAAATCAAAGTTTAAAGTAAATTTATTATCAAAGGACATATATGTCTCCATACTACCCCGAGATCCACTTATTTGCAGGCATTCACAATAGAACAATATAGTAGAATCAATGAAAAATATTTTCAATTCAAATAAAAGCATAACTTGTTCTAACTTTAGTTTGAACACACTGTTGTGTAGTCATATTGTGGAAGACAGTACACCCCATCTCTATGAAAAATGCGGTATTTACCAACCAAAAGTCTCCTCTGTCCTTATTATAAGTATGAGAACGGGTCTTTCATTACCACCACTAATTTACAATAATCCAGAACCAATGTTATAAATTTCCTCTGAGACATTTGCTTCATATACCTTAATGCTGACTCATACAGTGTTGGTATCTTGGATTCAGTGCTAATATCAGCATTGCAACACCGGAAATACTCAAAATTTAGCACAGATTCAAATTGAAGTACAAAGTATAAATATCTCAGATCTAGGTGCAACTTTGTTCCTGTTTGTGCATGATGCTTAAAGTTCACAGGTTTGTAGCCTCGTGTTTAAGGAAACATTTTTTAAATCTTTTGCCATAATGGTTCAGCTGATGAAGATATTTGACAGTAAAGATGCAGCAGCAGAAAGTTGATAGGCTCAATTCTTAGCTTGTGGTGAATTATATTATCCTGTTGTGCAGTGGTTACTTTATAACAAACCAAAACTGCTGAGAGATTAAGCCAGGTGATAGCTACTGGATGTCGTGCTTTGAAATAAAGAAGTTCCAAATTCGAAAAAGGTACCTTCAATCCCTTATATGAAACCAGCAAAGACGAACGATCTTACAATGATGAAAACCTCACAAAATTAAATTAGCGATATAACGTTCAAATTAGAGAAGTAACAAAGTTCGCGGTCAAACTAGCGTATTGAAGCAAGGTTCGCGATCTAGTTAGCATTCCAATAACATCCCAATTACCATAACTAAGTGGTTAAACTAAATTAGCGTACTTATAGCAGTCAACAAAAAATGACATTCTCTGTGGCTTATGCCTCTTAACTAGACCAACTAAACAACTAACGGAACAAGAATACGTAACTATGCTCATTTGCTTCTACCACACCCCAACCCATCTGACAGAAAATAAATACATGCCTCCTATATGTTGGGTAACATTTGGGAGACCTCTCACTTCGGGGGTAACAACCAGCCAAACTTGTTTTTACTTACTGTTCAGCTGGAAACATGTGAGACCAGGTAGACTCATTATCTTCCAAAAAAAAAGAATTGTGTAAATATCCGTACCTTTACAAACACTGACCTTATTTAAAATATATCAGTGCACTGACCTTGAAAGGAGAGTAACTGAATCGCCAGTGCTAGAATCTAATCTCCAGTGCTAGAAATTATGGTGCAGAAAGTGGTGTGTGTTTTCCCAGTGGGCAGTTTCAGAGATCTGAGAGCTAGGACCAAGATGTGGAGGTAGCTTTATCCACGGATTGTACATATATTCAATAGAGGAAAGTAGAGCGATACAAGGCTTGTCTGAAAAAAACTTGATTCGGAACCTTAGTTACCGGTAATTTTTCTGGTCTCTTGGAGAGATTTGCCTACAATCCATCACAGGAAAAGCCTTCCCCACTGTGGAGCACATCTAGAAGGAGCACTGCCAACAAAACAGCAACCATCGTCAAGGACTCCCACCATTCAGGCCTTGCTCTCTTCTCGCTGCTGCCATTGGGAAGGAGGCACAGGAGCCTCAGGTCCCACACCACCAGTATTTGCAGTTTTTCTTCTTGTGCACACTGGTTGCTTGACAGTTTTTGTTTGTGTGTAGTTTTTCATTTATTCTATTGTATTTTTTTTGTTCTACATTTAATGCCTGCAAGAAAATGAATCTCAGGGTAGTATATGGTGACATATAGGTACCTTGCTTAACCAAGGACTCTATCGTCTTTCCTAAAAAGATCTTTAGTTCAATGTCAGATGTGGAACCAGCTTGATTCAGTCCCATCTTTATACATACAAATGATGACATAAAGGTGTTGACTATGACCCTCTTAACTCATCAGATATCTAGAGATTGAATCTCTGATCTTCACAATTTGCTTGGCTCCATCTGAATCAAATGAGCTTTTTAAGACAAATGTTGGCAGAACCTCACATTAAAATAATAATGAAAGTTTGCAACAATGAAATTGCTAAGTAATTGAAAATATCAAGCACAAACAATAATAAAATTACACTTTGCATTCGTGCAGTTTTATATATTTTTATTGAAGTAACAGAGTTTAGATTACCCAAGCTTAAACAATGAGCCTATTGGTCCCTTTTAAGGAAATTCCCATTCTTTTGGAGTTAATATTAAAATCACGTAGAACATTATTCAGTGACCATGCAGTTGAGAAAATTATTACTAAGTGAGAATTATAGAGAGTTCAGTTTCATAAGTGCGTCCTAGATACCTGAAATATTGGATTGTTCAGCCATAGTCGGTGGCGCAGAAATAATTTGCTGGATTTATAATGAGCACCTTAAGTGACAGGAAGGAATTGCATGTCCCTTTCAGCATCTCCCAAAATGTTTTAGTGTTAATTAAGTGCTCCTTTTGAAGTGCATTCACCATAGTGGTATAGAGAAGATGAACTGTTGAATTCATATAGCAGGCAAATTCAAATGACTCCTACATGCCTGCTGTAAGTGCTGGGGATTGTATATAAATGCTTAATATTGTGCAAGTGAAGAGTATAGACTCTGCAATCTACTCAGGATTAGAAAAATGTTAATAAATATGAAACCACAATTGAATCCTGCACTTTAAATGTCAAAAGATTACTTACCTGAATTCAGTAATTTTAATTATTGACATAATTTGTTGCTTTGGTTGTCATTTCTTGACTACCTTAGTTAAAACATTAATTTCATGAAGAATAAATTCTGCCTTGTCAAAAATATCACACTTTGGACAAAGTAGTACACCAAGGCCATATTGGACAGTCAATTGGTCAGATTTGAAGACTATAAGACAATACTTGCCAAAGTAAGTTTATTATATAAATGCATATATTTCAGTATATAGTACCTTGAGATTTATTTTCTTGCAGGCCTTTACAGTAAAATTAAATACAATAGAATCTATGAAAAACTTTACATAAAGACTGATAAGCAAGCAATATGAAAAATAAGACAAATTGTGCAAATTAAAAAAATATAAATAATAGTAAAAACACAAGTTGTTGAGTCCTGGAAAGTGAGTCTATAGGTTGTGCAATCAGTTCAGAGTTGAGGTGAGTGAAATTATCCATGCTGGTTTAGGAAACTAATGGCTGTAGGGTAATAATTGTTCTTGAACCTGGTGGTGTGGGACCCAAGATTACTGTACATCCTGCATTATGGTAGGATGAGAAGAGGGCATGGCTTGGATGTTGGGGGTCCTTGATGATGGATACTCCTTTCTTGTGGCTGTGCTCCTTGTAAACATGCTCAATGGTGGGGAGGGTTTTGCCTGTGATGGGCTGAGCTGTATCCACCACTTTCTGTAGACTTTCCATTCTTGGGCACTGATGTTTCAATACCAGGCCATGATGCAACCACTTAGGATACTCTCCACTGTGCATCTTCCATATATTAGCTCCTCAAAGTTTTAGGTGACATGCTGAATCTACGCAAGATTTTAAGAAAGTTTCTTGTGGAATAAGGTTTCCCACACGGTTAATACTTGTCATTCATTACCACCAAGCTGGCTTGTATTTATTCGAACTTGCACAAATGTAATTTAGTACATCTTATAACATTAAAAGAATGATATAAATAAAAATTGTTGGAAAATACAATTCTAAAAGAAGCATTCGTATTTTTATGGGAGAGGATTGTTACATCTTTAACAAAGGAGGTGTAAGGTGCTCCTTCCCTCTGCTAGCTTGCAGAGAGAAGGAACAAGGATCATGGGCAGGGTCACGTGAAGCTATGGGGACAGGTGGTGGATGGTCATATGAGCAACTGGTGCATTTCTCGAGTCCCGGTTATGCAACCACTGATGCCAGGCAGACAATCTCTGAAGAGTTTTGATAATGGCTGGGATCACCTGTCTTGTAAAGACGTTACCCAGAAGAAGGCAATGGCAAAAGACTTCTTTAGAAAAAATTGCCAAGAATAATCCTGGTCATGGAAAAACCATGATCACCCATGTCATATGACACGGAACATAAGTGGTTGCCCCACTATAGGAAGGATGTTGAGGCTTTAGAGAGGGTGCAGAAGAGGTTCACCAGGATGCTGCCTGGTTTAGAGGGCATGTGCTATCATGAGAGGCTGGACAAACTTGGGCTGTTTTCTCTGGAGTGGCAATCTGATAGAGGTTTATAAGATTATGAGGCCGTAGATAGAGTAGATCAGGAGTATCTTTTCCCCAGGGTAGAAATGTCAAATACCAGATGGCATGCATTGAAGCTGAGAGGTGTTAGGTTCAAAGAGAATGTGAGGGTAAGTTTTTTACTCAGAGTAGTGGATGCCTGGAATGCGCTGCCTAGCATGGTGGTAGAGGCAAGTACGTACATTAGAGGCTTTTAGGGGACGTTTAAATCGGCACATTAATATGGAGGGATATGGACAGTGTAAGTAGGATTAGTTTTTAAGGGTATTTTGATTTACATTTTAGCTGGTTTGGCACAACATTGTGGCCAAAGGGCCTGTTCCTGTGCCGTACTGTTCCATGTTCTATGTACTTTTTAACGTAGTTAAAAAAGCTCAAAGTATTTCATGGGGGTGTTATTAAGCAAATTTGAAATCAATTCATGCTATGACAATTTGGGTAAAAAGTCAGGTGTTAAGAGCATTAATTTGGAGGGTACAAAAGATGGGCAGGCCTTTGAGAGAAATTTCTGAGTGTAGGATCAAGCCATCTGCAGGCATGGCTGTTAGGAGTGAGGAAGCATGCTGAAGGACAGGTAACTGATTTGACCTTTGGTTTCCATTCAACAAATTGCAATTGTGGCAACAGACTGCAGATATATAAATGCAAAAGGGCAATAAATTTTCATGCTTTTTTTTGTTTGCTAGTTTTTAAGAGAAATTCTCTTGGTAAATGATGGTTCTTCTACTAGCATATATCTCAAAAACACAGGAGATTCTGCAGATGCAGTAAGATGTACAGTAGATGAAGGGTCTCAGCCCAACATGTCAACTATTTATTTATGCTTCATTGATGTTGCTTGTCCTGTTGAGTTCCTCCACCGTTTTGTGTGTGTCACTTTATTCCTCAAAATGTGAAGATTTCCAGTTCTATTCAATTGTATTGTTTTTCTGGCAATTATTAATTCTCAGATTTCATTGCACCAGAATATAGTGCAATTCAAGTAACGAAAATACAAAAGACTGTATGTGTATGTTCAAAACAGAGCATTATGTCTACATTAATTGAAATGATATCAGAGATGGGAAATGGAATAAGTTTCAATTTAAGTACCCAGCGTTAGCATGAAGTACTTGAAGTTCAAGTACATCTTCAGTTCCATAGCTCTGCTAAGCACATGCTGTTATAGTAAATGATGCTTTCCATTTTCCCATATATTCTGTCTTGGAAAATGAGAAAGCCAATTAGCTGGGAACCAGCAAATGGTGCATTTACCTATGTTAAGAATTGGGCTGAAGCTTGCTACAAAAAGTCTTGGTGCACATAAAATTAAGTAGAGGTAATATATATGCATGACAAAATGATTTCCAATTTTTTGCTTTCACAATCTTGCCCTTTGCAATGGTAGAAATACTAAAGTAAATTTTGCAATAATACTTCATCTGTTAGCTGTTGCATTCTGATGCAAAAGAGGGAACAACTGGTAAGAGGCAGGTATGTCCAGAGTGACTGCTTTGATCTGGATCGTTTCAAATTATTTGTATAGGTGCCCATACAAAATGCTAGAAGAACTCAGCAAGTCAGAAAGAAACTATAGAGAGGAATAAGCAGTTGACCTTTTGAGCCGATTCTTCTAGCCCAGAACACTGACTGCTTATTCCTCTCCATAGATGTTGCCTCACTTGCCCAGTTCCTCCAGCATTTTGTGAATGTTGCTCAAGATTTCCAGAATCTGTAGAAACTCTTGTGTTTATAAGTATAATGATCCTGTCAATTGTTCTGTTCCTGTTAGACTTGAACCGTGAAGACCATGTTTGAGAATTAGAAGGTAAATCACTCATCACATTGCTCTGGTCCTACAGGAATAATAAAGATATGGGTAATCAGTGGTGGACTATTTAGAATCTGCTTGCTTCAAGCAATGTTTGATCCATTATACCCCTTCCATTTGATTTATAAGTTTCTATGAGAATAGTTTGAAAACATTCAACATTTCAAAGAAGTTTGTAAATCATCTTTTCACTTGATCCTTTGCTGTTCCATTGCTCATTGAGGTATCATCAGACGAGTTCAGAGTATATATTTCCACTTCAAACAACCATCAATGATTTGATAAATTTCACTTTCCTAATCTGCAAACCACAGTATCATACGTATACTGTTTGCATGTCTGAAAATAATGCTGATGTTTTGTCTTCAAAGTTCTTCTGAATGATCTGTACTCATCACTGAAGATGTCTCAGAAGTAACAAGATCAAAAAGTAACTCATATATTATGGAAAATATACATATTTCCTTCTCAAGGCATTTCCCGCTGCTCAGTGATATTTAGTGACAAACAGCAGAATCTGGTAGAAGAAAATGTAAAGAAATAGGTGTGCAATCCTGAATTTAACCACAAAACTTAATTCAGTTTTGAATGCATTTCCTGCCTGTAATTAGCTAGATTGAGAGGTTGGATGGCTGTTGGACAGAAATGCATGCAATGCCAGTGTGTAGCTAGGAAGACATTAGATCATAAGATGTAGGAGCAGATTTAGGCTATTTGTCTGCTCTGCTGTTTCATCATGGCTGATCCATTTCCCTCTCAGCCCCAATGTCCTGCCTTCTCCCTGTATCCCTTCATGCGCTGACTAATCAAGAATCTATCAACCTCTGCCTTAAGAACAGCCGATGACTCGGCCTCCACAGCCACTGGTGGTAACGAATTCCACAGATCTTAAGATATAGACTGGGGTGGAAGAGGCAAGAGGCACATAGATATGGGCAGCAGTAGGGTGCCAATTGCTCATACTGAGAAGCAGATTCACTTGGATCATCAGACTACTGTATTCTCATCTCTCTTTAGCTGTTGGGTCTCCATTGTTGCCAGAGACCTTTACAGTACCTTGAAAAAGTATTCACCCCCAACAACTATTTTCACATTTCATTGTCTTATTTTCTAAATTTAAAATATTTTGAAGTAGGATATTTTCACAGCTTGAGCAATTTTGCAAGGAGGAATGGGAAAATCTTGCTCCATCACATTGTGCAAATTTAATAGACTACTGGCTGTAATAGCTGCGAGAGGTGGTTCAACTAAGTACTGAGCAAAGGGGAATGAATACTGTTGAACTGCTGACATTTCAGTTTTTGAATTTTTAGCTTTTCATGCTTTACAGTTTTCCGTTTTTTGTGCTCTACTGTGATTGACAAATAAAAATTCTCAGCTAATTTGATCAAAATCCCTGGTGTGATTCTCATTTATGAGAATAAAGGGTTGGGGGCTGAATACTTTTACAAGGCACTGTATATTTAAGACACGTCTAAAATTTGAGCCACTTAACCCAAATAATTAAATTACTCGTTTCCAAAGAGTAAGTTAGTCTTCTCACAAAGCCTCTGTTGTAAATAAGACAATTAAAATTGTCTCCAGGCAATCCTTTCCATACACAAAATGCAGCTCTTATTTTCATGCTTGTAATTTAGATAACTGACACATACTCTGTCCCAAATGGCCAATGTCTCTTGCTGGGGGCTTCCTTTCACCTCACCAAAAATTAATTAGATAAAAAGGTAAAGCTGACAGTATTAAATACTTTATTTTCCTGTAATGAGAAGCCAGGGAGAAGATTGTCTGGTGTATAGAGAGCATAAGGGGCATGAAAAAGAGTATTTGAAGAAACAACTACTATTGCAGCATTAATAAATTGGAAGGATACATGAAAAATTGGAGGTTGCAGCCATCTATGTGCCTATTGGATGTGCTCTTTATTCCCAAGTGAAAGCCACTGCCTAGGTGAATATATAGAGGAAGCTCAGAATGTTTATGAATAACTATGCTTATTTTTTGACATTGAACAATTGCAATTATTCCAAAAGGGTATGATGATTTCTTCCATTGATTAAAATTAAAATGACACTACATTGTGAGCATCAGAGTAAGCATCAACACCTGTCACAGGTGATCAGGGCACACACTTCTAGTTACTGTTTATTTTCCATTTACGTCTTGATAGCACGAGCTGGCTGGAAATATACAAAGTAGTTATTTTAATGCTGATAATGATTTCACTTGAACCTTTTCCTTGCCAATGCTCTATTGTGGTGATTGTTAACTTATATGCTTATGTGAATTTTGTGGACTGTATGACGAGGAGAAAACTGCATTTGTCAAAACTGATTAAGAGTTCATAAAGTTTCTTACCAAGTTTTTAAATATCTATTCTACTATTTCAGGCATCAGTGTAAATTTATTTGAAGCTTGTGGCTTCTAGCTTGCACCATGAGGTTCAGGAAGAGTTATTACCCTTCAACTATCAGGCTCCTAAACTAGCATGGGTATCTTCACTCACCTTAACTCTGAACTGATCACTGAACTAAAGACTCACTTTCAAGGACTTTACAACTCATGTTCTCAGTATTATTTAATTACTTAATTTATTTTTCTTAATTTTTTGCAGTTTGTCTTCTTTTGCACATTGGTTGTTTGTCAGTCTTTGTGTATAGTTCTTCATTGACTTGTGTTATATTTCTTTGTTCTACTGTAAATGCCTTCCAAGAAAGTAAATTTCAAAGTAGTAGATGGTACTTTGATAATAGATTTACTTTGAACTATACATGAGCTCTTTTTGAGAATGGTCACATAAACAGCCAGTGGTAAATGTATGATTCTATCACACAGAAATCAATTGCCTGAGGTACAGCAGTATATTTTTTATTTAATAACTATACGTAAAACCGAAGTAACTAACTTTGGGGGTTTAATTTCCAGAGGATATTTCACTTTTGTACATTAGTAGTATTCTTGTCACCAAGTCAGTGGGTTGTTATTTCATGTCAAACACCAGAAGCTTTAACACATACTCAAGGCTAACACTTCACTGAAATACAGAGAAATCACACTGTGAAATATTGGACGGAGATCCTTCTCTCCTTCAGGTCTAAAAGATTACAAAACATTATCCAAAAGCATAAGTTTTCAAATATCATTAAAAATATACATCCAATAGCTGTTTGTGGGATTTTGCTGGCGTTCTACCTACTTGCAGGGGTGGCATGGTAGGACAGTGGTTAGTACAACACTTTACAGTACCAGTGATCCGGGTTCAGTTCCCGATGCTGCCTGTAAGGAGTTTGTCCATTCTCCCTGTGACTGCGTGGGTTTCCTCTGGGTGCTCCGGTTTCCTACCACAACCTAAAGACAACTGGCTAGTTGATTAATTGGTTATTGTAGATTGTCCTGTGATTAGGCTGGGGTTAAATCGGGGGATGCTGGGCAGTGCGACTCGAATGGCCCCGATGTATCTCAATAAATAAATAAATAAACAGTGACTGCATTTCAGAAGTTATGTATTGTGAGATGAGATAATCTTGAGGCTATGGAATGTGCTAAGCAAATCTTTTTAAGTACTTTATAAAAGTCATCGATCTGAAACATACATGGCACAAAACCAAAACGCTTCTATCTTCCATTCACATTGCCTGTTAATATTTTCATCAAAATATTGGAAAAATGTTTTTTACAGCCTCAGTGTGCGACAAAGCATATTGGAAACAATGAAGTACTTTTTGAAGAGTAAATCGCTGTTGTTACTCAAATGAACACAACTATCAATTTGCACATAAGGTTCACAAAGGGAAAATTAGATGAGGGAATCAATTAATCGCTTTTCTGTTACAGGAGAAATATTAGGTAGGATAATTATCTGTTCTTTGAACAGTGCTGATGAAATCTTCCACTCAAATGATCAGGTTAATGCTTTGTCTTAAGCATAGCATCTCTGTGCCTTTACAATGTTCCTTAATATTGCAAAGGATCTATAAGTTATAAACAAAGTAAAATAATGTTGGAATAAAAAGCAAAATATCATAAAATGCTCAAAATTAGAGTGACATGGTAGCATAGTGGTTAGCTTAACACTGTACCGCATCAGCAATCAGGGTTCAATTCTCCCTGTTGTCTCATGTTCTCCTCATGATTACGTGGGTATGCTCTGGGTGCTCCCATTTCTTCCCGCATTCCAAGGGCGCATGCCTTAGGGTTAGTATGTTGGTGCCGGAAGCATGGCAACACCTAGAGGCTCCAACCAGCAAAATTCTTGGATTGTACTGGTCATTGGCATGAACAACGCACTTCACTGTACATGCAGCAAATAAAGCCAATCTTCATCTTTATTTTAAATAAAAACAGAATGTCAGAATGCACAGAATTCAGAAGTCCTAGTGCAGATTCCTCCACTCACCTTAAACAGATATCCTCTGGTATTGGCCATATACACCCTGGGAATAAGGACATTAATATGTTGGATTTCAGTGGCCTGCCTATGCATATTTGAGCATTTCTTAACTGTTAGCTTTTGCTAATCTCTGCTAAAGCTCTTTGGATTAGAGAGACTTGTCTGTGCAAGGAGAAAGTATGCACTCACTCTAGTTAAGAACACTAAGTACCAACAGAACTTGGCCTGCAGGTTCTTCGGAAAGGAGATGCATATCAAAGAGAGCTGTACACAGGAAAGTTATTGTAAAAAGGGTCTTGGCAGAATTCTCTAAATATTAACTTGCGGGTTGAGTCGCTAGTAAGGAAGGCAAATGCAAGGTCAGCATTCATCTCCAGAGGACTAGAATGGATGTAATGCTGAGATTTAAGTCATTGATCAGAATACATTTGGAATACTCTGAGGAGTTTTGGGCCCCATATCTAAGAGAGGATGTGCTGGCATTGGACACAGTCTAGAGAAGGTTTATAAAAATGATCCCAGGAAAGAAAGGGGTAATGTACCCTGCCCTGTACTCACTGGAGTTTAGAATGAGGGTGGGAGGAAGTCTCACTGACACCTTCCAAATTCTGAAAGGCCTAGGTAGGGTGGACATGGAGAGGACGTTTCTAATAGTTGGAGATTCTAGGATGAGCAGGCATAGCCTCAGAATAGAGATGATGAGGAATTTCTTTAGCCAGAGGGTGGTGAAATTGTGGAATTTATTGTCACAGATAGCTTTGGAGGCCAAGTCATTGGGTATATTTGAAGCTGAAGTTGATAGATTAGATTCAACTTTATTGTCATTGTGCCGAGTACAGATACAAAGCCAATGAAATGCAGTTAGCATCTAACCAGAAATGCAAAGTATAGTGTTATTTACAAAATAACTGTGAATAAAAAGTAAGTGCTACAGCACACAAATATAAAAGTACTGAGGCAGTACAATATGGGTGCAATACTGCTCAGCGCTGTGATGTGAGATTCAGCAGGGTCACAGCCTCAGGAAAGAAGCTCTTCCTGTGCCTGCTGGTGTGGGAGCGGAGGCTCCTGTAGCGCCTACCGGATGGGAGGAGAGTAAAAAGTCCATGGTTAGGGTGAGATGCATCCTTAATAATGCTTTTCGCCCTGCCCAAGCAGCGTTTATGGTAGAATGTTTTCAATGGTGGGCAATTGGGTGCCGATAATCCACCGGCCAGTTTTCACCACACACTGGAGTGCTTTGTGGTCTGATACTGGACAATTGCCATACCACACTGAGATGCAGTTGGTGAGTATGGCTCAATGGTACAGAGGTAAAACTCCGTCAGTATCCTGGGACAGAGGTGAGCTTTCTTGATACTCCGCAGGAAATAAAAGCGCTGTTGCACCATTTTGATCAGGATGGAGGAGTTCAGGGACTGGGTGAGATCCTCAAAAATGTGGACACCAAGGAATTTGAAGCCAGATACACGTTCCATTACAGCTCCGTTGATGGAGATGTGGATGTGAGTGTGGCTCCTAGCATGCCTGAAGTCCACAATGATCTCCTTGGTCTTCTGGGTGTTAAGGGCCAGGTTGTTGTCGGCACACCACGCGGCCAGGTGCTGAACCTCGACCTTGTAGGCCATCTCGTCATCCCCTCTGATCCACCGTGGTGTCGTCTGCGAACTTGATTATGGAGCTGGAACCATGTACAGGAACACAGTCATAGATGAAAAGGGAGTACAGAAGAGGGCTCAGCACACAGCCTTGAGGCACGCCGGTGTTCAGGGTGAGAGTGGAGGAAGAGAGGTTGTCTAACTTAACAGATTGGGGTCTGTTAGTCAGAAAGGATTCTTGATTAGTAAGGGAGAAGGCAAGGTAATGGAAGTGAGAAGAAAAATAATTCGGTTGTGACAGAATGGCAGAAAAGGCTCGATGGATTGAATGGCCTAATTCTCCTCCTTTTGTCTTATGGTATCTGTGGATAAAGTAATTGAGTTAATTTTGATACAAAAGAATTTCATTTCTTAATGATCTATTATTATAACCTAGTTAATACACTGCTGTTCAAGATTGCCTATTCTCATTTCCTGTACAAGTGTAAAGGATCCGGATCCAACTGTTTCATTGTTAAAGTCCATGATGGTAAACGGCCATTTACCAGAAAGAGAAATTGATATTCATGCCAGTAGGTTGGAGGGTACCCAGACCGAATATAGGATGTTGCTCCTCCACCCTGAGGGTGGCCTCATCTTGGCACCTTATTATTAAGCATTAAATATCACTTCTACAATCTTCTAGCTTGGAAACATAATGAAGGGAGTATGGTTACACTAGTTGTGGGTGTCAGTAGACTCATTGTAGATATTGTCCGCCAGGCTAGATCTTGAAATGTAGATAGGTAGTTGGAAGATGGAGCACATGAAGCAAACAGCAGGGTGGAAATTGGCAGCAAAGACAATATGAAAGCAAGAAGCTGTATGTACAGGAGATAGGGGAACAAAGTGAGACGAAAACAGAATGTTCTACATGTACCAAAGCAGGGTTTATAGTTTTACTACCTTTTATTTGGAACTGAACCCAGCCATGCTTGGACCTACGATTGTGAAATGTTTTCTGTACTTCAAATTTCGAAGGAATGTAATGTTTTTTTTTCCATTTCGACATCCAGCAATCATTATTTCCCTTTCTAACTGCTGGCATCTTCTGCACATACTGCAATGGGCAACGTGAAAACGCCACCTGCCTGTCTTCTGGTGCTCCGTGCTGTTACCAGATGCCGCTGTGCCAAGAAACGGTGCGGCTTCCCATTGGCCAACCCGGTTGTCCACTCAGCGACGCCCGTCTTCACCCAATTCCCGGCCCTCAGCCGCGCTGATTGACAGGCTCCGCTTCAGCTCCACCTCCTTTGATGGCTAGCACCGCCCACCTCAGGCAATCCAGCGCGCTTGATTGGCTGGCCTCCCACCTCTCTGCCCCACCTACTTCCCCGCCGTTCCTGTCACTCACACCTGCGCCGCATGACGTCGGCCGTTAGTCAAGTTAGGTTGAATAGCGGCTTGTAGATTAAAAACTAAGAGAAAGCCAGCCGTTGTGTGACTACACCTCGATTTAAGTTGCGGCTTCTCTTCTATATACACCCTTAGAAACTGTGAGCAAGAATAGCTGCTACTATATAAACAGGACTGTTTTATTTTAAATATCTTTCTTTTAAAATACGTCGAGATATATATAAAGGACTCCCCCATCGGATTACCTCCAGTCCAGGTGGGTATGCACGAAGTCCGGTGACTTTTATTACCCTTACCTACTCTTCGTTTGGTTTATCGGTGCCAGGACCGGCCCCACGAACCCCGCGCCGCAACCGTTGGCTTCGCTGCGTCCCCGCCTCTTTCGCCGCCCCCCATTGGCCAACTGTTGTGCATGGCGCAAGCCGGGTCCTTACCTGCCGATTGGCTGGTTCAGATGTCAGTCTGCCGGCCGGGGTGGGAGAGACTGCGCATGTGTGCTACCCGTGCCTCCGCTGGGCTATCTGTGGGTGCAGTTGGCAAGCGAGCTTGCTCTTGCCCGGTTCGGTAATACATAGAGAGTTCGCTGTCTCGGTATCCTTCTGTTCCTTGTGTGAGAATACCTCCTTTCATACTCCTACGAATTCTACCGGTTTGATAGAGAAAATACTTGCGTGCCGGGAAGTAAAACAAGCCATTTGGTGTCAAAAATCATTGCTACTGTTGTGATGGTCGAACACGTCCTGTGGGACTGCAATGTAAGATGTTTTGCTTTTTAAAATTGAAAGTATATGTAAAACCAGTTTCTCTGAAAATTGGCAATTCAGCATTCGCCCACTTGTAATGTTTTTTTGTAATTTCTCTCTCTCTCGCGTGCATGCATCTGTGCTTTGAACTGCTGCGCCTGGTTTATCTAGTTCTAGTGCAATAGAATTTAATTTTAGGATGGTGTATGTTGAATACCAAAATCCCAAGTTCGTAATTGTGTCGGATGGCATGGAAGTAACAGGTATGCACTTCAATGCCTTGGCATAGAGCAAGCTTTTTATGTTTTATTTCGAGTGGGGTGGAGAAGCCCCCTAAAACATTATTGTCCTGCTAAATAATAACTTCAAATTCTTCTGTTTGTCCCCTCGGTCGATGGGTTATTGCGTGCTTTTGGAAATTTGTGAGTTTTAAATAGGTAGTAGATAGAACTTATGAGCGACCAAATATGACTTGAAATGTCGGCTTCCTGACACATTTCAGAGATGCATAATGAGCACGGATTAATTTAAACTGTATTTGACTTTAAGTTGAAGTCCCCCATTCTCGTAAAATGAATATGAAACCGCCAGCTGCCAGAATTCCGAATCTTGAGGAATTTTGCTTTGAGTTTATAACAAAAACCAAGTTTAGTGCAAATCGTGGCATTTGTTGACATTAAGTTCTGAATAATGTCTTTAGGACTTCAGTAAGGCTTATCTGTGTTTTTAGTTACTTTACAATTTTAATTTTGACGAATATTTATTCCTACAAATCTGCTATTTCAATCATTTGTGCTTGAACACCTTAACATGCTTATTAACGAGCGGGGTAAGTGGTCTGTGATAGTTGAAAGCTCCTGGTCGGTTAAGCAATATCAGGTAAATGAATGTTGGCCAAAATGTTTATTGGTAAAATATATAGGTATTTATTCTATACAGAATTTATAAAAGTATATTGTTGATGTCTTTGGAAATATTATTCACACAGTGATAATGGACAATTGTAATGCAGTATTTGGAATACATTCTAATTGGAAATCATTCATTTATATCAAAAACACAAAGAGATTCTGCAGATGCTGGAATCCCAGAGCAACCCATAGAAAATGCTGGAGGAACTCAGCAGGTCAGGCTGCATCTATGGACAGGAATAAACAGAAACCCTGCCTGAAACATTGACTGTTTATTCTTCTCAGTATGTATGTTGCTTGATCTGCTAAGTTCCTTCAGCATTTTTTTATCAAATCTGTTTCTGGCATCTACCTGACAAGAGACTAGACCAGAGGATTCCCAACCTTTTATATGCCATGGGCCAGTACCATTAAGCAATACCATGGACCCCAGCTAGACCAAAGTGGGTGTTTTGAACTTATTCCTGGGAAAGAAATGATTAACTTTGAAGGCATATTGTTTCATGGTGGGTTTGGAACTGAGAATGGAACAAATGTTTTGATTTGCTTTGGTGAGGCTTGAGCGCAAAAGGAAGAAATTCTTCTTTAGGCTGGGAAATGGGTAATTGGGTATTGCTAGTCTTAATGTAAAATTGATCACCACATTATCCATGCAACAGTGAAGTTGTTAATTTAATATGAATACTACTGATGCTCTGCGGAGTGCAGGATCTGGAATACTGCTCAAAGGAACAGTGAGAGTTTGTTTTGCACATAAAGTTTGAACAGTTTCATATCTACAGGCTTTGAAATTTGGGACTGTGTGACAGATAATTGCTCCTAATTAATAACTCAACTGTAATCCCTTAGTCAAGTGTTAAGCTTTGAATTTTCATATATTAGCCATTAGAAATATCAGTCTTGGCACCCCTGATCCTTCATAACTTTTAAATGAAGAACTGTGAAGAACTGCTTTTAGTTGAAGTATTGCTGATTGTGGATAATTTCATCAGAATTATGTACATTTGAAGTTAATGTGCTTTACAATACAGATTTTGAGTTTACGTTTGATTCGGGTGAAGATATTAGATTGAGGATTTGACATGATACATATGAGCTGAGCAGGAATTTTATCTAACTATGCACAGTGGCAAATCTGATTTTATATTTGCATGGGTAGATTTCAATGCTCAGTGTTTTGTTTTAAAGTTCTAGAATAATGCCTTTTGTTCTTCTAATAGTGTTGCCCATATTTTGTGTCTCACGTTGATACAAGTACTCAACTTGGGGTTGTGTGTTTGTTTTATTTATATATTAAGATGCATCATAGGGTAGGCACTTCAGGGCCTTCGAGCCATGCCATTCAGCAATCTCCCTGTTTAATCCTAGGCTAATCATGGGACAGCTTACAATGATAAATTAACCTACCAACTGGTACGTCTTTAGACTGGGAGGAAATCGGAACACCGGGAGGAAACCCACGCGGTCGAAGGGAAATTGTGCAAACTCCTTACAGGCAGTAGCAGGAATAATATTATTTTGCATGCCAAATGTAACGTGGAATGGTTTATACTTTTTTTTAAAAAAGGGAATGTGGGAGGAACAGATTGAATTCATTGTCTTTTAAGTACTTGTTGAGGGCAGAATTTTTGTTGAAGAGAAATTGTTAGGATTAAAAGAATAGTTTTTAGTGCAGCTGTAGGGAAGTTGGGAATGAACATGATGACTGCCTGAGTGTATTCAGTTAGGTGATCAGTGATAATTACTGCAGTATGCGGGTGGGAGAAAAGAATAGTTAACATCTGGAGACATCTGCTGTCATAGAAATGTTGGCATTTGAGATTTTAACAGATTCAGTAAGCCTCTGGAATGAATTATTTAATTCTCATGTCAGGTTGTGAATGTTTTATTTTGTGTAATTAATTTGCAGTTTATCATAACTCATCACTAATCATTTCTTTTGTATACTTTTGATATTTACTTTTAAACTATTTATGGTTTTGCTTTCAAAATCTTTTTCCTATTGCGGGAATAGTGAAAGCAGATTCAAGCAGGAAGAACGATTTTGCAGTTATTGTATATTCTTGCATTAAGTGGAGTTATTGGTACTGTTGAAATGCTCTAATAAAGTTATAAAATAGTGATAACAAGTAACAACAGCCAGAGACTTTTTCCCCCTGAGCAGAAACAGCTAATACGAGGGGGCTTAATTTTAAGGTGATGGAGATAAGTATAGGGGAGATATTGGAGGTAAGTTGTTTTTTTAAGAGTGGTACATACATGGAAGTTGCTGCTGAGAGTAGTGGCAGGAACAGATAAATTATGAACCTATAATAAGCTCTTAGATAGAAAAATGGAGGGCTATGCGGGTGGGAAGGGTTAGAATAATCTTAAAGTAGGTTTAAAAAACTGAAAGGGCTGTACTGTTTTATACTGTTCTAAGATTCAAAGTGCATTTATTATCTAAGATACAACTCGTCATTTTTATATACACATGCACACACACTGTTGACAAAGTACATTAGCAGAAAACACAAAAATATATTTTTTAAAAGTAGCAATAATAACTGAATTTCTTTGAGGTGAATGAGTGAAGTTACAATGGGAGAGTAAAGAAATGGCACAGACATTAAGCATTCCATCTGCCTCTGCTCTGGAGGATATTTTAACTAGTGAGATAAAGGGACATTTGGCGTTTAATGAAGATGAGGGACTTGAAGTAATTAATAGCAAATAAAAGTATTGTATAAATTTAGAGAATTAAAATCTGTCGGATGCCCTGGAGCTGATGGCCTGCATCCCATAGTTTTGAAAAAGCTGGCTACAGAATAAGTGGATGCATTAGCGATCATCTTCCAAGATTCCTGAGATCCTGGAACAGTGCCAGCTGATTGGAATGTAGCAAATGTAATTTTGCTATATAAGCAAGGAGGGAGAGACGTGATAGGGAGCTGAAGCAGGAAAAAATTCAGTTGCTGGAAATCTAAAACACAAAGCTGGAAGCACTTGTAACTTGACCATTTATGAGATGTTGGAAAACTAACCTGCTTTAAATTGCAGAGAGAAGCAGAAGAGTTGCCTCTGATATGGCGCAGACCAAAGTTGACCAATAAAACCAGCCATTGAAAATAACAAAAAGAATCAGTTTGAAGCTGCATTCACGTTTGTGCAGAAGAGTTCGAGCTGTGGTGGGAATCAGAATCGGGTTTAATATCACTGGCATATGTCATGAAATTTGTTAACTTTATAGCAGCAGTACAATGTGATAGAAAATAATAGAGAAAAAACTGAATTGCAGTAAGTGTATATATTAAATAAGTAGTGCAAAATCGGCATGTTATCAAAAACTTTGGCAAACTTATATAAGTATGTGATGGAAAGCATGTTGACTGAATGCATAACAGCCTGGTATGGGAACACCAATGCCTTTGATTGGAAATCCTACGGAAAATAGTGGATTCAGCCTAGTATATCATGGGTAAAAACCCTCTCAACCATTGAGCACTGCTGCATGAAATGTTACCTTGGGAAAGCAGCATCCATTATCAAAGAACCTTACCATGCTCTCTTCTCATTGCTGCCATCAAGTAGAAGGTACAAGTGTCTCAGGACTCACCACCAGGTTCAAGAACAGTTACTACCCTTCAACCATCAGGCTCTTGAACAAAAGGGGTTAACTACACTCATTTAAGGACTCTTTTATCTTGTTATTTTGTGCTCGTTATTTATTGTCATTTACTTGTATTTGCATCTGCACAGTTTGTTGTCCATTGATCCTGTTTACAGATACTGTTCTATAGATTTAAGTATGCCCAATCTTAAGATTTAAGAATCTCGGTTGTATGTGGTAACATGTATGTACTCTGATAATTTTTACTTTGACTTTGAAAATAAATAGGGTGGTTGTCTGAAGTTTAGAATAGGCTGGGCTGTAGTGTAAGTAGAGTTCAGAGGAGAGGGAAGGTTAGCTATTGTTTCTGAAATCTGCATTTTGCATTTTTCATGGGTGGAATAAGGCAAGGTCAAAATGGACCTTGGAGGATGAAAGTTCTAGGCAACTCAGAGTTAAAGTAAAATTTGTTCTTCAAAGTACATGCATGTTACCATATTGTGTACTACTTTGAGATTTATTTTCTTGCAGGGATTTACAGGAAAATAAATAATTGCAATCAAATTTATGAAAAATTATACATAAACAAAACTGACAAACAACTAATGTGCAAAAGAAGGCAAATTGTCCAAATAAAAAATAGTAATGAGCACGAGTTGTAAAGACCTTGAAAGTGAGTCCATAGGTTGTGGAATCATTTCAGAGTGGAGGCGAGTAAAATCATCCATGCCGGTTAGGATTCTGATGGTTGGAGGATAATAACTGTTCGTGAACTTGGTGATGTAAACTGAGAGTGGAAGATCAAGGCTTTCATTCTGGCCTGAATATTGGCGTTCTGCATAAATGAAGCCTTAATCTGCACTTACTATAATGTGCTGGATACGATATCGTGACATTTTTCTTTGTTTACGGTTTTTCAGTAAGTTTGGAAAATCAAGCTTTTACTTTGCGAATGTAACTTGCTGGGTAAATAGACAAAAAGCCAGTATGTGTGGCTTATTTAATCGACATTTAGTTACACAAAATAAGGGTGCGTGGTGGATTTGTTGAAGGACCAAACAAAGAAGTATTAAGTTGTTTTTAGCTTAACAGTTTACCACAGTGACTTCACCTGCATTAATAACTTCTGAGATCCTCCATTGGTCAGGGTCAACCATGGATGCTATGTCTCAGCTGTCTACATGATATGCAAGCCAGTACACAAACCAGGGCAGTACAATATGGAAAGCAAGCTGTTGCCCGTGTAGCAGACTCTCCCTCTTTTATGCAGCTGATGAATCCAATGGAAAGGCTGAGACCGATACAGTTTGGCACTAGTGGCATTACAGGAGTTGCCAGTCAGTGTTGAACTCAATTGTAGGGGTGCCTTAGGGACCCTAGCTCTGGATTTTTCCTCAGGGTTTGCTTCTGGAGCCTTCCCATGAGTGAGTATAGCTGCAAGGCAGTGGAGGTTTGAAATCAGTTTTCTTTCTCCTAAGTGAGTTGCAGCCACTGCTGACGAGCCCCATCTGCCCGAAGTGATTGGTTTCAAGGTGCCAGTAACCCGCCTTTTTCCCCTTCTCTAGTTCTGCCAGGCTTAGTAGCTATGCCACACATGAAGGCCAGGAGTTAGACTTGGTTATCAGATGCTATTTGAAATGCACACCATTAGGAGCATTTAATAGGTAGTGGAGCTTATCCGCGCTACCTCCCCCAGCTATAACAACCTTAAGAACAAACTGACTTCTAATGTACTTCAAATAGATGTGGACAGGTTAGGTGAATGGCAACGATGTAGCTTGAGTACTGTGTGGTGAAAGTGTAATTATTATTATGGGTAGGAAGAATAAATCATGTTATTAACTGGTGAGAAGTTGGCAGAATGTTTGTACAAAGGGATTTTAATGTGTTGGTTTGGGAGTTATGGAAAGCCAACATGCTGGTACTGCAAGCTGCTGGGAAGGTTTTATTGCAGGGGTGTTGGAACAAGGAAATCTTGCCGAGATCATGCAGGGGTTTGGCAACTATAGTGAGTAATTGTGCTGTCTACGCCTGATGAAAGATACTCTGGCATAGGGGTTGGTGTGTTCAAGATTCTTTCTTGAGACAATGAGAATTCTACTGTGAATACTGGTTGTAGATTTTAGAAGAATGAGAAGTAAGCTCATTAAATTGTTCAAGATTCTGAGAAGGATTGGAGGAATTTCCAAGGAACTGTTTTTTAGAATGAGAATCTGGTTTATTATCACCAACTTATAATGTGAAATTTGTCATTTGATGACAGCAGTGCAGTGCAAGTCATAAAATTATAATAAATTGTAACTATAATGCAAAGAAAGGAATAATAAGGTAGTGTTCCTGAACTGTTCAGAAATATGATGACAGGAGGAGAGTGGGGGGGGGGGGCACTCTATCTCCTTCCCATTAGTAGTAATGAAAAATGCATGTCCTGGATGATATGTGGGTTCTTAATGTTTTTGAGGCAGCGCCTCTTGAAAATGCTCTCTGTTGCAGAGGGTTTTGCCCATGATGGACCTTGCTGAGTGTGCAATCTCTTGTGATCCTGTGTATTAGAGCCTCCACACGAGACGGTGATGCAGCCACACAGAATGCCTTCCACCTTGCATCTATAGAAATTTGCAAGAGTTTCTGCTGACATTCCAAATCTCTTATCTCCTAACAAAGTAGAGCCACTGGTGTCCTTCTTCAGGGATGTGTTGGGGCCCAGAACAGATCCTCTGAGATGTTCACACCCAGGAACTTGAAGCTGCTCACCCTTTCCACTGCTGATTCCTCAATGAGGGCTGGTGTGTGTTTGTGTGTTCTCCTGGTTTCCTCTTACTGAAGTCCACAGTCAATTCCTTGCTCTTAGTGACATTAAGTGCAGGGTTATTGTTGTGTCACCATTCTATCAGCCAAACTATGTTACTCCTGTATGACTCCTTGTCGCCATCTGAGATTTTACCTACAGTAACAATATCATCAGTAGAGAATTTGGAACTAGTCTTTGGCTACATGGAGTAATCAGGAGGTGCTGGCAAAATTGTGACCTAGACCAAAGATTGGTTCATTCTGGTATTAAGCGGAGTGACATTTATTCTGGGATTTAAGAAAATTCAGTTTTATCACATTTCCCATAAACTAGACCTGACAGGTTGTCCCAAGATCAACTTGATTGATTATGGGTTTCTTCTTGAATTACAAAGAGTATATACAACTGGTCTGTGATCAGTAGTCTGTTAATGTAGGTCAGTAGCTTCTCCTTTTTTGCTGGTACCTACTTTTTTGAAAACTACTGCTGTGCGCTTTATTATAACAATAGTTTGTGCTTTGCAAGAGCAAAGTAATTCAGGACCATCAGCAAAAATTGGCGTAATGAAATGACCTTTGCTAATCAGAGGAGCATAGGAAGTGTGGAGGGAAAGAGCTGATGTTAAGACTTAAGTACGATGACACAAGGATAGATGGAAGCGAAGGGTATTTTCTGCTTTGGTTTTAGCAAATTCATTAATTTATTTCTGCACCAGGTTCTGGAAATGCAGGGATTAGCTGACTGCGTGAACTCCCATCATTGGTATTGATTTATTTAATGGGGCCCTTCATTAATACAAGGGAAAGAAGAGCTTTTGTTGTGCTCATCATTTGTTCTATGAGCATTATTTCAACTACATCTTTCACTTAGATCCAAATGACGGCTTGCTTCCTCGTAAGTGATTTTCTATAACACAAAAGTCAAATTGTTTTGTACATGCTATAAGAAATGTGATCATAAAAGATCCAAAGATCAAATTTTATACTGTCAACTTTTTTGGTATTGTTTTTCTGAACCCTATAATGCTGATTTTCCTTTATCCAAACGGCTACAACATGGGGATCAACTGTATTTACAATTGAGAAATGAGCGCCTCTAAATTTCACACCTACTTAATCAACAAGCTATCTTTAAATTTAGTCTGTTATTTTCACTGTAAATAGGACTAAAACAAAGAACTGGATTGCTGGAACTGGTAATAACCTGTTAATTTAAAGCTATATAGGAAGCTAATCCCATCCATTTGTCAGATTGCATGAGCAATAGTGTTTTTTTTTCTGTTGGCTGCAGCTTTCAAGGTGATGAACAATGTCTTATCTAGCTAGTGTTTTTTTTCCCCTGCCATTTTAGGGTTAACGGCTCTCCACTGAGGGATTTGCAATTTGGAAACTATTGCTGAAAGTTTCAGCTGCATAACGTTGCTTTTATTTTCAGCATTTTCCATTTATTTTGTCAGTGAAAGCAATTGGAAGTCATTCTGAGTAGATCTGTTTCTTTCCAGAAATTCAACCAGTTACTTGAATTTTTGAGCAATGCTCCACGCAGTGCGTATTTTGCAATATCATGAGAGAACCAACTACATTTGTCTCCTACCAACACCAATAGATTTGGATTAATTGAATGTGTCCCATTCGTCACTTATTAATAGTACATTGACCTTCTCCATCCCCCTCCCCATTTCCCTATGTCATTACCAACTCAAGAATTTCCAGATGGTGTCTCAATCTGAAACATCAACTGCCAATTTCCATCTGTAGTGCCTTCTGATCTGCAAGTTCCAGCTGTATTTTGTATGTTGCTCCAGATTCCAGCATCTGCACTCTCTTGTGTCTCCCCAGTGGAAGACTTCATCCACTTCTTCTTCCTCCCATTTCACCTTAATCATGATTAATTGTGATTGTGGGCCTGATCTCGTAAATAAACAATTCAATTTGGTTATATCTCCTTTGTCCACATTTGCCCCAGTTCAGCTGAGATGGGGAACTCCATGGACTGACACAAAGGATGATTTAATGTATATAACCTTTGTTAAGGCAGGAGCAGCTAGGACATATGTGGATTTCTGAGACTGCACTTGTTACTTGGAAGAAGATTGTGGAGTTAAGAGAACGATTTCACTCAGGTGGACTTTGTTAACTTTTGAATTTAGCCAGAGAAAATGTAACTCCATTGAAATGATAAGTTGTGGTGCTGATTTTTGCCTTTTCTTGCTATTTTAAATGCAAGTTCCAGATTAAAACACAGAAACTGGCTTTATCTGAACACCTTTTACTGAAACAAATTATTGTTCAAACTGATGGACAGGCACTTGTCAGTATGTTTAAAACAATCACTTTGTATTGTACATAAATAGAAGTCAGTAATTTCTGTACATTTAGATGAAATATTTAAACTTAGTTTTAAATATTTGCTCCTATGAACAGAATGATCAATTAATTGAGGCAATTAAACATTGAAACATAATTAACCGTGAGGTTGTATTTTTTAGTTTGACTTATCTTGTTGTTCAACAAACTTTTCGTAAGATTTGCGGAAGTCCTGCATCACTTAAATTGACTAGTTACCAGCACTACTTTCAGCACTGGGTCTTTTAAGTTCCTCGGTTCCTCATTGGGTATATCCTTGCTGACAAAATGGTAATTTTTGATGTGTTTTTGGAAGATGATCAGTATTTTCAATTTAATATTGAGTGAAAGTGTTTTTCCAGTATGTATCTGAAATTTTTGATAAGTAAATTAGATTTAATGTAAATCTTTTAGACTTGATTGATCTTCCAATATGATATATTGTATATTTAGTTATTGCACTATTACTACAGTCTGTGGGAGAACCAAATATTGTCAAAATTTGTTCAAACTTTAAGCCTTGAAGAGCCTGGATCTATAGATGTGTATAATTTCTTGTAGAAGTATTTTAGAAGTACTTAAAGTTCAAAGTAAAATTATTGTCCTGAGATTCATTTTCTTGCAAGCATTCACAGTAACAAAGAAATACAATAGAATCAATGCACTCCATGTTCCATGTGTTCTTGTTTACTTTTTTAAAAAAAAACTATTTGCACAACTTGATCAAGGCTGAGGGCAAAAGACGAATTAGAGTTCAGCTCGCTACACCACAAGGTTTTCTTGCTTCAGCACAAAGCTGACTCTACAGTTGATGCAAACAATGGCTTTTGCCTCAGCACTGAATTGGCTCTGTGGCTACGGCCTGCAGCTATCGAGTTCCTGGATCAACTTCACTCGCCTTATTGCTGAACTGGCTTAGTGGCTGTGGACTCACTTTTGGGGACTCTGCAGTTAATAAGGATCTAGGGCCTTCCCAGTGTATATGAAGAATGAATTCTTCTTGGTCTTCAAGCTGGGTGCAGTATCAATTATAGCTGACATTTCAATGGAAGAGTTTTTCATCGCAAGGTCAGATATTATTGATATCTGTACCGAGCTTAAAGCCAGAGAAAAGTTTATTCATCTGCAATTATGTTCTGTGTGTTATTTGCTTACTTTTTTACAATAGCTTTTTCTGTAGAATGGGTGTTTAACAGTCTTTGTTGTGTGGGTTTTTAATGGGTACTGTTGTTTCTTTGTTTTGTCGCTGCCTGCAAGAAGACAGTTGTATACTTTGATAATGTGCTTTGGTTGTTTGTCAGTCTTTTGTGTGTTCAGTGTTTAAAAGAAGACAAACCATATAAATAAGTAAATAGATGCATAGAATGTGAATGTTGAAGCCTTGAAAGTGAGTCCACAGGTTGTGGAGTAAATTGTACATCCTCCTTTATCTGAATATGGTCCTCCATACGTATTTATAATTTTTGATTCACTGTTCCATTGTGCATTGTGTTCCATTCACAAGTCAATGACTGATCCCAGACTTTACCTTTATCCCAAAGAAAGACCAAGTTAGTGGGTAGGTGGAATGTCATCTGAGTGACTACTAAATGGCATGTTTTGCCATTCCTTCATATTCCAAGGGTCAAGTAGAGACCCCCTTGGTTTATGTTAATTTGACACTGAAGTAAATGTGAGCTTACTTTTGCTTGGTTTGAAAAGGTTTTTATTTGTCAAGCCAGATGCTAGGGAAGAGAAAAGGGTCAGAAAAATGGTGTATTTATTTAAGGTGTAGCAGCCTGGTTCAAGAACGTAATCTGTTTTTAAAATAGATTAACTTCCCAATATTTACTGGAACAGCATTACAGAACTGAGAGTTCAGTTAAAGTGAGGATTGTTAGTTGGGTTGCTAGTTTTCGGTCTGTTAAACCCGTATTTATAGGAATGTTCTATTATCTTTTAATGGGCATTTTTATACTAGTAAGAAAAATGAAAATGTGCCAGATGTTTTGTTGGGCCAACCTCCCTATCCATATTTTCTCTGAATATCAATGCAGTTGACATGTTCAAATTCAAATCTGGTACTGTTGGTGCCTTAATTAGAATCAGTAGTATATTGCTAGCAAAATGTTATTTTTTTGAAATCATCTGAAGCATGTTGCTGTGAATTGAATCTTATATACACAGCAAAAAAATCTCAACTTTGTTTCTAACAATACTTAAGTAAGTTAGTGAATGCAGCTGACAAGAGTTACTTTCATTAATTTACATAAGTATTGTTTACATAACTAATTTACATAAGTGGATGTTTCTTCCAGTAAGATTCTTTTTTCTTCAAGTCAAGCTGCAGATGCTGGAAATCTAAAATTAAAAATGTACTGCTGAGTGTTTGCAAATCAGGCAACTCAGCAAGCCTGACCTGCCAAAGGTTGACAACACCCAAATCAGGAAACTGAAATTTGCCTTTGGGGAATTCACAATAACAAAAAATGCGGCATGTAGGATTAATAAAATTGCTCTTATAAAATTGAAATGGAGAGGAGAAAGTAAATACAAAATTTATTGTTTCCCTTTTCCCAATTTTTGACAAGTGCAGATGACATAGTTTCTCATATTACAGGAAATCACAGACAAACCGTATTTCTAGAAAAGCAACCCTGCTGTAATAAGAGTATGCATTTCCAGCATCTCCATCTTAAATCCACTCAATCACCGCATTCAGAAAGCACAGCAGTGCCTTCACTAACTGAGGTGAGTGAGACTTCCCTCCCACATTCTACCAGAGTACTGTTGAGTGTCCTGACCAGCTATATCGTCATCTGGTATGGGAATTGTAAGGCATCTGACCACAAGACCCTGCAAAGGATTGTGAGGGCTG
The DNA here is from genome assembly GCF_048418815.1 of Hemitrygon akajei. Classification (NCBI taxonomy): domain Eukaryota; kingdom Metazoa; phylum Chordata; class Chondrichthyes; order Myliobatiformes; family Dasyatidae; genus Hemitrygon; species Hemitrygon akajei. The sequence goes on along the minus strand of NC_133153.1, from coordinate 36,010,948 downwards.
TGAGACAATTACTGGGGTCTGGTGGGGGGGGGGGTTCCCACCACCCCCCCAATCCAGGATATGCACTAGAAACAGTGTCCACAGAGACTCAGCATTGTCACGAACCCTTCCCATCTGTCCCACAATCTCTTTGATCTCCTGCCATCAGGTACTGCAGTATAAGAACAAGGACTTGGTAGGCTTGGTAACAACTTCTTCCCCAGGTTGAGACTATTCCCCTGCTACTATCCAATGCTCATCATTTATGACAGTGCCACTAGCAGTAATACAGTTGTATATTTGACATGTCAAATTGTACATGTACAGAATACTTTAATCTGTTAATATTATTGTATGTGCTATATTTGATATGTACTATGTTTTGTACTTTGGACCCTGAGGAGCATTGTTTTGTTTAGCTGTTTACATGTGTATGGAGGAAACATGAGGGGCATTAATACATTGTCAGAATGTAGTGAATTGATGATACGATAAGCATGTCCTGTTCACTGTATACATTGAATAAAATATTTACCACCAAATGTTAACACACAATACATGACTTAAAAAAAATCTGATCACAAACTAGAAAATCTGCAGGAGCCTGAATTGAATTTATTTTGAAGTTGCTCTTGGGAGTTCTACCTTTTTCATTTCCATTTACTCCCCACAACCTCTTTCTTAACTCAGTTGTTTAACTCATTTGTTGAGAGAAATAGCTCCACTGTGAACAGTCCCTAGCCTTCCTGTGAAAGGAGAAGGGTGGGCACGGAGCTAGCTACAAAAATGTCAACAGAACCTCCGACTTCAGCCCTGGGAAAGCAGAAGCCACAGGGCTGATCAACCTTTGGCCCAGGATAGAGGATTCTGGCATTATCGGCACCCTATGCCCCAGTAGAGGTGATGGGCTTAAGAAGAAGATTGAGAGAAATATTACTGAACTCATTTTGGGGGTGGAGGGAGAAAAGGCATCATCAGCAGTTCCCTTTAGGAGGACATGAAGATTTAACACTTTTTTCTTCTCCTTTATCATCCACCCTACTTTCCCATTACACTGTACTTTCCTTCTACTTTAAACTATGCCATTCTGGGCAATGCCCCACCTGCAGGCAGTTTGTGGGGTACTTTTAGAAACTTCCCAGGAATTGGGCTTGTGCATTGTTTTTCAATAAAAGTGCTTTTGAAATGTGTTTTGTTTTGAAAGTTAATCCAATATATTATTTTTCATTTAAAATTCCAGAAACAAATTAATAGTTTTCTTCTCACATGAAGAATGAATCTTTGGGATTTTAAAGTGCTTTATTAAACACCTCAATGCAACTTGCATACATTTTCCACTGTGAAGCAATAACATAATTTCCTTCCTAATATTCAACAGTAGTTCTTGGGAGCGCACATGAATATCACGTGCTTAGCATTTTTGGGTGGAGGTGTTAAACAATTTTTGGACAAGTAGAAAAATGAATGAAATTCTGAGCTTTAGAATAAAATTTAATATATCACCAAGTTCCCTGTATGTTAGGGAAATAAAGACTGAATTATTATAATTTATCTTTGCTTTTTTTCTGGAGGAATGAAATATTGTGTATATATAGGCAATGTCTTTTATTTTTATTGAAGGTAGATTGTAATGATTTGAACAAGGCTTGTATCAACATTCACAAAAATATTTAGTATGATTGCATAGGGATTTGTAAGTAGTTATTCCTGTTTGGTCATATGAACTAGAAAATTTTTATTCTGGGATTTACTATTATGCTCTGTTGTAAATGTCTGAATGGATTATAGAATCTGTGTTTTATCTAATCCTGTTGATGGGCTAAGTTTTGTCAATAGAGTAAAAAAGTAATCTGTGAAGAAGAGTACTGTATGTTCAAGACCATACTGTTGAACACAGCATGATTCTGACTTCATATTTTTACTTAAATAAGTTTTTAAAATAAGTTCTAGCAGCTAAGTATATATGTGTGAAGGTAGTTATGAATGTTTAAATCTATTTTAAAAATTTTTAAATTTAGTTGTTTTAACATCATGTTCATGCAATTTATATACATAGTTTTACGTATTTTCAATCAGTAGAATGAGAGAAGCCATTAGGATGTATGGCTCATTTGTAAGATTCACTTCATTACCCTCCACTGTTTCATTAGATACAAATAGCAAAAAGTATATTTTAGCAAGATTCCTTGCAGTTGTTGATAAATAATTTATTCGTTTAATGTAAACCTTGTTTTCTATTAGAAGATAGATTGAAACAGCCATTTATACAAATGACAAAATGAAGAACGTGTCTACTCTTCACACATTTACACTCTAATGAAAGCTTAATTCTGCATATTGCCATGTAAATTTAAAACAAAAGGCCATTGCAGTAGTTATTTTTCACTCGCTCTGATCAGTGGATCTGTGACAGCATGCATTAATAAATGAGATCTGTGATAGAATGCATTAGTAAGTTGTTACTGCATGGGTTCTCTCTCTAGTGTTGAGGGTGAATGATTTGTGGTTTTTGTGTAGCAGTTTTCCTGTCAGCCTTGTGCAACATTTTCTTCCGCCCGTAATGATACTTGCATATAAACACAACTTACCATAACTGGAAATGTAGCAGTTCAGTAGCAAAAATTGCATCTGTGCAAGATGCCTCTTTAATTTGCATTCAACATGGCGTACTTCCACTCTGGCTCTTTTTGGTTGTGAGGTAGCGAAGGTCGGTGTGAAAGCTGCAGGTTGCCCAACCTGTCTGTATGACACCTCATCATCTGCACTCAGTGGCCACTTCATTTGGTACCACCTAATAAAATGGCCACAGAGTGCATGTTTGTGGTCTGCTGCTGTAGCCCATCCACTTCAAAGTTCCATGTGTTGTGTATTCAGAAATGCTCTTCTGCACACCACTGTTGTAACATGTGGTTAATTGAGTTACTGTTGCCATTCTGTCAGCTTGTACCAGTCTGGCCGTTCTCCTCTGACCTCTCTCATTAAAAGGTGTTTTTCCCCACAGAACTGTCACTCGCTGGGTTTTCTTGTTTGTTTTGTTTTTGGACTGTGGTCTGTAAACACTCGAGACTGTTGTGCTTGGGAAGCCAGGAGATCAGATTCTGAGGTACTCAAACCACCCTGTCTAGCAGCAACAATCAATCCACGATCAAATTCACTTGCACTTGTTCCAACATTCGGTCTGAACAACTGAATCTCTTGACCACCTCTGCATGCTTTTGTGCATTAAGTTGCTGCCACGTGATTGGCTGATAATTGCAATAATGAGCAAGTTTATCCAATAAAGTGGTCGCTGAGTGTAGTTTGGTTTGTGAGGTGATGTGTTCATTCCTAGACTTGACTTGAGCTTCATGATGCTTTTCAGAATCAGAATTCTGAAAGATCCTACATTACTTTGGGAAACCATAGGCCAGGGTTCCCAGGGATGTTTTTCTCACACCCCTCCTCGCACTAGAGCTTATTGAGCGTAATTAGGACATTGATGCTGGTGATGTCAGGTTGGGCAAGTTTCCTGGCACTTATTCACTTATTAGAGTTGTGTTTTTTGTTTGCAGAAACTGCATTTATGGAAGATCTCCAGTGCCTTGAAGTCTCAGCTGTAGCCTCCATGTCTCAAGAAAAATAAAGCGAAACAGGGATCATTGCTGTCAGTTAGATCATAAGTTTTCTGCTAGACATATTGTCTGCCTTTGCTAAGTGGTAACTGCTGTGATGTGGGAAATAGTCCGGGTTCTCCTATGAACCTTTATTGCTGAAAGGGACAGATTTGTGGAGGCACTTTTGATGGATGTTGACTGTTTGGCCCTTCATATACTGCAGTGAACAAATGAATGATGGAGCTCTGTCTCTGAATTGTTTAAAAATGCAAGTGTTATCGATGCACTGCAGCTCAATTACTTGGATGGGGGTGACCTTGATTCTGAAAAGGAGGTTGAAGGTTGAAATTAGTATTATAGATCAGTTCCTCCTAAGTCTACCTTAAGATATATGAAAAGACTGTTGGCTTCCCTACCATGAAGAAAAGAGATTGGTTTGAGAATGGTCAAGAGATCCAGGAGCTAGTTAGCTGCAATGACAAGGAGATACAAGAGACTGCAGTTGCTGGAATCTGGAGCAAAGAGCAAATTACTGGAGGAACCCAGCAATCCCAGAGCATCTGTCGAGGGGGTTGGGGTTAGGAGAGAGGTTCGGTGTTCGTTGTGCTTTGGATCAAGACCGTGCAGAAGTCTTGGTGCAGAATCTCCAATGCATAGGAAATTCCACCTTGTCTTAATGGAGAAGTAACTGCACCTGAAGGGCAAGGTCCAGCAGGAAAAAGTCAAGTCGCTTTTTATTGTCATTTCAACCATAACTGCTGGTACAGTACACAGTAAAAACAAGATGTTTTTCAGGACCATGGTGCTACATGTGCAATATAAAGGACAAACAGCATTGGCAAACTAGTAATTTACTGACAGCTATGACATGTTCCTTCACACTTTCAAGGCTTGTGGCTAAACATCCACGGCACCCATCCCGGAGAGCTAAAACGGAGATGAACTTATCAAGGAAAGAAAGGCAATCATTCAGCTGGAAGGAACACCTTTTGAAGTCGTCAGTAATTTGCATTCTAACTACTAATGGTAGCTGTACTGTAATGAAAGTTGAGTATTGTTGCAGTACATTGAAATGTTCCTGAATTTAAATCATCTTGTAGGGCTTATTCAAATAAAATGTTTACTTGTAAGTAATTGTGTAAGTCTTTCTCTGAACAATGAGCTGTCAATGAGGGTCAGTACTGAAAGGTTCTTCAGGGGTTGGTTCAGGCATAACTGTTTGCATGCTCAAATACTGTTCTGTAAAGAACCTTTTTACCTGTGCTTCAACTATATACAGCTTAGTACGTTGATTTTTTTAAAGACCGTTATATTAGAGGCATTATGGGAGAGGGCGGTGTTCACTTTGAATTACCTGTTTAAGTCATATGAATTCTATGTTGATGTTTTTAAATGCATTATATTACAGGCTTTATTGTAGGGGAGAGGTTCACTTGAATTAATTGCCTATATATCTAAGCCATATCAATTCTACTATGTAACTAATCCACTTTACCAATTTCATTGAGTCTTGGTTAGTCAGGGCATGAAGGAATAGGGAAGAAGGTGGGAGATTAGGACTGAGAGGGAAAATGGATCAGCCATGATGAAATGGTGAGGCATACTTGATGGGCCAAATAGCCTAATTCTGCTCATATCTTATGTTCTTTTGTCAGTGCAGAAACTGGACAAATAGCATGCTTTCCATTTGACATTGCTGATGTTTAAAATCTTTTTTTTTTAAACAGTGTAAAGTTCTTTAATTTGGTGTGGACAATTATTATTCACACACATTGACTCAATCCATTTTGGACATTAGTCTTGTGACAGTTACTTGTGATATTTTATTTCTTGTTAAGGTTCTGCATCTTGTGTAATGCCAGGAGAAAGTCCATTCTAGCTGAAGTAAGTGTATCCCACTCCAGGTTCCAGTTTCCTTTTGGACTTGTTGGTAGTTTTTTTTAGATACACCAATATGAGTGAGCTTTTGGAAGCATGAGGAAATTGTGACAGAAGAATGCATAAGCAAAAAAGCAAGATGAAAAATGTACAGAAGGCTTTCAGAAATGATTGACAAAGAGCATCTGGAAAATATAGGGACTTGCAGTGAAGTTAGGTTCCAACTCTGCACTCCAATCATTCTGTCTTGGCAATAGAAAACTACCTTATTTTTTAAAAAAAATCTTGTTTTAACCTGTTACATTCAGTGGCAGGAGCCATGCAGTCTGCAGCTGCAGGTTCAGTCTTACACCACACTTAATGCCCACAAGGCTGCTTGAACAATATATGTCAAATGTTGCAGAGTTCCATGATTTTAAAAACAAAATGCATGCATAAGCAGAACAATTCATTTATTGAGATAAATTGCAGAATAGTCCCTTCTGGCCCTTTGAGCCACACTGCCTAGCAACCCCTGATTTAACCCTGTCCTAATCACAGGACAATTTATCATCGATTAACCTACCAACTGGTACGTGTTTGGACTGTGGGAGAAAACTGGAGCTTCCAGAGGAAACCCACGTGGTCAGCGGGAGAACGTACAACTCTTTACAGACAGTGGTGAGCCTGATCCATAAGGAAATTCTAAAGATTATTATCAAATAGAAAAGTGGATATTAATTTCATAGCATCAGCTCATTGGGAAGTAATATCTAAGACAGACTTTTTTTTTTCCAAATAACTTGTGCTCCTTTCAGGTCCAGATGAATTTCAAGCACACTCATAATCGGCTTTTTTACCCCCTGCATTCCAGAAGTGCAATTTGGAGAGGAATTATTTGCCAATGTCACTATCTCATTTAATTTCTTGCAGGCCCCACTACTCAAACCCCCTACATTATGGGTTCAAACCATGCTCTAAATATAGATTTTATCTTTGTGCACTGTTTGACAAATAATACATCTGTTCCCAAGATGGGCAGCATCATTTAACATTCTAGTACTCAGTTACTGTCGTGTTTTCCTTAGAATCGGTCAATTTTTAAGTTCGACTATTGACAGATTGTGTTCTTTCCAGCTTAAGCAAACTATCTTTCTGTGAATGTGGCAATCTTCTATTGCAGTATGGCAATAAATTAATTTTTCTCGCCTTCCTTTCATTTGTGACTTACTCTTTTTAAAAAAAATGAAGCATTTCTATGAAAGATGGTGTGAATTCCAGGGTTATATTTTTGGGGAAATGAGTTAATCTTCCTTTATCATGGTCTTCCTTCCTGGTGTTTCTACACTGAGTTTAATTCTGTAAGATTACATGATGTGTCTCTTTTACTCTGCTTCGGCAAGTTACTTAATCTGGTGATAAGTACCCATTTTTCTTTTATAATTTATTGATATGCCTTTTATACATTCCTTGTGTTGTTCATTTCAAGTTCTAGGACATGTTGATTGCTCAACTCAGAATTAACTAGGTGAAATTAACGTTCTTATTGTATGGTGTTGTAATTTAGCATGTTCCAATTTAATTCTATATCTAATGTACATTTTTAAAATTCCTGTAATGGTTTTCTGACACAGATGTGCTGTTTAAGTTAATTGACTGCTGTAAATTACCCTTTTTAGTATAAGTTAATGGTTGAAAGGAATTGATAGGTATAGAACATTGGGCACTGAAAGAGATTGTCCAGGCCTATATAAACCTGCTTGATAATCAGTTAAACTCTTTTGCACAGCTTGTGTGAGAATAAGTTGCAGATGTACTGGGAAGCAAATAGTTGGGGGAATGGGACTAGAGAATTGCTCTCTGGAAGCTGGTTGCTCTGTTGTTCTCATAAGTATGTTCTGGTCACTACATGATAAGGGTGTGAGTACTTTGGACAGATTCAGAAATTTATTTCCCTGAGCATTTCAGTTGTAAGGAAAGATTGAATAGGTGGGTTTGTTCTCTCTGAAATGATGGGCTGAGGAGTAACCTAAAAGACATACACAATATAATATAATAGTAAGAGTCTTTATCTCTTGTTGGGAGTGCCTAAAGTGAGAGACCATGAGTGTGACATGAGAGGTTGAAGCTAGATCTGAGAGGAAATAGCTCTACATGTGATTTGCAGTCTAGACTGAACTGCCCAAAGAGGCAGGTACTCTCAATACTTAGGAAGCAACTAGACAAGTATTTGAATTGACAATGCGTGGAAGGCTATGTACCTAATGTAAGTAAATCAGACTAGTACAGATAAGTCCAGTGGTCGTCATGGTCATAGTGGATCGAAGGGTCTGTTTCAGTGTTGTGTGATTCCTATAAGGTATCCATTTCAGTAAAAGGTGCTCACATGGAAGATGATTTTCCAGGATACAATACAGTAAGAACAGTTGCGGTTAGAGGGGTTGTATAAAAGGATAGAAAAGTACTATAAGCAACATGTTGGAATTGATGAGTGCTGGGTTGCGATTTTGTGTTGATGCTTGTGACCTGGAGATAAGGCAGTTAAATAGGGTTGTGGAGCAAATCCAGACATGATGTATTTGATTTGCAGTACAATTTTAAGGGCTGAATTTCTAGTAGGTGGCAGATGAGAAGCAGTGGTGCTCGTGGCTTTTAGCATTGCTGAGATGATCTAAAAGGGAATTTCTGACATGTTCAGCAATTTTTTTTAAACCATATTCTTAATGTAGCAATGGCTAGAGGTTGTTTTTAAATATGAAGTGTTTTCAGAAATGTGTTTTTGAATATTTCCTGTAGTAGCATACATTTGTGTCCATAAAACCCTAACTTGATTCCTTTAACTCTTTCCAAGAAATATTTTAAAGTAAAAATCTATATTGAATGCAGTAACTTTTTTTTTCTAATGGGCCGGTATGTGAAATAATTATGACCGAATCATATATGTAATATTGATCTTCATGTGTAGACAAATGAAAAAAGCAGCATACTAATAGGATGAAATTTGACATATTTTGTATATTCCTGTACAGAACTCCTATTGCCTGGTTCCAAAAAAAAACCTTAGAATTTTACTACATATGGAATCTATAGAATTTCAAAGCTTTTCTAAATTAAAACTTTCAAAATCACAATGCCATTTTTTTAAAAAAAAGTCATTAAACCATAAGTGACTTGTACATTGTTTATGGAAAGCTCTCATCAACAGAATCATTTTCCATTCATGAAATCAAGGATTGCAGCTAGCAGCTCCATCTCATGGAAGGATGAGGAATAAGTCATTTAAATGTACAGCAGACCCAACCAACTGAAAATAATGTGCTCCATTTTAGACAGTGAAATTTACAAAAGCTGAAGTTGAATGTTTTCAGGATTTGTACTTTCTTAGTGTTAAGGGCCCTTCAGCATATGCCAGAGATACTGCAGTTAGATGAAAGTTTTTACAATGAACAGCTTGAAAGACAGAATTGCTAAATCATTAGTACAATTTGACCCTTTGGGGCTCTTTGTCTTTTGTTAGCTATATCTTGTTTCATCAGCAGAGATTTGCTTATAGAAGGGGGAAAATACAAATGGAGGATGCAGTGATTGCTTGTGGTTAATCATTTCAGCCCTAGAGCATCTCTAGGGCCAATCATGTATTCAGCTATTTCATCATCTACTTTCCATTGCAAGGTCAAAAGTTGAATGTTTGTTGATCGTACAAACCTCAATTCCATTTGCAGCTCCTTGATATGGGCTGGTAAATGGCCAATAATGTTCAAGCCACAGCAATTAAAGATAATGACCATCTCTAAGAGGTGAGTTTAACTACTACTGACATTCAGTAGCATTACTGCTGCCAAGTCTCTCACCAGCAATATGGTGGGGAAGACATTGACAAAGATAAGATCAGGTGGTGCAAATAATATGACAAGTGATTTCTCCCCCGACACAACAAAGCTTTTCTGCTATCCATAGAGAACATGTTATGAGTGTGATGGAACACAATCCACTTGAGTTGTTGAGTGCAGCTCCTACAACACTTCAAGCTCAACACGTACAGAGAAATGCAGCCCACCTGAAGGGTACTACATCTGCTACAAAAACATGCATTCCTTCTGTGAATGCTGCACATTACCTGGAGTATGTATCATCAACAAGGTACATTGCAGTTACTCAGCTTGTCCACTCTAAAACTACAATTTATACCATCAAGGAAAGGGAATAATGTCATGTGTTTAACCTTTCTATTTAACATGCTATTCTGACAAGTATATTGCCTCCCTTCATTGTTTCTGGATCTAAATCCTGGAACTTTCTGTCAACAGCATTTTGAGGTTACAGTGGCATGCAAAAGTTTGGGCATCCCTGGTCAAAATTTCTGTTACTGTGAATAGCTAGGTAAGTAAAAGATGACCTGATTTCCAAAAGGCATTAAGTTAAAAATGGCACATTTCTTTAATATTTTAAGCAAGATTACTTTTTTATTTCCATCTTTTACAGTTTCAAAATAACAAAAAAGGAAAAAGGCCCGAAGCAAAAGTTTGGGCACCCTGCATGGTCAGTACTAAGTAACACCCTTTTGGCAAGTATCATAGCTTGTAAACACTTTCTGTAGCCAGCTAAGAGTCTTTCAATTCTTGTTTGGGGGATTTTTGCCCATTCTTCCTTGCAAAAGGCTTCTAGTTCTGTGAGATTCTTGGGCCGTCTTGCATGCACTGCTCTTTTGAGGTCTATCCACAGATTTTTGTTGATGTTTGGGCTGGGGGACTGTGAGGACCATGGCAAAACCTTCAGCTTGCACCTCTTGAGGTAGTCCATTTTGGATTTTGAGGTGTGTTTAGGATCTTTATCCTGTCGTAGAAGCCATCCTCTTCATCTTCAGCTTTTTTTTTTACAGACAGTGTGATGTTTGCTTCCAGAATTTGCTGGTATTTAATTGAATTCATTTTTCCCTCTACCAGTGAAATGTTCCCTGTGCCACTGGCTGCAACACAAGCCCAAAGCATGATCGATCCACCCCCATGCTTCACAGTTGGAGAGGTGTTCTTTTCATGAAATTCTGCACCCGTTTTTCTCCAAACATACCTTTGCTCATTGCGGCCAAAAAGTTCTATTTTAACTTCATCAGTCCACAGGACTTGTTTACAAAATGCATCAGTCTTGTTTAGATGTTCCTTTGCAGACTTCTGACGCTAAATTTTGTGGTGAGGATGCAGGGAAAGTTTTCTTCTGATGACTCTTCCGTGAAGGTCATATTTGTGCAGGTGTCGCTGCACAGTAGAACAGTGCACCACCACTCCAGAGTCTGCTAAATCTTCCTAAAGGTCTTTTGCAGTTAAATGGGGGTTTAGATTCGCCTTTCTAGCAGTCCTACAAGCAGTTTTCTTGGCCTTCCAGACCTCAACTTGACATCCACTGTTCCTGTTAACTGCCATTTCTTAATTACATTACGAACTGAGGAAGTGGCTACCTGAAAGTGCTTTGCCAATGGCATCATTTAATTTAGTTTTCAGAGTGCTAGGCAGCTGCTTAGAGGAGCCCATGGCTGCTGATTGTTGGGTCAAGGTTTGAGGAGTCAGGGTATTTATAAAGCTTTGAAATTTGCATCACCTGGCCTTTCCTAACGATGACTGTGAACAAGCCATAGCCCTAACAAGCTAATTAAGGTCTGAGACCTTGGTAAAAGTTATCTGAGAGCTCAAATCTTTTGGGATGCCCAAACTATTGCATGGTGTTCCTTTCCTTTTTTTCTCACTCTAAAATTGTACAAAACAAAAATAATACACTAATTTTCCTGATCAACCTTCATGTTAAAATCTCCCATGACTATCATAACATTGTCCTTTTGGTAATGGATCTCAAGAGTGAGTTTGAATGCCTACGAGATGGCTTTTTAGAGCAGTTTGGCATTTAGCATACCAGGGGATCAGCTATACTGGATTGGGTGTTATGTAATGAACTGGAGGTGCTTAGGGAGCTTAAGGTAAAAGAACCTTTAGCAGGCAGTGATCACAATATGATTGGGTTCAACTTGAAATTTTATAGGGAGAAAGTAAAGTCATGCATAGCACCATTTTAGTGGAGTAAAGGAAATTGCATTGGTATGAGAGAGGGATTGGCTGAAGTAAATTGGAAGATGATGGCAGAGCCACAATGGTATGAGTTTCTGGGAAAGAATGAGGAAGGTTCAGGATGAATGTATTCCAGAAATGAAGAAATACGCAAATGGCAAACTGTGGCTGACAAGACAAGTCAGAGCTAATGTAAAAGCAAAAGAGGGCATATAACAAAGCAAAAATTAGTGGAAAGATGGAGGATTGAAACTCTTTTTAAAAACCTACAGAGAACAACTAAAAGAATCATTAGCAGGGAAAAAATGAAATACAAAAGCAGGCGAGCAAAAAATATCGAAGTGGATAGCAAAAGCTTTTTCAAGTATGTAGTAAATAAATAAGATGAGAATGAATATAGGACCAGTATAAAATGCAGCCGGAGAAATAATGGGGGACAAGGAGATGGCAAATGAACTAAATGAGTATTTTACATCAGTCTGCACTGTGGAAGATACTAGCAGTGTGCCAGATGTTGAAGAATGTGAGGGAAGAGAAGCTAGTGCAGTTACTATTACAAGGGAGAAGGTGCTCAAAAAGCTGAAAGACCTAAGGATACGCAAGTCACTCAAACCAGATGAACTGGACCCTAGAGTTCTGAAAGAGGTTGCGATAGAGATTGTGGAGGTATTAGTAATCTTTTAAAAATCATTGGACTCTGGCATGGTGCCTGAGAGCTAGAAAATTGCAATTGTCACTCCATTCTTTTAAAAATGGATGAAGGCAGCAGAAAGTACATTATAGACTAGTTAGCCTGACCTCAGTGGTTGAAAAGATGTTGGAATCAATGGTTAAGGATGAAGTTATGAAGTAATTGGTGACACAGGACAAGATGGGACAAAGTCAGCATGGTTTTATTAAGAGAAAATTTTGCCCGACAAACCTGTTAGAATTTTTTGAGGAGATTATAAGTAGGATAAATGAAGGATATGCAGTGAATGTTGTATTGTATATTTGAACTTTCAGAAGGCCTTTGACAAGATGCCACACATGGGGCTGCTTACCAAGTTACAAGCCCATGGTATTACAGGAAAGTTACTAACATGGTTAGAGCATTGGCTGATAGATAGGAGGCAGCGAGTGGGTACAGTCAGTCCTTCTTTTCCACAAGGGATTGGTTCCGGGACCCCTCGCGGATACCAAAAAATGCAGATGCTCAAGTCCCTTATGAAACCTGTCTCAGTGCAGCGGACATTAGGACCCGGCAGCGGAGCTCTGAATCCACAGTGTTTCTGTTCATGAAAATAATCACGATCGCGATTGAAAATAAAGTGGAAATAATAAAGCGATTGGAAAGAGATGAAACGCCTTCGATCATTGGAAAAGCGTTAGGCTACGTAAGTCAACAATTGGAACAATTTTAAAGGATAAAGTGAGAAAGACCCTGCCCCGGTGAAAGCTACAATTACTACTAAGTAATGCAGTGGTTTAATTTTTGGGTTTTTGATCCTCCACATTAACCTGGCATGGTGGAGAGCGCACTCGGGAGCAGTCTGTCATTGGATTGAACTCGGGAACTTCTGTTCCCGAGCCTGGCGCTGAAACATATGTTCTTAAGCATTTTATATGCATAGAAAGGTTAAAATATGTACTATATGCTAAGACAAACATTTGACGAACTGATACTAAATAATACCAGATGTACCTGTTCTTACTTACTTAGTAAGAGAACTTATAAGAGATTTTTTCGATGCTGATCCACGATAACCTACACACATCCTCCCGTATACCTTTAATCATCTCTAGATTACTTATAATACCTAATACAATGTAAATGCTATGTAAAATAGTTGTTATACTGCATTGTTTAAAGAATAATGACAAGAAAAATGTCTGTACATGCTCGAACAACAAGTGCTGGAAGTGCAGTTCCGGGTTTTCTCGATTCGCGGTTGGTTGAATTCGCGCATGCGGAATTCGCGGATAAAGAGGGCCAACTGTATATCAGTGATTTAGATGATGAAATAGAGGGCTTTGTTGCCAAGTTTGCAGATGAATCAAAGATTGGTGGAGGGGCAGGTAGTGTTGAGGAAACAGGTAGGCTGCAGAAGGACTTGGACAGATTCATAGAATGGGCAAGGAAGTGGCAAATGAAATACAATGATGGAAAATGCATGGTCATGCACTTTTGTGGTAGTAATAAATGTGCAGACTATTTTCTAAATGGGGAGAAAATCCTAAAAATCTGAGATGCAAAGGGACCAGGAGTCCTTGTGCAGAACACCGTAAAGGTTAACTTGCAGGTTGAGCCGGTGGTGAGGAAGGCAAATGCAATGTTGGTACTCATTTCAAGAGGTCTAGCGTACAAGAGCAAAGATGTGATGCTGAAGGTTTATAAGGCACTGGTGAGGCCTCACCTTGAGGATTGTGAACAGTTTTGGGCTCCTCATCTAAGAAAAGATGTTCTGACATTGGAGAGGGTTCAGAGGAGGTTCACAAGGATGATTCTGGAAATGAAAGGGTTTGGATTCTGGAATATGAAGAATGTTTGATGGTTCTGAGTCTATACTCGCTGAAATTTAGAAGGACGGTGGGGAGGGGAGGGATCTCTTTGAAACCTTCAAATGGTTGAAAGGCCTAGACAGAGTAGATGTGGAAAGGATGTTTACCATGTTATGGCAGACTAGGATAAGAGGGCACAGCTTCAGGATAGAGGGGCGTCCATTTAAAACAGATGCAAAGAAATTTCTTCAGCCAGAGGGTGGTGAATTTGTCAAATTTGTTACCACAGGCATCTGGGAGACCAGGTCATTGGATGCATAGGCTATTGATTGGCCAAGGCATCAAAGTTTACAGGGAGAAGATTGAGGAGTGGAACTGAGGAGGGGAAAAAGGATCAGCCATGATTGAATGGGAAAGAAAACTCGATGGGCCAAATAGCTAATTCTGCTCCTATCTCTTATGGTCTAACACATGTTGACATAGACTCAATGGGCCAAATGATTACTTACTAAGTCCTATTGGAAATGTAGTATAAGAACCATACTGGAATCACTTTGGAGGTTAGGCAGTTTTGTGGAAGTAGAAATGGTCAACTCTTAAGGCCAAAGAACCTTCATCAGAATTGGAAAAGAGGAAAGAAATATGACTGTTTGATAAAAGCTGTAGGAGGAATGAATAGGACAAGAAGCATCTGTATAATGAGACCAGGGTTATCATGACAGTAATCCACAGATGGAAAATTTTAGTTAATGAGAGAAGGGATGAAGAAGCATGAATTAACATCAAAGCAGTGAATTAAGGGCAGGTTGGAGAGTGAGAATGAGTGTAGAAACTGTGAAATGCAGAACTGTATGAAATGCCAGCAAGATGGGCAGTGCTGTTGGAAAGAGACAAATTGGACTATCATTATAGATGGATGACTTGCACTGTCTATTTCTGATACAAATGGACAAAGCCAGATATCCAAACTGTAGAATTTGATGGTGAGCCTTTTACTCAACTGTATGTGTTAAATGTGACCGCTTTATGGAACGTCTCCTTTTGGTGTGCAGGGATGGTCTTGACCTCCCTACTGCTTACCATTTCACTTCCCACTTCCTGCCACTCTGACCTATTTGCCTGTAGCCTCCAATTTTGTTATAAGTGTTAGGTACCCCATAACTGAGTGTCAGACCAGCAAAGAGAAGTATCCGTTGGAGTCTGGTGGTACCAAAACTAAAGATGTTTATTAGTAAACTACACAGTACCGTATCAAAAATGCAAATATACATATACAACAAGTTAGCGGTAATAAACCTATAAAGTGTAGGAATAATAATAAGCAATAATAAACTAGCTTTATCGATGTCTAGGGGTAAATGAATTGTCATAGAAAAGTATAAAGTGTAGTTCATACATGTGTGCTGAGGTAGTTATGGTTGTTGTGTTGTAATTGTTGGGGGGAGAGAGAGTGAGCGAGATGTAACGGCTGCAACAGGCAAACCTTCTGTAGCTTTCTAATTCTGTCATATCGTTGGGGTCATTCAGCTATGACCCATCTGTTCTTCAGCTAGACCATTCTTCTGTGGTGGACTCGTCACTCTGGCATGAGTGGAGACACACACACACACACACACACACCACCCCCCCCCCCCCCCCCCCCCCCCACCGGCCCTGCTGTAACACTGTGAGCTTTATTGACCGATCTCCTGGTTCGGTCTCTGAAACCCCCACCTTTCTGTGGGTTCACAACACTCAGTCAGTGTCCACTGATGTGTCTTCAGACCTGTCTTTTATTCCTACTAATGGGGTCTCAGCTATCCATCACCACTGAATGACAGTGTCCATCAAATCAGGCCACTCCTGCTGTCTCCTGAGGAATGTTAACGAGCAAAGTTAAGTCCTTGTAGTGAAGGGTAAATAATCCAGGAAGAGTCAAAATACAATAAATCAACAGTCTCTCTCTCAGTAGCAGCATAGCAACAGCAATAGTTCATAGTTCTTGGGGGGGGAGGGAATGGTTAACTCTGCACCCTATTTTCCATCAGGACTGTCTATCACTCATAACATAAGAAAGCAAACATTACATTGAGAATCATGCACCTCATCTTTCATCTGGGCATGTTGTAGCCTTTGTCTCCATGTCGCTTACAACAATTCCAGAAACCTGCTCTTTCCTGTTTAAACAATTGGTTTTCTTTAATACACTTTTCCAGAAAGCAGGTTGAGGTTGGTGTCCACTGGTTGAAAATTGTAACGGGGATAAACAACAATGGAAACACAAGACTGTTGATGCTAAAAGCTAGAGCAAAACTAAAACAGCTGGAGGATCTTTCTTTGTCTTTCCTCTACTTTCAGTCCAGATGAATGGTCTTGACTCAAAAAACATTGCCTAGCCATTTTCCTCCATGGATACTGTCTGATTCACTGAGCCTACTTTTTGATCCAGAATGATGGCTCAGTTTTACAGTGTTTAGTACTAGGTTATGGACAACTATCTTGATTGATTTTGGTGGAGTCAAAAGAATTGGCATGAGGTAAAGTTGGATGTCTTGTTAAAATTATGCTATATTTTTGAATGGTGTTACTGAAGCTCCATATGAGTTAAGAAATGATGGGGCTTAGAATGTTTCCTTGGCACATCAGAGGTGACATTGTTAATGTTGTAAGATGCTCTTGATAATCATTATTGCTGATAACTCTATGGTTAGGGCACTAAGGCTCAGTTGTATGTTTTAAATGAAACTGGGTTTCCCATTTCAGTATCTTTCAGATGAGTAGTTGCAATCAGCGTGAGGCATTTGAATGGTATCCAGTTTAAAAATTCTGTGTAAGAAGGTATGTTAAGAATTATAGAAAAGGAAAAGCCTAAGAATTAATGCAATTCTTTGAGAACAACTAATTTTATTTGAAAACTGCTACATTATGAAAATAATTAGATTACAATTACAGTTTTTTAGTTTAAATGGATTCCTTTTTTTTTTACAATGGATTAGTCGATTTCTCATTCCCCCACCACCTGCCCTTCCTGCTTTTCTGTCTGCATATAATTACTCGTTTTGAGAATAATGAGCGGAGGGAAATGAAAGATGTGATTGCAGATGAGAAGCTAAGCAAATCAAAAGGTCCCAGTCTTATTTTGTGTTCATTGATGGTAGAGCAAAAGGCATGTTGGAAGCAATGCAGTTAAACAGACTGTTTTTCTTCTGGAATACATGTAGCTTCTTGTGAATAGTTGGAACTATACTTATCCAAGTACTGTATATCCACTTTTCATCTTTTGTGAGTGAGCTTTGCATTTGAGATTGTTTTTCATAACATATCATCTCTCTGCACTACTAGTTACAAAATGTATTGGCAGCTGTAATTAACTTTCTGGCCAGTGGTCACCATTTTCTGAGTAACATATAATATTTCAGATTAGTGATCTTTCTTTGGTCATCAACCAGAAATGTTGATTCTTGTATCTTTCTCCACAGATGCTTCCTGATCTGAATATTTCCAGTCTATTTCAGATTTTATTTTTCATGTGGAATGCTTCTAATATTTTAATCCTTGCCTTTCCAGGTGGATTGGCACAGTTAGGATTTAAGTTCCCATCTTCTGGGTGTCAGTGAATTTTGAACTCTGATTTCAGCAAAAGAAATACCAGGAATGGGAAATGTGCTTTTCCTTATACAACCAAACTCTTGAAATGGACATCAAAAGAAAACTGTAGATGCTGGAAATTGGAAACAAAGAGAATCCAGGAAAGGCTGCAGCTATAGAAAATTAAGCAGTTAATGTTTCAGATCAAAGACACTACATCAGAGCTGAGAAAGAAAAGTTGCTGTGCTTGGCAGAATTTCTCTGGTGGAGTGAAATAATGTAGCCATTGAAGAGCTGTTAAGATCTTTTCTCTGTGTAAAGAGTTGCTAATGTTTAAGTATGGGTGACTTTGTACAATCTGACCTACTGGGGCATGCCAAACAGATGAATATCCGGATGAAAGAAAAAAGAAGAGAAGTGTGGCAGCCAAAAACAAACTTGGTTTAAAAAAAAATGTAAGCTTAACTCTGAACATTTAAGATTTTGTTAAACATCTTAAACGTTCAAAGTTTGTGTATTTTTTAAGCTGAAATTTTTTACACGCAAAATATATTAACCTGGGATCTTTTTCAATATATTTGAAATGTATTGTGTAAGTACGCAGAAGCAAATTGTTTGATATTTATTGGATTTGTATTCAGATGAAGATTAGTTTTTATGATATATTTAACAAAGATTTTATTTTACAATTAATGAATATTGCCTTGAATGCCTTCCAAAAATATTAATGCAGAATTTTAACATTAGTTTTTCCCTTGGATTAGGTTAAAGCATTTGCCAGATTTTAAGATTTTATCAAGTGGACACAGATTTATTTCTTAATGTTATCCAAGGTACCAAATCTGGTCTTGCAGTTGTTCTTTGAACAATGAGGCAGTGATATTGACCAAATTTTGTGAGTTATGTCTTTTATGAGGATAAAATATTGCTCTTTAAACATGTTTGTTAGGCTATTTTACCATTGAAGAATAGGTTTTGGCAAATTTTTCCCCCTTCAATTAAAACAACTGCCCTTTGACAATTTTTTCTTTCTGTATTTTGTTTTGCAACATCCCCAGAGATTCACAAGAATCTTTTGTGATTAGTCACCTTCTGCAATATATTCAGAGAAGTGCTAACAACCTTTTAAATGGAATCAAATGTCAGCAATATCTAGGCTACAAACTAGCATGAATTGTTATTTTGCCATTTAAATGTCAAATTCAGGAGATGTCTATTAATAATTTCAATATTCACCTTGTGCTGCTAATTGTTTGCCACATCTTAGATGAACTAAAATGTCTAGCTGCAGTCTTTACTATTTGTTTGGTAATAAATTGTTCATCCTCGAAGCAAGCTAAGAGCAGACTGGTTGCAATTAATACTTACAAGGATAATTTCTACCCAATTGATGGACTTGGGCTGAAGTTTCGCCTAGCCCCGCAGGTAACTATGCACAATATCTTGGTGATATTTGCAGAAGAGGAATTTTTTCCAGCGTAATCCTAGTTTTAATCAAAGGACAAGTTATGAATCTCATGGTGTTTGTGAGACAGCTATTGCAAGACTTGCTATTTGTTTGTTTTTTGCACAGTAGTGAATACAGTACAAAATACCTCATTGGCTGCAGTGTTCTGGAGTATTTTGAAATTGATAAAGGTGCTACATAAAAAGCAAGGATTTTTGTTTTCTTGCCATCATCTTTAATATGTTTGAGGATCCTTGCACATCCACAGAACGCTTGCAGTAGGCACATTTCTTTTAAAGATGTAACACTTCAGATTGTGTTGATTAAAAATGGTCACTGGAGTTCCATTTTTATTTGAGTTAATGTTATTTTTACGACCTAGTATCTTTATACTAAATTGCTAGATCAACTTTAGTATAAAGGTAACTTCAAAGGTTGGAGTCACTGGCAATGATTTTCTTTAGTTTCCTACCTATTTGGAACGTAGTATTGTTGGATTAGTGCAATTTGGCTTTCATGAAAATAAATTAAGTATTTGTTGTCACTGCCCATTATTTATAGTATTAGTGTAAATCTATAATATCAGAAAGTCAATTCCAATAACCATTTTCATAATTTAACTTGTGAACCCAATTCTGGCAGGTTGAACCTTTGACTGTATTTATAAAATGATTATTTTGCAGATCCAATCTGTGATTAGTATCCATTGTTTAACGTAATCTAACCACTTGTTTTTAGAGTTCATCAAGTTAAATTTAATTATACAGCTTGTATCAGAAAACATTTTCTGTTTTACTACTTGTCCCATCAAATTCCAAAACTGAAAACAGAACATTGACCAGCAGAGGCTCTTTGGCCCAGCATGTCTTTGTCAAGATGTCTAGTTTAACTAATCCCTTTTGCCTGCACATAATCCATATTTCTCCTTTTCTTGCATATTCATGCCACAATGGTATCTGAAAGTATCTTGTACACCACTATCATAGCTTCTTTCATTACCACTCCTGGCAGTGGCTTATAGACACACAACAGTTTTATTTTTTTAAAATCTTGTTCCACTCATCCCTTCTTAACCTTTAAAGCTGTGCTCGTTAGCATTTGGAAACAATATTCTGATTGTGTACCTTATCAGTACCTCTCATGATTTTATTTAGTCTCTCAGCCTCTCAACTCTCCAGAGAAAACAAACCAAGTATGCCCAACCTTTCCTTATTACACACACTCCCTAATCCAGGCAGCATCCTAGTAAACCTCTTCTGAACCCTTTCCAAAGCCTCCACATTCTTCCTATAATAGGATGACCAGAACTGTGCACAGAAATCCAACTGCAGTCTAACCAAAGTTTTATACTCTTTATTTAGAGAAGCAGCAGGAATAGGCTCTTTTAGCTGCATTGCCCAGTAACCACTGACAACCCTGATTTAATTCTAACCTAACTACAGGACAATTTATGATGACCATTTAACTTGCCTGGTATGTCTTTGGACTGTGGAAGGAAACCAGGGGACCCAGAGAAAACCTTTGCATTCTATGAGGAGCACATACAGAGATTCCTTATAGTGGATGCCAGGATTGAACTCTGAGCTCTGACACCCCAAGTCGTGCTAGCCACTGCAATGTAACTTCCTCACTGCTAAGCTCTATGCCCATAGTGATAAAAGCAAGCATGACAAACATCTTCACCACTCTAAGCTTTTCTACTTGTGATGTCGCTTTTGGGGAGGAAAAGACTTAGAGCCCATGATCCCTGTGTAACTTAGTGCTATTAAAGGACCTGTCATAAACTGTATAGTTCAACTCTTGCATAGTGTGACTTCCTAACATGCCACTTTGCGTTTACCTAGATTAAACTCTGGGCAAAAGAATACCCAGAAATTTCTTTAAACTATGAATTAATTTGTCTTTATTATGGCCATTTCCTTACTGTAAGTGCTTACTAACCTACACTGTGCTTTGTTTATGCTGAAACTTTAGTTTTAAAGTTTGCAACCGTATTGAACCTGTAACCCCTACATTCCTCATTTTTCTGTCCCTCTGGGGTGATGAACCTATGGCATATGTGCCCAACGTAGCAATGCAAAACATGTTGTTGGCACATTGCATGCAATGTCACCTTTGATTCTTTAAACTCCATCTGTTTCATTTAATTAATTAACAGGAAAACAATGAATGCACGTAAATAAGCACCAGAACTTAACCTTTTTCCTCAAAGTCCATAATTATTCCTATTAATTAATTCATTAATCAATGATAACCTCTGCTCAAAATTACTATATTTGTGAGAGATTTTTTTGAAGAAGAAGATTATTGCCAATTTGGGCACATGCTCTCAAAAAGATGTTTCCACCCATGCTCTAATGTGTGCCAGTCTTTGGTGTTTTCATAAACCTTGCTTTGTAACCAAGCCTTGGGTTACTGGTCATTATAATTCCCTTTCATATTTCAAATTATTAATGCAGACATTATTGCAGCATCTAATGCCCAAGGAATTTGAGGGAAGAAATATCTTGCACTTAACTAATACATTCTTCCATTCAAAATTTCATCACTGTGAAATATTCATCTGAAACATTAATTGAAATTTATGCTATAAATTGAAAAATAAAGATGAAGAAAAATCACCTTGCCAACTCTAGCACCAGATTTTTGTTTATTTGGTGATACAGTGCGGAGTTGGCTCTTTCAGCCCTTTGAGCCACACCACCCTGGCAAACCTGATTAACCCTAATCTAATCCTAGGACAATTTATAATGATCAATTAACCTATCCAATGATGTAGAATTGTTATTAAATGTTTACTGTTTTTTATTCCAGTGTTCACTTATTGGAGATCAGAATACAAAAAACAAGTTTAGATATACTGTACTTTTTCTACAAAAAAGGATGACATTTGCCTGTACTGCTTAATTATTCATGGAGCTAACCTACTGATAAAGTGAAAAAGGTGAGTTCATGTATTATTTCTTTCTTGGCATAGAGATGATGCAGATATTGGATTTAAAATGTATATCTTTACAAATCCCCCTCTTAATTTGAATACACATAAATAGCAGGTGGAATTTGAACACCATGCAGTATGAAGGAAAGAGATGTTACTGAATCATGCAATATAGTACAATTCTGTACTTGAAAGATGTGCATTAGAGATTTAAACAATCATTTTTACAGGAATTGAGTAGGCATAAAAGAATATTGATTGCTGAAGGGAAGGAATTTGAAGTGTGAAGGAAAATATTGAGTGTTTCATATGAAGATGGGAAAGAAGGAATATGGTAATTATTCTGAACTAGTCAACAATCTTCAACAGTAGAAGTTTCAACTTTATCACAATGGGGTTTGCAGGTGTGGCTATTGATTTCATTTTGATTGAAACAGAATTTGAACATGACGTGTTCTTTTAGTCATCAGTAGTCAGAAGAACTGAAAGAATGGATTTGGTGTAAAACACATGTTATAATGTCTTGAGGTTCAATTCAAAGATGGGAGAGTTCTTATAAATTTCAGAAAACTGAAACCAAGGACTAAAACCAAATTTACAAGTTATGGTAATCATATTAGTAGTAGTTCAATCGCTCAAGTAGAGTATGATGTTCTGCTAAGCAGTTATTCCCTTAATGGGGAATGCCTTTGTGTGCCTTTGTTGAACGTAGGGAGGCTGATGCATGGGCAGCCACCACACAGTCCTTGACAGGTCAGGGTCAAGGTTCAGTGGCGTGGCATGCAAGATGATTTGGGACTCTTCACTGCTGTAGTCTTCCCTCTCCATACTCTGACTTTGTTTTGGATTTCCTGTAATCTTCACTTCCAATATTTGTTTTTAATCTGATTTTTTAAAAAATTTGAGCAATGATTTTACCAAGGACTGTTCTACTTTTAATCACTGCCATTTCTATATTCCCCATTTTATTTCCCAATCCAATCCTCCTAAAGATCACTGTTTCTTAAGCTGCTACTTCTATTGAAGTTCTTTATTGCAAACAAGAGAGAATTTGCAGATGCTGGAAATCCAAGTAACACACACAAAATGCTAGAGGAACTCAGCAGGCGACGCAGCATCTATGGAAAAAAAAGTACAGTCGAGGGTTCGGGTCAGGTCCCTTCGGCAGGACAGGAGTCCTCATCTTTTTCTCCAGTCCTGCGGAAGGGTCTTGGCCCAAAACGTTGACTTTACTTTTCTCCATAGATGCTGTGTGGTCTGCTGAGTTCCTCCAGCATTTTATGTATGTGTTGCTTGAAGTTCTTTATTGTCTGATTTTATTTGTGTACACTAATACACTATCTTCTCCTTCATTAATTTTTATTTTGTCATCTTTTGCTGGTTTTTAAAAATGGTCCAAGCCTCTTGCCTCACAATAGTTTGTGTGACATATGTCTCATCTTTCAGTTCTGTACCATTCTTGACTGTAGTTACTAGCCACTTGGTGTATTCTTGTATATCCCTTCTTTTTCACCAGAACATGCGATTTTGAGACTTAAGAAATGTCTCTGTAAAAGTCTGTGACTGTTATGTCAATTATTTCTGTTTCAGCCATTATAATTGGCTCATTATAATTGTTCGAATTGAAGTTTTGACGCTAGTTTCTCATCTTCATACTGAATCTGAAATTCTGCCATGATATGATTTCTTTCGTAGGGGCGGTTTAATATGAGAGTTTTAATTATTTTCTTCCCAATACACTATACCTGATCTAAAAAGCATACTTCCTGGTTGATTCCTCAATATATTCTCCAATAAGTTGTCCCACATGGACTGATACTTTTAATATTATCCTTGCCAGCTTGATTTGGCCAATTCTGTATGATGGCTAACATTATCCAATATATTGGGGGAAAATATTTACATTTTGGAATGATCACGAATATTTTTTTTGATTGATATTGGTGTAAAACTTGAGAGAACACATTTCACATGTATCACTTTCTCCCAAGAGAGCCAACTACTTTAGTTCCTTCTCTACATGAATCTTGATGGTTTGATTAGTTTCCTTGGACCTTCATTTGTTTACAAATGTTTTGGGATGCTCAAAGACAAATGCCGTGTATGAACTGATTCTTGATGTGCAGCTTGAGCTTGGTCCAGCATTCCTTCAAAAGTCCTATCTGAACCATCACCATATGAATGATTTCTCTACTGCATTTGTAACATTATCACTGCAGATGAAACTTGGATATGATCTGCTGTAACACTCTTGTTTGTTCTTAGAAAAAATTATGTGTGTGCATTTATACAGCTGTTTGCAGTCCATTCCTTTCACCATCTGCTTTAGTTTCTGTTTCTTCAGTTAAACTGTTGCCTCTGGTGAAGCATTTAGGTCGGATCAATCACTTAAAAGTTCAATATGAATGAGTAAATTGTTACCAAACTAAATTGATATGCAGAGATCTGTGATGACATACGATAATACACTTAGTTTTCCACACTTTAAAGGGAGCAAAATCACCTGTTTCAGGGTAGTTATTTCCTCTGACTTTCTGCAATTTAATCTGCTCTGTGTGCTTCTCATAATGAAAAAGGTGGCTTGTTGGCTTCAATTCCTCCCGCAGTTGTTTGTCTTGTAAAGTATTAATATGATTGAATTCTGCAGGTGATATCATAAAACATATGAACCAACCTCTTGTAATTTATAAATGTCACCTGGATCTACATGAGATTGCTATCATAAAATTACTGCCTTTTGAATTTCTAATGTAGGTTTTGGCATTGCTTATCTTGAGGTTTTCAGCTTGCATCTTCAGGTAATTTGCAAGCATGAAGATTATCTTAGACCATAAGAACATAAGATATGGGAGCAGAATTGGGTCATTTGGTCCATCAAGTCTGCTCCTTCTTTAGCCAATCACCCCTACTGGGCATAGACCCTGGCAGCAACTTGTCAGACTCGTGTCCTGGGCTTCTGCTTTCACCATGTGACTTCATCAGTCTTCACAGCCTGGAGGCTTAGTCACCAAGGTTATTCGGGAGAGATTGATAGATTTTTAAATGTTAGAGAGATCATAAGAGAAGATCGCAGTAAAGCAACAAGCTAAAAGATCAGCAATTGTGTTAATGAATTGCAGGTCTGGTTCGAGGGATCAAATAGACTATTCCCATTTTCATTCTTTGCATTCAAATGCTCATTTGGTCCTCTCATCCCAACACTGCTATGGATTGTAAACAGCTATGGCCTCAACAGTGCCTGTGGCAGCTTACTAATCACAGCCTCCAACTTGAAACTGACCCAATCCTTATCTGCTTCCAAACCCATGTTCTGTGTGTGTTGTTTAGTAATCATTTTGCATGTACCTTATTAAGGGTCATTTGCAAGTCCAAATACACTACATCCTCTGGTTCCTTATCTATACTCCCAGTTGTAAGCTCATGAAAAGATTTGTCTGACATGATTACCCTATCATAAAATGTGCTTTCTCTGCCCTGCCATGTTCTCTCTTCATAAATGTTGGCTGAATTGCTCTCTAACTCCAGCATTTTATGTTTAGCTGTAGATTTAGGGTGTCTGCTGTGTTTTGGTTGTGGGGAAGAAATGTTACTGGATATAATCCTGCTTAATTAGCATCCATATGAATTGTCCTTGGAAGATAATCTTGGCCCCTCCAGGTGGAAAGCTAGCTGTTTTTCAGTGTAGCAGTTGGGCTGGGAATACACAATTCTGTTTGCACAAATCTGTTTTTGAAATTAAATTTAAAACTTTACATATTACATTCTTGTGGATTTAATTTTAACTGAAATTTCTATCAATTTTATGACTAATTTGAAATTGGGTCTTTTAAAATACTGAAGTGCAGTTCCTGTATTTTTGGTATGAAGTATTTCATTAAATCCCTGACTTATTCCATGCTCAGTAAAAATAAATGCATAAGCCCCAGTGCATAATTTGGCTCAATGGGATATCTAATTGTTTCCTTGCATTAATGGAAAAAATTAGAGTAATACCACTATCTTGACATAGTGCTAAATAATTATTTGATATTCCAATGTATGTGTGCGAACCATATATAGTGCAGAAAGAATTTTTTCATCATTTCATTTTCATTTTATAGCAGGGAATGTAAAATGCTTCTGTATCTAATTTTTTCACTTTTCAAAAATGTTCCAAGGTATTAGAAGCTGCACTGTACATTATTTTTTTAAGGCTCAGTCATACGCAGAATAAGCCCAACGAGATTCTCAGGGCTGAAAACCCTTGGAAAAATGATCTCATTTTCACAGCCAGAAAAAAAATCAAAGTGTGCACTTGTGGCAGTGAGTTTACTGTCAAACTGGCACTAATTTTTTTTGCCTGTCTATAAAAATTCCCAATAAGCAATGCATTCAACTGTTAGTTAGGCACTTTGTATGTTTCAAGCAATATGATGCATCATGATTTCTAACCTCAAAACCAATAAAAGCGATTAAATATTTCATATTAACATTTGAGTTTTTAATCATTTGTCGTCCTCTTGCGAGAGGACAAATCTCTGAATTGTATTCTGTACCCATTGATAATAAGTGTACTTTGAATCTTTAAATGAATTGGAAATTGGATGTAGTCAAGGCAAAGTAAAATTATGGTGGGGGGGGATGGTTACAAAGAAAGGGCAAAATAAGTTGTTTTGGCTGTTTCATTTTTGGTTGCTATGCCAATTGGCACACATCAGAGATGTGTGTCCCAGTTTAAGAATGGGGCATGCTTGCAAAGAACTGGTAATGAAGTTTGGTTTGATTATTTAAAAGACTAAAATTATGATCCTGATGTGCTTAGGGCCTGACTTTCTTGGTTGGACTCTTGGGGACATGGTGGAAAGACGTCCTTAAAATCCTTAATTCCTGGTCTCTCTTTTTTGAATGGTAATGTGACATTGCTGACTTATTTATGCATTTAACAATGTGCTCGAATACTTGGAATTATTTAAAAAGCTATATTTGATTATAATTTGCAGTATTTTGGAACAAAGCTGCAAGGATAAACTTACTGAAAAATTATTTGTATTAAAACATAATTTCAGACTGTACTGCAAGCTTCCGGAATAATAATCAATCAACTCTGCAGCACTGTTTGAGAAAATGTTATTGCACACTTGTCAGCAGCTGCCACAGTTTGAAATTATTATTTGTGCCATTAGCAAAGATTTTAATAGCAGTACCCATCTGGTTATTAGTTGAATTTATTGGTCCAACCCTTAAAAGGACTTGTAATTATGACAGCAATTTTCAGAGCCTGCTCACCATTTCAATGATGTGTCAGGTAACTTGCTATGGGAAACAAACTGAATCCCATGAAATTTGTTTGCTGTTGGAGCTCATCATTGTTATTAAAAAGCCATATGGTGGCAGGCCACTGGATTTTGATTCAACACTTTATGAATAATTGCTGTTCAGGTTTGTAATATTGAGCTGGTTCATGAACTAGTGTGGCAAGTAGAATCAGAGCATGAGTGTGTGTGTGTGTGTGTGTGTGTGTATATATACAGACACTAGGTGGATTGACTAACACTGATTTTAGATGACCAAGACTGATATCGACTCATTGTGTGATATATTAGTCCTAAGTGAAATCTAATTATTCTTGGCGTCAACATAATCCTGTATCATGTAATTTGGCAAGTGGTGCTTTTTTTTTTAATACTAGTTCATCAATGCAGCAGTATAGTTTCAGGTATTTCAGGCAAAATCTCAAAAACTGAAGCCTGAGCTTCCGTTTGCCTTTCTAAACACGGGGTCACAGGCATTCAATGACATATTTATGAAATACTGAGGTTTTTTTTATTGCTGAATGTTTCTCAGGTAAAATATTGTCATATTTATATTGTGGTTTTATCTCGTGGGATGAACCAATATTCTACTTTGGAATATTCCAGTTTTGAAATTGTTTGGATCACAATCTTAAATTGGTTAGTGCTTTTGTGTTTCTTTTTCAGGTGGTTCATAATGGTTTAAACTGTTATCTTGATGGCTTTGGCCTGTTTACTCTACCCCTTCTCCAATTTACAATGGATTTGTTTCTAGTTTTTATGAATCTGAAGATTCCTTGACCTGAAAGGTTGACTCTGCTTCATTCTCTGTGTAACCTATTGAGTGATTCCAGCATTTTTTAAATTTTCTTCTTTCCAGTGTCTTCAGTTTGTTTCTCCAAATCAAATTTTAAGTGGTTTTGATAAATTTTTCAAAGGCTGAACTGTTATGTGTGGAGAGATGCAGGCAAAATCTCAAATTATTAAACAGTTAGCTGAAATGATCATTATCCTTTGTTAGGGGAACTGCCAAACCTGAGTGGAGACCCCATACCTATAACCATTCATCTTGTTTGCTGCTGCATCCTATGTTTTGCACTCTTTCATGTTTTGGGGATCTATAAAGTACTCCTACCTTAGTCATTTTAGCCTTGGTGTTCATAGTTCAACCCCAACTGGTTCTACATTACTATCCACTGCCTCTGTATTATGTCTCAGTACCACTGACACCATACTTGAATAACAATACTGTTAATTAGATCCTTCCCTGTTTTTCTCCAAGTTCCTCTCCAGTCCAGATAGCCATCAAGCCTGACATCAGGAAGGCTACATGGCCTTTAGGACTCTATGCAGCAGAGCCTGATTCCCTCAATGTGCTAGCCACTATAACTACTACAGTTCTCCTTACTACCCACTCTTGAAAGGCTCCCTCAGTCATGGTGCTATGGACAGTATGTATATCCCTGTTGTCCCCACTCTCATCTACATGGGGAGTAAGGATCTCATACCTGTTGGGTAAAAGCAAGGGCTGAGCCTCCTTTGGAGCTATCTTCTGGATCCCTCTACCTATCCGTTATGCAGTCACAGCATCTTATTTTGGACCATTTGCCAGTTTAGAGGTAGTTAATCTAAGGAGTGTCAGTCTTTTTTCCCCCTGCCTGATTTGTCAGTGTTTGGAGCTTGGACCAGATTGTGAACCTTAAACCAAAGTTCCTTTGCAACCATTGTTTCCTGCAAATGTGGTATTTGTTTATTAAAAGGGTGTCCATTAGTTCCCACATCATCTGTCCAGCTGCCTGTTCTAGTTGGTTGAATTATTAGTTACATTGTTTGTATCAGATGTGCCACATTAAACTTCAAGAACTTGCTCACATTAACGATTTCTGATTTGAATACAGGTTGAACAGCCCTTATCTGAAATACATGGGACCCGAGTGTTTCGGTTTTCAGATTTTTGAATATTTGCATCTAAATATTGTGATACCTTGGGGATGAGACCCAAGTCTAAACACAAAATCTACTTACATTACACGTAGAGCTTATATATACTCCCTAAAGGTAGTTTTATGTAATAGTATTAATAATTTTCTAAATGAAACAATGTGTACATTGAGCCAGCTATCACTGCCTTGGGCGTCCAGGTGGACATAAATGGCCATCATTTTATATGCTATTGGTAAGCAAGTCTTTGTCTTACACTTGTTCATCACACATATGTACTAATGCAGCCATTCAACATGCTAGATTTTCATCTGTGACCTTCTTGGCAAACTCTCCAATGAATTTTTCAGCTTTGTGATCAGCAGATGCTTTATCACCACAAATCTTAAAAAATTTAATGCTGTGCTTCAATTTCTGCAACCAGCCTGCCAAATATTCACAATTGCCTTTAATTTTTAGTTTGTTGTGATAGATCTTTGCTTGTTTCATCATCAGCATTCTATTAAGTGGCATCTTGCACATTGCCTGGGAACCTTCCCAGTACCTTGTGGAATTTTCCATTTGTGATGTTATGTCAGTACTCTTATTTCTTTTTTTAAATCATCAGATTTTGGGTAAAAGGTGCTTAAACTCTACTTGTCCAATCGGAATAGATTGATTAAATTGAAAGAAAAATACTCACCAGTTGCCTTCTGCTGTTCTGTGAGCTCATGCATGAGCGCTCACAGTTGGGCTATGAAAAGTGTTTCCTCTGTAGGTTGAAATTCTCCAGGCAGCTTAGTGCTAGTTATCTTTTCAATTACTTTTATGTCTTTAGGTCTAAGTCTATATGACCTTTCTGTGATTTTTGTTTTACTGTGTTCCTCACTACACTCAGTTTCTCCCTTCTCAGAGGGGGATCAATCTCTGGTATTCTCCATTCCAGGTGGTTGTAGAAGCTAGATCACTGAACCTGTTGGAAGAGGAAGTAGATATTTTTGTTAAGGGTAATGAGGACTATGGGAACTAGAATGAGGCCAGGGGTGGATCTGTCATGATTGTTTTGAATGGCAAGGCATTCTTAAGGAGCTGAATGGCCTCCTCCTCCTGTATCATTAATATGAAGCATACTTTGTGAATCCTCCTTTTCTTCACTGTTGCAAGAGTGAAGTTTCATGGGGACTGTCTGTGAATATCTTTTGCAAATCTGTTGGATTGCATGATGCTTTGCTGCCTGTTTGATCTTTCCTGTTCACCTTACTAATGTCATTGACACAAACTTCTACAGTACTGAAACAGGCCTTTTGATCCAACTCGTCCATTCCAACTAAGATGCCTTACTAAGCTCACTGCATTTGCCTCCATTGGGGCCCATATCCCACTAAACCTTATTTACATATGAGCCAGTCTTTTAAATGTCAGAATTCCCGCCACTGACTGTAAGGAGGTTGTACATTCTCCCTGTGACTGGGGTTCCTCTATGTGCTCCAGCTCCCCCCACTGTCCAAAGGTGTATGGGTTTGTAGGTTAATTGATCTCATGGATATAATTGGGTGGTATGGGCTCAGTGGCTGGAAGGGTCTGTGTACCGCACTGTATCTCTAAAAGAAAAATTGTACTTGACTCTACCACTTCCTCAGGTAGCCTTTTACCCTATACTCATACTCTTTCTGGAAAACCCTGCCCCTCAGGTCCCCTTTATATCTTCCCCTCTCATACTAACTCCTTTCGTTCCTGTTTGAGATTTCCCCCTACAGAAGGACATGCAGCATTTCCTTTTATAGCTATAATAAATATTTCTTATTGAAGGTAGAAATAGCATTTGTGATGAATTGCACACTGAGATTAACTCAGCAGAGGTTGCTGACCAAAATTAGTACTCCCCTGTTTACTTCTGCTTGTTTAAAAAAAATCTGATACCTAATATATTGAAGTTCCATTTCACAATTCTTCACAATGAAGTTCTTAATCAATTCTGTGTTGCTATCAATTTTAAAATGGATCATTGATCCATTTCTCCTGAAGCAAGAATGTTGTCTACTGATAAAAATTCAATGTTCAAAATAAATTTATTATCAAAGTATGTATATGTCACTATATACTACCTTGAGCTTCATTTTCTTGCAAGTATTTACAGGAGAATGGAGAATGATGCCTTTATCAAGAATTCAGTTTTCATCTAGGGGATTTGTGTGTGATTAAATTCAGTGTCTTATGGAAGTAACTAAGCTTTAATCATAGTTAATAGAAACAGTTCAATTTTTTGCTTTAGTAATTCAAATTGTCATTCAGATACATGAGGAAATAGCATCAAGGTTTTCTAATTTGCGTGGCTTGTGTCTTATGAGGAAGAAACTTGCAGTTCTAGAAAGAATAATTGATCAGCACTCGAGTTCTTCCAGCATTTTGTGTGTGTGTTACTTTGGATTTCCAGGATCTGCAAATTTTTTTATTTGTGATTTACTTCCCCTCCCCACCCCCTCCACTTTCTGCTGAGATCACTCTCTCCAATCTGATCCAATTATACCTCTCCATACATCCCCTCCCTCCCCAGACACACTCCCTTGTGCAAGAGGTGTAACACCTGTCCCTACACCACCATCTAGGGCCCTAAACAGTCCTTCCAGGTGAGGCAATCTTACACATCCATATCCTCCAGCATTATTTACTGGCTCTGGTGTTTCTATCATGGTCTCCTTTACATTAATGTAACCAGACACAGTTTGGGCAACTGCTTCTCCGAGCACCTCTACACCATCCGTTGTAGGCTTCTAGATTTCCTGGTTGCCAGCCATTTTAATTCTCCTCATTCCCACACTGGTATGCCTGTCCTTGGTCTCCTGTACTGCCAGGATGAGGTTGAATGCAAATTAAATGAGCAGCACCTCCTATACTGAATGGGTTGCCTACAGCCCGATGTCATTATATTGAATTCTCCAGCTTCCGTTAACTCTGAGTGCTCTTGGATTCCTCTCACGGTCCAAAGACACAATGTTAAGTTAATTGTCCTGTGATTAGGCCAAGGTTAAATTGGTGGATTGCTGGGTGGCGCGGCTTGGTGGGCTGGAGGGCCTGTTCAACGATGCATCTCTAAAATAAAATAAACTGCTCTCCCTTTGTCATTTTTCTCACTTCTCCCAATCAACCTGTCTCTTTACCCCTCCTCCACCCTTTCCTTCTGCCCATTACCCACACAATTCCACCTGATCATCCTCCCTCACTTTCTTTATTGCATACTACACTTCCCTCCTTAAGCCTGCTACTCTTCAGTGCTAAATCCAAGTATTGTGGCGACAATCTGCAGGTTTTGAATATAATCCTATTTGTGCTTGCATGCAGTGGACTTGTTTGTATATTTGTCTGCAGTGTGTATTATTTATATATATAGACTTTTTTTTAAAACTTGGCATCAGCGGGAAGCCAACGTTAAAAGTGTGACTCAACAAAAGTTTGTGAAATTGGTAGAATGCAAATTTCCCACAAGGCTCCAGTTTGTTATTTTGGTTTTGACAGCCTTTAAGGATGGCTGTGGAGAGAAAGAAGCAGTGTCCTGTATGATGTGTTCTTCAAGGGAAAGATAGCAAAATTCTCAAGGTTGTTTATATTCAGTCTTTTTCAATGGCGACTGACTGAAATGGGAAAGAATATTCCAGTTCCCAACAGTCACAACTGCACCATCAAGCACAAATGGCGGCCTTTCCCCCAGCCTGCAGTTTAGAACATATGAACATAGAAGCAATTTATGAGGCTTGTCGCAAATCTCTTTGCTACATCTTGATTTATATTGTGGCCAGTGCGTTGATGTTGAGCACAAAACTTGGACACCTATAAATACTGTGCACAGTAGCCTATGTAGAAATAATATTGTAATCATTATTCATATTATTGTAGGTAGATTTTAAGATAATGCGGTTTCAGTTTCTGTAATGTTTATAAGTATATCTTGCAAACTGAAATTCTTGTTTATCAAAGTTTTAACTTTGTTGGAATGTTTGAGTGCTGAAACCTAGACAATAGTTATTTTTAAATTGATGTTTTGAATGTTTTTCATATACAGGTATGATGTGAATATGCGTTGCTTGGCAGCTCGAGTTAACTACAAGACCTTGATTATCATCTGCGCTCTGTTTACACTGGTCACTGTTCTTCTGTGGAACAAATGCTCGAGTGATAAAGCAATCCAGTTTCCGAGGCACCTCGGCCACTTGGAAAACTTGGTTGGCAAAGGAGCTTTAGAAAAAAGAGAAATAGACTCTGATGATGACAACTATCTGGCTATCCTTTTAAGAGGAGGAAAGCCTCCAGTAAAGCAGCCATCTGCAGATGTGTCCCACCAGGAGCAGCAGAGAGCACCTCCTGTAGCCAATATTCTAAACAACAATGTCAATAAACTATTGGGTATTAAATACGAAGAGATGGATTGCTTAATAAATGATGACTATACAATAAAAGGCAGGAAAGAAGGCAATGAAGTTTATCTTCCCTTCAGCTGGATTGAGAAATATTTTGAAGTTTATGGAAAGATTGCCCAATATGATGGTTATGATCGGTTTGAGTTTTCCCACAGTTATTCAAAAGTGTACACTCCAAGGGGTACTTATCGGCCAGATGGGGTATTCATGTCATTTGAAGGCTACAATGTGGAAGTCCGAGACCGTGTGAAGTGCATCAGTGGTGTTGAAGGTAGGTCCTGCTTTAGAAGGTGTGTCTATTCTGATTTTTCTCCATCCCAATTAATAATTCAAACTATTTTGGCAGCAACAGTATTCCTCTTCAGAATGCTTACAAATAGAGGGATTTTTAGACTACCCACCCTAATAAGGAAATATGAAATTTCTGTGCTGCAAGTCACAAATCTGGCATGCTTTGATAATTCTTCTGTAAATGCCTTTCGAAGTTGCAGCATGTTCTAATGATCAATTCAGCTCCAGAGTTTTAATTTTATACATTTCATATGACACCAGAATATAAAACAAATTATCTACTTGTATTTGAATAACTGATACCTTTTTTAAACCACACATGATCACCTGAGATTAGAAAATTAATTTCTGTTTGAATAGCGATGGTTGAAATGATTTGAACATTCTGATAGGTCCTGTCAAAGACTTTGTGTTTGCACAATTCATGTTATGACCTCAGGATATCCTAAGATGATTTGCAACTTGCCTCATCCTAAATGTGGTAGTGCCCAGTTTCTTTAATAATACTACATTATTTCTAAGAATAGAGTACAACATCTTCTGATATTTGACATTTTGGTAAAAATTTGGAATCTAACTAACATGTCTTGTTGTATTAGATAAAGTTCTTTGAGCATGAAATCCTCCAACGAGATATTTACACTCGAATTATTCAAATATTATGATGGACTCATCCAACATGAATTTTTCATACTAGGTGAATTTAGTGGAGGCTATTTTTGTTTTTAATGTCAAATCATCTGGCTCATTTTCTCCACCATTTCTGCTTTTATTTTCCCTCCATTTTGTAATCTTGTCCTTGTATCTTAAATTTTAATCACATCCTTTCTTACAA
This sequence comes from Hemitrygon akajei, assembly GCF_048418815.1. NCBI lineage: Eukaryota > Metazoa > Chordata > Chondrichthyes > Myliobatiformes > Dasyatidae > Hemitrygon > Hemitrygon akajei. The sequence continues at coordinate 35,976,305 of NC_133153.1, read as the reverse complement.
ATTGCAGCATTTTCCCTTAATAAAGATATCAGACTAACAGATTAATAGTACTTTATTTTCAGTCTTTTCTTAAATAATAGGGTTACATTTGCTACCCATCAATCTGTAAGAACCATTCCAGATTCTATAGAATCTGGATTATAATTAGAGCTTCTTCCTAGACACCTCTTTTAAAGAATGAGATATTGATCATTAGATCCTTGGAATTTATTCATTTTCTTGTTTACTAATTTATCTAGTAATATTTCTTAATAGTTAATTCATTAATTTCATTATTTTGACTGAGCTTTTTGGTCCTCAAGTATGTTTGGGAGATTTGTATAACAACTTCTCTGACAGAAGTTTGATCAATGTAATGTAAGATCTTGATCCAAAACATTGACAATTCCTTTCCTCCATGGATACTATTTGACCTGCTGAGTTCCTCCATCAGTTTGTTTTTTGCTTAATTTTGTTTAATTTCCCTGCCATTTCCTTCTTACTGCACATCACTAAATTTGGTTCACTGTTCTTTTCCTTCTTAGCTATTGATGACTTTGGATTTATTTTTAGGTTTCTTGTTAGTTTACTCATGTATTCCATTCTTTTTTTTAATCCTTTGAATTTTATAATGCCTGCAATCCAAGTTTACAGAATTTTCTGGCATTTTTATAAGACTTTCAAGTTCTCCTGTTATTCATGGTTGGACTATTTCTCCTGTTGTACCATGAAGAAATGAATCTTTGTAGCAAACCATGTATTATTTAATTCTATTAATTTTTTTAATTAACTGCCCTATTATTGCAACCACTTAATTATTTAAATATGGGTTCCCGATGTAACTCATACCTTAATTTGATTCTGGAATCAAGGTCTTCAGTTTAACTATGTCACTTTCAAACTCAGTATAGAATTCTGTCATAATATGATCACTGTCTTAGAGGTACCTTTTAATATTACAAATAAAACTTTTTTGTTATACATTCCTGGATCTAAGTATCCTTTTCAAGTGTGAATTCCTCATCATACTGATCTAGGTATCCTTCATTATATTATGGGAATTCACCTTCTACATAATTAGTCTATTTGTCCAGACTATATGTAAATAGATTGAAGTACCCCATGATGACTTTATATCGCATCACATACTTTCAAATTTCCTTGTACCATGTCTGACATCACAGATACTATTTAGAGGCCTATAAACAACTTTCACCAACTGCTGTCTTCTTGCTCCATCAAACAGCTCCATTTTTATACCATGATCTGTCAAATCAAAACCTCCTCTAACTAGGATGTATCAATTCAAGTACATAACGAGGAATCAATATCATAGGTTGGGATTTTCAGAGAGCTTTGGATAAGGTCTCCTATAGAAGGTAGAAAGTGGAATGGGGGTAGAATAGTAGTGGGTTGAGAGTTGGTAAGCAGATAGAAAACAAAAGATAAATGGATGCTTCTTAAGTGCCAGGCGGAGGCTAGTAGATACAAAAGACTTATTGCTTGAGTCCAACTAATTATCTCCATCAATGATTGGCTGGGGGAATCAAACGTCAAATTTCCATGCTTGATCATGTCATGAAACTATGTTTGAGGAGGATGCCAAGCCTCTTCTAAGAAATATAGACTATCCAAATAAATGATATTATTCATCATTAGCAAAAAATCATTGCTGGAGATTTTTTAAATAGAAATAGGAAAATGTTGATGGAGTAGGGACCTGAATATCCATGCACATGAGTTGCTGAAAGCTGTCATGCAGCTGTGGAAAGCAGGTGGTGTTTATTGGAAGAAACTTTTGAGATCAAAGTGACCATAAGCCAGAGGAGCAGAATTAGGCCATTTGTCCCATTGTGGTGCTCCATCCTTCCATCATGACTGATTTTATTGTCAGTCTTAATCCATTCTCCTGCCTTTTCTCTGTAACCTTTGATACAGTTATAAATCATGAACCCATCAACCTCCTCTTTAAATATACTCAATGATTTGGCCTCTACAGCTGTCTGTAGCAATAAATTCTTCAGATTCACCACCATCTGGCTAAGGGAGTCCCTTAGCTGTTCTAAAGGGACATTCTTGTATTCTGAGGATGTGGCCTCTGGTCCTACACTCCCCCACTATAGGAAATAGTCTCTCCATTTCCACTGTATTCAGGCCTTTCAAAATTCAATAGATTTCATTGAGATCACTACTCCCCACCCCAGCGCATTCTTATAAACTCTGGTGAGTACAGGCTTAGAGTCATCAAACGCTCCTCATACCTGGGATCATTCTCATGAACCACCTCTGAAACCTCCAGTGCCAGCACATCCTTGGATAAGGGGGTCAAAACTGTCCACAATGCTCCACGTGCGGTCCAACCAATGCCTCAAAGCCTCAGCACTAAATTCTAGCTTTTATTTTCCAGTCCTCTCAAAGGAATGTTAATATTCATTGTGGTTACAGTCATCAGGATCTTTGGTGAGACCCTAAAGCATTGTATTCCATTTTGCTCTCTTTACTAATCATAGGGCAGTGCACCAAAGATTCACAGAACTATTTCCTGTGATGACAGGTCTGATATGAGAGATTGAAGAGCTAGAACTCTGCTCTTCAGAATTGAAAGTCTTGACAGGTGACCTATTGAAATGTGTAAAATTCATAATGTTTGACTGGGTAGGTAGATGCTGGCAATGAGTTTCCATTGGACGAAGAGTTTAGAATTAGGTTTCATAGTCTCAAAGAAAGGAGCAGAAAATTTAGAATGGAAAGAAACATTCTTACTCAGAAGTGGTGAATCTTTGGGATTTTCATCAGTTATAAAGGTTCTATCATCAATTAAAGGCAGATCACTAGATTTATGTATCAGGATAAGGCAAGAAAATCATCAATGATTTTGAATGACAGAGCAGACTCGAGACTAAATGGCCTTCACCTTTTCATTGTTCTTCATAGTCATGTATCACATCTGTCCCTGATTTCTGTGTTTAGAACTGGGATTGAATTTTATACATAATGAAGAATTGTTTTGAACTTATTTCAATAATTCAAGCAGAGTTTGGGGAGTAGAATGAGTGAGTTAACTCACATGTCCACAAGTGAGCAGTTGCAGTTTTCTTTCATATATTGAACTAGTTTCAAACGAGCTGTGAAATGTTTCATTTAATTTGTTGATCTTTCTACGGTAAAATATGTAGACATTATGCGTGTATGGTTTGAGAAAGTCTTCCCAGTTCATATTGATTATGTAATTATAGAATGAGTTGAAGTGAAAGGACTGTGGGGCCCTTCTGTAAATCTTTGTTGCTATCTTTTGATTGCTTTGTTGCATAAAAATCCTCTTGTTTTCTCACTAGGCAGATTTAAGTGGGTAGAATATTACTCAGCATTGTTTAATATCCGTATGTTTTTCAATTTTCAGTGATATGGAATGCAGTGAGTAGGTTGTGGAATAGTGGGAAGAGTGAATGAATTGAATTGTGCATGCTCACTGAATTATAATGAACAGATGACAACTGGAGTGAAGTACTTGCTTTTAAAATGGAAATGAGATTTTCTTTACCCAGTCAATACTGAATGTAAACATGAATGTTAAGTAGTGGAAAAGCTAGTAAATGGCATTTTTAATTTGTAATTTTGTTGGCCAGAGTTCAAAACTATTCAATGCAGTTAACCTGTATTTTACTGTGTTCTCTGGGAGGCTCCTGAGGTACCCGTTTTGATGAATTACTATGATTGGGTCTGCCATTTCAGATTTACGCAGTGTCTAATCACTTGGGTTAAAAATGGTTACTCCCTTTGTTGCACTGTTGAGAAAATGCATCTGCCTTTATTACAAAATGAACATTCTGTTTTAAAGAATTTAGCATCTTGGGCTCTATGGGAAAAATACTTTGAACCTTCATAAACTAATCTTTGTTAAACATTTAATTTTTAATAGCTGTACAGCATAGAAGTAGGCTTTTGGGGGTCACCCCATTCATCCCCACAAAGTACTCATCTACTTGGTCTTTAGCCTTCTAAGCCTTGGTGATTCAAGTGGATACTTTAATAGATTCAGAGAGTATCTCCAGGGAGTCATCATTTTTTAAAAAAAAAAGCAATTTCTTAATTGTCCAATTAAGAAATTTAAAAGTGGATAAATCTCCGAGTCCTGACAGGATATTCCCCAGGACCTTGAGGGAAGTTCGTGTAGAGATAGCAGGAGCTCTGACGGAGATCTTTCAGATGTCATTAGAAATGGGGATTGTGCCGGAGGATTGGCGTATTGCTCATTTGGTTCCATTGTTTAAAAAGGGTTCTAGAAGTAAGCCTAGCAATTATAGACCTGTCAGTTTGACATCAGTGGTGGGTAAATTAATGGAAAATATTCTTAGAGATAGTATTTATAATTATCTGGATAGACAGGATCTGATTAGGAGTCGCCAGCATGGATTTGTGCGTGGAAGGTCATGTTTGACAAACCTTATTGAATTTTTTGAAGAAGTTACGAGGAATGTTGACGAGGGTAAGGCAGTGGATGTAGTCTATATGGACTTCAGCAAGGCCTTTGACAAAGTTCCACATGGAAGGTTAGTTAAGAAGGTTCAGTCGTTAGGTATTAATGCTGGAGTAATAAAATGGATTCAACAGTGGCTAGGTGGGAGATGCCAGAGAGTAGTGGTGGATAATTGTTTATCGGGATGGAGGCCGGTGACTAGCGGGGTGCCTCAGGGATCTGTTTTGGGCCCAATGTTGTTTGTAATATACATAAATGATCTGGATGATGGGGTGGTAAATTGGATTAGTAAGTATGCCGATGATACTAAGGTAGGAGGTGTTGTGGATAATGAGGTGGGTTTTCAAAGCTTGCAGGGAGATTTATGCCGGTTAGAAGAATGAGCTGAACGTTGGCAGATGGAGTTTAATGCTGAGAAGTGTGAGGTTCTACATTTTGGCAGGAATAATCCAAATAGAACATACAGGGTAAATGGTAGGGCATTGAGGAATGCAGTGGAACAGAGAGATCTAGGAATAACAGTGCATAGTTCCCTGAAGGTGGAGTCTCATGTACATAGGGTGGTGAAGAAGGCTTTTGGAACGCTGGCCTTTATAAATCAGAGCATTGAGTACAGAAGTTGCGATGTAGTGTTAAAATTGTACAAGGCATTGGTAAGGCCAAATTTGGAATATTGTGTACAGTTCTGGTCACCGAATTATAGGAAAGATATCAATAAATTAGAGAGAGTGCAGAGACGATTTACTAGGATGTTACCTGGGTTTCAGCACTTAAGTTACAGAGAAAGGTTGAACAAGTTAGGTCTCTATTCATTGGAGCGTAGAAGGTTGAGGGGGGATTTGATCGAGGTATTTAAAATTTTGAGAGGGATAGATAGAGTTGACGTGAATAGGCTGTTTCCATTGAGAGTAGGGGAGATTCAAATGAGAGGACATGATTTGAGAGTTAGGGGGCAAAAGTTTAAGGGAAACACGAGGGGGTATTTCTTTACTCAGAGAGTGATAGCTGTGTGGAATGAGCTTCCTGTAGAAGTAGTAGAGGCCAGTTCAGTTGTGTCATTTAAGGTAAAATTGGATAGGTATATGGACAGGAAAGGAGTGGAGGGTTATGGGCTGAGTGAGGGTAGGTGGGACTAGGTGAGATTAAGAGTTCGGCACGGACTAGGAGGGCCGAGATGGCCTGTTTCCGTGCTGTGATTGTTATATATGTTATATTAAGCAGATGCTGAGAAGGTGTGCGTAAAATGGTTACTTTTGAAGAAATGGCCATGTTTTGAATTATTTTGTAAGTGTAAAATCTAAGGATGGAATTTCCTTTTTGTTGACCCATCATGCTCAAATTCATCAATTGAAGTTTTATTGGGAACTGGGGAGTTTGTCTATCCTATTGTGCTCAGATCTTAATCTTGACAAAGTGCCATGCCAACTGCTTTACAGTGATACTTTTGTTGTTAAGTACATTTCTTCCATAGCATGTTGTCTAATCTTAATGTTTGAAATGTATTTTCTGTTTCTTTTCCCCCCAAAGGAATTTATGAAAGAACTTGAAAAATAAAATGCATGAGTTCAGAGTCTGTATATAGCTAGATATGTGTGTAAAGTATATTGGGCAGCAAGCAATTTCTGTACTGGTAGAGGGTCTTGACCTGGAACATTTACAATTCCTTTTAAAATTTGTTGTAAAAGGAGTAATTATCTGCCTTTTACAAACCCACTAACTTCAGTTACCTTGACTGCACCTCTTCCAGCCCTCTCACTTGCAGAATGCCTTTCCCTTATCGTAGTTCTGCTGTCTTGCCACATATGTTCTCTTGATAAGGCTTTCCATTTCGGAACATCTGAGATGTCCTTATTTTCAGTAAAAGGGGGTTTTTCAGTCCACTGCTATCAATGCAGCTCCCAACCACATCTCATTTCCCCCGTCCCCCGACAAAGCACAGACACAGTTCCCCTTGTCCTTAACTACCGTCCCACTAGCTTCCATATTCAACACATCATTCTCTGCAACTTCTGCCATCTCCAACAGAATCCACGCTACCTGGCACATCTTCGCTGGCCCTCTCTGCTTTCCGCAGGAATCACTTTCTCTGCAACTCACTTCTCCCTTCCCAGTGCTCAGCCTCCAGGCACTTATTCCTGCAACAGTGTTAAGTGATACACCTGTCCCTACACCTCCTCCCTCACTACCATTCAAGTACCTAAACAGTCCTCTCAAGTGAGGCAGCACTTCACATGTGAATCCATCAGTGTCATTTTTTTTGTATCTGGTGCTCCCAGTGTGGCCTCCTCTATGTTGATGAGACCCAACACAGATTGGAGATCAATTTATTGAGCACCAGTGTTCCATCCACGTAAAGCCTGGATTTCTCAGTGACCACCCATTTCATTCCATTTCCTATTGCCACCCTGTCCAAGGACTTTTGCAGTGCCATATTGAAGCTGAATGCATTTTGAAGAATAACACCTCTTGGTAGTCCATCTCAGTAGTATCCAGTCTGACAGTGTGAATGGCAGTAATATCAACTAACAACACCCTCTGTTTTTTCTTCTCCCCCCCCCCAACCATTTTTCCGTATTCCTATGACCCCTTCTTCCCCCATGCCCATTGGTATCTTCATCTTTCTCCCTCTGGTTCCCATCTACTTCCCTTTATTCAATCGTTTTCTGTTCTCTGTCAAATCCCTTCTCTAGCCCTTTGTCTTCTCCACCTATTACCTCCAAATCCCTCACATCATTAATTTCCCCCCCCCCCACCACCTTACCTGACACCTGCCAGCCTGTGATTCACCCCTGCTTGCCCTTTTCAACCCTGATGAGTATTGGCTTGAAACATTGATCTTTTTCCTCAAATGCTGCCTGACCCCAAGTTCCTCCAGCAGTTTTTTGTGTGTTCATGATTCCAGGCAGCCTTTCTCTTTGTTTCAAAAACTCTTTTTTTAATGACCTTATTAACAACTTGTCAGTCTGTAAAATAGAGTAAAAATATGTCACAGGTGGCATTGCTGAAGATACAAAAATGAGTTATTTTATAACTCTCAGATAAGTCAAATAAACTGCTCAAAATTGAGAATTAATGCTTGGATCTTTGGCATCTGAGCAATTTAGGTGCTTCCCCAGTCTACAAAGAAATTCTATTCTTCAACAGAATCTTTCAGGGGAACTAAAATGAGTAGAAGGTGCAGTAGAAATTGTTATCTTAAGCAAAGCTTCTGCTGTGGAATCCCCATATTTACACATCAGTTCATGATTTCAAATTAACACAATTAAGACTTATTAAATGCTGATTGTTTCTTTATGGTTGCATATGACTAGAGTAGTTAAAAAAAAATCTGAACATGCACAATACTCTGTACATGTTACAGGATTTTTTAAAAGTGACAGTGTTATAATTTTTTTCTTCAAAATTCACCTGTATTTATGTATTGGATGAGGTTGCTTTTATTTGCAAACTGCTGATATCGAGCCATCCTCTAATATAACCAGAAAACAGATTGATTTGGCTTACCTACTTATTCAAATTGTGATTTTTATGTGGATTTATTTTGTACTCTAAAGGCTAACACTGGTTATATACAGAAGTGATGCATTTTTACACGTGCTAAGAAAAAAAAATTGCTTTTTCAAAAAGAATTTGTTGCTCTATATTACTACCTCTAACTCCAGAAAGCAACAGACAGAAATATAATAGTATTCTGTAAAATGTAGTGCATTAAAAGGGGAGGGCACATTTTCAACGAGCCCTCTTAAGATGTTCTTTCTTTCTCCAGTGCTGCAGTTAACCAAGCCAGTACCTGGTGTCTGGAAGCCTCTAAAAGTGCTCCTTACTGCCAAACTGAATGATGTACAGTCTCATTTGTGCAGTTGTCCATTTACAATAGTACTCTGTGCTTATCCCATTTGAAGATAAATGACTGCATTGATCATGAAGTGTTTCATTTATTCTTTTCGCTGCTCCAAGTCCTTACCTTGAGGTCTCTTGTAGATAAATAGAGGTGGAATCTTATAATTTTGGAAGTTGAAGCATTTTACAATACAATTCCTTGCCGAAAGGCAAACTTCAGCAATTGAATAAGATGCTTGAATAAGGTTATTTGGTGAAACAACAAGCTCACTACTTCTGAATGTTGCAAAATGTCTTGAATTCTCTAAATTCATGGCGGAACTTGCCCTGAATCCTAAAGTAATCAGGTTAAATCTTGACAGTTGCTGCTTTTGGAAATTTTCCAATACACAATTAAAACAAAAGAAAACATGAGGAAATCTGCAGATGCTGGAAATTCAAACAACACACAAAATGCTGGTGGAACACAGCAGGCCAGGCAGCATCTACAAGGAGAAGCATTGTCGACATTTCGGGCCGAGACCCTTCGTCAGGACTAACTGAAAGGAGAGATACTAAGAGATTTGAAAGAAGTGGGGGGAGGGGGAAAATGTGAAATGATAGAAGACCGGAGGGGGTGGCATGAAGCTAAGAGCTGGAAAGGTGATTGGCAAAAGTGATATAGAGCTGGAGAAGGGAAAGGATCATGGGATGGGAGGCCTCGGGAGAAAGAAAAGGGGAGGGGGGAGCACCAGAGGGAGATGGAGAACAGGCAGGGTGATGGGCAGAGAGAGAGAAAAAGAACAACTAAGTATGTGAGGAATGGGGTAAGAAGTTATGCCTGCCGTTTTGTTGGCTTTGTGGAACAGTCCATGTTCCAACTCTATACGGGTATCCATCCCCCTCTTTTCCTTCGCTACAGCGACGACTACATTGGCGCTGCCTCCTTCCTCCTGCATGCATGCTGAGCTCATTGACTTCATTAACTTTGCCTCCAACTTTCACCCTGCACTCAAATTTACCTGGTCCATTTCCGACACCTCCCTCCCCTTTCTTGATCTTTCTGTCTCCACCTCTGGAGACAGCTTATCTACTGATATCTACTATAAGCCTACAGACTCTCACAGCTACCTGGACTATTCCTCTTCCCACCCTGTCTCTTGCAAAAATGCTATCCCCTTCTCACAATTCCTCCATCTCCGCCGCATCTGCTCTCAGGATGAGGCTTTTCATTCCAGGACGAAGGAGATGCCTTCCTTTTTTAAATAAAGGGGCTTCCCTTCTTCCACCATCAACTCTGCTCTCAAACGCATCTCTCCCATTTCCTGCACATCTGCCCTCACCCCATCCGCCTGCCACCCCACTCGGGTTAGGGTTCCCCTTGTCCTCACCTACCACCCCACTAGCCTCCAGGTCCAACGTATAATTCTCCGTAACTTCCGCCACCTCCAACAGGATCCCACTACCAAGCACATCTTTCCCTCTCTCCCCCCCCCCCCTCGCTTTCCGCAGGGATTGCTCCCTACGTGACTCCCTCGTCCACTCGTCCCCCCCATCCCTTCCCACCGATCTCCCTCCTGGCACTTATCCTTGTAAGCGGAACAAGTGCTACACCTACCCTTACACTTCCTCCCTCACCACCATTCAGGGCCCCAGACAGTCCTTCCAGGTGAGGTGACACTTCACCTGTGAGTCGACTGGTGTGGTATATTGTGTACGGTGCTCCTGGTCTGGCCTTTTATATATTGGTGAGACGCAACATAGACTGGGAGACCGTTTCGCTGAACACCTACACTCAGTCCGCCAGAGAAAGCAGGATCTCCCAGTGGCCACACATTTTAATTCCACGTCCCATTCCCATTCTGATATGTCTATCCATGGCCTCCTCTACTGTCAAAATGAAACAAACTCAGGTTGGAGGAACAACACCTTGTATACCGGCTGGGTAGCCTCCAACCTGATGACTTGAACATTGACTTCTCTAGCTTCTGTTAATGCCCCTCCTCCCCTTCTTACCCCATCCCATATTTAGTTGTTTTTCTCTCTCTCTCTCTCCCTCTCTCCCTCTCTCTGCCCATCACCCTGCCTGTTCTCCATCTCCCTCTGGTGCTGCCCCCTCGCCCTTTCTTTCTCCCGAGGCCTCCCGTCCCATGATCCTTTCCCTTCTCCAGCTCTATATCACTTTTGCCAATCACCTTTCCAGCTCTTAGCTTCATCCCACCCCCTCTAGTCTTCTATCATTTTGCATTTCCCCCTCCCCCCACTACTTTCAAATCTCTTAGTATCTCTCCTTTCAGTTAGTCCTGACGAAGGGTCTCGGCCCGAAATGTCGACAATGCTTCTCCTTGTAGATGCTGCCTGGCCTGCTGTGTTCCACCAGAATTTTGTGTGTGTTGTTTAAAACAAAAGAAAGCCTGCTTGCATTGATCTTTGTGATTTATTTATTTTTTTTAGTAAGCACCACATATTTTGTGTTCCAGCACATTTTAAAGACAGCATTGTTATTCACAAGTCTTAATATAGCCCAGTTGATCATGATGAATTGGAGCAGATCTGGTTTTATAACTAGGTTATTCCTTGTGAATACTTTGAAACATTATGAAGGTCACTGATTTTATAGCGAATAAATCAAGTATATTTTTCCCCATTCCTTAACACATTGGTGTTTTGGGATTTGATCTGAGTTCTTGATATCTTATTGTTGTGAATTATGTGTTATTTTTAAAGTACTCTGGATTTTATATCTTGTCAATCTCAGCAATTGAAGTCCATAATATATAAATAATATTGAAACTGGGGATTTGAATGTAACAAAAATAATCTAGATGCGTCTGTTTTTAATTTTGTGGTCAGAATCTCTTAAGTTCTATTTCCACCTGAAGTATACTTCAGGATGCTCTTCATTTACTACAGCTCAGCACTCAATTATATCATCCCCTCAAGACTGATCTCCTCTATTTCTTCATGTGTCGACTCCGGTCACTTCAGAGTGGCAACAGCAGTAGGGTGCCCCAGTAGCCTAGCGTTTTGCACAACACTATTAGCTATGGACATTGGAGTTCGAAGTTCAGTCCGAGTCTCTGTAAGGAGTTTGTACATCCTCCCTATGAAATGCGTAGGTTTACTCCAGTTTCCTTCCACAGTCCAAAGACGTACTGGTTAGTAGGTCATTGTAAATTGTCTAATGATTAGACTAGGGTTAAATTGGGGGTTGCTAGCAGTATGACTTGAAGGGCCAGACATGTCTATTCCCCTCTGTATTTATAAATACAGCATTGTGGGCTGTATCAAAAAAAGTGGCAGTTCTGTGGTCAAAAATGCCTTGTTAATGAGAGGTCAGAGGAGACTGGTTCAAGCTGACAGGAAGGTGAAGGTAATTCAGATAACCATGCATTACAACAGTGATGTGCAGAAGAGCAACTCTGTACAACACGATGAGCCTTGAAGTGGATGGGTGACAGCAGCAGAAGACAACAAACATTCACTCAGTAGCCACTTTATTAAGTACAGCAGGTACCTAATAAAATGGCCACTGAGTGTATATCTTGCTCTTTTATGGTCACAGAGCCTTAATTCTGGAAACCAAAAAAAGTACCTCCAGCTGAAAGGTTGCAGCTCAGGAAGGTGTTTCACCAACACCAACTGAAAGGCAATTAAGAATAGGAAGCCAGTGTTGCACCATTAATGCCTTCAATAGAAAAAATATTTTGACTCTTGTTTCCACAAACAAAGCGGGTTTAGCTACTTCCACTTTAGTATTAAGAGGACTACAACCCAGATAGAAACTAACTTCAAATTGTTTTCACTAACCATTTCTACCCCTTTCTCTTATCACCACTCCAGTAACCAACTCCACTATGCCAACAGTGTTTGTTAGCTGAAATTATTGAATTGAATTTATTTCTTATATCCTTCACATACATGAGGACTAAGAATCTTTACGTATGTCTCTGTTTAAATGTGCAATCTGCAATCATAGTAATTTATAATAAATAGAACAGTCAATCTAAAATAGAGTACACTCAAATCAGCATGACTTAATCAGCTGGATGGCCTGGTGGAAGAAGCTGTTCTGGAACCTGTTGGTCCTGGCTTTTGTGCTGTGGTGCTGTTGTGACTTGGGTCCCCAATGATCCTACGGGCCCTTTTTACACACCCGTCCTTGTAAATGTCCTGAATCATGGGAAGTTCACAACTACAGATGCGCTGGGCTGTCCACACCACTCTCTGCAGAGTCCTGTGATTAATAGAAGTACAGTTCCCATACCAGGCAGTGATGCAGCCAGTCAGGATGTTCTCAATTGTGCCCCTGTAGAAAGTTCTTAGGATTTGGGGGCCCATGCCAAACTTCCTCAACCATCTGAGGTGAAAGAGGTGCTGTTGTGCCATACAGGGGATGGCCATGTGCTAATCTCCCACTGAGATTTTTAAATTAAAAAAGCAACCACTATCAACTAATATTAAACTCTTAGTAATAACAGCTTGATTTATGTTAACACATTCAGTGTGTTAAGCAAAATATTTCTGAGCATTGGACTAAACTACCCAAGCAAAGAGTAAATCATTAAAAAAGAGATTCAGATTCAAAATTGGTAAAGGAGACACAAGGATAATATTTTTCATGCTGGAAGTTGTTAAAATATGGAATACAATTGCCTGAGTATTCAGTAAATGAACACAAGTCACAGCTTTGAAAAATGAATTATGTAGGTACAAGAAAGGGGGGGGGGAGAAATGCAGAGTTATGGTAAATGAGCTAGGGAATGGGACTATAATTGATTTCCTTATGGAAAGTTGGCACTGATTCAACAGGCCAAGTCGCTGTCTAGAATACTTAGTGATTCTGTGATACTAGTTTGTGGGCCAAGAGAGTACTTCCCATCTTAAGGAGATATCTTTCTGGTAAGGAAACAATACTATTGAATGAGCATTGATGTGACTTCAGCAAAAATTCTATCCACATCAGCTTGTATTACAGTGAAGTAGCAATATATCCTACAGTATATCCAGAATCCATCAATCTCTCTAGTGTGTAATTAGGGTTATGACACTTTTGATTCTTCTAATAGGTCCGTTAAACATTGTAGGTAATAACTGATAGAGGTTTTGAGACATCCAAATCCAATTTAACTGAATTATCTATATTTGGCTTGTCACATGCAACTTGAATGAATTTGTTTACAAAATTTTTTTAACAAAATATTGAAAATGGCTTCACAGTATGATTAAATTTAACCTGTTTTCCATCATTAAATAGCTTTAAATTAGTTTTCTCTGTTTTGCAGTGTTCAGGAAAAAAATAATTGCTGCTTTCAATACATTCTTGCTGTTAAACTGAAGCCTGTAAAGAAGCTTCCAACACCATATAAATTTTGTGCAAGTAGTTACTATGGAAATGCTTTGTATTATGTTTTGTCTGTTGCTGATATAGAACACATTTTATAGATTCTACTAATTAAAAATTATCGCATTTGTCAGAAAGTAATTGGTACTTTCAGACAAGAACCTTGCACTTTTCATTTTAGTTAATCTGTCTCATTATGTTAATTGCCTTTTTTAAATGGTGTTCAAAGGAAGAAGTGTCAAGATTGGGTAATTCTGGACCAGTTGCTGTTGTATTCTCAAAGGAATAGATTGCTTAGTGCCAAATTGGGGAAAACAAAACGACAAAGCAGCCCATGCCACAGCTATTGTTTTGAAATATTAGGTTTTAGAATTTGAAGTTCTTTGCCAGAGCATTTTTTTCTTTTCAAATTATGAATCAACTTGAGACAACTTCAAAAGAAGCACCTCAGTTTAGTTTGGGTCACCAACCAAATGATGTGTTTGGAATTAAGCTGTAAATTTGATTGGTGTGAACCCTCTGTCATCATCTTTCTGCCATCTTGTCCATTCCAACCTACCTCTCTATGGATATGCAGCATTCCATTCTGTTGATGCCAATCCTGATGCTGTCATGAAATTTGCTTGCAAAGGTATCCTAATCATTAGAGCTACTTTTAATATTACTTTTAAATGTATTATTAGCCTATATCTGTAGTTGTGACTTTTTAAATGTGTTGCTGTGCATTCAAAGATTTAATCTTTGTGCTGTTACAAACTTTATCTAATTAACCTAATAAGATATTATAAAACAATGGGATATCTTCAATAACAAAGCACATGTAGAAGTTCAGAATCAGTATCAGGTTTAATATCACCAGCATATGTCATGAAATTTGTTAACTTAGAGGAGGCAGTACAATGTAATATATGATCATTTAAAAATAAATCAATCAATTACAATAATTATATATGCATATTAAATAATTAAGTTAAACATAGCACCAAAACAGAAATAACAATTTTTAAAAAGTGAGGTTGTGTTCATGGGTTCAGTGCCCATTTAGAAATCTGATGGCAGAGAGGAAGAAGCTGTTTCTGAGTCACTGTGTGTGTGCCTTTAAGCTTCTGTACCTTCTTCCTGACTATAATAATAACAGGCATGTCCTGAGTGTTGGTTCTTTAATAATGGACACCTCCTTTCTGAGGCACTGCTCTTTGAAGATGTCCTGGATACTACGGAGGCTAGTACACTAGATGGCGCTGACTGATTTTACAACTTTCTGTAGCTGCTTTTGATCCTGTGCAGTAGCCCCCTCCCCATACCAGCCAGTGATGCAGCCTGTCAGAATGCTCTCCATGGTACATCTGTAGTAGTTTCTGAGTGTTTTAGGTGACAAACCAAATCTTCTCAAGCTCCTAATGAAATATAGCCACAGCCTTGTCTTTATATCTGCATCAATATATTGGGACCAGGTTAGTTCCTCATAGATATTGAAGTTCATTAACATTCTCATTAAAATACCCCAAACATAATTTTGATGATATTGTCAAATTTAAAATTCTTATAATGAATTACTAAGATAGATATTAAGCAATCACTGCTGTCATATTATATTTCAACTGCAAGTTTTGAGGACGATCTACAGTATTGTCTAATCTATGTAGTATTGTCTGCCTGATCAATGGCTTAGCCAAATATTTTTTGAGGGTGCTAAGTAGGGGAATCAAAAGAAATGTTATCCCTACAACAGCCATAGCCACAATACAGTCCAATGTATTTCTTTTTATTTCCTGTTGGTGACATTTTTGCTTTTGTATATTGTCCTACAGCCAAAGCCTTCTTTCTTCTTAATACATGTAGCTTATAGTCAGTATTAATTAATCATAGTGATCATGAAATGCTATTAAAAATAATCTCCAAAATGTAAAAATCACCAACTGCACTCCCATTGTTCATTCCAACAAGAAATTCTACCCTGTACCCAGTATCAAGATTTAGTAGGCAGTTTTCTGTTTTGTGTGTGATGTTGACAGACTCATTGGCCACTTTATTAGAAACCTTCAGTACCTAATAAAGTGGCCACTGAGTGTATGTCATGGTTTTTATTATTTACAGAGTGGAACCCCTTGTCTTCTGGTGTAACCCATCAGCTTCAAGGTTCAACATGTGCATTCAGAGATGCTCTTCTGCACACCACTGTGGTTATTTGAGTTACTCTTGCCTTCCTGTCAGTTTGAACCAGTCTAGCCATTCTCCTCTGACCCCTTTCAGTAATAAACCATTTTTGCCCACAATACTGTCACTTGATGTTTTTTTCTCCCCACACCATTTCTGAGATACTCAAGCTACCCTATTTAGCACCAACGATCATGTCACAGTCAAAGTCACTTAAATCACATTTCTGCCCCATTCTGATGTTTGGTCTAAACAACAACTGAATCTCTTGACCATGTCTGCATACTTTTATGCATTAAGTTGCTGCCACATGATTGGCCAACTAGATATTTGCATTAACAAGCAGGTGTACCTAATAAAGTAGCCACTGAGTGCAAGTCTTTTCCCTTCCCTTTCACAATTCTAATTCTATATGTACAGGCGAAGTTCATCAATCTGCTTCATAGACCTACATTATTAAGATTTTGTAAACCCCAGAAATGGAAATATTTTTGTAACTTACACTTTAAGAATATTTGGCAACAGTGATTCTTTTTTTTTAACCTTCCAGTCTTTAGGATTGGGTATTGAGAAAAGGTACAAACAATATGATCAACTATTCCATATGGGAACAATTTGAGATAATGGTTAAGAGTTTGGGCTATTCCATGGTGCTCAATTCAGAATATTTTGTATTGACATTTATATCAGTCATTGACTTAAATGTTTTGGGATATCTTGTTTTGAAAACACAAATCCAATCTTTATTTAATGTATACTAAACTTTTGCCCCTCCTGTTTTGTAAACTAAATGTGCAATTTAAAATATTTTTGAATGTACAGCAACTATATGAAATCTTAATTCTTGAAGGAAATTGCAAATTGGCATTTCATTTAATCATTTAAGTAGTAGTAATAACATTCTTTGTGATCATATTAGTCAAATATTGATTAAACTCTTCATTACAATGCAATATAATGCATGGTTACAGAACACCATATGCATCTGATATCCCATACTTATTTTAAAGCATTACTAATGTTTAACATCACAGAATTTTTTCCTGAAGTACAATTTGAGTGAAAACTTTTTTTTTTGCAATGGTGATGGAAAGATTGAATGGGCAGTCTAGAGTTTTCAGCTTTAGGAAAAGGTCAAATTAAAGATCCTGCTCATTATCAAGGACCAGGGGTCATTATTGTTTATGTTTTCAAAGAAAAACAATCCTAAGTTGGTCACAAAACCACCATGTTTAATTTGCCTAGCATCTAATTTGTACCAATAATGGGAACTAATTGCACTTATTTTGCATTTTATTAGACTCTTAATGTTGACTTTGTATTAAATAATTTTATTTTTATTATAAAAGCATATAGAATAAGCTGCATTATTTCAAATGCTAATTGTTTAAAATAGTTCAAATATTAAACCTAATCATTCATTCTTCTCTTCCAGGTGTTCCTTTGTCCACTCAGTGGGGACCACAAGGATATTTCTATCCTATTCAGATAGCACAATATGGGCTAAGTCACTACAGTAAAAACCTCACTGAGAAGCCTCCACATACAGAAGTCTATGAAGCCACAGACAAAAGAGATAAAAGCACAAAGCAAAATGACTGGATGGTGCCAAAAGGTTGTACTGTTTCTACAGTGTTTGACAAAGCAAGATCCAGCAATGTAAATCAGTTCTCTGCCCCAGGTATTTGACCTCAATGGACAATATTTGTTAGAATTAATATGTCATCTTAGGAAAAATGTTGAAGTAATTGCCTGTGCTAAAGCTTAAAATTTTTGCAGAAAAACTAAGGGTCCCAAAGTTTGACATTTTAGAGATAGAGGACATGTAAAATGTATTCTGGATTATTATTATATTAATGGCGATTTCCTGACACGGGGTGCCTCAGCAAAGTCAACAAATGTAAATCCATTAATTAGAGTATTGTAAGTGTTGAATGTTTTTACAAAAATGAAGTCAAGACAATTCCCTTGATAGCCACCATCAATTGTTTGTACAGCGAAGGTTGAGATAAAACCTGTTGTATCAAATGTTATTTCCAGAGGACTAAATCATAAAAGCTGAATTAGTACTGGTAAGGTAGGAAGTCATTTAAAAATTGGTGGAGTACTTGAAGATTCAATGTTCACAATGAAATATTTAGATATTTGGTATTAAATTTAAATGTAAGTCGTCTGCAGATTTGTACAGCTAATGAAAGTCTCGTAAACATAGATTGGGGATTAAAATTAAGCCTGCCACACATTTCCAATTTCCGTATTGTGCTGTATTTCATCTATTTAAAGTGATGTAGAATGTAGCCTAGTTATTGCATCTACTGCGTTTGTTCTGTGGATTAAGGATCACTTGAATTGAGCTGGTGGTATTATATGCTTTACAAATCTAATTTTGCTTACTAGTTTGTAAAATTGAAGTATTATACAAATATTTCAGTTTAAAACTTTATTTTGTTTTCTTTTCAGAATCTTCAGAAGGAGTTTCTCTGACGCTTGGAAATACAAAAGATTTCATTATTTCATTTGACATTAAATTCTTAACAAATGGGAGTGTTTCAGTGGTACTGGAGACAACTGAAAAGAACCAACTATTTACAATTCACTATGTCACAAATACACAACTTATAGCCTTCAAAGACAGAGATATTTACTACGGCATAGGTCCACGGACTAGCTGGAGTACTGTTACTAGAGATCTGGTAACTGACCTGAAGAAAGGGGTTGGCTTGTCCAATACCAAGGCTGTAAAGCAGACTAAAATAATGCCCAAGAAAGTCATCAAGCTGGTTGCCAAGGGAAAAGGCTTCATTGATAACATCACAATAGCAACTACAGCACACATGCCAGCCTTCTTTGCTGCCAGTGACTGGCTGGTAAGAAATCAGGATGAGCAAGGTGGCTGGCCAATTATGGTGACACGTAAACTAGGTGAGGGTTTTAAGTCTTTGGAGCCTGGCTGGTATTCGGCCATGGCACAAGGTCAAGCCATGTCTACGCTGGTAAGGGCCTATTTGCTTACAAAGGAACAGGTGTATCTCAATTCAGCCTTACGGGCAGTCATGCCCTTTACTCTCAAATCAGAGAATCACGGGGTTAAAGCTGTGTTTATGAATAAATACGACTGGTATGAAGAATACCCAACTTCTCCCAATTCTTTTGTTCTGAATGGCTTCATATACTCTCTACTAGGTCTGTATGATCTGAAAGAAACTGCAGGTGAGAAACTAGGACAAGAAGCTAAGAAACTCTACGATCGAGGCATGGAATCGTTGAAAGCCATGCTTCCATTGTTCGACACTGGCTCAGGTACAATCTATGATCTCCGCCATTTTATGCTTGGTACAGCTCCAAACTTGGCGCGCTGGGACTATCACACCACCCACATCAACCAGCTGCAACTGCTGAGCACAGTCGACGATGCACCTATCTTTAAGGAATTTGTTAAAAGATGGAAGTCCTATTTAAAAGGAGGGAGGGCTAAGCACAACTAGAGCTGAAAGCCAAATTATAATCTTGTCAATCATTATAATATGAGGTTCTTTAATTGATACATTTTTCTAATCATACAAATAGTACGTTTTGAGTCCCTGCTGCCCTCTATAATGACACACTTGTAAGAGTGTAACACTCTAATTATTTAAGAAATCAAATGGTTGTGAAGCAATATGTCTGAGTAAGCATTGTTTTGGTTGTCCTTGCTTTTCTCTTTGGGGAATACTTGTCATTTATCTGAATTTTCAATTCCACATGCTGATTCATTTCACGGCCACTTTCAAGCTGTTTCTGACAATACAATCATGTGAATGGCACTTTTTTTTTTGGCTATGCTTGTTCATTTCTCTCCATTGTTATTTTTTTTTCTACTGACATGATTTTGTTTTTGCAACCACTTGATTATATTAAATGATGTTCCTTTTCAATAGGAGAATAAATGATTTTATTCTTTCTTTAAAAGGAATGTCAGCACCTATTTGGTGTTCCTAGTGTGGCAGCAGTCCCAACATCTGCACTCAGCAATCCTGTATCCTTATCCATCTCCAGTCTCCAATCTCCCGACTCATTTCCTGATTTCTCTGCATAATGAAATGTTGAAAGTGGTGATTAACCCCTAAGGTGGTTTTATAGGCATGTTGTTTTATCTTCTGTTTGGGGATGAGGCTGTTCTTTCATAAATTAGGAAGTAGCATGGATTTTAAAATCCATTCATGTGTTCACCTGTAACTAGCATAGAATATTTTTCCACTATGTTTTTTTAAAAGTTGTTTGAAGCTTATTGCTCATTTAGCTTTTGATGCACATGGCGAAGCACAACAGAATAAAAATTGATTAAAGTGTAACTGCACAAATAGAGTAATATATGTATAGTGGATTCTGTAAAACAGTGCAAGGGATGGGTTTGGTTTCCAATGGAATCGGACTGTTCCACATGGTGCCAATTTCACCATTTTGCCTTGTCACAATCTTTATCGCACCCCTTTCATTCATGATTTAATTCATTTTCCATTTGTGGCTGATTTTGTGTGTGGCACATAGTATCCTAGGATGAGGATACAGCATAGTAATAATGACCTAATTTTGCTTGTATTTGGCTTTTTAAAAAATTTTTATTTGATGGCAATTGTTCTTGTAATTCAAGCATTGCTTCCTTTCCACCTTTCTATGTCAGTTGTAAATATGGGAATCTTGTTTATCAGTGTGTTGATTTAAGGAGTAGAAACTAGTTTGCTTGTGTAATTCACTTGGTTTATGACAAAAAATGCACCTGAGTTATCAGCCTAAGGAGGCTTGATATTGACACTACATATGTCCCTTTCATTTGTTTTGTGAATGATTATGGGGCTATAGTGCAATTTTCATAGGTGCTGACTGATCTGTCTTTTGTATATCTAATTTATTATGGTTGTATTTCAGATTTGCATAATTGTTCTATTTTGATTTTCATTTCAAATCCTGAACTGATTGACTATCACACAATTTGGGATGGAAGGGGTGATTTAAGCTATATTGTTACTGTATTTTTAAAGTGTACACATTAAACAATAAAATCACCAGCCCAGAAATGGATTTGAATGCTGAAATCATTTGAACAATATTTTCGGAATGACTTTGGTTGCCAGAGTGTATCCTCAGTCCAAAACTTTGAACCATATTAACCATATTTTGATGTTTGTCATCCTTCTCAAATTGGTTCAAAATAGTTACTGGTGAGGGAGAAGATTCATCTAAGATATTTACAACACTGATTGTAAATATGTTGTTTGATAACCTTTTAAATCTAATTTTTCAATATTGGTTTTCCTTATATGGGACCAAATTGAAGTTTAATATTGAGCATTGGTGTATAGAATAATTGCTAAAGTGTTGACAAGGCCACTTAATCCATCATTGTGGTGATTCACATGCTTAAGCTCTCCTAAAATTTCATTCATTCTATTTTTCCTTAACTACAAGGGAACAAACATTGTAAATTCTGATATTTCTATTCCTAAGTAATTATATTCTTAGTGGCCACTTTATTAGTTACAGAGCAGAGTAGAACCCAGTGTGGACTTCTGCTGTTGTAGCCCATCCACTTCAAGGTTTGATGTGATGTGCCTTTAGGGATGCTCCTCTGCACACCACTGTTGTAAAGCATAGTTATTTGAGTTGCTGTCACTTTCTTGTGAGCTTGAACCAGTCTAGCTATTCTCTTCTTAACCTCTCTCATTTTCACCACACAGACCTGCAACTCACTGGATGTTTTTTTTTTGTTTTTCGCACCATTCTCTGTAAATGAATGTGCATGGATATCCCAAGGGATACTCAAACCATCCCATCTGGCACTGACAATCATTCCACAGTCAAAGTCACTTAGATTACCTTCTTCCTCATTCTGATGTTTGGTTTGAACCACAGCTGAACCTCTTAACCATGGTTGCATGCTTTCATACATTAAGTTGCTGCCACATGATTAGCTAATGAAATATTTTCATGAACATACAAGTGTACATTCGTACCTAATAAAGTAGCCACTGAGTATAGTTCATCCAACTTTGTGAATCAGCGTTCAAAAGTCTGCTTGGTTAATGATGAAGCTATGAGAAAATTAAACTATTTTTCCACCCCCTTCCCTCTTTTTTTTGTCTATGTCTGCTTTTCTAACTTAGTGCTAAGTATGGAGTGGTCAAAAAGACTAGAACTGTTGCTAGTAAGGTCTGTCTGTAATATTCACTGCTTGCTTCCAATTAGTTAGAAGGGAAAACATACTAAAGATTATTTATTTACAGATTATAGTTGATAGCACATTGTCCAATGGTGTGTTTGATTTTTTTTAAATCTCAGATACTGATACCTACTTGATCTGATACATGGCATATAGAGGAAAGGTGTTCATTTTGGGAAGAAATGGGGAGGTATTTACAATGTCTTCATTATCCAGCGTTTTCTGTTGCTGGAAGGTTTTTTATATGCAATTTTATTTTATATTTCCCTCTACTTCTGCAACTGCCCCACCCAAAAAATATGGTTATTTTCTTTGCAAAACATTTGCTAGTGGTTTAATGATTTTATATCAATGTATTACTCTGTTTTCTTCATAATTGTGGGATTTTGTATTAGAGCTTAAAATCATCTTCTCTTCAGATTTTGTGTTGTGAATACCAAAGCATTTAAAAAAAAATCCTTACACACTTGAGCAGGTTTTCTTTTAACTGGTGATATTACACATTTAGTCTGGTCATTGGATGCATTAGAATGTAAATTGCAGGTGGGTATATGCAAATTGATGTCACATGAGTGAGTAATAACTTTGTGCGATGTACCCTGTCTGGACTATGCGCAAGACTTTCACTGAAAGCTGCTATTTTCATTCACACTGTGTATTTTTGATCATTTTAACTTGTATTTTTACATGTGGATCTGAACCATATGTTGGATATGCAATAACTTGTTTACGAAACACTGTTGCCTGTTGACAGGGTGAGGACAGTGTAGAGCTGTACCAATTTGCATTTGTTAAGCACAATGTGCACACTGTAGTACAGCATTGCTATTTTGTACACGGCAAAAATTCATAATTTTTCAAATAAAGTGACTATATACTACATTTATATAAAAATATTGATTGGATCAATCTTTGCTGTGCTGAGTATCTTTGCTTATTGGAATTGTACAATAAAGCATTTTCTAAAAAGGGATTTCATAGTTCTGTTTGTTAATCCTCTGTTGCCTACTGCTGTTAACTTGGAGGTTAAAGATCTGTTCTTAGAAGTCCTCTGGTATATAAATTTACACTAATCCCATTTGCCTGCATTAAGTTTATATCCTTAATATTGATTTCATATTTCAGTAATTTCCCCATAGTAGAATAGGTTTTAAATACTTCAAACTGCCAAATATCTTTCACTTGTTGCAAGAATAGAGTCATAGAACACTGCCATACAGAAACAAGGTCTTCGGCACATCTAGCCCATGCCAAACCTAGTCTCGTTGGCCTGTACCCATACCATAGCCCTCCATTCTCCTTTGATCCACGTATCTATCATGAGTTTGTGAACCCCTCAGAACTCTGATGGCAAAGAGGAAGAAGCTGTTTGTGAATTGCTGAGTATGGGTCTTCAAGGTCCTGTCATCTAGTAAATTAATCATTGATCCAATCCTAACCTCATCATCACATTCCTGCTGTCACCCCATACTCCTCGACTCTCCTAGTAATTTAAATTCCTGCCAAACCCTGCATGAAGTATATTGATGCCTCCATTATTGGAAGAGTTTTGGTATCTTAGGCATGCTGATGCAAAATTATTTTTTCATATTAGAGAATTCTAAAGGTTCACAGACTTTCAGAGAGGTTCCTCGTGGTCTCCCTTGAAAATAGGTAAAGCGCTAAGATTTGGATATCCCCAGTTAGTGAAAGCAACACCCTCATGAAGTACCCCATCAACCTCTCCCTCCACAATTTTGTTTTTCAATAGGATTGCCTCTCACTTTTCTAATCATTGAGTATAGACCCAGCTTGCTCAACTGTCAATATACATACCTCAACTAGTTCATCTCTCAACTCAATTTAGAAAGCCTGCTCCGTACTGCCTCCAATGCATGTATCAAAGCTGTTCAGTACCCCAAAAGCAGTCACAAACAATACCTTGCAAAGTTGCACCAAAATTGCCCTCCTTTTTGGTACTATTCTGTTAGCCTTCCTGATTTGCTGAACTTACATATTAGCCCGTTGCTTCATGTATTAGGCCCCTAGATCTCTCTGCACCACAAAGTTTTGTGTTCTCACTTCCCATACATAATTGCAGTTTCAATCTTGCTTCCAAAGTGAAGAACCTTACATTTTCCCATATTATTCTCCAACAGTCCACGTCTCGTCCATTCACTTGGTATATCTGCATCCCCTTCAGCCCCATCCCTAATGACACACAACTTGTCTGGCTTATAAAAGTCCCACTTCCCTCCCAAAACCTGATCTCAATTCCTCAGAAGACTAAAAATCCTCCCTTTTAACACCATCTCTCCTGACTCATTCTTGCTCCTCTGCTTCCCACTTCTGCACAGCTGAATTCATGCAAACAAAAGCTTTTCATTGTATCTTAATACACGTAGCAATAATAAAATCAATCTGTACTCAGACAAAAGGCACTGATAATATTCTGGATACAGTTTAACTGATAACTTTGGGATTTTCGTGAGAAGCTATCAGATTTTCCATGCTATTAGAAGTTACTCTTAATCTCTCTTTACATGTTTTACAATAGTAAATGTAGCACAATACAGGATCTTTGGCCCATGATATTGTACCAACCTTTCAGCTTACTCCAAGATCAATCTAACCTTCTCCCCCCCCCACATAATGGTCCATTTTCCTATCAGCCATGTGCCTATCTTAAATATCCCTGGCAGGGCATTCCACACTCTCCATGTCTTTAAAAAGTACCTCTGCTGCCCCCCTTGCGTGCATTTAACAACAGTGTAAATAGAACCCTGCTTTTCAGCTTGTCAGGCTACAAACCTTCCCACATTCAAATTCAGGTTTGTTTATCACATACATGAAATGTGTTGTTAACAAACACAACCAAAAGACATGTTGGGGGCAGCCCACAGTATCGCCACACATTCTGGTGCCAACTATGTTCAGCAGAACAATGCAAGCAGTGACAGCATCCCTGAAGCAAAACAAGAACAACAATTATTCTGGCACCTTCATCCTTTCTTTGCAGTCCAGAAGAAGGGTCTCGGTCTGAAATGTTGACTCTTTAGTTATTTACATAGACGCTGCCTGACCTGCTGAGTTCTTCCAGCATTTTGAGTGTGTTGCTTTGGATTTCCAGCATTTGCAGAAATTCTGATAATTATTAACAGCAAAACAAGCCCCCTTCTCATCCACCTACCAACTCACACACACACACACCACTCTGACCACCTGCTCCTGCCCCATACTTTTTATTAACTGCCCCTAACGTAAGAAGTCAGAATCAGGTTTATTATCTCTGACATATGTGAAATTTGTTGTTTTGTGGAAGCATTTCAGTGCAATACATAAAATGCACTCTATGATAAATAGGAAATTTATATATAAACTATATGCATATATCAGAATCGGGTTTATTATCACCGGAATGTGACATGAAATTTGTTAACTTAGCAGCAGCAGTTTAATGCAATACATAATCTAGCAGAGAGAGAGAAAAAAAAACATAATAAATAAACAAGTAGCTAAATAAACATGACTACATGAATATTTTGGGAGCAGGTTAGATCCTCAGATCTTGACACCCAGGAACTTGAAGCTGCTCGCTCTCTCCACTTCTGATCCCTCTATGAGGATTGATATATGTTCCTTCATCTTACCCTTCCTGAAGGCCACAATCAACTCTTCCGTCTTACTGACGTTGAATGCCAGGTTGTTGCTGTGGCACTACTCCACTAATTGGCATATCTCACTCCTGTACGCCCTCTCGTCGCCACCTGAGATTCTACCAACAATGGTTGTATCGTCAGTAAATTTGCAGATGGTATTTGAGCTATGCCTAGCCACACTGTCGTGTGTACAGAGAGTAGAGCAGTGTGGGCTAAGCACACACCCCTGAGGTATGCCAGTATTGATTGTCAGCGAGGAGGATATGTTATCACTAATCCATACATACTGTGGTCTTCCGGTTAGGAAGTCGAGGATCCAACTGCAGAGGGAGGTACAGAGGCCCAGGTTCTGCAACTTCTCAATCAGGATTGCGGGAATGATGGTATTAAATGCTGAGCTATAGTCAATGAACAGCATCCTGATATAGGTAGTCTAAAGCCCAGTGGAGAGCCATTGAGATTGCATCTGCCATTGACCTATTGTGGCAATAAGCAAATTGCAATGGGTCTAAGTCTTTGCTAAGGCAGGAGTTCAGTCTAGTCATAACCAACCTCTCAAAGCATTTCATCATTGTCAATGTGAGTGCTACCGGGCGATAGTCATTAAGGCAACCCACATTATTCTTCTTTGGCACTGGTATAATTGTTGCCTTTTTGAAGCAAATGGGAACTTCTGCTCATAGCAGTGAAAGGGTGAAAATGTCCTTGAATACACCCGCTAGTTGGTTGGTACAGGTTTTCAGAGCCTTACCAGGTGCTCCATCGGGACCTTCTGCCTTGCGAGGGTTCGCTCTCTTTAAAGACTGTCTAACGTCGGCCTCTGAGACAGAGATCACAGGGTCATCAGGTGCAGCAGGGATCTTCACAGCTGTAGTTGTGTTCTCCCTTTCAAAGTTCTCCCTTAAATAGTGCAAAAAGAGCAAAAATAGTGAGGTAGTGTTCATCGGTTCATTGTCTGCTCAGAAATCAGATGGAGGAGGAGAAGAAGCTATTCCTAAAACACTGAGCATGTGTCTTCAGGCTCTCATACATTAATTCTGTTGGTAGCAATGAGAGGAAAGCATGTCCTGGCTGGTGAGGCTCCTCAATGACGGATGCTGCCTTTTTGAGGCATTGCATTTTGAAGATGTCCTGGAAGGTGGGGAGGCTGGTTCCCATGATGGAGCTGACTGAGTTTACAACCCTTTGCAGCTTTTTCTGATCCCTCTGCAGTGGCCCCTCCATACCAGATGGTGATGCAACCAGTCAGAATGCTCTTTACAGTAAAACTTGCCTGAGTTTTTGGTAACATACCAAATTTCCTCAAATTCTGAATAAAATCTAGGCATGGTGTACCCTCTTTCTAATTGCAACAATATGTTGGGTCCAGGATAGATCTTCAGAGATATTGATACCCAGGAGGACCTGTAAATGTCCTGACAGTGTAAGAAGAGCCATTGTGCTAGGAGACTCGTGATACAGAATAAGGAGACGAAGAGGAAACTGCACCAGACATTGTTTGGACCACAGATACAATGCCACGCCAAGTTTACAGTTCTAGAAGCCTGGCTCCCATCACACCCTCTGTTCTCACTCTGGACCCAAGCTCAGTCAGCAACTAATGAATCAGTCAGGTGTCAAAATTCTACATAACTTGATGCCAGTTGATCAGACCTCTTCTGTTGGTGTTTTTTTTTAACCTGGTTCCTTAAACTCTGCCAGGAAAACCTCATCCTTTTATGTTTTTGGTACTGAAATGGTATTGGAATTGGCTTATTATGGTCACATGTACCAAGATACAATGAAAAGCTTGTTTTGCACACTGATCATGCAGAACAAATGTGCATTGAGCTAGGTTTAAGTAACAATAATAAAGCAGAATAAAGTTTAAGAGCTACAAAGAGAGTGCAGTGCAGGTAAATGATAAAGTGCAAAATCACAGTGAGATAGATTTTGATGCCAAGAGTCCATCTTATCATACAAGGATACCATTCAAGAGTCTGATAACAGTGGGAAAGAAGCTGTCCTTGAGTCTAGTGGTACGTGCTTTCAGACCTTTATATTTTTTTCCTGATGGGAGAAGGGAGAGAAACACATGCCTGGGATTTGTAGGGTTTCTGATTATGCTGGCTGCTTTACTGAGGCTGCAAGAAGTTTAGACAGAGTCTAAAGGGAGGCTGGTTTCTGTGATGTGCTGAGCTGTGTCCACAACTCTCTGCTGTTTCTTGTGGTCATATGCAGAGTATTTGGCATCCAGACAGATTGCTTGCTGTGGTGCATTGATAAATTTTAGTAACGCGACCGAGAAATGCTGAATTTCTTTAGCCTCCAGAGGTAGAAGGGGCATTGTAGAGTTTTCTTGGCTGTGGGTATCAACATGGTTGGGCCGGGACAGGCTGTCAGTGATATTCACACCCGGGAACTAAAAGCTCTCAGCCTCAACGCTGTTGATGTAGACAGGAGCATGTGCACCGTCAATAGGCAGCTCTTCTGTTGACATTGCAAAACAGGTTATTGTCATGCCACATGTCACTAAGCTCTCTGTCTCCTTTCTGTATTCCAACCCATCATTATTTGAGACATAGCCCACTGGGGTGGTATCATCTGCGAACTTGTAGACAGAGTCAGGGCAGAATCTGGCCACACAGTCATGGGTGTGCAGGGAGTAGAGTGGGGGGGGGGGGGGGGGATGGTTGAGGATGCAACCTTGTGGGGCAGCAGTGTTTAGTATAATCATGGCAGAGGTGTTGTTGCCTTTCCTTAGCGATGGATCATGGGCGTTCATCCTTCCACTTCAAGGTGCCCAGCTTGCGAGCTCCTGGGTGGTTTCTCTAATGGTTCTAATGAGAGTGTTGCATGGTGCAAATCAGTAAAGTACCAAGTAGGGCTAAGCCTCTACCCAGTCACCTTTTGAAATCAAAGAGCAAGTTGCTGTAAGTACTCAATAAACCAGAGATCTTCTGTGGAAAGAGGAGAAATAAAAGGGCAGGTGCAATTAGCAGTTTTGAAAAATGTCAGAGGATGATAATCTATAAACCTTAAATGGTAGAAATTCTCATTGTTTTGACCTATCCCTCCCTCCTGCGCCCTGTCTCTAACCTAAAACTAATTTGGTTTCTCTCTAAATACGGAAGCAAACTGCCAGAGGAACTCTGTAGTACTAGTGGAAGCAGAGAAATGGTCAGTGTTTCGGGTCAACACCCTGCATCAGGATGTCCTCCTTCCTTAATTTCCCTGTCATAATCCAGCATCCTTAACCTGAAAGCTTAACTGGAGACACAAGTAACTGTGAATGCTGGAATCTGGACTGGCACATGCAATACTGGAAGAAGTCATCTTGTTGGGCAGCATCGACAGATGGAAAATGGGCAGCCGGCATTTCAGGTTGAGACCCTTCTCAACCTGAAACCTCGATTATCTATTTCCCTCCATAGATGCCACCTGACCCAGTGAGCTCCTCCAGTATTTTCTGTGTTGAAATATAAGCTGCTCCTCTTTCTGACCTAAGTGCTTCAGCACTTTTCCCTGATAAATATCAAAGGATGAAGGTTCGGGGGCAGAATGCAAATTACCTTAGTTCCTTACCTACTGCTCGTAATGCCGCTGGCAGTTAGGACAGCAATGAAGGTCCTCCATTGCTGGCAGTATTCAAGGCTTCCTTCCTCGTGTCAGTAGCTCAGTTTTCACTACTGTCAGACATGCAAGTCCTGCTGGAAACTCAGGAATACCAACGCGCACAGATGTGGAAGGATTCTTCATTGCTGTCTCTGCAACAATTTTGTTTGTCCAGTCAGGTTTGTTAGCTCTGAGCTGACCTGGAGGACCGGTAGACCACTCTTACTCTGACCTTTACCCTTTGATCTGTTTGACATGGGTGGTCCCACCAAGAGCCAAAGTATAAACCCTGACTCCAGCCAAACATAGCTCTCCAGATCATTGAAACATGCAAGCCTCCAAACCCTACGATAAAGTTGTGGTCCTCCTGGAGGGCCTTAGTTCTCTGTTGGTACAAAAATAAGTGGAAGGACATCTTGTAATTCTGTAGCAAGATATGGATAGATTTAATGAGTTGGTGAAGATTGGGAAATGGATTTTAATGAGGTAAGAGGAATCGAAAATCAGTTTATCTAAATGATAAGGGATTTCAAATGAATAAAGTACAAAAGGATTTAGAAGTTCTTGGGCTTGAGTCATGAGTGAGTCAACCAGCCATTACCCTGACTACAAAGAGGCTGAAGTTTAGAAATAAATTAGAAATAGTTGTGTTCCCTATTTCTAAACTGCACACAAGGTGTTGGTGAGGCCACACCTGGAGTATTACACACAGTTTTGTAAGAAAAGATAGAGATGCTTTGGAGGCAGTCCAGAGGATGTCCAGTGGGTTAATCTTCTAGATGAGGGGATTGTCCCCTCAAGAGAGGGTAAACTAGTTTGTGATCTATATGCTTGTGAGTTTATTGAAGCATATGTGATCATTAGGGACATTTAGGTAGAGCCTGGATAGAGTGGATTTGGAAAGGCTGATTCTTATAACGGCAGAATCTGAAAACAGAGAACACAACCTCAGAATAGAACGACATTCCTTTACAACAGAGATGAGGAGGAATTTCTTTAGCCACAGGGTGGTGAATCATTGCCACAGAGGGCTGTGGTGGCCAAGTTATTGGATTTATTTAAAGCAGAGATTGGTAGGTTATTGATTTGTAAGGGTGTCAAAGGTTACATGGAGAAGGTAGAGGAATGAGGTTGAGAGGGATAATAAATCAGCCATGATGAAATCAGGAAGGAAACTTGATGGGCCAAATAGCCTAATTCTGCCCCTATACCTTATGGTCTCATGATGTTAAGAAACTCTTTGAAGACACATGAATGAAAGGAAAATCAAGGGCTATGTGGAAGGGATGGGTTAGATTGATTTTAGAGTAGGTTAAAGGGTTGGCAAAATATTGTGGGCTGAAAGGTCTGTACTGTGCTGTATTGTTCTATCTTCTATGTTCTTAGGAAGTATGACAGGGTAGATGTTGAGGATTATAACCAGCACACCTTGGGAGAAATGGGACAATTGGTAATGACTTGGGGTTGCTGATCTCAAACAGATAGATGAACATAGAACCTTACAGCACAGTAGAGGCCCTTCAGAACATAATGTTGTGCCAACCTTTTAACCTACTCTAAGATCAATCTAACCCTTCCTTCCTATGTGTCCCTTCATTTTTTTTCTATCACGCATATACCTATCTAAGAGTTTCTTAAATGCCCATAATGTACCTGCCTCTACCCCCACACCTGGCAGGACGTTCCATGCACCCACCACTGACTGTGTAAAGAACCTATCTCTGACATCTACCCTCCACCCCATATTTTTCTCCAATTGCTTAAAATTATTCCCCCTCATATTCCACCCTGGGAGAAAGTCCTTGGCTCTCCACGCAATCTATGCTCTTATTATCTTCTACACCTCTATCAAGTTACCTCTCTAGTCCAGGCAGCATCCTGGCAAATCTCCTTCGCATCCTCTCTAAAGCTTCTACACTTGTCTTTGCTATTTAAGTTCAAGGATGGTGAGCTTGCAGAGATTTAAAGTGGAAAGCCTATTGTGTTATTAACTTAACAGAGGTATTCATCAAAGTGATCAACCAAGCTGATTTCCTCCTTTGAGGACTTTATACCCTCGGGTACAGTAGAATGAGGGAGATTTGATAGAGGTATACAAAATTATAAGGGATATAGATTAGGTAAATGCAAGCATGGTGGCGGGGTGGAGATACGTCACTACCAAAGGAGGTGTAAGATGCTCCTTCTCTCCGCTAGCCTGCAGGTCACACTTGGGCAAGGTGTAGAGCCTGCTTAGCCCCTCTTCTTCTCCAATCAGGGTCATGTGAAGCCATGGGAGCAGGCGGTGGATGGCCGTATGAGCAGCAGGTGTGTATCACAAGTCCTGGTTATGTGACCTCTGACACCAGGCAGACAATCTCCGAAGCGTATTGATAATGATTGGAGAGACCCGTCTTGTAAAGGCACTGCCCAGAAGAAGGCAATGGCAAACCACTGCTGCAGAAAGATTTGCGAAGAACAATCATGGTCATTAAAAGACCATGATCGCCCACATCGTACAACTCGGTACATTACGATGATGATGAGATGTAAGCAGGCTTTTTCTGCTTGGGGAGACTAAAACCAGAGGCCATGGGCTAGGCATGAAAGGTGAAATGTTTCAGGGGACTATGAGGGGGAACTTCTTCACTCAGAGGATGGTGAAATTGTGGAATGAGCTGTCAGTGGAAATAATGGATGTGGGTTCGATTTCAAAATTTATGGAAAGTTTGGATAAGTATATGGATAGGAGGGTTATTGAGAGTGATTAGGCAGATGCAGATCAATGGGACTAGGCAGAATAATAGTTCGGCATGGACTAGATGGGCTGAAGTGACTGATTCAGTACTATAGTGTTGTTATTTGCATAGTTTGTCTTCTTTTACACATTTGCCAGTCTTTTGGTTGTCAGTTTTTGTTTCTGTGTAGATTTTCATTGATTTTGTTACATTACTCAGTTTTAAATTTATGTCCCTATATTCTGAGGCTGTGCCCTATTTTCCTAGACTCTCCCAATACAGGAAACATCCTCACCACAGCCACTCTATCGAGGCCTGTCAATATTTACAATGACCAATTAACTTACCAACCGGTAGGCCCTTGGACTGTAGGAGGAAACCGCATCACCTGGAAGAAACCCCCACAATCATGGTGATAATGTACAAACTCCTTACAGGCAGCGGTAGGAATTGAACCCGTGTCACTGGTACTGTAAAGCGTTGTGCTACCATACTATTTATTTAATGGCCGAACAGAAAAACCTGTCTCTTCAACAATGTAACCTTCACTCAGTACTGCCCTAGGTCCTGTTCACTATGATTACTTACAAGTATAGGTTTGCAATTTAAAAAGTGGGCACTAGTAGATTGGCTCAACTTAGAGCACTTAAAGGTTGGGGGGGGGGGAGGAGAGAGCACAGAGAGGAGTCTGTGAGAAGTGGTAGGAAAGGCTAATAATGCCGAGAGGTGATGGGCTGTAAAGCGAAATAAAATTATAATTGCTTTAAGCTCTGGAAAGTGACATGCCATTGCTCAGTGTTATGTGGGTGAGAGCTGTGGGAATTATTATAAAGCGGCCAATGTTAGGAAGACAGCTGGAGAATGAATGGTGCGCCTTGATCACTAGACTCAAAATCAGTTACTTCTCCCAAGCTGTCAGGCTGATAAACACCTCCACCCAGTAACCCACCCCACCACCACTGCATCCACATCAGCTGCTGCTCCTCCCCACAGCCCCTCAGCTCCCTTCATCCCCCCGTGCACTACCACCTCACACATACACTCCGCGCCTCAGAATCAGGTTTAATGTAACCAGTAAATGTGGAAAAATTTGTTTACTTTGCAGCAGCAGTAGTACATGATAAATACCCAAAAAAACTGAGTTACAGTAAGTTTATATACATGTGTGTATATTAAATAGGTAAGTTAAAATAAGTAGTGTAAAAACAGAAATAAAAAAGGTAGTGAGGCAGTGTTCATGGGTTCAATCTCTATTTGAAAATTGGATGGCAGAGGGGGGAAGAAGCCATTCCTGAATCATTGACTGTGAGCCTTCAGGCTTCTGTACCTCCTTCCTGATGGTAACAATGAGAAGAGGACATGTCCTGGGTGGTGGGGGGTCCTTAATTCCCCAGGCACCACTAGTTGATGTTTTGGATAATATGCAGTCTAGTATCCATGATGGAGCTGGCAAATTTTACAATTTTCTGCAAGTTACTTCAGTATTAGCTCCCCAATACCAGACGGTAATGCAGCCAGTCAGAACGTTCTCCCCGGTACATCTGTAGAAGTTTTCAAAGTGTTTTAGGTAACAAAACAAATCTCCTCAAATTCCTAAAGAAATATAGCAGCTGTCTTGCCTTCTTTATAGCTGCATCAGTATGTTCTGACTAGGTTAGGTCCTCAGAGATATTGACACCCATCTCATACCCACACTGACACAATTTCTGTCCTATTGTGTTGTCATCTGCCCTGCTGCTACTGAGAAGATTTCCTCGTGTCAAGAGTCACTTTGCCACTTTATCAGTTCCTGTCTGATTCACCTCATGTTCTGATACTCCTGTATCTTACGTACAGACAAGCAGTATATAAGCTAATCTTATACATGTATGTGCTGGTGGCGTAGTGGCATCAGTGCTGGACTTGGGGGAGCGAGAGGTCTTGAGTTCGAATCCGGCTGGCTCCCTTGCACACTCTCCATCCATGCCTGGGTTGAGTGTCGAGCTAGCAACTCAGCCTCGTAATAACAAAAACATGGAGAGGGATTGTCATGACAAACACACACACACACACACACACACACACACACACACACACACACACACACACACACACACACACACACACACACACACACACACACACACACACACACACACACACACACACACACCCCCTTCCACCCAGGCTTGTGATGATGATGATTTATGGGTTTTTTTCTGCATCCGTTCTGGAGTTCTCCTTTACACTCATGTACAATAAACAATTTTGATTCTTGAGATGTACTTGCAGTCAAACACAATTTCTTTTTATTTAAATATTCGTCACCCAATGCAGTATTTATTTATTTTGCCTGAGTTAAGATAGAAAGAGAAAGTGTAAGTATATTGCCTTGCTTATCATTTTGAATTTTTAGCTGCCTAATATCTTCAAGGCACATAATTTTTTGATCTCAATGAAAATTCAGAAAGGTTTGATACTTTAATTTCAGTTATGTGTGGTTTAGTTTTAAAGCGCTGGCATTTATAGGACTTCCTACAGTAAAATGTAGGTATAAGGGCAACTTATTTTTAATAACCAAATTATTATGAGGTGCAAATAGAGACCATAAGACCATAAGGCATACAAGCAGAATTAGACCATTCAGCCCATCAAGTCTGCTCCACCATTCTATCATGCCTGATTTATTTTCCTTCTCAATCCCATTCTCCTGCCTTATCCCAACAACCTTTGATGCTCTTACTTATCAAGAACCTATCAGCTTTGATTTTAAATACCCCCAATGACTTGGCCTCCACACCTCTGTTCTAGAGGGACATCCTTCTATTCTGAGGCTGTGCCCTCTGATCCAAGACTCACCTACTATAGGAAACATCCTCGCCACATCCATTCTTTCAGTAGGTTTCAATGAGATTTCCCCACCCCCAATGAAATAAAGATCAAGTACCATTCAATTCAACAACAAAATATATCACGCTGGAGGAACTCAGTGTGTCAGGCAGCATCTGTGGAGGGACAGTTGACATTTGGGTACTAAATGGACCTGAAAGATCAACTGTCCATTTCTCTCCACAGATTCTGCCCATTGGTACAAACAAAAAGATCACCCAGAGTTTGTGTTCCAAATAACGGGTGATTTATTAAAAACTATGCTCACCAGGAGGTCAACCAAAGCTGATCGACCTCAGCATGAATTTGGTACAGCTTTTGCATTCTCAGTTGACAAGACAGCCAGTAAAAATACATTTTGATATCATGATGTATTTTCTGACAAATCTGCTGGAAATCTTCGAAGAAATAGCATGCAGGATAGACAAAGGAGAATCGATGGATGTTGTGTACTTGGATTTTCAGAAGGCTTTTGACCAGGTGCAACACATGAGGCTGCTTTACTAGCTATGAACCCATTGTATTACAGGGAAGATCCTAGCATGGATAAAGCAGTGGCTGACTGGCAGCAGCCAGAGAGTGGGAATAAAGGGAGCCTTTTCTGACTGGCTGCCAGTGAGTAGTTGTGTTCCACAGGGGTCTGTGTTGGGATCCATTCTTTTTACGTTATATGTCAATGACTTGGATGATGGAATTAATGGTTTTGTTGCAAAGTTTGCTGATGATATGAAGATAAGTGGAGGGGCAGGAAGTAGAGAGGCTAAAGAAGGACTTAGACAGATTAGGAGAATGAGCAAAGAAGTTGCAGATGGAATACAATGTCGGGAAATATATGGTCATGCGTTTTGGTAGAAGAAATGAAAGAGTTGACTATTTTCTAAATGGAGAGAAATACATAAAACTGAAGCAAAAAGAGACTTGGGAGTCCTTGTACAGGTTTTCCTAAAGGTTAATTTTTTAGGCTGAGTCCGTGGTGAGGAAGGCAAATGCAATGTTTTAAAGAGGTCTAGAAATTAAAAGCTAGGATGTAATGTTGAGACTTCATAAAGCACTGGAGAGTATTGTGTGCAGTTTTGGGCACCTGATCTTAGAACAGATGAACTGAAACAGGAGAGGGTTCAACCGAGGTTCACAAAACTGATCCCAGGTTGAAAGACCGGACAGCACCTGGTGGTTCTGGGCCTGCATTCATTAGAATTTGGAAGAATAATCTCATTGAAACCTATTGAACGGTGAAATGCCTTGATAGAGTAGATGTGGAGAGGATGTTTCTAATGGTGAGAGAGTCTAAGACCAGACTACACAGCCTCAGAATGGAGGGGCGTCCGTTTAGAGCAGAGATGAGGAGGAATTTCTTTAGCCAGAGAGTGGTGAACCTGTGGAATTCATTGCCACAGGCAGCTGTGGTGGCCAAGTCTTTATGTATACTTAAGGCAAAAGTTGATAGAATCTTGATTGGTCAGGGCATGAAGGGATACGGGGAGAAAGCAGGAGACAGTGATTGAGAGGAAATTTGGATCAGCCTTGATGAAATGGCGGAGCAGACTCGATGGACCAAATGGCCTAATTCTGTTCCCATATCTTATGGTTTTATGATCTTATAATGATGGTAACAGGAATACTTAATTACATAATAGGGGCAAAATGGTAGCATAGCGGTCAGCGTAAGGCCATTACAGTGCTAGTGGCCTGGGTTCAAATCCTGCTGCTGTTTGTAAGGAGTTTGAATGCTCTCCCCATGACCATGTGGGTTTCCTCCCACAGTCCAAAGATGTATGGGTAGTAGGTTGATTGGTCACATGGGTGGAACTTTAGGTGGCAGGGCAGAGTTACGTATGTCTCTACTAAAGGAGGTGTAAGACAATCTTTCCCTCCGCTGGCCTGCAGGTCACCCTGTTTAGCCCCATAATCAGGGTCACATAAAGCCATGGGAGCAGGCTGGTGGATGGCCGTACAAGCAACTGGTGCACATCACAAGTCCTGGTTATGTGACTACTAACAGCAGACAGAAAACCTCTGAAGAATATTGATAATGGCTGGTGACAACTGTCTTGGAAAAACACTGCCCAGAAGAAGGTAATGGCAAACCCCTTCTGTCGAAAAATTTGCCAAGAACAATCGTGGCCATGGATAGAAAAAAAGAGTAAGAAAATCACATGGGATGACAGATTAAAGACAGATGGAAGAGCATGAGCACCTACCCCATATAACATGGCAAACAATGATGAATTTGGGTGTAATTGGACGGTGCAGACCAGCTGGCCGGAAGGGCCTGTTACCGTGCTGTATCTCTAAATTAAAAGTAAATTAAATTAAGGTAGCAGATTAGATTCCAATTACATAAAAAAATGATTAGCCACAGGTCTAGCTGTAAATCCAATTTTCTACTACAACAATGAGTGCACAATATGATATAATTAGTGACGTTTCTGAAACTAGGGTGTTGTTGCTGTGCCTGTGATTCCCTGTTACTTCAGTCACACAATCCACATCCCTATTTGCTAATTATTAGCCCTCACTATTCTCCCCCTACAACACTGCCTGACCTGCTGAATTCCTCCGTTATTTTGTGGGTTGCTCTATATTTCCAGAATCTCTTGTGTCTCAGGTTCAGTTCAAAGTATTTAATTTGCATTGATTTTACAACCCCTTTTATTCCAGGAGTCACCCTGCAACACTTCAGGTAACAATATGAACCAGGAGTACTGATAGCTAGATTTGAAATGTCTCAAGGCTGAGTTATGCCCCACAACCTGGGGAAAAAGACAAAAGTCTTAATGTTCTTTTTTCCAGTGATGGACAGCTTTGGGAGAAACCTGTTTCTCCCTTGTAGGAAGCCCTTCATGTGCCATGCCACAAGAGGCTTATATTGTTTGCTGCAATGTTTATGTTTCCTTAAATCCACTAGTCTGCATTTGTAGAAGTAATATTGATTCATTCCACCCACAGAAGGAGCCTATTTCAAAGCCTCAGCACTCTGAATCCCATAGCTCTACGTGGGCCTAGCAAAGATGAAGATCGCTTCTCTGAAACAATCAATATATGGCTTACTTGATCCTGGATAATCTCTGCAAGGCTTCTATTGTAATCTGTCTACCTTTGAAGAATGAATGTTGAGCTTGGAGGGGAAAATGTGATTGGCATACTTCATGGCAAATTATTTTCAGAAAGCCACTGGGACTGAGATTTCAGTATGCATGATATCCCCCATTTCCCTGAACAATGCACCTCAAACTAGGAATTCTTGGAAGGAAGGATAAGCTGCATACTTTGAGGGAAGAAGTAAGGTCACAGCATCTGGAACAGAGCACCAGTCAATAATGTGCTGACACTGGAGAGGGTTCAGAGGAGGCCCACGAGAAGGATTCCAGGAATAAATGGGTTGCCATGTGAGGACTGATTGATAACTCTGGGTCTGTACTCACTGGACTTCAGAAGAATGAAGGGGGATCTCATTGAAAACTATCGAATACTGAAAGACCTCTCTAGAGTGGATGTGGAGAAGATGATTCCTTTTATGTGAGAGTCCAG
The DNA here is from genome assembly GCF_048418815.1 of Hemitrygon akajei. Lineage (NCBI taxonomy): Eukaryota > Metazoa > Chordata > Chondrichthyes > Myliobatiformes > Dasyatidae > Hemitrygon > Hemitrygon akajei. Next base: position 35,937,985 of record NC_133153.1, on the reverse strand, counting down.
AATCAGCAGGGACAGCCTCAGAATAGAGGGACAGCCGTTTGGAACGGTGATGAGGAGGAATATTTTTAGCTTTGAAATTGGTGAATCTGTGTAATTTGTTGCCATGGGTGGGTGTGGAGACCAAGTCATTGTGTATACTTAAGGCAGGGGAGATAGGTTCTTGATTAGTCAGGGCATGAAAGGTTATGGGGAGAAGGCAGGGGACTGGGACTGAGAGGGAAATGGGATCAGTCATGATGAAATGGCGGAACAGATCAATGGGCCAAATGGCCTAATTCCGCTCCTATATCTTTATGGTATGTTAAAACCGTTTCATTCATGATGCCCAAGGTGTTGTTTAGGCATTTTACGCCTAACATTACTCAGAGATCTTTGCTGACAGCAGCCTACCCACCATCAAGCACAAATATACAGAAAGGAGCTGGAAAAAGGCCAAAAATTATCATGAAGGATCCCACCCACCCTGCTCGTGAGCTGCTTGTCCCACTCCCATCAGTGAAGAGGCTGCGTGGCATCCACGCCAGAACCACCAGACTCAGTAACAGTTACTCCACGCATAACCCATCCACCACCTCCACATCCACTTCAGCCACGACTCTCCATACTCAGTAGCCTTCATACCCCCCAAGCAGTGCCATGTTCTGCGAAGGCTGAGGAAAGTCCATCTCCCACCCCCCATCCTCATCACATTCTACAGGCCTTGTATTGAGAGCATCCTGAGCAGCTGCATCACTGCTTGGTCTGGGAATTTCACCAGCGGATAGTGAGGTCAGCTGAGAAGATCACTGGGGTCTCTCTTCCCGCTATTACAGCCATTTACACCACACGCTGCACCCGCAAAGCTAACAATATTGTGAAGGACCCCACGCACCCCTCATACAAACTCTTCTCCCTCCTGCCATCTGCCAAAAGGTACTGAAGCATTCGGGCTCTCACGACCAGACTGTGCAATAGTTTCTTCCCCCAAGCCATTAAACTCTTCAATATTCAGAGTCTAGACTGACATCTACATCATTTATTATTATATTGTAATTTGTCCTCTACTGTGCCTATTCTCTTGTTTATATAATTATTGTACTGCCCTGCACTGTTTTGTGCACTTTATGTAGTCCTGTGCAGGTCTGTCGTCTAGTGCAGTTTTTATGTTTTACATAGTCTAGTGTAGCCTCGTGCTGTCTCACATAGTCTAGTGTAGCCTCGTGCTGTCTCACATAGTCTAGTGTAGTTTTGTGTTTCATGTAGCACCAGGGTCCTGGAGGAACGTTGTTTCATTTTTACCGTGTATTGCACCAGCAGTTTATGGTTGAAATGACAATAAACTTAACTTGACTAGATGTTACACGCACACCTCATACCAACACTGACACAGTCACTGTCCTTCTGTGTTTTCATATATCCTGCTGCTACCGAGAAGAGTTCCTCATGCTTAGAGTTACGTTGTGACTTCATCATGTTCTGCCAGTGTCAGCTGCTTGTAGGTACTCCTGCACCTAGTGTCACTTTATGCTCATATAATCTCTTTTATGTAAGTAAGCTAATCTTATGTATATACAGCCACACTCAACACATACTTGTACATTGTTTGTTGTGGGTGGTGGCATCCGTTGGTCTCGAGAGACCATGGATCTATGCCTGGAGTTTCCAGGGCACAGGCCTGGGCAGGGTTGTGTGGGAGACTGGCAGTTGTCCAAACTGCAGGCCTTCCCCTCTCCATGCCACTGATGTTGTCCAAGGGAGGGGCACTAGGACCCATGCAGCTTGGCACCGGTGACATCGCAGAGCAACGTGTTGTTAAGTGCCTTGCTCAAGGACACAAACACGCTGCCTCAGCTGAGGCTCGAACCAGTGACCTTCAGGTTACTAGTCTGATGCCTTGCCCACTAGGCCACGCGCCAAAACATTTGTTGTGGGATTGCTCTTATATTTATATTGATTGTGTTTTTGTGTTTAGTGTGTTTTTTATGTATCCAGAGTAAGAATCACTTCATTCTCCATTACACTCCGGTACTGAAGAATGACAATGAACAATCTTGAGGGAGCACGGTAGCGTAGTGGTTAGCAAAACGCTTTTCAGTACAGGCGACGAGGGTTCAATTCCTGTCACTGACTGTAAGGAGTTTGTACGTTCTCCCCGCGACTGCATGGGCTTCCTCTGGGTGCTTCAGTTTCCTCCCACAGTCCAGAGGTGTACTCGTTGGTAGGTTAATTGGTCATTGCAATTTGTCCCATGACAATTAAATTGGGGCATCTGGGCACACAGCTCGAAGGGTCAGAAGGGCCTATTCCACACTCAGATGTCAAGGTGAGCTGCAAACTCTTCAGACTACTTTGGCGCAGGCCTGTGCGTGTTCACATTTATACAACAGCAGTGAGGAACTGGAGGGAGGCTCTGGTGTGAAGATAATCCTCGTTGTGAGATGAGGAAACCACTGTGACATGGATCACTTCTCCATTGAGCCTGGACAACGACCTGCCAGGTTTGCTCATTAATAACATTGTCGTTGTAATTACTACAACCCTTTTGTGCTGATCCACAGTAAACATCTTTAATTACTTGGTGTGTTGCTGCATCATCAGAAGATTGATTTGGACATAGATTATCGTCACATATTATTCTGCCTCTGCAGCCCTCTATTCCCATTTATAAGCACATCAGAGCACAGGGGACAGGAGAGAGCTGTGATGAAGGATGGCGATGATGAACACTGTGTGGTAACCATAACAGGACCTCAGACTGACTACGTGGAGTTTCATTATCCTATGCTCGCTTGTATTTTATACAATCACCTAAATTCGGGTAATTGTTCAGTGAATTTTCCAGTGGTTATGATGAAGTTGCTTCCATATTTTTCTATAAGCTTCTCAGTTTCCTGTAGCAGGTGTCAGGCCACCAGAATTTGGCTATTTTATAGCTTAATTGGTATCATTAAAATTTTATTTATCTCTAGTCAGAGTATGAGACAACCACAACAGCATTTCAGAATCAGAATCAGAATTAGGCTTAATATTGCTGGCATATTTCTGTGATATTAAGCCTGATTTGTTGTTATTTTGGCAGCTGTACATTGCATAATAATAAAATATATAAATTACTCATTTTGTACTTAATTAAAATTAACTAAGTACAAAAAGAGAGCAAGAAAAGGAAGAAGATAGTGAGATCATATACATTGGTTCATTGTCAATCCAGAAATCTGACGGCAGAGCAGCAGAAGCTGTTCCTAAAATGTTGACTGGGTGTTTTCTGGTTCCTGTACCTCCTCCTTGATGGTAGCAAAGAGAAGAGAGATGTCCTGAGTGGAGGGGGTCCTTAACAATGGATGCCGCCTTCTTGATTCATGATTTTTTTAAGATGTCCTCGATACTGGGGAGGCTAGAGCTCATGATGGAACTGGTAAGTTTACAACTTTCTGCAGCTTTTTCCAATCCTGTGAGTACCCCCTCCCTACCAGACAGTGATGCAACCAGTTAGAATGCTCCAGGGTACATCTGTAGAAATTTGCAAGTGTCTTTGGTGACATACCAATTCTCCTCAGACTACTAATGAAATATAGCTGCTGTTGTGCCTTCTTTATAATTGCACCAATATGTTGAGCCCAGGATAGATTTTCAGAGATGTTGACACCCAGGAACTTGAAACTGCTCGCCCTTTCCACTGCTGATCCCTCAATGAGGACTGGTGAGTGTTCCCTCGATTTACCTTTCCTGAAGTCCACGATCAATTCCTTGGTCTTACTGGCATTGAGTGCAATGTTGGTGTTGCAACACCAGCCAATCTCACTCCCATACGCCTCCTCATCACCATCTGAAATCCTGCCAACAATAGTTGTGTCATTGGAACATTTATAAAAGCCATTTGAGCTGTGCCTAGCCACACAGTCGTGGGAGTAGAGCAGTGGGCAAAGCTCTCATACTCGAGATGTGCCCGTGTTGTTACTTCTTATCTGCAAAATCTGTGGTGAGGAAGTCAAGGAACCAATTGCAGAGGGAGGTACAGAGATCCAGGTTTTGGGGCATGTTGATTAGAACTGAGAATATGAATGTGTTGAATGCTGAGCTGTAATCAATCAACAGCTGCCTGCTGTAGGTATTACTATTGTCCAGGTGATCCTAGGCAGAGTGGAGAGCCAGTGAGATTTCAACCAATGCAGATCTATTCCAGTGGTAGGCAAATTGTAATCGATCCAGGTCCTTGCTTGGTAGCAGTTGATTCTAGCCTTGACTAACCTCTCTAAGTGCTTTATCACAGCAGATGTGAGTGCCACTGGGCAATAGTCATTGATGCAGCTCACCCTGTGTGGTGAACTACATATACCTATCTGGACACACCCCCCCGCTGACTGCTCCTGTGGCTCCTCCCACAGGCCCCTGTATAAAGGCGATCGGAGGCACTGCTCCTCTCTCAGTCTCCAGGATGTTGTGTGATGGTTTCTTGCTGTTGACTGCTCTCTTCCAGCTAATAAAAGCCTGTCTCTCGCCTCACGTCTCCGAGAGTTATTGATGGTGCATCACCCTGCTCTTCCCGGGCGCTGGTATGATTGTCACCTTTTTGAAGCAGGTGGGAACTGCCGAGAGCAGCAGGGGGAGATTGAAGGTGTCCCTGAGCTTTCCTGCCATTTGGTTGGGGTAAGTTTTCGGAACCCTACCAGGTACACATCAGGGCCTGAAGCTTTGCGAGGATCCACCCTCATGAAAGATCTCCTGATATCGACCTCCATGACAGGGACCACAGTCACCAGGTTCTGCAGGGATTTGCACAGGTGTAGTTTCATTCTCCTTTTCAAAGTAGGCATGAAAAAATGTTGAGCTCATCTAACAGCCATTTATGTTGTTAGCTATCGCTATGTAGGAAGTATCGTCCCCCAAACCCTGCCAAAGCTGATGTGCATCCAATTCTATTTCCAACCTCAATCAGAGTTGTTTTATCGCTCTTCAAATACCTGCCATAGGTTGTAACTGGTCTTCTGAATCACCAGTCCTGACTGCCATAGATCTCGCCCTCAGAAAACTACAAATCTCCTGGGCAAAATGATCTGTAGATGCCAGTCACCGGATGCTTTCCACACCATTATCTGTAAACTCTAGAGACAGTTGTGCATGAAAATCTCAGGCGATCAGCAGTCCCTGAGATACTCAAACCACTCATTCCGGCAAGAACAATCATTCCATGGTGACAGTCACTTAAATCACATTTCTTCGCCATTCTGATATTTGGTTTGAACAACAACTGAACCTCTTGACCATGCTTCCATGCACTAAGTTGCTGCCACGTGATTGGCTGATTATATATTTGCATTAACGAGCAGGTGTACCAGCCACTGAGCGTAGATATTGCAGCCCACATTCCCTGCCAGACTGAGGAATCCATGAAATACTCCGGCATCTCTTGAGAGCTGGAAATGCCCCAGTGGCAGCTGAGTGGCCTACTAAATCATGACACAGTGAGAGATGAGGCATGATGTGCTCCCTGCGTGTTCCACAGCGGCTTTCCATATCTTTCTGAGCTTCACTTGAAGTTGGTAGGGAATGAAGCAGGCACTGCAAGAAGATTGATTCCCTTCCGTACGAAGACACACAATAAAGGTGAGGCGGGAAGGTTTAAAGGGCGATGTTTTTGTATGGAGTGGTAACTGAAAGGAGCAGAGCACCAGAGGAAGTAGATATGACAGTGGTTTCACTGTCCGGCAGAGAATGGAGTGAAAATGGATCAGGGGCGGCCTAAAGTGAATTAGTTTAATTCAGCGTCACATTCAGCACAGATATTGGAGGCTGACAGGCTTGTTCCTGTGTTGTGCTCTTCTATCTTCTATGGTTTGACCTATTACCTTCCAGCTTGCACTTTTCCTCCTATCCCTACCTTCCTATTCTGGTTTCATAACCCTTCCTTTCCAGTCCTGATGAAGGATCTCGGCCCGAGTCGTCAACTCTTTAATCCTCTCCATAGATGCCGCCTGGCTGCTGAGTTCCTCCAGCATTTTGTGTGTGTTCCTCTGGACTTCCAGCAACTGCTGGATCTCTTGTGTTTACTCCTTATGATCTAGGTCTGGCTGATGCCTCGCAAACACCAGGTATGGTCTACGAACAGAGGTGCCAGGGCTAACTTTGCAATGACAGCATTTTCCCTTAAAATCACTTGTGAGCATTGTTTACTCAAGGTGGAATCAATTTTGGATTATAATGTATTGACTAGGACGGCATTGCAGAATCCAGTCTTGTGGATATGTACGTGTAGACGGTACACGAACTCGTCGTTATAAGCAGGGTTACTGAGCGAGTGTACTGGCTTGCTGCATTAATCATCTTCTGATCATTTAGTCCACGGATGTTCTTTGCTATTGCTGCTTGTTTATTGTTCTCTGGATCACTTTCACGTGACTGACTAAACAATTTCTCTCGTCTCCCTTAGATATTTATTACAGGTGAACATATTCTCCTTTCACACTTCCCTCTTGATTCCCACACAGTCTGGCATTTGTCCAGCAATTAACCTACTGCCCTGCTGAGCTTTATGTCCTGAGAGTGCAAATTGTAAGATTTAATCCAATCAAGGACTTAGTGCTTTTCTGTCTGGCCGTCCACACAATGACAACTCTGCCAGGGTTACTTGCTCTTCCAAGAATTGACCTCCAATTGAAATAAAGACGAAAATAAAAGCAATCCCTGGGTTTTCAGAATCAGAATCAGGTTTAATATCACTGGCATTATTTATTGATTGATTGAGATACAGTGCGAAACAAGGCCTTCCGGCCTAACAAGCTGTACCGCCCAGCAACCCACCTATTTAACCCTAGCCTAATTATAGGAAAATTTACAATGACCAATTAACCTTCCAACATGGTATGTCTTGGGACTGTAGGAAGAAACTGGAGCACCCAGAGGAAACCTACACGTTCACAGGAAGAACATACAAACTTCTTACAGATGGTGTTGCAGTTGAACTCTGAACTCTGATGCCACAAGCTGTAATAACATTGTGCTAACTGCTGTACTACCGTGGCATCCCGTATGTAGAGAAATCTGTTGTTTTGTGATTTTTTTTTTGTTTCTTTAGAACAGATAAGGGACCAATGGCACAGAGAGTGGAGCAGCAGCCTCAGGCACCAGTGATCCAGGTTCAGTTTTGAGTCCTGATGCTGTCTGTGTGGAGTCTGCACGTTCTTCCTGTGTTTGCATGTGTCTGCAATTTAGTCGGCTCCATCTTGGTTGGCCTCTGAAGTACCAGGACATCTTCAAGGAGTGGTGTTCCAGATATTAAGGACCTGCAGCACCCAGGAAATGCCCTTTTCTCACTACTAGCATCAGGAAGGAGGTACTGAAGCATGAAGGCACACACTCAGCGATTCAAGGACAGCTTCTTCCCCTCTGCCATCCAATTCCTAAATAGACATTCAACCCATGAACACGATCTCATTTAAAAAATATATATTATTTCTGTTTTTGCACGATAGTGCTGCCATCTGGGAAACGGTACTGCAGCATAAAAGCCAGGACCAACAGGCTCTGGGGACAGCTACATCCACGAGGTCATCAGACTGATTAATGTATTTGAATGTAGTTCTATGTTACATTGACTGTTCTATTTATTATAAATTATTATAAGTTACAATGACTGCACATTGCACATTTAGATGGAGCCGTAACGTAAAAATTTTTACTCCTCATGTATGTGAAGGATGTAAGAAATAAAGTCAATTCAATTCAATTTTAAATTTATTCAGTATACATATACTGTAAATGATCTATTTATTTATTTACTTTTACCTTTTTGTTTCTTCTTTTATATCATGTATTGCATTGAACTGCTGCTGTTAAGTTAACAAGTTTCACGACACATGCCGGTGATAATAAACCTGATTCTGATTCTGTGTTTTTTTCAGATGCTGTGGCTTCCCCTCACATCCAAAAACAGAGCAATTTGCTAAGTTAATCAGCTCCTGTATATTGTCCCTGAAGTATAAATGAGTGGATGGAGGCTGAAGCGGTTGTTAGGAGGAAGTGTAGAATAGACTAGAGGGAAAATTAAGAGAAATTTGGGAAGGTAGATGAACGATGGACAGCCATGGTCTGGGTGCAGGTAGATTGGATAAGGCAGAAGTCCAGGCCAGCACGGACAAAAGATTAAAGATTAGTTTTATTTGTCACAGGTACACTGAAACATACAGTGAAATGCATTGCTTATATCAAATCAAATCAGCTGATTTTGCTGGGCAGCCCACAAGTGTCACCACACTTCTGGCACCAACCTAGCATGCCCACAGCTCACGAACCAAATCGTATGTCTTTGCAATTTGGGAGGACACCGGAGCATCTGGAGGAAACCCATGCCATCATAGGGAGAACATGCAAACTCCTTACAGACAGCAGCAGGAATTGAAATCCTATCTTATAGCTGGCACTATAAAGTGTTCCACCAACTGCTACACCACATGATGACCCACTATTCTATGGCATCTGGTATTCCCAGTCCCGTCCAACTATTGACCAGGCCTGAGTCCGCTTAGCTTCTGAGATCAGATGAGTTCAGGCATTTAGGTGGAGGGAGGGAGGGGCTTCGCTGCTTCATTCGTTCTATGAGGTTTCTTCTTTTGTGGATCTCTCTATGAAGAGTATGCATTTCAGGTTGTACACAGTATACATTCTCTGATATTAAATGGACTTCTGAACCTTTAAGGCTAGTATGGCTGTAAATGGGCTGAAAGGCCTGTACTATGCTATTGTGCTCTATTACTCTATGACTATGAATACTATTGCTTTGTGAGCTGACAACCTGCTGACTGGTCTGCTAAGGAAATGTGGAAACCACATCAACATTTCTGCTCAGCTTGTGGTTATGGGCCTGACTTTTACACATTTATACAGTGGAAAGACTGAGATGAAGAACCAAAAAATACACTTCCATTGAATGTTAGTATTGACTTGGTCATAAAACCTAGCTGTGGAGGTGATAGGTGGAAATTACACTCAGTGGCTATTTCATAAGGTTTACCCTGTACCTAACAAAGTGGTCACTGAGTATACAGTATGTTCATGGTCTTCTGTTGCTGTAGCCCATCCACTTCAAGGTTTAGTGTGTTGTGCACTTGGAGGTGCTCCTGCACATTACTGCTGTAACACATGTTTGAGTTATCGTTACCTTCCTGTCAGCTTGAACCAATAGGCCATTCTCCTCTGACCTCTCTCATTATTGAGGCTCTTTCACCTACAGAACTGCCCCTCACTGGATGCTTTTTTTTTAAACACCAACATCACAGGAGATCGGCAGTTCCTGAGATACTCAAACCACCCCACCTGGCACCAACAATTGTTCCATGGTCAAGATCACTTTGATCACATTTCTTCCCCATTCTAATATTTGGTCTGAACAACAACTGAACCTCTTGACCATGTCTACATGCCTTTCTGCATTGAGTTGCTGCCACATGATTGGCTGATTAGATTTTTGCAATAAGTAGCAGTGTATCCAATAAATTGGCCACGGAGTGTATGTACAAAGGCAAGTGTTTATTTCCATACAAATTATGCCTATTTAATATCTTCACAAACCTTTCTTTCAACTGACCCCAAAGGAACGAGCATCTCATACTCCCACCACATGTTCTGATATCTCCTGGGTGGTTTTTGAAATGCTAAAGAAAATATTAGGCTGTGAAAGCTGGGTCCAGAAGTACTTGAAAGACATTCCTGTAGCTTCCAGTTACTAGGTTAGCTTATCACTGCCTGAGTGTTTGCTCTTTCACTCCCTCCCTCCCTTCAGACTAACATAACGCAAAGAAAGTCATACTTTACCTGACGGTTTTATTTTTTATTTTGGTTTTAATTTGGAAGAGGCATCATTGTACCCAATTTTAGATGTATTGAGCTCTCTGGGTCTGTGCAGAGGTGCAGAGAGGCAGAGAGCATTGGGCTGCAAGGTTTTTAGAGCACCTGAATTGGTTACTTGTCGTGTTACGTGAGTCGTTAATAGTTTAGAGTTCCTTGTGAGTTTTTCTCGAGTGACTCTCTCTCTGTAATGGGGTCTCCTGGTTCTTTCTGTAATGGGGTCTCCTGGTGCTTTCTGTTTAAACTTGTTAAATTTATTTTGACACGCTTAGGGATTCTGTGTTAGTTGTATTATCTAAGCAGACACCCAATTAGCGCCAAGTTTTGAGAATGTTACATCTCACAGCATCTTTATTGGAGTCAGGTTTTCCTCCGCACCCGGGTTCTGACGTTGCTGGTGCACATCGTGAAGTCAGGATTGAACTGTCCAATTGTGCACCAAAACCAAATTCCCTAATCAATAGCTGGGCTTCACAGTAACGGATCTGCACCTGAACAGTCACTGCTTATGATCCCTTCCCCAATGTTACCGGCTGCTTTAATGACTTTTGAATGAATGAAAACTACAACAGCAGTGACCCCCTCAACCCCACAGCTGGTCCCTCAAACTTCGCTCCCATGATAGCTGGATCAGCAAGGCCTGGCAAATCATTGCGGACACTACCCAGCAGAGGTTCCCAAACTTTCTTTATGCTATAGAGCCTTACCATTAACTGAGGGGTCCAGGGACCCCATGCTGGGAACCCCTGCTACTCACCCAGCAAATTGCCTTTCCCAAAAGCTCCTTCTGAAAAGTACTATAGGCCTATTAAAAGAAAAACTTAATGCCATCTTTAATCTTCTCCCAGGCAGTTAATCTGATCAACTATTCTAGTTAGCCCCCCACCTTCCCTCTATCAATCACCTCAGGCAATCTAAACGTCTTAAAGCACTTTTGATAATGCTGTAAATACATGCTTGCATTGATGTATTTTACACATTTTATTCCATATCTGTATTCTAACTTTATTTTAATATTTTTTTCTGTATAACTGTTCGATATTGTTTCTTGTTGCATTTCACACCAACACACCACAGCAAATTCAAAGTTCAATGTTCAACTGCCCAACCCCCATCTATTACCCCGGCATGCAATGCACTACAAACACTTTAAGCCGCCTTTTATAATGCTCTTTACATTGCAAATACATGCTGGTATTTATGCAAATTTTATTCCATATCTATGCTTTAACCTCTAATTTTACTTTTTATCTAATTCTTTATTCTGTATAATTGTCAAACGTCGTTGTTTTTCGTTGCGTGTCACATCCTGACCAACACAACACAGCAAACTCCTAATACATGTAAATGTATATGCTTGATAAAGTTGATTGTTGATCTAACTGATTGACTTGATGCATTATACAGAGAGTCACCAGAATTACACCACAGCTAAAGGTTTACCTGTGACGATAAGTCCAATTTATCACTAATCCCTTGGCTTTAAAAAGTTGAAGGATGATCTCATCAGGCAAATTCCTAATGCATGAAAATGTATATGGCAAGTAAAGTTGATCCTTAATCTTTCACAACACACCCATTGCTCATTTTGTCAGGCCTATCACCTCAGAAGCACCAAGCAAATTTCTGAGCGTCTCAAGCTAGTATTGTAGGGAAAGAAGCCTCCTCACCTTTTCTCCTTCAGATGGTTGAACTCTCTTAGTTCAGGAGATCACATGGAGCATCTGTGAAGCACTCAACCTTTACACCATGTATATACGATATCAAAGACTGGTCCAATTCCCTCTTGTAAGCAGTAAGCTAGCATCCTCCACACCAGGTGGAAATGCATTCTCAAGTTTCCTTTGTGCGAGGAGAAGAAGCATCTAACATCCAGCCCACTCTCGGCTTTGTACAAGTCAAGTGTATCTTTCCCAATCTGTTGAGGTGAAATTTATTTTTCTTCATAAGTTCCGAAGAAGGGTTTCAGCCCGAAACATTGACTATTTATTCATTTCCATAGATGCTGCCTGACCTGTTGGGTTCCTCCAGCGCTTTGTATGTGTTGCTTTGTTTTTTTTATTATTTAGAGGTAAAACATGGTAACAGGCCCTCCCAGCCCAAAGAGCCCGTGCCATCCAATTTCACCCATGTGGCCAATTAATCTACTAATGCATTTATCTTTAGAGTAGCAGGGAAGACCCGCACGGTCAAGGAGAGAATGAACAAGCTCCTTCCAGAGGCAGCGGGAATTGCAATTGGGTCAACAGTGTTATGTGAATCGCTATGCTAAACAGACAAGGTGTCTAGAATCCAACAGGTTGTCATGGTCTACACTGGTCAACCCAGCTCCTCAAAAGCAGCCTGAGTAGCTTGGTTCTTTCAAGTGAAAAATTATTCTCACTTTATCATCTCTCTGAGCCTTTTTCATCCACTAGCATACAGTAGAAGCAAAATAACAATTCTTGGCGCAGATAGAATATAAGCTGCATAATGAAACAGAACATGAGAGATTCTGCAGATGCTGGAAATCCGGAGAAACATACACAAAGTGCTGAAGGAGCTCAGCAGGTCAGGCAGCATCTATGGAGAGGAATAAACATTCAACGTTTCAATCCGAGACCCTTCTTCGGGACTGGGAAGGAAGGGGGAAGACGCTAGAGTAAAAGAGGGGGGGGGGGAAGGGGAAGGAGAATAGCTAGAAGATGATAGGTGAAGGCAGGTGAGTGGAAAAAGTAAAGGGCTAGAGAGGAAGGAATCTGGCGGAAGAGCAGAGTTGACCATAGGAGAGAGGGAAGAAGGAGGTGACCCAGGGGGAGGTGATCGGCAGGTGAGAAGAGGTAAGGGGCCAGAGTGGGGAATAGAAGAAGAGGGGAGGGGTAAAGGAAAAGACTTTTACTGGTAGAAGAAATCAATATTCATGCATCAGGTTGGAGGTGATCCAACCTCACTGTGGCTTACAAGGAGGCCAGGCACCAACAATGAATCTGGTTGTGTACAGTGCTTTAACACCCAATACCTTGTTTGTCCTGGTTACATGGGAGCAGCAATAGGCCATTCAGCCCATCGAATCAGTCCTCCATTCCATCATGGCTGATTTATTGTCCCTTTCAACTCCATTCTCCTGCCTTCTCCCCATAACCTTTGAAGCCCTAATCAAGAACCTACCAACCTCCACTTTAAATATACTCAATGACTTGGCCTCCACAGACATCTGTGGCCATGAATTCCACAGATTCACCACCCTCTTACTGAAGCCATTCATCTTAATATTCTATTTCTGAGTGATCCATAAACCCTTGAACTCTATCCCAATAATCCTCTTTTGCACTATTAATTTTATTTTTATTGTAACTTACATAGTAAATTTTGTCTTTCCCTACACCGTTGCCCCAAAACAATAAATTTCTCCACACACATCAGTGATAATAAACCTGATTCTGATTCTGAACCTACCTATTATATGAGTATTTTAACTCAAATGCTTTCTGCTGTCTCTGGTATATTAAAGGCAGAACAGAGAGAAAGAGTTGGTGATGTTCACAGATTTTTTTTAAAGTGACAGCTTTTCTATGATAAATCTGTGGATAAAGCAAAGTAAGTGACTTGGAGATTGCAAGTATATTGATCAAGTTTGCAAACAGATTGAAACAGTAGACAGAGATGGGTCAGATAGAACCTGCAGTGTAAGTGCCTTGAAGAGAAATTAAAGCAGAAATGTACTGATAAACACAAGAGATTCTGCTGATGCTGTAAATGCAGAACCATGCACACAACATGCTGGAGGAACTCAGCAGGTCAGGCAGCATCAATGGAAATCAGTAAACAGTCGACATTTCTGGCCGAGAAACTTCATCAGTCCTGATACAGGGTCTCAGCCCAAAATGTTGACTGTTTATTCATTTCCATAGATGCTGCCTGACCTGCTGAGTTCCTCCAGCATTTGAATACACTGGTAAAATGTTACAGGGTAGGTAATATGAAGATGATTTTTTTAATAAAATATATTTTTAGTAGAAAATGTCATAGAATTCCTGTATAAACAACTTGCAACAATGAGTAATGACTTGTCAGTCCATGGCTTACTCTTTTGCCATGATGAGGCCACACTCAAGTTGAAAGAGCAGCTGTCACTACATTCAAACATAGCCTAAATGCAGAGCAAAAGACACTGAAGTGGGTCGATAGTTCATAGACTTTAGTACAAGCAGAGGTAGAGGGAAAAGAAAACAATAAATGCTAGGCCAAAAAGGGCCATTAACTAAAATTCTCAAATGGAAAATGAAGCCAACACTGTGGCTGAAAGAAATAACTAAACATTAAACAAATACTGCTAGTCTTCAGAGTCAGTTGACTTGACAGTCCAATTTCTCAGGCAAGGCCGAATGCAAGCAGGCAGCGAAATACTGCTGTGCTTTGCTCAAGTCTCAACAAGTGTTGCGACAAAAAGAATGGTGTTAAATACCATCACAATGAAATAATATTTAGCTGACATGTGCATACAGGCATCCCCCGCTTGACAAAAGTTCACTTTACGCCACTTCGCTTTTACAAAAGACCTACATTAGTACCTGTTTTTGCTAACTGAAAGAAATCCAAAGAGGATTTTTGCTTTTACGAGAAAAGGCACCTGCTTTAAACTTGTGTTTACTCCGAGAAAGACTACCATGACCGTGAAACCTTGTGCGGGCAGGTGTGTGCGTATGCATGTACGTGCCGATTTTTTTCTACATATCGATTTTTGGCTAAATCCTGATTCTGGTAAATGAAACTGCACTGTACATACATTATTTCTACTTTATATAGGCTGTGTATTTATCATATCATTCCTGCTTTTACTAGATGTTAGTGTTATTTTAGGCTTTATGTGCTATTTGGTAGGTTATTTTTCGGGTCTGGGAATGCTCAAAAATTTTTCCCATACAAGTTAATGGTAATTGCTTCTTCACTTCACGCTATTTCGGCTTATGAAGGGTTTCATAGGAACACTCTACTTTCCGATAGCAGGGGAAACTTGTATTCACAAACGCAATTGCTGTATCTGCTGTGCTGCCGAAGTCATGCTTGTGACAACAACACCTTATATTCCATCTGGATAGCCTCCAACCTGATGGCATGACATTGATTTCTCGAACTTCCGGTAATTGTTCCCCCTCCTCCCCTTCACCATTCTCTATTCTTGTTTCCTTCTCACACCTTCCCTCCTTACCTATCCATCACCTCCCTCTGGTTCTGCTTCCCCTTTCCTCTCCTCCATGCCCTTCAAACCCCTCCTATCAAATTTCCCCTCCTCCAGCCTTTTATCTCTTTCACCTATCAACTTCCCAGCTCTTTACTTCACCCCTGCCCCTCTCTCAGTTTCAACTATCACCAGCCACCTTGTACTTCTTCCTCCCCTTCCCCACCTTCTTACTCCGACTTCTCCCTCTTCCTTTCCAGTCCTGATGAAGGGTCTTGTCCTGAAGTGTAAACTCTTTACTCTTTTCCAGAGCTGCTGCCTGACCTGATGAGTTCCTCCAGCACTCCATATGCATTGCTTTGGATTTCCAGCGTCTGTAGACTTTCTTGTGTTAAAGAGCAACGCTTTACTTATTATACTTTATTATTGTCTACATCTGTATCATTGCTAATGTGTATTTTTATTTCTTGTCTCACTCTCTCTGAGTACGCGTGACATTTATCGATGCAATAACCAGGATGCATGGCAAAGGCATAGCTTCTTTTATTTAAAAACTAATGCTATTTGAATGAGAAAATTAGCAATTTCTGTCAATTTAGCTTTGCTTATGTGGGTAAAATTTTAAATATTCATTAAAATAACTCTAAATTGTGCTGTTCTTAAACATGGAATAGTGTTTGCCATCAGTGCATATGAATAGAACAGAGCTGAGAATTTGCTTTGATGAGCATTTAACAGATTTCAGATTACTTACTGGGATAGCGTGCTGCAGTATATATTAGTTTTTTTCTCTCTGCTAAATTGCCTCTGCGCTTTTTTGATTGGAATCTGTCCTAGTCCTTTGTTAGTCAAATTAACATTGGCGAATTTTGACTTCCTGCAAGTGGAACATTTAAGTATTGACAATTGGTGAAGTTAAATGACAGTTTCATTCTATAGACCAACAGCAATTGAGTTTCACAGCTCCAGCTAAAGTAATATACAGACAAGATCCTTGATTTACAACTAAGAGAGGAATGAGAGAGAGAGAGAGAGCTGAGGTTCCAAGATATCAAGCTCTATACAATCATTTTTAACTTGTTAACTTGACAGTTTTTTCACTGGAGAGAGTACCATTGTCCTGATTGATCTTTGGAGCACTCCTTTCTGATTTCTGCTCATTTTGAATGTGTCGAGGATCTCTGAAGATCTATCCTGGACCCAACAGCTACTAAGAAGGAGCAACAGTGGATATATTTCATTAGGAGTTTGAAGAGATTTAGTATGTCTCCAAAGATACTTGCAGCTGTCTACAGATGTGCCATGGAGAGCATTCTAACTGGCTGCATCACTGTCCGATATGGGCGTGGGGGGTTGTGGTGGGAGGGTTACTGCACAGGATCGAAGTAAGCTGCAAAGAGTTGTAAACTCAATCAGCTCCATCATGGGCACTAGCTTCCATAGTATCCAGGACATCTTCAAGAAGCGACGCCTCAAGAAGATGGCATTGATCATTAAGGACTCACATCACCCAGGACATGCCCTCTTCTCATTGCTGCTATCAGAGAGGAGGAACTGGAGCTGAAGACACACACTCAATGTGCTAAGAGGTAGCTAATGAACCATGTTTGTATAGAAGCCAGGTGAGAGGGTTACAGAATATATTTTATGTACTACACTGTACTGCTGCTGCAGAACAACAAATTTCATGACATATGTCAGTGATGATAATCCTGATTCTGATTTTGGTTCATTGAGATGAACCTACTCGAAATGAAGCCCAACCCTCACAGAATCTCTGACGCCTGTAGTGTTTACTTTCTTCTTTTCATATCGATAACATTTTTTCTACTCTAATACTGAGGCAAGCCAGTAATCTTTGTCCTACATTATCTTCGTATTGTAAATGCAAAGGCCGAAGATGAATTTCTGTCTTGTCACTTCATTCATAGTGCGTAGGAAGAAATTCTAAGAACCTGTGAGGGGTGATTGATAAGTTCGTGGCCTAAGGTAGAAGGAGTCAATTTTAGAAAACCTAGCACATTTATTTTTCCTACATTTACACACTTAGTCCAGTGGTTGTGGAGCACATGGATCCCTTCTTTGTAGAAGTTGGTGTCTTGGACCTGCAGAAGTGGTCCACAGCATGGGGTGATTGATAAGTTTGTGTCCTAAGGAGATGAGTTATTAACTTCAAACTTTCTGCATTTTCACTCAAAGAGTTGTCTTGCACGTGCATGTAACGAGAGCTGTATAACTCATCTCCTTCTACCTTAGGCCACAAACTTATCAATCACCCCTGCTGTGGACCACCTGGAGGTCCAAGATGCTCTTGTTACATACACATACAGTTCAATTCTTTGAGTGATAATGCAGAAAATTTGAAATTAATAACATCCCTTTCTACCTTAGGCCATGAACTTATCAATCACCCCTGCTGTGGACCACTTCTACAAAGAAGGGATCCGTATGCTCCACGCCCGCTGGACTAAGTGTGTACATGTAGGAGGGGACTATGTTGAAAAATAAATGTGCTAGGTTTTCTAAAATTGACTTCTTCTACCTTAGGCCACAAACTTATCAATCATCCCTCGTAGACTGTACAGCACAGTACAGGCCCTTCAGCGTACAACATTATCCTGACCCTTTAACCTACTGCAACCTCAATCTAACAGGTTTCTAGTTAGTTTATGTTTGTTATTGGACAATTCTCTTTTGGTAACCTGGCAAAATATTTCCAAGTCCAGATGTTCTGTAATATGGAAAGAAGCCTGCAGGTGGCGGTGTTATACATCTACTGTCCTTGACCTTTCAAAATTCAGGATGAGTTTCTAAAATTTTTATTTTATTATTTTTTTAATTGAGATACAGCACAGAAAAGACCCTTCCGGCCCCTCGAGTCACGCCACCCAGCAATCCACAATTTAATCCCAGATTGATTAGAGGACAATTTACAATGACCAATTAACCTACCAAACAGCACGTCTTTGGACTGTGCGAGGAAACTGGAGCACATGGAGAAAACCCACGCAGTCACGGGGAGAACGTACAAACTCCTCACAGGCAGCGGCTGGAATTGAACCTGAGCCGCCTGTACTGTAAAGCATTGTGCTAACCACTGCGCTACTGTGCTCCCTCAAGATCGTCCATCGCCATTCTTCAGTACCGGGGCTGCCCCTTTGAAATTCTGTGCCTAGACGGTGTTGAGATTCTGAGAGTTGATGCTGGTGCATCCATCACTGAGACAGGTGGAGAGAACTATGATTCTCTATGAAACTATGTCTCACTCTGGTTGATCCCAGGATTTCAGGATGCTGGACGTTCACCCTTTGATACCCAGCCTCTAACCACAGTGTCAAGTCGATGACCCTGGTCAAGTTAATGACAAGGGGTATGACGATGGTGACGCGTTTGCATGTCAAGGGCAGGAGGTTAAAGGTCAGGGGTTTTGCAACCTTTTTTATGCCACAGACCCCTAATATTAACCGAGAGATCTGTGGGACCTCAGGCTGGGAACCCCTGTTAGATGATCATTGCCTGTCGTGGCTGTTACTCGTCAGCCCACATTGGAAGGTCAAACTTGAAGGCAAAATAATGGCAGGATTCTTAACAGTGTGGAGGAACAGAGGAATCTTGAGGGCTACCTCCATAACCCACAGATTCACCAGCCTTTGGCTAAAGAAATTCCTCATTGTTATCTGTTCCAAAGCAGTGCCCTCCTATTCTGAGGCTGCTGTGGAGGTAAATTTAGAGTAGAGGTTGATAGGTTCTTGATTAGAAAGGGGTGCAAAAGGGAAAAGGCAAGAGAATGGGGTTGAGAGTAAGAATAAATCAGCCATGATTGAATGGTGGAGCAGACTTGATGGGCTGAATGGCTTAATTCTGCTCCCATGTCTTACGATCTTACTGTCTTCTTATGATATAATTCAGGCCAGTTTCTAAACTTACCTTAAGTCAGTCAGTGATCTATCATTATCCAAGATCTGGCACCTGAAGCTCTTGTGGACCTCGATATCAGTTTTACCTTCGTGCCACAGTCAATGATCAAGCTAACTGACGCTCGTTGCTGCTTGGGTGACCTCTAAGATAGTGACTAGTACCTATGAAATTGTGTTTTGGCAATGTGTTCAGGATAAGAGTGGGAAGAATTGGAGAGCTGCCAGCATGGGCCACTGCAAACTACTGGAAAAAAAAAGCACAGAACCGTGTGGTGTTCGTCGTTATTCTGCTGATGGTGTCCAAATGCTGAATCAGAATCAGGTTTAATATCACTGACATATGTCATGAAATTTGTTGTTTTGTGGCAGCAGTACAGAGCAATACATAAAAACAAACTATAAACTACAATAAGAAATATATATATTATATGGATTTTTCATTGTAATTTATAGTATTCCACAGTACTGCTACTGCAAAAAACAAATTTCATCATATTATATATATAAAACCATATAACCATATAACAATTACAGCACGGAAACAGGCCATCTCAGTCCTTCTAGTCCGTGCCAAATGCTTACTCTCACCTAATCCCACCTCCCTGCACTCAGCCCATAATCCTCCATTCCTTTCCTGTCCATATACCTATCCAATTTTTTTAAAATGACAAAATCGAAACTGCCTCTACCACTTCTACGGGAAGCTCGTTCCACACAGCTGCCACTCTCTGAGTAAAGAAGTTCCCCCTTGTGTTACCCCTAAACTTTTGCCCCTTAACTCTCAACTCAAGTAGTAATGCAAGTAGAGAGCAAAATTAGTGAGGTAGCATTCATGGGCTGGTTCATTGTCGGTTTGGAAATCTGTGGGTGGAGAGGGAAGAAGCTGTTCCTAAAACATTGGTGGCATCGTGAAACAACTGAAGCTTGGGGAGCTGAATTAGCAGACACTGTTACCGCAGAGATACCTTCAGCCAATCAGTGTATCTTTACGGATACTACCAGTAATCTCACCCTCTAGCATTCTAGGGCTCAGCTAGCTCACTGGTTCTTTAATCAGCATTCCCTGATTAAACCAGAACTTTAAAAAAACATTAAAGTTTAAAGTAAGTACAGTATACTGTATACAACCTTGAGATTCATCTCCTTACAGGCAGCCACAAAACAAAGAAACCCAATAGAACAGTATCCATTAAAACAGATGACTGTCAAACATCCAATGTGCAAAAATAAACGTACTGAACCGCAACGGCACATTGCTAGGTACAGTACATCAATGCATTCCCTGAGATATTTCAGCTGGCTTGATTCCATCCTTTCTCTTGCACAGGTTCCAGAGTTGGCTAGCAGGTGATAGTGGTGTAAGTCACAAGCCCAATGGATTCTGCAGGAGCTGGCAAGCTAGTGCAACTCACGCTGGAGGAGCTCAGCAAGTCGGGCAGCATCTATGGAGGGGAATAAGCAGTCAATGTTCTGGGCTGAGATGCTTCATCGGCACTGGAAAGGAAGAGGGCAGAAGTCAGAATAATAAGGTGAGGGGGAGGGAAGGGGAGAGAAATTACTGGATGTTAGAGAAATCAATATTCATGCTACGATAAGGCCACTCTCAGGGTGAAGGAGCAACACCTCATATTCATTGTAGGTAGCCTTCAACATAATGGTTTGAAGAATGATTTCGCCAACTTCTGGTAACTTTTATCCTTCCCCCTTCCCTCTTCTTCCATTCCCCACTCTGGCTCCCCTCTCAACTCTCCTCATCTGCCCATCATCTCCTCCTGGTACCCTTCCTTCTTCCCTTTCTCCCATGGGCCGTGAATCTAATCTCCTATTAGATTCCTTCTTCTCCAGCCCTTTAGCTTCTATCACCTCCCTGCCTTCTTACTTCATCCCCCACCCACCTGGCTTCACCATTCACCTTCTAGATTTTACTCCGTCCCCTCCCCCCACTTTCTTCATCCTTTGTTTCCAGTCCTGAAGAAGGGTCTTGGCCCGAAATGTTGACTGTTTATTCACTTCCATAGATGCTTCCTGACTTGTGTTCTTCCAGCATTTTGTGTATATTGTGCTGGATCCCCAGTGTCTGCAGAATCTCTTGTATGATTTTGAAACATTACCTGTTTCTCTCTCCACAGCTGTTTCCTGACTGGCAGAATGCTTTCGGCATTTTCTATATTTCATTCAGATTTCTAGTCTCTGGAGTTACTTTCCATTTTTCATATAATGTCCAGCTTCTTACCCATTCCCAATCTTTGACATTGTGGCTTTGAACCATCAAGGTCTGAAGTTCTGGAGTTGTCTTTTCAAGCCTCTACACCTTCTGTTTACTATTTGGGGCAATCGTTTGGTCATCTGCTTTCATCCTCCTTTTGTCTGGCTGTGAGGTTTGTACATTCTCCCCGTAACCGTGTGGGCTTCTATTGTGTGCTCTAGTTTCCTCTGACACTCTACTGTTAGTAATTTGTAGGCATGCTATGTTGGCACCAGAGACATGGCAACACTGGTGGGTGGCCTCCAATGTTGATTTGATTTTACACAAATGATGCATTTCACAGAATGTTGAGATGTACATGATTCTGTGATGTGACAGATAAAGCTAATCTGTATAATCTTAAACACAAGAGATTCTACAGATGGTGGAAATCCAAAGCAACACACGCAAGGAACTGAAGGAACTCAGCAGGTCGGGCAGCATCAATGAAAATTAATAAACAGTCATTGCTTCAGATCTGATCAGGTGAAGGGTCGCAGGGCTCAGACATTATCTCATTTTCTTTCCTTAGGTGCTGCTGAACACAAAGGTTTGGCAAGGTTTGGGGATGGAAGTGATGGAACGGGCCTTAACAAGGCCGAGAGGTTTTACAGAGAATGAGTTTCTCAGACTGGGAAGTAAAGCGGAGCAGTGAGCAACAGATTGAGGACAGACACTGTTCTTTAGACAGCGCAGTAACATGGTGATAAGTGCAATGCTTTACGTGCCAACAGTTACCGATGGGGGTTCAAATCCTGCCACTGTCTGTTTGTACGTTCTCCCCACGACTGTGTGGATTCCCTCCAAATGCTGCAATTTATCACATGTACGTCTAAACATACAGCGAACTGTGCCATTTGCACCATCAGCCAACAAACCCAAGGATGTGCTGGTGAGAGCCACAAGTGTCATTCCACTCTTCAGCCAACATAGTACGTTCAGCAGGACAACACAAGCAACAACAGCAAAACCAGCCCCTTTCCCACCCTCCCTAACACCACTGCACTCAAGTCAAGTCGTTTATTGCCATGTAACTATACACAGTGCCTATAAAAAGTATCCCTCCCCCCCACCCCGGAAGTTTTTATGTTTTATTGTTTTACAACATTGAATCACAGTGGATTTAGTTTGGCTTTTTTGACACTGATCAACAGAAAAAGTGAAAACAGATCTCTACAACGTGCAACAACACACACAAAATGCTGGTGGAACACAGCAGGCCAGGCAGCATCTATAGGGAGAAGCGCTGTTGATGTTTCGGGCCGAGACCCTTTGAAGATCCTGACGAAGGGTCTCGGCCCAAAACGTCGACAGCGCTTCTCCCTATAGATGCTGCCTAGCCTGCTGTGTTCCACCAGCATTTTGTGTGCTGTTGTTGTTTGAATTTCCAGCATCTGCAGATTTCCTCGTGTTTGCTCTCTACAAGGTGATCTAAGTTAATTACAAATATAAAACACAAAATAATTGATTGCTTATGCATTCACTCCCCTTTAATATGACACACCAAATCATCACTGGAGCAGCCAATTGGTTTGAGAAGTCACATGATTGGTTAAATGGAGATCTGTGATCAGTCAAGAGGTTTCAATTGATTGTAGTAAAAATACACCTGTTTCTGGAAGATCCAACTGCTGGTGAGTCAGTATCCTAGCAAAAACTACACCATGAAGACAAAAGAATACTCCAAGCAACTCCATGAAAATGCTATTGAAAAGCACAAGTCAGGAGATGGATACAAGGACATTTCTAAGTTACTGAATATCCCTTACAATACAGTTAAGTCAATCATCAAAAAATGGAAAGAATATGGTACAGCTATAAATCTAGCTGTCCTCAAAAACTGAGTGATCATGCAAGAAGGGGACTAGTGAGTGTGACTACCAAGAACTCATGACAACTTTGGCAGAGTTACAAGCTTCAGTGGCTGAGAAGGGAGAGACTGCACATACAACTACTCTTGCTTCAGCAGTCGCAGCTTTATGGGAGAGTGGCAAAGAGAAAGCCACTGTTGAATAAAAAACCCTCATGAAATCTCACCTAGAGAAGGTATGCAGGAGACTCTGAAGTCAGCTAGAAGAAGATTCTATGGTCTGATGAAACCAAAATTGAGCTCTCCGTCCATCAGACTAAATGCTATGACTGGCATAAGCTAAACACCGCACATCATCAGATACACACCATTCCTACCATGAAGCATGGTGGTGGCTGCATCATGTTGTGGGGATGCTTCACTGCAGGAGGCCTTGGAAGGCTTGTGGAGGTCGAGGGTCAAGTGAATGCAGCAAAATACAGGGAAATCCTGGCAGAAAATCTGATGCAGTCTGCAAGAGAACTGCGCCTTGGGTGAAAGTTTGTTTTTCAGCAAGTCAATGACCCCACGCCTAAAGCCAAAGCTACCCAGGAAAGGCTTAAAAACAACGAAGTTAATGTCCTGGAGTGGCCAGGTCAAAGTCCAGATCTCAGTCCAACTGAGAATTGTGGTGGACTTGAAGAGGGCAGTTCACTCATGAGCCCCATACAGTCTGACAGAGCTTGAGCGGTTTTTGTAACAAACCATGGGGAAAATTGTGCAAAGTTGATAGAGGCCTATCCACACAGACTCAAGGGTGTAATTGTTGCCAAAGGTGCATCTACTAAATACTGACTTGAAGAGGGTGAGTAATTGTGTAATTGATTATTTTGTGTTTAATAAATTTAGACCAGTGTGTAGAAATTTGTTTTCACTTTGACATGAAAGAGTCTTTTCCTGATGATCAATGTCAAAAAAAGCCAAAATGAATCCATTGTGATTCAATGTTGTAAAACAATGAAACAAGAAAACTTCCAAGGGGAGTGGGGTGAATAGTTTTTATAGGCACTGTACATGTTTACTGCCAAATGAGACCATGTTTCTCTGAACCAGGCTGTAAAACACAGTAGTATAGGTAACACACATAACAACTTATGAAAGTAAGGATAAAATCTACAGATGGACAACACATAAATAAACAAATTAAAGTGCATAAATTAGATATTGTGAGGTAGAGAGGAGATTAGCCAGGACACTTTGAATGTGATGTGACAGTGAGTTCAGAAGCCTAATGACCCGAGGGAAGAAATTGTTTCCCATCCTGACTGTTCCCGTTTTTATGCATCAGAGTCCCCTGTCTGATGGTAGAAAGTCAAAGAGGATGCTGGATGGACAGGCACACACAAACAGGCCTCTTTCCCTAGGACACCTCTCTGTCTTCACTGAAAGTATCAAGTGGATGTGACTGGCATCAGAGATCAGTTGCCTAGTTGTACATTGACTTGTAGTAAAAGCCCCATTTACCAGTCAAGGGCAAAACCATTTCTGTTTAATTTGTGAATGCAGTGCTTTGGGATTACTTTAAGTTTCTGATCTGGAGATTGCTGTTATGGAGCACTCTAAAATATTAATGCACATCTCTTCCTCCAGGGCTCAGTTTGAGCAATGTTGCTTTTAAGTTGCTATGACAAAGAGGCATTGATATGCAATTTAATTCTGGATGTCAGGCTCCGGGAATCAGTGCTGCTAAGAGTTCGAGAAATTGGCTTTGTAGGAAGATCATTTTAAAGGTACAAACTAAAAGAGATCATTCCTTTTATACTGTGCCTCATCACAGTTCAGATCTACTTGATGACTAAATTAACCATCTTTACCCAGAAGTTCAGCCTTAAGGCTTCAGCTTCAAAAGATGAAATGAATGAGTGGGAATAACGGGGGCCTTTTCTGCTTGGCTGCTGGTGACAGTATTGGGACCACATCTTTTCGCGTTATATGACAATGATCTGGAAGGTGGAATTATTTGCCAAGAATGTAGACGAAATGTAGATTAGGTGGAGGGGCAGGGAGTGCTGAGGAAGTAGGGAGTCTGCGGAAGGACTTGGATAGATTAGGATTATCTTCTTGGTTTTCACTACTGCCAGTCGTGCAAGTGCTGAAACTCAGGAATACCATCGCACGCAGATGTGGAAGGATTCTTCAGTGCTGTTTGCGTAACAGTTTTCTTTGACCAATCAGGGTTGTTAGCCCTGAGGTGAACCCACAAACCTGGAGGACCGGTGGACCACTCTTAGTCTGGCCTCTACCCTTTGACCTGTTTGGCATGGGTGACCCTACCAAGAGCTAAAGCATAAAGCTCTGACTCCAGCCAATGTAGCTCTCTATGTCATTGAGGCACACAAGCTTCCAAACCACAACAAGGTTGTGGTCCTCTAGGAGGAGAAGAAGAAATAAAGGCATAGACTATTTTCTAAACAGGGAACAAATTCAGAACTCTAAAGTGAAAAGGGACTTGGAATCTTAGTGTAGGATTCCCTAAAGATTAACATGCAGGTTGAATGGTAGTAAGAAAGGCAAGTGAAATGCTAGCTTGCATTTCGAGAGGACTTGAGTATAAGAGAGAGCAAAGATGTAATCCTGAGGCTTTATAATAAGCTCACACTTGGAATATGGTGAACAGTTTTGGGCTTCTTATCCAAGGAAGGATGTGCTGGCGTAGGAGAGGATCCATAGGAGGTACACAAGAATTATTCCGGGAATGAAAGAGTTAAAAATGAGGACCATTTGATGGCTCTGGGCCTGTACTTCATGGGGTTTAGAAGAATGAGGGGGTGGATCTCATTGAAACCTATCGAATATTGCAAGACTTAGACAGAGTCGATGTGGAGAGGATGTTTACAAAAGAGGGGTTGTCTGGGACCAGAGCTCAGGCTCAAAATACAAGCAAGTCCCTTTAGAACAGAGATGAGAAGTAACTTATTTAGCCAGAGGGTGGTGAATCTGGAGAATGCATTGCCACAGGTAGCTGTGGAGGCCAAGACATTGGGTACATTTAAAGCAGAGGTTGATAGGTTCTTGGTTAGTCAGGGTGTCAAAGGTTACTGGGATAAGAGGGATAATACATCAGCCAAGATGGAACGGCAGGGCAGACTTGATGGGCTGAATAGCCTAATTCTGCTCCTATTTCTTATGGTATTATAGACTAGGTCAACACTGTTCACTATTACAACTGAAATTGACTCCACCTATCCTTCTGTCCAGGATCAAGCCTGGTTGGATGCTGGGAGTCCAATGTCAGCCTTTGTTTGTGTTGGACTGGTGGGGCATTGTGGGATAGCGGGTATCTGTTTGATTGTTGGTTTGAGGGTGGCTAACAGGGCAAACATCATGAGGGTCTCTCCCCTCCTAAGGGAATTTGGGGATAGGGGGAGCTCTCAGCATAAGGAGTCATGCATTCAAGGTGAACAGAAGGCAGCACGAAGAAATCTGCAGACGCTGGAAATTCAAGCAACACACACAAAATGCTGGTGGAAAGCAGCAGGCCAGGCAGCGTCTATAGGGAGACGTCAGGCTGAGACCCTTCATCAGGACTAACTGAAAGAAAAGATAGTGGAAGGCAGAATTTGTTCTAGAATTCTCATTCCCATGAAGTTGTAAAGGCTGTTAGATCTAGTGATCTTGATCCACGGGTTATTCAGACATCAAAAATGAGACAAAAAACTTGGTGGTTATGGCTGTTTTATGCAGTGTTACAAGAACAACACATAGACAAAGAAAGACAAATGATTAAGATGTTGTGGTCACCTTATACAGTACTGTGCAAATGTCTTAGGCACATATGTATGGCTGAGGTGCCTATGACTTTTGCACAGAACAGTAGTAATTTTATGTATTGCAGTGTACTGCTGCCACAAAGAAACAAATTTCATGACATATGTGAGTGATGATAAACCTGATTCAGATATGGGTCTCTGTTGTGGTCTGAGAGTGGGAAGGGGGCAGGGAGAGGGGAAATCACGGTTGGGAAATGGAGAAGGGAGAGGGGTGGGAGCGGGAAGCCCCAGAGAAACCTTCTGCAATGATCAATAAACCAATTCGTTTGGAATCAGATGACTTTGCCTGGTGTCTCAGGGCTGGGTGTGTCTGTACCCACGCCACCCTCCATCCCTGGCACACCTTCTCTGCCACCTGTCCGACATCCCTCCCGCAGCACTCCACCCTTGCTCTGCCCAACATCCTTGCTCCGGCTAGATTTACAAACTTGTTCTCCGCTCCATGTTGACAAATGAAGTATGGTTGAAAATTCTTAGGTACTCTCGCTATATATACGTGCGCCTAAACTGTTGCACAGTATTGTACTGAAAACGAGCTCAGATTGGAGCCAAAGCACATTCCACTGATGACATGTAACCTATGATACAACCAGATTCAAATGAAGTGACACCTGCTGCAGAAAACTAAGAGGCTTGTAGAAAGACACATGGGTTAATAGGTAAATTGGCCGCATGGTTGTAATCAGGTGGGGGGGGGGGTGCTTGCTGGGCCAGAGGGGCCTGTTAACGTGCTGTATCACAACTGTCACTTCCTTCACTGTCAGTCCCATTGATTTTCTCAAGGAGTTGTGAATTTACTCTTCGATTTATTTACTGGGATCGATAACGATGATCAAAACCTGGAGGTCGATCGGAAGTCCGGCAGTCGAGGCCCAGTAGCCGAAGCCCTGGGTCTACGAGTTGCGAGTGCATTGGGGAAGTCGGAGGCCCCAAGTTTGTTCTTGCTGTTGCCTGTGTTGTTCTGTTGAACAATGAAGGCATGCAATGTTTGCGCTGGAATGTGTGGCCCCAGCCATATCCTTAGATTGTGTTGGCTGTTTATGCATTCAGTGCATGTTTCTATGAGTATGTAATAAATAAGTTCATTTGAATCTGAGCAGAGGAAGGAATTTCTATCTCTGGGGTCTTGCCATAAGTTCAGAATAACAGAGCTGTTTCCCTGAGGCTCAATGGTTAAGTAAAGATTGTAGCAATGAGAAAGGGGCATGCCCTGGATGGTGAGAGTCCTTAATGATGGTGCCACCTCTTGAGGTATCACCTTTCGAAGATGGTCTCGACGGTTGGGAAACCTGTGCCCATGACAGAGCTGGTTAAGTTTAGAACCCTCTGCAGCTTTTACTGATTCTGTGCAATGGTGTCTCTATACCAGATGGTGCTTCAACCAATCAGAATGTTCTCCACTGTACACCTGAAGAAATTTGCTAGAGTCCTTGGAGACATTCCAAATCTCCTCAAACTCCTAGTGAAATATAGCCACAGGCATGCCTTCTTCATAATTACGTCAATCTATTGGGCCCAGGATAAATCTTGACACCCAGGAACTTGAAGCTGTCTACAGAAATCCAGCTAGATACATACGAAATTGCAGATGCTGCAATGTGCAGCAACAAACAAGATGTGGAGAATTTTAACTGGTCAGGCAGCATCTGCAGAGGGGAAAGGGTAATCATGTCATAGATAGAGATCATTCATCTGGATTGTACATGTGCCTCATTAGACAATTAACAATTGTTCCATTTTAATCGTTAACAAGATGCTTTTGCCTACAGATCTGCCACTCACTGGATTTTTTTTTTGTTTTGCACACCATTCTCTGTAAACTCTAGAGACTGTAGTGCATGAAAATCCCAGGAGATGAACAATTTCTGAGATCTCAAAGCACCCTGTCTGGCACCCACAATCATTCCACTGGCAAAGTCACTTAGATCACATTTCTTCCCCATTCTGATGGCTTGGTCTGCATAACAATTGGATCTCTCGACCTTGTCTGCATGCTTCTACCCATTGATTTGCTGCCACATGATTGACTGTTTAGATATTCATATTAATGAACAAGTGTACAAGTGGGCCTAATACAGTTGCCATTGAGTGTATATCTTCAAATTAAAATTACATTGCAAGATTCAAGTTTATTTGTAATGTGTACCTCAAACCATACAGTGTAATGAGTCATTTATGTAAACAACCAACGCACCAGCGGGTGTGCTGGGGGCAGCCCACGTGAGGTGCTGCGCATTCTGTTGCCAAAATAGCATGCCCAAACTAACATTAATGCTAGTTGTTCAAGTTATTAAATTTTGACCCTCTTATCAGTGAAATTACTGATAAACATATCGTATATTCTAACACTTCCAGGAATTTATCCATTCAATATTCAGTCTTTTAGATTGCCACCATGTTGAGTTGCAAACGAGAATCCTCTCTCTCTCCTCTCTGGTCATGTTCCCGATTATCTTATGTATCAATTTTGTCTGTTGTCAATTCCTCAAGACCGCAACCACAGTGGAAATGCAACCACGGGAGTTAGTCAGGGAAAATGTCCCGGCAGTGCCTAGTCAGGACAGTCTACAGAACTCATCTAGTGAAGCTTTATGGGTGGAACTGAGGAGTGAGAAAGATTTGACCATGTTAATGGGGCTATATTACACACCACCCAACAGGCTGAGGGATCTAGAGGAACAAATTTGTGCTGAGATTGCAGACTGTTGCAAGAAACATATGGCTGTCATGTTAGGTGATTTTAACTTTTCACATATTGACCTGGGTCTCCTATAGTGTAAGAAGACTAGATAGGATAGAGTTCATCAAATTTGTTCAGGAAACTTTATTAGTACATAGATACCACAATGTTAGAGTGTGCAATACTTTATCTGCTATAGGGAATGAGTGAGGGCGGGTGACTGAAGTTTTTATAGAGGAACACTTTGCATCAAAGTAAATATGTAGAAAGATGGGTCTGGTCTGTGGGTTGAGATTGTAAATTGGAGAAAGGCCAATTTTGATGCAATCAGAAAGGATCTGGCAAGTGTGGACTGGGACAAGCTGTTTCCTGGCAAAGATGTACTTGGTAAGTGGGAGGCCTTAAAAAGTTAAATTTTAGAAGTACAAGGCTTGTATGTATGTGCCTGTCAGAATAAAAGCTAAAGTTAACAGGTTTAGGGAACCTTGGTTTTGAAGAGATATTGAGGCCCTGGGTAAGAAACAATAGGTGGGTAGAAACAAATGAGGTGCTAATGGAGTATAAAAAATACAAAAGAACACTTAAGAAGAAACCAGGAGGGTTAAAAGCAGGAATGAAGTTGCCCTAGCAGACAAGGTACAGGAGAATCCTAAAGTATGTTAAGAACAAAAGGATTGCAAGGGACAAATCAAGACGTACAAACAACCTGGATGAACTCAGTAGGTCGGGCAGCATCCATTGAAAGGAGCAGTCAACGTTTCGGGCTGAGACCCTTCGTCAGGACTGAAGAAGGAGGGGGCAGGGGCCCCATAAAGAAGGTGGGGGGAGGGTGAAAAACCAATCAGAGGAAAGATAAAGGGGTGGAGAGGGGAAACAGGGAGGGGATAGGCAGGAGAGGTGAAGAAGGAATCTAAGGGGAAAGCACTATGGGTAGTAGAAGAAGGCAGAGTCATGAGAGAGGTGATAGGCAGCTAGAGGAGGAGGCAGAATGAAGGTGGGATGGGGAAGGGAGAGGGAGGGAATTACCGGAAGTTGGAGAATCCGATGTTCATACCAAGGGGCTGGAGACTACCCAGATGGTATATGAGATGTTGTTCCTCCAACCGAAGTTTGGCCTCATCATGGCAGTAGAGGAGGCCATGTATGGACATATCCGAATGGGAATGTGAAGGAGAGTTGAAGTGAGTGGCAACCGGGAGATCCTGTCTGTTGTGGCGGACGGAGCGGATGTGCTCGACGAAGCGGTCCCCCAATCTGCGTCGGGTCTCGCCGATGTAGAGGAGGCCACACCGGGAGCACCGGATGCAATAGATTACCCCAACAGACTCACAAGTGAAGTGTTGCCTCACCTGGAAGGTCTGTTTGGGGCCCTGAATGGTGGTAAGAGAGGAGGTGTAGGGACAGTTGTAGCACTTAAGGGGTAAGTGCCAGGTGGGAGATCTGTGGGGAGGGACGTGTGGACTAGGCAGTCACGGAGGGAACGATCCCTGCGAAAAGCAGAGAGGGGTAAAGAGGGAAAGATGTGCTTAGTGGTGGGGTCCTGTTGAAGGTGGTGGAAGTTGCGAAGGATAATATGCTGGATCCGGAGGCTGATGGTGTGATAGGTGAGGACAAGGGGAACTCGGTCCCTGGTGTGGTGACGGGAGGATGGGGTGAGGGCTGAAGTGTGGGAAATGGAGGAGATGCGGGTGAGGGATTAACAACATCTCATATACCGTCTGGGTAGTCTCCAGCCCCTTGGTATGAACATCGGATTCTCCAGCTTTCAATAATTCCCTCCCTCTCCCTTCCCCCATCCCACCTTCACTCTGTCTCCTCTTCTAGCTGCCTATCACCTCTCATGACTCTGCCTTCTTCCTCTACCCATAGTGCTTTCCCCTTAGATTCCTTCTCTGGCCTATCCCCTCCCTGCTTCCCCTCCCCCACCCCTTGATCTTTCCTCTGATTGGTTTTCCACCCTCCCCCCACCTTCTTTATTGGGCCCCTGCCCCCTCCTCCTTCAGTCCTGACGAAGGGTCTCGACCCGAAACGTTGACTGCTCATTTCAACGGATGCTGCCCGACCTGCTGAGTTCATCCAGCTTGTTTGTACATCTTGTTTTGACCACAGCATCTGCAGTGTACTTTGTGTTTGCAAGGAACAAAATTAATCCTCTGAAAGATCAGAATGAAACCAAAAGAGAAGGTGTACATCTTAAATCAATTTTTTGCATCTGTATTTACTCAAGACATGGACACAGTCTATAGAAGTGAGGCAAAGCAGCATCAAATTCATGGACACTGAGCATATTACAGAGTAGGAGGTGTTTGCAGTCTTGAGGGAAATTAGAGTGGATAATTCCCCAAAGCCCAACTAGGTGTTTCCTTGGACCCTGTGGAAGGCAAGCGCATAAATTTCCGGGGCCCTAGCAAAGATATTTAAATCGTCAAGTCAAGTCACTTTTATTGTCGTTTCGACCATAACTGCTGGTACATTACATAGTAAAAATGAGACAACGTTTTTCAGGACCATGGTGTTACACGACACAGTACAAAAACTAGACTGAACTACGTTAAAAAAAAACAACACAGAGAAAGCTACACTAGACTACAGACATACACAGGACTGCATAAAGTGCACAAAAACAGTGCAGGCATTACAATAAATAATAAACAGGACAATAGGGCAAGGTGTCAGTCCAGGCTTTGGGTATTGAGGAGTCTGATAGCTTGTGGGGAAGAAACTGTTACATAGTCTGGTTGTGAGAGCCCGAATGCTTCGGAGCCTTTTCCCAGATGGCAGGAGGGAGAAGAGTTTGTATGAGGGGTGCGTGGGGTCCTTCATAATGCTGTTTCCTTTGCAGATGCAGCGTGTAGTGTAAATGTCCATGATGGTGGGAAGAGAGACCCCGATGATCTTCTCAGCTGAACTCACTATCCGCTGCAGGGTCTTGCGATCCGAGATGGTGCAATTTCCGAACCAGGCAGTGATGCAGCTGCTCAGGACGCTCTCAATACAACCCCTGTAGAATGTGATGAGGATGGGGGGGGGGGGGTGGGAGATGGGCTTTCCTCAGCCTTCGCAGAAAGTAGAGACACTGCTGGGCTTTCTTTGCTATGGAGCTGGTGTTGAGGGACCAGGTGAGATTCTCCGTCAGGTGAACACCAAGAAATCATCCTTAGCACCAGGGAAGGTACAGGAGGATTGGAGGATAGCCAATATTGTTCCGCTGTTTAAGAAAACCTCTAAAAGTAAACCAGAAAATTATAAGCTGGTGAGCCTGACATCATTAGAGGGAAAGTTATTGGAATGTATTCTAAGGGAATGGATATATGAGTATTTGGATAGTCATGGACTGATTAGGTTTAGTCAGCATGGCTTCATTCATGGTAGGTTGTGTCTAACCAATCTTATAGAGCTTTTCGAGGAAGTTACCAGGAAGGTTGATGAAGGCAAGGCAGTGGATGTTGTCTACATGGACAGTAGCAAGGCATTTGACAAGGTCTCACACGGCAGTTTCGTCAAGAAGGTTCAGTCGCTCAGCATTTAAAATGAGGTAGTAAATTGGATTAGACATTGGCTCTGTGGGAGAAGCCAGAGAGTGGTAGTAGAGGGTTGCCTCTCTGACTGGAGGCCTGTGACTAGTGGTGTGCAACAGGGACCAGTGCTGGATCCATTGTTGTTTGCCATCTATATCAATGATCTGGATGATAATGTGGTTAAATGGATCAGCAAATTTGCAGGTAACACCAAGTTTGGGGGTGTAGTGGATAGTGAGGAAGGCTATCATAGCTTGCAGCAGGATCTGGACTAGCTGGAAAAATAGGCAGAAAAATGGCAGTTGATATTTAATATAGACAAGAGTGAGGTGTTGCATTTCAGTAGGACCAAACAGGGTAGGTCTTACAGAGTGAATTGTAGGGCACTGAGGAGTGCTGTAGAACAAAGAGGTCTAGGAATACAGGTCCATAATTCACTGAAAGTGGCATCACAGGTAGATAGGATTGTAAAGGAATCTTCTGGCCTATTGGCCTTCATAAATCAAAGTATTGAGTACAGGAGATGGGATGTTGAAGTTGTATAAGATGTTGATGAGGCCTAATTTGGAGTATTGAGTGCAGTTCTGGTCACCTACAGGAAAGATGTGAATAATGTTGAAAGAATGCAGTGAAAATGTGCAAGGATGCTGCCAGCACTGGAGGAGTTTGCACAGTACCGTATATAAGTAGTGCAAAAAGCAAGCAAAAATAGTGAGATTGTGTTCATGCGTTTGTTCATTGTCAATTCAGAAATCTGATGGTGGAGGGGAAGAAGCTGTTCCTAGAACATTAAGTGTGTTCCTTCAGACCTCTGTGTGTCCTTTCTGATGCTCATAATAAGAAGACAGCACATCCTGGGTGATGGAGGCCCTCAATGATGGATACCATCTTCTTTAAGTTATTGCTTTTTGAAGATGTCCTCAATGGTGGGGAGGCTAGTGCCCGTGATGGAGCTTGCTGCGTTTGCACCCTTCTGCGGTTTTTTCCAATCCTGTGCCTTAGCCCCTCCATACTAGATGGTGATGCAACCAGTGAGAATGTAAACCTTAGACTTTCTTTAAGGCAAAGCGCAGTAATGCAAAGTTTACTCAGTTCATTGCTGATCTTCTAATTTTATTCTTGCTGCAGCTGGATGTGTGAAAATATGATTGCATTCTGCCTTGGCATTCATATTAAACCATTATTTGTGTGGCAGTATTTCTACTGACACAGCAGAGTGAGAAGTGTCTGCCATAACCACAGAGATACAGCAGGGGACCTTTCAAAATCATCGAATGTCCTAGTTTGTAAGCTTGGCATTTAATCAGGTCTCCACAGATCGTGTCACTGTTGTAATCATTTCCATAAGTTATACCTAAAGTTTAAATGGATTATCTTATTAAGTACTTAAAGACAATGGCCAAATTTCTGTTTTTTTTTATGACTGCTTTATTCCTTGGAGTGTAGGTGACCGAGGAGTGACCTTATAGAAGGCTATAAAATCCTGAGGGGCATAAATAGGATGAATGCATGCGGTCTATTTCCCAGGGAAAGGGAATCAGAAATTTAGAGGGCATAAGTTTAAGGTGAGCGATGGACTTAAAAGAGACCTGGGGGGCAACATCTTCATGGAGAGCATGGTGGATGTAATTGGTTTATTGTTGTTGCATGTACCGAGATACGGTGAAAAAGTTTGTTTTACATGACAAATCATAAGTACCTTGTGTAGTACAAAGGGAAAATAATAGAATGCAGAATATAATGTTTGAGTTATAGAGTCCCCAAGTTATAAAACACTACAGCTCAGTAACAGGCCGTTTGGCCCATCTAGTCCAACCCAAACTGTTATTCTACGTGGTCCCATTGACCTGAGCCCGGATCATAGCCGACCATACCACTCCCATGCCATGTATCCATCCAAACTTCTCTTAAAAGTTTAAATCAAACCCCCATTCGCTACTTCCACTGGGAGCTCATTCCGCACTCTCATTATGCTCTGAATGAAGAAGTCCCTGCTCAGGTTCCTCTTAAGTGTTTTGCCTTTCACCCTAACCCACGACCTTGAGTTCTAGTCTCACCCACTGCTTGCATTTATCCTATCTATACCCCTCATAATTTCTTATACTACTTTAAGATATCCCCTTATTTTCCAATGCTCCAGGGAGTAAAGTCCAAACCTACTCATCCTTTCCCCATAACTTGGGTTCTTAAGTCCTGACAAGATCTGTGTAAGTTACAGAGAAAGTGATCTGCTGAAATGGCCATGAAGAGGTAGATTGTGAGGTCAAGAGTTCATCTGTATCAGATACGAGCTCCACTGGCAAGTCTTTCAACCATGGGATGGAAGCTGTCCTTGAGCCTGGTCGTCCTTGTCTGTGTGCCTTCTACCCATTGTAAGGGGGAAGAAGAGAGAATGGCCAGAGTGAAGAGGCGAGGCAGGCCCATTAGCAATATTTAAAGCACATTTAGACAGGTACATGGATGGGAAAGATTTAGAGGGAGCTGGGCTAAGGGTGGACAAGTCAGACTTAGATGAGCAGCTTGGCCAGCACGGGTGAGTGGGGTCAAAGGGCATGTTTCTGTGCTGTATGACTCTACAACACATCTGCAGGCTTTATGATATCGTGCCACCACTATTGTCCATCCCCACCCAAATTTTATTCTCTGGCCGTGGCTGACTGCCGTTCACCATCACGCTCAAGCACGCAGAAGCCCAGATGAAGACTGTGAGATAGTCAAAGCTCAGACCTCATCTGATATCCAAGAGGCAGCAGGATCACTCCAGAATCACCAGGGAGGGAGGAATCTCCATCAGGTAGAAGCCTCCGTTCACTACTACAGACAACTGTTTGGGAATAGAATTAAAATCCAACCCAATTATAGCCAACTTGAACCCTAGTACTAATAATTATTTTTCTAACTTAATCCACACTGGATATATTTGCTATTTAGTACATACTAATGATCACAAACAGGAGGATGGTAGTAATATAGAAACATAGAAGCATAGGAAACCTACAGCACAATACAGGCCCTTCAGCCGACAATGCTGTGCCAAACATACACATACTTTTGAAATTTTAGGCACATCATCCTGTCCCCAGCCCATGCCTGCACTATTTTCATCTGGGTTGAAATCTTAATGGTCTAGAAACTCTGTCACCCAGCAAACACTATGCAGTAGTCTTTTATTGGAAATCCAAGAACTAACTGTAGATATAGGAGACTGCAGATGATAGAATATGAATGAATGGACAAAATACTCGGTGTTATATTTGAATGCACGGAATATAGGGAATAAGGTAGGTGATCTTTTAGTTCAGTTAGTGATTGGAGAGTATGATGTTGTGTGTGTCTTTGAGTTGTGGCTGAAAGAAGATCACAGTTGGGAACATGCCATTGTATTAAAAGTACAGGCATGTAGACAGGGGGTGGGATGAATCTGTAGGTAAAAAATGAAATCAAATCCTTAGAAAGAGATGACATGTGATCAGAAGATGTAGAATCCTTGTGGGTAGAGTTAAGAAATTGCAAGTGTTAAAAGACCCTGGTGGGAGTTATATACAGGCCTCTGAAGAGTAGCCAGGATGTGGGCTACAAATTACAATGGGAGATAGAACAGGCATGTAGAAAGGACAGGGTTGCGATGATCATGGGGGATTTCAATAAGCAGGTCGATTGGGAAAATTAGGTTGATGCTGGATCCCAAGAGAGGGAATTTGTAGAATGCATATGAGATGGCTTTTTAGAGCAGTTTGTGGTTGAGCCCAGTAGGGAAAAACCAATCCTGGATCAGGTGTTATGTAATGACCCGGATTTAATTTGGGAGCTTTAGGTCAGTGAACCCATAGTAAGCAGTGATCATAATATGATAAGTGGAGTAAATGGAGTTACAGGGGCGTAAGAGAGGAGCTGGCCAAAGTTGATTGGAATGGCACACTAGCAGGGATGATGGCAAAACATAGGAAAGATACATCCCTAAGATGAAATATTCTAAAGGGAGGACAGGGGATCTATGGCTGACAAGGGAAGTCAAAGGTAGCATAAAAGCAAAGTAGTGGGCATATAACATAACAAAAATTAGTGGGAAGATAGAGGATTAAGTTTAATCACCAACAGAAGGCAACTAAAAAATTTAATCAAGAGTGAAAAAATGAAATATTGAAGGTAAGCTAGCCAATAATATAAAAGAGGATACATGAAGATATTTTCAGATATACAAACATCTGAAGGGAGGGTGCAGAGGAGATTTACAAGGATGTTGCCTAGATTGGAGGGTGTACCTTATGACAACAGGTTTAGTGTACTTGGCCTTTTCTCTTTGGAGTGACGGAGGATGAGAGGTGACCTGATTGAGGTGTATAAAATGATGAGGGGCACTGATCATGTGGATAGCCAGAGGCTTTTTCCCAGGGCTGAAATGGCTAACATAAGGGGGGCATAGTTTTAAGGTGCTTGGAAATAGGTACTGAGGGAATGTCAGGGGTAAATTTTTCATACAGAAAGTGGTGGGTGCGTGGAATGCACTGCCAGCGGTGGTGGTGGGAGGTGGATACAATAGGGTCTTTTAAGAGCCTCTTAGATAGGTACATGGAGTTTAGAAAATAGAGGGCTATGCGCTAGGAAAATTCTAGGCAGCTTCTAGAGTAGGTTACATGGTTGGCACAACATTGTGGGTCAAAGGGTGTGTAATGTGCAGTAAATTTCTATGTTCTATAAACAACAAGAGAGATGGGAGTAGGTATTGGACTACTGGAAAATGATGCTGCAGAGGTAGTAATTGCAGACAAAGAAATGGCAGATGAACTTAACAATTGGGACATAAAACATAGACATTTACAGCACAGTACAGGCCCCTTGGCCCACAATGCTGTGCTGACCATGTAACCTACACTAGAGTAGGTTATAGTCAGCATGACTTCAGTGGTTGGAAAGATTTTGGAGTCTATTATTAAGGACGAAGTTTTGGGGAACTTGGTGGCACATGATAAAATAGGCTAAAGTCAGGATGGTTTTCTAAAGAGGAAATCGTGCCTGGCAAATCATTTGGAATTCTTTGAGAAAATAAAAAGTAGGGTAGACAAAGGAGAGTTGGTGGATGTTTTGTACTTGGATTTTCAGAAGGCCTTTAACAAGATGCTGCACAAGGGGCTGCTTAACAATTTAAGAGCCCATGGAAAGATACTAGCATGAATAGAGCATTAGCTGATTGACAGGAAACACATAGTAGGAATAAAAGGAGCCTTTTCTGGTTGGCTGCCAGTGACTAGTAGTGTTCCACAGGGGTCTGTGTTGGGACTGCTTCTGTTTACTTTATATGTCAATAACTTGGATAATGGAATTGATAGCTTTGTTGCAAAGCTTGCGGACAAGGTTCAAGAGAATAATTCCAGGAATGAAAGGGTGATCGTGTATTGATTGAAGGCTCTGGGCTTGTACTTGCTGGAAATTAGAAGAATGATGGGGATCTCATTGAAACTTATCAAACGTTGAAAGGCCTAGATGGAGTGGATGTGGCGAGGCTGTTTCCTATAGTGGGTGAGCCTATGACCAGAGGAGAGTGATGTTTATTTAGGACAGAAATGAGGAGGAATTACTTTTGGCAAAGGTTGTTGAATCTTTGGAATTCATTGTCACCAACAGTTGTGGAGGCTAAGTTATTGAGTATATTTAAGGCCTTGCAAGCAGAACAAGTGCTGCACCTCCTCCCTCACTACCATTGAGGGCCCCAAAACAGTCCTTCCAGGCGAGGCAACAATTCACCTGTGAGGCTTTTGGGGTCATATAATGCATCCGGTACTCCCAGTGTGGCCTCTTGTATGTTGGTGAGACCTGACACAGATTGCGAAACCATCTCACCGAGCTCCATTCGCCAGAAGAAGCGTGATCTTCAGTGGCCACCGACTTTAATTCCACTTCCCATTCCCACTCTGATATGTCAAGCCATGGCATCCTACTGTTGCAATGAGGCCACACGCAGGATAGAGGAACAACACCTTATCTTCCATCTGAGTAGCCTTCAAACTGATTGCATGAACATATGAACATCGATTTCTCGAACTTCTAGTAATATCCCCCCCTTCACCATTCCCCATCCCCTATTCCTTCTCTCACCTCATCTCCTTGCCTGCCCATCTCCTCCCTCTGGTGGTCATCCCCCTTTACTTTCTTCCATGGCCTTCCGTTCTCTCCTATTGGGCTTACCCTTCTCCAACCCTATATCTCTTTCACCAATCAACTTCCCAGCTCCTTACTTCATCCCTCCACTTCACGGTTTCACCTATCATCTTGTGTTACTCCATTCCCTCTCCTGCCTTTTAAATCTACTCCTCATCTTTTTTTTTCCCTCCAGCCCTGCCGAAGGATGTTGGCCTGAAACATCGACTGTACTCTTTTCCATAGATACTGCCTGACCTGCTGAGTTCCTCCAGCATTTTGTGTGTGTTGCTTGGATTTCCAGCATCTGCAGATTTTCTCTTGTTTAAGGCAGAGGTTGACGGGTTCTTGATTAATTATGATGTCAAGGGTTACGGGGAGAAGGCAGCAGAAAGAGGTTAAGAGAAATAAAAAATCAGCTGTGATGGAGTGGTGGATCAGGTTCAATGGGCTGAACAACCTAATTTTGCTCCTATAGTCTTATGGATCAGGCAACTTTTTTGAAGGGAAAGATACAGGCAACATTTTAGGTTGAAAATCTTCAAAGTCAAAAATCATGCGTATATGTTACCTTGAGGTTCTTTTTCTTGCAGGCACTTACAAGAAAGTAAAGAAACACAATAGAACTTATGGAAAACTATAAATAAACAGGGACTGACAAACAACCAATGTGCAAAAGAAGACAAACAAGAGAAAATCTACAGATGCTGGAAATCTGAGCAACACACACAAAATGCTGGAGGAACTCAGCAGGCCAGGCAGCATCTATGGCAAAAAAAAGTACAGTCGACATTTCAGACAGAAACCCTTCGGCAGGACTGTAAAAGAAGTCAAACTGTGCTTCTGGATTGATTTGAACTGAGAGGGGATGCAAGCAGTATAAAGAGCTGAGTATTACTCTGCCTGTCTATCCTCTATCTTTCAGTCCTGATGAAGGGTCTCAGTCTGAAATGTGGACCGTCCATTTCGCTGCACAGATGCTGCCTAACCCATTGAGTTCCTCCAGCACTTTGTTTGTTGTGCGGTAACTGTAACCGGCCTTTATTGCATCTTTAAGTCCATTAAATTGTTTCTGTCTCCTCCCTATACCTAATGCATTGTGCTCAGAGATACTCAACTTCATCAAGGTCACAAACCCCAAAAGAGTTAACTGTTCACAGAAACACCCTGCGTGAGACCCATAAAACTATAAAATTTCCAGACTTACAGAACTTGTAACCATCAGGATGGAGGTTAATACCATTAGGAACCTGAAGACCCACACTCAGTGATTCAGGTGCAGATTCTTCCTTTCCGTAATCAGATTCCTGAGCACTCGATGAAAACCACCCTGTGATTCCCTTTACTTGCATTTTTTGGGGTAATTCATAGATTTCTATGACTTTGTACTATAGCGTTGCCACAAAAGAACAAATTTCACCTCATATGCCAGTGATAGTGATGAATTTGATTCTGATTCTGTGACTATTTTTTCCCTTGCCAGCTCTTTGAGAGATTACATGTTTGGTTCCAGACCCATTTGTCCTGAGATGTTCTCTTTACAAGTTGTTATTAATTTTTCTTATAAAACCAGCAGGATGTTTAGACATATCTTCTTTGTCCAATGTACGATCAGATTACAGAAGCCAGCAGTATATCAAGTTCTGGGGGAAGGGAAGAAGAGGCAATAAATGTCAGCCTCTCAGAAGGTCCATATCACTGACAAATTTTCAGATTTTCAAAAATAGGATATTAGTGTGAATGAATGGTTTTGATCATCTGCATACAGGAAAGATATCAATAAGATTGAAAGAGTGCAAGGAAAGTTTGCAAGGCTGTTGCCCGGGCTTGAGGACCTGAGTTATAGGGAAAGACTGGGTGAATGCAAGCAAGCTTTTTCACTAAGGTTGGATGAGACTTGGTTTAAAGGTGAAAGATGAAATGTTTAAGGAGAACTTTGGATGTTTGCATGGATGGGAGGGGTCTGCAGGGCTATGGTCCAGGTGTGCGCCAATGGAACAAAGCAGAATAATAGTTCAGCATGGACTAAATGGCCCAAAGGGCCTGTTTCTGTGCTGTAGTGTTCTATGACTCTATAACAAAGATGTTTGGAAAACAAACTATTACTGTAATGAATCTTGCCCCGTGCAGGGCACCAGAAACATTGGTGTCTGAGTTTTTTGGAGTACCTGAATTGGTTAATTGTTGTTTAATGACAGTCATTAATCATTCAGGGTTCCTTGTGCTGTTTTCGAGGGACTTGCTCTTTGTAATGTGGTCTCCTGGTGCCTTCTGTATAAACTTGTTAAGTTTACTTTAATAGGCTCAGGGATCCCATGTTACTTGGATTATTTAAATGGATACTAGATTACCACGAATCGCAGGGTTTGAGTTTTGAGAATGATACTATTCGTGATGTCGCTCGGCCAAGCCACCAATGTTCTTTTGGAATTTTTATGAATAAACTTGTGCCGCCTTCTCTACATCAGAGTCTGTTGTTCCTCTGCGCGTGGGTTCCGATATTGCCAGTGCACATCGTGACAGATCTTTTCCATTTGGAGACATGAGAGACTGCAGATACTGGAACCTGGAGCACAAACAACTTTGCTGGAGGAACTCAGTGGGTCAGGAAGTGTCCATGGAGGGAAAAGGGGGATGGTCAGCATTTCAGGACTCTGCTGCAGATGGTTGACCCAAAGTGTTGACTCTTCCCCTGCCTCTACAGATGCTGCCTGGCCCACTAAGTTCCTCCAGCAGATCTTTATTTTGCAAAATTACTAATATTCTGGAACAAAGGCTCCACCTGCAGCGAGGTTATCAGAATCTAAGCACAATGCACCCAAAAAATTACTTGTGACTGTTCCCTTGCCTTTAAAGCCAGACCGTGAAAAGGATTCTGACTTCATGGCAGATCTCGAAATTGTCCTCCCGTCATCCGACAGCGAGCTTGCAACAATCCTACTTGCCTGTTCCTTTGAATCTATCACCCCGCTCTCTCCCTGGCTTGGGGTTGAGGAAGACCGGTCCCCACTCTGAGTCTGCGTTGGCTGATGGGGCTAATGGGAGAAACAATGAGTGTGCCGCAAGGGGGTGGGAGAGGTGAGGGGAAAGGAAGAGGTTGGTGGGGCAGTTGATTAAGAAGTCTGGGAGATGTCGCACTCCTTCCTCCTTTGGCTTGGTAACCACCGGGACCTGATGTTTCTTATTGTGTTGATGGGTATTCTCTCTCTATTTTGACAACTCGTAGGCCAAGTTGATGAAGATGTTCTTGAGGAAGCTTTCTGAACATCTTTGGAGTGTTTTTTTTCTTCTGTCCTGCTGGTGACCTCTTGACATGTCTGTTTCAAACATTTAACATAGGGTCTCCACGTGACTTCAGAGGGAGGCACGGTAGCATAGAGGGCAACGCAGAAGCATAGCATAAAGGTTTACAGAGCCAGCCATCAGGGTTCAATTCCCCCCTCCCCCACTTTCTGTAAGGAATTTGTATATTCTCCCCAAGACCATTTGTATATCCTCTGGGTGCTTCGCTTTCCTCCTACATTCCATGGAAGTACGGGTTGGGTTTAGTAAGTTGTGGACATGCAATTTTGGCACTAGAGGCATGGTGACACTCATGGGTTGCCGCCAGTACATCCTTGGATTGCGTTGGCCATTAAAGCAAACAACGCATTTTACTATGTTTCAATGTTCAAGTGACAAATGAAGTTAATCTTTCCTTTTCCTTTTAGATCTCTACTAATAGAATCAACACCTTACCGTCTTCTTCGGCTGTTCATCGATTTCGATGTTGACTGAGGCCTGGGCAGGGTTGTATGGAAGACCGGTAGTTGCCCAAGCTGCAGGTCTCCCCTCTCCATGACACTGATGTTGTCCAAGGGAAGGGCACTAGGCGACAGAGCTTAGCACCGGTGTTGTCACAGAGCAACATGTGGTTAAGTGCCTTGCTCAAGGACACAACACACTCAGCTGAGGCTCGAACTAGCGACCTTCAGATCACTAGACCAACACCTTAGCCACTTGGCCATGCGCCAACACACTGTTCGCTAAAAGGACACAACGGACCACTTATTTCAGTATTTCACACTAGTAAAGAACATAAAATTACAGGTAGTGCGATGAATGTAAATAAAAATGTATCATAAAAATAGTGTGTTGTGAACTTCTCACACATTGTTGCGCCAGCACTGATATTTTATTGGGAGTTACTACCTTTAACAAAGGTTGTTTTTTCTGGTTGGCGATCGCAAGTCATTAAGTGTGTAATTTGTCAGGTATTGAGTGTTTGGACCATAAGACCATAAGATATTGGAGCAGAATTAGGCCTTTTGGTCCATTGAGTTTGCATCACCAT
The DNA here is from genome assembly GCF_048418815.1 of Hemitrygon akajei. Lineage (NCBI taxonomy): Eukaryota > Metazoa > Chordata > Chondrichthyes > Myliobatiformes > Dasyatidae > Hemitrygon > Hemitrygon akajei. The sequence goes on along the minus strand of NC_133153.1, from coordinate 35,894,561 downwards.
TTCATCATGGCTGATGCAGTTCACTCTCAGCCCTGTTCTCCTGCCTTCTCCCCATATCCCTTCATGCTAATCAGGAATCTATCAACCTCTGCCTTAAATATGCATAAAGTCTTGGTTTCCATAGCCACATGTGGCAATGAATTCCACAGATTCACCGCTCTCTGGCTAAAGAAATTCCTCTTTATCTTCATTCTAAATGGAGGTCTCTCTATTTTGAGGCTGTGTCATCTGGTCTTAGACTCTCCCACCAAAGGAAACATCCTCTCCACATCCACTCTATCAAGGTCTTTCAACATTCAATAGGTTTCAATGAGAGCCCCCTTCATTCTTCTGAATTCCAGTGAGTACAGGCCCTGAGCCATCAAATGTTCCTCATATGATAATCCCAGAATCATTCTTGTGAACCTCCAATGTCAGTACATCCTTTCTTAGATAAGGTCCAAGTGTAACTCTAGGTGAAACCATTCGTATACTAGATTGCATATTGAAGAATGTGTGCAGACTTACTGTCGCTATTCGGATAGTGTTTAAAAATGTATGGCGGTTTTGCTTGGGGCATAATTCCAAGATGCAAATGATGTTCTACCTCCATCATCTCTCTTGCTGTGCAGCAACAACTAACGATCCCCCAACATTACATTGGGATTGAGTTTGGGATGATGTTCCTTCAGAACACTGATCCAAAGAGATAAATAATGGAATTCTGCAGGTTCAGAGTTCAAAGGTCAAAGTGAATTTACTATCAAAGTATGTATATTTCACCTGAGATTCATTTTCTTGCAGGCATTCACAGTAGAATAAAGAAATACAATAGAATCAATGAAAAGCTACGCATAAACAAAAACTGACAAAGTGAAAAAGATGACAAATTGTGTAAATGCAAATAAATGAATGATAGATAGAAAAATAGTGAAATAGATATGATAGATAGAGAAATAGATAAATAATACTGAGAATGCTACAGTGAGTTGTAAATGTGACGATGGCAGGCGATGGGCATAGTGGGTACAAGGGGAAGCTCAGACAGAGTGGATTCAGCCACTCATTGTGAATGTGGAGCAGTGGAAATATCCCTGAAGACAACTGATATCAGAAGATTCCGAAGAACGGTAATAGAACAGAGTAATGCAGCCATAAATGAGAGGAAGGAGATGGCATCATTATAGGTAACAGTGTGAAAGGTGTGCAAGGTGCTGGTGAGTCTATGATTGCCACAAATCAAATTCAAGATTTTGAATCCAGTATTCAAGACATGTTTATTTGTCATGTGTACGTCAAAACATATCGTTAAATGTTTTGTTTGCATTAACAATCAACACAGAACACAACCACACCTACAGCACCACTAGTCATCCTTGTAGATTATCTTTGTGATCTACAACGATGATGATCCTCAGCTTGTGGCCATTCCTGGGGGAAGGATCAGCAAACCTAATCTGCATTTGGTACTCCAGTGTCATTATCTTATTGACACTTGTGATGTCTGGGTCTGCCTGTGTTTTTTATCTAGAGATGCAGCACGATAACAAACTGTTCTGTGCACTTGAACCGACATACCAGGCGGTGGTGCCACCTGGGCACAGCAAAGCTGTGATGCGGTTGTTGACACATAATTGAACGACAGGATTATCGCATAACATTTCCCTTCATTCTTCACCAGCTCTAGAGCACTCAGACAAAGAAAGAACGTTGTGCCCAAACTTACCCTGAGCCTCATTCAAACATTCAACTCTTGTGTTTGCTGACTTTTATTAAATTGGACTTTGTGGGACATGGAAGTCAACAAAAGTCCATTTTAAAGTTGAGAAGTCTATGACTGAAGAATGAACAAACTCCATACCCTCCCCTTTTACATTACACATGCACCCTCTAGTATAAGACACTCTTTTCTGGGGGGAAAAAAGACATTTATCATTCATCTTCTATATGCCCCTCATGATGTTATATACCTCTATAAGGTCACCCCTCAGCCTCCTACATTCTGGGGAAAAATGCCCAGCCGATCCCACCTCTCCCTGTAAATTCAGCTACCCATTCTCGGTAACATCCTTGTGACTCTCTCCTGCATCCTTTTCATCTTAAAGACACAATACTTAACGCAGTCTCATCAACAGCTTATACAAGTTAACCGAAGATACAGTTGTACACCCAGTGGCCACTTTATTAGATACAGGGGGTACCTAATAAGGTGGTCACTGAGTGTGTATGTTAGGACACTGATGGCTCATTGACAAAGTTCAAGGTACTAAGCTGTCTCCTCCTCCTCCTCCTCCTGTGTCTGTTTCTGGTAATGTGGAAGTGGTGGAAGCAGGTACAGGAGGAAGAGGTCTCCAGCTCTGAGCCAGGTGCCTGACACTTCCTTGTCAACACTGAGGCTGCTCAGATCGTGTCGATGTCTTCCATCGATGATCTCCCTCCTGTATCTGCTTCCATCACTTCCACTAGTAACATGTTCCAAACACCTCCCACGCTCCGTGTAAAGGAAAACTTACCTCATACAGCTCCTCCTCTCACTGCCATTCTCTCACCATAAGCCATGCCCTCTAGCATCCGATATTTCCAACTTGGGGGAGAGAGACGCTGGCTGCCTATCCTATCCGTTCCAAGGTAAAGGTACTTCACCACAGAAAAAGGAATTTTTAAAAATTATTTTTTTATTTCGAGATACAACATGGTAACAAGACCTTCCAGCCCAACAAACCCTTATGTCTTAGGGATGTGGGAGGACACAGTAGTTTCCCCAAACAGTAGTAAGGATCTGGTCTACAAATTACAACGTGAGATAGAAAATGCATGCCAAAAGGGCAATGTTACAATAGTCATGGGGGATTTCAGTATGTGGGTAGATTAGGAAAATCAGATTGGTGCTGGATTACAGGAGGGGGAATTTCCAGAGTGCCTATGAGCTGGCTTTTTAGAGCAGCTCATGATTGAACTCGCTAGAGGATCAGCTATTCCAAAATGGGTGCAATGAACTGGAATTGTTTTGAAAGCTTAAGGTAAAAGAACTCTCAGGAGAATGTGATCGAATTCACCCTGAAGTTTGAGAAGGAGAAGCTAAAGTCAGATGTATCAGTGTTGCAGTGGAGTAAAGGGAATTACAAGGGCATGGGAGAGGAGTTGGCCGGAATTGATTGGAAAAGAACATTGGCAGGGATGATGGCAGAGCAGCAATGGCTGGAATTTCTGGAAGCAATTTAGAAGGCATAGAATATGTACATCCCAAAGAGGAAGAAGCATTCTAAAGGCAAGATGACACAACTGTGGCTAAGGAGAGAAGTCAAAGGGAATGTAAAAGCCAAAGAGAGGGCATATAATAGAGAAAAATTAGTGGGAAGACAGAGGATTGGGAAACCTTTAAAAACCAACACAAGGCAGCTAAAACAGTCATTAAGAAGGAAGAGAAGTGTCATGTTAACTCCTCATTTCAGTTAACTTCCTTTTCCCCGGGTTCCACTGGGCTCCTTGATTAGGGCACCTGATCCTCATTCAAACCGGCAGCATAAAAACTCCGACTTACATCTACTCGCTGCTGGATCATCACCTCAGCAGTGTGGCTATGCTCATTCCAAGCCGCCTAGAATGAGTCGAGTCGAGAGCCTGTCATCCGCTGCTCCTGGATCGAGTCAAGAGCCTGACGTCCGCAGTTCCTGGGTCGAGTTGAGAGCCTGACGTCCGCAGTTCCTGGGTCGAGTTGAGAGCCTGACGTCCGCAGTTCCTGGGTCAAGTGGAGAGCCTGACGTCCGCAGTTCCTGGGTCAAGTGGAGAGCCTGACGTCCGCAGTTCCTGGGTCGAGTTGAGAGCCTGACGTCCGCAGTTCCTGGGTCAAGTGGAGAGCCTGACGTCCGCAGTTCCTGGGTCGAGTTGAGAGCCTGACGTCTGCAGTTCCTGGGTCGAGTTGAGAGCCTGACGTCCGCAGTTCCCGGGTCGAGTTGAGAGCCTGACGTCCGCAGTTCCTGGGTCAAGTGGAGAGCCTGACGTCCGCAGTTCCTGGGTCAAGTGGAGAGCCTGACGTCCGCAGTTCCTGGGTCGAGTCACGAGCCTGACGTCCGCAGTTCCTGGGTCAAGTGGAGAGCCTGTCGTCCGCAGTTCCTGGGTCGAGTTGAGAGCCTGCTGCTTCATGTGCTACCCGGAGTTGAGATACGAATGGACTGTCGTTGTTGGCTTTTGTCGTCCTGTTTCCGCTGAGTATTACAGGCCATTTGCCGCTGCTCTGAGCCGCAATGCGAATTGTCAGTCGTTGTTTGTTTTTGTCGCCTCGTGTCCAGCTCAGTGTTGCTGGCTGTTTTGCCGCTCCTCCAAGGCACGATGCCAGTGGTCTGTCGTTGTTTTGTTTTGTCTGAGTCCCGGTCCAAGCCAAGGCTCTGAGTCCGAGTCGTGTCCAAATCCATCTCCGTGCCTGTGTCCAGCACTTGGGTCTGCTTCCCGCCATTCGTTGCAACAAGAAGGAATACAAAAGTAAGCTAGCCAGTAATATTAAAGCGAATACCAAAAGTTTGTTCAGATACTGAAGTGTAACAGAGAGGCAACAGTGGGTTTGGACTGCAGGAAAATGATGCCAGGCAGGTAGTAATGAGGGACAAGGAAATGGCAGATGAACTGAATAAGAATTTTGCAACAGTCTTCACTGTGGAAGGCAGTAGCGGTATGGTGGAAGTTCCAGCTGTCAGGCATCACGAAGTGTGTGAAGTTACCATGACTAGAGAGAAGGTTCTTGGGAAACTGAAAGGTCTGAAGGTAGCTAAGTCACCTGGACCAGATGGTGTACACCCCAGGTTCTGAAGGAGGTGGCTGAAGGGATTGTGGAAGCATTAGTAATGATGAAAAAAAATCTAGTGCTTTCCTAGTGTACATGATAAATAAACTCTTCTCGGACTTCCATCTGGGTATAGATATCAATTATAACCGACGTTTCAATGACTAACTCTACCATCTTCATCAGGGATGATGCCTGGGCCTGTCTCGTCCAGTGGTATTTATACCCCAGTGATCCGTCCCTCCTGATTTGTCAGTCATTATCCAATCAGGTTTCCGCTCTTCCACCTTTTTACGATTGCCTGTCTTCCCTATATTTCTGCGGTTTCTGGAAGGATCACCAGGATCCTGAAGAAATACCAGATTAATACCAACAGTTTATGCAGATCAAATATGACCTGGGACTCAAGTCGGCTGGTGTTTACAGGATTCCCTCTGAATGCAGAGTGACATATATCGGCCAGACAGGATGCACAGTGGAAACCGGCATCAAGGAGCACAGGAGGTGTATCCGTTTGGGTTACCCAGAAAAATCAGCAGTAGCGAAACATAGCATTCATCATCGCCATAGGATTGACTTCAACAGCACAATATTACTGTGCCACACCAATCGCTTTTGGGACTGCCTGGTAAAGGAAGCCATTGAAATAAAACGAGAGAAATAATTTTAACAAAGGTGAAGGTCTCACTCTAAGTAAGAATTCGATTGTAAACAAGGTGGGGGAGAGGAAGTGTGATTAGAAGAGGACTAACCAATCAGTAGGGACGGTCTTGGCTAGAAGCCCGAAAAGAGTTTATTCATTAGTAATGATCTTTCAAGAATCACTAGTTTCTGGAACGGTTCCAGAAAAATGAAAAATCGCAAATGTCACTTCATTCTTCAAGAAGGGAGAGAGGCAGAAGAAAGGGAACTTTAGGCCAGCTAGTCTGACCACGGAGGCTGGGAAGATGTTGGAGTCGATTATTAAGGATGAGGTCTCAGGGTACTTGGAGACACCTGATAAAATAAGTCATGGTCAGTAAAACCATGCAGTCTCACGGAGAACGTCCAAACTCCTTACAGAAGCAGCAGGAAGTGAAGCCAGGTTACTAGCACTGTAATTTTGTTACCCTAACTGCTACGCTGTAACTCGTGTTCTCTGTATTATTTATTTATGATTTTATTTGTATAATTTGTCTTCTTTTGCACAGTCTTTGTTTATGTATAGATTTTCATAAAATTCTACATTATTTCTTTATTTTCCTGTAACTGCCTACAAGTAAACGAATCTCATAGTAAACGGTGACATATAGACATTTCAATAATAAACTTACTTTCAGTTTGACTTTCTCACTAGTGTGGCTCCTCGCATATACTTCCCATTTGCTTCGCACTATGACCATCTCTTTGGGAAGGTTCTTAATTGTTTTCACAGTACTTTGCTGTCTGCTAAGGTTATGGATGTAGTGGTAAAAAACTCATTTCTTTGTTAGCCAAGTGCAACTTGGTCTGCTGGCTCTGGACGGAATCAAATGCTCAGGACCAGCTGGAGACACTGCTGCGGTCCCAGTCTCAGAGGTGCGCCACTCTGACATTTTTCTTTCCATTCCCACCACCTGCCTCTCATTCAGCGTCTGTGTGTTTGGAATATAGAACAGACTTCACGCGCGATGTTTTTTGGTTGAGCAAATGGAGCAGAACACGTGGGTCCTGGAGTTTGCAAGATTACAAGCCAGTGGGCAAGGAAGTCAGACAGAAGGCACGCCGGTGCCTCCACACTGCTGCGTTAGAATCAGGCTTATTATCTCTGGCAACACATCGCATTGCACAATCAAATACTCTAAACTACTAAAAGAATTATACATCTACAACAAGTAGAGACTGCTTATCATTCCAGAGCTGCGTGCAACCTGGATGAAGCAAACAGCTAGCCAGGGTGCCACGGTAACGTGGTGGTTACCGTGACGCTATTACAGCTCGGGGCTTTCTGGAGTTCAGAGTTCAATTCAGGCGCCATCGGTAAGGAATTTGCACGTCCTCCCCGGGAATGCATATGGGATCTCCCCAGGTGCTCCAGTTTCCTCCCACAGTCCGAATTCCTCCCGCATTCCAGTTACTGCAAGTTATCCTGTACTTACGTTAGAGTTCAGTTGGAGCTGTCAGGGGTTGATGGGCAGTGTGGCTCAAGGTTCTGGAAGGCCTACTCTTTAGCCGCGTTGCTAAATCAATTTAAAACCCAGGTCAAGCAGAAAAATAAAAGATCTGATTTTAAAAAAAACTTCCCCAATATAAAGTCTTTATATTGATTGAAAATATTCTGTGAAATGCTTTGATGGAATGTTATTGTTATTAAGGTTACTGTCGATGCAATGCTCCTCAGACAGGATGAAGAGGTCAATACTCCCCAATGCCATTAGGCTTTACAATTCAACTGCCAGAACTTAAGAACTTTTTTTAAAGCTATTATTAATGCTTTTTGAGTTAGTGATTTAGATGCATATCATATTATTACTGAGTTAAGTATTGTATGTAATGAGTTTTTGCTACAACAAGTGTATGGGACATTGGAAAAAATGTTGAATTTCCCCATGGGGATGAATAAAGTATCTATCTATCTATCTATCTATCTATCTATCTATCTATCTATCTATCTATCTATCTATCTATCTATCTATCTATCTATCTATCTATCTATCTATCTATCTATCTATCTATCTATCTATTTTCCCATTCACAGTGTCAATGGCAAGGCCAGCATTTATTGCCCATCCCTAATAAGCCTTGAGAAGACTGTAGTGAGCACCATTCTGCATTATCATTTTACCTCAATGCACTGTGTAATGAATTGAGCTGTATGAACAGTATGCAAGACAAGCTTTTCACTGTATCTCGGTACGTCTGACAATAATACACAGACTCCAATTCTAATTTCAAATACTGGACTAACATCCAAAATGAGGAGATTATTTTATGAGGAAAGCTTTAACAGGCTAGACTTGTGCTTGTTGAGAGTTTTTTAAAAAAAAGAAAGAGGCAATTTAAATGAAACATGTAAGATCCTGAGGGGTCCTTTCAAGGTGGATGTGCAGACAATGTTTCCTTTTGTAGAAGAACCTAGAATGAGGATTCATTATCTAAAAGTAAGGAGTCAGCCACTTAAGACAAAGATGAGGCAAATCTTCCTCCGAGGGTGCTGAGTCTTTGAAATCTTCTTCAGAATGGTGTGGGAGAAACTAAAGATGGCCCAAGAGGTTTTTGCGAACCTTAGCAAATTCTTCAGTTCATCTGCGAAACAATTTAAATCTCTTGCTCTCATGACTTTTTACCTTTTTGAAGTGGCTGGGGTCCTGTCAGAGTCCATGAACTACAACGGCACTCAAACTACATTCTTCACGGGCAGTGGGTTCTTGCTCTTTGAAACTCGCTGATCTCCAGGATCTCCAGGAGCGGCGTAGAAGACGTGCGTCTTTGGGACGACCTGATTCCTCGCCGATGTCGCTGACTGAAGTGTCGTTCGTGGGAGACCAAAACATCGAGACGGGGCTGACAGAGGCCCTTGCCGTACAGTAATCTCTCTCATTCTGCTTTGATGGTGAGATATTGTCTGCTGATTCTCGAGTTGGAGAACTCAAACAAGTGCAGATTGTAATATCGAAACAGAGAGCTGTTGGCCCCTCTCTCACTGTGGCAGGAGCAATATCTCCCTCTCCCTCACTAGTGAAAGCCTGCTGTGATGTTGAGGTGTTGGGATGGACAGTAGTTTTTGATAGACTCGAGATCATGTCTCTGGGGGCTTGCTAATCCATGGTGGGTGGTGGGAGGGATACTGATGATTTTTGCTGGAGTAGGGGAGGGGATCTTTGAGGTTCTAATTTTTTTCTGTCATTCCTTTTTGCTCTCTGATTTGTGGATGTCTGCAAAGAGTAAGGAGTTCAGGTTGTATACCCTGTACATTTTCTGATATTAAATTGAACCATTGAGTCTTTGTATATGTAATGGCTTCTTTGCAATGTTTCACTGCTAAGGTTAATGTAATGGCTTCTCTGTAATGTTCACTGCTGAGGTAATGGTTTCTCTGTAGCAGCAATATCTGGGTTATGGCTGGAGATAACAGGACCGTAGTATGCATGTTAGCCAATCAGATATTGTTGTTTTGTCTTGTGTACCTGGAAGGATGTTGTTTTTGCGGTCTTTGGTCGAGGAGAGATGAAGAGGGAAGACGTGGGTGGAGGGAGCTAGTAGACCACCGGACAGAGTCTACTGGGATCGGCGACATTTGGAGGAGACTGACGGCGGAAGAATGACTACTGAGTGAGCTCCAGTGTGATTTTAACTTAACTTGGGCCCTTTTTTGTTTATTTTCATTACTAACTCTATATTCAGATTAAGATTCATAAAGTTCAATCACTTAATTGCATATGGTGTACTGTCTGTTATTTGGCGTGGTGGGGTACATCACACAGCATCCACACAAACGTGATTACCCAGTTTGGCGAGGCCGAAGGCTGATTTCCCCTAGACGAACACGAGCTGGGCGAGACTGAGGATTACACATATCTTTCAGTTACAGGTAGCAAAAGAGTGAAAGGTTACTGCAGATAGACAAGAATGAAGAATTAAAATTGCAGTCAGAGGAGCTGCGATACTATCAAATGGCAGAGGAAATTCAAGGATCCAAGCAGCCTATCCTTGATCCTAACTTGTAAGTTAGTAAGAAAGTCTTTGAATCATTCTGGTCTGGAGTCTAAACCAACGGCCCATTAAAACTTCCACCCATATTCTGTTTGTGTAAACTATGGCAGTTTGTGGTTTAGGAGAAGAGTTAGAGGGTTGAAAACAGGCATTTCCTCTGAGCTCTGTACTTTTGCAAGCTGTGAACGTTTTCCAAAAGGCCTGTACATGGACTTGCAGGTACAGAAACCTGACGTCCCAGCCCAGCCGGTTCAAGCATACTGCTCTTGAACCACTCGGCACAATCGTAATCAATGCAGTTTAGCAACACTGTGATCACTTTGTTGTACGATAGACTTTTTTTTTGTTATACCTGTGTCCTTTCTTGTAAAAATTGTGTATCATTTATCTTTAATTTATGTTTTACTTGTGAATGCTGTTGACGCGACACTATTTGCCCCTTATGTTCCTGCAAGTAAGGTTTTCATTGCACCTGTGCATACGTGGATTTGTGCAGATGTTATGTTTTTCTTGAGATTGCTGTTGACGTGACACTATTTGACTCTGAACTATGACATATATTCTGATCTATAACATCCTCCTAATGATTTCAGTCCTTAATCGGGCCATTCTCGTCACTCCACCAAACAACAAGTGCCTGTCCCTTGAGGCAGAGATGTACGGAGTAAGATCTCCAACTCAGAGTTTGTCTCCTTGGGGAGGAGGATATGACACAAGGGATATGAACTGCTGTACCTTACTGGTAAGAACCTGAAAAATGTTTTTTCAGAGTTGGGTTGTTTATTTCAGTTGGATGTGTTTGAGTTCCAGGTCCCTGGTCTGCCCATTCTCCGGAGATTTCTCGCGGTTAATTTCCAGTTCGTATTCCAACCAACCCTACAAATGAGAATCAGACTTTGAGTTACTCTCACTGACCATGGACGTTCCCCTGGATCCACAGAATCACAGAGACGTACAGCATCAAATCAAGCCATTCGGCTCATCAATTCTGTACCAACTATTAAACAACAATTTGCAATAATTTTATCTTAAATCTCATTTTTATTCTCTTTACAATTGAATCGACTTCCCGCAGATGTCAACCTGTGTAAATCACTTCTGAATCTCTCTCAGAACTCTATTCTGAGAGAAACCTCCTCACTTTCTTCAAAACCTTCTCTATAGTGGTAACCACTCTGCATACTCTGTATGGTTTTCACCCACATGCCCGGAGACATTTAGAGTTCCATGAATTTACCATGTAAGAGGAAACATCACCTGGAGAAAATCCACACAGATAAAGGGAGAGTGTGCAAACTCCAAGCAGACTGCACTGGGAGAGGGGCTAATGAAAGGGAATGGTGTGAGAAGATGGAAGGTGATAGTTGGAAGTGGCAAAGGGCTGAAGAAAGAATGGTTGCTTTTCTTCAGTCCTTTACTTCTTCCGCTTATCCCTTCCCAGATTCTTACTTCATCCCCCTGCTCACCCTTCCCCCTCACTAGTCTTCTCAGCATCAAGAACATCTTCAAAAAGCAACATCTCAAAAAGGTGACCTCCATAATGGAAGAACCCCACCACCCAGGACATGCAACCTTTTCTTTGCTAGGGGAGGAGGCAAATGAGCCTGGAGACACACAGTCAACATTTTAGGAACAGCTTCTTCCTGTCCACCATCAGATTCCTGAACAGACAATGAATCCATGAGCACTACCTCAACTACTTTTTGCAGTATTTATTTAATCTAAATGTAATAAATGGTTGTCTGTTGTACGTGATAATTACAGATTTGTGTGGTTCTTTTGTGACTGCTAAGTCCAAGTTGTGAGCCACAACGACGTCCACAATAAGGAGATAAAAACTGTGCTGGATCTGGAAATGGATCTGTTTTTTGTTTATTTATTGATTTTATTTATTGAGATACACGGAATAGACCATTCTGACCCTCCCAGTCGTGCTTTCCAGCAACCCCCTGATTTAATCCTAGCCTAATCATGGGACAATTTACAAGGACCAATTAACCTACCAACTGATACATCTTTGGAATGTGGGAAGAAACCAGGGATCCAGTTAGGAAACCCACGGGATCATGGGGAAAATGTACAAACTCTTTACAGGCAATGGTGGCAATTGAACCTGGGTCACAGATATATGTAGATGTAGAAATAGATATATCTTATTATAATTTATGGTATATCTTATGTATTGTTCTGCTGTCGCAAAACAACAAACTTTATGATAGATGTCAGTGATAATAAACTCAATTGTGATTTTGATTCTGTACTTCCTATGACCAGGCTGGCAGTCAAAAACATTCACTTCCCATGAATACTGAGTAGTTTCCTGATGGCGATAATTCATGACTTACAGTCTCTCTCTGGTTTATATCATTGCCTGGGTGACCTAAACTCAGGTTCAACATAACATGTGTTGCAGTAACATCCAAGCAATTACAAATACCAGTTAGATTGCGAGCACTCTCTTTAGAAAATAGATTTTCTACTATGAGATAATTAATCGTGGTACAAAGCATGGATTAAAATGTGGCAGTGAAGGTCATTGTCCTTGTTCTGTGAGAAAGGCATCTGCTCCAGCAATAGTGACCTAAAATTATCATAAATGCTTCATTATCAGTCCCATTCTGCAACTTTAACAGACGCTGAAGATAAATTAGCTTGGTCTCTGGACAATTATCTCTCCTCAGAATATGTGAACACAGAACAAAACCAGGCCTAGTTCTTGCCCTACCCATACCGTGAGGAATTTCTGTCAAGGTTCAAACTGCACTCACTCTGATTAATCTGATGTACGTGTGGCTGCAAGATGTGGTGTAGTAAATTGGTTTGTTATTGTGATGCGTACATGTGGAAGTGGATTGAGAAACCTGCTTTGCGTGCCATCCACACAGATCAGTACATTGAGGTAGTACAAAGGAAAGCAATGAGAGAATGCAGAATAAAGTGTTCGAATTATGGGGAAAGTGCAGTGCAGGCTGAAGGGAAGGGGTCACAGTAATGTAGCAGTTAGTGCAATTGCTTTACAGTGCTAGGGATCACTGAACAGGGTTTGATTCACTCCTCTGCCTGTAAGGAGTTTGTCCCCATGACCGCATGAGCTTTCTCTGGGTATTCCAGTTTCTTGCCTCATTCCGAAAGCATAGGGATAGGGTTAGCAAGTGGGCATGCTCTGTTGGCACCAGAAGCACGGCGATGCCTGGGGGCTGCCCCCAGCACAATCCTTGCTGATGGGGTTTGACACAGAATGACGTATCTCACTGCATATTTTGATCTACATGTGACAAATAAAACCAAATTTTAAAATATCTTCAATGAGGTGTGAGAGCATGAAGAGGTAGATTGCGAGGTCAAGATTCTGTCTTTAACGACAGGTAGACCATTCCATGGTCTTGTAACAGCGGAGTAGAAGATGTCCTTCAGTCTAATGGGTTTTTGTATCTTCTGCCTGAGGGGAGAGGTGAGAAGAGAGAAGATCCAGTTGGCTGTGGTCTTTGATTATGTTGGCTACTTCACTGAGGCAGTGGGAAGTGTACACAGAGTCTGTGAAGGGAAGGCTGGCTTCCATGATGTTCAGAGCGGAGTCCACAACTCTGCAGTTTCTTGCAGCCCCAAGAGAGCAGTTTCCATACTGACCTGTGATGGATCCTGAAAGGATGGTTCAGTTCTTCTGGAAGTTGATAACTTTCGGACTAAAAATAAGTTTACAGATGGTTGAAATTAAAAAGATAGAAAATGCTTGGAAACACTTGGCAGATCAAGCGGTATCTGTGGAAAGAGACAAGATGACTTTCCAGGAGCAACAAGCCACTTGGTTGCAGGAACTCAGCAGGTCGAGCTGCATTTGCAGGACGAATTATCAATGTTTTTACTCAAGACCTTAAGAAGTGACAACAATTCCTCCCCCCCATCCTCCCCCACCGATGCTGCTTGACCTACTGAGTTCCTGTAGCAGATAAGTTGTTGCTCCTGATTCCAGCATCTGCAGACTCTGGTTTCTTCGGATAACATGCTACTAAACGTTTCAACATCACAAAATCGATCGAACATGTTACAACGTGGTTTTATTTGAGAAACAGCCAATCATATGTAGGATTGCTCTGAAAGACTGACTTAGCCAGTCTGGATGTTCTCAGCTCTGGCATCCTTTGTCAAAACTGCCTAAGCTGTTTCCAGCATTTGCTGTTTAATTTCAGATTTCCAACATCTGTAGTATTTTTCACTTTTACTTCCTGGCGGTTGAGCCGCGATCATCTGAGTAGGTGGAGGCGTGTTCCTGTAACACAGGAAAGCTGGTGAAATCCAGCAGGCATCTGCAGCTGTGAGCACAGACACAATCGTTAACTGTTTCTCATTTTCACTTCCCCATCTCCACTTCTCTCTCCTCCCTCCCCTCTATTTATTTCTCAAGGGATGCACTCTTCACAGGCTGAGCCAACATTTAACTTCTTTTCAAAAACAGACTTTATTCATAATAAAAAAAATATACAAAGGAAGAAACTGTGCAAAAGAAAAAAGCCTTTACATTCGTGGTCGGTACTTTCGGCAGTGTAAACTTTAAAAGAAAGAAAGCACAGTCAAACACATCACCCAGGTCATGCCCTCTTCTCATTGTTGCCATCAGGGAGGAGGTACAGAAGCCTGAAGACACACACTCAGTGATTCAGGAACAGCTTCTTCCCCTTTGACATCCGATTTCTGAATGGACATTGAACCCACGAACACTACCTCACTACTTTTTTATTTCCATTTTTGCACTAATTTAATTGTATATATATATTTACTGTAATTCACATTTTTTCTATTGTTATATATTGCATTGTACTGCTGCGACAAAGACAACAAATTTCAGGACATATGCCAATGATATTAAGACTGATTCTGATTTTGACTCCATTGCCACTCACTTGTATCCCTGAGGTGACATTATACTTATTTGAAGGGCAACCCCACCCAGCTCTTCCCCTCCATGTGCAGTAGTGAAGGGAGCTGAGACACCAAGTTTTGTTTTGGCTGCACCGAACTTCAGTGGGTCTCACAGCACGTATGCCTGTAGCCCGGGCTGTGGCAAAAGGCAGCATCTCACTGCGCTGGGGGGCCGACAAGTTATGGGCAGACCAAAGGGCATCTTCCACTGAGTTGATTATCTTCCAGCAACACTTGATGTCCATCTCAGGTGCACATCATAGGACACAGACCACAGACAGAGTCATCTGTTTCACAGCTGTTGGGTTGAACTGGGTCATGGACCCTTGCATCTATCTTTCACACCCTTGCAGTAAATCTAGTCTGCAAAGAGGTGAGTGAACCCATTTCATCCCCACTGCAGCCATCCCAAGGGTAGCATATATTTAGGGAGCTATTAATTACCCATGAGAAGATGGTAATGAGTGGCTATTGTGAACTGTTGCAGTCCTTGGGGTATGGGTATAATGCTGTTTGTTCAAAGTTCAAAGTAAATTTATTATCAAAGTACATGTATGCCACCATATACAACCCTGAGATTCATTTTCTTGTGGGCATACTTTATAAATCTGTAGACTAGCAGAATCAATGAAAGAACCTGCCAGCTTGGGATTTCAACCAGCGTGCAGAAGGCAACAAACTGTGCAAATACAAAAAGAAAGAAATAATAATGATATGTGGTGGTGGCGTCCGTCGGTCTCGAGAGACCATGGATCTGCGCCTGGAGTTTCCAGGGCGCAGGCCTGGGCAGGGTTGTATGGGAGACCGGCAGTTGCCCAAGCTGCAAGTCTCCCCTCTCCATGCCACCGATGTTGTCCAAGGGAAGGGCACTAGGACACATGCAGCTTGGCACCGGTGACGTAGCAGAGCAATGTGTTGTTAAGTGCCTTGCTCAAGAACACAAACACACTGCCTCAGCTGAGGCTCAAACCAGTGACCTTCAGGTTACTAGTCTGATGCCTTGCCCACTAGGCCACGCACCAACAATGTTAAATAAATAAACAATAAGTATTGGGAACATGAGATGAAGAGTTTTTAAAGGTGGGTCCATAGGTTGTGAAAACCTTTCACTGATGGGGCAAGTGAAGTTGAGTGAAGTTATCCCCTTTGGTTCAAGAGCCTGGTGGTTGAGGGGTAGTAACTGTTCCTGAACCTGGTGATGAGAGCCCTGAGGCTCCTGTTCTTGCTTTCTCTTGTCAGCAGCGATGAGAAAGCGTGTCCTGGGTAGTGAGAGTCCATGTGTGATGGATGCTGCTTTCCTGTGACAGCTTTTCATGTCAACGTCCTCAGTACTGTGGAGGGTTAACCCATGATGGACTGGGCCTTATCCTTTACTTTTTGTAGGATTATCCATCCAAGGACATTACTATTTCCAAGTCAGTCAGTCGATATACTCTCCATTACACATCTCTGGAAGTTTGTCCAGGTTTTAGATGTCACGCCAAATCTCTGGTAAGCAGTTCTAGGATTATGCTCCAGTGACGATGAAAGAGCAGCAATGTATTTCCAAATCAAGTATGTGGTTTGGAGGGCAATTTCCAGGATGCGGTGTTCTCTTGCTTTTGCTGCCCTTGAGCTTTTAGCTGGCAATTTAGTGGGTTAGGAAGGAGTTGTATAAATGCTAAATACAAAAGACCTTGCAGACGCTGGAAATCTTGAGGAAAACACATAAAGTCCCGGAAGAACACAGCAAGTCAAAATGTAAATACTTGTGCACTGTTGCATATGACACAGAAAGCTTTGCACGCCATTGGACACTTTAGGGAGGAAAGGAAGGAGGAACCATTGGCCAGACCAAGAAAATTCCTGGCCAAATAAGAACTCAGAGTCGAGTTTATCATCATATGCACAAGTACTTATATGCCACACCCATCACTCTCTGTGTCGAAAACTTACATCTGACATATCCTGAATACCTTCCTTCAAACACCTTAAAATTATGCCTTCCTTACAGGCAGCGATGGAAATCAGAACCCCATCCACGGCCACTGGTGCTGTCAGGCAATTGCACTAACGACTACTCTACCTTGGGATGTTTAAGTCTGGTCTGTTTTCTGGGCTCATTGCTCACAAAATCAACTCTTCCTTTCTGTCTGTAGAGTAGGGGTTCACAACCTGGGATCCTCAGACCCCTCGGTTAACTGTAAGGGTCAATGGAATAAAAAAGACTGCTTCAGTGCATCCTGGATATCTCGGGGTTTGTTCAGAGGTTGACCTTTTCACGGCTACCCTTCATCTCCCATATTTCATGGAATAAAGTCCTAGTCTGCCAACTCTCCAAGGAATGACTGACTAATTCCCATCTTCTCCTCAAGATAGAAGCCTCTCTGCCTCCTCAGCCTAATTAATCAGAATCAAGTTTAATATCATAGGCATATACACCCTATCCTCATTATATGCAGGGGTTACATTCCTCGCAGTCGATGCATAATGTGAAATTGCATATTGTTAATAATTACTTCAATGGAAAAAATAGGGATGCGTTCCAGAGGGCTTCCTAAATATGATTTATCTGTAATTTATTCACATTTTCATACCAATACAATACAAAAGCAGTACCATGAGGCAACATTCGTATTATATTTCATCATTTTTAGGTAATATTCAATGTAATAAATCATAGAAAATTAACATACTAGGGTGTACAGTACTCACCAACAGTGGCAGGTGTGTTTGCTCCGGGAGATAAAGTGGTTGTTGTGGTGTCGGGCAGCTTTACATGGATGAGGTGGATGGTTGTGGGTCGTCAGGATCATATCAAGCACAACAAGGGGTGAAGGAAGACTCACAGAACTCTTAGAACTGCCGATGGCAGGAGATGACACCGAAGAAAGTGGTGAGGGTTGTTTGCTTGGCAGCATTTTGTTTTTCAGCATAAATTTGCTTGTAAGGAAGAAAAGTTGACGGCAGGGAATGACTGAAATGCTGACTCCGTTCTAAACTCGGGTCCATGTCCATCGCCATTTGTGCCAAGTGTTCCAACCTCCACCATTCCCTCACCGTTGGTAACCTCCTGGGATTTTCAAAATCGTCTGTTGCTTGCAGCATCTGAGAGATAGTTCGCCGTAAAAAAAAAAGCGCCTTGAATGTGGATCACACCTTGTTTGAGTGGTTGAATCAGAGATGTTGTGTTAGGCGGCAGGAAACACACTGTTCTGTTGAGATTAATGCTGTCCAAATGTTTAGGATGGGCTGGTACATTGTCAAGCAACAAAAGAACTTTAAAGGCAAGATTCTGTTCCCGGCAGTAGCATCCCAGAGCTGTGTTACCTTTACCCAGAGGCCGCGCTGTTTATAATTTCCAACTTTTTTTTAAGTGTTAAAACGGTTTTCTGCCGCTCGGCTGATGACCCAGGACATGACATCGGATGCTTAGGAGGCATAGTTAAATATTTCACGCACAAAATCACTGCACCGTAGGTAAAACCAACAAAAGTTTAAGAGCGTAAGATCGCACATCCACAGCTTGCCAAAACCAATGGCAGACTGGCGGGAGTGAGATTGTGAGGCATGCACACATGACTTGTACTGGCGGGAAATCAGGCCTCCTCACATAACTGTGAGTTTTGGACACATATAAGAAGACGCTGGTAGAAATAGGTTCCTCGCATAACTGTGAATCCACATGGTCTGAAGACGCATATAATGAGGATAGGGTGTATTGTGAAATTTGCTGTTTATGTCGCAGCTGTACGTTACAATACATAATAATTTAAAACTGCAAATTACAGTAAGAGGTATGTATACAAACATAAAAAGTTAAATTAAATAAATAGTGTAAAAAGAGAAAAAAAAGTAGAGAGGTAGTGTTCATGGGTTCAATGTCCATCCAGAAATTGAATGGCAGAGGGGAAAAGGCTATTCCTGAATTACTGAGTGTGTGCCTTCAGACTCCTGTATCTCCTCCCTGATAGTAACAATGAGAAGAGGACATCTCCTGCATGACGGGGGACCTTAATGATAGATACTGCCTTTCTGAGACATTGCTCCTTGAAGATGTCCTGGATGCTGGGAAAGCTAGTGCCCTTGATGGAGCTGACTGAGTTTACACCTCTGTGCAGCTTAATTTGATCTTGTGCAGCACCCCCACCCAACCCCCACCACAACCAGACAGTGATGCAGTCAGTTAGAATGCTTTCCATGATATCTCTATAGAAATTTGCAAATATCTTTGGTGACATACCAAATCTCCTCAAACTCCTAATGAAATATAGTATCTGTCGTACCTTCCTTGTAACTGTATTGACATGTTGAGCCCAGGATAGATCCTCAGAGATGTTAACACCCAGGAACTTGAAACTGCTCGTCCTTTCCACTTCTGATCCTTCAATGAGGACTAGTGTGTGTTCCGTTATCTTACCCTTTCTGTAGTCCACAATCAATTCTTTGGTCTTACTGACATTGAGCGCAAATGGACATTCTGGGTGAATTTGGCTGGACAAGAGAGTGAAGGCTACCTTCTTGCAATGGATCAACAGGTCTGGAGGATATTGCTGTATCCCTCAGACCTGTACTGGTTTTATATTGTCCTCTTGTATATTTTAGAGAGGGCAATGTACACTTAGTAGCCACTTAGTGCACCAGTGCACCTGCTTGCTAATGCAAATATCTAATCAGTCAATCATGGTAGCAATTCAATGCATGGCCAAGAGGTTTAGTTATTGTTCATTCCAAACAGCAGAATGGGGAAGAAATGTGATCCAAGTCACTTTGAACATGGGATGAATTTTGGTGCCAGATGGGGTGGTGTCAGGAAATGTAGAGGAGGCTTGACCCAAACGTAAAGCAGTGGAGATGATTTTACGGTGAGTGATAACTTTAATAATGATCTGAAAAATTACATGCCACAAGGGGCCACAAAACAAGAGAGAACAGATACTAAGATGTGCAGGTAGCAATGTAACTGAAGGCTAACATTGTTAATAAGAGATGTCAGAGGAGAATAGCCAGACTGGTTCAAGCTGACAGGAATGTGACAGTAACTTAAATAACCACGTGTACAACACTGGCATGCAGATGAGCACCTCTGAATGCACAACACGTCAAACCTTGAAGTTGACGGGTGACAGCAGTAGAAGAGCATGGACATACAGGAATACACTTAGCGGTGCCTTTATTGGGTACCTCCTGTACCTAATAGAGTAGCCACTGAATGTAAAATCATTATCGATCTAAGAGATACAGATGTGTCATAGAAGAGGCTTTGAGATGATTTGAATATCACTAACTTTGGCTTTCACATGGCTGACAAAGTGTATATTATTTGGCCCAGCAATGTCAAAAGATGTTTTTGGCTGTATCTTGTTCTGAGGATGCATAATGTTCCATTCATAAACACAAGAGGCTCTGCAGATGCCGAAAGTCCAGAACAACACACACAAAGTGCAGAAGAAACTCCGCAGGTCAGGCAGCGTTTCTGGAGAGGAATGAACAATCGATGTTACGGGATGAAACTCTTCATCAGGACTGGAAGGAAAGGGGGTGGGGGGACCCAGAATAAGAAGGTGGAGGGGGTGGGGAGGGGAGGAGTACAAGCCGGCAGGTGATAGGTGAGGCCAGGTGAAGGAGGAGGTGTGTGGTTGGGGTTGGGGATGAAATGAGAAGCTAGGAATTGATATGTAGAAAAAGTAAAGGGCTGAAGAAGAAGGATTCTGACAGAGAGAAGAGTGAACCGTGGGAAAAAGGGAAGGAGGATGTGCTCCGGAGGGAGGTGATGTTAGACCATTTAATATTTTAGTAATATTTGAGTAATATTGTAAATATATTGTTTTGTTTACAGAATTAATTATGGGTTATATGTAAAAGTATGTGAATGGCATAAGTCCTTACACCACCACAACATATTTCAACTCCTCACTAAAGAGAAGAATCTAAGAAGACAACGTATCCGGGCTCCCGTCTTTTTCTTTAAATTAGTTTTCTGGAGTTACAAAGCAAACCAGTGATGGGCCGGTTAGGAGAAGAGGAGGGTTGAGAGAGAAGACAGAATGGGGAATGGAAAAAGAAGAAGGGGAAAGGGGGGAGAAATTAAATAGATTGATACTTATTGATCCCAAAGCAAGTTACAGTGTCACAGTAGCATTACAAATGCACAGATATACGAGAAATTACGAGGTTAGGTAAATTGATGTTGATCAGGCTGGAGGCTACCCAGATGGAATATAGGGTATTGCTCCTCCAAGATGAGAGTGGCCTCATTGTAACTGTATTTGACAGTTTATTCCTCTCCATAGATGCTATCTATGGAGACCAGCTGAGTTCCTCCAGCATCTTGTGTGTGTTGCTAAGGTGCTATTTAAATGTGTATTTCCCTCTGTGCCAACTCACTTCAGTTACCATGAACTGGTGGTGATGTCAACCAACCCCTTTTACACATTTCACCAGAACTGCCATCAGAATTCAAAGTTTTATACACTCCAATCAATTTTCCGAAAGACCAGCTACAAACTTCAAATGTAATAGTTGGAGAGAATCAGAGGGAGGGGTTTGCCGCCTGGGACATGGAGCTTCAGGGCAGGTTTCAAAAAAAGACCACGCACACAGCTGTTATTCAATGCACATAGGATTTGGCACCATCCAGCTCACTGCCCCACACAAACATCTGAATCTTCAATGTGGTCTCAACACAGCAGAGTATGATTAAGATTCAGATCCAGATCCAGATTCAGGTTAAAATTCAGATCCAGGTTCAGATTCATTACCCAAGGTGCAGGACACAGGAAAATGTGTTCACAGTCAGGAAGGAAAAAGAGTTTGAACAGCCTGTGCAGAGTGCCCCTGTGGCCATCTTAGTCAACAACAGGTATACTTTTGGGGGGAGGGGTGGGGAAGGTCTCTGGCACTGAATCTGACTTTGTGACTCAGAAGGGAAGTGGGGAGAAGAGGCAAGATTGTGATGATAGAGGATTCAATCACAAACAAGAGAAAATCTGCAGATGATGGAAGTCCAAGCAACAAGAATTGGAATTGAAAATACACTTGGACTAAGATGTTAACTGTCCTGTGCTATCACCAGTGGGATCATCAGTTGATCTGCCACCTGTCTTCAGGAGTTTCGGCCCGTTTATAATCAAGACTCCCTCGAGGTGGTGGGCCAGCAGTGCTAAAGCACCACCTCCCACTGATGAGCTTAACAACTTGGCATCTGCTTCTATCAGAGTTGTTGGTTGCTTCCATCCAACAGATAGTCTACTCTTCAGGTGTCTATGCAACTACTGAAGGGTTTACAAAAGATGGATACACTGTCCGACTATCTGCCCCTCTGGACGTACTTGGTCCACACCCATGATGTTTCTGTCTCCGCTGCCTCAGCTACAGCCCTGCTGGTTGACTTGATCTCTCTTCTAGTAAAGCCAAGGTCACGCAGCCACTTCTGGAAAGTGAATGCAGTAAAGCCACGGCACCCTACTTCAAATGGATAGCATGAGACCTTCCACCCTCTGTCTCTACACTCTGATCTTAATTCTGCATACTTGCTTAACTTGCGCTCATGGGCTTCATCAAAGTTGTCTTCCCAGGGGACTGTGAGTTCACCAATAATCACTTCTCTACTGGTGTCAGACCAGACAATTATATCTGGACGCAATGTGGTGAAAGCTATTTGCTCCGGGAAACTGCCTTAGCCCATCCAGGTCGGCCTTGACATACCAATCATTCGCAAACATAAAATGCTGGAGGAACTCAGCAGGTCAGGCAGCATCTATGGAAAACTGTACAGTCAATGTTTCGGGCCGAGACGCTTCAGCAGGACAGGAGAAAGAAATGATGAGGAGTAGAGTTAAAAGGTGGGGGGGGAGGGAGGCTCAACACATTTTGTGTGTGTTAATAGGGGATTCATTAGTTAGGAGAACAGAAAGGAGGTTCTGTGGATGAGTATGAGATTCCCAGATGGTACATTGCCTCCCAGATGCCAGGGTCTGGGACATCTCGGATAGAGTCCTCAGCGTTCTTATGTGGGAGGGTGAACAGCCAGAGGTTGTGGTCCATGTAGGCACCAATGGCATAGGTAGGAAGAGTGATGAGGCTGTGCAATGTGAGTTCAGGGAGTTAGGTGCTAAGTTAAAGGGCAGGACCTCCAGGGATGTGATCTCAGGATTGCTATCCATGTCACCTGCTAGTGAGGCCAGAAATAGAAATATTATACGGTTTAACACATGGCTAAGGAGTTGGTGTAGGATGGAGGGCAATAGATTTTTGCATCATTGGGCTCTCTTCCAGGGAAGGTGGGACCTGCATAGAAGAGACAGTTTGCACCTGAAGTGGAAGGAGACTAATATCCTAGTGGGAAGGTTTGCTGCTGCTGCATGGTGGGGTTTAAACTAGAATTGCAAGGGGATGGGAACAGGAATGCTAGAACAGTTAATAGATGTTGTGGAGACAGATATTGTTAAGACCTCACACAAAGTCAAGAGCCAAACTGTTGAGCATGGTTCGACTAAAGTCCTGAGCTACATATATTTCAGTGCAAGAAGTATCAAAGGAGAGGCAGATGAGCTGAGGGCATGGATCAACATATGTAATTATGATATAGCCATTACTGAGACTTGGTTGCAGGGGGCAGAAATGGCAGCTTAATATTCAGAGTTCCATTGTTTTAGATGTGACAAAGCGAGAGAGGTTAAAGGAAGATGGGTGGTGTTATTAGTCAGGGAAAATGTCATGGCAGTGCTCAGTCAGAATAGACTGGAGAGCTCGTCTACTCGGGAGCTACGGATGGAATTGAGAAATAAGAAACGTTATTGAGCTATCTTACAGACCACCCAACAGACTTAGAGGAACACATTGCAGAGAGATCGCAGACTGTTGCGAGAAACATAATGTTGTAAGAGGAGGTGAATTTAATTTCCATATATTGACTAGGAATCCCATACTGTAAAAAGATTGGACAAGTTAGAGTTTGTCAAATGTGCTCAGGAAAGTTTCAGTGAGAGAATGTTCGATATTTGATCTGCTATTAGGGAATAAGACAGAGCAGGTGACAGAAATTTGTGTAAGGGAACACCTTGCATCTCATGAGCATAATCCTATTAGTTTCAAATAAAATAAGCAAAAAGATAGGTCTAGTGCACAGGCTGAGATTCTAAATTGTAGAAAGGAAAATTTTGATGGTATCAGAAAGGATCTGACAAGTGTGGATTGGGACAGGCTGTTTTATGGCAAAGGTGTACTTGGTAAATGGGAGGCCTTCAAAAGTGAAATTTTGAAAGTATAAAACTTGTATGTGCTTGTCAGAATAAAAGATAAAGATACCAGGTGTAGGAAACATTGGTTTCCAAGAGATATTGAGGTCCTGGTTAAGAGAAAGAAAGGTGCATAGCAGGTAGGAACAAATGAGGGGCTTATGGTGCACAAAAAATGTAGGAGAGCACTCAAAAAAGAAATCAGGAGGACTAAAAGAAGGCATGAGGTGCCCTAGCAGACAAGGTGAAGGAGAATCCTGAGAGATTCTACAGATATTGCAAATGACAAAATTAGTCCTCTGGAAGATCAGAATGATAATCCATGTGTGAAGCCAAGAGAGATGGGTGTGATCTTAATTTTTTTTTGCATCTGTATTTACTCAGGAGAAGTGAGGCAAAGTGGCATCAACTTCATGGACCTTATACAGATTACAGCAGAGTGTTGCCAGGCTGGAGGCAAATTAGGGTAGATAATTCCCCAGAGCCTGTCAAGATGTTCCCTCGGACTCTGTGGAAGGCCAGTGCAGAAATTGCCAGGGTCCTAGCAGAGATATTTAAATCATCCTCAGAGATGGATGCGGTACCAGAGGATTGGCGGGTAGCCAATGTTGTTCTGCAGTTTAAGTGGTTCAGCACAGACTAGAGGGATTGAAGGGCCTGTTTCTGTGCTGTACGTTGCTATGACCTTGTTGTGATCTCTGCCTCAGCTCACTTGTTGAATCATTATTTTGTCTTTTGCCTTTAGACTATTATTCAAGATTCGAATTTATTAATCCCATGTATTTCAAAACCTGCAGTGAAATGCATTGTTTGTGTTAACGACCAACACAACCCAGGGATGTGCTGGATCAGCCCTCAAATGTTGCCACACATTCCAGCGGCAACAAAAACACAAGAGAAGCTGAAAATCCAGTGTATCACATACAAGCCATCAGTCTTGATAAAGGGTCTCGGCCCAGAACCTTGGCTGTTTATTCCTTTCCGTAGATGCTGCCCGACCTGCTGAGTTCCTCCATGCATTTTGTATGCATGTGTAACTCCTCCGCCAACATAGCATACCCACCAGTGGCAGGTCACAAGCAACAACAACAATGCCAAAACAAAACAACAGCAAAACAAGCCCCTTCCCCACCCTCCCACCCGCTCATGCACACACCCCAAAACAGGCCATCTCTGGGCCTTCAACCACCCATCCTTTGGCCTAGGCTCACAGGCCCACAGCCATTGGGTCTCCAACCTCTAGTCCCTGGTCCAGACCTGCAGTCTTGTAGATCTCTAACCTCTGACACACCCGGCCCAGTGGCTTCAACCTCCAGACTCGCTGACTTCAGTCTTCAACCTCCTGGCTTCAAATTCTGGACCTCATTGACCTCTGGGTATTGACTCCAGGACTCGCCAATCACACGATTTGACGTTGACATCTGGGCCTCAACCTCTGGGCTCACACAGTCCTTGACCCATGTGGGGGGAAGTGGAAGTAGGTGGACCTCATGCCACTCACTTGGGCCTCTATCCCTGGAAACAAATTCACTATTGGATAGAGTCCAACTCACTAAGGATTTGGAAGCTGAGAAACCTGGCGTAGGAACAAGGGCTGCTCACTTGGTCCTCATCTAGCCTGCTGTATAGCTTGATCATGGCTGACTTTTGTTTTGATTTTGTCCCCTAACTTTGGCTAACAAAAATCTGTTGTTATCATCTCATTGAATCTACCTAATCCCCACAGCCTTTGGGAGCAGGTTTCCAGACTTTGATTACTCCTAGCGTGAACAAATACTTTCTGAGCATAGTTTAGCCCTAACTCTAAGGAAGAGTGCCATACCGATATCGTTGCAATTAGCATAATGCTTTACAGCCCCAGCAATTCCTGCTGCTGTTTGTAACAAGTTTGTATGTTCTCCCCGTGACTGCGTGAGCTTCCTTCAGCTGCTTCGGTTTTCTCCCACGTTCCAAAGACATACAGGTTGCTAGGTTACCTGGTCACAGGGGGTAGTTGGGCCGCAGGGTCTCTTTGGGCTGGAAGGGCCTGTCACTGTGTCTCTAAATATACAATTATCCTGCTACCAAAACACTTTTGAGATGTGGAAGGAAGCCCAAGTACCTGGAGGAAGAGCGTGGAATCGTTACACAGAGCAGGGATCACAGTTCTATTTGCTACATCACTGCGAGACCCATAAAAGATCCATTTACGTTCCTCCCACCCCGGGTCAAAGTCTGAATAACAGAGCCAAGGGCATCTCAAACTCAGTCAGTGAGCCGTGGTGTGCGGAACGCGAATGTGAGCAGTCAGGGGCCCAGCTTCTTTACTTGAGCACACAGGCGGGTGGACCTTACTGTCAACATCGCCACGATAACGGTTTATACCACTCCGTCCTTGGAGTGCTACACTGCCCCCTGAAAATAAAGGTCCATTGTAAGGTCCTTTAAGAAAATGTGCGACAGCTCCTACACGTGTTACTTCATACCACGATGTGACATGCCGCCAAAAACTTTGACAAGCTTCTGTAGATGAACAGAGGAGAGTACCTTAACTGATTGCCTCACAGCCTGGTATGGAAACACCATTTGCCAGGAATGGAAATGTCTCGTGACAGTGGTGGATATGGAACAGCCATCACAGGCAAAACCCTCCCCACTATTGAATATATTTACAAGGAACGTTGCCACAAGAAAGCAGCGTCCATCATTAAGGGCCCCCACCATCCAGGCCATGCCCTCTTCTTATTTCTTTCATCAAGCAAGAGGTCCCATACCAGCAGGTTTAGGAACAGTTATTACTCATAACCATCAGGCTCCTGAACCAGTGTGGATAACTTCAATCAGCACAGCTCTGAACTGATTCTATGACCTACAGGCTCACTTTGAAGGATTCTTTACAACTCATACTCTTTGTATTATTTATTTTCACAGTTTGCCTTCCTTAGCACATTGGTTATTTGGCAGAATTTGGCTGTTTATGTATAGTTTTTCAAAACCAAACCCACTCAGAGGAAACCCATGTAGTCACACAGGTGAGGATAAGAAGTAAGAGGCCAGGGTGGGGAATAGAAGTGGGGGGGGGAAGAAAATAATTGGATCAATAAATCAATCAATAAGTATATGGATCAATAAAATAACTAGAAACTAAATGGATCACAGATGAAGGAAATGTTTTTCACCAGGACAGTGGGAGTCTATAACATTCAGTTGCTCTGTAAGTGCACACGATTATCAAGCTCATTCACACACTCAGATTTGCTGTAAAGAATTTTCACAGAGAAATATAAGGATAAACCTCTTCAAGAATATCTGGCCAATAAAAAATGCACGTGACAGCAGTCTTGCCCCAGTTCAGCTCATTATCTTGGTTCCCTTCTATGCTGGCAGCTAGCTCCCTACCGGACACAACGCTGGGGTGAGTGTGCCAGGAATTCCTAACATGTGAACTGTCTTGTCTCTCAACCTTTAGACTTCATAGCCTGGCTCTGTCCCATTCCACCTTCGCCATTCTACTCCCTGGTTCATTCACATTCTTTACTGCCTTTTCATTACCAGGTCCAACTATTATGTCTCAGTCAGCAGTACTAAAGTGGTTAATCTGATCATTCTCTCATTGTTTGTGTGGCCATGCTGTGGAAATGGATAGCTGCGGTCTATTCTGCCTGGTATTGATCACACTGTGGGTATATCTCATTGGCTGTAAAACTTTCTGGAATAAGCAAGGTTCTATAGAAATGCAATTCTTTCATCTATCAGCGACAATCCCTGCTTATAACGTCAGAATCACCTCTCAACCTCCTTTGCTCCAAAGAGAAAAGCCCTAGCTCACTCAACCTTTCCTCATAAGACACGGCCTCCAATGTAGGCAGAATCCTGGTATACCTCTTCTGCACCCTCTCCAAAGCTTTCACATCCTTCCTATAATGAGGGGACCAGAACTGAACACAATACTCCAAATGTGGTACATAATTCACACGAGAAGATACCACACATGTAGCACTAAACCGAAACACCAAATTCATCCTTAGTTTTTTTTTCCCAGTGTACCTCCATTGACATTAACTAATATGAATTCTCTGGCAGAAAAACATCTGAACCATTTTTCAGATTATTTTCTTACTTACTGCCCATTATGCCACTGGTGTTTAGGGCAGCAGTGAAGGTCCTCCATCTCTGCCAGAGTTCAGAGCTTCTTTCATCATGTCAGTGGCTTGCTTTTCAGTACTCCCACCCATGCAAACCCCAGGTGGAGACTCAGGGATTCCATCGCACTCAGATGTTGAAGGATTCTTCATTGCCGTTTCCATAACAATTTTGTTCAACCACTCAGAGTTGTTAGCCCTGAGCTGAACCCCTGAACCTGGAGAACTGGTGGACCATCTTAGTCTGGCCTCTACCCTTTGACCTGTTTGCATGGACGATTCCACCAAGAGTCACAGCATAAAGTCCTGACTCCAGCCAACGTAGCACTCCAGGTCATTGAGTCCCACAAGCTCCCAAATCCTACGAGAAGGTTGTGTTCCTTTTGGAGGAATTTTCACGTCGCCCCAAGTTCTTGCATCTCTCATGAAGTGTACATGCAGATTTTGTTTTGTCCTCAGGAATTTACTGCACAATAAAGCATTGGTACAATCTTATAACTCAATTACATTGCAATTGAAACAATGCCAATATAGTCAGCACTTTACGAGAGCAGTAAAACATGAAAAAGAAATTAAAGGCAGAATGCAGGGCGCCAACAGTGCATATCTTTGAAACAAAACCAGATCGTTACTAAAATTGTTGAAGGTTACAAAAAAAAAACTCAAAGCCTACCAATACTTCACTATTTATGTAATCTTTCAAATCTGGCAAGTGATTATGATCCTATGGGCTTTCCTCTGGCATACACTGTTGTGCTTCTTTAAGGAATGCCCAACTGTTGGAGAGATGGGGCAGTCTACGCCACACACCACTTAAAAGTATGTCAGTTGCTGGGAAACACCATGAGTCATCTGGAGGTTGAATTAGGTGCTACAAAATGTGGTTCCCACTTCCATTAAAAATATGTATTTTAACTGATCAGATTAAAAATTAAGAAAAGCACGCCAGGGGCTGTAGGTGTTGGACAAATAAACTGCTGGAGGAAAACAATGGATCAACTGCTATACTACTGTGACACATTTAGCACTAGAGGTCATTAATGTGGGAGAGCACTGTGAGTGTTTGAATAAGTTATTATTGAAATATCACTTAACTGTTTGCTAATAGTTAAATCAATCAAGTACAGATAAGAAATTAACCCTTGCAATTCTGAGCAACACATACGAAATACTGGAGGAACTGCCCAGTCTTGATGAAGGGACTCAGCCTGAAAAGTTGACTGTTTATTCCTCTCCACAGATGCTGCCTGACCTGCTGAGTTCTTCAAGTGTTTTGTGCGTGTTGATCCAGTTTTCCTGCCTCTGCAGTCTCCAACCTTCCTGTGTTGTAGCTATTAAGCAAAGGGGGGCACAGCAGCGTAGTAGTTAGCATAACACTTAACTGCACCAGCGATCGGGGTTCGATTCCCACCTGTCTGTAATGATCTGTATGTTCTCCCTGTGACCGCGTAGGATTTACACTAGATACTCTGGTCTGCTCCTACATTTCAAACACTCAAAAGGTTGACACGCTACAGTACTGTGCAAAAGTCTTCGACACATGTACATAGCGAGGGTGTCTCAGACTTTTGCACACTACTGTAGTAATTTTATTTATTGCACTGTTCTGCTGGCACAGTAAAATACAAATTTCATGACATTTGTGAGTGATGGGAAACCTAATTCTGATTCGGGTCTCTATTGTGGACTGAGAGTGGGAAGGGGACAGGGAGAGGGGAATCATGGTTGGGAAAAGGGGAAGGAAGAGCAGAGGGAGTGGGAAGCACCAGAGGGACCATCTGTAATGATCAATAAATCAATTGTTTGGAATCACGTGACCTTGCCTGGTATCTCAGGGCTGAGTGTGTCTGCTCCAGTGCCACCCCCCACTGCGGCATTCCTTCTCTGCCATCTGTCCCACATCCCTCCCACAGCACTCCATCCTTGCCATTCCCAACATCCTCTGCTCCCGCCAGATTTACAAATTCACTCACCACTCCACGTTGGCAAATACAGTATTGTGCAGAAGTCAGGCACCCTAGTTATGTATATGTGCCCAGTATGGTACGTTGGCACCAGAAACATGGTGGCACTCGTGGGCTGCCCTCAGCACTTCCTCAGACTGTTCTCATCATTGACAGAAGTGACACATTTTACTCTGTATTTCAATGCTTCGATGCACAGGTGACAAATAAAGCTAATCTTTTAAATGTGCAGAAGGGTTTGTATTTCTAACTGCCTTTGACTCTGTGACATACCACAATGTTTTAACCTCTACCAAAAATTGTTCGTGTTGTTTTACTTACTGCCCGTTATGCCGCTGGTGCTTAGGCCAGCAATGGAGGTTCTGCATCTCTCTCTCTGTCCTTGGCCATTTTCCCTATTGTGCCCTGATGTGGTTCAGGGTCCTCACTTCTGCCTCTATGGTACGGCATCAAGTTTTCTTTGGTCTCCCCCATTCCCTCCACCCTTCAGGGGTCCACTGAAGTGCTGTCTTGATGAAGGAGTCGGCTTCTCTTCTCATCATGTGCCCAATCCATCTTCAAAGTTCAGAGTTCAAAGTAAGATTTATTATCAGAGTAGAACACAGACATGCCACCACATACAACCCTGAGATTCTTTTTCCTGTGGGCATACTTAGCAACTCTGTAGATCAGTATCTGTAAACAGGATCAAAGAACAAAAAAAAACCCAGTGCAAATGCAAATATAAATAAGTAGCAATAAATAATGATTATGAAATAAAATGAAATGAAAGAGCATGAAATAGCAAAAATAAAGAGTCCTTAAAGTGAGACCATCGGTTGTGGGAACACCAGAAACAGAATGAGTGTAGTTTTCCCTATTTTTCAACAGTCTGATGGTTGAGGGACAGTAACTGTTCTTGAAGCAGGTCGTATGAGTCCTGAGGCATTTGTGCCAATGTGTCCTCATCATGATTGTTGCATTGTCCTCATGAAGACGCTGAAGGAGTAGGGCATAGTTGGAGATCTTTCTTGGCCAGAAATTTCCAGAGGCTCATGGTGTGGAATGACATTAACCTCATCTCGGCTCTAACAAATGAAACCCGTGTTCCATGCACGGCCAACTCCCACAAAAAGGAACATGACAACGATGCAATATTCCAATTTTTAACGGTCGGTTAAATATTGGATATTTCTCATCCACAGATGGTGTCTTGTGGTCTCTTATGGTCACATGGAAAAAACATGGTGTTGACTAATAGTGCAACAAGTAGTCAACTATCTCCAGGGCAGATCTGAGGGACTCAGATTTGCATTGGAGTGTCAGTGTTCATTTTGTCAATTGGAACCCATGAGGATGTCAGTAACGGATCCTCGAATGACTCTTTATCATATTAGGCTGGTAAATTATTGGACGTAGAGTTCTTCATCCAATCACAAGCGATGTTTAGGATTGAGGATGTACTTGGGTCATGCAAGTCAGCAAATCATTCCAATGATATAAAGCTTCCAGAAGTCATTTTTAATGAGTCTAAGCAAAATCTGTAGACATTAAAGCAATTCACTCAGTGTCCTTCATAACTGCCTGATGTTACATAGTCATATAATCATTCCATGGAATATTTCAAAGCCATAATCATAAACACTAATGCCTCGTCAAGTTAATTGCTTTCAATTGATTTATTGCTTTTTATTGAAGGTTTAATTGAAATTCTGTAAGTAGGACATAAACCGGAAGGGGATGCAATATTAATTAAACTTCAACAGCCTTGATTACTTACATCAGTAATTGCTCATTTTAATCCCCTTGCTCTGTCCTTAAGCAATGGTTACTCTGCTGTTAAATAATGCGATGTTGGCAGAAATGGCTTCCTTCTGTTATTTCCTTGCCTGATGGTGCCTACACATATTATTTACAGAAGTACTATCAAAACCAAGAGCAATGGTCCATTTGAACACAGAGATTTTATTTTAATGGAACTGTATTGTACCATGTGTCTCTTTGGATTCTCCTGGGTGTCTGAAGTGTTAGTTAAGTTCAAGTTCAAGTTTAATTCTCATTCAACCATATGCTTGTATACAGCTAAACGAAACAGCGTTCCTTCGGGGCCAAGGTACAAAGTACATATAGTCACACACAGCACACAGTTACAAAACAATATTAGCACAAGTCCCTGAGTGGCATGGCCTGAAGATTGACGGTGTATGGGATAGTGTCAGGCAGCCATGTTTCTGCAAGATCAAGCACGCAGCAGATGCTCATCTCCCACAGACGTAGGTGATCTAGCAGGTACAGCAGGCAGTGAAGAAAGCTAATGGCATGTTGACCTTCATAACAAGGGGAATTGAGTATAGGAGCAAAGAGCTCCTTCTGAAGTTGTACAGGGCCCTGGTGAGACCACACCTGGAGTATTGTGTTCAGTTTTGGTCTCCAAATTTGAGGAAGGCCATTCTTGCTATTGAGGGAGTGCAGCGTAGGTTCACTAGGTTAATTCTCGGGATGGCGAGATTGTCATATGTTGAAAGATTGGAGCGACTGGGCTTGTATACACTGGAATTTAGAGGGATGAGAGGGGATCTGATTGAGACATACAAGATTATTAAGGGATTGGACATGCTAGAGGCAGGAAACATGTTCCTGATATTGGGGGAGTCCAGAACCCGAGGCCACAGTTTAAGAATAAGGGGTAGGCCATTTAGAACAGAGTTGAGGAAAAACTTTTTCACCCAGAGATTTGTGGATCTATGGAATGCTCTGCCTCAGAAGACAGTGGAGGCCAATTCTCTGGATGCTTTCAAGAAAGAGTTAGATAGAACTCTTAAAGATAGCGGAGTCAAGGGATATGGGGAGAAGGCAGGAACGGGGTACTGATTGTGGATGATCAGCCATGATCACATTGAATGGCGGTGCCGAGTGGCCTACTCCTGCACCTATTGTCTATTGTCTTCCAGGAGTAAAAGCTGGAGAGCAGCACCAAAGCGAGAGCCAGTCTGCAACCCAGCACGGATTGCAGCGGACATGCTGTGTCCCTGTTTCCTCCTCTCCTGGGTGGGTATAACAGGTAATGCCGTGACATGACGGCCTGGTCCTCAGGCATGGATTCCAGTGCACCTGACAGGACTGTTAATGCGTCAGGGCTAGGGAACTCCTGATATCTAACAAGGGGACTCTTGCTGAAAAATTCTTTATAATTTGACTCTATGTTTAGGTTCAGTTGTCACATCAAAGTTCAAAGTAAATTTATTATCAGAGTACATAAATGTCACCATATACAACCCTAAGGTTCAATGTATTGTGGGCATACTCAATAAATCGATAGAATAATAACCATTACAGAATCAATGAAAGACTGCACCAACTTGGGCATTCAATCAGTGTGCAAAAGACAACAAACTGCAAGTACAAAAATAAAGAGTTAATAATAAATAAATAAGCAATAAATATTGAGAACATGAAATGAGGAGTCCTTGAAAGTGAGTCCATAGGTTGTGGGAACATTTCAGTAATTGGGCAAATGAAGTTGAGTGAACTTATCCCCATTGGTTCAAGAGGCTGATGGTTGAGGAGTAATAACTGTTCCTGAACCTGGTGGTGTGAGTTCTGAGGCTCCTGTAACTTCTTCCTGATGGCAACAGCGAGAAGAGAGCATGTCCATGGGTGGTGATGGAGGTCCCTGATGATGGATGCTGTTTTCCTACGACAGCATTTTGTGTAAATAAACATCATTCATTGTTTTAAAGCTCATGTCCTGTCCAGAAAAATAGGTCAAGATTCAAGATTCAAGGTTATTTATCACATTGAATATAAAAACAAAGAAGGGTTCTCAAAGCTGTGCTGAACATGTCCTTACCTTAAAAATTCCCTAGGGTTACCCATAGCCCTCTATTTTCCTAAGCTCCAAGTACCTATCCAGGAGTTTCTTAAAAGACCCTATCGTATCTGCCTCCACCACCGTCCCCAGCAGCCCATTCCACGCACTCACCACTCTCTGCGTAAAAAACTTACCCCTGACATCTCCTCTGTACCTACTTCTAAGCAGCTTAAAACTGTGCCCTCTCGTATTAACTAATTCAGCCCTGCGATAAAGCCGCTGACATCCACACGATCAATGCCTCTCATCATCTTATACACCTCTATCAGGTGTATACCTCTATATACCTCTCATCCTCCATCACTCAACCTATTTTCGTAAGGCATGCTCCCTAATCAGGTAACATCCTTGTAAATCTGTTCTGCGCCCTTTCTATGACTTCCACATCCTTCTTGTAGTGAGGCGACCAGAACTGAGCACAATACTCCAAGTGGGGTCTGATCAGGGTCCTATAGAGCTGCAACATTATCTCTCAGCTCTTAAACTCAATCCCATGATTGATGAAGGCCAATGCACTGTATGCCTTCTTAACCATAGACTCAACCTGCACAGCAGCTTTGAGTGTTCTATGGACTCCCGTCCAATACCATCAATACTATATTCTGCCAACATATTTGACCTACCAGAATGAACCACCTCACACTTATCTGGGTTGAACTCCATCTGCCACTTCTCAGCCCAGTTTTGCATCCTATCAATGTCCCACTGTAACCTCTGACAGCCCTCCACACTATCTACAACAACCCCAACCTTTGTGTCATCAGCAAATTTAATAACCCATCCCCCCACTTCCTCATCCAGGTCATTTATAAAAATCATGACCAGTAGGGGTCCTAGAACAGATCTCTGAGGCACACCACTGGTCACCAACCTCCATGCAGAATATGACCTGTCTACAACCACTCTTTGCCTTCTGTGGGCAAGCTAGTTCTGGATCCACAAAGCAATATCCCCTTGGATCCCATGCCTCCTTACTTTCTCAATAAACCTTGCATGGGGTATCTTGTCAAATGCCTTGCTGAAATCCATATGCACTACATCTGCTGCTCTACCTTTATCAAGGTGTTTAGTCACATCCTCAAAAATGGACATCAACATATACAGTGAAACGTGTCATTTGCATTAACAACCAACTCACCCGAGGGTTTGCAGGAGGCAGCCCGCAAATATCACCACATTCCAGCACCAGAATAGCAAGCCCAAATACAACAACACAGAACACAAGCAGCAAAGCAGCAGCAAAAGTAAGCCCTTTTCCTTCCTTCCACCTGGCCACTCACTCATGCAGAGTCCTCCAACCCCAGACCCGTTGACAACAGGCCTCCTGTTTCCCCAGTAGACTTCAGACTCACAGGCACAGGGCTTTGGCCATCAGCCCTTCACATCTGGACTTCCGATCGACCGCAGTCTTCAGTATAAACCTCAGAATCAGTCGACAACAGGTCTTTCCAACCCACGTACCTGGGAGGTCACTGGATCTCATTCCCACTGCTCATGTGGTACATCTGATTGCAGGACCCACTGACTTGGAGGGAGATCAGCTGACCTTGCGGCTCTTTGGAATCTCCTCTGCTGTCTAAGTTTGTGGCCAGGCTAAGGAAAGTGACAAGTCAGTCTCCTGATTGTTAACAAGTTGTGATGTGCAGCGCTGTGTCCACAGTTCACTACATCCCTCTATGTCTTCATGAAATCTGTAAAACCAAATAACAATGTACAAGTAACAGAACTGCAGGTTTATAGGAAATAGGGTGACATACATATAATTCGTACTGACTGACCCTGAGTAGTACTTTCCCTCTCAGAATAATTTAACCCCAAGTTCTGGACTTGGCGCTGGTGAATCTCAGTGATGTTCTGCAGGGATAACTTCACCACTTCACTCGCCTCATCACTGAAATGTTCCCACAACCTATGGACTCACTTTTAAGGACTTTTCATCTCACATTCTCAATATTTATTGCTTATTTATTTATTATTGCTATTTCTTTCTTTTTGTAGTAGCCCAGTTTGTTGTCTTTTTGCACGGTGGTTGAACGCACATGTTGGTGCAGACTTTCATAGGTATATTAAGGTTATTATTCTATTATGGATTTATTGAGTATGCCCACAAGAAAATTAATCTCAGCATTGTATATTGTGACATATATGTATTATGATCTTCCATGAGGACTAGAACTTAGTCATGGTTTGGAGGCTTGCATGCCTTAATAACCCAGAGAGCTATGCTGCCTAGAGTCAGGGCTTCATGCTTTGGCTGTTGGTAGGACTGCCTGTGCCAAACAGGTCAAAGGGTAGGGGCCTTTGAGCACTAAGAGTGGTCCACCAGTCTTCCGGGTTTAGGGGTTCAGCTCAGGGCTAACAACCCTATCTGGTAAAACAAAAATTGTTATGGAAATAGCAATGAAGAATCCTTCTCCAGCTGGGTGCAATGGTATTCCTGAGACTCCACACAGGATTTGCATGACTGACGGTAGTGAAAACCGAGAGGAAGCTGCTGACAGGATGAAGGAAGCCCTGAACACCGCCAGAGATGGAGGACCTTCATTGCTGCCCTCAGTGCCAGTGGAGTAATGGGCAGTAAGTAAATATGTACTTAGACAATAAATTTACTTTGAACTGAAATGGGCAGTGTCTAAATTGGCAACCTAGCACTCAGATGACATCATCTTTGGGAATCAGAATCTTATGGATTCAAATCCACCTTCAGGTACGCGAGTACAAGGGTTCAGGATGAGTCTATCTGGCCTTGGGGGTTCTGTACTGAGTGCCGTCTTTTGTCTGTGGTAGCAAGTTGTGGGTTAAAAGGTCCCAAGCCATTAACTCACAGAAAGAGGAGAAACAGGCATTGTTCTTCTATTGCTCTGGCTAAAGTTTATCAATAGTTATACAAAATGAAAGAGAATAGCAGATCATTACCAGATTATTGGAGCTTGATAACTACAAATGAGGGGTACCTAAACGTGTTTTCCACTTTTAGTCAGCGTGCTTGCTGCCTAAGCAATAGCCTCCTCCTCGCAACAGTGCAGTTCGTGACTCATCAGTACCTTAACCCTATAACTGGAAGTATCATTTTGTAAACCATTACTGTCAAAATGCACTAACTACGTCTCAGAATTGTGGCTTTTCCCACACAGATCGCATGACTTTTGCTCATCTTCCCTTTGAGTGCATGGCCTTCTATTGATCAGGGCCAACCACGGATGTTGTGTCATAGTTGTCTATGTGTTGACACACAGTCCAGGGCAGTACAATATGGAGAACAAGCTGTTGTCCGTGCAGTAGGCGCCCCCTCTCCACACAGCTGACCAAGCCAAAGGAACAGCCGAGACCAATACATCTTGATGCAGCGGAATCGCATCAGTTGCCAATCAGGATTGAAATCAACATAGAACTTCTTTAGGGACTCCACCTCCGCATTCTTCCTCGGGATTTACTGCCCCACGAGTGTGTACAGCCGCAAGACAGTGGAAGTTAGAGATCAGAGTTTTCCTTCTCCTAGATAAGCTGCCAACTATGGCTGATGGATCCCCATCTGCACGAAGCAACTGGTTTTAAGGTGACAGTAACCCGCCTTTGGCCTTCCTTCTGTCAGCAGAAACAATTCTGTCGGGCTTAGTAGCATGAAGGCCAGGAGCAGGACTTGGTTGTCGAGGCTTTTTGGGGTGCACACCATTGGGAGCATTTAATAGGTAGTGGGAGCTCATCCCCCACTATCTACCCTTCTGCCCCATTGTAGGCCACTCAGACGACTGAATCCACAACGACTTCAACCACCCATTTACCCTCCTCCTACATTCCTCCCTCTTTTTATCAAAGATCATGGATCAGCCTGATCCACCATATATATTCACATGTATTAGGAGTTTGCTGTGGTGTGTTGGTATGACGTACAACAAAAACAACATTCAACAATTATGAAAAACAAAGAATTAAAAAAAAATAAAGTTAGAAGTACTGGTATGGAATAAAATTTGCACAAATACGTAAATACCAGCATGTATCTACAATGTAATAAGTATTATAAACAGTGGTTTAACGTGTTTTACAGTGCAATCCAGTGACTGAGATAATAGAAGGGTTTTTTTTTTATAGTCCTATAACGCTTTCCAGAAGGGATCTTCTGGAAAAGGCAGTTTGCAGGATGGGCAATCACGAGGAAATCTGCAGATGCTGGAAATTCGAACAGCACACACAAAATGCTGGTGGAACACGGAAGGCCAGGCAGCATCTATAGGGAGAAGCACTGTTGACGTTTTGGGCCGAGACCCTTCATCAGGTCGACAGCGCTTCTCCCTGTAGATGCTGACTGGTCTGCTGTGTTCCACCAGCATTTTGTCTGTGTTGCAGGGTGGGCTGTGTCCGTGATGGTGTTCCTTGTCCGCTTCTTTGTCCCGGACAAACAAGCCCTGCAGTGATGGTAGACTGTAGCCAGTGACCTTTCCTGCTGACCTGACAGTTCGCTGTAGCTCTCATATATTATGAGAGGATGCTGCACCAAACCAGACAGTATTTTCCCCACATTTGCACCATCTTCCCCCGAATTCTGTCACTCACCAACTAAGGACTGACAGAACAATACATCTTGCGAGGCACTCAGACACATCATCGGTGATGTAACCTGGGATCACAGGGTGTTTCGGGTCTTTCAACATTAGACCCAGCTGGGGCTGATCGGGCTCTGACTTGTGTCGGGGACTTCTGCCACAGATCACTCCCCCTGATCCACAGCCGGCTCGAGGCTCACTCTGCTGCCGCTGGGGTGTTCCCGATGGCTTTCCTCTTCTGGGCTCCTGAGATGCCCGTCCAGCTGTAGGCTCGGCAGAGGGATCGACCCACCTCTACGGGCGTACAGTGTGCCCGCCACCCCTCGCTGCAGCACTCTGCCACCAAGTCTTGGTACTTTGTCTTTTTCATTTCACGGGCCTCCTCCATCCTGTCTTCCCAGGGAATGGTCAGCTCTGACATGACCACCTGTCTAGATGACTCTGACAGCAGCACTATGTCTGGCCTAAGCATTGTGGAGGAGATGTGCTCAGGGAATCTGAGCTGTTTCCCTAGGCCGACTCTCAATTGCCAGTCATCTGCTGCTTCTAGGAGGCCGGCATCCTCCTGCGATTGGGTTTGAGCCTTCTCCCCTGCCTTGGAATAAAAAAGAATTGCTTGCTTTGCTGGGCGATGGCTTTTGCCCTGGGCAATGGCTGTGTACAAGCTGTCAGCCACTGTCTTCAGCACCTGATCATGGTGTCATTGATAATGCCCATCCCCCAGGGTTTTTGGGCAGCAGCTGAGGACGTGCTCTAATGTACCCCTTTTTCAGCACAGGGAGCATGCTGGAGCTCCAGCCTTGCCCCAGTAGTAGAGGTTTTCTGGGCTTGGCAAGACATTATGGACCAAATGGGGTTCAGCTCACCAAATTTCCCCCCACGAGATGCGCTCCATTACCTGGTCCCATCTTGTCCACGCGCCTTGTTGCCACAAGCCAGAAATCTTGCTGCCACGTAGCTCACACCTCGTGCTGGACCAGCGGGCACCTGATTCTTCCCTGTTCCTTATCTTAGCGGACCGTTGGGAAGCAACCCAAGCCCGCCCGTCACGATGTCACCCAGCCCACCAGCACACCATGGCACTGCCATGCTCTGGCTTGCTCAACTGCATCCTGTGCCCTCCACCTCCTACCCATCCTCACCTCAATGCCAGCATGTGTGCTGGTGACCATGAACTCCTCGCTCACACTGCTGATGGGGAGTTTTAGTCCGTTTTTCTTCCTGTACAAGGCGAAGCTGTTTAGGATCCTAGGCAGACCTGGCCACCTACGTAGGCACTGGCTGATTTTTTCTTCTCTCAGAGTCTCCACTGTTGACATCATAGACCAGCAGAAGCCGCAGGATCCGAGGGGAAATACCCTGCTGGTAAATCCAAGCCTTGAATTTACCCGGCAGCCCTGACTTGCCCACAGCAGCCACCCATTGCTGCAGCTCTTCCCTGGCTGCTTCGATGGATGCTGTGTCCTTCCGTGAGTCGGTAATCACCTTGCCAAGGCTCTTCACCGGCTTCTCTTATAGGCTTGGAATCTGGGCGTCTCCCAGGAAGGAGTGGGATTTGTCAACCACCTTTCCTCTCTTACGTGCTAAGGATTTGGATTTCTTAGGATTGAAACTCATCCTTGCCCAAGCAGTGAGCTTCTGGAGGATCTGTCTGCATCCTGGCACTGATGTTGTTGTTACAGTCAGGTCATCTATGAATGCTCTATCAGTGGTTGACAGGCCAATGGCCTCTGCTGACTTAGCCAACATGTTCATCACCAAGGAGAAGATGATCACAGACAACGTTATGATCCCCTTCTCCAAACAATGCCTATAAGAGGTGACTGTCCCAGAGGTGACTCTTAGACTGAAATTACTATAGTAGTCCAGAATGATTTCCCTGGTCCTGATTGAGATATAGTGGCACTCGAGGGTGACTTCAACCAGCTCATGGAACCATACTCATTTGTGAGGTCCAGCCAAAGCACGGAGAGATCTCCCTTGCCTTCTTGTGCTTCTCTGATCAACTGAGTGATCACTCCTGTATGCTTTAAGCACCCTGAAAAATGCTCTATCCCACACTTCTGCACAGAGGTATCAATGTGATGATTTACAATGAGCTATTAACCCACCAATACCCATTTCTCGGGGATTTGGAAAGAAACCGGAGAACCCAGGGTAACCCAGTGAGAGCATGCAAACTCCACACAGTCAGTAGCCAAGTTCAGGATTGAACCCCAGTCTTTGGAATGGTGACGCAGTCAGTGGCTCTACTGGCCGTGCAACAGTGTCACACGTAACACCCTGGAAAACACTAATTCAAATCTAGAGTATCATTCGATCATACCTGGAATAGACCCCAGCTCAGTAACACAGTAACAAAAGTCTTAGGCACCTTAACTACTGTGTCTATATATATTTCAGGCCATAATTCCCCTCTCCCCGCCCCTTCCCACTGTCAGTCCACAATAGAGACCCGTATCAGAATCAGGTTTATCATCACTCACATACGTCATGAAATTTGGGGTTTTTTTGTGTGGCAACAGTACAGTGTAATACATAAAATTATTACAGTAATGTGCAAAAATCTCAGGCACCCTAGCTATATATATATGTGCCTAAGACTTTTGCGCAGAATTGTACTTTCACATTTTTGGGCTCTGAAAGTGTCCTCATTTTTCTCTTTAACTGGCTCTAATGGTCAGTCAGTACTGTGTTTGGAGCTTGAGCCTAGAGTTCAGGGACCACTCATCAGCTGGTAGGGGATTAGTACCAGAGATTGAAGTCTGAAGGTCAGTCGGAAGTCCAGAGGATAAAGCCCAATGACAAAAGACTAGAGACTGGACGCTGGAGACCTGTCCTGGAGTTGGACTGTCCATGTATGGGTGGGTGGGAGGGAGAGTGTCAGGGAGAAAAGGGATTCCTTTTGTTGTTTTGCTGCTTGTGTTCTATGTTGCTCTGCCAAACACTGTGGATAGTCTATGTTGGTGTCAGAATGTGCTCCAACACTTGCGGCTGCCCTCAGCACATCAGCGGGTGTGTTGGCTGTTAACGCAAGTGACACATTTCACTGTATGTTCTGATGTACGTGTGATAAATTAACCTGAATCAAACTACTGTCAATCTCAAATAGATCACATACCGCAGATTTGGATTCAGTCACATTTTCCAACTCTTCCAAATTTGGGAGTATGCTGACATCTGAACTCTTCCTCCCCAAACAATTGAGACATTTACCTGATTGCACAAACAATGTAGTATCTCTGGCATAGTAATCTGCCGGTGAGTGAGTACAACCTATTGTGAAGTTAATTGCCAAATAGTGTTGGCATTTTCTGACTGACCAAATATACTGTGAGGTCAAGAGATTATCTAATCATACTAGGGGACCATTGAATAGTCTTACAACACTGGGATAAAAGCTTTCTCTCAGCCCAGTGATACGTGCTTTCAGAATTTTGCATCTTCTGCCCGATGGAAGAGGGCAGAGAAAAGAATGTCTAGGGGTGGCTGTGGCATTTGATTGTGCTAGCTGCTTTACTGGGGCAGCAAGAAGTATAAACAGATGTCCATGGAAGGCAGGCAGATTTCCATGTTGTGCCGAGCTGCACCCACAACTTTATGCGATTTCTTGTGGTCTTAGGCAGTATAGTTGAATTCCAGGGTGGCTGGGGTCTTTGATTATGGTGGCTGCTTTTCTAAGGTAACAAGGACTATAAACAAAGTCCGTGGGTGGGTGCGGGAATGGCTGATTTCCGTGATACGCTGATATGTGTTCGCACAAAACTTTGCAGTTTTTTGCAGTCCTGGGCAGAGCAAGCCATGACACATCTGGGTAGAATCACTTTTTCTGTAATGGTAACACTATATTCTACATTGTTATTGCTTTTCCTTGTACCACCTCAATGCACAGATATTGCAAAATGATCTGAATGGAATGACATGTAGAACAAAGTTTTTCACTGTAGCTCATTACAAATGACAATAAAACAATCACATGGTCACAATAGATAAACTGCAAAATGCTCTGGAGGCCAGGTCATTGGGTATATTTGAAGCAGAGGTTGATAGATATTGATTAATCAAGGCATCATTAGTTACCGTGAGAAGGCAAGAGAATGGGTTGGGTGGTATAATAAATCAGCCAATACTGAATGGTAGAGCAGTCTCAATGGATTGAATGGCCTTATTCTGCTCCTTTGTCTTCGGACTTATAAAATCATGAAAGGAAACACCCTTTGACTCAGAGATGCTTTCACCAGTACTTTGTGTCACTGCTTCATTTAGTCGTTCTACCTGGACTTCTAGTGCATAAGGATTTTGGTTTACAATTAATTGGTTTGGCATTTGGATTATTATGTAAATGAGCCCTTTTTATGCCCTTGCATGAACCAATAAGAATATTTTAATATTGTTCCAAATAACTTCTTTAGAAAATAGTAAATGTTTCCCAAGCCATCCTCAATCTAATCAGACATTTTCGATGGGCAGTATGCCTTTGTGCATATAATTGGTAGAATCCACGGAGATTTGCACCCTCAATTCCCAAACCTCTTACCTATTGCTTTTATGGCAATATTATAATCCCTTTCTTTTGATGTAATATTATCTTTATGTTCTTTTGTTAGCCATGACTGGATCATGTTTCCTCTTGTATTTTGAAACCATAA
Source organism: Hemitrygon akajei (assembly GCF_048418815.1). Classification (NCBI taxonomy): domain Eukaryota; kingdom Metazoa; phylum Chordata; class Chondrichthyes; order Myliobatiformes; family Dasyatidae; genus Hemitrygon; species Hemitrygon akajei. The sequence continues at coordinate 35,851,871 of NC_133153.1, read as the reverse complement.
AGGGATATATATTTGTAACACATGTTCGTTAAGTAAATGTCAGCTATTATTTATGTGAAGATGTATCTTATAACATAGTTGCCCATTTTACCGTGGGCAACTTATACATCATAATTCATGGTGGAGGAACAACATCTGGGTACCCTCTAACCTGATGCTTTGAATATTGATTTCTCTTTCGGGCGAACACAATCACCCTCCACCTTCTCTATTCCCCACTCTGTCCTTTTACTTCTTTTCAGCCTATCACTTCTCCTGGGTCCCTTCCTCCTTCCCTTTTGTTTATTGTCCACTCTTCTCTCCTATCAGATTCTTTCTTCTCCAGCACCTGTCCTTTCCTACCCACCTGGCTTCACCTATCACCTTCCAGTTAGCCTCTTTCCCCTTCCCCTCACCTTTTAATTCCGGCATCTCCCCCCCCCCCCCCCCACCCCACCTCACCCCCGCTTCCCTCTCAGTCCTGAAGAAAGGTCTCAGTCCAAAACATAAACTGTTAATCATTTCCACAGATGCTGAGTTCCTCCAGCATTTTGCGCATGTTGCTCATTACTTTATAGCTTACTTTGTTTAGTTTTAAGACTCAGGTTCCAGGTTAAACAAAATAACTTGCAATCTTGATATCAGTTATACAATGATCACTTATTCACCAATGCCCAAGAACAAAAAAGACTAAAAAAAAGTGATCAATAAAGCCCAGTCCATCACAGGAAAAGCTCCTACTGAAGGGTCTTGGCCTGAAATGTCGACTGTACTCTTTTCCATAGATGCTGCCTGGCTTGCTGATTTCCTCCAGCATTTTTGTGTGCGTTGACGGGAAAAGCTCTCCCCACTATTGAGCACATCTACAAGGAGTGCCACAAGAAAGCAGCATCCATCACCAAGAACACTCACCATTGAAGCCATGTTCTCTTCTCGCGGCTGTTATCATGAAGGAGGCACAGGAGCCCAAGGTCCAACACCACCAGGTTCAGAAACAGTTATCATCCTTCAATTATCAGTCAGGTTAACTTCACTCACCCATCAATGAATTGAATACACAACATATAGACTCACTTTCAAGGACTCTACAACACATGTTCTAAATATTATTTATCTACTTTGTTATTTTTTTGTATTTACACATTTCATTGACGTTTGCACTTTGGTTGTCCGTTTTTGTTTGTGTGCAGCTTTTTCACTGATTATGTTGTATTTCTTTTTATCTACTGCAAATATCTTCAAGAAAATGAATCTCAGGGTAGTATGCGATGGCATAAACATACACTGACCTTAAATTCACTTTGAACTTTAACATCTCCTTAACTGTCAGATTACACTGGACAACAAATTTTGAAATTTTGCTTCATTGCATTTTTTTATTATGATAAATCATTTGAAACTGACCACAAATATAAGTTTTCACTACTTGTATCACATAGGAATTTGGAGAAACAAGAAATTAACTTCTATTGAATATAATATACTTGCATAACGATAGATTAAGTAAGCTAAAAATGCTTTGTTGATGAATTTCGTTGCTACTCAGTATCTGAGGCTTCTTGCTTAAGTTTCCAACAACAATCAGCCAGCACTGATGGATTCCAGTTGTCCTGAAGTTAGTCACACAGAATGTTGGAAGAACTCAGCAGGTTTTTGCACCACTGTTGGAAGGAAATGGACAGTTGACATTTTGGATCAAGACACTTCATTAGGACTGATGAAGGGTCCAGATGAAAGGTCCCAGTTCAAAGCACCTACTGTCCGTTTCCCTCTGAGAATTCTGCCTGGCCCATTGAGTTTCTCCAGCTTTTTGTGGGCTGCTCCACATTCCAGCAGCCTCTTGAGTCTCCGATGTCCTGAAGTTTATCGGTTTAGAGATACAACATGGAACAGGCCCTTCTGGCTCAATGAGCACACTGTCCAGCAACTTGCCTGTTTAACCCTAGCCTAGTTTCAGCATAACTTACAATGACCAATTAACCTACTAACCGGCATGAGGAAGCCAATGTGGTTCAGATGGGGAACATGCAAGCTCTTTACAGACAACACCACAATTGAACTCCCAACTCCGGGACGCCCTGAAGTGACACAGCGTTGCACAAACTGCTACACTACCATGGCACCCAGTTTTATCACCTTGTCTGTTGCCCAGTATCACAACTGGACAGAGCCAGGACAAAAAACACTAGTATAATCTGAAGGTTTGACAGTTACCATTAGGGAGGCACAGTAACGTAGTGGTTAGCACAGCGCTTTACAGTACCAGCAACCCGGGTTCAATTCCCACCGCGGTCCTGTAAGGAGTTTGCACACGGTCCCTGTAACTGTGTGGGTTTCCTCCGGGCGCTCTGGTTTCCTCCCACAGTCCAAAGACCTATCAGTTGGTAGGTTATTTGGTCATTTTAAATTGTCCCATGATTAAATTGGGGGATTTGCTGGCCAGTGCAGTTCAAAGGGCTGAAAGGGTCTATTTTGCATTGTATCTCAATAAATAAATAAAACCAACTCTTTAAATGTTGCTGCAACTTCTTGGTCTCTAGCTTTGAAAAAACATGGCCTTCAGAAGCCTAAAGTGATGCTACTTCCACAGTCGGGTTGTCGATATGAATTATTCTAACATCTCATTAATTTTGTGCAGTGAGCAGAAAAATTGCTTTCTTTGATAGTTATAATGACAAGTGTTTTGATCAGACTTTCTTTATTTACTAGTGTATTAATACAAGCAGGAATCCAATATTACTTGTAATTACTCATGTCCCATGCAGATCTATTATGTTAAATCCAGATCAGCACCATGATATATAATCTGGGATGATAATAAGCAAAGAAAGGATCCAGACTGAGACACAAGGGACAGCAGATGCTGTAATTTGGAGCAAGCAGGTGTAGAAGCACAGTGGGTCGAGGAGATAGTCCAGGTTGAGACCTTGCTTGAGGACTGAGAGAGTGGAGTGAATTTAGCAGGTAGAATGAGGAATGAGGCAAAACGATAACGAGGCATAATTAAGTGTAAAAGCTACTGAAAGAGTACAGGGCAAGTTCAAAGTTCTTTTGTTTTGTAATTTTTTTAATTGAAGTTCATCATCAAACAAACATTTCCATAAGATGTATTTCAGACATTGTACATATATATCATATAATCATATTTATCACAAATCTCCACAAAGTATTTATCTGAGGTATATACTTAATAGAAAAGAGTGGAAAGAAAAAAACAAGCAAAAGGAAAGAGCTATGTACAAGTAGGGAGTGATCTTTTTTTTTACAACAGATTCATTGATTTGTGAGAATAAAATCAGGCCTATGAGGCATTTTGTAGTTAAACCATTTTTCCCAGTATGAATCAAATTGTTCCAGCTTATGGTTAACAGATGCTGTTATCTTCTCCATTTTGTAAATGTCCATTGTAATTTCCATCCATGTATTTAAAGTTGGGCTCTCCTGTGATAACCATTTCCTAGAAAGGGTCTTTTTACCAGCCACCAACAGTATATTCATTAAATATTTATCTCTTTTCAACCATTCTTGAGGTATATATACAAAATATATGGTCTTACTCTCTAAGGGTATTTCACATTTAAAGATGTCTTGTAGGGCATTGTGTATCCCCCTCCAATAGTTTTTGATAACAGGGCAGTCCCAAAAAAATGATGATTTGCATTTTGATTTCCACAATTTCTCCAGCAAACAGGGAGGTTACTATCATAATGGGATTTCTGAGAGAGTGTAATAAAATATCTTATCAAGTTTTTCCATCCAAGCTCCCTCCATTTCTGTGAACTGGTACACTTGCATTGATACCTCCATATTGTTGTCCATTCTTCCTCAGATATAATGATCCCTCCTTCCTTCTCCCATTTTATTTTAATGTATGAAGTCGAATGTGTCTTAAGATTTGATAATCTCTTATACATGCTTGAAATGATTCTACTATCATTATCTGAATTATATGCTTTTCTAAAGAGCTCTATCAAACACGTATTTGCCTTGGTTACATTTTTAAGCGTCTTATTAACATATTGTCGCATCTGTAAATACCTATAAAAATCTTGTTTTTCTAATAAGTGTTTCTCTTTAAGCATTTCAAAACTGAACAGTTTTCCTTCTTTCATTATGTTGCAAAGAACTGTTATTCCTTTAGCTGTCCAGTCCTTAAATCTAGCATCCAATTTATTTGGTGTAAAATCTGAGTCATATGCACACCATTTAAGAATTGCAATATCTCCCTCTAGATTATATTCTTTTATAGTAGTTTTCCATATTTTAAGAGTCAATTTCACCCATGGGTTATCAACAGTATTTATGTACCTTTGCAGGTTGTTATCCACCAAAATTGCTTGTATGGGGATGGGAAGTACCCGCTCCTCAATGTTTTTCCATTGAGCTTCATATGATGGGTTACACCAACATATCACAGCTCTCAACTGTGCTGTGAAATAATAATCTCTAAGAGAAGGTAGTCCCCATCCTCCTTTTCCTTTGCTAATTGCAAAGTTTTGAGGGCAAGTTCAAAGTTCAAAGTACATTTATTATCAAAGTATGTATACTTTATACAACCTTGAGATTCGTCTCCTTTCAGGCAGACCTAAGAACCCCAATAGAACCCAATAAAAAAAACAGAAGAAGACCATCGAACACCCAAGGTGCAGAGAAAGAAAAAAATCAAATTGCACAACAATAAAGTCAGCAAACAGCATTCAGAACTGAAATTCACAACACCAGGTGACCCTGTAGCAAATAAAGGAAAAGGTGCAAAATTATAAATAGCTAGATTATGAGGCTATCTTATTGTACAAGAGGTCTGTTCAACAATGGGACAGACGACGTCCTTGAGCTTGTTGGTGTGAGGCAGGTGATAGGTGGAACCAGATAAGGAGGAGATGATTGGTTGGAAACAAAACGAAAATGGTAGAGGCAGATACGTTAGGGTCATTTAAGATACTCTTAGGTAGATACATGAATGGTAGAAAAATAGAGGGCTGTGTAGGAGGGAAGGGTTAGATTGATCTTAGAGTTGGCTACAAGGTCATCAAAACATTGTGGGTCAAATGGCCTGCACTGTGCTCTAATGTCCCATGTTCCAAGTTCTTAAAGAGGCTGCAGATGCCAGAAGTAAGGAAGATGTTAGTGGAAACACAAAAGAGGATTAATAGGCAGATGGAAAACAGCTCAGAGTCACCTCCTCCCACCATCCAATCTTGCTCCATCTGCCCACAGATCCTGCCTGAACCATTGAGTTCCTCCAGCAATATGTTTTTAGTTAAGGAAGGATATGCTTGCTTTATAAGCAGTGGTTCTCAGTTCTGGGATAATCTAGAAAATAGGTACATTGATTCATAATTATCACATGTAACGAGGTACAGTGAAAAACATAAACATGAGAGATTCTGCAGAAGCTGGAAATCCAAAGCAACACTCACACAAGATGCTGGAGAAACTCCAGCAGATCAGGCAGCATCTATGGAAATGAATAAAGAGCCAATGTTTCGGGCCGAGATCCTTCTTCAGGACTGGAAAGTAAATGGGAAGATGCCCGAATGAAAAGGTGGGGCGAGGAGGAAGGAGGATAGCCAGAAGGAGATAGGTGAAGCCAGGTGGGCAGGAAAGGTAAAAGGGTGGAGTGGACGGAATCTAATATGAGAGGAGAGTGGACCTTAGGAGAAAGGGAAGGAGGAAGGGACTAAGGGGGAGGTGATCGGCAGGTGAGAAGACATAAGAGGCCAGAGTGGGGAATAGAAGAAGAGGGGAGGGAGAGGAATTTTTTTTCTAGAAGGAGGAATTGATATTCATGCCTTCAGGTTGGAAGCTACCCAGGCAGAATATAAGGTGTTGCTCATCCACCGTGAGGTACCATTGAGGTGGGACATCAAACACTACACAGCACATCACAGAAACCAGCCACCTACCCCAGAATGAATTGTTCAGCTCTGATACTCCGTGCCAGTCCTGATCCGTCCCTGTCTGCCTGCGTTTGATCCGTCTCCCTCTCTCCTCACCGCTACCATCGCGTGGGAGGTGCAGGACTCCATGTTGAGACCAAAGCTATGATTCGGTCTAGAGTCGAGATGACCTGGCAGGAGTGAAGCTGGGCATCGGTGTGTAGGTTAGAGAGTGAGTGCGCTTGACAACAGGGTGACAAACTCCATCACTTGAAAGTGAGTCTATAGGTTGTGGAATCAGTTCAGAGTTGAGGTAAGTGAGCTTATCCACACTGGTTCAGGAGCCTGATGGTTGAAAAGCAATAGCAGTTCCTGTAGCTGGTGGTGTGGGACCTAACACTCTTGTACCTTCTTCCCAAAAGCAACACCAAGAAGGGAGCATGGCCCGGGGGGTGGGGGTCCTTGGACGCTGCTTTCCATGGAAGGCAACATTCCTCGTGGACGTGCTTAACTGTGGGGAGAACTTTTCCTGTAATGGAAGTGGTATCCGCCACTTTTTGCAGGCTTCAAATTCAGGGACCGAAGGGCCTGTTCCTGCACTGTACTCTTCTAATTTACTGCTGGATGTGGATGGCCGGGCAGTAATTAATCAGATTGCATCGTCATTGATTTTTGTGACTTGGCTGTCTCGTTGCGTTGTTGTAGTGTAGCACCTGTACTGGAAGAGATTGCCAAGTGTCACAGCAAGATTAAAGAGGATGAGGTCAAGTTGATTGAAGCTTTGTCAGTTTGCTTCAGTTCCCAGCTGGCAGAGACTCTGCACATCCACTCTCAGTGGCTGAAATGTACTCGCCTTGTCCTCACTAATTTCAGCGTCTCCCACTGGGTACAGAATTGGGGTGGGGGGTGGGGGGAGGGCAAGAAAATTCTCACCTCTACTTTCAAATTCTCCACAGGGTAGGGAGGCTTTGAAAATAAGGATGAGAATATTTTAAACTTGTTCTTTTCGACTCAGGGTCTCAACCCAAAAGATTGACCGTGCCTATCCCTCCAAAGATGCTGCTTGACCCACTGAGTTTTATCTACCTATTTGTTTATTTATTTGGTTAGTTAGTTAGTGATTGATTTATTGAGATACAGCACGGAATAGGACCTCCCGGCATTTTGAGCCATGCCATCCAGTAACCCCAGATTTAAGCCTCAAAATCATGGGACAAGGTACAATGACCAATTAACCTACCAACTGGTACGTCTTTGGACCGTGGGAGGAACACAGAGCACCCGGAGGAAACCCACGCATTCCGCAAAGAGGACATACAGACTCCATAGAGATGACATTGGAGTTGAACTCTGAATTCAGACGCCCCCACCACCCCAGTTATAATAGCATTGTGTTAACCATTACACTGCCGTGGAGCCTCCAGCAGTTTGTTGTTTTGCTCCAGATTCTGGATCTTGCAGTCTCTCATGTTCTTACCGAGAGGCTTATCGTGCGGTTCCCCAGGACCTGAGCCTAATGGTAGTACAGGACCTAATATGTATAAAGGCATGGGTGGTAGAAACCACAAACCCAATAGCTTCTGTAAATCTGAAGAGAAATTCCAAAAAAGAAATGTCCAAAAAAGAAACAGTGAATATTTCAGGTCACAGCCTGAAATTTTTATTATGTTTTACAATTTATCTTCTTTTGCTCATTGGCTGTTTGCCTGTCTTTATTTATCTGCAGTTGTATGCAAAGGTGGGACGGTAGCATTGAGGTTAGCACAACGCTTTACAGTACAGGCCACCCGGGTTCAATTCCCGCTGCTGTCTGTAAGGGGTTTGTACTTTCTCCCCGTGACCGCGTGGGCTTCCTCCGGAAGACCTAGTTTCCTCTCACAGTCCAAAGAACTACCAGTTGGGAGGTTAATTGGTCATTGTAATTTTCCCATGGTCAGGCAAGGGTTAATTTAATGGATTGCTGGGCACTGCAGCTCAAAGGGCCAGAAAATCCAATTCTGCACTGTATCTGAATGAATGAAAGACTTAGACATAAATGCAGCTAGGGTACCTAAGACTTGCACAATACTGTAATGATTTTATTTATTACACTGTACTGCTTCCACAAAAAATAACAGATTTCATCAAAAACGTGAGTGATGATAGGCCTGATTCCGATATGGGTCTCTATTTGGACTGAGAGTGGGAAGGGGGCAGCAAGAGGGGGATCAAACAACACATACAAAATGCTGGTGGAACACAACAGGCCAGGCAGCATCTATAAGGAGAAGCACTGTCGACGTTTCGGGCCGAGGGTCTCCTTACAGATGCTGCCTGGCCTGCTGTGTTCCACCAGCATTTTGTGTGTGTTGTTTGAATTTCCAGATTCTGCAGATTTCCTCGTGCAAGAGGGGCATCATGGCTGGGAAAAGGGGAAGTGAGAGGAGAGGGAGCGGCAAGCACCAGAGAGACATTCTGTAATGATCAATGAGGCAATTGTTGGAATAAAATGACCTTGCCTGGTGTCTCAGAGCTGGGTGTGTCTGTACCCATGCCACCCCCTGTTCCCAGCCCTCCTTCTCTGCAATCTATCCCACACCCCTCCCATGGCGCTCCACCCTCAGCAATCCTAACATCTTTTGTTCCCGTCAGACTTACAAACTCACTCTCTGCCCATGTTGACAAATACAGTGCAAAGATCTTAGACATGCTAGCTGTATATATGTATATACTTTTACACAGCACTAGGTATAGTTTTTCATAAGTTCTATGATACTTCTTTATTTTCCTGTAAATGACTGCAAGAAAAAGAATCTCAAGGTGACAAATACGTACTTTGCTAATAAATTTATTTTGACTTTGGAATGTGGCTGTTTATTTCCCTCCTTAGATGCTGCCTGACCTGTTGATTTCCTCCAGCATTCTGAGTTTCTTTCTCATGAAATAAACTGTTTCACTTTCCACAGATGCTGTCAGGTCTGTTGAGTGTTTCTAGTTGTTTTGTGTCAGATTTCTTCTATCTTTTATCTCATAGAGAGTGGAAAAAGAATGGTTAGCCAGATAACACAAACATAAGAGATTAACTAGTTAGCCAGCTATTTGGATCCTTTATTTAAATGCAATGGAGAGGGGAGGAAACAGCTGAGGAATCTACAATAACAGAAAAAGTTAGTGAGGACTCTTTGAGTTACACTTCTCAAATAATTCTTGGTAAAATTTCAGAAGTGAAATTGTGATCCAGAGACAGCCAGTCCCTTACTTTGATGTAAGTAGTACAGAGGTGATCTGGGAATATTCTTATTGATCTACAAATCGCCATTGCTGTGCTGGAACTTGGAGCTGTGGTGGAATTAATCTGAGGAAAAATTATTTTGTCACTTGCATGAGATTGGGCATAGCATGTGTTCAGTGAAAGTTGAAAAGAGTAAAACAGCACCCGAAGGCTTGAAGATTGAAGATTACAGCTGTCAGGGAAAGTATTCCAGGGAGATATAAATGATTCAGCAAGGTGTGTTAACTGTATAATTACAAAGGTTAATTTTATATGAGGATTGCAGTTGGTTTCTTGAGACATTTGAGGAGAGTATTCAAACACACAACACTTGCATGAGCTTTGATTGCATCATTTGCCTGCATGACTTCACAGTATTGAGAGATCACAGGCTCTTGCAGACAGAGAGAACGTTAACCCTTTAATTACCCTACGCAAGCCAGACTCCCTAACTAACTGCTCTGATTCTGCCTTGTGATATTTCCTGCACAGAAAATGGTCCCAAGATTTTTGTGTGTCCACTCATGCGCCATTAAAATTAGTGAGCCCAGAAAGTGAGGTCTGTCAAGCTAGGGAGCCTAAGACTTTTGCACATTACTGTAGTAGTTTTATGTATTGCACTGTACTGAGGCAATGAAAAAAAAATCATGATATATGTGAGTGATGATAAATCTGATTCTGATATGTACACTGAGAGTGGGAAGGGGGCGGGGAGAGGGGAATCATGGTTGGGAAAAGGGGAGGGAATGGGAAGCACCAGAGAGACATTCTGTAATGATCAATAAACCAATTGTTTGGAATCAAATTACCTTGCCTGGTGTCTCAGAGCTGGGTGTGTCTAAGCCCACACCAATCCCCCCACCCCTGGCGCACCTTCTCTGCCTCCTGTCCCACACCCCTCCCAAAGAGCTCCACCCTCACCATTCCCAATATCCTTTGCTCCCATCAGATTTACATACTTGCTCTCCACTCCACGTTGACAAATACAGTACTGTGCAAAGGTCTTAGGCACCCTAGCTATATATGGGCCCAAGACTTTTGCACAAGACTGCATCTGTGGGGGGTTGTCCCATCTCGGACCACTCTCTGTGGGAGCTTGTCCCACTATCTGGGGGAGCGCATCCTAGCAGGGTCTCCTAATCTCTTGATGTGAAGTACAGTATAAGGACCATTTAGATTATAACATATTTTTGGAATAATTTATATTCTTGGGATGCTGTTTCTGCCACCCACTTTTTCTCAGATTGTGAGATAAAACACAGAACCGCCCACAGTCTATTACTGATTGGGATTTCAACATTTGATTTAGTGCAGGAAATGTTTTAATTATTAACTTCTTATTGTTGTGCATTTATTTGTGTGGAATGGACAAACTGCCTCTTTTCCTGTCAGCCGTCTTACAAGCCTCCTCCACCTGTTTTCTCTTTGGTTCCCTCCTCTTCCTAGACCGCGGGAGCAGTTAGAAATGCAAGGGCAGATCAGGAAGTAAAGCAGTACGACAGTGTGTGTCATACACACACATACACACACCACACACACACACACACACACACACATACACACACATACACACAGACACAGACACTCACACACACACACTCACACACGCACAGCACATGCACACACTACCTCAGAATTACTACAGGTAGAATTAGCTTGGAGCTGGCAGATAATTCGATGGGCATGAAAGTGGACGAGCAGGTAAGTCACTGTCATTCTTTGAATTCATGGTGTGTGAGCAAGAGTATCAGTTGTGCCCTCTGTGAAACTAATTTGTTGCTCTGCGTAACCTGTTCAGCTCTAGCCAAGTACTTCCTCGTGTCTTTAATGTTTTATGTTAGTAGTCTCGGAGGCTGCTGGTAAAAAAACTATTTCTGTTCTCAGGACTGTGTTAAGACAGTGTCTGTCAGTGGCTGTGGGTTTACTGAGAGGATAAAGTCTCTCCTTCGAGGTGCACAGGCTTCTTGGAAAGACAGATCTGTCACCTTAGTCTGTCCACAGCTTTTTAACACATAACAAGAAGCCTTTCAATCCTAATTGCCATTACTCGCCTTCTCTGTAATCTCCTTGAGGGGCAGACCCCTTCAGAGGGTCAGATCTGCAATTCCTCTCCTGCCCTATTTCAATTCTATCGCCTGTTCTTCTTCAATTCCATCCCACCACACTCCAATTCTACCCCTCCCCCTTCACTCCCACCCTTGTCCTCCTCAAACACCAGCCCTCTCTCGACTAGATCCATTCTCCTGTTATTCCTCCCCTTCCCTTCTTTGATTCCAACCCTTCTCTCTGCCTCCTTCAATTTCACTCCTACACTCCTCTCATCCTCCTCCCCTGATTTAAAAGCTCCACAACTGGTGACTCTGCTTACAGAGAACTCCCCAAAACTTTCAATGTCACTATCATTGAAAAGTGCAGCACAGTACAGGCCTTTCAGCCCATGATATTGTGTCAACCCTTAAACCTACTCCAAGATTAATCTAACCCTCCCCTCCCACATAGCCCTCCATTTTTCCTTCATTCATATGTGCCTATCGAAGAATCTCTTAAATGTCCCTAACCTATCAGCAGTGTGTTCCGCACACACAAATCCCTCTCTGTGTTTAAAATAAACACCTCTAATATCCCTCTATACTTTCCCCCAATCTCCTTAAGATTATACCCTCTCATGTTAGCCGTTAGCACTCTGGGAGAAGGCTCTGCTTCTTCTCAGGTCACTTTTCATCTTCCTTTGCTCCGAAGAGACCTCTCTCTTTGTCTATGCTTTTGGCCAACTCACCAAATCTGTTTTGATACCAGCTTTTTCTTTCCCTTTGGTCTTCTGAAGCAGCTTAGGATGTTTTTTCCAACAATATTGAAACTTGTTGAAATGGAATGAGGTTTATTATCAGTGACATACTGTATAATTCTATGCAAAATTCTAGGCACAAATGTATATAAATAGATAGATTCAGGGTGCCTAAGACTTTTACATAGTACTACAGTAATTTTATGTACTGTATTGTATTGCTGCTACAAAAAAGGCAAATTTCATGACATATGTGAGTGATGATAAACCTGATTCTGATCTGGGTCTCTTTTGTGGACTGAGAGTGAGAAGAGAGCAGGAAAAGGGGATTCATGGTTAGGGAGAGGGGAGGGAGCGGGAAGTACCAGAGAGATATTCTTTAATGATCAATCAACCAATTGTTTGGAATCAAATGACCTTGCTTGGTGTCTCAGGGCTGGGTATGCCTGCATTCAAGCCTCCTCCCTGCCCCTGGTACTGCTTCTCTGCTCCCAGACCCATAATGCTCCACTCTTGCGGTTCCCAACATCTTAATAATATGGGGTAGGCCATTTAGAATGGAGTTGAGGAAAAACTTTTTCACCCAGAGAGTTGTGGATCTGTGGAATGCTCTGCCTCAGAAGGCAGTGGAGGCCAATTCTCTGGATGCTTTCAAGAAAGAGTTAGATAGAGCTCTTAAAGATAGCGGAGTCAAGGGATATAGGGAGAAGGCAGGAACGGGGTACTGATTGTGAATAAACAGCCATGATCACAGTGAATGATAGTGCTGGCTCAAAGGGCCGAATGGCTTACTCCTGCACCTATTGTCTATTGTCTATCCCTTGCTCCCACCAGATTTATAAACTCACTCTCCGCTCCAAGTTGACAAATGAAGTACTGTGCAAAAGTTTTAAGCACCTTAGCTATATATATGTACCTCAGATTTTTGCACTGTACTGTGTGTCATGAAATTTATTGTCTTGTGGTAGCAGTAAAGTGTAAGACGAAAAAATGATGAGAAGTTACAATAAATAAATATGTGGATAAATAGGTGGTTACATAGATAGAGAAAAAGAGGAATAGTGAAGTGATGTCCATGGGTTCATGGACTGTTCAGATATCTAATGGAAGAGGGGAATAAGCTCCTCTTAAAATATTGAGTTTTCAGGCTCTTAAACTTCCCCTCTGATGGTAACAAGAAGAAGAGGGCATGCTCTGGATGGTGAGGGTCCTTAACGATGGATGCTGCCTTCTTGAGACACTGCGTCTTGAAGATGTACTCGATAATCAGGAGGCTCGTGCCAATCCTCTGCATACTCTTTCAACCTTGAGCATTGGAGACGCCATACTTGGCGGTGATACATCCAGTCAGGAATGGTCTCCACTGTACATCTGTAGACATTTGTTGTAATCTTTGGTGACACACCAAATTTGCTCCTGCAGTTTGAATATAGAACGCTCCCACAGCCAGCACGGAGTTCATGACTAGAAGTTTAGCTGTTTGTGGTGTTTCTCAAGGGACAGGTATCGGCCCGAGAGAGTTCACCTGCTCTTCTCTGACGAAGTCCCTGTGGGACTTTCCGCATCCACCTGACAGGGTCTCAATTTAGCATCTCATTCGAAAGACAACACCTCCCTTCGTCACATGCCAATGTGTTTGCTTGGATTTTGTGCTGAAATAATTGGATGGGAAACCAGCTCCTCCCCCACCCCACCACCTACTCAAGTGAGAGTCATATCCACTGCTCCACACTTGACATCTCTTGGTTTGAATCTTATCCCGGCTCCGAATAATTTTTAGACTCAAAGTGATTAAACAGGCCAGCAAAGAGATAACTATCACCCTTCTACAGAATGCATTGTAATAGTGGTTCAGTGTTAAATCCACCCATGCTACAAAATGCTGGAGGATTTCAGCAGGTCAGGCAGCTTCTATGGAACGAAATGAACTGATGATGTTTTAGGTCAAGACCCTTCATCAGTGCTGGGAAAGAAAGAAAGGCAATAACTAGAATAAAAGGGTGTGGGGAAGGGATGGACAAGATCTGGCAGGTGATAGGTGGATCCAGGTGAGACGGGCTAATAGACAGGTGAGGGATGGTTAGTGTGGGAATGATGTAAGAAATTGAGAGGTGATAGGTGGACGTGCCAAAGGGCTGAGGAAGATGGAATCTGAAGGAAAATGGCAATGGACTGTGGCATAGAGGGGAAGGAGGTGGGGAAGAGAGCAGGTAGGAGGAGTGGATGAGTGATGGGCAGCTCGAGTGGGCAGGAGAGGAGAGAGGAATGGGGTGATGGTGTGGGGGATTAAGGAAATGGATTTGGAGGGGGATGGTTACCAGGTTAGAGAAATCAATGTCCATGCCATGAGTGTTGGAGACCACCAAAGCAGAATAGAACATTGAACATGGAGCATAGAAGAGTAAATCACAGTAGGGTCCCTTTGGCCTACAACGTTGTGCTGTTCTATGTACACCTTCTCTACAATCAATCTATGACTTCCCTCCTACACAGGCCATAATCCTCCATTTTTCTTACCGTACATTTATGTACCCATCTAAGAGTTTCTTATATGTCCCTTTTGTATGAGCTCCTACCACGACCCCCAGTGTTTCAGACACCCACCCGCTTGGTGCATAAATTAAAAAAAAATCTGCTTCTGCCATCTCTTCTAAACATTTCTTCACTCACGGTAAACTGCTGTCCTCTGGTATTGGCCCTTATCGTTCTGGGGTAAAGGTGCTGGCTGTCCACTCTATACTTACTCACTGCCTGTTACGCTGCTGGCATTAAGGGCAGCAATGAAGGTCCTCCATCTCTGGCGGTGTTCAGGACTTCTTTCACTGTGTCAGTAGCTTCCTCGCGGTTTTCACTACCGTCAGTCATGCAAGTCCTGGGCAGGGATTCAGATATACCGTCGCCCTCAGATGTAGAAGGATTCTTTGTTGCTGTTTCCATAACAGTTTTGTTTTACCAGTCAGTGCTGTTAGTCCTAAGCTGAAGCCCTGAACCTGGAGGACCAGTGTTCCACTCTTAGTCTGACCTCTACCCTTTGACCTGTTTGGCATGGATGACCCTACCAAAAGCCAAAGCATAGAGCCCTGATTCCAGCCAGGATAGCTCTCTGGGTCATTGAGGTACAGAAGCCTCCAAACCCTATGACAAGGTTGTGATCCACTTGGAGAGTCCACTCTATCTATGCCCCTTAATGCCCCTCTTGTCATCGTTTGCTTCAGAAAAAAATCCTAACTCGCTCAACCTCTCCTTTTGATAAGAGGTCCTGGACCTCCAGTCTGTGTCCTGGCAGTAGAGGACTGGAGTTCTATAGGTTCAATAGGTACACTTAATGTCAGAGAAATGTATACAATATACATCCAGAAATTCTTTTTCTTTACAAACAGAGGAGTGCTCCAAAGAATGAATGACAGTTAAATGTTAAAACCCCAAAGCCCCCTCCCAGCTCGCCCCTCACACACAAGCAGCAGTAAGGCAACGACCCCCCCCCACCCCACTAGCAAAAAAGCATCGGCACCCTCCACCGAGCACTCAAGCGTGCAGCAAAGACACAGACTTGCAGTTACCCCAAAGACGACTCGTCCACCTGGCAATTCAACATATCACAGGCGCGCTCTCTCTCCCTAATGAGGGAAAAAGAGGTGTCCCCGTTTCACAGCGAGAGGGGAGACATAACAAACAACTCGCTGATTTATGGTGTTAAAGATCTGTTGCGTCGCTCCGAGAGCGCAGGTCCCTGGACGGATAGCCAGCAGCTAGCCCGCTACTCCCAATGTCCCGTGTTCTCCTGCGACGCCTCAGTCAGGGGCACCGGCCTTGAATCAGCCCGTCGCCAGAGCCACAAAAATCTAGTCTTCCAGGCCGCGTCCTTGGGATATCGTAAAGCGGCCAGTCGTGAGGCCCTGAGAGAGGGCCCCATTCCCGCAAACGACTGAAGTCAGGTCACTCCGGGTCACTTTCAGTGTGTCACTTGAAAAGGGAAAAACAGAGATATCAAAGATAGAAACAGAGTTGTTTCAGAAGATGCAAGCAAAGGAGTTGCCGTTTAGCGCCATCTTGACTTTGCTTCGCCCTCTGCCATATGGAGTTCTGTGAGTATACACTGAAATTTCAGTTGATAAGCTCTGCCACTTTGCCTGGAAGTTTGTGTCCCAAACAGATCTGTGCTGACCAAACCCTTTCCCACCAGTAACAAGCCTATCTCTTTAGCAGAACTTTAGTTCCATGTATCTCCTAGCAGAGTCCTTAATAGTTTCCCTCCAATGCCTCCTCCCCCTCCCTGCCCAGGCTGGAATAAAGAAAAGGGGGTGCCTGGGTGGTCAGTCCAATGCTATTACAGCACAAGGGTCGGATTTCAATTCCAGAGTTCTCTGTAAGAAAGTGTGTACGTTCGGCCCATGACTGGATGGGTTTCCTCTGAGTGCTTCGGTTTCCTCCCACAGTCCAAAGACGTAGCAGTCAGTAGGTTAATTGTTCATTGTAAATTGTCCTGTGACTAGGCTAGAGTTAAATAGATGGGTTGATGGATGGTGCAGCTCATTCAGCTGGAAGTGCCTGTTCCATGCTGATACTCTAGATCAGGCATTCCCAACCTGTGGTCTACAGACCCTTTGCTTAACAGCATTGGTGCATGGCATCAAAAATATTAAGAGGAATAGATAGAGTGGACAGCCAGCACCTCTTCCCCAGGGCACCACTGCTCAATACAAGAGGACATGGCTTTAAGGTAAGGGGAGGAAAGTTCAAGGGGGATATTAGAGGAAGGTTTTTTACTCAGAGAGTGGTTGGTGCGTGGAATGCACTGCCTGAGTCAGTGGTGGAGGCAGATACACTAGTGAAATTTAAGAGACTATTCTAGACAGGTATATGGAGGAATTTAAGGTGGGGGGTTATAAGGGAGGCAGAGTTTAAGGGTCAGCACAATATTGTGGGCCGAAGGGCCTGTACTGTGCTGTATTGTTCTATGTTCTAAAAAGGTTGAGAGTAACACCCTGCTCTAAATAAATAAACAAATATGAGATATTAGATTTCATGGAATCACTTGTACCTCAGCTGAAGCTTCGCCTGCTAAGTGACTTTGAATACAGTTGAGTACAATTATCAGCAGTGAACTGCTTGTGTGGTTGTGCATAAATGGGTGAGGTGGAACTCTGAACCGCTCCGTGCTCTCTTTCACATGAAGGGTTTCTCATTATGTCCCATTAATTGCAAGAATTAGTGCAATAGATCGAAGAAGATAAGCCTTATTTGTCCCATGCATGTTGGAACATCCAGGGAAATATGTCATTTGCCTCAAATCAAATCCACAAGGATTGTGCTGGGGACAGCCTGCACGCTTCATCATACATCCAGCGCCAACAGAGCTTGTCCACAATTCACTAATGCTTACCCATAACAGTTTAGAAGGTGGAAGTGAAATGGAGCTCCTGGAGGAAACCCACATGGTCACAGGGAGAACGTGCAAACTCCTCTCAGACAGCGGCGGTAATTGAACCCCAATCTTATAGCAAATGCTGTGAAGTGCTGCACTAACGACTATGCTACCGGGCCACCCTCCAAAGTCTAAGATCTAAGATCTTTGATTTCCAAATGCTCCAGAAGATACCGACAGAAGATCAAATTCTAAAGATTGGCACAGCTGACTAGATGTGGCCCAGTTAAGTCAGGAAGTTACAGGTTCATATCCCTCTGCTGAGACTTGAAGAGAAAGTTTCTAAAAGAGTGCCACACCAAGGGAGATAGATGGTCTTTCAAAGGGAATACCAAGCTGAGACCTTGTGTGGGTGGAAAATCCATAATGCAATGCTCTTCATCATTCCTCAATTCATGTTGGGATCCGTTCTTGTCAAGAGTAAAATACTGCAGGTATAAACTGGAGGCTAAGTATGTTTTGGAACTGTGTATTCCTAATTATGAAAGATGGGCACTATTCATTATAATGAAGTGCAAGAGAATACTTTTAAATTGAGGAATCAGAATCAGGTTAGTTATCATTGATCTATGTTGTGAAAGTTGTTTTTGCAGCAGCAGTACAGTGTAAGGCATAAAAATTACTATAAATTACAATAAAAATAAAACAAACGAGTAGAGCAAAAGAGGAATAGTGAGGTAATGTTCATGGGGCAAACAGAAATCTAACGGTGGAGGGGAAGAAGCTGTTTCTGAAGCATTGAGTGTGTGTCTTCAGGTTCCTGTACCTCCTCTCTGATGGCAGCAATGAGAAGAGGCTACATCCTGGATGGTGAAAGTCTTTCACGATAGATGCAACTCCTTGAGTAATCACCTTTTGAAGATGTCCTCAGTGGTGGAGAGGCTGGTGCTGGCTGAACTTACAACCCTTTGCATTTCCCTCTGTGGATGGGGCCCCCCAGCTGAGTTCCTCCAACTTCCTGTGCATTGCTCCAGATTTCCAGCATCTGCAATTCTCTTGCATCTCCATAATAATATGCTGGATATACTCAATTACCCAAATTTAAATCGTCTGGCTGTCATGTTAGGAATTGAGCACATAAGGGCAGGTTTCTGCCTTGGCATTTCAACACCTAAAATCCTATGATTTTCAGCTGAACATTTGTCATTGCCAATAGTGATGCATCTTGATAGGATGCATTCTCTGGTTTATCTGTAAAACCTGGTGAGGGACGTGAAGAACCTTTAGAACCTTGGAAACACAGTGTATGGAAAATCATCTCCACGTGACAGCAATGTGGTCTGTATTGTGTGTTGCATGTGAGTTACAGTACTGTGCAAAAGTTCTAGGCACACATATATATAGCTAGGGTGCCTAAGATTTCTGCGCAGTACTGTATTTGTCAACATAGAACAGAAAAAGAATTTGTAAATCTGACAAGAGCGAGGCATGTAGGGAATAGTGAGGGCAGAGCACCATAGGAGAGGTTTGGGACAGGTGGCAGAGAAGGTGTCTCAGGGTTGGGGGGTGGCCAAGGTAAATTTGCACTCATCCCTGAGACACCAGCAATGTCAATGGATTCCAAACAATTGGTTTATTGATCATCAGTGAATGTCTCTCTGGTGCTTCCCCCTCCCTTCCCTCTCCCTTCTCCTTTTCCCAATCATGATTCTCCTCCCCCTGCCTCCTTCCTGCTCACAGTCCACAGTAGCGGCTGTACAGTGCAATACTATGCAAGAATCTTAGACACCCTAGCTATATATATGTGCCTAAGAATTTTGCAGAGTTCTGTATATGCACTGTGTTGTGCACCTTGGTCCAAAGCAAAGTTGTTTTGTTTGTTGGTATACATGGTTGCATAAGAATAAACCTGAACTGGAACTAGAACTTGAATAATTGGTTTGCGTGTTGCCAGGTTGTTGGGGGTGAGAACAGAGTGGGGGTGATTGGAGGAAGGAGGGAGGCGGCCAGGACAACAAACAACATTAGCATTGAATTACCTCCTTGGATTCATGTTAAAGAGAATGAATCCATTATTTCCTCTAAGCTGTATGGTTTGCCAGCCTTTTTAACTCTCTTTGGAGTACTCAAATTTCTTCTGTTAATAGCTAAAAATCTCAATAAGTTGATGATTGCTTTGTGTGTGCGATTTGTTCTCAATTTTTGACCCACCAATACCTTAGTGAATAATTATATCCTTTCTTGGTTTTTATAAAATTCTGTATCACTGGAATGTTCTGTGTCAAAGGGGTAGGTTAAATTGAAGTCAGTAAAACATGATGAAAGCATTCCTTTCTGCTGAACATTATCATTAGCGTCTAATGCAAACTCTGGTTGAATGGTAAGGCAGGAATTGCTTGTAAAGCTTGTTTTCATTCACAGATAGGAGTCCCTCACGTGGAAGCCCACTGATAGGACAACTGTTGTTGCCATGGAAACTGTACACTGAAAGGGCTGGAGTCTTCGGAAGGAGAGGGGAAGGGGAAGCTAGAGGAGGAATGAGAAAGTCTGCAAATGTTTCAATATTCAAATAGTCTTGGACATTTACTCTCAGTGGCAACTTTATTCACTCAGGGGAAATGTTTTCTTCAATATAGGAAGCCTATTAAACTGGTGTTAATACTAATTGAAGTATGCTGTCCTTTGTAAAACATGATACGCTCAGTGGCCACTTTATTAGATACACCAGTACCCTTGCTCGCTAATCCATTCTTGTGGCAGCAACCCAATGCATAAAAGCATGCAGACATGGTCAAGAGGTTCCATTGCTGTTCAGACCAAACATCAGAGTGGAGAAAAATATGATCCATGTGACTTTGGCTGTGGAATGATTGTTGGTGCCAGACGGGCTGGTTTGAGTATCTCAGAATCTGCTGATCTCCTGGAATTTTCACGTGCAACATTCTCTAGCGTTTACAGAGAATGGTGCAAGATTCATAAACCTCCAGTGGGCGACAGTTCTGTGGGCGAAAACACTTTGTTAATGAGAGAGGTCAGAGGAGAATGGCCAGACTGGTTCGAGCCGACAGGAAGGTGACAGCAGCTCAAACAACCACGTGTTACAACAGTGGTGTGCAGAAGAGCATCGCTGGATGCACAGCACATTGAACCATGAAGTGGAAGAGCTACAGCAGCAGAAGACCACAAGCATACACCCAGAGCCCACTTTATTAGGCACAGGAGGTGCCTGATAAAGTGGCTATTAAGTGTAGAGTGTAACTTTAATTTTTTTCAATTTGAATACGGCAAAATTGTCCCAAGCTACTTCCCAAAAGTACCATTTATTAAGAATTTACAACAGCCCAATTATTGGATCCTCCATACCAGACGGAGATGCCACCAGTCAGAATGCCCTGCACGGTACATTTGTAGAAGTTTGCTGGAGTTTTTGGTGACATTTGGTGCCCTCTTTTTATCTTGGGAATACTGGTAACTGGTATTGAGTTTATGTTAAACCTACATCTCTATACAGACTTATTCCCATGCAAATACAGTGGATTATGGTCAACTGGAACACTTGGGACCAGTACATTTTGACCCAATAAGTGACTACCCCAATTAGCCAAAGTTTCATGAAAATAACTAAAGATGTGTAATAAAGTCCAACTGCTGTTTAACTGAATAAAAATTATGTATTTAACTAAAATACAGAGCAAATAGAACACTACCAAAACTACGGGTGGTCGTCCGTCATATCCAACGATGACAGGAAACTCTTCCTTCAGGAGAGTACTTAAAGTGGAAAAGCTGTTGCACTGGGGCAATTCCATTCTTTCGATCTCGGAAGTCCGGGTTCAGTGGAATGAGTAGATGTCACAACTCGGGTCTTCCCTTGTTGCAGTGGATGACCATGGCTGTTTCTGTGCCTTTCATGCCCTTCAATGGACAATAGACAATAGGTGCAGGTGTAGGCCATTTGGCCCTTCGAGCCAGCACCGCCATTCAATGTGATCATGGCTGATCATCCACAATCAGTACCCCATTCCTGCCTTCTCCCCGTATCCCTTCACTCTCCACCAAGCGTTGCAGAACCGCCTTACTGGCCATTGGATCTCACTGTAGATCTCATCTACCCAGACCGCTGGAGATGACTCCATACTAGGACAGGCGTGTCTCTAACTGACCAGAGTATGAGACCCGCCAGCTACCCTCACCTGGTTTAGCCCACCTATCGAAGCGGTGTATCGAGGTGTGGCTGTTGTCACATGCAAACAACTACTTGAAGCCATGGGTGAGATCTGAGTGTCCAGTGGGGACCAAAGGTAATATTCAAGACGATTGTCAGTATCTTCAAATTCTTCGTAGATCGAAACTTGTTGAGATAGTGAAATAGATTCATTTTCACTCCCAGTCATTTCTACCATCTCCAATCCTGAGCAAAACAGTTCAAAATTCTCCTTATTCCTCTCCAACAAAAGATCACTGCTCTTTGAACACAAGCACATGCAACTGACACTATTTAAAAAACCATTTTCTCTAAGCACATTGTAGTGCCTAACGGCCACACAGGTGTGTGCAACTGACACTAGTTAAAACCTGTTCAGCAAGTCTCCTGCCCCAGTTAAGTGGCATAGTGTCCCAAATAAATAAAAGGAATCTTGTCAATTTTTTCAACTTGTGTTTGTTCTTTTAAGAGTTGTCCCAAATAACCGGCTGTTCCATTTAACTGATGGCTCAATAAACCAGAATCCACTGTATCTGTTTAGCTCTTAAATGATTATTTAAAGAATTTTGCTTGAAAATCATAAAGCTGTGTAACCTACATCACCTTCCATATGCTCCATTCCATGTACCAGTTTGTGAGACGAGGTGAGCTCTGATTCCCATTCCCTTTCTCACCTGCTTTCCCACCTCCTTTACAACTAAATAAAGCCCCCCCCCCACCTTGACCCAGCATCCCAACTATCATAACACCTCTGTAGGTGACTTGGCATCAGCGTTTGTTTATAATCACTCAGTGTGAGGTGTTTATGACACTTTGTTAAACGCTCACCATAAACAAGCATTTTGGTTTTAAGAATCTAAACCACAGGGCTTAAGCCTCAGTGATATGAACTGAATTTTGTATTTAAGGTGACCCTCAACTTTGGTGTCATCTTCCCACCTTCCATTCATTTTCCCTCTCTCCCAAAATGGAACGAAATTGCCACTTTAATACCACGAGACGTAGGAACAGAATTAGGACAATCAGCCCATCGAATCTGCTTCGCTATTCTGTCATGACAGATTGCTTTTCTTCTGCTTTAAGTATTTCCGGTGACTTGGCCACCACAGAAATATCTGCAGCAGTGAATTCCACTGATTCTCCACCCTCTGGCTAAAGCAATTCGTCCTCATTTCTGTCCTGAGACTGTGCTTTCTGGTCCTAAACTCTTCCACTACCGGAAATACCCCTTCTACATTAACCCTACCTAGACGTTTCAATATTCAGTAGGTTTCAGTGAAATCCGCCCCCCCCCCCCCACCCACTCCGTCATTCTTCTAAGCTCCAGCGAGTACAGGCCCAGAGCCAACAAATGCTGTTCATAAGTTAACCCTTTCATTCCTGGGATCATTCTTATGAACCTCCTCGGAATCCTCTCCAGTGCCAGCACATTCCAAATCTATCGCAATACTCCAAATGAGGTCTGATCAATGCTTTTTAAAGCCTCAGCATTATGTCCTTGATTTTATTTTCTATTCCGCATGAAATGAATGTGAACATTGCATTTGCTTTCCTTACTATTGACTCAACCTGCAAGTTAAACATTAAGATATCCTGCACTAGGGCTTCCAAGTCCCTCTGTACCACCAATTTCTGGATTTGCTCCCCGGTTAAAAAAATAGTCTACACTTTTATTCCTTCTATCAAAGTGCATCACCATACACTTTCCACACTGTATTCCATCTGCCACTTCTTTGTCCATTCTCTTAATCTGTCCAAATCCTTCTGCAGGTTCACTGCTTATACACCCCTTAAGTCCTTCTACACCCCTGAAGTGCATCAACATCATCCCTTTCTAAGAATCTGTACCAGTAATCTGACATCTAGTGTTAACACTGAAACCAGCCTTAGACTTAATCAGGTGATCAATAAAAATCAAACCATTGTTGATTCTGTAAATGCACTACATCCCAAATAACCACTAATTCTTAAGAAAGACAAGTAAACAATTATTTGTAAAAGTGGATTATAAAAGTCAGGTGGGGTAAGATGCAGAATGTGATTAGGTGCAAAGGTCATTTGGAAGAGTGCTGAGGCACGGCCCAGTGGAGCAACTCAATATTCTAAAGACAAAGATGAAGTTTCTTATATTCTGTCGGGGTGCGTAACCTCCAACCTAATGGTATGAATATCAATTTCTCCTTCAAGTGTAAAAGCTTCCCCACCCCCCAGCTCTATTCCTTTTACCTCGTCTCACCTACCTATTACTCCCTACCTATTACTCACCTACCTATTACTCACCTACCTGAGTCCCCTCCTCCTTCCCTTTCTCCTATTATCCACTCTCCTCTCCAATCAGATTCCTTCTTTACCACCCCCTGACCTTTCCCATCCACTTGGCTCCACCTATCACCCTCCAGCTAACACACTCGGAAAATGCTGGAAGAACTCTGCAGGTCAGGCAGCATCTATGGAAAATAGTAAACCCTTCCTCAGGACACAGCCGAAACGTCGACTGTTTACTCTTCTCCACAGATGCTGCCTGATTTGCTGAGTTTCTCCAGCAATTTGTGTGTGTCGCTCTGGATTTCCAGCATCTGTATATTTTCTCCTGCTTGTGATTTACTTTCTGGCTAGCCTCCTTGCCCTCCCCCCACCCTTTTATTCTGGAATCTTCCCCCTTCCTTCTCAGTATTGAAGAAGAGTCCTGCATGAAACGGCGACCTTTTATTGGTTTCCATAGCTGCTGCCCGGCCTGCTGAGTTCCTTCAGCATTTTGTATGTATTGCTCTGGCTTTCCAGCATCTGCAGACTTTCTGTGTTTAAGATAAAGATTAGCTTTAT
This sequence comes from Hemitrygon akajei, assembly GCF_048418815.1. Classification (NCBI taxonomy): domain Eukaryota; kingdom Metazoa; phylum Chordata; class Chondrichthyes; order Myliobatiformes; family Dasyatidae; genus Hemitrygon; species Hemitrygon akajei. The sequence goes on along the minus strand of NC_133153.1, from coordinate 35,827,586 downwards.
TTGCCTCACGTACATCAAAGCATACAGCGAAATGCACCACTTGCGTCACGAATGTACTGGGGGCAGCCCACAAGCGCCACCACACATTCGGGCACCAACATAGCATGCTCACGATGTTTGGCAGAACAAAAACCAACAACAGCAAGACAGAATATAGTACTTGTGTCATTGCTCCCAGATGGCCAAGAACGCACGCCTGTAGAGTGACTACGAACCTCACGTTGCGTGATTGTCTTGTCGTGGTATCGTGAGTCATGAACCCAATTGTTTTATAAGCAACAAGTGACAAGCAAAATACGCTGACCCTATCAGAGACACTCCCAGCCTTTGTTGAGAGTGAAGGGAGGGGATGTAGGGAGCTCGCGCCAAGTGCTACTGACTTGTGTAAATATTTATTGTTCCATGATTAGCAGATTACTGACAGCAAATCACTTTCAGCAGTTACCGGTACACAAGCATTGAGTAACATGTGCAGTAAAAGAAGTAAGCTCTACCCTCTTAACTGAGTCAGAGAGCGTTCAGACTGAGAGAGTCTCCACTATCAAGCACCTAGCTACATTAACTTTATTTTTTAATATAGTCATAGAGCAATACAGCTGGATACAGACCCTTCAGCCCATCCAGTCCATGCCTACTATGATGCCCACCCAGCTATTCCTATTTTCCTGCATTCTGCCGATAACCCTCTCTGCCCTGCCCTTCCTTGTGCCCATCCCAATGATGTTGTTGTACTCGTCTTAACCACTTCCTCAGGGAGCTCATTCCATGTATTCACCACCCTCTGTGTGAAAACTTAACCCTTCAGCTTCTTGTTAAATCCTTCCCCTCTCGCCCTAAATTCTACCCGCTAGTTATGCACTCCCCTCATCAACGTCAGCATTCCATGGGAGTTGCCCAGGCTGCTGAGTTTCTCCGGCAGTTTTTATTTTGATGTTAATGTTGTTTATTGAGGGATAAACGTTGGCGTTCAGGAGAGCTTCTCTCTCCCCTTTCAGTGCTGCATTCGCACGTACCTGGTCTAGAGTCCTAATCATCCAGCATGCTCAGGGTCTCCACCAAACTGTCAGCCTGCATCAGCCTGAGAGGGCAAGCACCCTCAAACCTCTGAGCCAGGGGTGAAAGGTGTCGAACTTAGATGCACCACACAAGAGCCGGCTGTAACTGCTGGAGAGAATAACACCAAGTACTAGTGTCAATCTCAACTCTGCGTAATCTTCATTCGCGTTAATAATGTAGTGCGGTTCTGCAATCAATTGAATCAGGTATGTTGTTCTCCTGAGGCAGTGGTACCCAACCTGAGCTCCACAGACCCCTTGCTTAATGGTATTGGTCCATGGCATAAAAAGGTTGGGAGCCCCTTTCATTAATGGAGAATGCCTGTGTGTGACTTTGCTTAATGTGAGGAGTCTGCTGCACCGTCAGCCACCACACTGTTCTTGACGGATCAGAGTCATGGTTCAGAGACATGGAATGCAAGACGACTGGAGACCCTTCACTACTGCAGCCTTATCACTGCCGTTGTGATGTGTCAACATCTTCTGCCAGCTCCACCACTGAGGACTTGGTTGGATCACTCTTTGTCTGGAATATCACCCCCCCCCCCCCCCAACTCCCAACCTTACTGCCATGGGTGACCCTACCAGGAGTTAAGTTACAAATGGCTTTGCTCTTGGAATCTCAGGAACTCACAAGTTTCTCCTCCGCAACCCTTGGAGGTGACACGTGCAAGGTGGGGCCTATTGAGGCGCCTGATGGCAAACCACATCTCCCCTTAATTTTATCAGGCTCTTGCAACCAGGGTCAGCTCTCTCATTAACATATTTAAAGGGACATGGCTGTTTTAGCCACAACTTGAAATGGTCCAGAAATAGTCACCATTTCAACACAGGTTAGGATAGGAAATCTTGTAGATGAATATGCATCAGTCATGATGAAGGGTGTCGGCCCAGAACTTCAGCTCTTTACTCCTCTCCATAGATACTACCTGACCTGCCGAGTTCTCCCAGAATTTTATGTCTGTTACCCAAGCTGTTGCACCCCTTCTATACCCCAACAAAAGGTGTAGCCTTTACCTTTTTTACCTATCACCTCCCAGCTTCCCTCTTTGTCTCTATCCCTCACCTGGTTTCACCTATCACCTGCCAGCTTGTACTCTTCCCCCTCCAACCACCACCTAATTCTGATTTCTTCCCCCTTCTTTCGAGTACTGAAGAAGGGTCTTGGCCCAAAACGCCGGCTGGTTTTTCTTCTCCATAGATGCTGGCTGGCCTGCTGAGTCCCTCCAGCAATTTGTGTGTGTTGCTCTGGATTTCCAGCATTCGCAGAATCTTTCGTGTATTGAAGACCAATCTGCTCCATTCCCCATTCTCATCTCACGATCTGCTCTTTTGTTCATAGCCTCATTGGCTCAAATATTTCCCCCATAGTTAGCTGAATTAATGATCTATGCTCTCCTCTTTCAGTGTGAGTCTTGTGACTTACATTCAGTGGTGCCTTTATTAGGTCAGTACTGTGCAAAAGTCCTAATTATGTATATATATATATAGCTAGGGGGCCTAAGACTTTTGCACGGTATTGGATTGTCAACTGAGTTTGTAAATCTGGCAGGAGTAAAGGATGCAGGGAATAGTGAGGGTGGAACGTCAGGGGAAGGTTGTGGCAAAGAAGGAGTGCCAGGGGCGGGGAGTGACGCGGGTGTAGACACATTCAGACATGAGACACCAGGCAAGGTCATTTGATTCCAAACAATTGGGTTAAAGATCATTACCAAACGTCTCTGGTATTTTCCGCTCCCTCTACTCTCCCTTCCCCTTTTCCCAACCATGCTTCCACTCTCTCTGCGGCTTACCTTCCGCACCATCAGTCCACAATAGAGACCCATATCAAAATCAGCTTTTTCATCACTCACAGGTCATTAAATTTGTTGGGTTTTTTGTTTGCGACAGCAGTATAGTGCAATACATAAAATTATGCCGTACTGTACACCTGCTCATTATTGCAAATATCTCATCAGCCAATCATGTGGCAGCATCTCAATGCATAAAAGCATGCAGACATGGTCAAGAAGTTCAGTTGTTATTTAGACCAAACATCAGAAGGAGGAGAAAAATGTGACCTAAGTGACCTTTGACTGTGGAATGATTGTTGGTGCCAGATAGGGTGGTTTGAGTATTTCATAAACTGCTGATCCCCAGGGGTTTTCACGCACTACAGTCTCTAGAGTTTACAAAGAATGGTGCAAAAACCAATAAAACATCAAGTGAGTAGCAGTTCTGTGGGTGAAAATGCCTTGTTGATGAGAGGTCAGAGGAGAATGGCCAGATTGGTTCAAGCTGACAGGAAGGTGACGGTAACTCAAATAACCACGTGTTACAACAGTGGTGCGCAGCAGAACATCTCTGAATGCATAACATGTCGAATCTTGAAGTGGATGGGCTACAGCAGCAGGAGGCCATAAACATACACTTCGTGGCCATTTTAATAGATACAGGAGGTACCTAATTAAGTTGCCACTGAGTGTATGTTTAACTGTTCTAACAACATAAGGCAATTCCAAGTCATGTGAAACTGGACATATGTTTATGATTATTGACCAACATTTTAATTGCTAACATATTTGCCAACAAAGGTTTATTAGGTTAGTTTAATTAGCGGCTAATTTGGAAATTTACCTGCAATCAGTTCTAAATGTGTAGCAAAGGACCAGTTCACTGAATGTCAATGTGATGATACAGTTAATGGAAGTCTTGTGGTAAATAGCTGGCTGTTCAATAATTGATAGGAACAGGGAAACGGGAGCAGAACATTATGCTGAGTTTCATTGAAAGCGGAGGCTTCATAAAGGGGAGGCGGAACCACAGTCCTGGCAATGTCCCAGGACTGACTCCTTGGCTGGCTTTGTAGGGAGGACCGCTCCTGAGTGATCTCCTTGTTGGCTTCCTTCTGGGCCTGGCCAATCTAGCCATTCACAGGTCCAGGTGGGAAGTCAAGGGCTCTGGCAGAGTTGACTGCCTGTCCCTCGTCCACTGTTACATCAGTGCCCAGGCATCCTTGGAGAAGGAGCTCACTGTTCTGTGGACACAGTGAGGGAGTTCTGAGAATGGTGGGCCATGCAAGTGCTTGAATGTTTTGTGGGTAATAGTAATCGTATTTTATAAATTGTAAGTTATTTTGTTAACCTCTGATTATTATATGTATTTTCATTAGCGTATAAACTTTTGTATATTAAAAAAAATCAACTTAAACCTGAAAATCTCAGACATTGCCTTTATTTACTCATCTCCTCCTTAAACATTCCCTTCTTTCCTCACTTTTCCAATTGTCATGAAGTGTCTTTCACTTGAATTCTGAACTTGGTTTCTCCTCACACAAGTATGGTCTGACCTGCTGAGGATTTCCAGCATTTTCTGGTCATATTTTAATGTGAACTGATCTAAAACACAACCAACACACACAAAATGCTGGCGGAACTCAGTAAACCAGGCAGCATCTCTGGAGGGGAATAAGCCATGGACATTTCAGGACTGACGAATGGTCTCGGCCGGAAACATCGACTGTCTGTCCTTCTCAATAGATGCTGCTTGGCCTGCTGATTTCCTTCAGCATTTTGTGTGTGTTGCTCAGGTCTCCAGCAGCTGCAGTATCTCTTGTGTTTATAAAGAATAACCAAAACTAATTAGGCCAGATCACCACCTCATCAAAGCATTGTTTTAAAATTTTAATCCAAATTTATGCATATCCTCTGTATATCTAATGAGGGAAAGCATCTCATTATAGCTGTGCATTGTAAGTGAGGTGGCCAGTAGCAGAGAGAAAAATGAATTTGGAGGCACCAAACTAATTGGAAGAGATGGTAGAATGTTAGCTTGGTGAAGGTGGAAATAATTTGCTAAAAGATGGAAGAAATGGCCACTGTAAGGAGCATCTCCCAATACTTCTGTCAACTTGCATTAAAAGGTGTGGGGTATGGTCAGAGAGGTGGGCAGAGACGGGGATAATTACATGGGAGACCTCCCATTCTCATTCCCATTCCAACATGTCGGTCCATGACCTCCTCTATTGCCATGATGAGGCCAGACTTCAAGATTGAGGAGCAACACCTCATATTCTGTCTGGGTAACTTCTGACCTGATGGTCTGAACGTTAATTTGTCTAACTTCCGGTAATTTCTCTCCCTTCTCTCTTGTTCCATTCCCCTTTCTGGTTCCCTTCTCATCCCTTCTCTTTTCCTCACCGTCCCATCATCTTCATCTGGTGTCCCTCCCCGTTCCCTTTCTTCCATGGTCCATTCTCCTCTCCTGTCAGATTCTTTCCCTTCAGCACTTTACCTCTTCCACCTAAATCCTGCCAGCTTCTTATTTCATCCACCTTCCCACACACACCCATCCACCTTTCACCTCACTAGGTCTCACCTATCACCTGCTAAGCTTGTACTACTTTCCCTCCCCTCACCTCCTTACGCTGGCTCCTAGCCCCTTTCCTTTCCAGTCCTGAAGAAGGACATCGACCCAAATGATGACTGTTTATTCCCCTCCATTGATCTTGCCTGACCTGCTGAGTTCTTTCAGCATTTTGTGTGTGAGCTGAAGATTTCCAGTATCTGCAGAGCCTCTTGTGTTCATGATTAATTCTGTAGGTTTCTACCTTGATTCTCAAAGGATCCAGAAATGACAGGATTTCTTTTATAACAATGCCTCAAACCTGATTGCTTGCATTCCAGTGATGCCATTCCCATGGCTGAGTAACAATGCTACAGAACATTTCATTATTTTTGCCTGAATTTATTTCTTTTTGACCTTGACTCTGCTCAGAATTTGGTCTGTGTCCAGTTCCTACACATGCACATTGACATGGCCTCATCCTTTGTCAGAGGGAGCCTTTTCCAATTGATTCCAGGAAAAATATTCATTCCAACCTTTGACCTGAGATCTGCTAATTGAGCAAGGCAGGGTAACAGATAATTGTCAGAGGAAATCAGGGTGTTGTACAGCAAGAAAACAGGCTCTTCCGCTCAGCTCACCCAGTACAGTAGCGTGGTTAGCACAGTGCTTTACAGCATCAGCAATCACCAGTCGGGGTTCAACTCCCACGGCTGTCTGTAAGGATTTTATATGTTCTCCCCATGACTGCATGGGGTTTCCCCGGGAACTCTGGTTTTCTCCCACATTCCAAGGCTGTATGAGATAGGGCTGGGTTAGTGAGTTGCGGTCGTGCTCCTTTGGTGCCAGAGCACAGTGACACTTCCAGGCTGCCCCAGCACATCCTCGGCCTGTGTTGGCCATTGACCCAAACAATGCACTTCGCTAAACGTTTCGATGTTTTGATATACATGTGACAACCTTTAAATCTTTACATCATCCATGCCAACCAAAGAGCCCATCCTGAGTTAGTCCCATTTAAATGCATGTGGCCCGCACCCCTCCAACCTTTCCTACCCATAAACCTGTGCAATTGTACCCGTCTCTGCCACTTCTTTTAATAAAGCATATTAGTGGGAGAGGTCAGAGAAGAATGGCCAGACTGGTTCAAGCTGTCAGGAAGGTGACAGTAACTGAAACAACCACACATTACAACAGTGGTGTGCAAAAGAGTATCTCTGAATAATGCACAACACATTGAATACTTTGAACCAGTATTCAAAGTGAATGGGCTACAGCAGTAGAAGACCACACCAGACACCACTCCTGTATCAAATAAAATGGCCACTGTGTGTCCACAGGCGCATTATGCTCCTCTTAGTCTCTCTACCTTTGTCTGTGGGAAAAGCTCAGATTACATTTACTATGGAAATATGTATATTATATAGAACCTTGAGATTTGTCTCCTAACAGGCAGCCACAAAGAAAAGAAACTCAATAGAACCCATTAATAAAGATCGACAAACACCCAAAGTGCAAAAAAGAAACAAATACCGAGTTCACAGCCAAGAAGCCAGTCATCACTGCAGCTGGTCTATGAGCCCGTCATCTGCAGGCCACAGCCTCAGTTCAGCACAGGGATCAATATACCTCACAGAGCAGTGAACCGAACAGCGGCCCATCCCTTGCCTACAGCCCCCTCACCCTGACCTTTTTAATCTGGCCCAGTGCTTAATTTGGCCAAACATCAGCTTATTCCTCGCTCTCAGACCCAGGTCCTGACACTTCGATATACTCTCAAGCCCAAGCCCTGCTGCCTCAATTTGGCCTGTATCCGATGTCTCCAATCTGGCCCTGCACTTAAATTGGTCAACATCGCCGCATTCCTTACTCTGAGACTAGAGCTCCACTGCCTTAACTCTGCCTTGTCAAGGCGCACCTCACCTCAGAACTACCTTTGAACCAGCTACACGACCACTCCACCAGCGGTTCATTCCTCGCTCTCGGCCTGGGCCCTGCAGCCCTGATTAAGCCCATACAGACCACGCCACAACCACCCTGCACCTTCAAGACGTCAGTTCACACCGCAAAAATGCCAGGTCATACAGGCGGTTCAAAACCTCAGCTCCCAAAACGAAGTTAGAGGCTACTGATTGTGGTGATCATTGTCCAGAGGAAGTGTGATTAATAGAGTAGTCAGTAGATTTGTCTGCTGCCAGTAAGGCATCACTGTGTTTCACCAGTGCCATCTTAAACCGGAATTTTTATTAAACAACTAAAGGTGAGTACTGGTCATTTGATTCCTCATTCCCCAGTGCACATATTATCTCTAACAACCCTTTGGTGCTGTATCTAACTCATTCTGAAATGAGATCAGAAGAATACAAGGTAATAGGAGAGAAGTTAATGGCACGGATCTTGGCAGCGATGAGGAACAGTAGGGTATTGGGGTCCTCGTTCATAGATCCCTCAAAGTTGCTGCACAAGTTGACAGGGTTGTTAAAAAGGCGTGTGATATGTTGGCCTTCATTAGTGAAGAGATTGAATTCGAGAGCCGTAAGTTAATGTTGCAGCTCAATAAAGCCCTGGTTAGATCACACTTGGAGTTTGTGTTCAGTTCTGGTCATCTCATTATTGGAAGAATGTGGAAGCTTCAGAGAAGGTGCAGAGGAGATATACCGGGATGCTGCCTGGATTAGAGAGCATGTCTAATGAAGATAAGTTAAGTGAACTAAGGCTTTTCTCTTTGGAGCGGTAGGTTGAGAGGTGTCTTGATAGAGGTGTACAAAATGATGATCAAGTGGACAGCCAGAGATTTGTTCCCAGAGCAGAAATAACTAATACAAACATGCTGGCCAAGCCTGAGGGCTACAGGGGCACAAGTTTAAGCTGTTAACTTTTAATAACTAATACAAAGGGGGGCATTAGTATAGGGGAGATGACAGAGGTAGGTTTTTTACATAGAGAGCGATGGTGCATGAAATGCATTGCCGTGGTTGATAGTAGATACAGATATATTAGGGGCATTAAAGAAACTCATATATAGGCACATGAATGAAAGAAAAATGGAGGGCTATGTAGGAGTGAAGGTCTAGATTGATTTTAGAGTAGGTTAAAAGGTCAATATAACTTTGTGGGCTGAAGGGCCTGTGCTGTGTTGTAATATTCTAAGTAGGCCAGCCTGCACCTCAGACCTACTCTACCATTCAATATGATCAAGGCTGATATACACAAGAAATCAAGTGCTGCTTTGATCCCCAGAGCCCTCAATACCACATCTTTAATGCCTCCATTTTAAGTGGTTCTGATGAGCAGGACTCCACACTTTTCTAGGGCAGTGAATTCCAGAGATTCACTGGCCCATTATTATAACCTGAGATCCATTGCAAAGTACCTACCATTCTGATGGCTGGTAACTAAAGGGAGCCTTTTCTGATTGGATGCCGGTGACTAGAGGTGTTGGCAGGGCTTGGTATTGGGAACTCTTCTTTTTACCTTGTATGACAATGATTTGGGTGACAGAATTGATGCCCTTGTGGCCAAGTTTGTGGATGATATGAAGATTGGTGAAGGGATAGGTGGTGTTGAGGAAGCAGGGAAGCCACAGAAGGATTTAGACAGATTGAAAACGGGAAAGAAGTGGCAGATGGAATACAGTGTCAGGAAGTGCATGGTCACACACACTTTGGTAGAAGGAATAAAAGCATAGACTATTTTCTAAATGGAGAGAAAATTCAAAAATCCAAGATGTAAAGGGCTTGGGAGTCCTTGTGCAGGATTCCCTAGAGGTTAACTTGCAAGTTGAGTCAGTGGTGAGGAATCCAACTGCAATGTTAGAATTCTTTTAAGAGGATGAGAATATAGAACAAGGATGTAATGCTGAGGCTTTATAATGCTCTGCTGAGTCCTCTCTTGGAGTTGTGGGTCCCTTAATTAAGAAAGGACGTGCCAATGTTTTGAAGAATGTGGTTTCCCACAGCTACTCTGACTATACCTTTTCCCACCCTGTCTCCTGTAAAAATGCTTTTCCCTTTTCTCAGGCCCTTCGTCTCAACCGCACCTGTTCCTAGAATGCCGCTTTCCTTTCCAGGACATCAGAGATATCCTCATTCTTTAAAAAAAGGGATTTCCCTTCCTCTTCCATTGATGCTGCCCTTAGCCGGATCTCCTCCATTTCCCAAAAGTTTGCACTCACCCCATCTTCCTGCCACCTTAACACTGATAGATTCCCTCTTGTCCTTACCTACCACTCCATGAACCTCTGCACCCAACAGAATATTCTCCGCAACTTCCGCTGTCTCCAAAGGGAACCTACCACCAAACATATCTTTACCATACCCCCCCCCCCCAACTTTCCACAGGGATCATTCCCTCTGTGAGTCCCTGTTCATTCCCCTCCCTCCCGAGATCAACACTTATTATTCCCTTTGGACAGCCTCCAACCTGGTGGCAAGACTGTCGATTCCTCTAGCTTGCAGTCATTTCTCCCACCTCCCCTTTCTCTCTTTGTCCAATCCCCATTCTGGCTCCCCTCTTACCTTTCTTTCCTCCTCACCTACCTATCATCTGTTTCTGGTGCTGTTCCTCCTTCCCTTTTTCCCATGGTCTACTCTCCTCTCCTACTAGATTCCTCCTTCTTCAGACCTTTACCTCTTCCACCAATCACTTCCCACCTTCTTACATCATGCCCCTCGCCGACCCACCAGTCTTATCCTCACCTATCACCTTCCACCTACCTTTCCTCCTCACCTATCACCTTCCACCTACCTTTCCTCCTCACCTATCATCTTCCACCTACCTTTCCTCCTCACCTATCACCTTCCACCTACCTTTCCTCCTCACCTATCACCTTCCACCTACCTTTCCTCCTCACCTATCATCTTCCACCTACCTTTCCTCCTCACCTATCATCTTCCACCTACCTTTCCTCCTCACCTATCACTTTCCACCTACCTTTCCTCCTCACCTATCATCTTCCACCCACCTTTCCTCCTCACCTATCATCTTCCACCTACCTTTCCTCCTCACCTGGCTTCACCCATCAGTTGCCAGTTCGTGCTCCTTCTCCTCCCTCCCAATTTCTCATTCTGGCTTTTATCCCTTTCCTCTCCAGTCCTGATGAAGGATCTCAGCCCAAAGTGTCAACAGTTTATTCCTCTCCATAGATACTGCCTGACTTGCTAAATCCTTTCAACACTGTGTGCATGTTACTCTAGATTTCCAGCATCTGCTGAACTTCTTGTGTGTCCAATGGAGCTCAAATGTTCATAGAAAATTGAAGGAATGTTTGCTTACATTTGGTAAGCATTCCTTTTCTCTTCTGGATGGAGATGTATTGGAAGTTACAACCTGAGTGAGCATTTGATAATCAGTCAAATTCAATGTCAGTGATGGGAGTCAGCCATAGACTAATTAGTAGCATTTTTGTCCCTGAATGTGAAAACTGAGGTTCAAGTCCTTTCTTAGTCATATGAGGACAAGGTCTAATCTGGTGGTGAAGTGTGTTGATTTAATAGTATACCGGATGTGTTAAGATAAGGCATACGTCAGCAGAATGTGACTGAGGGGGATTGGGGCAGCACGGTATCATTGTGGTTAGCATAACACTTTACAGTACAGGTGTTCTGCTTTCAAATCCCACCACTGCCTGTAAGGAGTTTGTATGTTCTCCCCATGGGTTTCCTCCAGGTGCTCAGCTTTCCTCCCACAGTCCAAAGATGTACCAGTTGATAGGTTAAGTGGTCATTGTAAATTTTCTCATGATTAGACTCAAATTAAATTGGGGGATTGCTAGGCAGTGTGGTCTGAAGGGCCAGAAAGCCTTATTCAGCACTGTATCTCAATAAAAAAATAAAATAAATCAGATCTGATGGAATGGCGAAGCAGACTCAATGGGGTGAATGGCCTCGTTGTGCTCCTGTGTCTTATGGTCTTACAAACTCTGCTCCTTCAGTTGGGCTTTGTGTTGGTCAACATTTACTCTGCCAACTTTATCACTGACAGAGATAATTCTGTCTGCATTCCTCCGCTGTTTGTGAAATCTTGTTGCTGAGTGACAATTGCACCATGTATAAACTCTGATTCAGTATTGAAAGGTCCAGAATGTGTGGAGTTTAGAAGAATGGGAGGGGGGGGGGGATCTCATTGAAACCTACTGAATATTGAAAGGCCTAGATAGAGTGGAGGTGGGGAGAATGTTTCCTATTGTGGGCGAGACAAGGACCAGAGGCACAGCTTCAGTATAGAAAAACGTCCCTTTAGAACAGAGGATGAGAAAGAATTTCTTTAGCCAGAGGGTGGAGAATCCAATGAATTTATTGCCACAGGTGGCTGTAGAAGCCAAGTCATTGGGTATATTTAAAGTGGAAAATGATAGGTTCTTGATTAGTAAGGGCATCAAAGGTTACGGGGAGAAAGCAGGCAAATGGGGTTGATAGGAATAATAAATCAGCCGTGATGGAATGGCGGAACAGACTTGTTGGGGCAAATGGCCAAATTCTGCTCCTATGCCTTTTGGTTTCAAGCCGAATCTGTGAAAAGTCACATAGAATTTCAAATTCGCTCTTTTTCTCTCCAGCAAAGAAAGGAGATTATTAAGCAGCTGTCAGGGACAGCCGTGCCCTATTCAAGTCAATGACCCATGTTGGCAAAAGTGGATTGTTGTGGTAACATCATCACCATGTGTTCCCCCACACGCATGTTTGTATTGTGAACAAAGGATAAAAGAATGGTAACTGACTGGTTCAGTATTTACACAAAAAATCATAATCAAAGTACAAGAACTGGCCACCTAACTGAACAAGGAAAATAACGGAACCTCAAAAGGCAGCAGGTGCTGGAATATTGAACAGAAAACAAACTGTGAAAGGAACTCAGCAGGTTGAGCATTATCTGTGAGGCAGAGGGATAGTGGGTGTTTTGATTGTGACCCTGAATCAGGACTCAGGTGACAGTGATGGTGGCATATTACCAGTTGGGTCTTTGCTCCAGGAAGAGTCCCCACGACTTTTCTGATAGGGTTGGGATGGAAGTGTATAGAGATTGGGTATCCATGGTGATTGGATGAGTGCTCTACTGTGAACTTTGAGGAAACAGACAATCTGCTGGAGGAACTTTGCGGGTCGTGAGGTGCCTGTCGGGGGTGGGCGAGAAGCAATTGTTGAAGTTTCAAAAAGAAACACTGCATCGGGTCTTGATGTAAGCTTTCAACCCCAAACGCCAACAATTCTTTTCACCTCACAGATGCTGCTAGACCCTTTGAGTTTCTCCAGTCTCTTGTGCCCCAAGTTTGAAGAAGTTCTCCTCCTCCCTTCAATGGGAGTTCTGTGAGTCCCTCTCTCGATTCTCTCGATGTTCTCCCAATGCTGTTTTCGGCTCAAGACAGCCCAGACTGCACCACCAATGGCCTACTTATGCTTCTCTGTTCTATGGTGTTATGGCTACCTTTCTTTATTCCTGTAGTGGGATGCTTCTAACACACACCATCCCTCTCTACTTGCCCTAAGAAGCAGGTAATGATGTGCTTCGTTTAATTGCTGCACTTTATAATTGCTGCACTGGTTAGGCCACATCTGCAGTTTTGCATGGAGTTCTGATTGCCCCATTATAGGAAGGATGTTGAGGCTTTGGAGAGGGTGCAGAAGGGGTTAACCAGGATGCTGCCTGGTTTGGAGGGCATGTACTATCACGAGAGGCTGGATAAACTTAAGTTGTTTTCTCTAGAGCACTGGAGGCTGAGGGGAGATCTGACAGAGCTTTATACAATTGAGAGGCATAGATAGAGTGGACAGCGAGATCTGTTCCCTAGGGATGAAATGTCAAATACCAGAGGGCATGCATTGAAGGTGAGACGGAATAGGTTCAAGGGGGGATGTGAGGGGTAAGTTTTTTACTCAGAGTGGTGGATGCCTGGAATGCACTGCCTGATATGGTGGTAGAAGCAAATACATTGGAGGCTTTTAAGAGACATTTGGATAGCCACTTGAATGTAAGGAAGATGGAGGGATATGGTTGTGGTGTAGGTAGGAGGGATTACTGTTTGGGTGTCTTCGATTTGCTTTCCAGCTGGTTCAGCACAACACTGTGGGCCAAATGGCCTGTTCCTAAGCTGTGCTCTTCATTGTTCTATGTTCACTTCCTCTGGTGAAGGTACCTGAACATTTCCTCATTTTCTTCTTGACAGATTCTGTTTGCTAAAACTCCTGCGAACATTTTGCAACATTAAATGCGATAGTTAGATACAAGCTGTTGACTCAATATAGTTGCCAAGAGGTTTGCCAATTGCCTTTGGCAAGATACATTAAGGTATTGTAAAAGTTAACTCTGCAGGCTTATTGCTGGATGATGAGAATATTATTTTTCCCACTGACTGAGATTAATTTGTAACTAACACAGAGTTAAGCTATTAACAGAATTTCAGTATAACTAGAAATAGTTTGTCTGACCTTTGGAAATTATTCTACTTTCTCTCCTTAAGTAGCAATGTGTGGAATATTACATTGCAAAAACAGGAAAATATTTAAACTTGTCGTAAACAGAAGCAGAGTGAAACCGTAAACACAAGAGATTCCGCAGAAATCCAGAGTAACACATGCAAAATGCTGCAGGAGCTCAGCAGGTCAGGCAGCGTCTATGGAGATGAATAAAGAGCCGACATTTTGACATTAAACCCTTCTTCAAGACACTTCCTGAAGAAGGGTCTCAGTCCAAAAAATGGATTCTTTTTTCCTCTCTATTGATAGTACCTCCTCCAAGATGACCACAAACTTGTTGTAGGGTTTGGAAGCTTGCATGCCTCAGTGACCCGGAGAGCTACGTCGGCTGGAGTCAGGGCTTTGTGCTTTGACGCTTGGTAGGGTCACCCATGCCAAACAGGTCAAAGGACAGAGGCCAGACTCAGTGTGGTCCACCAGTCCTCCAAGTTCTGGGGTTCAGCTCAGGGCTAACGACCTTGACTGGTAAAACTAAATTGTTATGGAAACAGCAATGACAAATCATTCTACAACTGAGCCTTGCATGATTGACAGTACTGAAACTGAGAGGAAGTTACTGAAATGATGAAGGAAGCTCTGAAAACCATCAGAGATGGAGGACCTTCATTGCTGCCTTAAATGAGGGGCACAATGGGCAGTAGGTATACATAGTACCTGACTACTGAGTTCCTCCAGTATTTTGAGTGTGGAACTGTTCCGAAAGTTTGCTAACAGGAAAGTATAGTCTGAGAAGAAGTGTCTTGTTTTGATGTTGAGTTTGTATTGAGCAGCACCCCGCTTTCTTCGAAGTTTGTGTAAATTCGGCATATCATCTAAAACTTTGCCAAACATCTCTAATGCACAGTGGACAGTATCCTAACTGGTTCCATCACAGCCTGCCATGGAAACACCAATGTCCAGAAAGGGGAATGTCTACAAGAAGTGATGGATACAGCCCGGTCTCTCGACCAATGGGCATGAGAGCTGCCATAAGAAAGCAACATCCATCATCAAGGCTCCCCAACATCCAGGTCACACCTCAAAAAGGTGGTGTCCATTACAAAAGAACCCCAGCACCCAAGACATGCCCTCTTCACACTGCGACCGTCAGGAAGGAGGTGTAGAAGCCGAAGGACACTCACTCAATGATTCAGGAACAGCTTCTTGCCCATTGCTATCCGATCTCTGAATGCACATGAACCCATGACCTCACTACTTCTTCTTTCTGTTTTTACAATACTTGATTAATTTAACTAATTAATATACATATATACACTTACTGTAATTCTCAGTTTATTTTCGATTTCATGTATTGCATTGTACTGCTGCCACAAAGTTAATAAATTTCACAATTATGCTGGTGATATTAAACCTGATTCTGATGCCCTGTCCTTGTTATTATCATCAAGCAGGAGGTACAGAAGCTTCAGGTCCCACACCACAAGAGTCAGGAAAAGTTATTACCCTACAAGCATCAGCATGGATAACTCCACTCACATCAACTCTGATTGATTCCACAAACTATAAACTCATTTTCAAGGACTCAACAGCTCATGTTCTCAGTATTATGTATTTGTTTCTCCTTAATTGCACAATTGGTCTTCTTTTGTTTGTCAGTCTTTGTGTGTGTGTTTTTTCATAAATTCTATTGTATTCCTTTGTTTTCCTTTGTAAATGCCTGCAAGGAAATGAATCTCAGGGTGACACCGCCTCAGTGGCCACTTTATTAGGTACACCTGTACACCAGCTCGTTAATGCAAATATCTAATCAGTCAATCACATGGCAGGCTCGCAATGCATAAGAGCATGCAGAAATGGTCAAGAGGTTCAGATCAACCATCAGAATGGGGAGGAAACATAATCTAAGTGATTTTGATTGTGGAATGATTGTTGATGTCAGATGGGGGTGGTTGGCATATCTTAGAAAGTACTGGTCTGAGATTTTCGCGCACAACAGTCTAGAGCTTACAGAGAATGGAGCAAAAAATTTTTTTAAAACATCCAATGAGCAGCAGTTCTGTGGCAAAAACACCTTGTAAATGAGAGAGGTCAGAGGAGTATGGCCAGATTGGTTCAAGCTGACAGGAGGACAACAGTAACTCAAACAGCCATGCATCATGGCAGTGGTGTGCAGAAGAGCATCTCTGAACACACAGCACGTCAAACACTGAAGTGGATGGGCTCCAACAGCAGAAGACCACGAATGTACACTCAGTAGCCACTTTATTGGGTACAAGGGGTATCTAGTATCAGGGCCACTCAGTGTATTGCATCGTAAGTCATGGCTGTAATGGTGATCACAGGTAACCTCTCGTGAAGGGGACCCATCAAACCTTCATTTCCCCAACATGTTTAGGAAGGTTTCTTTGTTGAGTCCTAGCCGCAAACATTCTGAATGCACAACATGGTGACCCTTGAAGTGGACGAGCTACAGATGCAGAAGACAACAAACTTACACACATTAGGAGGTACCTAATAAAGTGGCCACTGGGTGTATAGGTACTTTGGTAATAATTTGCTTATACTGTGACAGTTTTCATAATGGAGAAGGATATCTCTGTTTCACAGTGAGACTTGGATCCTGTGACAAGCAGCGTGTCCATTCATCCGTTCGGCCACTTACCTCTGCAAGCAGCCAAAGTACTACACCTGCCCACTCACTTCCTCCCTCACTTCCACTTGGGTCCCGAAACAGTCCTTCCAGGTGAGGCAACACTTCACCCGTGAATCTGCTGGAGTTGCCTATTGTGTCTGGTGCTCCCGATGCGGCCTCCTCTACACTGCTGTGACCCCTAGTAAATGAGAGACCGCATCGTCGAACACCTCCACTCCATCCACCAGAAGCAGAATTTCCCTGTGGCCAAACACTTTAATTCCAATTCCTATTCCCATTTTGACATATCAGTCAAAGGCCTCCTCTTGTGCCAAGGAGAGGCCACCCTCAAGATGGGGGAACACCTTATTTTCTGTCTGGGTAATCTCCAACCTGATGGCATCAAGATTGATTTCTCCTTCCAGTAATGTTCCCTCCGCCTCCCCTCTTTTTCTATTCCCCACTCTGGCCTCTTACCTCTTCTCACCTACCTATCACCTCCCCCGGGTCCCCTCCTCCTTCTCTTTCTCCTATGCTCCAATCTCCTCTCCTATCAGATTCTTTCTTCTCAATGCACTTTTTCTACCCACCAGGCTTCACCTATCACCTTCTGGCTAGTCCTCCATCTTTTTATACTGGCCTCTTCCAATTTCCTTTTCCGTACTGAGAGAGGGTCTCTGCCCGAAACATTGACTGTTTATTCATTTCCACAGATGCTGCCCGTCCTGCTGAGTTTTCCAGCACTTTGTTTGTGTTGCTTAGCATCTTCAGGCTGGCAGGTTTGGGCGAGAACATGGGCATCAGATAGGAGGGTGTAGTTGATCAGCCGTGGAGGTGCATGCTAGGGGGCCTTAGAGCCTGTTACGTTTCCTACTCATTTCCTGGATTAAAGGGCACGAGTTATACGGAGAGGTTGAACAAAGTTCCTTTCTCTGAAGTGTTGAGGCCAAGGAAAAAATCTGATAGAAGTTTATAAAATTATGAGGACCATAGACAGGGTAGGCAGCCAGAATCTTTATCCCAGAGTCAAAGTGTCAAATGTAGCTTAAAGTGAGAGGGGTAGTTGTTTAAAGGGAATGCGTGGAGAAAGATATTCTTAAAGATTAGCTTTATTTGTCACATTTACAGCAAAACATACAGTGAAATACGTTGTTTGCATCAAATCAAATCAGTGAGGATCGTATTGGGCAGCCTGCAAGTGTTGCCGTGCTTCTGGCCTCAAAATCGCACGTCCACAGCTCACTAATCCTAACCCTTACACTTTTGGAATGTGAGAGGAAACTGGTGCACCAGGAAAATACCACATAGGGAAAATGTACAAACTCTTTAAAGACAGCAGCAGGAATCGAGCCCCATTCTTACAGCTGGTGGACTAACATTAAAAATTCTGAACATCATTGTTACTGTGGATCTCCCGGTTGCCACACACTTCAACTGTGCTTTACATTCCCATTTGGATATGACCATACATGGTCTCCTCTACTGCCATGATGAGGCCAAACTCAGGTTGGAGGAGCAACACCTCATATACCGTCTGGGTAGTCTCCAGCCCCTTGGCATGAACATCGAATTCTCCAACTTCCGGTAATTCCCTCCCTCTCCCTTCCCCCATCCCACTTTCACTCTGTCTCCTCTTCTAGCTGCCTATCACTTCTCTCATGATTCTGCCTTCTTCTACTACCCATAGTGCTTTCCCCTTAGATTCCTTCTTCACCTTTCCTGCCTATCCCCTCCCTGTTTCCCCTCCCCCACCCCTTGATCTTTCCTCTGATTGGTTTTCCACCCTCCGCCTACATTCTTTATGTGGCCCCTGCCCCCTCCTTCTTCAGTCCTGATGAAGGGTCTCAACCCGAAACGTTGACTGTTCATTTCAACGGATGCCGCCCGACCTGCTGAGTTCATCCAGCATGTTTGTACGTGTTGATTTGACCACAGCATCTGCAGTGTACTTTGTGTTTATTGTTACTGTGATCTTGCTATATCTATTTAACCATTGCATGGAGCATAGAACAGTACAACAGAGGAATAGGCCCTACCACCCATCATATCTGTGCCAACCATGATGCCAATCCAACTATTCCCATCTTCCATCAGAGGTTTTGTACCCCTCTGTTACTTACCTGCACAATGTGGCTGTCTAAATATTTCTCAACCATTGCTATTATATCTGCTTCTACCATCTCCACCGGTAACACATTGTAGGCACCTTTAGTACTGTGCAAAAGTCTTAGGCATATATATATATATATATAGCTAGGGTGCCTAAGACTTTTGCACAGTACTGTAGTAAGTTTATGTATTGCACTGTACTGCTGCAAAAAAAGGCAAATTTCATGACATATGTGAGTGATGATAAATCTGATCCTGATATGGGTCTCTACTGTGGACTGAGAATGGGAAGGGGGCAGGGAAAGAGGAATCAAGGGGGAAAGGGAGAGGGGAGGTAGTGGAAAGCAACAGAAAGACGTTCTGTAATGATCAATAAACCGATTGCTTGGAATCAAATGACCTTGCCTGGCATCTCAGAGTTGGGTGTGTCTGCAACTGCACCAACCCCCCTGCCCCCAGCACTCCTTCTCTACCACCTATCCAATACCCCTCCCACGGCACTCCACCCTCGCTATTCCCAACATCCATTGGTTCTGCCAGACTTACAAACTAGCTGTCCAGTCCCACGTTGACAAATACAGTACTATGCATAAGTCTTGGGCACCCTATCTATCTATCTATCTATCTATCTATATATATATATATTCACACACACACACACATATACACAAGACTTTTGCACAGTACTGCACTACCCCCTGTGTTAAAACAACTTCTTTGTAAATCTCCTTTAAACTTTATCTCTCTCATCCTCAGCCTAAGCCCTTTAGCATTTGACATTTCCACCCTGAGGAAAATATCTATGCTAATCAGTATTTCATAAAATTCTATCAGGTCATCCCTCAGGAGACTTGGTAGTATGTACAGAATAGAGAGAGAGAGAGATTGAGTTGAAAGTTAGGGTTTCAAAACTCAAAACTACAAATAATTTAAAATTTTAAAAAGGCATAAATAATCATTCCATCTTGGCTTTCCAGCAGTGTCAGGGTTCATTGTTTTGTTTGTCAGTCTTTGTTTATATATAGTTTTTCAGAAATTCTTTTGTATTTCTTTATTTTCTGTAAATATCTGGAAGAAAGTGAATCACAAGATAGTATATGGAAATATATATGCACTTTGTTAATAAAATTTATTTGACTTGGTCTTTGGCTAATTATTTTTCCCTTCCTGTAGATGCTGCCTGAGTTACTCAGTATTTGTTGGAGTTTCTGGTTTTATTTCATGTCAGGCATCTGTGGTGTTTTACTTCTATCTCATTCTTTGAATTACAGCAATGTTCCAAATGTGCTTAATTGGCTGCCTGACACTCTGAAATCTGAAAGAGGCATGAAAAGTATTGAAAAAACTCAGTGCAGTTTCTTCTTCCGCGAGTTTGTAATTGCATCACAAAGGTTACTATCCAATCCAAACCCAACCAAGCTTGTATAACCAGCTAGTCTGCTTTTAACTTTGTGACTTATGTTCTGTGCACAAGAATGTGGCTCATCTGGTAGAATATTTGAGGCTCATCGTTTCATTCAGCCATTCTTGTCTGGCGCGTGGTGTCAGGATTGGTCTCCTTTCGGATTAACCGGGTCACGGTACGAACGGCCCTTGTATTTTACGAGGCCGAGTGGCTATCTCGGCGTTCAACCCAGCATGGATGGAAAGCGTGCCTGGGGGTGGGGGGGCTGCCGACTGGGTTCGAACTTGGGAGCTTCGCTTCCGAAGTCCGTCGCTGATGCCTGTTTGAGGCTAGGACTCAGTAAAGAAACGTTCCAAAACACGATGGGGTAATGGACATCAGTTGGATGGGACACCTTCTGTTTAGTTTGCTCTGATGACCATTAGAGCCATGGCTTACAGTGCAATATACTGAATTGCCTTGTCGTTAGATACCTCTTGTACCCAATAAAGTGGCCACTGGGTTTACGATCATGGCCTTCTGCTGCTGTAGGCCATCTGCTTCAAGGTTCGATTTGTTGCGTGTTTGCATGAATGAACAGGTGTACAGGTGTCCCTAATAAAGTGGCCACTGAGTGCATCATGTTCAGGATGTCACAAAGAATCACATCACTTCTCCGTATTTTTGTAGATTATGCCCTAAACTCACAAAATGTTCCCAGTAGATGAGTGCGGTATTGTTAGTTGTAACACGTACTAATTTGAATTGCAGTTGCCTTCCTGTCAGCTTAAACCAGTCTGGCCATTCTCCTCTGCCTTCTGTCATTGGTAAGGCATTGTCACCCATACAACAGCCATGCACTGGATATTTTTTTTTTGGTTTTTGCACTATTCTTTGTAAATTCTAGAGGCTCTTTTGCGTTTTTGAGATAATCAGACACCCCCTCTGGCACCGGCAATCATTCCAGAGTCAAAGTCACTTAGATCACATTTCTTCCCCTTTCTGATATCTGGTCTGAACAGCAGCTGAACCTCTTGACCATGCCTGCATGCTTTTACACACTGAGTTGCTGCCACACGATTGGCTGATTAGATATTTGCATGAATGAACAGGTGTACAGGTGTCCCTAATAAAGTTGCCACTGAGTGCATCATATTCAGGATGTCACAAAGAATCACATCACTTCTCCTTATTTTTGTAGATTATGTCCTAAACTCACAAGATGTTCCCAGTAGATGAGTGTGGCATTGTTAGTTGGTTTAATTAAGAGCTATTTTGTAATTCTAATCTTACAATACCTTTGACCAACAGTGTCATGGGTAGGCCATAGTATCTGCAGTATTATTGATAAGTAAAAGTATGAAGAAATGAGACATTTGTCTGAGGTGATACACATGATAAGATATCTTTCAGTCAAGGGATGGTTGTTTTTAATTGCAGACTCATTAAAGCTTATTTTCTCTCCCAATGAAATGCCCTTAACTTTCACTGGGACAGAAGCATCCATTGCTTTTTCAGCTGTCTGTTCTTCACTGAGCAAAAAAACAAGCAGGATCTGATTGCCATGCAGTTTCTTTATTTTGTTGTCTATTCTGAATTAGCCTTGAACTGCCATGGGTGTTTCAGAGACAGTTGGCTTGTTAACTATCTGGAGTCACTTATATGTTAGAATGAATTTATGATTTTGTTATTTTTATTTCAAGATTCAAAATTCAAAAAAAGTTCAACATAAAGTTATTATCAATGTATATAAATGCCATCATATACAACTCCTGAGAATCATTTTCTTGTGGGCATATTCAATAAATCTATAGAATAATATCCATAACAGAATCAATGGAAGGCTGCCCAATTTGGGTGTTAAACCAAATTGCAGAAGACAACAAACTGTACAAATACAGAAACAAAGAAGTAATAATATATAAATACACAATAAATATCGAAAACTTGAGATGAAGAGTCCTTGATAGTGAGTCTATTGATGGTGGAACATTTCAAAGATTGGGCAAGTGAAGTTGAGTAAAGTTCAAGAGCCTGATGGTTGAGGGGCAATAATTGTTTCTACGCCTGGTGGCATGTGTCTTGAGGCTCCTGTACCTTCTTCCTGATGGGAGAAATGATATGTCCTGGATGCTGCTTTCCTGCAATACTGTTTCATGCAGATGTACTCAAAAGTTGGGAGGACTTTACCCATGATGGACTGGGCTGTATCCACTACTTTTGTTAGGATTTTCCATTCAAGGGCATTGTTGTTTCCATTCCAAGCTGTGATGCAGCCAATCAATGTACTCCCCTCTACACAAGTATAGAAGTTTGTCAAAGTTTTAGATGTCATTCCAAATCTTCGCAAACTCCCAAGGAAGTAGTGGTTTCTCCATGATTGCAATCAAGCACTAGACCAGGACAGGTCCTCAAAAAATAATAGCAATGAGGAAGCAAAGTAACTGTCCTTTCTGGCCCAATCTGCATGCGCCATCCATTTGCTTCACTGTGGCCAATTAACCTACTAACCCATAAGTCTTTGGAATGTGGGAGGAAACTGGAGAACCCAGAGGAAACCCACAATATCATGGGGAAAACATACAAACTCCTTACAGACATCGGTGGAATTGAAACCAGTCATTGGCGCTGTAATTATGTATGTAATTAGTTTTGCTACAACAAGTGTATGGGACATTGGAAAAAAGTTGTATTTCCCCATGGGGATGAATAAAGTATCTATCTATCTATCTATCTATCTATCTATCTATCTGTCTATCTATCTAATAGCATTACCCTAGTGGCTATGCCACCATGTGATACTAGAGAATATAAGAGCACCAGATGAACATGTATAACAACCAAATAGGTTTGCTTCAATAATTAGGCTATGTATTCTCTATCTGTAATAAATGAACTGAATTTAAATTCCTTAATTATAGAGTGAGTTGTGAAATCAGCACTAAATTATTCATGCAGGCATTTTGAACACTTAGGGTGTTGACTTAATCCCAATGGTGCCAGACACCAGTCATCAATTATGGCCAATTTAATTGAAGGCCTTGTACATTCTCACTGAGAAAACAAAAACTGATTCCAGCCAGAGAGAAAAGAAAAATATTAAAGTTCACTAATACCTTTTTTCAAGAGAAGAAATAATTACCAACACTTTGAACTAATGGTGTCAATGTGACACCATCACATGGGTCATGAATGAAGTCTAATTTGTAATTGAGGAGAAATTGAACGTTATTTTTAATAGACCTTAAAACCAGGCCTGTCAGAAAATGTTTTGAGGTCACAAGTATCTGTGAATCTTCTTGCATCTCGATGTTTCTTCATATCTCTTTAAAGGGACAGTACACACATGTCAAACATGGATTAAGCTAGTTAGCTATGAGCAGCTGGCATATATCACAAGTCCTGGTTATGCAACCACTGATGCCAGGCCGGCAACCTCTGAGGAGTATTGATAATGGCTGGGGTCACCCGTCTTGTAAAGACACTGCCCAGAAGAAGGCAATGGTAAACCCACTTCTGTAGAAAAATTTACCAAGAACAATCATCATCATAAAGACCATGATCGCCCACGTCACACGACACGGCACATAATGGATGAATGAAGCTAGTCAGGTAAAGGGATGAGCTTGCAACTCTGGCAGTATTAATGAAGGGGAATAAACAGTTGACATTTTGGGTTGAGACCCTTCATCAGGATGGACCACACTCCTCATCTCTGTTCTAAAGGGATATCCTTATATTGTGAGTCTGTGCCCCTGGTCCTAGATTCACCCATTATTGAAAACATCTTCTCCATCCAGGCATTTCAATTTTTGATAGGTTTCAATGAGATCCCCCGGCATTCTTCAAAACTCCATTAAGTACAAGTCCAGAGTCAGTAAATGCTCCTCAGACATTACTGGCATGGTAGCGTACTGGTTAACACAACACTTTACAGTTCCAGTGACCCAGGTTCAATGCTGTAAGGGGTTTGTACTTTCTCCCTGTGACCACATGGGTTTCGTCCAGGTACTCCAGTTTCCCCCACAGTCTGAAGACGTACCAGTTGGTAGGTCGTTGTAAGTTGTCCTGTGATTAGGCTAGTGTTAAATCAGAGGTTCCTGGGTGGCATGGCTCAAAGGGCAAGAAAAGTCTACTCCTGCTGTATCTCAAGAAATAAATAAATCAATAACCCTTTCATTTCCAGGATCATTCTCATGAATCTCCTCTGGACCTTATCCAATGCCAGCACATCCTTTGTCAGGTCATTGGTTTATTATGTGCTTTCCATGACCATGATTGTTCCTGGCAAATTTTTCTACAGAAGTGGTTTGCCGTTGCCTTCTGCTGAGCCGTGTCTTTACAAGATGGGTGACTCCAGCCATTATCAAAACTCTTCGGAGATTGTCTGCACAGCGACAGTGGTCGCGTGATCTGGACTTGTGATACGCACCAGCAGCTCATACGACCACCCACCAGCTGCTCCCATGGCTTCACGTGACCCTGATCTGGGGAAGCAAAGCAGGTGCTACACCTTGCCCAAGGGTGACCTGCAGGCTAGCAGAAGGAAGGAGCTCCTTACACCTCCTTTGGCACAGACCCCAGCACCCTATTAGATAAGGGGCCCAAATCGACTCATCCCTTTGCCCTCACAGGTGCTGTCTGACCCAATAGGTCTTCCCAGCAGTTTGTTTTCTGCTCCAGATTCCAGCACCTTCAGTCACCTTAATTTTTCTCAGATACCAATCACCTCCCTTTTTGATTTTTCTCCCCATAGCTAACTCACCTACTTGTAAATGAATAGCAATAGTAGGTACTTAAGTTAGCTGCTCTAGATAGCAGCCTTAAACAGAAGAGATTCGGAAGATACTTCAAATCCTGAGCAATACACACAGATTACTGGAGTAACACACCAAGTCAGACAGCATCTATGAAGAGGAAAAAAGAGTGATGTTTTAGGCCAAGACTCCTCATCGGGACTGGAAAGGAAGCAGGAAGAAGTCAGGATAGTAAGATGTGGGAAGGGAAGAAATACAAACTGGCAGGCGATAGGTGAGACCGGGTGCATGGGAATATGTCCTGAGGAAGGGTCTTGGCCGAAACATCACCTGTTCATCTATTTCCATAGAAGCGACCTGACCTGCTGATTTCCGCCGGCATTGCGTGTGTGTGCGTTGCTTTGGATTAGCAGCATTTGCAGATTTTCTCACGTTTATGAATGGGAAGGTGGCTCCGTGGAGAAGGGGGGGGGTGGGAGATGAAGTTAAGAAGCTGGGCTAAAGAAGAAGGAATCGAATAGGATGGGGTGGTGGACTATGGGAGGAAAGTAAGGTGGAGGGTCACCAGAGGGAGAAGATGGGCAGGGGAGGAGAAGAGAAGGGATGAAGGGCTAACTGGAATGGGGAATTTAAAAAGAGAGTAGGATGGAGGGGGAGAAATTATCAGAAGTTGGAGAAAACTCCAACTCGTGCCTTCGAGTGGGAGGCTACCCAGACAGAAAATGAGGTGCTTTTTCTCCAACCTGAGAGTGATCTCATTATGGCTGTAGAGGGGGCCGTGGCCCGGACACATCAGAATGGAAATGGGAAGTCAAGTAGTAATGGGTGGCCACCAGGCTTTTGCGGCAGATGGAGCAAAGGTGCTCGACAAAACGGCCCCATTTCCAGATCATTATCCAGTAATCTGTGCAGTTTTAATGGGCAGGCTCACGGCAGGAGAGGCTGGAGAAAAGGCAACAATTTTCTTTGAACCAAGCGGGAGTGCATAGCTTCAGGACAGACAAGGAGTTAATTTCCTCAGCAATTGCTGGTTTTTCTGTGCTTAAACTATTGCCCTTTAATCAAGGCGCAATGACTTTCATTATCTCATGCATTTTTTTTGCATTTGGAAGGCAGTCCATGCCATTGGGATGAAACCCTTTGACATGCAGTGTGACTGAGCCATGAAATGCTTCTGAACATTCTGACCGTCTGCGCTTGACCCTGGCACCAGCCTGAGCTGGTGGCAAGGTTGGAGGGACGTAGAAGGCTTGTGGACGTGCTGCGTCTCGACTGCTTTGCAGTGTGACCCCTGACTAAGTGTAGCTGTGAGCTGCAAAAACAAGAGACAAAGGAGAAGCTGTTTGCCGGGACTCGAGGTCTCGACGTAGATGACACACTCCAGTAAAGAACAGGCATTTGGCCAGGCACAAGTCCGCTGAAGCAACCCAGTACTCCATACGTTGGCACAGTGTGGAAGCTGTGGGATCTGTGGCCCTTTAGCAGCTTAACTTCTGGTAAGAGAAAGCGAGAATCTGAGAGCAAGAGAAAAACGAGCCTCTAATGGGTTAACATTCCTGAGAGATTCTGTTTTGAGATTTTCATCGTCCTTTGGACAGGTACATGGGTGGTAGGGGCATGGAGGGCTATTTTCTGGGTGCAGGTCGATGGGAGTAGGTAATTTAAATAGTTCGGCATGGACTAGATGGGCCAAAGGGCCTGTTTCTGAGCAGTACTTTTCCATGACCTTATGTATATCATTTCAAGAGGACTAGAATATAAAAGCAAGGATGTAATGCTGGACTTCATAAGGCATTGGGGTGACCTTATAGAGGTGTATAAAATCTTGAAGGACTTAAGTAATGTGAATGCGCAGTCTTTTTGGGGATCCAGAAGCTAAATAAGGCACTGGTCAGACTGAACTTGGAGAATCGTCAGAAAGGATGTCCTGCCGTTGGAGAAGGTCCAGAGGAAGTTCATGAGAATGTTCCCAGGACTGAAAGGGTTAACATACGAGGAGCATTTGATGCCTCCGAATGGAATTTAGAAGTATGACGGCGAGGTCTCATTGAAACCAATCGAATATTGAAAGACCTAGATAGAGTGGATGCAGAAAGGATGTATAGTGGGGAAGCCTAGGACCAGGGGGCAGAGCCTCAGAGTACAGGTTGTTCCTTTAAAACAGAGAAGAGGAGGATCGTCTTTAGCCAGAGGGTGGTGAATCTGCGGAATTCATTGCCACTGATGGTTGTGGAAGCAAAGTCATTGGGTATATTTAAAGCAGAGGTTGATAGGTTCTGGATTAGTAAGTGTGCCAAAGGTTACGGGGAGAAGGCAGGAGAATGGGGTTGTGAGGAATCATAAATGGGCACAGTAGCACGATGGTTAGCACAACGTTTGACAGCACCAGTGAACCAGGGTCATTTCCGGCTGCTGTCTGTAAGGAGTTCGCTCGTTCTCCCCGTGACTGTGTGAATTTGCTCCCGCTACTCCGGTTTCCTCCCACATAGGAAAGGCTTGCGGATTAGTGGGTTAGTTCTTCACTTGGGTGTATTTAGTTGGCGTTGGCTCGTTTGGCTAGAAAGGCCAGTTACCGTGCTATATCTCTAAATAAAATAAATCAGCCACGATCGAATGCTAGAACAGACTCAATGGGCCAAATGGCCTAGTTCTTCTGCTGTTTCTCATGGTCTTCTCTTGCTCAGTATCTTCCTCTTAAAGGGGCTGGGCAATATAGATTGTTTATCATGCTTTAATTTCTTAGCTCTGGCACTTTTCACCCACAGATGTAAATTCTTTTCCAAGCAGTTCTGTAAAATCGTGCACGACTGGTTTCCACTCCACAGCCATCGGCTGTGAGGCAAATGATATGCCCAACGGATTAACTATAAATAGCCAGGAGCCTAATAAGATGGTTGGGGGCAGACCGTAAGGTGATGCAGTCCTCACTCACTCTTTGTCACACACTCTCAATGTTTTAGGAACAGCTCCTTCCCCTCTGCCATAAGATTTCTGAACAGACCATGGACGCATAAACACTGTCTCGTTTTTGCTCTGTTTTTGCACTACTTGTTTATTTGTTAATATATTCTCATTGTAGCTTATATTTTGTTTTACCTATAGCACTGTATTACTACCACAGAGCGACAAACTTCACAACGTACACCCAGGGGCCACTTTATTAGGTACACCTGTACAGCTGCTCGCTATTGAATATCTAATCAGCCAATCATGTGGCAGCAACTCAATGCATAACAGCATGCAGACATGGTCAAGAGGCTCAGTTGTTGTTCAGACCAAACATTGGAATGGGGGAGAAGTGTGATCCAAGTGACTTTGAGTGTGGAATGATTGTTGGTGTCTGACGGGCTGGTTTGAAATTGCTGATCTAATGTGATTTTCACTCACGACCGTCTCTAGCACTTATAGAGAATGGTGCGAGAAACAAAAGAACATCCAGTGACGGGCAATACTGTGGGTGAAGATGCTTTGTTAATGAGAGAGGTCAGGGGAGAATGGCCAGACTGGTTCAAGCTGACAGGAAGGTGACAGTAACCCAAATAACCACGTGTTACAGCAGTGGTGTGCAGAAGAGCATCTCCAAATGCACAACATGTCGAATCTTGAAGTAGATGGGCTACAGCAACAGAAGACCACAGTCACACACACAGTGGCCACTTTATTGGGTACAGGATGTGGCTACTGAGTGTATGTCAGTGATATTAAGCCTACTTGTTTCTGCCACTCATTTCAGGCCTCTGTGTGCTCCTGATACCTGGACTTGAAATCTACAGTGACAAACTTGTTTCTCTTCTCCATCTTGAGTAGTCATGGTCTGGGGCGTTACGTCTTTGATATGGTCCATCTAACAGAACCATCTGGGTTGCAGATTGTCCTCAGTGCTGGGAATGCTGGCCCTGGGACATGATGTTAATATTGGTTCACTATTAACTAATGCTAATATAGGTTTCGATGGAGCTGGTGAAGCATGGCAGCACTTTACTGCCAGCGAACAAGACGACTAATTGCCCTATTAATTACACTTTTTCCAGACTACGTTCACTGCAATCCACAGTCTGTAATTTCCCTTTGGGAGTTGTGCTTTTGAACCGTCTGTACGACCTGGTGTCTTTGCCTGAAGGATCCATCGAACTGGACTCTCGAGAATGCAGGTGCGGCCATGGCGACCAATGCTAGTGTGGTCTTGGGGCCGAATCAAAGCGGTGGGGCCCTAACTACTGTTCGGCCTTTGCTGGATGGGCTTAGTGCCGGATCTGTCCCTTTGCCCCCATCTTATTACCCTGTAGCCCATCAACCGCCCCTCGGATCCTTTACCACAACTTTTATTGGCCAGTTTAGAGTGGCACAATGCTGCAGCTTGTAGACCTGCTGCCCCTCAGTTCAAGTGACACCGGTTCAGTGCCGACCTCTGGTGCACTCTGTGTGGAGTTTGCATGCTCTCCCAAGTCAGAATCCCCCAGGTGCTTTGATTTCCTTCCACATCCCAAATACACACAGTTTGGTAGGTTAATTGTACAAAGTACAAAGAACAAGTTCAAATTAAATTTATTATCTAAGAAATTTATTTACTTGCAGGTATTTACAGAAGAAAAAGGAATACAAGGGATTTTGTAAAAAACTAAAAATAAACTGACAAACAACCAAAGTGCATAAGAAGACATACTGTGCAAATTAAACTATAAAGAAAGCATGAGCTGTAAAGAGTATTTCAAAGTGAAGATGGAGGTCGTAGAATCAGTTCAGAGTGGTGATGATTGAAGTATCCACACTGGTTCAGGAGCCTAATGGTTGAAGAGTAATAACGGTTCCTGATCCTGATGGTGTTGATCTAAGGCTTCTATAGCTCCCGCCCAATGGTGGTAGTGAGGAGAGAGCACACTTGGATAGTAGGGGTCCTTGATGATGGATGACGCTTGCATGTGTGCAGCACACCACGTAAATGTACTCAATGGTGGGGAGGGCTTTGCCTGTGATGAACTGGGCTGCATCCACACAGTCTGCTGCCTTTCCAGTTCCTGGGCGTTCCATATCGGGCCATGATGCAACACGTTAAGATATTCCTCAACATGCATCTTTAGAAGTTTGTCAAAGTTTTGGGTGACATGCCAACTATGCAGAGTTCTTATCTCCCCAACAAGTGTCTCCAAACCAACAGGACTGTAGGTGACTCTAAAACGATAAAGTACTGTGCAAAAGTCTTAGGTATATATAGAGCAAGATTATTTCGCAGTGGCCAGCTGGTGGCGAAGTGGCATCAGTGCCGGACTTCGGAGCGAAGGCTCCTGAGGTCGAATCCAGCTGGCTCCCTTGCACGCTTTCCATCCGTGCCGGGTTGAGCGTTGAGCTAGCAACCCGGCCCCGTAAAAATAAGAAAGCCTGCTAAAAAAAAACACTGTCACGACAGCATCCCGATGACTCCACTCAGAGTTCAGGGCTTTCTTCTTATTCTTGCACTGTACAATTTGTACCCACAGAGGGCTTTGGGTAACCTAGGTAATCTCTAAAGTAAGTACATGTTCGGCACAGCATTGTGGGCCAAAGGGCCTGTATTGTGCTGTAGGTTTTCTCTATATCCTATATACTAGTATTTATCATCATAGAACGGAGAGCGAGCTTGTAAATGCAGCAGAAGCAAAGGGTGGTGGGAATGTTGAAGGTGGAGTGCCATGGGAGGGGTGTGGGACAGGTGACAGAAGAGTGCCAGGGGCAGGGAGTGGTGCGGGTACAGACACACACAGCCTGAGACACCAGACAAGGTCATTTGCTTAACAATTGGTTTATTGATCGTTACAGAATGTCTCTCTTGTGCTTCCCCCTCCCCCCACCTTTTCCCAACCATGGTTCCCCTCTCCCTGACCCCTTCCCACTCTGAATAAAGGCCATTTCAAAATAAGGTTTATCGTCACTCACATATGTCATGAAATTTGTTTTTGTTTGTGGCAGCAATACAGTGCAATACATAAAATTACTGCAGCACTGTTGCTAAAGTCTTAGCCACCCTAGATATATATATGTGTGTGTCTAAGACTTTTGCATGATATTGTTTATGGGCAGTTAGGGATACACAATAAGAGCTGGCCTTGCAAATGATATCCAAACACAATGAATGCATAATAATGTAAGGGGCAATGGGCAAGTCTCACACAAGGTGGATTTTCTAACAACCCTGGGTCCTAAATGTTATGGTTAATATTGGTGAGCCTTTAACCAACAATCCAGTTTAAAAACAACAGCGAAGTTTGGAATTGGAATTGGTTTGTTACTTTTACTTGAACTGAGATACTGTGAAAAACTTTTCTTACATACGCTTCCTACAGATCAGATCATTACACGGTACATTGAAGTAGAACAAGGTAAAACAATAACAATGCGGAATTAAGTGTAACAGCTACAGAGAAGGTGCAGGTAAAGTGCAAGAGATAACAAGATAGATTGTGAGGTCAAGAGTCCAATTTATCATACTGGGGAACTATTTCATAATCTTATAACAGCAGGATAGTAATCGTCTTTGAGTCTGGTGGCTGTGATTTCAGGCTTTTCTATCTTCAGCCCAATGGGTGTGGGGTGGAGATAACATCTCTACCAAAGGAAGTGTAAGGCGCTCCTTCCCTCCACTAGCCTGCAAGGTGTAGCACCTGCTTAGTCCCCCAATCAGGATCACGTGAAGCCATGGAAGCAGGTGGTTGACGGTTGTACGAGCAGCTGGCGCATATCACGAGTCCTGGTTATGCGACCACTGATGCCAGGCAGACAGTTTTTGAAAAATATTGATAATGGCCGGGGTCACCTGTCCTATAAAGGCACTGCCCAGAAGAAGGCAATGGCAGACCACTTCTGTCGAAAAATTTGCCAAGAACAATTATGGTCACGATCATGATCACCCATGTCAAACGCACGGCACATAAAAATGATGATGCCCAATGAAAGAGGGTTTTGATTATGCTGGCTTCTCTACTGAGGGATTGAGAAGTAGAGGCAGAGCCCATAGAGTGAAGACTGATTTCTCTGATGTGCAGAGCTGTGTCCACAATCCCTACAGTCTGTTATGGTCACATGCTGAGCAGTTGCTGTACCAAGCCATTCTGCATCCAGCTAAGGTACTTCGATAGCACCTCTATTAAAAATTGGCAATGGTTGGTGGGAACGTGCCAAATTTCTTTAGCTTACACAGGGAGTAGAGACATTGGTGAATTTTTTTGTTGTGACGACTACATAGTTGGACCAAATCAAGTTATTGGTGATGATAACTCCTAGGAATTTGAAGCTCTTAACCTCAACCCTGTTGATGTAGGCAGGAGCATGTGATTTGTTGCTTTTATTTTTAGTCAAGTTTAATAACTGTCACAATTTTGGAGAACACTGGATTCCATAATACTTCAATGAGATATTGTCTGACATGAGTAAATAATTGAGCAACACTCATATGACAATATCATAATGTCAAAATAAATTATTATCATAAGGTTAATTGTTCACATGGGTGCAAGTGGGTGGTGCAGGCTCATGGGCCACTCAGTGCTATCGTGCTGTATCTCTAAAGACAAACATTAAAGGGTAGGATGGTAGACATTCTGTGACGAGCTATGAATGAAATAATAGCTGACTTGTAATAATCATACATGCCTTTATGGTACAGGAAAACAACAGGAAACCACTGATTTTGGGGAGACACGGTAGAGTAGCGGTCTGTGTAATGCTATTACAGATTCAATTCCGGCCACTGTATGTAAGGAGTGTGTGAGTTCTCTCCATAACTACACAGGTTTCTTCCAGGTGCTCCAGTTTCCTCCCACATTCTGAAGATGTAAGGGTTAGCAGGTTAATTGGGCAGCAAGGGCTCGATGGGAAGAAGGGCCCGTTACCGTGCTGTATCTCTAAATAAATTTTATTTTAAACATGTTCTATCTCTAAAATGTCTGTAAAATGAGAGGTATAATATACAGACCTTTGAACCAGTACGTGATATTGGATTGATGTTATTCAATGGATAAACAGCAGCTGACAAGCAGCGTTCAGTCAGAAACATTAACCCACTTCTCTTCACACAGATGCTGCCTGACTTGTTGAGTGTTTACAATACACCTGCTTTTTTTTGGGATTTTGAGCTGCTGCAGATGGCTGCTTTTAATTACACATTTCTATTACCACTTCCTGCCCTCATTCCTGTGCCTAATATTGCCTTCTTGTTTTGGATTCCCAGCCGATGAAAAGTTTCACCTTCTCTGTCATTTATCATATTAAATACATCCACTCAGTGGTCACTTTATTAGCTACCTCCTGTACTTAATAAAGTAACCACTGTGTGCACGTTCATGGTCTTCTGCTGCCGTAGTCCATCCAGTTCAAGGTCTGACATATTGCCCACACGAAGATGCCCTTCTGCACACCACTGTTGTAGCGTGGGGTTATTTGTGTTAGTGTCTCTATCCAGTAACAATGGATTCTCCCCTGACCTCTCCCGTGAACAAGGTGTTTTCACCCACAGAACTGCCACTCACCGGACAAGAGAAAATCTGCAGATGCTGGATATCTGAGCAACACGCACAAAATACTGGAGGAACTCAACAGGCCAGGCAGGATCTAGGAAAAGATCACTGTCGACGTTTTGGCCCGAAACTTCGACTGTACTCTTTTCCTAGATGCTGCCTGGCCTGCTGAGTTCCTCCAGCATTTTGTGTGTGTTGCCACTCACTGGATATATATATTTTATTTTTCTGCACTATTCTCTGTAAACTGTAGAGACTGTTGTGCGTGAAAGTCCCTGGAGATCAGCAGTTGCTGAGATACTCAAACCACCCCATCTGGCACCAATACTCATTCTGCAGTCCAAGTCACTTGGAGCACATTTCTTTCCCATTCTGATGTTTGGTCTGAACAGCAGCTAAACCTCTTAACCATGACTGTGTGCTTTTATGCATTGAGTTGTAGCATTGATTTGGCTGATTATATATTTTTATTAACAAGCAGGTGTACCTAATAAAGTGGTCACTGGGTGTAACTTGTACAGAAATTCTCTTTTCTAGACCTTTGGTAGCTGCATTTTCAGTAGTCCAGTCTCTTTCTCATTTAAGACACTCCTTAAATCCTTAATGTTTAACCTAGCGTTTAATAATTTGATATCTTATGTGAAACAGAATTAAATGTTATTTGTTTAGTGCCTTGTGATCCACTTCAGGTATTTTACTAGGTTAAAGGAGTTACATAACTACAAGTTATGGGCCAGAAAATATAAGATGTTTATGTAGCCAGTCCTTATAATTTAACCCTTTTAACACTCACTATAGCCACTCTATCAGTAAGAAATCTCATGACTTTCATGGTGTTACAGAGCACTACTGCCCAGAAACCGGCCCTTCAGCCCATCTAGTCCATACCAAACTATTATTCTGCCTCGTCCCTTTGACCTGCACCTGGAATAGAGCCATAGAACATTACAATTTCTCCTCAAACAATAAAAGCTGCAGACAGTTTGAATGAGTTGGCCATTGGATGAACACAAATTTACGGGGAATTTCTACATTCTACCGAAACCACTTCCTTTAAATGGATGCTATATAGATACCTCGTCACATAACCTACAGAAGAATAACAATCTTCAGGGCCAAGGAAGGATATCTGCAGTGCACAAGATAAATACTCTCTCAGAGGGAACTGCAAGGCCAGGATCTAAAAGGCTCTCGGAAAATCTGTAGGACGTAGCTAAGGGAACGTAAATGACTGGACAAGTTCTCTTTCAAACAGTTTTATTGTTTCCAGACCTCATCTGTGTGGGTTTACGTTTACTTTAAAAGAAAGCAGAAAATAGAAGCAAGAATGGATCAAAATTGGGGGAAATATGGGAAGGGCATGATTGTGGCAGCAGAGTAATTTTAGACTAAGAATTCCTCACCCTTCACAGATGTACTGCTCCTCTCTGGTGTAATGAGTCACTTTCAAAGTAACTTCGAAGTAAGTTCCTCATCCAAGTATGCATACATCACCATGTATGACTTGAGATTCATTTTCTTACAGACATTCACAGTAGACAGAGATATACTATAGTGTCAATGAAAAACTACGCACAAGCAACCAAGATGCAAAGTAGGGCAAATTGTGCAAATTTTTAAAAAAACAGAAAAATAGCTAACTGAGAACATGAGTTGTGGAGTCCTTGAAAGTGAGTCTTCAGGTTGTGGAATCAGTCAGTGTTGAGGTGAGTGAAGTTACCTGTGCTGGTTCAGAAGCTTAATTGTCGAAGGATAACTGTTTCTGAACCTGGTGGTGTGGGACCTGAGTATTCTGTACCTCCTGCCTGATGGTACGAGTGAGAAGGGACCATGTAGGATCTGCAAGGGATGTTGTAAGCAGTCCTCTTGGACCTACCCCAGGAACCATTCTTTAGGAGAATAGACAGTGAACGTCAAGCAGTGTGTGCATCTGAAGACTATATGTTAAAAATCTGACCCTATATTGACCGCAGAACTTGGCAGGTCACCACGAGGGCATAAAACTGGGGCCAGATCATTCGAAAGCAGCTTCAGGGAAGGATTTTCAGATAGAAGTAAGTCGAAATGTAACAGTCTCCCTTTAAATATTTTTATCTTTTCATGGAAAATGGATGCAACAGGCTAACACCCAAGAAATGATTGGTGATCTACATTCGTGAACTCCTATGGTGGATATGTTGAGGCAGGAAATGAATTCCAGTATGTAGATCATGGCATCCCAACCTTACTTATGCCATGGGCCCCAACCATTAACTGAGGGCTCTGTGGACACCAGGTAAGGAACCCCTTATTTAGATGAGAGAAGAGGGTGAGAAGGTTGTGTTAAAACTGAGGATCAATTGGAATGTTTAAGACATTTTGTAAAATTATCCAGAGATACAGTGCAGCAACGGGACCTTTTGGCCCAACAAGCTGCCCAATTACACCTGTGTGACCAATTAACCTACTGAAACCCCTTTTTACCACGCATCTCTGGAAGTGCGGTTCACTAGCCCCTCGCTACCGGCCACTGGACTCTGCAGCGAGAAACCCACCCTTCTCAGGCACTTTGGTCCCGCCAAATCCATGAGGCTGGGATGTCTCGCCCGCCCAAACCTCAGTTTCTGTGAATGCTATGTGATTTACTGCCCCTCCCCCCAGCTATCACCCATCTGTAAGAAATAATGGACCGTATGCTGCATACAATTATAAAAGAAGTGTATGTATGAGCATTAACTTAACCAAAGAGTTAGCAAAGAAAAGAAAGAAAAAACAAGAAGAGGCTATAAACTAAACAAACAATTGTGGGCATGTTGGAGTTTAAATCTTCCAAAAGCCATATTCACTGATCCTCGTCGACCTCCATGCCTTGGGCATCCATCAAATCGCGCACTCCCACTGGAATGAATCCTCCACCCGGCTCTCTCCAGTGTCTTCTCTCCTCATCTCCCGCTGAACAAAGCCCTCGACCTACTCTGGTGTCAGTCATAAAACCCACTCCCACCGCCTTCTGTAGAACCTTCTCCCAGTTCCACTCTCCTGACTGGATAACACACATGCCAAATCATCCCTTATCTTTAATGGTAACGCAAACATTGCCAGCAAACACACGGCTTCTACAGAAAGCCCATTACATGAAATACCCTCCAACATTAGCAATAAAACCTTTACCAGGGCATGACACCACTAAGTCTTTAGAATGTGGGAGAAAACCGAAACGCCAGGAAAGATACCTACATGGTCACGGGAGGAACATAGAAACTCCTTACAGATAGTGGTGGGAATTGAACCTGGGTTGCTGGTGCTGTAATCAGAACCAGAATCAGATTTAATATCATTAACATATGTCGTGAAATTTGTTTACTTTACGGCAGCAGTACAATGAAACCATGATAAATAAATATAGAGAAAAAAGCTGAGTTACATTAAGTATAGATATATCTATTAAGTCGTTAAGTTAAAATAAGTAGTGCAAAAACAGAAAAGAAAAAGTAGTGAGATAGTGTTCATGGGTTCAATGACCATTTAGAAATCGACGGCTACACTAACTGCTATGCTACAGTGCCCTACTTGTTAAAAAAAAATTAGTTATTGAGAGTTTATGGAGCAAAAATGGGGAATGAGTTTTTGAGCGGTTCAGCAAGATCCAACGAAATGATCCTGTGGGACCAGACCCAGATTCAGATTCAGTTTATTTATCATATGTATTTGGAAACATACAGCGAAATGTGTTGTTTGCACTTAAAGTAGCTAATGAACCTACTAACCTTTGGCCCAACTCGACCATGCTGACCAGGATATCTATTTTGCGTTGGCGACCAACACAGCTAAGGATGTGCTAGGGGCCACACATTATGGTATCAAAACAGAAGTCCCACTCCACTCAGCAGAACACTACTGAACATATAAAACAGCACACAACAAGCAACAAATCAGCAACAGCAAGAACAAGCCCCTTTCCTCCCACCCACCCACACTGACAGGCTTCGGTCCTCCAGTCTCCAGGCTTTGGACATCGAGCTTCAACTTCCTTTCTTCTGGTTGACCTTCATGCTCCAATTTTTGGTATCGATGCCCCCCTCCCCTCCAGACTTGCTGATGATAGAACCCCATACTCCAGGCACAAAATGGCCTCCTTCTGCCGGAAACTGGAGGCCTTGTGAGGGACCAGCACAACTAGAACCCCAAAGTTCAGCACAGACTCCAAGTTATGGAGTCTAATCTATACAGTTGAGTAAGTCATCGGTACTTCTCTCACTGACTAGGCCGTTGTGAGGAATGAGAGAACAAGTTTAAAGTCATTGTTGGAAATAGGTTCCCTGCCAAGAACTGAGCCACCATTGTACACATTTGAGAGTTCTATTCAAGAAACACTCGTAACTTAATACATGACAGTTATAAATTGTGGGTGGACTGTAAAATATAGTCTTTGTGTAGCTCTCAGTTCATTATCAGGAAACAGTCAAACTATTAATTTACATTCCCTGGACTGCCATTGGCCCTGTTATCTTGGCATGACAAAGCAGGTTTTGTGCAGAGACAGAGATGCAAAATGGAAGCGATAAAGCTACTGAGAATGAGTACAGGAGTGACTTTTTGGTCAGAAGCTAAAGTGCCTCTGATAGTCACTTATATCTGCGTTGCCTTGACGATGACATATGTATGCTTTTTCCCTTAGTGCCGATGTGCTGTGGTCAGGGTCAAGTGCCCAAGGCGGAACGAATGAGAAGGACGTGGAGGACAGGCTGCTGAGGCAGGGAGGGAGACTGCAGAGGACCTGCGGACACCAGCACACTTTCAGTCTGTCTACACTGGGCCAAAAGACCAAAATAACTTCAGGAATGCTGAGCTTAAAATTACCTCGCCTCCTCAGCATCAATCAAGTGCCCAAAGTAGGTGCATTTCAATTAAAGTTTTATATCGGTAAATGCTTCCAACACTCCGGTTAGGCTTGCCAAGTGCTGCTAAATGATAGTATGGATATAGAGGGCAGAAAGGTCTGTTTCTGTCCTTTTTGTCTCTGAGTCTATGACTCAGCAAATCATGCATTTGCTGCAAACAGAAAAACTCTTTTCTTTCCACAATTGTTGACTGACCCATTGAGTGTTTCCAGCATTTTCTGTGTGTGTGTGTGTGTGTGTGTGTGTGTGTGTGTGTGTGTGTGTGTGTGTGTGTGTGTGTGTGTGTGTGTGTGTGTGTGTGTGTGTGTTCATTTTTGTTTCAGCTTTCTAGTATGTTTGTTTATTTATTTATTGAGATATAGCGTGGAATAAACCCTTCGCACCCTTTGAGCCCCAATTTAATCCTAGAACAATTTACAGTGACCAATTAACCTAGAATCGGTAAGCCTTTGGACTGTGGGGGAAAAAACGGAGCACCCGGAGGAAACCCACACAGCTACGGGGAGAACGTACAAACTTCTTACAGGCAGCGGCGGGACCTGAACCCATGTCACTGAAACTGTAATGCATTATGCTAACCACTATGCTACCATGCTGCCCCTGCAGTATCTATCTGCAGTAGCTTTGATGTTCAAGGTTATGAATTGGTAAATTGGTGTACCATTGTCACGTATACCAAGGTGCAATGATAAGCTTCATTTTGCATGCCATTCATTTGGATCATTTCATCAGAGCCTTGATATCATACAAGAAACAAGCAGCAAGAATGTGTAACAGTTACAGCTAATAATGTAGATTCTAAGGTCTTACACAACATGTTGGACCCTGAT
Organism: Hemitrygon akajei; assembly: GCF_048418815.1. Classification (NCBI taxonomy): domain Eukaryota; kingdom Metazoa; phylum Chordata; class Chondrichthyes; order Myliobatiformes; family Dasyatidae; genus Hemitrygon; species Hemitrygon akajei. The sequence continues at coordinate 35,788,719 of NC_133153.1, read as the reverse complement.
GAAGGCTCTCGGCCCAAAATGTCAACTGCTTATTCCTCTCCATAGATGCTGCCTGATCCGCTGAGTTCCTCCAACATTTAGTGTGCGTTACTCTGGATTTCCAACATCTACAGATTCTCTTGTGTTTAGGACCATGAGTTCAACAGTCCATCTTAACAGAATTCTTAAGTTTAAAGGAGTGGAGTGATTACAATGGAAGCAATGAGTAGATCTGCAGAGGGCACCTTGTAACGAGACTGGTGCCATCTTGCAGCCATGTTCATCAACCTGCTTCGTGAAATTTCTCACCTCATATTCCGTCAGAGTAGCCTTCTCTTCTCCTCTCCTCCCTCTGGTGCCCCTCCTCCTTCCTATTCTCCCATGGTCCACTCTCCTCTCCTATCAGATTCCAGCTTCTATAGCTCTTCTCCTCTTACACCCAACTTCCTAATTCATCCCCCATCTCACACCCACCCACCTACCCCCTCACCTTGCTTTCATCTTCCAGCTCGTATTCCTTCCCCTCCCCCATCTTCTTATTCTGGATTCTTCCCCCTTCCTTTCCAGATGAAGGGTCTTAACCAGAAATATTGACTGTTTATTCCTCTCCGTAGATGCTGCCTGACTAGCTGAGTTCCTCCAGCATTTTGTGTGTGTTGCTCTGGATTTCCAGCATCTGCAGATTCTCTTTTGTTTCTGAAATTGGGACAGGAGAGACCTTGTTTCTCTGTTGCTTTCTTTGGAACTCAATTCTTGTACAAGATCCAGAGAGGCCCAAAAAGAACAGCCAAAAAGGGCCCATTCTTCTAAGCAGAGACGTCAGTGATAGGAGGCGTAGATTTGATTTTATTAGCAGAAGAGAGGGTTCAGAAAAGAAGTACTTCCCTCAGCAAACGCAGGGGTTTGAACTCACCGTCTGAATAGACGGTCAAAGCCACATTGATACTGATGCCCAGTTTAAGAGCTTTAGCTGGAAGGTGTATGGTTAAAAACCAAATAGGATTACTTTATTTTATTTAGAGATACAGTATGGGGAACCTGCCCAGCAACCCACCTAATCACAGGATAGTTTACAACGACCAATTAACCTACTGACTGCCTTTGGACTGCAGGTGGAAACCAGAGCACCCAGAGGAAACCCACACACTTCATGGGGAGAACAACATCACTGGAATTGAAATCCAAACTCCAAAGCCCTGGGCTGTAACAGCGTTGCGCGGCCGTGGTGCCTCTCATTTCCTGCTAGCATGGAAATGATGGGCAGAGCGGCCTCCTTCTGTGCCATAAATTCCTATGACTCTAGTTCTGAAAGTGAGGAAAAGTATTATCTTTGCTTTTTCATAGTCGCCTGTTTGCTCACGGTGCAGTGGGGTGACTCAGTTGTGTAGTCGTTAGCACAATGCTTTATAGTAACAGCAACCTGCTTCAGTCCCTGCCACTGCCTGTAAGGAGGTAGAACACTCGCCCTGTAACTGGACGGGTTTCCTCCAGGTGCTCCAGTTTCCTCCCACAGTCTAAAGATGTACCATCTTTTAGTTGGACGTTGTAAATGGTCCCATGATCAGGCTAGATGTAAATTGGGGGATTGATGGGTGGCTTGACTTCATATCCTATATCAATAAATAAATAAATATGAATGGAAAAATAATTCCAATGACACAAGAGGTACAGCAGATGCTGGAAATCTGGAGCAAAGCACTCAATGTGCTGGAGTAACTCAGGTGGTATCTGTGGATGGGAGTAAACGGGCGACATTTCAGGCAGAGACCCTTCATCGGGACTCCACCCAATGGTCAGCCACTGAATCTGCTTTCTGCCTTCTGGTTTCTGATGACTGCGGTTAGCTTTGTCCTGCCTGACGAAAGCGTCCGGCCAACTTCCAAAAACAAAATGAGAAAATAATTTTGCAATCCCGTAGAGAGAAAGAGAGAGAGAGAGAGAGAGAGATGGAGTGAAACGCTGTTGTTTATTGCAATCAATGCCGTGTTGGAATAAATGATGTAAATGTTATTCCTCTGAGACCAGAGTCTTTAAATGAAGTGCCAAAAAAAAATGTAGAGCACCTGTGTGAATGTCACTTTAAGCAAAACAATATCATCTTGATGTAATATAACTTGATTTGCATTGTAGTGGGAGTTAACCCTGGCACTGAGATGAACTGCATATGGTTTTGGTCATCTTATTTAAGGAGGGGGGGATTTCTTCATTTCTCCATTGAAGGCTCAGTGAGTTGTTTCCTGGGATGATGGGCCTTTCTTATTAGGAAAGCTGGAGTCTGTATTAATTAGATTTAGATGAATAATTTTATTGAAAAATATAAGATTAAAAGGAGAACATTCATGGGAGACTCTCAAGCAAAGGGACATAATTATAAGGTAAGGAATGGTTCATTTAAAACTGAGGTGCTTAGGTACTTATTGCAAATCTTTGGAATTTCCTACTCCAGAGGGCTGTGAAAATTAGATCACTGGGGGCATTTAAAAGGGAATAGATAAATTTTCGAAGAATAAAATTCTGAGTGGATGTGGACAGATTGTTCCCTCTTGTAATGCTAGAATTAATGAGCACTGTTTCAGAATAAACAGTTGCCCATTTGAGACGAGGAGGAATTTCCTCTCTCGAGGGTGGTGAATCCTCTTCCTCGGACAGCTGTGGAGTCCAAGCCAGGGTATATAATCCTGGCTGAGGTCAACAAGTTGGCACTGTCCTTGGAAAATAAAGGTACAGGAATATCCAAGCTTTCGCGGGAACTTAGCAGGGTCAGCGAGTTGTTGGCAGGATCCAGATACGGAGTTCCATGCAGGCAGGGGGAATAAGGTCCGATGACCCCCTCGATTCATGATAATGGAGTTTGAGGTTTGTGTTCAGCGTCCTGTCATCGGTGAATCTGGAATTCGAGGCCTAGTGTTCGGTGATCAGCGGGTCCTGAGGTGGATGCTGAGGATCGAGACCCAGGGGTCAAATCAGAAGTTTGGAAGTCTAGGCCCATTTGCCAGAACCCCAAGTCTTGCAGATCTCTGTGAGATCTCTGGGGAAGTCAAGGCCCAAGTCTGGAGGCTGAAGGCTGTGAAGGCTGAAGAAAGCAGCCTGTACTGGGGTTAGGGGAGTGTGTGTGTGTGTGTGTGTGTGTGTGTGTGTGTGTGTGTGTGTGTGTGTGTGTGTGTGTGTGTGTGTGTGTGTGTGTGTGTGTGTGTGTGTGTGTGTGTGTGTGTGTGTGTGTGCACGCGCGCGCTCTTGTTGCTTGTTGTGTTCTGCGTTGTCCTGCCGAGCATTGTGGGATTGCTATGTTGGCACCAGAATGTGTGACGACACTGGCGGGCTGCCCCAGTGCTCCCTCGGGTGTGATGGCTGTTAACGCAAATGACACCTTTCACTGAACGTTTCAATGTGCATGTGATAAGTAAACTTGATTCCTGAATCAGAGAGGGTCATGGAGTATTCTTACCGACAGGCCACTGAAGATTGCAATACATAAGAGGAGCCTACTCAGAACAACTCAGCCTTCAAACCTGTTGAAGGGCTTTGTATACGTATTTACTTAGACCTTAAGACCATAAGACATAGAAGTGGATTTAGGCCACTAAGCCTGTCACGTCTTCTCGGCCATTCCATCATGGCTGATTTATTATCCCTCTCAATACGATTCTCCTACCTTCTCCCTGTAACCTTTGACACCTTATTCATCAAGAACCTACCTCGCTGGGATTGAGAAGGAAAACAGCACCCATGACTGAATGACAGAGCAGATTCAATGGACCAAATGGCCTAGTTCTGTTCCTATGCCTTATGGTCTAAATGCTGTTGCTGCCAATACTTCAAACTTATTCATGAGATGTGTGCTTTGCTGACAAGGTAAACTTCACTCCACAACAAAGGAGGGAGGGAGAAGAAAGGAAGTTAGAGTCCAATTTGCCAGACTTCAGTGGCTGGGAAGATGTTATTATTATTAAGGATGAAGTTTCAGGATAGTTGGAGGTACATGATTAAGTAGACCAAAGTCAGCATGGTTTCCTTAAGGGGAAATCTTGCCTGACAAATCTGTTGGAATTCTTTGAAGAAATAACAAAGGTGAGTCAGTTGATGTTGCCTGCTTGAACTTTCAGAAGGCCTTTCACAAGGTCCCACATGAGGACGCTTAACAAGAAAAGAGCCCATCGTATTGCGGGAAAGATATTAGCATGGATAGAAGATTGGCTGACTGGCAGGGAGCAAAAGTGGGAATAAAGGGGTCCTTTTCTGATTGGCTGCTGATGACTAGTGGTGTACCACATGTGTCGGTGTTGGAACCGGTTCTTTTCACGTCATGTGTAAATGATTTGGATGACAGAATTGATGGCTTTGTAGCCAAATTTGCAAATGATATAAAGATAGGTGAAGGGACAGGCAGTGCTGAGGAGGCAAAGACTCTGCAGAAGGACTTAGACAGATTGGGAGAATGAGTGAAAACACAGTGGCAGATGGAATATGGCATATGGGTATGGTCATGCACTTTGGCATAGGCGGGAAGAAAATTCAAACATCAGAGGTGCATAGGGACTTGGGAGTCCTTGTACAAGATTCCTAAAGGCTAACTTGCAGGTTGAGTTAGTGATAAGGAAGGTAAAAGCAATGTTAGCATTCGTTTGGAAAGCACTAGAATATTAAAGCAAGGATGTAATACTGAGGCTTTAAAAGACTGGTTAGACTGCACTTGGGAATATTGTGAGCAGTTTTGGGCCCCTTATCAAAAAGAAACCATATGCTGGCATTGGAGAGGGTCCAGAGAGGTATCACAAGAATGATTCTTGGAATTTAAATATTAATGTGTGAGGAGCATTTGATAGCTATGGGCGTGTATTCACTGGAGCTTAGAGGAATGAGGGAGCATCATATCCAATGTTGAAAGGCCAAGACAGCGTGGAGATGGGGAGGATGCTTCCTGTAGTGCGGAGTCTAGAAACCAGAGGGCACTGACTCAGAGTAGAGGGACATCCCTTTAGAGCTGAGATGAGGAAGAATTTCTTTAGCCTCAGGGTGGTGAATCCATGGTATTCATTGACACTGACGGCTGCAGACCCCAAGTCACTGGGTATATTTAAAGCAGAGGTTGATTGGTTCTTAATTAGCACATCAAAAGTTATAGGGGGAAAGCAGGAGAATGGGGTTGAGAGGGGTAATAAATCAGCCATGATGGAATGGTGGGGCAGATTCAGTTGGGCAAATGGCCAAATCCTGCTCCTACTCTATGCCTTATGGTCTTATTGCCTCCTGCCAGTGCCCCAGTCAGATTACACTACCCCACTTCTAAGCACTGCCTGAATCCATGCCAGTCATATTCCCTGTCCAGCCAAGCAATGGGCCAATCATAAACACAAGAGATACTGCAGATTTTGGAAATCCAGATCAACACACACAAAATGCTGGAGGAACTCAGCAGGTCAGGCAGCATCGATGGAAAGGAATAAGAGTCGATGGTTTCGGCTGAGCCCTTTCACCAGGCCCAGAATGAAAGGGGGAAGAAGCCAGAATAAAAAGATAGGGAGAGGAAAAGGAGTACTGTACCAGCTAGAAAGTGTTAGGTGAAGCCATGTGTGGGGGAAGATAGGTGGGTGAGGGAGGGGGATGAAGTGAGAAGTTGGGAGGTGATAGGTGGAAAAGTTATAGGGCTGAAGATGAAGTAATGTGATAAGAGAGGAGAGTGCACCATGAGAGAAAGGGAAGGAGGTGATAGGCAGGTACTGAGAAGAGATGAGGTGGGAGGAAAGCCAGAATGGGGAATGGAAGGGCAAGGCGGTGAAACTACCTGAAGTTAGAGAATGGATGATCATGCTATCGGCCAATCACAAAGCAGCTTTGCCCACAGAAGGAGCAAAATGAAAATCTCTGTCCCACTTTGACTGAACATGGACCAATCAGCTCTCAGAATGGGCTGGCTACGTGTATGTCTGAGAATGCAAGGATTTCATGGCATAAAATTCCAGCACAGATGCCTTTCCCAGGACATTCTGCCTGGCACTGGACTCACAATTTATATCTTGGGAATGTTCCAATTAAGGATAAGTGATCACTGTTAACATCCTACCATGGGCAGTGTTCAAGACTCAGAGCCCAGACAGCAGTAGATACACATGAGAGGGAATGACGTAGTAAGGGGGCAACATGGTAGAAGAGACCGAGATGTGCGACTATGGCTCAAGCTCCGTGAGAGAAACAGTGAAGCGGAGATTTTTAATAGGAGCAGTGCAGAAATAAAGGGAAAATAATAAAGGCTAGGCCAACTGTGCTGTTTGCTGGCATCCACACTGGACTTGGAAGCAAGCGGTCCCGGGTTTCAATATGGCCGGATCCTTGCTTTCGTGCTGGGCTAAGTGTCGAGCTAGTAACTCAGCCTCATAAAAAAACAGACGGAATTGCTAGAGAGAGATTGCCACCCAACGTGCCACAAGGCACAAAGAGGAACAGCAACAGCAGGGCCGTTGACTAGAACTGCCAAACTCAAGCTAACGCCAATAGAGCAGCTCGGCAGTAGTAGCTTAGTACGAAACAAATACCGCTCAGTAACAGCGCCAGTATAAATGGTAGTCTTCTTTCTGGAACCAAGACAACGGGAAGCAGGGAGCGTTAACATTGCTGAGCTTCTGGTCAAGCCCGGACTAGACGAAACCAAAAGGCAGGGAGTTAAATACCACCACAATGAAACACTGGCTGCAACGTGTTTACTAAACACTTTCCACAGCCCGTCTGCGACAGAGTCCATGATTGTGACAGAAAGTCCCTCAGCGGCAACATCTCCAGCATAAACCAAGTAGTTTTGCACATGGGTTACATCTTGCTTGGTGGTCAGTATTTGTTAATGTATAATATTTCATAAATTCTGTTGTATTTCTTTATTTTCCTGTAAGTAAAGAAACTGAATCTCTAGGTGGTCATATAGACATAGTTAAATCATAAATTTACTTTGAAATTTGAAGTGGGTCACATTAATTAGTCAGACCACATTTGGATTATTACGAGCAGTTTTGGGCCCCATATATTTTTAAGAAAGGATGTGCAGGTGTTGGAGAGGAAGTTTACGAGAATGATCCTAGGAATGGGAAGGTTAACGTATGAGGAGTATTTGATGGCTCAGGACCTGTACTTACTGGAGTTTAGAAAAATGAGGGGAGCTCTCATTGAAACACCCTCCAATATTGAAAGGTGTTGATACAGTGGATGTTTCCCATCATTGGAGAGTCTAGGGCCCAAGGGCACAACCTCAGAATACAAGAACGTCCCTTTGCAACAGAGATAAGGAGGAGTTTTGTAAGCAGAATGGTAGTGAATCTGTGGAATTCATTGCCACAGGATGGCTGTGGAGGTCAAGTCATTAAGTATATTTAAAGTGGGGGTTGACAGATTTTTAGTCAGAGTGTCAAAGGCTACAGGGAGAAGGCAGGAGAATGGAACTGAGAGGGATAATAAATCAGCCATGATGGAAGGGCCGAGCAGACTCGATGGTCTGAATGGCCTAAGTCTGTTCCTACATCTATGGTCTTATGTTCTCAATGTGTATATTTAAAGTGGAGGTTTATAGATTCTTGATTAGTAAGGGAATCAAAGGTAATGGAAAGAAGGCAGCAGAATGGGGTTGAAAGGGAAAATAAGTCAGCTATGATGAATTGGCAGAGATCGATGGGCTGAATGGCCTAAATCTCTCCCCAATCCTATGGTCTAAATGGTGGGAAAAACTAAATAAATAGTTCAAAAGAGGAATAATGAGGTAGTGTTCCTAGATTCATTGATTGTTCAGAAATCAGATGGAAGAGAGCAAGAAGCTGTTCCTGATGGGCCAAATGGCCTCCTCTGGCCATTTTGATTCCCTGCACCCAAGTTATGGCACCAATTTACAAGTTTTTTTTTGTCATTTTGTCTCCATGGCTACTCAACTAAAAATAACATCAGCTTCACCACCAAGGGAATATTTTGTTTATTGTGTTCAATTCCGTGCTGGCGTGTCTTACAAATGCTTTACAATATTTTATCTGTGTTAAAAAGTGATACTTACTTAATGGTGCTAAAAGTGACACATCCATCCAAGTTCCACATATCGGTTTAAAAATATGGAGCCAGGTGTACCTGGGGAAGAGAGAATACTCTGAAGTTGTCTCCAGTTCTGGGCTCTGAGATGAAGTGAAGAGAAAAGCCAGGTATTCCAAACTAGATGGAGGGAAAGAGACACAAGAAACTGCAGATGCTGAAATTCTGGAGCAAAATGTTGGAGGAACTCACTGGGTCAGGCAGCATCTACACCAGGGATTCCCAACCTGAGGTGCACAGACCCCTCAGTTAATAGTAGGGGTTCATGGCATGAAAAGGTTGGGAACCCTGATCTACACTCAGTGGCTACTTTATTAGCTTCAAGGAGTACCTAATGAATTGACCGCCAAGTTGACTACTGTTTGTAGTCTTTTGTTGCTGTACCCATCCACTTCAAGGTTTGACGAGTGTGCATTCAGAGATACCCTTCTCACTGTTGTAACATGTTGTTATTTGAGTTACTGTCACTTTCCTGTCAGCTTGAACCAGTCTGGCCATTCTCCTCTGACCTAGCTCATTAACAAGGTTTTTTCACTCATAGAACTGCCGCTCACTTCATTGTTTTTTGTTTCTCGTACCATTCGCTGTAAAATGTGCATGAAAATCCCAGGAGATCTGCAGTTTCTTAGATACTCAAACCACCCCATCTGGCACCATCAATCATTCCTAAGCCAAAGTCACTTATATCACATTTCTTCTCCATTCTGTTGTTTGGTCTGCACAACAGCTGGAGCTCTTGACCATGCCTGCATGCTTATATACATTTGAGATGCTGCCACATGATTTGCTGAATAGATACCTGCATTAATGAGCAGGTTTCAGGAAGTGGCCACTGAGTATATAGAGAGAAAAAGACAGTTCAAAGCAGTACTGTACAAAAGGTCTGTTCACGGAACATAGTTCAAAGTAAATTTATTATCAAAGTACATATATGTCACTATAACCTACCCTGAGATTCACTTACTTATGGGCATTCAAAGAAACGTTTTGGCACGTGGCCTAGTGGATAAGGCATCGGTCTAGTGATGTGAAGAGGCAGCGCGTTGTGTTCCTGAGCAAAGCACTTAACAACACATTGCTCTGTGACGACACCGGTGCCAAGCTGTATGGGTCCTAATGCCCTTCCCTTGGACAACATCGGTGGCGTGGAGAGGGGAAGGCTTGCCATAAGACCTTAAGACATAGGAACAAAATTGGGCCATTTGGTCAATCGAGTCTGTTCCGCCTTTCTATTATGGCTGATCCTTTTTTCCCCTCCTCAATTCCATTCCCCAGCCTTCTCCACGTAACCTTTGTCAAGAACCTATCAATCTTCGCCTTAAATACACCCAGTGACCTGGCCTCCACAACTGCCTGTTGTAACAAATTCTACAAATTCACCACCCTCTGGCTAAAGAAATTTCTCTGCATCTCTGTTTTAAACCGACACCCCTCTATCCTGAGGTTGTGCCTCTTGTCCTAGAACTCCCCTACCATGGGAAACATCCTTTCCACATCTACTCTGTCTAGACTTTCAATGTTCGAAAGGTTTCAATGAGATCCCCCTCGTCCTCCTAAATTCCAGTGAGTACAGACCCAGAGCCATCAAACGTTCCTCATATAATAATGCTTTCGTTCCTGGAATCATCCTTGTGAACCTCCTCTGGACCCTCTCCAATGCCAGCACATCTTTTCTTATATGAGGAGCTCAAAACTGTTCATAATACTCAAGGTGAGGCCTCACCTGTGCCTTATAAAGCCTCAGCATCACATCCCTGCTCTGTATTCAAGACCTCTTGAAATGTATGCTAACTTTGCAGTTGCCTTCCTCACCACTGACTCTACCTGTAAGTTAACTTTTAGGGTGTTCTACACAAAGACTCCCAAGTCCCACTGCAGCTCAGATATTTGGATTTTCTCCCCATTTAGAAAATAATCTACACAGTTATTTCTGCTACCAAAGTGCATGACCATGCATTTTCCAACATTGTATTTCATTTGCCACTTCTTGCCCATTCTCCTAACCTGTCTTATTCCTTCTATTGCCCACCAGTTTCCTCAACACTAACTGTTACCTCCACCAATCCTCGTATCATCTGCAAACTTGGCAACCACGTCATCTATTCCATTATCTAACTCATTGATATACAGCTTAGAAAGAAGCAGCCCCATCATTGACCCCTGCAGAACACCACTAGTCACTGGCAGCCAACCAGACAAGATCCTTTTATTCTTACTCACTGCCTCCTACCAATCAGCCATTGCTCTAACCATGTCAGTAACTTTCCTGTAATACCGTGGGCTCTTAACTTGGTAAGCAGTGTCATCTGTGATATCTTGTCAAAGGCCTCCTGAAAGTCCGAATATATAACATCCACTACATCTCCATTATCTATCCTACTTGTAATCTCCTCAAAGAATTCTGAAGTCAGGCAAGATTTTCTCTTAAGGTAACCATGCTACGTTTGTCCTATCTTGTCCTGTGTCACCAAGTACACCATAACCTCATCCTTAACAACTGACTCCAACATCATCCCAATCACTGAGGACAGGCTTTTTTTTAGTGTGTCGCAGCAGACAGTCAACCATTCTTGTTTGCACATGGTGTCAGGATTGGTCTTTCAGATTAACCGGGCCACGATATGAACATTCCTGACTCGACCCTTGTATTTTTTACGAGGCCGAGTGGCTAGCTCGACACTCAACCCGGCACGGATGGAAAGCGTGCTTGGGGATGGCCCGGCTTGGATTTGGACTCGGGAGCCTTCGCTCTGGAGCCTGGCGCTGATGCCATTGCGCCACCAGGTCAGGCTAACTGGTCTATAATTTCCTTTCTGCTGCCTTCCTCCTCTCTTAAAGAGCGGAGTGGCATTTGCAATTTTCCAGTCCTCTGGCACCATGCCAGAGTCCAATGATTTTTGAATGATCATTACTAATGCCTCCACAATCTCTAACACTACATCTTTCAGAACCATAAGGTGGAGTTCATCTGGTCTGGGTGACTTATGTACTCTTAGTTCTTTCAGCTTTTTGAGCACCTTCCCCTTTGTGCATGTTAGCAGATGACTGGCAGTGTATGGAGAGCTGTGGTCCTAGTGGGACTGGAGAGAAAATTAGTTTGGCACAATTTAGATGGGCTGAAGGATCTGTTGTTGTGCTGTAGGGCTCTAGGGCTCTATGACTCTATTGGCAGAAGTTGTCAATTTGGGACGTGCAGGTGAGTAGCCTGGGTGATGAACTACTCTACATTTTGTAGCACCATAGCATAGCAGTTAGCACAATACTGATTCCGCTGACCTATTTAAGGAGCTTGTCCGTTCTCCCTGTGACCACGTTGGATTCCTCCAGGCGCTCTGGTTTCCTCCCACATTCCGAAGATGTATGGGTTAGGATTGGAAAGTTGTAGGCATGATATGTTGATGCCAGAAGAATAGCGATACTTGCGGCTGCCCCCAGCACATCCTCACACTGTGTTGATCATTGACACAAACGACACACTTTACTGTATGTTTTGCTGTTTTCCTGTACATGTGATAAACCAAGCTAACCTTTAAAAAATATGGTACATGCTACAGTGCAAACAGCTGGTGGTGGAGGAGATGCATCTTTACCAGTCAAGCAGGTTAATTTGACCTTCCACATGTCAATAATGTGCTTTTTAATAGTCTAATTGGCTGTGGTAAATTTGTCCTGAATGTGGATGGAGGGCAGGAGAATGGGGAGCAGTTACTATCCTCCAGCCAACAGGCTCCTGAACCAGCATGGATAACTTCACTCACCCCAACTCTGAACTGATTCCACAACCAACAGACTTCCTTTCAAGGATCTACAAATGATGTTCTCAATATTATTCTTTTTTAAAATTTGCACAGTTTGTCTTCTTTTGCATATTTTTTGCCAAACTTTGTGCGTAGTTTTCCACCGATTCTATTGTATTTCACTCTTCTACAGTGAAGGCCTGCAAGAAAATGAATCTAAGGGTAGCATATGGTACTTTGATAATAATCATACTTTAACTTTGAACTTGAATGGGAATTGGGTGAGGAGAAGGTGAGGGAAGAGGAATAAACAGATATTTTTCCTTTTTCCAAAGGTGGTTTGTTCAATGATTACAGAATCACATTAATACAATATTACAGTACTTCACAATTTACCTAATTTACAATTTCAATTTATAACAGTCATCATGATCCAGAACTCACCTGAGCCCCGGGAATAAAGATCAACGATTGATGGTCAATATGATGCAGTGAGGTTCATGACCATCCTCGTTATGTTCTTTCTGATATTTATAATGACATAGAGGCCATTTAGCCTATCAAGTGTTGGTTCTCAATCATCCCAACCAACCCATTTCTCCAATTATTGTCCTCTAACCTATTCCCATTTGTACAGTACTGTGCAAAGCTCTTATGCACACACATATAGTTAGGGTGCCTAAGACTTCTGCACAGTATTGTACTTCTCAACGTAGAGCAGAGAGTGACTTTGTAAATCTGGCAGGAGCAAGGGATGCTGTAAATAACAAGGGTGGAGTGTCATGGGAGGTGTGTGGGGTAGGTGGCAAAGAAGGCGTGCTGGGGGGTAAGGTTTGTACAGGTGCAAACACACCCAGCCCTGAGACACCCGACAAGGTCATTTGATTCCAAACAATTGGCTTATTGATCATTACAGAGTGTCTCTCAGGTGCTTCCCACTACCTCTCCTCTCCCTGCCCCCTTCCCACTCTCAGTCCACAATAGAGACCCGTATCAGAATCAGATTTATCATCACTCACCCGCGTCATGAAAATAGTTTTATTTTGCGGCAGCAGAATGGTGCAACACATAAAGTTACTACAGGACTGTGCAAAAGTCTTAGGCACTATAGCGATATATATGTGCCTAAGAATTTTGTACAGTACTGTTCGTCTGTACACCTGCTTGTTAATGCAAATATCTAATAAACCAATCATGTGGCAGCAAATCAATGCATAAAAGTATGCAAACATGGTCTAGAGGGTTAGTTGTTATTCAGACACTCCTTATTCTGCAAATACACACGCACACACACTCACACACTCACTCACTCACTCTGAGGCTATTTACTGTAGCCAATTAACCTACCACCCAAAATGACTTTGTGGTATGGGAGGAAAACCTAGCAGCCACAGGGAGAAAATGTGAGCTCTGCACGGGTAAGGTCGGAGGTTATGATTGAACCCGGGTTCCAGAAGCTGTGAGGCCACTGCGTCCCAAATATTCTAATAAATAACATATGAAATAATAATGAAGTGCATGCCTTGAAGGCAAGAATGAACCAGCAGGATAAGTGATCCAACCATGACTATCAAGAGGAATTAATGATGGTGTTAGATCAAAGGGAAGGGCTTATAATGTTGCCAGAAGGGACGGTAAAGAGAAGGATTGGGAAGATTTCAGAACTGATAAGAACAGAGTGAGTAGGAAATAAAACTTGGCTGCAGTGACTGATTTTAAGAAGTCCTGTTGATACGCAAATAGGAAAAGGTTAGCAAAACTTACTGCAGGTTCTTTGCTGACTAAAGCCAAAGAGATTATGCCAAGGAATGAAGAAATGGCAGAGAAATTGGAAGGAGTCACTGAAGACTTTCCAGAAATACAGTACTGTGCATATATATATTACACACACCTAGACTTTTGCACAGTACTGTGTAACGCCTCTAGTTAGGCCGCATCTAGAAAACTACATTCAGTTTCAGTCATCACATCATGAGAAATGTACAGAGGTCTAATAGAATGGTTCCATTATGAAAGCCATAAAACCATAAGATATAGGAGCAGAATTAGGCCATTTGGATCATTGAGTTGTCTCTGCCATTTTATCATTTTATCATGGCTGATCCAATTTTACCCTCAGCCCCAATCTCCTGCCTTCTCCTCGTATCCCTTCACGCCCTGACCAACCAAGAGTCTATCAACCTCTGCGTTAAGTATACATAAAAACTTGGCCTCCACAGCTGCCTGTAGCGAAGGATTCCACAGATTCACCATTGTCTGCCTAAAGAAATTCCTCCTTATCTCCATTCTAAAAGGACACCCCTTATTCTGAGACTGTGTCCTCTGGTCTTAGACTCTCCCACTGTAGGAATCATCCACTCCACATCCACTCAATCAAGGCCTTTCACCATTCGATTAGGTCACCCTTCATTCTTCTGAATTTTGCAGAATACAGGTCCAGAGCCATCAAATGTTCTTCATATAACAACCATTCAATCCTGGAATCATTTTTGTGAACCTCCTTTGAACCCTCTCCACTTTCAGCACATCTTTTCTAAGATAAGGGGCCCAAAACTGCTCACAATACCCCAAGTGAGGTGACACCAGTGCTTTCTCAACATTACATCTTTGCTTTTATATTCTATCCTTTCGAAACAAATGTTAACATCACATTTGCCTTCCTCACGACAGACTTAACCTGCAAATTAACCTTCAGGGAATCCTGCACAAGAACTAACAACTCTCTTCGCACCTCAGTTTTTTAATATTTTCTTTCTATTTCTTCTACCAAAGTGCAAGCAAAGCACTTCCTGCCACTGTATTCCATCTGACACTGTATTCCATCTGCCACTTCTTTGCCCATTCTCCTAATCTGTCTAAGTCCTTCTGTAGTCTCTCTACTTCCTCAAAACTGCCTGCCTCGCACCTATCTTCATATCGTCTTCAAACTTTGTAACAAAGCCCTCTCATTAAGAAATCATAAATTGGGAAGATTTACCTCTTTTAAAAGGAAGTAATGCCGACTGCTGTGCATGACATAACCTTCACATTTCCTGGGCCTTGGACCTGGAAGTACAGAAGGCCAGTCACTACAGTGCATCGCGTTAGACTGCAAAGGTGTAATACTGTAAAGGCGAGAGAGAACATAGAGGAAAGTAAATTCATGTTTTCAGCATAATATACAGGAGCAGAATTAGGCCATTCAGCCCATCGAGTCTACTCCACCATTTCATCATGGCTGATTTATTTTCCCTTTCAGCCCTAATTTTCCTCCCTTCATCTTGTAAACTTTACTGATCAAGGACCTGTCAACCTCTGCTTTAAATAAACCCAATAATTTGTCTTCCACACCCACCTTTGGTAATAAATTACAGATTCGCCACCTGCTGGCTGAAGAAATCGCTCATCTCTGTTCTACGGGGCATCTTTCTATTCTGAGGCTGTGCCCTCTAGTCCTAGACTCTCCAATTATTGGATACTTCCTCTCCACATCCACTCTTTCTAGGCCTTTCAATAATTGGAGGGTGTCAATGAGATCACCCCTCGTTCTTCTAAACTCCAGAACCATCAAATGCTTCTCATATATTAACCCTTTCATTCCTGGGATCTTGGGCATCTCATGTTCTCATTATTTATTGCTATTTATCTATATTTGCATTTGCACAGTTTGTTGGCTTCCGCACTCTAGTTGATCTTTCATTGATCCTGTTACAGTTACTATTCTGTAGATTTGCTGAGTGTGCCCACAGGAAAATCAGTCTCAGGTGTAACTGGTGACATATATGTACTCTGATAACAAAATTTACTTTCAGCTTAGAACTTTGAATCATGTGGGCTGTGCCCAGCAAGTCCTCGGACTGCGTAGGTCGTTGACGCGAACGACTCACTTTGCTGAACGTTTCAATGTATATGTTGCAATAAAGCTAATCTTAAACCTTAAGGCCTCTAGATTAGTTATTTTAGAATGTTCCAACAAGCCATGGAGTTTGCTGTCCCATTATAGCTGGGTGCACCATGAGCATTTGTGAGCTCTGTTCTCTCCACAATCCATCCAAAGTGAGTCACATCAGCCTGGCACAACATCTAGTGCTTCTTTAATTTTGTGCCCTTATATGCATTGCAGGTTTTCCACGAACACAGCATTATCTTTGGCTACCGCCAGCCAAGATGCACAGCCACGGATTGCTTATTCAGCCTCTTCCAGCTGACGAATGAGACTGTGAACATCTGGACTCACTTCCTCCCAACCTGGTAAGAGCCGACACTTCCTGGAACTGCCATGACGAATCAGAATCAGGTTTACTGTCACTGACATACAGTACTGTGCAAAAGTCTTATGTGCATATAGACTTTGGTGCCTAGGATGCCCTAAGACTTTGGCACAATACTGTATTTGTCAACGTGGAGTGGAGAGCGAGTTTGTAATTCTCACAGGAGCAAAGGATATTGGGAATGGCAAGGGTACAGCACCGCGGGAGAGGTGTGGGACAGGTGGCAGGAAAGGTGTGCCAGGAGCAGGGTGGCACAGGTGCAGACGCACCCAGCCCTGAGACACCAGGCAAGGTCATTTGATTCCAAACAATTGGTTTATTGATCATTACAGGATGTCTCTCTGGTGCTTCCCACTCCCTCCCCTCTCCCTGCCCCCTTCCCACTCTCAGTCCACTATAGGTACCCATGTCAGAATCAGGTTTATCATCACTCACATGTGTCATGAAATTTGTTTTTTTAGCAGCAGCAGAACGGTGCAATACATAAAATTACTACAGTACTGTGCAAAAGTCTTAGCCATATATGTGCGTAAGATTTTTGCACAGTGCTATCTTACTTGAAATTTGTTGTTTTGCAACAGCAGAATAGTGTAAATCAGGAAATATAGTATAAATTACAATAAGAAATATATACTGAAAATTAAATAGTGCAAGTAGAGAGCAAAAATCATGTCGTATTGTTCATGGTTCATTGTCTGTTTAGAAATCTGATGGCAGAGGAATCACGATCAGGTATATTATCACTGATACAGGTTGTGCAATTTGTTGATTTTGCAGCAACAGTACAGTGTAAGGCATAAAAATTACTATAAATTACGATAAAAATAAAATAAATCAATAGAGCAAAAGAGGAATAGTGAGTATTCATGGAACAATCAGACACCTGTTGGCAGAAGGGAAGAAGCTGTTCCTAAAACATTGTGAGTGGGTCTTCAGACTCCAATGATAGCAATGAGAAGAGGGCATGTCCTGGATGGTGGGGATCCTTACTGATAAACCCACCTTCTTAAGGATTCCCTGATGGTGGAGAGCCTAGGACTGGAACATAAGAACATAAGAACATAAGAGATAGGAGCAGGAGTAGGCCAATCGGCCCCTCAAGCCTGCTCCGCTATTCAACAAGATCATGGCTGATCCAATCTTAACTCTAGTTTTCACCGAATCCCACAAGGCAACAGTGCCAACCAACAGGGCACCATGCCGCCCATTTTATTTTATTATTCATCCCGCCCAAACCCATGTGATCACCCGGGGAAAAAAAACCAAGTTGCCAATTGAGGAGAAAAAATCTGGAAAATTCCTCTCCGACCCATCCAGGCTATCGAAAACTGGTCCAGGAGATCACATGGCTGATCTAAACCTAGCCTCATGTCCACTTACCTGCTCGCTCACCGTATCCCCTAATGCCATTTTTATCCAGGAAAATGTCTATCTCCGTTTTGAATTTATTGAGTGTAGTAGCTTCCACAGCTTTCTGGGGCAGCAAATTCCACAGCCCCACTACCCTCTGAGTGAAGAAATTTCTCCGCATCTCAGTCCTGGAACGGCATCCCCTTATTTTAAGATTATGCCCCCTAGTCCTAGTTTCACCCATCATTAGGAACATTCTCCCCGCATCCACCCAATCAAGCCCCTTCACAATCTTATATGTTTCAATAAGATCGCCTCTCATTCTTCGGAACTCCAATGAGTAGAGTCCTAATCTACTCAACCTCTCATCATACACCAACCCACCCATCCCCGGAATTAACCTAGTGAACCTTCTCTGCACTGCCTCGAGAGCCAGTATGTCCTTTCTTAAATATGGACACCAGAACTGCACGCAGTACTCCAGGTGTGGTCTCACCAATACCCGGTACAACTGCAGTAAGACCTCCCTGTTCTTATACTCCATCCCCCTAGCAATAAAAGCCAGCATTTTATTAAAAGACAGCCAGGAAGCTTTCAAGGGTTTGGTTTTGTTACCAATAGAATCCAGTTCATACAGAGTACCATCTCACCAACACCAATGATGAGTTAATCTGCTTTATCGGTGCTCAGGGGTTTTTATCTTTAACAGACAAATTCATGATTTTATTTCATTGACAGAGTTGTTCAGAGTTTCAGCTCCAGACCTAAGGATTGTAATCACACCTTTATAAATGATACACAATATCACACCTTTATAAATGATACACAATATCACACCTTTATAAATGATACACAATATTTTTTAACCAGCGCACCAAACTGGTCTAGTAATATCGGTCTGATGTAATCACACAAAATGGCCAGAACTTATTAGAGTCATGGAGTTATACTGCACAGAAACAGGCCCTTCAGCCCAACTTATCTATGCCTTTCTGAGCTGGTCCCATTTTCTTTTATTTGGTCCATATCCCTGTCCTATCCGAATGTCTATTAAACATTGTAATTGGACACATCTCTATTTTGTTTGGCAGCTCATTCCACATACCCAACACCCTTTTTATGAAAAGCATAAACTTCAGGTCCCCCTTTAAACTTTCCCTCTCTCCACTTAAACCTATGCCCCCTAGTTTTAGACTCACCTACCCTGGGGAAAAAGATTGTGATCACCCATCTTATCTATACCTCTTGTAACTTTATAAACCTCTGCAAGGTTACCCCTCAACCTCCTGTGCTCCAGGGGAAAAAAGACTCAACCTATCAAGTCTTTCCTTATAATTCAAGCCCTCTGGTCCCAACAACATGTCGGTGACTTTTCTCTGCATCTTCTTTTCGAATCAATTGTCGATGTTCTCAGAGAGTTGCTGAACAGAAGTCAAGTTTATTGTCATTTAACCAGGCACATGTTTACCATCAAACAAGACAACATTTCTCTGGACCAGGGTGTAAAGCACACATACAACACACAATAACTTAGAAAAGTAAGAATCAAATCTCCAAGTGAATTGTGCATAAATAAATAAAGTGCATGAATTAAATATTTTACGATGTGGAATAAATTAACTGGTGACACTTCGAATGCAATGCGGCAGGGAGCTCAGAAGCCAAATGGCCTGAGGGAAGAAGTTATTTCCCATCCTGACCATTCTTGCCTTAATGCATCAATGGTAGAAAGATAAAGAGGATGCTGGATGGATGGGTGGGATGCTTAATAATACTAAGGGCCCTGCGTATGCAGCGCTCCTGATAAAGTGTCCCTGATGGATGGTAGGGATACCCCTATGATCTTCTCAGCTGTTCTCAGAGTCCTTTGTAGGGTCTTCCAGTCCGATGCTCTGCTGCTCCCAGACCAGATGGAGATACAGCCTGTCAGGATGCTCTCAATGGCGCTCTTGTAAAATTCATTTAAGATGGGGTGGAGGGAGCCTTGCTTGCCTCAATCCCCTCAGGAAGTAGGGGCGCTGCTGTGCCTTCTTATTCAGGGAGGCGATAAAATCCTTCACTGGTGATAAAATTCTCCACTGACGGGTAGGAATTCTGTACAGTCCACCAAAGCCCTATTAAAACAATCATAGCCCATAGCACCAAACTTCCAGCTAAACAGCAAGATTATCCAGCTGCCAGGAACCACGGAGAAATTCAATGTTTTGCAGGCATTGCCTCCTGATCTCCACCACAGGATAATGCCTACGGGCAATGGCATTCTCCTTGGTGTATCATGGCTCAGGGTAAGCCTTGATACAAAATCTAGGTGGCGGAGTAGACTGTGAGTCAATGAGTCACAGAGCCGTGGAGTCATACGGCACGGAAAAGGCCCTTTGGCCCATCTGGTCTTTGTCAAGCCAGGTTCCCATTTGCCTGCAATTGGCCCATATCCTTCTAAACCTTTTCTATCTATACACCAATCCAAGGACTTTTTAAATGTTGCTAATAGATAAAGATGAATGCGGGGGTGGGGGGTGATATGGATAGATTAAGTGAATAGGCAAAGTCATGGCTGATGGAACAATATGTAGATATATACAAGATTGCCAAGATATATTGGTTAAAAAAAACCAGGAAGGTGATTTGAACAAAACTGAGTCTAATCCCAAGGCTTTACCTTGCTGGAGGTGGAGAGAGTGGGGGGGGGGGGGGGCATATTGTTTACTTTGAGAATAATATGCGCTAATGTACATTTGTTTATCCAATCAAATTGTAATATATCAGCAGGTAGATGGGGATAAATTACTCAGTTTGAGATGCAGATGGAACTTTGCTTCTATGAGCTATGATATAAATTGTAATATATCAGCAGGTAGTTGGGGATAAATTACTCTATGAGCTATGTTTTAAGTTAGCTCTTCTGTCAAGTTTAAAGTCTGTGGGAGTGTAGGGTGGGGTCTGGTGGGAGCACTGAACAATTATCAATAGCACACGGTGTAGCATTCTATTTGGCACTGTGCCGGTTTATTTATAATGTTGCAAAGTTTTGTTGCATTGTTGCAATGGTGTGAAGAATGTGATAGTTACAGTAACAGTGTAATGTTGCCTTTGTTAAGGGAAGAATCTCATTTACAAGGGCAATGTCACATCCCAAACTGCTTTACAAGCAATGAAGAGTACATTTTATATTTTACATTAGAAGTTATAATTTTATATTTATATATCATATATTTATATTAAATGTATTTATATTTATTGAGTTTTTTAATTTTCTTTATGCTTACTATATATATTTATGCTGCATCAGATAGTTATAGAATCATAGAAAAGTACAACACAGAAACAGGCCATTTGGCCCATCTACTCCATGCTGAGCCATTTAAGCTGCCTATGCCCATCATCCTGCAAAGGAACCATAACCCTCCATACCCCTACCATCTATGTAACCTATCCAAACTTCTCTTTAATGTTGAAACTGAGCTCACATGCACCACTTGTGTCGGCAGCTCATTCCACACTCTCACGGCCCTCAGGGTGAAGAAGTTTCCCCTCCTGTTCCCTTTAAACATTTCACCTTTCACCCTTATCCCATGACCTTTAGTTGTAGTTCCTTCCAACCTCAGTGGAAAAAACCTGCTTGCATTTACCCTAATCATAATTACGTATACCTCCATCATTTCGTTCTCCTTTGCACTTATTAAAATCTGTCCCGATTCTTATAGGCTCATCAGGCCTGTGCTTATGCCAGTTTCAGTGGCCCAAAGCAACTGAGAGTACGAGACTCCCTCCCCCCCCCCCCCCAGATAGGACGCCAGTCTATCGTGAGGTTAACCCCCAGCATTTTGCCAGTACCCATTTTCAGCTGGGTGGACTGGAGCAGTGTGTGGTTAAGTGCCTTGCTCAGGGACACAACACACTGCCTTGGCTGGGGCTCGAACCTTCAGATCGCTAGTCCAACACCTTAACCACTTGGCCACGTGCTACTTTAAACTTATTAGACACTAGACCCTAGAACACTACAGCACAGTACAGGCCCTTCGGCCCTCGATGTTGTGCCGACCCATATATTTCTTCAACTTATGGATGACAATAAACAATGTTTTTATGCTTTTTGAATCATAAAATAAAATAAAATGCTGGAAACACTCAGCAGGTCAGCCTTGTATCTGTGGGAAGAGATACAATATTAACAATGCAGGTCGAAGAAACTTCACAAAGGGAAGGGGAGGGTTAACTCTGCTTCTCTACCCACAGATACTGACTGGCCTTATGAGTGTTTTTCTGTTTTTATTTTAGTTTTCTAGCATACAGTATGCACTACTTTTGGATATACACAGCATTTCGATGTCTATTCACTGCAGAAAGGTGGAATCAGAAGAACCAATATGAGCATAGGAGGGTCTGATAATCAACATGGTCTGTGTTGTTCTGCCGAGCATTATGGCCACGCTATGTTGATGCTGGAATGTGTAGCGACATTTACAAGCTGCCCCAGGCACATCATCTGATGTGTTGGTTGTTAATGCAAATAACAGATCTGCACCTGCCCCTACACCTCCTTACTCACTACCGTCCAGGGCCCTAAGTAGTCCTTCCAGGTGAGGCGACACTTCGCCTGTGAGTCTGTTGGGGGGGTCATGTACTGTGTTCGGTGCTCCCAGTGTGGCCTCCTGCAAATCGGTGAGACCGGACATAGATTGGGAGACCGCTTTGCCGAGCATCTACACTCCGTCCGCCAGAACAAGCAGAATCTCCCAGTGGCTACCCATTTTAATTCCACTTCCCATTCCCATTCTGATATGTCTATCCATGGCCTCCTCCACTGTCGTGATGAGGCCACACTCAGGTTAGAGGAACAGCACCTTATGCTCCATTTGGGTAACCTCCTGATGTCATGAACATCAATTTCTCAAACCCAGTGATATCCCCCAACACCCCCCCCCCATCTCATTTCCCATCCCCTTTCCCCTCTCTCACCTCATCTTCTTGCCCAACCATCACCTTCCTCTGGTGCTCCTTCCCCCTTTTTCTTCCTTCCATGGCCTTCTGTCTCTTTCACCAACCAATTTCCCAGCTCTTTACTTCATCCCTCCCCCTCCAGGTTTCACCTATCACCTGGTGGTTTCCTCTCCCTCCCCCCACCCTTTTAAATCTACTCTTCTGCTTTTTTTTTCTCCAGTCCTACTGAAGGGTTTCAGCCCGAAACGTTAACCATTCTATCTTCCATAGATGCTGCCTGGCCTGCTGAGTTCCTCCAGCATTTTGTGTGTGTTGCTCGGATTTCCAGCATCTGCAGACTTTCTCTTGTTTGTGACAGATATCTCTGTATGTTTCAATGCATACATGATAAATAAATTTGAATCTTGAATATTGAACCTCATGGTAATCACCATGGTAATCGACGGGGCCGAATGGTATACTCCTGCACCTATTGTCTATTGTCTATTGTCACCTGATAATCTCAGGAGAAAAGTAGTCTGAGGGGTGGATATTGGTGTGGACTCTGGGAGATATCCCTTGTCTGCACAGAAATGGTGCGATGCGATCTTTTACTTCTGCCCAAGAGAGAGAGTCAAAGAGTCATAAGAGTACTACGTCACAGAAACAGGCCTTTCCACCCATCTAGTCCATGGTAACCTGGTCTTCTTCCATATCCCATTTACCTACACCTGGTTCATAGCCCTCCAAACCCCTCTCATCTCATGTACTCATTCAACCTTGCATCTACCGCTTCAGTTGGCAGCTCATTCCACACTCGCACCAGCCTCGGAGTGAAGAAGTTTCCCTCACATTCCTCTTGAACATTTCACCTTTCACCTTAAACCTATTACCTCTGGTTCTAGTCTTACCCAACCTGAGGGGAAAGAGCCTTCATGTATTCACTTTATCTATACCCCTCATATACCTCTATCAAATTTACCTTGTTCTCCTATGCTGCAGGGAATTTGACCTCGATGGAAATTGTCCACCACATTTCAAATGTTAAAACCATGCCTACGCTGCAAATGCTGTAAAGTATTAAAATAAGTACTGTAAGTACTCTGGCACCTTCGGGACTCAGAAATGAAGAAATTGAAACCTATTGAATATTGAAGGATAGGTAGAGTGCACATGGAGAGGATGGAGACTAGGACCAGAGGGCACTGCCTCAGAATGGAAAGATGTGCCTTTAGAATAGTGATGAGGAGGAACTTCTTTAGCCACAGGGTGATTGTATTGCCACAGATGGCTGTGGAGGCTAAGTCATTAAGTATATTTAAAGCGGAGGTTGATTGGTTCTAGATTAGTAAGGGCGTCAAAGGTTATGGGGAGAAGGTAGGAGAATCAGGTTGAGAGGGAAAATAAATCAGCCATGGTAGGAAGATGGACCAAGCAGCCCAATTCTGCTCCTTTGGCTTATGGTCTTAGGTGATGTTGGGTATTATTACTATTAAAATCCCCACACATTTTTAATTTCCCTTTTTTAGATGTGACACTTTGGCATAATATTTCCAATGAATCAGATGAGATTAAGAGAGTGTGGGTCCCAGTGAGTTTTAAATAAAGAGTAGGAGATGTTCCAAGAGTGTAGTTGAGCGTAATGCTGGAGACAAGGGCCTGGTGAGGTGACAGCGTGTGTGGTATACATCATCAGTGGGCCAACAGAATTCCAAATAGTGGCTATTGGATTACTGGAGCATGGATATCAAAATCAGAATCAGATTTATTATCACTGACTTAGGTGATGTGAACTTTGTTTTTTGGCAACAGTACTGTGTTGCAACAGTACATAAAATTACAAAGATGAATAAATAGTGCAAACAAAAGATTCAAAGTACCTTTATTATTTGAAGTATGTATACAGTATACAACCCTGAGGTTCATCGTCCCCACGGACAGCCACGAAACAAAGAAGCAGCGTGGAGCCTGTTCAGTCTCCTCAGGCTCCTAATGAAGTAGAGAATATGACGTGCCTTCTTCGCGATTGCGTCGATGCCCTGCGCCCAGGATAGATCCTCCAAGATGCTAATGCCCAGGAACTTGAGTTTGCTCACTCTTTCCACCACTGGCCCTTAAATGAGGATTGGTGTGCGTTCTCCCAACTTCTGCTTTCTGAAATCCACAACGTGCGCTTCTGCTGCAACACCTGTTTCAGTAACTTGAAGTGGTTATAGTGCGGTGATGGATAAGGAGACACTTCCTCCAAGACCTCCAGCTCCCTCCCAAGTTCCACAGACCATCTGGTTAGTAAAGGCTAGTGAATTGTGGGAATTCTATGTTGGCGCCAGAAGCACGACGACACTTGCGGGCTGCCCCCAGCACGTCCTCGGATTGTGTTAGTGTTTGGTGCAAACGACGCATTTCGATGCACATGTGACAAACAAAACTGATCTTCAATAATAAAAGTAGCGCACACCAAATGCTGGAGGAACTCAGCGCATCAGGTAGAGGGTGTTACGTGTGGAAAGAGTAGGTTATGGCTGAAGGAAAAGATGGCTGGCACTGCTTAGCACTTCAGCGCGAGGGTATTTATTAGGTGCGACAAAAATCAAACTTATAAAAATGAGTGAAAATAGCAAAAAGAAAGCTGCCAATGTTTTCAGAGAGAATATATACCAGAAAACACAATACAGCTGCATACTTTGCCCGGTTTGAACTCCTGACAGCTCGATCTCTCTGTCTCTGCCGAGAGCGAACCAGCCTGTATTATTAGGCACCAGGACATACCATCTTTAATTACCCACAAAGTTAACTGAGGACTAGAACTGTATTAGAACATGACGCACCCCACAATGTAGATGCAATCATAAACAGAAATATCTACCTTAGGTACAAGATGCAAACAACATTTACACATCCCCATTAACGAAGAAAGGGAATATTCTGCCATGCATGGGGTGGGGGAGAAGGGAAAGCACCAACTCTTTAGGACCCATTATGAGGATATACATTGAAGTGTATACACTCAGCATAATGACAGCAAAACGACAAGACAATGTTTATATATGTTTAAATGTGCATATGTACAGAGTGCGTTTACCGAATGACAAGGCAATGTCTATATGAGCTTAAGTGTGCATTTCCAGAATGCTCTCCATCCCAGTCAACATTTTGGTCCGAGACCCTTCATCAGGACAGGGAAGGAAGGGAGGAGAAGTCTACGACATGAGGTTCTTTGGGACTGGGTCTACCAAGCTGGAGCAGAGCCACCCACATACAAATGCAGGTTCTACTGGCTGAGGTCCGAAACAGTTTGGGTCGGATGCTTCGTGCGCAGAGTGAGCAGTGGAAGGAAACCACTGTTCATTACCACCTCCTGAGTTTTATTATTGAGGCAGAATGAATCAGGCCCGTCATTTAACAGCAAGTAACACGGTTGACCCTGGAGGTTCACTTTGCTGCCCTTCCCCCGGCAACAATTTACGTTTGAATCATTTTCATGGTATAATCAAGAAAGCTCCTCTGTGCAATACGAAAAGGACTCTGAGACTTACCTGATAGCTTGCTGGCTGCTGCAAATGGAGACGATAAATGCCCTCCTAATTATCCCCGTGGCAATCGCAAGCACTATTGCTGAGCTTTATGGCCACTCAGAGTCAATTAACAAATGTCCTACAACAGTGTGTTTACTTCAAGTGCCAGGTACCTTAATCTGAGCTCTGACCCCAGCTGAGCTCTGGCACAAAGGCACAAGAAGTATTGACTGTGCTTCAGAGAAACACACACACACACACAAAATGCTGGAGGAACTCAGCATGTCAGGCAGGATGGTAGATCTGTGGAATTCATCGTCACGGCTGGCTGTGGAGGCCAAGTCACTGGGCATATTTCCGACAGAGGTTGATAGAATCTTGATTAGTTGGGGCAGGATGGGATATGGAGAGAAGGCAGGAGACAGTTATTGAGGGGAACAATGGATCAGGCACGATGAAATGGTGCAGCAGATGTGATGGGCTAAATGGCCTAAATCTTCTCCTATATCCTATGGTCTTATCTATGGAAATGAATAAACAGTCGACGTTTAGGGCCGACACCCTTCTTCAGGACTGAAAGGGAAAGGGGAAGAGTCCAGTCCTGATGAAGGGTCTCTGCCCAAAACATCAACCGTTTATTAACCTCCATAGATGCTGCCTGATCTGCTGAGTTCCTCCAGCATTCTGTGTGTGTGCTGCTCTGGATTTCCAGCCACTGCAGAATCTCCAGTGTTTACGACCCAGGTGTTTCACCTTTGTCTTTAAAATAAAAGCATACAATGATTCTAAACTGATCAAAGGCAGTATTACACTATTTAATTAGAATTAAATAGAACCCAGCAGAAGCAACAGTTACGTAACATAGAGTCAAACAGCACAGAAAATGACCCTTCAGCCCAACTTGGGCATGTCAATCAGATTGGCTGCATTTGGCCCACATCCTTCTAAACCTTTCCTGTCCAGGAACCTACCCAAACATCTTTCAAATGTTACATAAGAACCTCTGCCTCTTCCTCGGGCAGCTTGTTCCAACACCCTCTTGGTGGAAATGTTTTAAACC
Source organism: Hemitrygon akajei (assembly GCF_048418815.1). Classification (NCBI taxonomy): domain Eukaryota; kingdom Metazoa; phylum Chordata; class Chondrichthyes; order Myliobatiformes; family Dasyatidae; genus Hemitrygon; species Hemitrygon akajei. The sequence continues at coordinate 35,761,853 of NC_133153.1, read as the reverse complement.
CTTAAAATCTTTTTACTCTCACCTGTAACCTTTGCTCTCTAGATTTAGACATCCCCCCCCACCCTAGGAAAATGATTAACTCCAATACAACGTTACCTTTCACAATTTGTTGTATAATACTGTGCAAAAGTCTTAGGCATATAAGGCTTATTCACAGGACTGTAGTAATTTTATGTGTTGCGCTGTACTGCTGCCACAATAAAAAAAAACAAATTTCATGACATACATGAGCTATGATAAACCTGATTCTGATATGGGTCTCTATTGTAGACTGAGAGTGGGAAGTGGGCAGGGGGAGGGGAATCTTCTTTGGGAAAAGGGTAGGGAGAGGGAAGCATCAGAGAGACGTTCTGTAATGATCAATAAACCAATTGTTTGGAATCAAATGATCTTGCCTAGTGTCTCAGGTCTGGGTGTGTCTGCACCTGCACCACCCCCTGCCCCGGCACTCATTCACTGCCACCTATTCCACATCCCTCCCACAGCACTCCACCCTCGTCTTTCCCAGCATCCTTTGCTCCAGCCAGATTTACAAACTCAGTCGCCGCTCCACGTTGACAAATACAGTACTGTGCAAAGGTCTTAGACACCATGGATCTGTGCCTGGAATGGTTTCCAGGGCGCAGGCCTGGGCAACGTTCTATGGAAGACCAGCAGTTGCCCAAGCAGCAAGTCTCCCCTCTCCACGACACCAATGTTGTCCGAGGGAAGGGCAAGGGCCGATACAGCTTGGCACCAGAGTCATCGCAGGTGTTGACAGAACGAGGCTGAAGGCAACGTCGGACTGCCTTAGGGACTCCAGCTCCGGATTTGTCCTCAGGGTTTACTCCCGAAGCCTTTCCCATGAGTGGGTATGGCCGCAAGGCAGCGGATGTTTGAAATCAGAGCCTTCCCTCTCTTAGATGGACTGCCTTCCCAGGCTGACGAGCTCCATCTACTCCATCTAACTATATATATCTTCCACACTATAGCCACTCTCTGAGAGAGGAGGTTTTCCAGGATCTTGCCTCGAATGGTGCATTTCCGGTGCAAAGAGGAAAGGGATAAAGTTGGTTGGTTTTTCTTGGATTAGAGGAGGCAAGTAGGGAACCTATGGGGTCCGCCATAGATAGTGTCAATTGTAGGAAACAATCTCCTAGAACAGAGGTCATAAAGTCATGGAGAGCTACAGCACAGAAATAGGCCCTTTGGCCCATTGATTCCATGCTAACCCTTTACTCTAATCCTATTTTATTCTCTCCACGTTCCCAACATTGCAGTTATGGTTCTGCCCCACACCCACACACTTGGGGCAATTTGCTGTAGCCAATTATCCAATTGCTTCTAATATTTTTGGGACACAGGAGAGAGTACAAACTTCAGCAGCTGGACCAGGTGCGCCATTGCACTGTTGGTTTTCAAAACTGAAGGCCGTATGGTTTGAGCTAAAAAGGCGGGGTGGAGATATGTCTTTCCCTCCGCTAGCCTGCAGGTCACCCTTGTGCAAGGTGTAGCACCTATTAACCCCACCCTCCCACACCGATCAAGGTCACGTGAAAAGCCACGGGGCAGGTGGTGGATGGTCGTACGAGCAGCTAGTGCATTGGGCAAGTCCTGGTTATGCGACCACTGACACCAGGCAGACAATCTCTAAAGTGTATTGATAATGGCTGCACAGAAGAAGCCAATGGCAAACCATTTCTGCAGGAAAATTTGCCAAGAACCTTCATGGTGATGGAAAGATAGCCCACGTGATTTGACATGGCACATAATGAATGAACTTATAGGGTTTGGCGTATGGGGTAATGTGTTATAGGGGATCTAAGGAAGACATTGCACTTCCAGAGGGTGGTAGGAGCCTGCACCACACTGCCTGAAGCAGTGATGGAGGCAGGGACTCTCACTACTTAAGAAATACTAGAGAGCACTTGACTCGACCATACAGAAAATGCTGTGCACCAGCTGGTCGTGACTGGGATTAGTGCAGAGTGGAATGCATCGCTTGTGTATGCACAGTGGGCTGATCTCTGCGGCTGTATGATTATATGACTCTGGTTAATGTACGTTAGATTTACAATACTTACTTCTCAACAGTATACACTCAGTGGCCACTTTATTAGGTACCTCTGGCAGCTAGCAAAGTGGCCACTGAGTGTATGTTTGCGGCCTTCCTCTGCTGTAGCTCATCCACTTCGAAGTTCAAATCTTGTGCATTCAGAGACGCTCTTCTGCACACAGCTGTTGTGATGTGTGGTTATCTGAGTTACTTTCACCTTCCTGTCTGCTTGAACCAGTCTGGCCGTTCTCCTCTGAGCACTCTCTTTTTGCCCACAGAACTGCTGCTCACTGGATGTTGTTTGTCTTTTTTATTTCTCACACCATTTTCTGTAAACTCCAGACATTGTGGCGCATGAAAATCCCAGAAAATCAGGAGTTTCTGAGATACTCGAGCCACCTGGTCTGGCACAAATGATCATGCCATGCCCAAGCTCAACATTCAAAGTAAATTTATTATCAAAATACATATATGTCACTATATACTACCCTGAGATTTGTTTTCTTGTGAGCATTCAGAGTAACTCCAAGAAACGCAGTAGAATCAATGAAACACCATACCCAAAAGGATGGACAACCAAATTAGAAAAGACATCGAATTGTGCAATTACAAAAAAGAAAATAATAATAATAATAATAATAATAGGTAAGTAAGCAACAAGTATCAAGAAAATGAGATGGAAAGTCCATGAAAGTGAGTCCATAGGTTGTGGGAACAGTTCACTGATGGGGCGAGTGAAGTTATCCCCTCTGGATCAAGAGCCTAGTGGCTGAGGGGTAATAACTGTTTCTGAACCTCAGGATTGAGGTCCTGAGGCTTCTGAACCTTCTCCCTGATGACAGCAGCAAGATGAAAGTAGGATCTAACTGGTGGGAATCCGTGATGATGGACGCTGCTTTCCTGCGACAATGTTTCCAGTAGATGTGCTCAATGGTGGGGAGGGCTTTACTCATGATGGACTGAGCCTTATCCACTATATTTGAAGAATTTTTTTATCCAAGAGCATTGGTGTTTCCATAACAGGCCATGATGCAACCAGTTAGTATCCTCTCCACACATCTATAGAAATTTGTCTAAGTTTTAGATGTTATGTTGAACCTTCACAAACTTCTAAGGAAAAAGGAGCATTGTTGTGCTTTCTTTGTAATTGCAATTATGTACGGGCCCAGGAGAGATCCTCTGAAATGATAACACTGACGAACTTAAAGTTGCTGACCCTCTCCACCACTGATCTCCCGATGAGGACTGGCTGTGGACCCCCAGTTTCCTCCTCCTAAAGTCAATAATTAGCTCCTTGGTCTTGCTGATATTGAGTAAGAGGTTGTTGTTAGGGTGCCACTCAGCAAGGTTTTCAATCTCCCACTTTTTTGCTGAATTGTCACCACCTTTTATTCAGCCAATGACAGTTGTGTCATCAGCAAACTTAAATATGGCATTGAGTTGTGCTTAGCCACACAGTCATAAGTGTAAAGTGAGTAGAGCAGGGGGCTAGACCCTATGGTGCACCTTTTGCTCTCAGAGATCCTGGAGATGTTGTTGCCAATTCAAACTGACTGGGATCTGCAAATGAGGAAATCAGGGATCCAAATGCACAAGGAGGTATTGAGGCCAAGGTCTTGAATCTTATCGATCATTCTTGAGGGGATGATAGTCAATCCTGACGCATGCAGCTTTGCTCTCCATTTGTTCTAGGGTTGAGTGAAGGGCCAATGAAATGGCATCTGGTGCGGATGTGTTGCGCCAGTAGGCAAATTGGAGTGGATCCAAGTCACCTCTCAGGCAGAAGTTGATATGTTTCATCACCAACCGCTCAAAGCACTTCATCACAGTGGATGTAAATACTACTGGACAATAGTCATTGAGGCAGGTTACCATGTTCTTCTTGGGCACCAGTCTAATTAAAGCCAGTTTGAAGCAGGTGGATACCCCAGTGAAAGGTTAAAGGTGGATACCACAGCTGAAGTGAAAGGTTAAAGATCTCAATGAACACTTCAGCCAGATGATCAGCACTGGTCTTTACTACTTGGCCAGACACCCAGCTGGCCAAATGCTTTCTATGGTTTTACCCTTCTGAAAGATACTCTCACATCAGTCTCAGAGACTCAAACCACTGTGTCATCAGGGACTGTAGGAGTTCATGAAGGTTCCTTCATGTTTTGACAACCAAATTGACCATAAAAGGCACTAAGCTCACCTGGGATCAAAACCTTTTTGTTACATAAGCTTGATTTTACTTTGTAGAAAGTGATAGCATTCATGCATTCCCACAGCTGTCCTTCAGAGATTCAAGTCTGGTTCAGAATTGCCACTTTGCACAAGAGATGGATTTCTGGAGATCATACCTAGATTGCTTATACCTTACTTGATCGCCAGACCTGAATGCCTCTGATCTGCCTTCAGCAGATTGAAGATCTCATGGTTCTTCCAGGGCTTGTAGTTGGGAAGACTCTGGATGATTATACAAGGATACACTTGTCTACAATTGTTTTTATAAAGTCCGTGACAACCGTGGTATATCCAGTCATTCCTCTGATGAACCCATGAACATGGCCCAGCTCATTCGACTTGAAGCAGTCCTGTAGCCACTCTTCTGCCTCCCACAGCCACCTCTTTGTTGTCCTTATCCCTGAAGCTTTGCTCTTTAGCCTCTGCCTGAATGCAGCTTGGAAAAGCACAGCCAAGTGATCATAGTTCCTGAAATGCAGTCTAGGCATGGATTGGTTAGTATTTCTCATTATAGTGTAGCAATGGTCAGGTATGTTGGAACCCCCTAGTGCTGCAGGATATATGGTGATGATAACTTCATCAAACAAGCCTGACTTAACCCCCCAACTATGATTTGAAATGCATTGGGGTGGGCTGTTGGTGATGGCAGCATTCAATATGTCAAGTGCCTGATTAACGTTGGCTTTTGATGGTATGAAAACTGTGATCAGGGTCACGGTGGGGAACTCTCTTGGTCAGTAGAACGGTTGGCAGTTAATCATCAGATGTTCCAGGTCAGGGGAATGAGAGTGCGACAAAACTGTCACATCTGAGCACCACAAAGAGTTTTATCGTGAAACACAAACCCCCCCTTTAGCCTTCTCCGAATCTCCAGTCCGATCCATCCTGTGTACTGAGAAGCCTTCGGGTCTCAATGAAGTATCTGGTGTGCTCAGACTGAGCCATGTCTCTGCAAAACACAGAAAACAGAAATTCCTCATTTCCCTCCAATACACTAACCTTAATCTTAGGTCCTCAATGCCAGCAACTGGACATTCGCTATAAGATGCTGTGCAGAAGAATGTCCATAGCTTGGCTTTCAGTCTAGCCCTTCCCTTTCTTTCAGCCATGATAATGTACCTCCATCCATTGTACCTGCATGCTTGAGCATTAAGTCCGCTGAATCCTTCAGAAGATTGTGAAATCACGTGTTCCTGAAGATGGTTCAATAGTACATTGCTTAAAGGGAAATTAAGGCTCCAGCTTGAAGTGAGAGTAATTCAGAAGAGATATATTTAGAAGTTTTGTAAACAGCTTACAATACGTTGCCGTGTTTCACTGGCACCATCTTGGTGGTCAAAGTCACCTAGAACACTTTGCATTCTCATTTTAGTGTTTGGTCTGAACAACAACTGAACATCTTGACCATATCTGCATTTTTTTATGCCTACCCTATCAAAGGTAGGGTGGCTGGGTGGAGGTATGTCCCTACCAAAGGAGGTGTAAGGTGCTCTTTCCCTCCACTAGCCTGCAGGTCACCCTTGGGCAAGGGTTAGTTACTCCCCTCCCCTGATCAGGGTCATGTGAAGCCATGGGAGCAGGTGGTGGATGACTGTATGAGTAGCTGGTGCAGATCACAAATCTTGGTTATGTGACCGCTGATGCCAGGCAGACAATCTCTGAAAAGTATTGATAATGGCTCAGGTCACCCATGTTGTAAAGACACTGGCCAGAAGAAGGCAATGGCAAACCACCTCACTGGAAATTTTGCCAAGGGCAATCATGGTCATAGACCATTATCGCCCATGTCATACAACACAGCACATAATGGTGATGACCCTGTAAAATCTTTCCATCTGTTTTTTGCCAAAGAGCTCCATCCCATTACACAGAACACAGAATAATACAGCACAGGAACAGATCCTATGGCCAAAAATTACTCTGCCAACTCATTATACCAATCAATACTGCAAATCTGCCTGCACATGCACTATTTATCTTTATCTGCTGTCTGTAAAGCATCTCTTAAATGTTGCTATCCTATCTGCTTTGACCATCTTGCCAGGAACCCATCACTCTCTTTGTAAAAACAATTTGCCTATCACATTTCCTTTGAACATGGCCCTTCTCACCTTAAACCTATGCCCTCGAGTGCTTTGTATTTTGACTCTGAGAAAAAAGCCTCTTGTCTGTTAACCGTCCCTCTGCCCCTCACAAGTGTATTTATATATTTAGTTACTTATTTATTGACACACAGCATGGAATAGGCCCTTACAACCCTTTGAGTGTCATCACCCAGCAACCCCCCAATTGAATCCTAGCCTGATAACAGGGCAACTTACAATAACCAATTAGCCTACTGACCAGTACGTCTTTGCATTGTGGGAGGAGGTTGAAGCACCTAGAAGAAACCCAGTCACAGAGCACTGCTGCACAGAACAAAAGGCTCTTTGGCCCATCTAGTCCATGGCAAACTATTATTCTGCCTAATCCCATTGAATTGGAGCTGGACCACAGCCCTCCATGCCCCCAGCCTATGCATGTACTTATGCAAACTTGATGCCGTGACTCGGATCTATTCTATCAGGATCTGTTCTTTACTGATAATTATAACCTCTCCTCTATGGTACCATTTGAGCAAATCTTTTATTTTGCACTTCTTCTGGCACCTATCAATATTGTGATATTTTTGCCTCCAACCATCTGTTGTATTAAGACACATATAATTAAAGAGAAAAGCCAGTCTCAGCAACTGTAACCATGACGCTACACGAATTGCTGCACAAACCCATCTGGCTCCCTGATAACAACCTCCAGCTGCCTTCCTTGCCCAGTCTGACTTGTTCATGTGACTCCAGATCAACCAATGGCTGACCTCTAACTAGCCCTTCTGTCCAGGGCAGTTCAGGATGGCCAATAAGTGTCAACATTGCCAGCATAACGTGAACACGTTTTTTTTTTAAAGATGCACCATCTGAACTTGAAAATAGACTCAGTGGCCACTTTATTAGGGACACCTGTACACCTGCTCATTACTGCAAATATCTAATCAGCCAATCATGTGGCAACAACTCAATGCATAAAAGCATGCAGACATGGTCAAGAGGTTCAGTTGTTGTTCAGACCAAACATCAGAATGAGGAAGAAATGTGATCTAAATGACTTTGACCTTAGAACGAACGTTGGTGCCAGACGTTTGTTGGCTCCAGGTGGTTTGTGTATCTCCTGGGATTTTCATGCACAGTAATCTCTAGAGCTTACTCAGAATGGTGTAAAAAAACCCAAAAAAATGCTTTAGTGAGCTAATAAAGTGGCCACTAATTATATAGTAGACTCAAACAGTGAATTAGGGTCATTTGAGTAACAAGGCACAGAAACAAAACTTTTGGCCCATTTCATCCATACAGACCAAGATTCATGAAGGATCTCAACCCAAACTGTTGACTGTTCATTCCCCTCCATCGATGCTGCCTGACTTGCTGAGTTCCTCCAGCATTTAGTGTGTGTTGTTCCCATTTGCCTGCGTTCGGCCCGTATCCCTCTAAATATTTCCAATCCATGTATCTATTCAAATGTCTTTTAAATGTTGTTATTCTACCTCGCGCAACAACTTCCTTTGGGAACTCAATTCATATACACACCATCCTCTGTGTGAAGTTGTCCTTCAGGTCCCTTTTAATTTTTTCTACCCTGGACCTTAAACCCGTGCCTTCCATTGTCTATTTTCCTTTCCCTGGGTAAAAGAACATAGAACATTACAACATAGTACAGGCCTTTCAGTCCATGATGTTGCGCTGACCTTTTAAGATCAATCTCCCTTCTCTTCTGCCTCCCGGGGCATAGGCCGCCAACAGCACTCATCAGAGTCCTCTGTCCAGGGCCAATCTTTCAAGTTGTCCCCAGGTGTAACAATCAAAATCTTTCCTCTCCCAGGGATGAGTCTTCGGAGCTTCTGTGGGTGTTTCTATAGCCCTGGGTTTTTTCTGGGATGGGATTGTTAGCCCCATGCCCAGTCCTCCTCCTTACACAGCTGGGCTTGCGTCCGTTCATGGTGGAGTTTCCTTTCTATATAACCCTCCATTTTTCTAATAGAACAGAGAACAGTACAGCACAGTACTGATCCTTGGGCCCACAAGTGTGACCATTCACCTGAATGTCCCTCTTGCTTTCATACACTTCTATAAGATCATTCCACAGTTGCTTATGCTCCAAGGACTGAAATGCCAGCCTGACCATCAAACAGGAAGTACAGAAGCCTGAGGTCCCACATGGCCAGGTTCAGGAACAATTATTACCCTACAACCATCAGACTCCCGAACCAACGGGATTAATTTCACTTACCACTACTCTGAACTGATACTACGACCGATAGACTCACTTCAAGGACTCATTACAAATCGTGTTCTCAGTATTTGTTTTTGTTACTTATGCAGTTTGTCTTCTTTAGCACACCGGCTGTTAGTCAGTCTTTTTTTTAGATTATGAGGACACTCAGTCCTCGTTTATTGTCATTTAGAAATGCATGCATGCATTAAGAAATGATACACTGTTCCTCCGGAGTGATAGCACAAAAAAACAGGACAAACCAAAGACTCACACTGACAAAACCACATAATTATAACATAGTTACAGCAGTGCAAAGCAATACCATAATTTGATGAAAGCAGATCATGGGCACGGTTTAAAAAAAGTCTCAAGTCCCGATCGACTCCAATAGCCCCGATATCAGGCAGCAAAAGGGAGAAACTCTCCCTGCCATAAACTTCCAGGCACCGACAAACTGATGCCTCGGAAGTACCGACCACAGCAGACTCTGAGTCCGTCCGAAAACTTCGAGCCTCCGACCAGCCCCTCCGATACAGCCTCCCGAGCGCCATCCTCTGCCGAGCGCCTTCGACCTCGTCCCGGCCGCCGAAACAAGCAAAGCCGAGGTCTCGGAGGCCTTCTCCTCCGGAGATTCCGGACTGCGCACAGTAGCAGCGGCAGCGAAGCGGGCATTTCAGAAGTTTCTCCAGATGTTCCTCCTCGCTCTCACGTCTGTCCTCCATCAAATTAGGATTGTGCACGGATCCCTACTTTACAAGTAACAGGTATCATTTTGTAGAGAGGCCGCGTGCGCTGTGACGTGCCGCCATGTTCTCTTTGTCTTCGTCTGTTTATAGATTCATAGAGCACTAAAGCACAGAAACAGGCCCTTCAGCCCATCTAGTCTATTCCAAACTGTTTTACTGCATCCACCGCTTCCATGAGCAGCTAATTCCACACTCACACACTCAGGGTGAAGAGGTTCCCCTTAAATATTACACCTTTCACTCTAAACCTATGACCCTTCACCCTGACCTAGTTTTCCACTGAGTTTGGATGAGTTCTAGTTCAAGTCAAAGTCACGTCACCATATACCACCCTGAGATTCATTTTCCTGCGGACATTCGGAGTCAATACAAAGAATCAGGATATGTTACAAACAGGATCAATGAAAAAGTACACACAGACGAAGAAGGCAAATAACCAATATGCAACAGAAGACAATCTGTGCAAATACAAAAAAACAAGTAATGATAATAACCCGATAGTAATATCTACAACTGATATCATTCCAAAGTCACCACAAATAGCATTAAACAACTAAGGCTACGCAGTAATATCTATGTAAATCTTCAGAAGGCCACCATACCAAACACCACTAGAACAGTCTGAAAGTTCTTAGCAGCTAAGAAATGAGTGTACTTGGCTCTGCCCGTACCTCAGGTTATACCCGCTTAAGCTGAGAAAAAATAAATAATAACAGTAACAATAATTATTTTAGAGTCAGAGTCCTACAAATTATATGACCGATCCATTATTATTACAGATAGGACAGTCCATAATAATAACTGTCTAGATAAATATTACAGGATAAACAAGCCAAGAACAATTTACTTAATATATATTGACATTCCAAACATACATAACTTACAGAAATCAATAAGTGAAAAACACCAGAAATATGCTGAATTTAAAGAGAAAATTGAAAGACTTTGGAACATGAACAGGGTATACATTGTCTTGATAGTAATATCTACAACTGGTATCATCCCAAAGTCACTACACAATAGCATTAAACAATGAGACCTAAGCAGCAATAATTATGTAAATCTCCAAAAAGCCACAATACTATACACCACTAGAACAGTCCAAAAGTTCCTAGCAGTTGACAAACGAGTGTGCTTGGCTATGCACGTACCTTAGGTTTTACCAGACTGAGCTGAGGAAAAAATAAAAGATAATAATAAATAAATAATATAGAGAAGATGAGCTGAAATTCCAAGGACAGCGATCTAAAGACATTCCTTTTGAAGGCAACAGATGATGAACAATGCCTATTAAAGTACAGCGCCTTGAATATTGCACATTCCTTCAGTAATTCACTGGAACATTAGACTAGGTTTCATGAACAAATCCCTGGGAGTTACTGTAAACACATGATCTTTGGTTTCAGTGATGCGCCTAGCTGGGTCCACAACTCTCTGTGGTTCCTTGTGATCATTTGTCACATTAAGCTGTTATGCAGCCGGAAAGCACATCAAAGACAGACTGACAGAAAGTGCCTTCTATAATGGAGCAATTTTGTAATGGACAGTTAGTGCCAATAGAAGAGGCAAAGAGAAGAAATCTTCTTCTTCCTTTGACTATCAATGGCGGTTGGGAGTCCAACTTAAAGGTACATTACCGCCACCAACTGGACTGGAGTGTAGTGTAGAGAACTGGGGGAAAAAGCACTTACTACTTCTCTTTTCAAATGAATGCTAAATTACTTCAAAAAGCCCTATAGGTTGCAAGTAGCGAAAGGCAAAACTGTGAATTAAATTAAAGTAACTCCCATAACTTAACCAAGTTGTTAAATGAAAACTTTCAACCCACAAAGATTGTAATGAAGCCTGCATTTTATTTCTTTCAACTTTGTATGCTTCACTCTATAATAAATATACTCCACTGATTTCATAATGATGGCAAAACCTACACAGCACAGAATGATGTTTTCCAACAAGATATAAGGAATAAACATAGTATGCCAAATTCTAAGTTGTGTTAAAATAATCCCTTCCCTTCTTGTTTTACCTCCTTCTCCCATAAACAATGAAGAAATTTGTTTAGCTCATTTTGCCTTTACAGCCCACTCTCCTCCCCTATCCGATTCCTTCTTCTTCAGCCCTTTACTCTTCCACCTATCACCATAGCTTCTTCATCACCCCTTCCTTTTCACCTATCGCCTGCCAGCTTGTACTCCTATCCCACCCCCATCTTCTTATTTTGGTTTCTCCCCCTTCCTTTCCAGCACTGAATTTTGTTCCATGTGAGGCAAACCCGAACACAACTTGTAAGTCTTGAGTCGAAGATAAAGAAGTGAGACTGACCCCAAATTAGACCTTCACCCGAGCTTCACCCTGACCCTATTAGGGGCTCCCAGCGCACTTAGCAGCCAGCGAAGTATTTTTAAGTATAGTCACCCTTGCAATGCTGGAAATTGACTTAACTTCACACCACCTTCTGTATTAAATTGCTTTATTTTGCTTTGCAGGTACTTTGTGTGGAACTTGCTGGCCCTTTCCTACACACTGGACTTCTGGAATGAAGCGTACACATGGCCTCTCCTGGTCTACATGGTCTCGGCTTGCATCTACCCTTTTACCTCAAGCTGTGCCCACACGTTTAGCTCGATGTCCACTCGAGCTAGGCATATCTGCTTCTTTTTCGACTACGGAGCTCTCAGCCTCTACAGCCTAGGTACAAGTTATTCCATTGACTACAGCTGAATGTACAACTGACTTGGTGGTGGGTGTCCTCGCAATGTCTCCTGATGTTCCGTGGTAACTTTGGCTACAGGTTTATATTCATTCCCCCAACACTGTCGTTGCAAGGGGCAGTAACAATACTGAAGCAACTGGCCAAGGTTCCACTGATACCATAGAACATCAAGCACTACAGCAGAGTACCATCTATGATATTGTTCATGACATTGGCCCATGAAATTGTGCAGACCCATATAAACCTACTCCATGATCAATCTAACCCTTTCCTCCTACCCACATTCTTTTACATCCATATGCCTATCTAAGAGTCAGCATTGAGATGAGTTGAGTTACTCACCCCCAACTCTGAACTAATTCTACAAACTATAGACTCCATTTCAAGGACTTTACAACTCATGTTCTCAGTATTATTTGTTTTTTTATTATTATCTTTTAATTTGCCCAATTTGTTCCTTTTTGCCACATAGGCTGCATGTCAGTCTTTGTCTGTAATGTTTAGACCATAAGACCATACGATATAGGAGCAAGATTAGACCATTTGGCCATTTGAGTCTGCTGACTGATCCAGTTCCCCCTCAGCTTCAAACTCCTGCCTTCTCCTCGTATCCTTTCATGCCCTGACTTATCAAGAATTTATCAATCTCTGCCTTAAATATACCCAATGACTTGGCCTCCACAGTCTCTCAGCTACCTCTTTCAGAACCCTGGGGTGTAGACCGTAGGTTGTTTGTCAATCTTGGGTGTGTAATTTTTCATTGACTCTATCGCATTTTTGTTCTACTCTGAATTCCTTCAAGAAAATGAATCTGAAAGTAGAATATGGTGATATACAGTATACGTATTTTGATTTTTAAAAAATTACTTTGATCTTCTTAGATGTCCTTATTCTATCAGCCTCTACCACCAGGAAATGAACATTCCACTAATGTTTCCCCTGAACTTTCCTCCACTCACCTTAAACTCTGACTCACTCACTCACACTCACTTTCATAAGTCAACATTTTTTTACCAGCTCAAGGGGGAAGGGCAGTAGTCATGTGGGAATCTCACTGCCTGCAGGCTCCTCTCCAAATTGCCCTCCCTTCATTATCGTTGGTCAACCTCTGGACCCAGAACATAAAACAGAACCACACAGGAGCAGGTCCTTTGGCCTACAATATACGTGCCAACCACGATACCAAATTGAACCGTGTCTCTTCTGCCAGTATGTGATCCATATTCCTCCATCTCCTGCAGATTCATGTGTCTATCTAAAAACTCCTTAAATGCCTCTGTCATAACTGCCTTGCACACCACCTTGACAGCCCAGTCCAGGCACCCGCCCCTCCCAGTGTAAAAACTTACCCTACGCATCTCCTTTAAATTTTCCCCCTCTCACTTTTGAATACATGTATCTGACTCTTACACCCTGCAACAGTTGTACTGACTGTCTACCCTATCGATGTCTCTCATAATTTTATAAACTATCAGGTCTCTCTCTCTCAGCCTCTAACACTCTGGAGCAAGCAACCGAGGCTTGTCCAGCCTCTTGTTATAGCTCATTCTGCCTAACCCAGGCAGCAGCCTGGCAGGCAAAAACTAAAGTCCAGCAGCAGGAAAGGCTATAGAAAGCGATGGACACAGTCCAGTCAATTAAAGGCACCAGTGAATACCGTTACAAGAAGCGCTGTCACAAGAAAGCAACAGCCATCCTCAAAGACCCCCACCATCCAGGCCGTGCCCTCCTCCCACCACTAACATCGAGGTTCAGAAACCTTAAGTCCCACACCACCAAGATTCAAGAACATGTATTACCTACAGCAGGGGTTCCCAACCTTGTTTATGCCATGGACCAATACCCTTAAACAAGGGGTCCGTGGACCCCAGGCCCTGCAGACCTGCCCCGCAGCCATCGGGCTGCTGAAACGATGTGGGTAACTTCAATTACTAACTCTCTGAATTAATTCTACACCCTACAGACTCACTTTCAAGGACTTCTTGCAACTCGTTTTCTCAGGATTTTTTTAAACTGGCATAGCTTGTCTTCTTTTGCACCTTGGCCGTTTGAGAGTCTTTGTTTATATATAGATTTTCTGTAAATTCCATTAGATTTTTAACCCTATAAATGTCTGCAAGAAATGAATCTGTAGGTAGTATATAATATACATATACCTTACATACTTTGATAATAAATTTACATTTAATTTGATGCTTCTCAAAAAACTCAAAGTACTTTTATTATCAAAGTATCTATACTGTATGTCACCACCTTGAGATTTACTTTCTTGCAACAAAGCAACACAAGAGAAGAAATGAAAAACTGCCTGCAAAAACTGACAATGATTATGCAAAAGAAGATAATTCGTGCAAACGCAAAATAATATAAATAGATAGATAGTACTGAGAGCTGAGTTGTAGAATCCTTGGAAGTTCATCCATAGGTTGTTGAATCAGTTCAGTGCTGAGCTGAGTGAAGTTACCCGCACTGGTTCAGGGGCCTGATTGTTGAAGAGTTAATGACTTTTGTCCCACAGACATCAGCGATTCGAGAAGTTGGTTCAGCATCTACTGCAGTGAAGTGAATGCTGGATTCCTCGGTGATGTCTTATCCCAGTGATGGGGATGTCTTCCCCCTTCACATTAAACCACTGCCTGTCATTGCACCTGGTGACGGTGATGGAGGTCAGGGATTCCAGCCTCTTTTATACCATGGACGGCTACTATTAACCGAGGTATCTTTGGACCCCAGATTGGGAACCCCTGACCTAGAGTTTCTTTGGAGGTCAAGAACTTGGTGTTTATGGCCTTTGTATTAAGTATTGCAAGAACAAAGGAAAAAGAAACAAAAAAAGAAGTTGTGGTTGCTAGACTAGAGCTAACAATATTCCAATGATAACAATTAACCTAGAAAATAGCCAGACTCAAGCAGCCTGACACCTGCTGCACAAAACTGCTCCTAGAAAATACAAGATCAGCTATACACATCCGAACTGCCTCCACAACCTATGGACTCACTTTCAAGGATTCTATAACTCACGTTCTCAGTATTACTTATTTATTTATTGTTTATTTGTTTGTATATGCGTAATTTGCCTTCTTTTTCACATTGGTTGTTTGTCCGTCTTTCTTTGTGTGTAATTTCTCTTTGATTCTATTCTATCTCAAAGTTCTACTGTAAGTGCCTGCAAGAAAATGAATCTCAGGGTAGCATATGGTAACAATTGTGTCTGTACTTGGACAATAAATCTTCGCCTTTAAATGACAAGAACATTTACTGAACCCTTTAGAACAGATATGAGGAGGGATTTCTTTAGCCAGAATCTGTGACTCTGTAGAATTTGTTGCCACAGGCAACTGTGGAGGCCAAGTCACTGGGTGTATTTAAGGTAGAGGATGATAGGTTCTTGATTAGGCAGGGCATGAAAAGTTATGGGGAAAAGGCAGGAGACTGGGATTGAGAAGGAAAAGAACAGCCATGATAAAATGACAGAGAAGACTCAATGGGCTGAATGGCCTAATTCTGCTCCTATATCTTTTGGTCTAATTACATACATGTGGGTGATTGTATAATAATTATAAACACGCATAGGAAAGTTACCAGAAAAACAATCATTCAGCACCCTAATCCAACACTGTTAGTGGATGCGATTACATACCTATCAAATATGTGTGACCACTTGGCGTTTTGCATCATTTTATCACGCCCTCAGGCTCGGCGACTGTCTATGCAGCCTACATCATGCCAGACAAGTGGATTAACAGCACCTTGCACAAGTGGTTTGTGCCTGCCGCTGTCTTCAACACCGTCGTCTGCACTGCCCTCTCGTGCTTCTCCCGGTAAGCCAGGTGACCTCAGTGTCACACTATGTTTCCTCCTGTTACAGTGCCATAGCGAAGAGTCCATGAGGCAGAAGCAGAATGCCATTCAGCTTCTCCACCATGACTGGTTTATTATCCTTCTCAGCCACGTTCTTCTGCCTTCTCCCCGTATCCTTTGACACCCTTACTAATCAAGCCCCTATCATACTTAATAACTTGGTCTCCACAGCCAACAGTGGAAATGACTTCCACAGATTCACCACCCTCTGGCTGAAGAAACGCCTTCTTATCTCCATTTCAAAGGGACATTCTTCTATTCTGAGGCTGTGCCCTCTGGTCCTGGACTCCCCGACTATAGGAAACATTCCCTCCAAGTGCACTCTATCCAGCCCTTTCAATATTCTGTGGGCTTCAATGTGATCCCCCTCATTCTTCGAACCTCCAGTGAGTACAGGCCCAGAGCTATGAGATGAAACACTCCTTATGCATTGAACACCATTGGTGATGAAGTCAACTGAGCCACAATGGCCACTCCTCTGAATTAGATACATTTTGCTCGCTGAAATGTTTATAACAGAGTAAAGAATCATCAAAACTAAATGGTATTTGTAATGACTCATGCATCCAATTGCACTTTGACCAAAATTATATTCTAAACCTTTTTATACAGTGATCCTAGTACCTTCTGACATCTACTGCACTTTGACTCGAATTGTCCTCCTAACCTATTTATACAGTGACCATAATAACTTTGACCTCAATTGCCCTTTAACCCTAATGGTGTTCTGAATCTATCTGCACTATGACCCTAATGACCTAATGATTTTAATCTCTAATTATACCTTGACCCAAATGCACTCAGACCTAATCATAGGATTATCTTGAAGTCCTTGATGTCTACCTGTGTTTTGACTGTCATAGAGTCATACATCCCCAGTGCTATGGATGATATAGAGTCATACAGTGTTAGAGCACAGAAACAGACCCTTCAGCCCATCTAGTCCATGCCAAACTGTAATTATGCCTAGTCCCATCAACACGCACCTGGACATAACCCTCCAAACCTCTCCCATTCATGTACTTACGTTAAATTGTGCAGTCAAACCCATATCCAGCACTTCTGCTGGCAGCTCATTGCACACTCTCACCACGGCAATGTCTCCTCGTGTGGTGACAAAACATCTGCAAATGTATGGCCAAGATCGGAGAACAACTCAACCCAACCATCAACCACCCAAACTACACATTTTCTGAGTTATTTCAAGCTTTCACCACTCTCTGAGTGAAGAAGTTCCCCCTCAGGTTCTCCTTCAATATCTCACCTTTCTCCCTTAAGACCTCGCTCAACCTCAGTGGATAAAAACCTGCTTGCATTTATCTTATCTATACCCCTCATAACTTTGTACACCTCCATCAAATTTCCCCTCAAAATCCCCTATGCTCCAGGGAATAAAGTCCTGACCTATTCAACCTTTCTCTATAACTCAGGTCCTCAAGTCCCAGCAACATCCTTGTGAATTTTCTCTGCACTCTTAAAATCTTATTGATAGCTTTCCTGTGGGGAAGTGACCAGATTGTGGTCTTAATTATGTCATATTCCTCTCGTTGTTCTTTGACCCCAGCTATACTTTAATCTAGGTTATATTGTGATTCTTCTACAGGTCATTGACTATACAATGATTGTGACACTAATACTTTGGCACTGTAACTTATGCAGTACTTTGATTGTTTTAACATTTAGACCTTTGTTGCCCAGTTGGTATTCTCTCAATCTCCCAACATCATTCCTGGTTGGTTGTTCCCAATGGTAGGAGATTGAGGGAATCCCCACTGAAATGTCAGACAATGTGACCCTCGCAACCCCGAGGTCCCAGGCAATCATAGATTCCATCTTTTCATTTGATGTCTAATTGCTGTGACTGAGTAATGGACTTGCCTAGTCTTTGTGTGGTAGGATTTCCACAAGGGATTCTCCATTTATCCTGACATTGACTATTTCTCCGAGATTCACAGCAATCATCTATTTTAGGAAATACAGTGAAACCTTGTGGAAATTCTACCTTCTTGTGTCCAGAGAGTGAAAAGCCAGCCTCTTAATCCACAGAGTCTCGTCACTATTCAGTTTTAAACAAGGCAGCATCTTGACCCTTAATCCCAATTTCCTACTGTTAATCTGAACTCAGCAGGTAAAATCCCTATGTAATATCAAAAATTGATCTTTAGATGATAGCCCTTGTTCTGAAGCCAGCTTCTTCCCCAGTCCCACTTTCTGCGAAGGGAATACTTGTTTTTCATTTAATTCATTTAAAATTGGTTTCAAACCACCTTATCTGTAAATACGTGCCACTGAGTTAATTGCCAGTCATGGACACTGATGTTGTGTCCATTCCTCTGATTGGTCGTGAGAAAATAATAGCCAATAATGTTGTTGTGTTGACTCCTCTGATTGGTTGAGAGAAGATAATAACCAATAACGTTGTTGTATTGACTCCTCTGATTGGTTGAGAGAAGATAATAGCCAATAACATTGTTGTGTTGACTCCTCTGATGGGTCGCGAGAAAATAATAAGCAATACAAATGTACTTGGGTTGATAACGTCCTCTGGAATGGCTAATCCGGCCTCTCCATGTGAGCATTTGACAGTAAGACAACTGGTGACAGAGTGGTGGAGTGATTAAAGCTGCTCCTGCACATCTCCAGTGGGCCAAGCTCAACCCTGACCTCCAGTGCTGCCGAGCTGAAGTTTTAGCATGTCCTCTCAAACATCAAACGTTAGGGAGCTCCACTGTCTTCCTACATCCAGGCTGGCAGGTTAATCATGTTCAGTGTGCTGGTGGGTGGTAGAACTGAGGAGGAATTCAGCAGAGTGTGGGAAGAATTAAGTGGGGTGAGTGTCACATTTTTCGTTATAGACTCAGTGAACCAAAATGGCTGTTCAGAACATAGAAGAGTATAGCACAGGAACAGGCCCTTTGACCCATAGAGTCATGCCAAACCAGCTAAAAAGCAAATCAATAACACCCAAGCACTAATCCTTCCTACCTACACCATGCCCATATCTGTCCTTCTTCCTTATATCCATGTGCCATTCAAGTGTCCCTTAAAAGCCTCTAATACATTTGCCTCTACCACCATACCAGGCAGCGCATTCCATGCATCCACCACTCTCTGAGAAAAAAAACTTACTCCTCACATCCCCTTTGAACCTTCCCCCCTCACCTTCAGTGCATGCCCTCTGGGATTAGACACTTCAACCCTGGGAAACAGACACTCGCTCTCTATCTACCCTCTCATAATCTTATAAACCTCCATCAGATCTCCTCTTAGCGTCTGGCGCTCCAGAGAAAACTAACCCGAGTTTGTCCAGTCTCTCGTGATAGCACGTGCCCTCTAAACCAGGCAGCATCCTGGTAACGCAAACACGAGGAAATCTGCAGATGCTGGAAGTTCAAGCAACACACACAAAATGCTGGACTAACTGAAAGAAAAGATAGTAAGAGATTTGAAAGCACAGGAGGGGGAAATCCGAAATGATAAGAGAAGACCGGGGGGGGGGGGGTGAAGCTAAGAGCTGGAAAGGTGACTGGCAAAAGGGATACACAGCTGGAGAAGGGAAAGGCTGCCCAGCATCCTGGTAAACCTCTTCTGCACCCTCTCCAAAGCCTCAACATCCTTCCTATAGTGGGGCCACCAGAACTGTGTGCAATACTCCAGGTGTGGCCTAACCAAAGTTTTATAAAGTTGCAACATAATCTCTTGACTTTTGAACTCAATGCCTCTGTGATGAGTGGCTCAACCTTATAACTAAAATAAAGGATCCCAGGGCAATATTTAAATGTAAAACTGCAAGGTTCTTCCAAAGGTCCGGGTCTGTATTTATCCCTCAAATCAGCATCGCAGCTTAGAACATAGAACAGTGCGGGTCCTTCAGCTCACAATGCTGTGCCAGCCTTCTAATCTACTCTAAGATCAATCTAACCCTTCCCTCCTACACAGCCCTCCATTTTTACTTCATCTATGTGCCTATCTAAAAGGCTCTTAAATGTCCCTAATGTATCTGCCTCTACCACCTCCCCTGGCACCCACCACTCTCAGTGTAAAAAACCTACCTCTGACATCCCCCCTCCCCTACACTTACCATAACAACTTAAAGTTATGCCCCCTCATATCAGCCGTTTCCACCCTGGGGGAAAAAAATATGTGACTATCCATTCTATCTTTGCCTCTTATCTTCTATACCTCTAGTAAGACTCATCCTCCTTCACTCCAAAGAGAAAATACCCTATCCTCATAAGACAACTTCTACACACTCTTGTAAACAATGCAACAGCGACAACAACATGCAATTATGTAGCACCTTCAACATAGTAAAACTTCCCCATGGCCACGTACATGAATCTAAAAGAATACTGCAGATGCTGGAAGTCCGAGGTGAAATCAGAGAAGCAAAATGGAAACACTCAACAGGCTGGGCAGCATCTGTGGAAGGAGAAACAGGAGACAACCTGAAATGGGAACTCTCTTTTCACAGATGGTGTCTGACCTGCTGAGTGTTTTCTGCATTCCTGTTTGTAGGGTTTGTTAAGTTAGCTTTAAAGCAGCCCTGCTGTTTTTGAATTGAATTGACTTTATTATTTATATCCTTCACATACATGAGGAGTAAAAATCTTTACGTTATGTCTCCGTCTAAATGTGCAATTTATAGTAATTTATAATAAATAGTATGTACACAGGACAGTCAATATAACATAGAAATACAGTTGTTTCAGCATGAATTAATCAGTCTGAAGCCTGGTGGAAGAAACTGCCCCGGAGCCTGTTGGTCCTGGCTTTAATGCCATGGTACCGTTTCCCGGATGGTAGCAGCTGGAACAGTTTGTGGTTGGGGTGACTCGGGTCCCCGATGCCTTTGGGCCCTTTTTACACATCCCCCTTTGTAAATGTCCTGAATAGTGGAAATTCGCATCTATAGATGTGCCAGGCTGTCCACACCACTCTCTGCAGAGTCCTGCGATTGAGGGAGGTACAGTTCCCACACCAGGCAGTGATGCAGCCAGTCAGGATGCTCTCAATTGTGCCCCTGTAGTAAGTTCTAAGGATTTGGGGTCTTCTTCAACCGTCTGAGGTGAAAGAGGCACTGTTGTGCCTTTTTCACCACACAGCCGTACGTACAGACCACATGAGATCCTTGGTGATGTTTATGCCGAGGAACTTAAAACTGTTCACCCTCTCAACCCCAGATCCATTGATATCAATAGGGGTGAACCCGTCTCCATTCCTCCTGTAGTCCACAACCAGCTCTGTAGTTTTTGTGACATTGCAGGAGAGGTTGTTTTCTTGACACCACTGGGTCAGGGTGGTGACTTCTCTGTGGGCTGCCTCGCTAATATTTGACATTAGGCCAATCAGTGTAGTGTTGTCAGTAAATTTAATTAGCAGATTGGAGCTGTAGGTGGCGACACAGTCATCATTACCTCTATCTCATTATGTTCCAGTAAACCCATTGGGTCAGCATGGTAACATAGTGGTTAGTGCAACGCTTTATGGTACCAGCGACCAGGGTTCCATTCCCACGGCTGCCTGTACATTTGTACATTTTCCCTGTGCCTCCAGCTGCCCCAGTTTCTTCCCACAGTCCAAAGACGTACTGGATGGTAGGTTAATTGGTCATTGTAAAGTCTCCTGTGATTGGGCTCGGATTAAGTCAGGTGATTGCTGGGTGATGTGGCTCAAAGGGCTGGAAGGCCCTTCTTTGTGCCATACCTCAATAAATAAAAATAAAACCAGCAACGTGGTAACAAGCAACACACACAAAATGCTGGAGGAACTCAGCAGGCTAAGCAGCATCTATGGAAAAAAAGTACAGTCGGCATTTCAGGCCAAGACCTTTCCTGTCAACTGTACTTTTTTTTTCATAGATACTGCCTGGCCTGCTGAGTTATTCCAGCATTTTGTGTGTGTTGCTTGGATTTCCAGCATCTGCAGATTTTCCCTTGTTTGTAACGTGGTAACAAGATTATTACCATTCCTTCTTGTGTTTACATGGAAAGTGTTGTTTCTTTTGGTTCGAGGAAGGAAAATTAAGCAGGATTTGCACTCTGCTGTAATCCCCTGCTGTGACCAGGTGAATGGGTGTGGGACCAAGGTAACCTGTGGTTCCTCTCCAGTTCAATAGCCTACACTGTACCAGTACACAGCCACTTGTCTGCCTGAGGCACTGACTGCTGGTGCCTGGGTAAATTTATAGATGTTTTTAAAGTCTCACAAACAACAATCAGGGCTTCACTCTTTTCCATAGATGCTGTCTGGCCTGCTGAGTTCCTCCAGCATTTTGTGTGTGTTGCTTCAATCTCGAACGTTGTTGTCAAGGGAATGGCAATTGTTAGTTTACAGCGGCATACAAATGTTTGTATTTTTAAGACAATTTACATCCTGTATTCTTTTAGTGTTGAGGTCTTTCACTTTAAACTGGATACCACAGTGTTCCCTTGGGCTTCCAGCACAGATATAATCGCACATACAAAATCATTGAGAATTTACAGCACAAATCAAGGTTATTGATGCACCATCAATAACTCTCGGAGACGGGAGGCAAAACATAGACTTTTATTAGCTGCAAACGTGACCACGACATCTTGGAGACTGAGGGAGGAGCAGTGCCTCCAATCGCCTTTATTCAGGGGTCTGTGGGAGGAGCCACAGGAGCAGTCAGCAGAGGGGTGTGTCCAGACAGGTATACACATAGTTTACCACAGTTATTCACCCCAATAACTCTATGCTAGTCTTGGTAGACCAATTGGCTCGGTTCAACTACTCCTATCTTAGTCCTTACCTCAGCAAACCATTCTAAACCCCACATGATCTCACTCCCAACCTAATTTACCTGACACCCCCACCCCCTTTATTCAATAGAAGAATGTTGCCAGGACTTGAGAGCCTGAATTATAGGGAGAGACAAGGTAGGGTAAGAATTTGTTCTTTGGAGTGTTGGAGACCGAGGGAAGACCTTACAGAGGGGTATAAAATCTTGAGGGACACTAATAGGGTGAATGCACGCAGACTTCTTGAGGAAGCACAACCTGAGGCTTTGTAAGGCATTGGTCAGACTGCATTTGGAGTATTGTGAGCAGGTTTGGTCCCTTTATCTAAAAACAAATGTGCTGGTGTAGGAGAGGGTCCAGAGGAGGTCCACAATAACAATCCCAGGAATGAACGGATTAACACTGGAGTAGATTTGATTGGTTTGTCCCTGTACTCAATAGAGTTTAGAAGAGTGGGGGGAGGGGTGGATTTCATTGGAATACACCAAATACTGAAAGGCCTAGATAGAGTGGACGTGGCGAGGATGGTTCCTATAGTGCGGAGTCTCGGACTTGAGGGCAGAGCCTCAGAAAAGAAGGACATCCATTTAGAACAGAGGTGAGGAGGGATTTCTTTAGTCAGAGGGTGATGAATGCCACAGACACCTGTGGAGGCCACGTCATTGGGTATATTAAAAGCAGAGGCAGATAGATTTCATTTATTTATTTTAAAAGGTTCTTGATTTGTCAGGGTGTCAACAATTATGGGGAGAAGGCAGGAGAATGGGTTTGAGAAGAATAGTAGATCAGCCATGTTGGAATAGCAGAGTAGACTCAATGGGCCGAATGGCCTAATTCTGCTGCTAAGGTTTATGAACTTACAGAAGGCATGGGTTTACTGTGGGAGGGCAAAGATGTAAAAGTGACACGAGGAGATGGTTCTTCATGCAGACGGCAATGCATATATAGGACAAGGTATCAGAGAAGGTGGTTGAGTAACATACAATAATATTTAAAAGATTCTTAGACAGGTACATGTATAGAAAGATTCAGAGAAAGATGGGTCAAATGCAGACTGATGGGATTAGCTTAGCTGGGCACCTTGGTTGGCAGGGACAGAGGGCCTGTTTTCCATACTGAGCTACTCTATAATCCTATGACTAATTTCCTCTATTCTTTGTGATTCTCTCCCTTGACATACCTCTCCATTATTTCTCTCAATCTTTCCCTGCAGTGGCAAATACATTCTCCCTGCCCACATTAAAGCTGTTGCAGGAAATGCTGCCACCTGCTGGCTGACCGTGGCACTGCTCTTTTCTCGAAACTTGGATGGTTCTGAACAACATTTAAAATTAATTTAAAAGTAGCAAGTACTAGAAGCGCACAATGGTTCAAAAAGAGAAACTAATACTTAAAATTTACATTTATTGCCATACATTACTGCTGCATTATTAAACAGTCTTGTTTCATACCAAGTTTTAGTGTCATATGAGACAGCACAGAAAGAGATCCTTCAGCCGACTAGTCCATGGTAACAAGGATGCCCACCTATGCTAAACCCATTTTATCATGTATGGCCTATGTTCCTCTAAACCTTTTCTATCCACACAATTATCTAAATTTCTTTAAATGCCATTATTGTATCCACCTTAATCACTTTCTCTGCCGCTTATTCCACATACGCAGCATTGACCGCGTGAAGAGGCTGCCTCTTAGGTCCCTTTTAAATATTTCCCCTCTAACCTTAAGCCTGTGCTGTCTAGTTTTAGATTCCCTTTCCCTGGGGAAAGCCTGTGTGCATTCACCCTGTCCATCACGATAAACAGGTCACCCCTTAGTCTCCTACATTCCAGGGGATAAAGTGTTAGTCTCCCCAGCCTCGCCCTATAAAAGATAAAAAAGAAAGATTGGTTTTATCTGTCACGTACACATCAAAGCATGCAGTGAAACAACAACTAACACAGCCTAAGGATTGTGCTGGGGGCAGCCCACAACGGTCGCCACACTTCTGCCACCAACATAGCATGCCCACAAATCACTAACTCTACCCGTAAATCCTTGAAACGTGGGAGGAAACTGGAGCACCTAGAGGAAAGCCTTGCAGTCATAGGGAGAATGTATGAACTACTTAGAGACAGCGGTGGAATTGAACCCGGATTGCTGGTGCTGTGAAGCATTGCACTAGCTGCTGCGCCCGTGTCACCCAGGTGCTTGAGTCCTGGCAATATCTATCATTTTCTTCTCAGTATTGGACTTTTTATATGAATCCTTCACCATTATTTGAAGTGCTCGACTGATATACAGGATTGTTTTCAGTAAAGTCCTTCAACAAATTCAAAGCTGCCTCACATCAGAGCAAGAATTTTATTCCCACTGTCATATTATGGTGTTGCTTGAATGCTAAAATATGCCAGCAGTGAAACTGTGGGATTATCAGACTCTGACAGGATGGGATTTTCTCCAGAATCAATCCGCCATCAGCCAGTCTGATTTTTGACATTTTTCATTGAAGATGAATGCACCTTTGAAATCCCCAGCCGTGTTCCTGTTATCTCTGCACTGCACAGGGGCGGTGGAGTCACGGCTTAAACACGACTCAAGTTGTTAGATCATAAGCAAGATCTTTGAGATGTATATCGAGCTGTTCAGAACTTTCTAAGGCACTTTTGAGTGAGCTAAATATGTCTTGAAATGTGCTGGGCAGTCATAATATAGGGAATATAGTGGTATCTTTCTGCACAACAGGATCCGATGGAGAGGCAATGACTAGGTAACCTGTGTGGTTGAGGGGCAGGTGCCGCTCCCCGGGTCCCCCTTGAAATAATGGCCAGAGGTTCATCCCCCTGCAAGGGCAGATATCAGTGGGTGAGCAAGACCAGGAGTTCAAGTACAAGTTCAAGTTTATTGTTATTCAACTGTATCCATGTATACTCCCAAATGAAACAATGTTCCCCCGGATCAAGATGCACAACACAGTATACATATAACTCACATGTCACACATAAAGTACTATTACCACAAATAAATTAACAAATAATAAAATATATTCCAGAAGATTGATATTTAGCCTGAAGTTAAAAGTATATAGTATAACGCTACTGTCGCTTCATACGTGATGAGGCCTGGGTGGTAGAGAGTTCAGTAGTATCACAGCCTAGGGAAGAAGCTATTTCCCAACCTAACAGTCCTTGTTCCAATGCTACACTACCTCCCGTCTGATGGCAACACTAGAACAAGGACTGTTAGAATAGGAAACGGCTCCTTCCCCCAGGCACAAGACAACAGTGCTGACCTCCCCCGGCACTGCGCCAGAGTATCACCCTTCGCTACCTGCTCAGGAGTGGCTTCAGACCAAGGGCAAAGAGTGACGCGGGAGGTTGACAACCGCCAAAAGTTCCCCCGCGTGGACCCGATCTGGCTGGGGGTGCTGGCTTTTCAAGATGTTTTGTGTCTCATTGTGTGTCCCACTTCCTTTGTTACTAACACAAAACCTGCCCTTTCCTTTCCCTCACTGACTTGCTCTGGTAACCTGCACACAGGCTCGGAATGCCTTTCACCCACTTTAACAGCAGCGACACAGAGCGGTAAGTGTCTGTAAAGCCAACGTAAGGACATAATAGTGATCGTGGCTGTTTCTGTGTAAATGCTGCTAAACCCTCACAGCGACTATTTACCATGAAGTATCTTGCATTGAGACAGCACAGGAAGCTGTTTTAGAACGTGCATGTTACTATTGTTTAGTATGCAGTGATTGGTGTTTAGTATTTATATATTTATTTATGCTTAAGGCTGTCAAGGTCCCTTAAGATTTTCATGGCCCCGGGGGAGGTAGTGGGGATAAGTTCCCGCTACTTATTAAATGCTCCCAATGACGCTGCTCTCAAATAACCTCTGACAACCAAGTTCAGCTCTTGGCATTCATGTGTGGCTTAGCTACTAAGCCCATTGGAACCATTTCCATGGACAGGAGAAGGGGCAAAGGTTGGTTACAGGTGCCTTAAAACTAGTCACTTTGGGCAGATGGTATTCGACAGCCATGGTTGGCTGTTCGTATAGGAGAAGGAAAACTCTGATCTCAAATCTCCGCTGCCTTGCAGCTAAATCCACTCATGGGGAAGGCTTCAAGAGTAAAGCCCACAGGAAAATCCGCAGCTGGAGCCCTTAGGGCAGTCCCTATACTGAGTTCAACGCTGACCGGCAACTCCAGTACAAGAGTATAATATAAGAGTTTAAGAGTTGGAATGTTATGGTGAGGTTGTATGAGGCATTGGTGAGGCTGAATTTGGAGTATTGTGTGCAGTTTTGGTCACCAAATTACAGGAAGGATATTAATAAGGTTGAAAGAGTGCAGAGAAGGTTTACAAGGATGTTGCCGGGACTTGAGAAACTGAGTTACAGAGAAAGGTTGAATAGGTTAGGACTTCATTCCCTGGAGCGTAGAAGAATGAGGGGAGATTTGATAAAGGTATATAAGATTATGATGGGTATAGATAGAGTGAATGCAAACAGGCTTTTTCCACTGAGGCTAGGGGAGAAAAAAAAACCAGAGGACATGGGTTAACGGTGAAGGGGGAAAAGTTTAAAGGGAACATTAGGGGGGGGCTTCTTCACACAGTGAGTGGTGGGAGTGTGGAATGAGCTGCCAGATGAAGTGGTAAATGTGGGCTCACTTTCAACATTTAAGAAAAACTTGGACAGGTACATGGATGAGAGGGGTATGGAAGGATATGGTCCAGGTGCTGGTCAGTGGGACTAGGCAGAAAAATGGTTCAGCACAGCCAAGAAGGGCCAAAAGGCCTGTTTCTGTGCTGTAACACTCTATGTTCTATGGTTCCTATGACGCCACTGGTGCCAAAGTGTATCAGGCTCTGCCGTTCCATCAGCTGCCTGGAAAGGGGGGAGCCTGCTGGGGCAACAGCTTGTTCTCCGTATCACAGTGCCCTACCTTGCGTACTGTACCGCCAGCTAGGATGCAATATCCATTGTCGACCCCGATCGATGAAGGCCATCATGCAACAGGAATGAGAATTGGAATTGGTTTTATTATTGTCACAATTTCTTAAAGCCCCACCATCTTTGCACATCATTCACCCGATGATGCCTGAGCCCCCAGATGGTTCACTGTCACCCCACCCACATCTCCAACCCCACCACAGGTCAAGCCCTTTCATCACCCTCTTACCCTTCACCTCACCCCACCGAACCTTCCACCCTCAGTCACTAACTTCCAAAGTCCTTGCAGCATTCCCTAGCCTCCTCCACCCACCCCTGCTCAACCTCAGCGCCCAATCCCACCCCATCGCCGCCCCCCCCCCAGCCATTCCCTCTATCCTCATTGTACAGGGGAGACCATTCTAACTGGTTGCATTGCCATCTAGTACAGAGGCTCCTCTGCCCGGGATTAGGGTAACTGCAGAGGGTTGTAAGTTCAATCAGCTCCATCATGGGCACTAGCCTCCTCAGCATCGAGGACACCTTCGAAAGGAGATGCCTCAAAAAGGTGACATCATCATTAAGAACGCCTATCACCCAGGATGGTCCCTCTTCTCATTGCTACCATCAGAGAGGGGGTACAGGAGCCCCAATGATTTAGGAACAGCTTCCTGCCCCGCACCATCGCCAATCGATCTCTGAGCAATGATCCAGCTCATGAGATCTACCTTACTGGTTTTGCTCCCTTTTTTTACTGCTTATCTAATTTATATATATAATTTTTCTATACTGTATTGCACTGTAGATCTCCCACAAAACAACAAATACTATAACGTATGTCATTGGTAATAAGCCTGATACTGATTCCACCCCCACCCCTTTCTACTCACCACACCTCCCAACACAGCTTGCAAGATCATCACCCTGCTTGCACCATCTGTGACCCTTCCATCGCTCTGTGCCCGTCAACACCCTCCGATCCCATCGACCTGGCCTCCACCCTCACCGCTCTCACCCCTTCACTTCCACCGCCTAGCCCAGCTCACGGACCCCACCCGCTCAGCGGCCGCTCCCTCACTTTCACCGATGTCCGTTGGACTGTGCAACCAGACACGTGAGATGTGAGTTGGTTGGCAGTGCTGGCTACCGGTCTGGGGTTTGGGGGACTTCCGCCAGGTTTCCCACAACCAGTCGATGTGGCGTCCTCACCAGATGCCGGACACGGTGGGCTTGGTGGAGAGCGGGATCAGAACAGGCCATGTGTTGTCCACTGATGGTATAGATCATTGATGCTCATCGGTCCTGCAATCATAAAATGTGTCCATTTGGACAAGGCACCACACATGGTCACTGAGGGTATATAACAACCGAAGTGAAACACTCCAACTATTTCTCGGTTCTGCCTGAATGAACCTTTGGTGGAACCACATTTGTAGAGGGGGAGGAAGGTGAGAAAGCGGGTAACTAGGAATTTCAGCTGCCATTTCATGTCTGACTGTAGTAGCCACAACAACAGGCAGTCTTTATTCACATTGTAGAAGGAACATGTTGTTGTTGTTATGTTACCTCCTCTAATACTTGTTCATCTTTCAGATACCCGGAGCAGGAACACCCCAACGTGAGCAAAGTCTTGCGACTGGTGGCCTTCGCTTATCCATATTTCTTTGATAACATCCCGCTGTTTTACAGGGTACGTCCAGCGTTGTGTTGTATCGGTAACATTAAGAACGCTCTCTGCTCACTTCCCTTTATTTCAGTGAACTTTGCATGCTTAGAAGCTGCTGACACACTTCAATTTCTTCCACAACTTTGGTTTCTAATGCGGTCTATCTAACACATGTGCTGTGTGTGCGCTTTGTGCTGTGTGTGACTGTTGGTGCTGTGTTTTGCACCTTGATCCCGGAGTAACACTGTCTCGTTTGGTTGTATTTGTGAGCATTCATGTATGGTTGAATGACAATTAAATTTGAATTGAATGTGTTAATTAAATTCCTGCTTTTGTTGTACTTGCTACATTTAGGTGAGGTATAGACCATAACACATAGGAGCAGAATTAGGCCAATCAGCCCTTCGAGACTGCTCTGCCATTTCATCATTATTATCCCTTTCAAACCCATTCTCCTGCCTTCTCCCCATAACCTTGGACACCGTTACTAATCAAGAAACTATGAACTTCCATTTTAAATACACTCAAAGACTTGGTCTCCAAAGCCACCTGTTGCAACAAATTCCACAGATTCACCACCCTCTGGCTGAAGAAATTCCCCCTCATCTCTGTTCTAAAAGCATGTTCTTCCTTCTATTCTGGGGCTGAATTCTCAGGTCCTGGACTCGCCCCGTATAGGGAGGGTTTTTAAGATTTGTGTATAAATTGAGAGAGACACTTTCTATAATGGTCATCTCCATTTGCTCTTGAGATCATAATTAAAAGCGACCAATTAACCTACTGACTGGTACGTCTTTGGACTGTGGGTGGAAACCAGAGCACCCGGAGAAAACCCATGTGGTCACGGGGAGAAGGTACAAACTCTTTATAGACAGCGGTATCATCCATAATGGAATGGCAGGACAGACTCAATGGGCTGAATAGCCTAATTCTGCTCCTATATCTCATGGTTTTATGAGGTTCTCTGCTGGTTAGAGTCTGGATGGAAATCAAACACAGAAAGAAAACCCAAACAAAGACTGAGAATCAAATCACTTTGACATTCAAATTGTGTCAGACCAAGGTAGGACATTGCACTTATTCATTGCCCCGATACGCCAATGGTGTTTAGGGCAGCAATGAAAGTCCTCCATCTGTCTGTCCGTACACATACAGCTATAGAAGGACTTTTCATTGCTGTTTCTGTAACAAATGCTTTTTGACCAGTCAGGGTTGACAGCCAAGACGTACAAAAAAGCTGGATGAACTCAGCAGGTCGGGCAGCATCCGTTGAAAGAAGCAGTCAACGTTTCGGGTCGAGACCCTTCGTCAGGGTTGTTAGCCCTGAGCTGAACCCCAGAACCTGGAAGATCAGTGGGCCATTCTTAGTTTGCCTTCTACCCTTTGAACTGTTTGGCAAGGGTGACCCTGCCAAGCGCCAAAGCATAAAGCCCTGACTCCAGCCAACACTGAGTCACTGAGGCACGCAAGCCTCCAAACCCTACAACAAGGTTGTGAAGGACATACTAGGGTAGGACACACACAGTGAATGGTAGGACACTGAGGAGTGCAGAAGAACAAAGATATCTGTGAATAGCGATCCTTAATTCCATGGAAGTGGTGTCACAGGGTTATGGTTTTTCCACATTTGCCCTTCATAAATCAGAGTATTTAGTACAGGAATTAGGATGTTATGTTGAAGTTGTACAGGACGTTGGAGAGGCCAAATCTGGAGTATTGTGTACAGTTCTTGTCACCTACCTACAGGACGGATATCAATAAGATTGAAAGAGTACATAGGAAATTTACAAGGATGTTGCTGGGCCCTGAGGACCTCAGATATAGGAAAAGGTTGAATAGGTTAGGACAACAACATACACAAAATGCTGGTGGAACACAGCAGGCCAGGCAGCATCTATAAGGAGAAGCACTGTCAACGTTTCGGGCCGAGACCCTTTGTCAGGACTAACTGAAAGGAAAGATAGTAAGAGATTTGAAAGTAGTGGGGGGAGGGGGAAATGCGAAATGATAGGAGAAGACCGGAGGGGGTGGGATGAAACTAAGAGCTGGAAAGGTGATTGGTGAAAGTGATACCGAGCTGGAGAAGGGAAAGGATCATGGGACGGGAGGCCTCGGGAGAAAGAAAGTGTGGGGGGGGGGGGGGAAGCACCAGAGGGAGATGGAGAACAGGCAAACAACTAAATATGTCAGGGATGGGGTAAGAGGGGGAGGGGGGGCATTAACGGAAGTTAGAGAAGTCAATGTTCATGCCATCAGGTTGGAGGCTACCCAGCCAGTATATAAGGTGTTGTTCCTCCAACCTGAGTTTGGATTCACTTTGACAGTAGAGGAGGCCATGGATAGACATATCAGAATGGGAATGGGACGTGGAATTAAAATGTGTAGCCACTGGGAGATCCTGCTTTCTCTGGCGGACCAAGCGTAGGTGTTCAGCGAAACGGTTTCCCAGTTTATGTCGTGTCTCACCAATATATAAAAGGCCACACCGGGAGCACCGGACGTAGTATACCACACCAGTCGACTCACAGGTGAAGTGTCGCCTCACCTGGAAGAACTGTCTGGGGCCCTGAATGGTGGTGAGGGAGGAAGTGTAAGGGCAGGTGTAGCACTTGTTCCGTTTACAAGGATAAGTGCCAGGAGGGAGATCGATGGGAAGGGATGGGGGGGGGGGGGTGAGTGGACAAGGGAGTCGCGTAGGGAGCGATCCCTGCAGAAAGCAGAAGGGGGGGAAGGGAAAGATGTGCTTGGTAGTGGGATCCTGTTGGAGGTGGCGGAAGTTATGGAGAATTATACGTTGGACCTGGAGACTGGTGAGGTGGTAGGTTGAGGACAAGGGGAACCCTATCCCGAGTGGGGTGGCAGGCGGATGGGGTGAGGGCAGATGTGCGGGAAATGGGAGAGATGCGTTTGAGAGCAGAGTTGATGGTGGACAAAGGGAAGCCCCTTTATTTAAAAAAGGAAGACATCTCCTTCGTCCTGGAATGAAAAGCCTCATCCTGAGAGCAGATGCGGCGGAGACGGAGGAATTGTGAGAAGGGGATAGCATTTTTGCAAAAGTCAGGGTGGGAAGAGGAATAGTCCAGGTAGCTGTGTGAATAGGTTAGGACATTTTTTAACCAGAGCATAGATGAATGAGGAGAGACATGATGGAGGTATACAAAATTATGAGGAGCACAGATAGGTAAATGAAAGTAGGCTTTTTCCACTGAGGTTGGATGAGATCAGAACTGGAGGTCATAGGTTGAGGGTGAAAGGTGAAATGTTTAAGGGGAACCTGAGGGGGAACTTCTTGACTCAGGGGGTAGTGTGAGTGTGGAATAAGCTGCCAGTGGAAATTGTGATTGCAGGTTCGCATGCAACACTTAAGAGAAGATTGGATAAGTACATCGTTGGGAGGGGTTTGGAGGGCCACAGTCAATGGGACTGGACTGAATAACATTTCAGCATGCACTAGATGAGCCGAATGGCCTGTTTTTGTGCTATAGTGCTCCATGACCCTATGAAACAGGTGTTTATTATAAAACTGAAACAGAATTACATACACATTTTGCACATATTGTATATATTAATTGTATGCATAATATGTATATATGCATGTAATAAGCATAGTTTACATACAAATACATACATACATACATGCATAAATAAATAAATAAATAAATAGATTTGGACACACACAGGAGGTACTGTAACATTAGGACAAGGACTGTTATGATGGGAAACAGCTTCTTCCCCCAGGCCGTGAGACGACTGAACTCTCTGCCACCACCCAGGCCTCATCACATATGAAGCCCCAGTAGCGTTATACTGTTTACTAATTTGTCTGGTAAATGCACCTCATGCTAAATGTCAATTTCTGTAATATATTTTATTTATTTGTGGTAATATTACTTCATGTGTGGTGTGTGAGTTATGTGTACTGTGTTGTGCACCTGGGTCTGGAGAAACGGTGTTTCATTTGGTGGTAGACATGTACACAGATGAATGACAACAAACTTGAACTTGACTTGCACTCCTGATGTGTTCACTTGATGTATTATCACAAGTTTATGCTGAGTTTTGCTGGAGAAGCTCTGGTGTAACAGATTTTGTTTCTTTCTTCTTTTCCTCTGCCCAGCTGTTCCTTTGCAAAGGAGAGGGATGTACACACAACGAGACGATTCCCATCCACTACAAACACATGGCGCTTGCATTCCTGACTGGCTTCCTGTTTGCGACTCACTTACCCGAGCGCCTTGCTCCAGGGAGATTTGACTACATCGGTGAGAAACTGCAATTATGCTATCAGTACCTCAAAGCCATTCTTAGTGGCGTTACCTATACCCCTCAGCATTTCAGAATATATAGAACGTAGAGCCACAGAGACACATAGCACATAAACGGGTCCTTCAGTTCAACTGGTCCATAGTGCCCCAGATCACTTCTTATGTGAGCCAGGCCCATATCCCTTTAAGCCTTCCCTATCCATGTAACTGTCCAAGTACCTTTTCAATGTTATTAATGTACCGGCCTCAACCACTTCCTCTGGCAGCTCATTCCATATCCTGACCACCCTCTGAGTGAAAAAGTCGCCCCTCAAGGTCCCCATTAAATTTCTCCCCACTCACCTTAAGCCTGTGCCCTCTGGTTCTTGATTCCCTAACCCTGGGGAGAAAGATTGTAAGCATTCATTTTATCTGTACCATCATAGTTTTATACACCTCTATAAGGTCTCCTACCCTCCAAGGAATAAAGTCCAAACCTCCCAAACTCTTTCCATAACTCAGGCCCTTTAGTCCCCAGATTTATCCTCATAAATCAAAAATACAGAGCCTGAAGCCAACCCTTACTCTGCCTGAGACAGACAACAGGATAGGAACAGAGTAAGTTTGAGATTGCTATTTGTAATGTTGACGATATACATATTAATAACCTGGGTTTTTAATTCTATGAGAATAATAATCAAGAAGAATATACTAGGAACTTACAATTTAGAATCTTATAGCCAACACCAATACAAAAACCATGACATTCCTTCAGTCTACCTCAGCTGTGTATCATGGCTATGTGAAGACCATCCAATGGGTTATAGACCTCTCCCTGTTTTGATCACTGCTGGAATCCCACTGATGAAGTCCAGTGACGGATGTTGCTTAACGAGGAGAGGACCTGGCCAATAACCTTCATTATACCAAGTGCTCTCACTGAAAGCACATGGGGCAAATCAATGTGGCTTTGTGATAGTGGGGAACTAGGAGAAAGGTGGATGGGTCACCCAATCAAATCTCCTGCCTGAAGTTAATCACGGACTTTTCATCCTTGTCCTTAGCAATTTCATACATGGGGCTCCATTATCTCTGAGGATGGAGATGTTTAGGGAGCTTCTTCCAACATTAACTGTTTAGTTATCCACCAAATTTCCCAACTCATTGTGGTAGATCTTTGACCTGATCCTTTGATTTTGAGCGCACCAGGTTCTCCCTATGGGCTGCACTTCTTCTGAGTTCGTATAACCCAATGCTATACCATCTCCAACTTGGGTATGTCTGGCACATCCTCCCCTCCTACCCTACCTACCTTGATGGCAATTGGTTATATTATTGTCACATGTACTGAGATACAGTGAAGAACTTTGTTTGCATGCCATCCAGATAGATCACACCAGGGTCTATACTGTGTTGTATATGGAAATGAATAAACAGTCAACATTTCAGGCCAAGACCCTTTGTTCTACAGGGTCCTGATAAAGAGTCAACTGTTTATTCATTTCCATCAATGCTCACTGACCCTCTGAGATCCTCCAGCATTTTGTGTGTGTTGCTCTGGATTTCCAGCATTAGCAGAACCTCTTGAGATTAAACACAAACTTGGTTTCATCAATATTACTTCTTACTTTCAAGAGCACCGAGTAAAGTTTGCCTGCTTAGTGACACCCTCCTCTCTGGATCTCTTCCCTGCAGGTCACAGTCATCAGCTGTTTCATATCTGTGCCATCATAGGCACGCACTTTCAGATGAAAGCCATCATCATGGACATGACGTTGCGCCAAGCTTGGTTCAAATTTCATACGCCCCTCCCCTCATTCATGGACACCATCGGTGCAGTCAGTCTTGCCCTTCTGTTGAACATCTTCATCATTGCACTGTTCTCCCTGGGCTTGTACTGGAAACCAAAGACTCTTGAAGTAAAGGATCAACACTACACTGAGAAATTAAAAAACGATTAGGATGATAATCCTGACTTTGGCTGGGCTGAGGAAGGGGCCTGGATGACTGAAGGAGGAAAAAACATTTTGGAAAAAAAACCTCAGTTAAACATCCTGACAAGGGAAGAAATGAAGTGCACGTCTATTTAAAAAGACAAAAATTCCCAAACGATATGCTGTGCCTTTAATGGATGTATGGTAACCTTCTTAGTTATGCTTATTCCTGGTTCTGTGGCTACTTAGAGAAGACCATCATGTTGTTGCCTTATAAACCTGGGCTAGGTGTGAGTTCAGGATGGTTCAGTGGCCTCTAGATCAATCTCAGTGCCTTTGAGAGCTTTTCTGTAAAAGCTCTCCTTTTTGGGTGTAAGATAACATTTTGCCAGAGACAGATTTGATTGGGCAAAAATTTCTGAGACCAAGTTCTGAGATTTTAAGGAAAAGAAATCTTTTTTTGCACTTGAATCAATAGATGTTCTTCTCAATGTCTGCTCCATGGGGTGTTAACAAATAACCATTGCCTTAACTCCAAGAAGAAACAGACAGTTGTCATTATTTGACTGTAAACTTGAGAAAATGGACCAATTTTTTAAAAAAACTGACATCTTGATTTCGCCCTTATCTCTGACTATGAGTCAAGTTTGACCAAGACTAGATTTAAAGAAATCACTCGCAAGATAAAAATGGGGTAGAGAAAAAGAAAGGCTTACAAAAAGAATTTCAAATGTTAGGACTTGAAGACATGGCTGACGACAATGAAGTAATTCACTGATTTTCTTTGCAAATACAGAAAGATCTCAAAGGTCTGTTAGGCTCGAAGAGATCATGAAAATAGGAGGGTGAGACCATTGAGGAATTGTGATAGAGAATTTTAAAATGAAGGGAAAGATGTTACACTGCTACTAAATGAATTCTATTAATGTGCAACTGTAATCTCAAATGGGACTTTTCAAGTTGTCTATGGTACTCTGAAAACTTCTTGTTGCTGTAAGGGCTCCTTCGCTTTGCCTTACCATTTCCCTCCTTAGAATGTTGTACTCTTGTCTAGATGAGATTAATTAAGGTTACAGGAAGCATTTTGTTCAAACTTTCATGAAAATATCAGGGGGAGAATTTCTCCGCTGGGTAAGTTCCAATAATCTATTTTGCTTCTCACTTGAAGGAAATTGAATATAAGGAGGTCCTGAAAGATCAGGACTGCACTTCTTCTCAGCACAGCAATCAGAGAAATAGTCCCCTGGCGGCAGCTCAGAAATATTGATTCAGAATACTTTTTCCTTTTGTATATTGTGAAATTATGGTCAAACTCAGCAATTTAGCATTTCCTCACTAAAGGGTGTAGGTCAAAGTTCAGACTGTGAATTAGGTTGTCAACACCAAACTCTGCTATAGGTAGGAATGGATTTCCAGGACTCCATTAAGAATGGTTCCCGAAATTAGAAGTTAACAGATGGTATCTATTGCAGCCTTTTATTGGTGTGAATCTACAGTACTGTGCAAAAGTCCTAGGCACCTTAGATTTTTTTATACGGTTTCAGATGATATGGCCTTCACAGAGCCGTGATCTCAACATCATTGAGGCTCTCTGGGATTACCTGGAAAGACAGAAGCAAGCAATACAGTCAAGATCCGCAGAAGAACTGTGGCAAGTTCTTTAAGTTGCTTGGAAACACCTACCAGCCAATCTTCTTGCATGATACTGCATGATAGTGAACCTAAGGGAATTGATGAAGTTTTAAAGGCAGAGGGTGGAGACACCAAATATTGATTTGATTTAGTTTTTTTACTGTTTACTGCTCTTTATAGTAATTTTTTTAATATTTAGAAACTTTTCATTTCATTATTTTTGAAAGCATCTTCGCTTTACAGAATGTTTTTATGTGTGGCTAAGCTTTTTGTTCATACTGTATATGAACAAAATGCATTAAAAATATTAGCAAAGGAAAGGAAGTTCAACTAAACAAGGTTTAAATCTTCCAAGATATTTATGTTGCATTTGATTAGACAGGAAGATTCAATTGCAACTTTCCCAGCTTCTAGTGTTTGGCAAAGTTGTGATGTAGGAAACAGGAATTCAGTAATTTTATCAATGCAAACTTTTCGCCAGTGCCTTTTTCCTAGGGTGGAAGTAACTAATACAAGAGGGCATAATTTTAAGGTGATTGGAGGAAAGAATGGGGGGGGGGGGGTGATGTCAGAGGTGAGTGTTTCACACAGAGAATGGCAGGCACGTGGAACGATCTGCTAGAAATGGTGGTAGAAGCAGATAAGTTACAGACATTTAAGAGAATCTTTGATAAGCGCAGGGATGAAAGAAAACTGGAGGACGATGTGGGAGGGAGGAGTTAGATTGATATTGGAGTAGGTTAGAAGGTTGGCACAATATTGTAGACTGACAGTGCTGTACTGTTTTATGTTCTACGTTCAAACACAGAGGAAAGAGTTAGAAACACTTTACATATGCTTATTGTTTTAACAGAGAATACAATCCATTTACTTTGAATGAATATGTAGTGCATCTGCTACAAGTAATGAGTGGGGAAATTCCATCTGTGCATATTACCTGTGACAATGCTAGTGTCACGTGTCAGCAACAATTCAGTGACATATTCCGAGATCATCAGAAACCTAGACAAACCCCCTCATCCAAACTCAAACTGATGGGAACTGGCCCTTACGATGTGAGATAACATTCCACTTAAAGGTTAGAGGTTTCATTGTTCTACTTATTGAGAACCAAATTGACTCAAAACCTGTGACAATCTCGTATGCTCAGAATCCGAATCACACTCAGGTGTATTACTGACATATGTTGTGAATTTTGTTGTTTTGCACCAGAGATATGGTGCAATATATAAGTTAAAATAAGAAATATATAAAAAGTAAATAAGTAGAGCAAAATAGTGAGGTGGTGTTCATGGGTTCATGGAGCACTTAGAAATCAGATGGTGGAAAGGAAGAAGTAAAATATGTCTTCAGGCTCCTATAGCTCCTCCGTGATGATAGTAATGAGAATAGGGCATGGCCTGGATGGTGAGGGTCCTTAATAATGAATGCTGCCTTCTTGAAGCACCACCTTTAGAAGATGATGGATCGGGAGAGAGGTTACATGCCTACATTTTAAGGAAGCACTGAAGCTTGCATTTTCAATTGCCTGATTTTTAAGCTCTGTCTTGAAAGGTCAAACCATCCATCCAGCCATTGAAGATTGATTTTTTTTTTAGTTAATATACATACAGCTGAAGGCAGTCCTCAGAAAATTCTGCAAATGTTCCTGAATATTTTTGGCTGTGTGTTGCTTAAATCAGGTTGAAAAGTTGTAGTTGTTGATTAGATGATGTGGTGGGGCAGAATATCTGGAAACAGACTGTTGGAGGAGTCAAGAATGGGGTTGGGGGGGGGAGGTTTAAATAGAAGGGTCAACTTAAGAGATTTGGGCTAAGACCTTTTTTTTTGCACTAGGATTTGTAGAATATATAAGTAATTGAAACAGAGGTTCTGAAGCTTTCTTAGACAAGTTGAAAAAGAAGGGAATAAGGAATAAAGGAACAAGAAAAGATTATGCAATCATATCCTCATATGGAGCATAGTCAAGTATAAAGATGACTGGATTGATTGAACTGTTGGCCTATATTAACCTGCAATGGGTTTGTCATACTTGGAGGTTCATTCTGTGTTCTCAGCAGATACACAGAAACAAACCATTCAGCCCATCTAGTCCATGCTGAACTATCAACCTGCTGAGTCCCATCGGCCTGCACCCAGACCATAGACTTCCATGCCGCTCCCATCCAAGTTCCTATCCAAATTTCTCTTAAGTGTTGAAATAAAACCCACGTCGACCACTTCTGCTGGTAGCTTGTTCCACACCCTCACCGCTTTTTGAGCGAAGAAGTTCTCCCTCAGGTTCCCCATAAATATTTCACTTTTCACCCTTAACCCATGACCTCTATTTCTAGTCTCATCCAGCTTGCTTGTATTTGCTCTACTTATACCCCTCATCATTTTGTATGTCTCTATCAAATCTCTCCTCATTCTCTTACACTCCAGGAAATAAAGTCCTGGCCTGCTCAACCTTTCCCTACATCTCAGCAAAATAGCTGCTTTAAGCCAAGATGGATTTTTGCTCCATGTGACCCTTACTAATGGAGTGACAGACAGAGAGCATGAAAAATAGTACCAAAAAATACCACACATTTGCTTTTGGTTAGACAGGGAAGATTCAAAATATTGACTGTTTATTCATTTCCATAAATTCTACCTGACCTGCTGAGTTACTCCAGCATTTTATGTGTGTTGCTTTGGATTTCCAGCATCTGCAGAATCTCTTGTGTTTACAGATTCACTCTGCTTCTGTTTATGACAGGTTTAAACATTTTCCTGCTTTCAGAATGCAATATTCCACACATTATTACTTGAGGGGGAAAAGTAGAATGATTTGTAGAACGAGGATGTAAAAATTAATGGTTAATCATTCAAAACATATTTATTTTACCATTGGATAATTAATGGTCTTTGAAGTATATTAGAATATACAGTATTGTGCAAAAGTCTTAAGCACATAAATATAGGAAGGGTGCCTCGGTACTGTATTTGTCAATGTGGAGCAGAGAGCGAGTTTGTAAATCTGGCAGGAGCTAGAGATGCTGGGAGTGGTGAGGGTCGTGGTCCACGGGAGGGGTGCAGCTCAGGTGGCGGAGAAGGAGTGCCAAGGCAGGAAGATGGTGCAGGTGTAGACACACCCAGCCCTGAGACACCAGGCAAGCTCACTTGATTCCAAACAATCAGCTTATTGATCATTACAGAACATCTCTTTGGTGCTTCCTTCCCCTTTTCCCAACCATGACTCCCCTCTCCCTGCCCCCTTCCCACTTTCAGTCTACAATACAGACCCACATCAGAATCAGGTTTATCATCAGTCACATATATCATGCAATTTGTTTTCTTCTGTGGCAGCAGTACAGTGCAATGCATAAAATTACTGCAGTCCTGTGCAAAATTCTTAGGCACGGTAGCCATATGTGCCTAAGGATTTGCACAGAACTGTAAGAAATGAATAGAAATCTCTTAGCTGTTTCCCCTGCTCTACAATATAGAAATATATGCCTATGGACATCCTAGATGTTTAGCAGCATCTGAACTTATTGATTTTAGATAATTAACCCTTACTCTGCTGACCAAATAGAGACTAAAGCCCAGAGGGTTATCCCAACAACATCGTTGAGAATATTTTAAAGATTGCTGAGCCATCAAATAGTAACCATAGTAACAGTGAACAGAAAGGTATGAAATGCAGTCAGGAAGTATTGGGTATACATCCTCTGTTATATTTTTGTTTGAAGGATTAGAGAACTCAGGGCAATTTAGACATATATTTAAAGCAGAGGTTGATAGATTCTTGATTAAAAAGGGCATATAAATCAGCTATAATTGAACGGTGGAGTAGATTTGATGGGCCAAGTGGCCTAATTATGCTCCTATGTCTTAGGGTCTTATGACTTAGAAGTGAAGGTGGGGTTTGGGACAGATCATATTGAATAGCAGGGCAATCTTGGGAGGCCAGGTAGCATATTCCTACTCCTAATTTCTTCTGGTGGAGCAGACAAGAAGGTGAGACCTGGGGCAGATCACTTTGAATAGCAAAGCAATCCTGAAGGGCCGAGAAACCTCCTGTTTCTGCTTTCCCACATTTGTTTTGTTCCAGATGCCATCAGCCCACCAAGTCCCCAGGCTAGTACTTCGCAGGCTTTAAAATACAGTACTGTGAAAAAGCCTTAGGCACCCTGGATGTTTCTATATGGTTTCGGATGCAGTGCAGGCTCACCCATAGTTCTGTTAAAGAGGGAGCCTATTAAAGGTGAATGAATGCTGATACACACTCAGTGGCCACTTTATTAGGAATTGGAGTGGAATCCAGTGTGGCCTACTGCAGTAGTAACTAATTCACTTCAAAGTTCAACATGTTGTGCATCCACAGCTGCTCTCCTGCTCACCACTGGATGCATGGTTATTTGATTTACAGCCAACTTCCTGTCAGCTTGAACCAGTCGGCCCATTCTCCTCTGACCTATCACATTCACAAGGCATTTTCGCACACAGAACTGCTGCTCACTGGGTGTGTTTTTATTTTTCACACCATTCTCTGTAAACATACGGGTTTGTAGGTTGTTTGGTCACAGTGGGCTCATTGGGCTAGAAGGGCCTGTTACTGAGCTGCATCTCCTAAGATATTCAAGAGGGCATTGGCTTTAAGGTAAGGGGAGGGAAGATCAAGGGGGATTTTAGAGGAATGCACTGCCTGAGTCAGTGGTGGAGGCGGATACACTAGTGAAGTTTAAGAGACTACTAGACAGGTATATGGAGGAATTTAAGGTGAGGGGTTATATGGGAAGCAGGGTTTGAGGGTCGGCACAACATTGTGGGCCGAAGGGCCTGTAATGTGCTGTACTATTCTATGTTCTGTGTTCAACATAAAATAAAGCCCAGTGGCTCAAGCAGCATCTGTAGGAGGAATGATGCCGTGAACGATTCTGGCCAAAACCCAGCATTGAGACATCAAGCATGCACAGTTTTGACCCGAAACGTTGCCAGTTCCTTGCC
Organism: Hemitrygon akajei; assembly: GCF_048418815.1. NCBI lineage: Eukaryota > Metazoa > Chordata > Chondrichthyes > Myliobatiformes > Dasyatidae > Hemitrygon > Hemitrygon akajei. The sequence continues at coordinate 35,719,842 of NC_133153.1, read as the reverse complement.
TCCAACAGATGCTGCTTTGCGCTCTGGGTCCCTCCAGCAGGTTGTTTGCTGCTGCAAGACTGACTGATTGGGTAAGGGAGCACTTGCCTCCACCGAGCTTTGGCTGGCCAATCTGTGTAGTCATAGACTTATGAAGGGGTATGGCATAGAAACAAACTCTCTGTTTCACTACTGAGCAACCATTTACACCAACCACTTTCTATTCCCTCAGATTTCCCCCTAAATTTTACAACACTGGGGTTAGATTACAGCAACCAGTTTTTTGGGATGTGGGTTGAAACTGAAGCAATCACAGTAAGGGGCCCTTCTGTCCCAATGAGAACCACCGGCCAGTTATACCCACGTGACCAATTAACCTGCGTGATTTAGACTCTGGGAGGAAACCTGAGGTCCAGGAGGAAACCCATGCAGTCAATGGGAGAACGTACAAGCTCCTTACAGAGAGCGACGGGCATTGAACCCAGATCACTGGCACTGGAACAACGTTACACTAACCGCTACACTATCATGCTACCCCACGTCCTTCCAGCAGAAAGTTTGTTGCTCCAGATTCTAGCATCTTGTACCTCCAATCAGTCTTCCAAACCCCCCGTCCCAGCTTTGAAGAAATTTCCTTGAAAAATTGCACTTCCATTTCTGTGACTTTGGTTCAAATTAATCTTTTTCTCATGAAGATGCCAGAGTAATGCTGGAGTTCAGGTGATCTTGGCACCGCGCTGTGTGCGCGGTTGAAAACTCTGACGCAGAGCTAACACCGAAATCTAGAGCTGTAATGGATCACCTCAAACTTACCTGCTTACCTATTCATGCCCAAGAATATTAAAATCCGGTTCTATGGATAGAAAGGGTCTTGAAGGGGCACGGGTGCAATACAGGCAAGAGGGATAAACTCAAACAAATAGACAGGTCAGCATGAATGAATTGAGTCAAAGGGCCTGTTTCCATATTGATTGACTTTATGACTCAATATGACAGTCCAAACCTAAAACAAACTGTTAAGTACTACTTCATTTGTGAAAAAAAGATTGCTGGCAATTTTCTAATATTTGTAATGTTTTTAACTTGAATCTATTAGCAACAGCACCTTGAAGGGACATAGCCTTACCCATTTATTTATGTCTGTTAAAATAAGTAGATTGTTAATGTTAATTTGAAGTGTCTTGTTACATAAAATCTGATTGTAAAAATATTTGAACCTGTTACAACATGATTGTCAATAAACTTATTTTACGTCTCCAAAACTAGGGAGTATAAATATGAGATACTTTAAGAAGATCATAAGACATAGGAGCAGAATTAGGTAATTCAGCCCATCAAGTCTGCTCTGCCATTCCATCATTGCTGATTTATTTTCCCTCTCAAGCCTTCTCCCTCTAACCTTCAATGACCTTTGACCTCCATTTTAAATATACTCAGCAACTTGGCTTCCACAGATTCACCAGCTGCTGTCTAAAGAAATTCCTTCTCATCTCTGTTGTAAAGGGATGTCCTCCTATTCCAAGGCTGTGCTCTACGGGCCTAGACGCTCCACCACAGGAAGCATCCCTTCCGCATCCACTCTATTGATATTCGATGTGGGAAGGTGGCTATTACAGGGAGCATAGTGAATTGAAGGAAATTGACAGCATTCTGGATATTGACAGAAGAAAGTGTTATATTTCCATAAGCACTTCACCAACTCAGGTCATCCAATGAGATGCTTTTTTGAAGTGGAGCCTCTGCTGTAATGTAGGAAAGGTTTCACTATCCTTCTTTAACACCATGCAGTACAGTGAGATCTTTTACATCCACTCAAATCAGTGTGTACAACATTAGCACCATTGCAGTGCTGCAGTGGAGTCTGACTTTCGATTTCCAAGGTAGGAATTGAGCAAACAAGCTCTCATTCATTAATTCTCTGAAAAAGAACTTCCGGTAAGATGGTGGCACGGCTAGTCGCAGCGGCCTCTTCCAGTCCAACAAGTGGCGAAAGCATTCGTCTTAAACATTTTCTTGTGATCACAAGACCCTGCTTAGCTCAGGGCTAACAACCCTGATTGGTAATACAAAATTCTTACAGAAAGAGCAAAGAGGAATCCTTCTACGTCTGAGCGTGATAGTATACCTGAGTCTCCAGTTGGGGCTTGCATGACTGACAGGAGTGAAAACTGAGTGGAAGGAACTGACATGATAAAGGAAGCCCTGAACACCTCCAGAGAGAGAGGACCTTCATTACTGCCCTAAATGTCAGCGGTGTAACAGGCAGTAAGTAAGTGCAAGACCCTGCTGGACATCGGTAATACAAAATACAGTAAGCCCAGTTCATTAATTCATTGCCAAGTCCAATGGCAAAGGAGCTGTGTGGCCTCAGGTTATTACACAAGCCAGGCCCTTAGTCCACACCTTCATATATTACAGTCACCAAGCAGAGGAGGTGAAGGATTGAAAAGAGACATGATGGGCGGACTGGAATCTGTGCTGAGTTGGGGGCTGGTCCCTGTAGGCTGGCTCTCCCATCAATGCTGTTCTCTGGTGTTAACTCCCTGGGCTGCATCCATCTGCGGCTGACCCAGCGTGAGATATTCTTAAGCGTCCCTAATGGATCAATCTCTATCATCACCCCCGGCAGGATGTTCCACACACCCACCACTCTCTGTATAAAGAACTTACCTCTGACACACAAGCCCAGAATAGCTTCTGATAGCTTTCCCACTAATGATGTCAAGCTCACCACTCTATAATTTCCTGGCTTATTCTTAGAGCCTTTCTCAAATAAAGGAACAATGTTGGCTATCCTCCAATCCTCCAGCACCTCACCCCTTGCAAAGGCACGTGGATGAAATAAAATGGAGGGATGTGTGAGAGGGAAGAGTTAGACTGGTTGTGGAGTAGGTTATAAGGTTGGCACAACATTGTAGAATGAGGAGCCTATACTGTGCCAAATGTTTTAATTCCCGTCCCATTCCCACTGCCGTTCCAAGATGTCGGTCCATGGCCTCCTCTTGTGCCAAGATGAGGATGACCTCAGAGTGGAGGTGCAACACCGTATATTCCATCTGGGTGGCCTCCAACTTGATGACATGCATATCGATTTCTTCTTCCAGTAAAAAGCTTTTTCCCTCCCTCTCCCCTCTTCTTCCATTCCCCACTCTAGCCTCTTACCTCTTCACACCTGCTTATCACCTCCCCCTGGGTCCCCTCCTTCCCTTTCTCCTATGGTCTTATCAAATTCCTTCTTCTCCAGCCCTTTACCTTTCCCACTCACTTGGCTTCACCGATCACCTTCTATTAGCTTCCATACCCTCCCAGCACCTTCTTCATTCTGCCATCTTCCCCCTTCCATTCCAGCCCTGATGAAGTGACTGCCCAAAATGTCATAGAGCATAAGCATAGAAAACTACAGCACAGGAACAGGCCATTCAGCCCACAGTGTTGTGCCAACCCAGCTAAAAAGCAAATCAAAAACACCCAAACACTAATCCCTCTACCGACACCATGCCCACATCCCTCCATCTTCCTTACATCCATGTGCCTGTCCAAACATCTCTTAAAAGCCTCTAATGTATTTGCCTCTACCAAGTGCATTACTTTTCCACTAACGGCATGAATTCAGTGTCACCGTAAGAAGAATAGAATATCTTGCACAAACAAGTTAAACAGATGAAAACAGAGAATTCTCATAATCTAAAGACAATCACAAAGTTGCAATTTTAGTGCAGTGATCTTACTGAAGTAATGTCGGAGGTTTATTCATTTCCATAGATGCTGCCTGCATTTTGTGCGTGTTGCTTTGGATTTCGAGCATCTACAGACGTTCTTGTTATATTGTGCTATACTGCTGTAAGTTCTACCTTGTGCGAAATGGAATCTTCAGTTGTTCAAGAGCTTAGACAAAAGGAACATTTACCATGTTTGCAGTGTAGTAATTGGCCAGGTTTATGTCTGATGCTGTGTCAGCCCGACTACACTGTGTACTTTGGACACTGGATACTTATTTATTCATGTGGAATGTGCATTATGTTGTTTCAAGCTCTTGTTCTTTCTTTGAGTTGCAATTAAGTTGCTTCAATTAGATCACCGCACTGACATTGCAACGTTGTGATTGTCCTTAGATCTCGAGAATTCTCTTTTTGCAGCTGAAACGAGTTCAGGCCAGATACTCTATTCCTGTTACAGTGACATGGAATTCAAGCCGTTAGTGGGAAAGTAAATGATGTTATTTAATTATCAAAAAAAAAACTTGCTTTGTGACGGAGAAGGAGGGTCAGTTATTGACTGATTTTTGTCTGCTGTATTCTGCTCAATGATCCACTCTCTCACACAACTCCCAGGTGTCTCTAAGCTCTTCTGGATCTTGAAGAGAGGTTTGTACAGAATTGTAATGAGAAACAGGCAGCTGTCCAGTTGTATTGTTCCATCACGGTTTCATTGCCGCTGCCGCTATCAAAGCAGTAAGATTCCCTGGATAAAAATGTTCACTTATTTATAGTCCTTGAGTCATAGAGCACTACAGCACAGAAACAGGACCTTTGGCTTACCTAGTCTGTGCCGAATTACTAATCTGCCTAATTGTATTGACCTTTACTGGACCATAGTCCTCCATACACCTCCCATCCGTGTGCCTATCTAAATATCTCTTAAATGTTGAAATCAAACCTGCATCCATCATTTCTGATGGCAGCTTGTTCCACACTCTCACCACCCTCTGAGTGAAGACTTTTCCCCTTCATGTTCTCCTTAAACATTTCACCTTTCCCCTTAACCCATGGCCTATAGTTCTAGTCTCACCCAACCTCAGTGGAAAAAGCCTGCTTGCATTTACTCTTTCTATGCATCTCATAATTTTGGATACCTCTATCACATCTCCCCTTATTCTCCTAAGCTCCAGGGAATGAAGCCCTAACCTATTCAACCATTCTCTACAATTCAGGTCCTCCAGTCTCAGCAACGCCCATCTAAATTTTCTCTTTCAATCTTATTGGTATCTTTCCTGTAGGTAACATTGACCAAAAAAAAGCACACAGTCCTCCAAATTAAGCCGCACAGTATCTTATACAACTTCAATTTAGCATCCTAAGTCTTGTACTCAATACTTTGATTTATGAAGGTCAATGTGCCAAAAGCTCTCTTTCTGACCTGATCTACCTGTGACACCTCTTCCAAGAAATGATGGATCTGTATTCCAAGATCCCTCTGTTCTACCGCATTCATCAGTGCCTACTGCTCACTGTTCAAGTCCTACTCTAGTTTCAAATCACCATGTAAGTCCTACCCTGGGCTTGTCCTCCAGAAAAGACTTCATATTTTATTTGAGTCATTGACTCATTGTTAAAGAATCCTACAGTTTAGAAACAGACCCTTTGGTCCAACGTTTCCATGCTGACTGTGTTGCCCAGTGAACGAGTCTCATTTGCTTGCGTTTGGCCCATTTCCCTCTGAACCCCTCCTTTCTATATACCTATCCAGAAGACTTTTATACATCATGAATGCCCCTGCCTTCGCTGCTATTTCTGGTAGCTCATTCCAAAACTGCACCACTCTTTGCAGGAAGAATCTGCCCCCTGATGCCCCTCACCAGCATCTTAATCACGGGCATGGGCAGAACAACACAGATGTTCCATTATTTGATGGTACAAGTTACCAATGTAGTTGGTAATTGTTTTAAGATTTGAAATTAGCCTTAATGTCGCATGTACATCAAGATATTAAAAGACACAGTGAAGTGCACCATTTACGTCAAATCGAATGCGTGTCGATTGTGCTGGGCAGCTCACAAGCTTTGCCATGCTTCAGGTGCCAACATAGCATCTCCATAAATCACTAACCCAAACCCTTATCATTGGAATGTAGAAGCGACCAGCGAACCTGGAGGAAACACACATGGGAACGGAGAGAGAGTACAGCCTCCGTATAGACAGTGGCGAGAGTCGGACACCGATCAGTGATTACTGACGCTGTAAAGTGGTTGCACACTTATCATATTGCCCTCGCTAGCCAAATTGGCTTATTATTGACAACGTACCAAGATACAGTGGTATCCAAAGTGCCAGTGGTGTAACAGGTATTCAGAATATAATATTATTCAGAATATAATGTTACAGTTACAGAGAAAGTGCAACGTAGGCAGACAAATAAAGTGAAAAAACCATGGCCAGCTCAAGATTTCATCGGTGGCTTATGAAATGAAGAGGTAGAAGCACGTATGTAAAATTGCAATGTTTAAAAGACACTTGGGCTTACGGATACGTGCCTTATATTATACATAAAGCATGCACAATTTGTACAAGAAAGAACACAGTCAGAGCAAAAGAAAACCAAAGCCCATTTTAATGTAAGGTGATCAGTGTGAACATATTGTTGCTGAACTATAAGGATTAAGGTTATACCAACTGGTTCAAGAACCAGATGGCTGAAGGGACGTCGCTGTTCTTGAACATTACGGTGTGGTTCTCCAGGCTTCTCTACCTCCTGTCCAGTGGTAGCTATGAGAAGATAGACATGGCCCTATTAGTGGGGATATTTGATGATGGATGTTGCCTTCTTGTGGCATCACCTTCTGTTGATATTACAGATGGTGGAAGGGTTGTGCCCATGATAGATTGGGCTGAGTCCACCACCCTCCACAGCTTCTTATATTCCTGTGCATTTATCCCCTTCACTTTTTTATATTTAAACATATCATGCCTATTCATTCCTTATTTCAGTATCAGTCTAGTAAGTCTGGTAATTCTCTTCAAACTATTACCAAGCCTAAATACAACTTTGCTTAGCCCACGGTTAGAGTGTTGTGTGCAGTCTTGGTCGCCCAGTCACAGGAAGGGTACGAAGGCTATGGAAAGGTTTCAGAAGAGGTTTATCAGGAAGATGCCTGGATTAGAGGGTATGAACTATAAAGAGAAATTGGACTATCTTGGGTTGTTTTCTCTGATGCACTGAAGACTGGGGTGCGCGGGAGTGGGGAGACCTGATAAAAGTTTATCATATCAACTGGTGGCATAGTCGCATCAGTGGGACGAGAGGTCCTGAGTTCGAATCCTGCCGGCTCCCTTGCACGCTCTCCATCCGTGCCTGGGTTGAGTGTCGAGCTAGCAACTCGGCCTCGTAAAACAAAAAACCCGGAGAAGGATGGGCTCCGCCAGGTTTCAGATGCCCAAGACACGCCGTACGATGAGCAATCACAACTCCCCCAGGAGTTAAGGGCACACACACACACACACACACACACACACACACACACACACACACACACACACACACACATACACACACACACACACACACACACACACACACACACACATACACACACACACACACACACACACACACACACACACACACACACACACACACACACACACACACACACACACACACACACACACACACACACGCTTAAATCCAAAGTTCTTTTAGAAGTCAGGAACAAAGCATAAAACTTGTTTCACAATCATTTTATTAAGTTAATGGAACAAAGAAAACAGAACTGTAACAGGGGGCCTTACTACTTGAAGAAAAGAGGAACTAAAATGGCATTAAGTATAAAATAGTTACTTTTATACCCATAGATAACAATAATCCAATTACAAAATACTTATTTAATACTCTTGTGAAATTCACTTAATGAAAGAACAAAGAAGCTAAGACGCTTGCAGAATTATACTTTGTATAACAACTAGAGGCATATTAAAGTGTGATGTATATAAAGGCTTCTTATAATACAAGCAGATTATTAATTGCTAAATGGCAAAGAAAATGATAGTTAACAGTTCAACCCAACAACCCCCCCCAAACAATCACATGTTTAGAATCATTACATCTAAAAATTCAAAGGCTGAAAAGCTTGTCGTATCTATGTTATGCATAAAATACTTATTTTATTTTATAAATTAATTATGTTATGAATAATTTAAAGTAGTTTCAAAAATCTATTTAGGTTATAAAATATCAAAGCATATCTTTTTCAAAATATTCATAAATTATATCATGGTTAGACAAATTAGTAGGCACAATTACATGTTTCATTAATGATCACCTTTAAGCAAGTAAAAATAGTAAATTATGAAAAGGCATATTAGTATGAATATTATAACTCATAATATTGAGTAAGCCCAGCTTCCAAGACTTGAATTAATCCAATCAAAGAAATCCCATCCATATGGTCAGACAAATTAGTTCTATCTTCAGACTTATCAGGTATGTAAGTACAACACACCTTTCCAATAACTGCCGATAACTGCACATGTTAACTGCTAAAAGATCTAATGCCATATGATTTTGAAGAACCATCTTATGTGTGGCACCCGTTTCTGTGGTTACTTTTCCCAAGGCTTCAGCAGTGTTGTGGCTTTGCCTTTCTAAGGCGGCAGCACCATCTTTCATCTCCCTTACATTCCTTACAACATTTTTAAACGGGAACAAAATTGATGCAAAACAATCTCCCTCCAAAATTTCTCATTTACTTCTAGACTCAGGAGTAAAGTGCATGTATGTCTCATGGCAGGAAAAACATACCCTAAGTTACAAAACCCTAACTAATTACATGGAAGAGAGGTGTAGGCTTCATTTCCACATAAGAAGTATATATTGTTCCATGAACATAGACCATTTATTACTACTTGACGAGAGCTTTGTTGAATTGCAATACTTCTGATTGTCAATAATACAAGTATACAGTATATTATGAGTCATCTCAACTGACACAATAAGAGTAGGAAAAATAACAACAATAATATTAGAATAAACTTCATAATGTCCAATAGTTGTCAACTTACTTGAATTCTTCTGAGTGGTTAGTAATTTGCTCACTGTAACCCAGCACTGTGACTAAGAAGTTACTAGCATGTTAACTACAGTGCTTATTGTCCTTGTTGGATTCCACTTCAGCTCACTTACAGAGTGGCTGGTGTGTATCCACTTAATTTCTCCTTCTACCTTCATCGCCAAGTTGGTAATTAACAGCATTTGATAAGGACCTTCCTGTCCAGCTCCCAGTGATTCCTCATGTGGTTTCTTAATCAGGATCTACTCACCAGCTCTCAGGGCGTGTCCTCCTTCTTCTGGGTCTTCCCAAGAAACAGAAATCTGTTGAGAAGCAGATTGGAGAGCTTGAGTTAATTTCACACAATTGTTAACTAAACTGTCTGCCATACTATGTGCATCAACCTCTCTGAGATCGAGGGTTACTGGCAATGAGATAGAATTTCCAATTTCCACCTCAAAAGATTTAGTTTACTTTCCTTGTCTGGGGCTGCTCTGATGCTACGTAAGACCAAAGAAAGAGCCATGGCCATGGTACACCCTCATCATGATGCTAAGTCAATCGTTGTTTGATGGTTCCATTCATTATTTCAACTTGTCCTGATGAGTCAAGTCAAGTCACTTTTTATTGTCATTTCGACCATACCTGCTGGTACAGTACACAGTAACAAGACAACATTTTTCAGGACCATGGTGCTACATGAAACAGTAGAAAAACTACACTGAACTGCGTAAAAACAACACAGACAAAAAAAAAACTACACTAGACTACAGACCTACTCGGAACTGCATAAAGTGCACAAAACGGTGCAGGCATTACAATAAATAATAAACAAGACAATAGGCACAGTAGAGGGCAGTAAGTTGGTGTCAGTCCAGGCTCTGGGTATTGAGGAGTCTGATGGCTTGGGGGAAGAAACTGTTACATAGTCTGGTCGTGAGAGCCCGAATGCTCGGTGCCTTTTCCCGGATGGCAGGAGGGAGAAGAGTTTGTATGAGGGGTGTGAGGGGTCCTTCGTAATGCTGTTTGCTTTGCGGATGCAGCGTGTAGTGTAAATGTCTGTAATGGCAGAAGGAGAGACCCCGATGATCTTCTCAGCTGACCTCACTATCTGCTGCAGGGTCTTGCAATCCGAGATGGTGCAATTTCCGAACCAGGCAGTGATGCAGCTGCTCAGGATGCTCTCAGTACAACCCCTGTAGAATGTGATGAGGATAGGGGGTGGGAGATGGACTTTCCTCAGCCTTCACAGAAAGTAGAGATGCTGCTGGGCTTTCTTTGCTATGGAGCTAGTGTTGAAGGACCAGGTGAGATTCTCCGGCAAGTGAACACCAAGAAATCGGGTGCTCTTAACGATCTCTACTGAGGAGCCGTTAAAGTTCAGCAGGGAGTGGTTGCTCCGTGCCCTCCTGAAGTCAACAACCATCTCTTTTGTTTTGTTCACATTCAGAGACAGGTTGTTGGCTCTGCACCAGTCCGTTAGCCGCTGCACCTCCTCTCTGTATGCTGACTCATCATTCTTGCTGATGAGACCCACCACGGTCATGTCATCGGCGAACTTTATGATGTGGTTCGAGCTGTGTGTTGCAGCACAGTCGTGGGTCAGCAGAATGAACAGCAGTGGACTGAGCACACAGCCCTGGGGGGGGTGGGTGGGGAGGGGGTGCCGTGCTCAGTGTGATGGTGTTGGAGATGCTGCTCCCAATCTGGACTGACTGAGGTCTCCCAGTCAGGAAGTCTAGTATCCATTGGCAGAGGGAAGTGTTCAGGCCCAGTAGGCTCAGCTTTCCAATCAGTTTCTGAGGAATGATTGTGTTGAATGCTGAACTGAAGACTATGAACAGCATTCAAACGTACGTGTCTTTTTTGTCCAGGTGGGTTAGGGCCAGGTGGAGGGTGATGGCAATGGCGTTGTCTGTCGAGCGGTTGGGACGGTACGCAAACTGCAGGGGGTCCAGTGAGGGGGGCAGCAGGGTCTTGATGTGCCTCATGATTCTGGTTGATGTGCACAATGAAAGGACCATTCAATGTTCATCAGTCAACATAATTCCTGACAAACACTTCCAATGAAATGTGTTCCTTGGTCAGAGTCAACGTGGCATGGCAATGCCCATCTAGGAATACAGTCCTTGATCAGAGACTTTAGATGTGTGTGTGGCAGTGGCTTTCCCTGCTGAAAAGCTTGCCCACTATTGACATTTCAGCAAAATTATGTACTTCACATATAAGTGTAAAAATGGGCCCAGTGGGACAGGAGCACATAATTATAGTAGCTTCTCCACTGCTCCAGGATTTGTTTTCTGGCGTGTTGTGTATCTTTCAAGCCTTTGTTGAGCTTGTGTTCTGAACTTTGGATTCCACCACCATAGGGAGAATCTGTCAATCATCTTTTCCACTCCGATGTGTCCTAGAGAGTGTATTTGCTGTGCCAGATAAGGGAGCAATGTAGTTGGGGTTGCCATTGTATGACTAGTGCCATATCTCCATACTCTAACATTGTTTAACTTCCCACCATTCTCTATCCAAAATCACTTTTTCTCTCTGGAACATTGTACTTGCATCTCTCGAATAAGGCATGAACATTATTTTCTCAAACTTCTGGTAATTGCAACCCCCCCCCCCCCCCCCACTTCTCCTTCACCATTCTCCATTTCCATTTCCCTCTCTCATCTTTTCTCCTTACTTTCCCATCACCTCCCTCTGGTGTTCCTCCCCCTTCCATTTCTTCCATGGCTTTCTGTTCTCTTCTGTCAGATTCCCCCTACTCCAGACATTTATCTCCGTCACTAATCAACTCTTCCTAGCTCTGTACTTCACCCCTCCCCTCTCCTACTTTCACCTATCACCTTCTGTCTTGTACTTCTTTCTCTCCATTCCCCGCCTTCTTACTCTGACACCTCATCTCTTTTTTTCCAGTCCTGACGAAGGGTCTCGGCCCGAAATGTTGACTCGTGTTGACTCTCTTTTCCATAGATGCTGCCTGGCCTGCTGAGTTCCTCCAGCATTTTGTGTGTGTTACATTCTCAAATGTCTTGTATGTTTGTCTGAGATACAGGCTAGGGTTAAATCAGGGGACTGCTGAGCGGTGTGCCTCGAAGGCCCAGAAGGCCTATTCCGCATTCTATCTCAATAAGTAAGTAAATATTAAACCTGATCCTGAAAACCAGTGTGTCCGAAGATCGAAGGCAATGATCCTTACGCACTGGGGCTTACCTGTGACTCCACACCTACCAACACTTGACTCTCGGAGGGTCTCCAAAATGGTTGAGCCAGCCCCAATACGTTCAAGGGGCTGTGAACTTTGGCCTTGCCAGCACCGGCCAGATCCTGAGGAATAACTAAACATAAAACAAGTTCCCTTTCACCACAGATGGAGCCAACATCTGGTACAATCTCGTTTAATAACCTCATTAAACAAGCACAAGACTTGGTATGGTGAGCCTCAGGCTAAGCCACCCAGACACATATGGAAATACTTCAAGCAGCATTTTGAACAAAGCATTGAAGAACATAAAACAAGAGATCAGTTTCATTTGTCACACATACACCGACAACATTGAAACATGCAGGGAAATGCAATATTTGTGTCAAATCAAGTCAACAAGAACAGCGCTGGGCAGCTGCACTTCTGGCACTAACATAGCATGCCCACAGCTTACAAACCCTAACCCATACGAGTTTGAAATGAGGGAGGAAACTGGAGCACATGGAGGAAACCCTTATGGGGAGAGATTTAGATACGACGATGAGTCATGTCATCTGCAGAAGTTCTCTGAAGACTCAGCAACAGTTGGATATATAAAGGGAGGACAGCAGGGTGAATACAGGGCCCTGGTGGAGGTCTTTGTCAAATAATGCAGGCTGAATCACCTGCAGCTCAACATCAATAAGACAAAGGAGATGGTGAAGGATTTTTGGAGGACCAAGCCTGCACTGTTCCCTATTCCTATTGATGGTGATGATGTGGATGTGGTGAGGACCTACAAGTACCTGGGGTGGGTGCGCCTGGATGGCAGACTTGAATGAAGCACCAACACAGAAGCTGTGTGCTGGAAGGGCCATGGTTGTCTTTACTTCCTGAGAAGACTGAGGTCCTTCGGAGTATGCAGGCCTCCCCTTCGTGTATTCTACCAGTCTGTTGTTGCCAGAACAAACTTCTATGCGGTGGTGTGCTGGGGCAATGGCATCAACACGGGTGATGCCAACAGGCTCAATAAACTGATTAGAAAGGCTGACTCTGTTACAGAAGTCATATTGGACACACTGGAGGCTGTGGTAAAACAAAGGACCCTCCGGAAAATCCTGGCAACTCTGGACAATGTTTCTCACCCTCTGCATGCCACCTTGGCTGAACAGAGGAGCACTTTTAGTGATAGATTAAGACAACTGCTCTGCTCCAAAGAGCGCTATATGAGGTTCTTCTTACCTTCAGCTATTAGGTTCTATAATGAGTCAACCTATAGCCGGGGAAGTGATGACCCCCTCCTGTTAAACTGTTATTAACCTCCTTTTACCAGAGCTCTGTTTAAGCTCTGTTTACCACACCCTGCTATTAAGGACATCCAGTCCAATACTGTGTGATTCTACCATCACTTCTTACCTGGATGGTGTGAATGTATAATATTACAGTAATTTTTGCACTACCGCCTTATCAGTGTGACCTTGTAAATCTTGTAATCTTTGGCTTGTAAATTTTGTCCATCTTGCTTTTTAGGTAACTTTTTAAAAATTCTTTCTTACTTCTCTTCTAATATTTGTATATCTGTGCACTTGTAATGCTACTGGGACACTGTAATTTCCTTTGGGATCAATAAAGTATCTATCTATCTATCAAACCCCTCCAACCTACATAATGTTCATATTCATCCTTCTTCCTCATATTCATGTGCCTATCTAAATGTTTCTTAAAAGCCTCCAATATATTTGTCTCCACCACCATACCAAGCAGCACATTCCAGGCATCCAGCACTCTCTGAGTAAAAAAGTTACCCCTCACATCCTCTTTGAACCTACCCCCTCTCACCTTCAGTGCATGCCCTCTGGTATTAGATATTTCTAACCTGGGAAACAGATACCCTCTGTCTACTCTGTCTTTGCCTCTCAAAACCTTATAGACCTTAATCAGATCTCCTCTCAACCTCCGTCGCTCCAGAGAAAACAACCCAAGTTTGTCCACCCTCCCATGATAGCGACTCTTTTTATGCCATAGACCAAAACCATTAAGGGATCCATGGACCCCAGGTTGGGAGCTCCTCCTGCAGAGCATGTGGACCGAATGCAAGCTAATCAGTCAAGTTCAGGTAGGCAATTTGACCAGCATGGGCAAGTTGGGCCAAAGGCCCTGTTTCCATGGTGTATAACTCTATAACTCTGTAACATGACACCAGAGAATCATTTAAATCATGGAGATGCAACAGGGAAGTTAATGTTTAACTTTTGAACATTCTTTTGAACTTTTGACTCATTCGTAAGGCCAGTGATGTTGCGGGGGTGGAACTGGACTCTCTGACGGTGGTGTCTGAAAAGAGGATGCTGTCCAAGTTGCATGCCATCTTGGACAATGACTCCCATCCACTCCATAATGTACTGGTTAGGCACAGGAGTACATTCAGCCAGAGACTCATTCCACCGAGATGCAACACTGAGCGTCATAGGAAGTCATTCCTGCCTGCGGCCATCAAACTTTACAGCTCCTCCCTCGGAGTGTCAGACACCCTGAGCCAATAGGCTGATCCTGGACTTATTTCCACTTGGCATAATTTACCTATTATTATTTAATTATTTATGGTTTTATATTGCTATATTTCTACACTATTCTTGCTTGGTGCGAGTGTAACGAAACCCAATTTCCCTCGGGATCAATAAAGTATGTCTGTCTGTCTGAATTACTGAGAAAAACCACAATGACAATTGGGTCTCTTAACTTTGAAAGAAGGTAAGTGAAGCCCAACCTTGCAGGTATATGAAAGGTTTTCAAACACAAATTCATGGAAGGAAGATAGGACAGTGGGGAAAGGGGCTTGAGTCCATCTATGGGATTCATCAATTTAATACAAGCTCATCAAAGCTTTTGATCAAAATTGAAAACTCAATCATTTGTGTTTTTAATATTGATGGACCACAGGACATACTCTTTTCTCACCCAACCTCAGTGGAAAAACCCTGTTTACATTTACCCTATCAATACCCTTCGTAGTTTTGTATTCATCATTTATTTATTATTATTTTAGTTTATTTTTATATTTGTACAGTTTGTTGTCTTCTGCACTCTGGATGAACACTCAAGTGGGGTGGTGTTTCATTGATCTTCTTATGGTTATTATTCAAAAGATTTATTGAGTGTGCACAGCAGAAACTTAATCTCAGGGTTGTATATGGTGACATACACAGTATGTACTTCAATAGTAAATTTACTTTGAACTTTGAAAACATCCTACCATGGCTTGGTATGGAAAGTAATTTGCCTGAGACTGTATAAGAAATTTTTTCCCCCAAGAAATTGCAGGGAGTTATGGACACAGTTCAGCAGATCATAGAAACCAGCCTCCCCTCCATGGACTCTGTCCACACCTCTCGCTGCCTCTGTAACACAGCCAGCATCATCAAAGAACTTAACCACCTTCTCCCCACCTCCCACCGGGCAGAATACTCAAAAGCCTGAAAGTATCGACCTCCAGGTTCAAGGACAGCTTCTATCCCACTGTTGAAAGACTATAGGAAAAAGTAGGAAGGAAGGAAGGAAGAATAGCTTTATTCACCACGTGTACATTGAAACATGCAGTGAAATACATCATCTGCATCAATAACCAACACAGTCCCAGGATAAGCCCGAGTGAGTCGCCATGTTTATGGTGCAAAACTAAAGCATGCTCATAACTCACCAACGGTAACCCATATGTCTTTGGAATTTGGGAGGAAACTAAAGCACCTGGAGAAAACCCAGGCAGTCACAAGAAGAATGGACAAACTCCTTAAAGAAAGCAGTGTAAAACAGTGCTGTTGAGAACACTTCCCTCAAAGTCAAGTTCCCCTTAAGTCACACTCCACACTGACCATTCATATTTCTGCTCTTCCGGTCAAGATGGCACCTGCGTACAGTACTCCTTCGGTCGACATCTTCTGGATAGATTATGAAACCAGACCTTTCACTTCCTTTTATATCTTTTACATTTGTTTTTCATCTTGAATGTTTTTCATTCTGGAACCTGTGATTTGCAGTTTGGACATCATTTGGGTGTTCCAGCGCTCGGCAGTCTTCGAGAAGATTCTGGGAGGAAGAGGTGGTGAGCACAGGTAGGCTGCAGGAGAGGGTTTTTTTTTGTAAACTGTGTTTTTTGCCCGAACTTGCTCATTTTCTTGTGTGCCAGGGTAGGGATTTGTGGGCCGACGTGCCTGTTCCATTTCTGTTCTTTTTTTGGTGTGGGATGGAAGTGGATTTGTGGTTGATGATCGTGCTGCCATTCTTTTCCTTTTTTGGTTTCATGGCCGTCTGGAGAAGAAGAATTTCAGACACGAGAAAATCTGCAGATGCTGGAAATCCAAGCCAGACACACAAAATGCTGGAGGAACTCAGCAGGCCAGGCAGCATCTATGGAAAAAAAGTACAGTTTGACGTTTCGGGCCGAAACACTTCGGCAGGAAGAAGAATTTCAGAGTTGTGCACTTTGATAATAAATAAACCGTTGAACCTTTGACTTGGAAATATATCGCCAATCTTTCATTGTTGCTGAGTTTAAATCCTGGAACTTCCTCCCCAACAGCACTACAGGAGCACCTTCACCAGGACAGTGGCAAATACCTACATTCGGTATTATTTTCCAGATTCGCTACTTAAGAGGTTTGCACTAAAAATATCCGCACATCCTAGACACTCAGTCTGAAGAAGTGGTTTCTCTCCATTGACCCT
The DNA here is from genome assembly GCF_048418815.1 of Hemitrygon akajei. Lineage (NCBI taxonomy): Eukaryota > Metazoa > Chordata > Chondrichthyes > Myliobatiformes > Dasyatidae > Hemitrygon > Hemitrygon akajei. The sequence goes on along the minus strand of NC_133153.1, from coordinate 35,703,196 downwards.
AAATTGGCTCTCCATCTCAATGTCTTATTCATTCTCTTATTTTTAGGTTTCCCTATATCTCAGCCCGAAATGTTGACTGTTTATTTCCCTCTATAGCTGCTCCTGACCCGCTGAGTTCCTCCAGCATTTTGTGTGCGTTGCTAGATTTCTAGTATCTGCAGAATCACTTGTGCTTATATTTCTTCCTGGTCATTTTGGTCCTGTCAGTCCACATTTCACAAAGACGGGCAAGTCAGCAATAAAACAGGAGCAGAGAATTCCAGTTTCCCCACTTCCCATCATCCACCCCACACCCCCTTTAGTTTGTGCATCTGTTGTTCCATTTGACAAGGACACTGGATTTCACAAAGGAGTTTATTGATCGGCGTCAGTACAGAAGAGCTTCAGAAAGTGCTGCAGTCTGGAGTGCATCACAACGAAGGAGCAAAAAGATTCAAGTTCAGAGAGACACAAATTTATTCCAAGGACAAAGAGCAAATAAAATTACTGAATATGGAGGGTGTTTTGTTTTAAAATTGGTGAATAAACAGTAGTAATGTTAAAACAAATGCTGCTCACATGTAGAGCAGGTGTCTACAATTCCATCCGTACTATGTATTAAACCATCTCCTGTGGTTTTGTACATTCCTTCTAAGCTAATGGGCAATAATGAAACTCACTCTAAACAAAGCTTCCGCAAGCCCTGAGGCATATGTGTGCAGAACAGGACTATTAGGCAAGGGACCCAAATGGTTTGAAGCTTCTAATTATACACAGTCCCCTCCTCCCACCCACCCAACACCTCTACATAAGTGAATGTACAATATTTTAACTAACAGCAGAAAATGCTGACCAGCTCAGGGAGGATGGGTGGAGCAGGGGATCCCGACATTTTTCATGCCAAGGACCGTAAGCAAGGGGTCCATTGAGAACCCCTGGGATAGAGGAAGAGAGCTGATGTTTTGGTTCAAGGACCTTCATCAAACTCTGGAAATCTCAGAGAGGAAGTGCAGGTCACCACCGGGTTCGGGAACTGTAATTGCCCTTCAAACATCAGGCTCCTGAACTTGCATGGGTGACTTCACTCACCTGAATTCTGAACTGATTCCACAACCTATGGAATCACTTTCAAGGACTCGACAACACACGTTCTCAACGTTATTGATAGGTTTGATTTTTTTTTGTATTGCACATTTTGTCTTTGTTTGCACATTGGTGTTTGTCAGTCCTGGTGTGAAGATTTTCATTAATTCTATTGTACTTTTTGTTCTACTGTGAATGCCTTCAAGAAAATCAACCTCAGGTTAGTTTAGGGTGACATATACGTACTTCAATAATAAATTTATAATCAGAACCAGGTTGAATATCTTCGGCATATGTTGTGAAATTTGTTGACTTTGTGGCAACAGTACAATGCAATGCATGATAATAGAAAAAAGCTTAAATTACAGTAAATATATATATATATTAGTTAAATTAAATAAGTAATGCAAATATAGAAATATAAAAGTAATGAGGTAGTGTTCATGGGTTCAATACCCATTTGGAAATTGGATGACAGAGGGGAAGAAGCTGTTCCTGAATCGTTGAGTGTGTGCCTTCAGGCTTCTGTATCTCCTTCCTGATAGTAACGGTGAGAACAAGGGTGATGGGAGTCCTTAATGGTGGATGATGCCTTTTTGAGGCATCGCTCCTTGAAAATGTCTTGGATACTACGGAGGCTAGTACCCATGATGGAGCTGACTAAGCTTACAACTCAGTGCAGCTTATTTCAAGCCTGTGCACTTCACCCCCCCCCCCTCAATATCCTCCAGACCCTTCCTATCCATGTGCCCACCTATATGTCTTTGATTATTGTAACTGGAATTAAAAAGTTGACAATTGCTCAATTCCTTTCCACACACACATGCTGCTTGCCTCTCCGCCTCCTCCCACCCCCACCCCCCGAGTTTCTCCAGCAGATTGTGTGTTGCTTTAAATGAGATGTGTAGGGCAAGTTGTATTTTTCTGCACCAAGTGTATATGCCTGGGGAAGTGGTGATGGTAGGTACGATCGTGGCATTTCAGAGTCTGTTAGACGCCTGAATATAAATGGAATAAAGAGATATGGATCGTGTGCGGGCAGTAAGTTTTGGTTTAATTTGGCATCATGTTTAACACAGACATCATGGTCTGAATAGCCTGATTCAGTGCTGTACCATTCTACACTCAGTGGTCACTTTATTAAATACTTGCAGTACCTAATAAAGTGGCCACTGAGTGTACGTTCATGGTCTTCTGCTGCTGTAACCCATCCATTTCAGGGTTCAACGTGTTGTGCATTCAGAAATGCTCTTCTGCACACCACTGTTGTAACACGTGGTTATTTGAGTCACCTTCCTGTCAGCTTGAACCAGTCTGGCCATTCTCCTCTGACCTCTCTCGTTAAAAAGGCCAGCCAGACAATCTCTGTAAGAGTATTGATAATGGCTGGGGTCACCCGTCTTGTAAAGACACCGTCCAGACGAAGGCAATGGCAAACCACTTCTGTAGAAAAATTTGCCAAGAACAATCATGGTCAGGGAAAGATCATGGTCGCCCACGTCATACGACACGGCACATAACGAACGACACCTCTGTATTCCTTTACATTTTGAAAAATGAATTGTCTTACTTTTACGCATTAGAAGCTGAATTTTAAAGAGGTAATGAATAAATATTTGGCACCTAAAATAGGTGAACGAATAAGACTTTGAGAGGGCAAACCCATGAAAGTGTAGATGTAACGGGTCGAATGGTTATGAGCAGTTGTGGATTTCCCGGGTCAGAGGGAAAAGTTTCAGCAAGTCAGCAAATCGGGTCCAAGGATGATCGTGGGATTTAATCCTGATGGCGCCGTGCAGAAATGCCGGTGGTTTCAACAAGCCTTCAGCCTCCGGTGCCACGTCAGGCTGGGGCAGGCGATGGGGAGGGCGGAGCCGGCCCGGACGTGTAACAATTCCCAGGTCTGTGGACTGGGAGCCCCGAGGTGACCTGGAGTTTCTCCCGCCTCGGCAATGATCACGCTTATCTTTCTCCTCCTGCCGCTGCCGCCCTTGGCTTCCGCGGGTTTCTCGAAGTTCATGTTCGTGCTGGCCGACCGAGATGTCCAATGTTTCTTCGAAGAGGTCGAAAAGGACACGGAGTATCATTTCTTGTTCCAGGTAAGGTGTTCGGGTTTCCTGGAAAGATAGATTACACTGAAACACAAGAGAGTCTGCAGATACTGGAGATACTGAGTAATGCACACTGGAAGAACTCAGCATGTATCGCAGGAATAAAGATTCGACGTTTATTTTAGTTTATTTGTTTAGAGCCAACACCCTCCATCACACGAGTTCGGAGTGATGCAGGTGGGCATTTATGTTGCGCCGTTCACGAACTCAATATGTCTCACAAACACTTCAACAGCGAACGGGTTACCTCGCTGGAAGTGTCGGGCTGCTGTGGGGCAGGAAACGAGCGCTTTTCGTGTATAACGAGATCCCACAGACAGCGCAGTGAGAATGAGAGATGGGTGTTCGTTGGCAGATATTGACCGGCACGTCTGCCCTGCTTTGTAGTGACAGCCTGGAACTTTTTGTAATGGGAGAGTTCATAACTGACTTAACAGCGTCACACATCCGTCCCACAGAGTGCCTGAGTACAGTACCTAACTTCACAGCTTTACGGAAATCCCATCTGCAAATCCTGTAGTGATTTGTCATCATTTTTTTCTGCACAATAAACAGAATGTGTTTAATTAAGAAGAAATTACTAATCGAGAAACTATTGCAATTCAGGTAAAAAATATCAAAATGTACGTTATTACATTAATAACTTCCACAGAAGTTATTACGTTATTGGTAGTCTAGAAGATCAAACGAGAGAGTTAACAATATTGGTACACCTTCCTTTTATGGAACACAGGTGAAAATACTTCGAGTTCAGAGTCTTTCAGAATCAGAATCAGGTTTAATATCACTGGTGTATGTCATGAAATCTGTTGGTTTGCAGAGCAGTACAGTGCAATACATGACAATAAAAAGCTATAAATTACAGTGAGGTATTGATGCACCATTAATAACTCTCTCTGAGACGTAAAGGCGAGATATCGGCTTTTATTGACTGGAAGAAGGAACAAGCAGTGGTTGACCATCATACTACATCCTGGAGACAGAGAGGCCGGGCTCAGACCTCAATCGCCTTTATACAGGGGTCTGTGGGAGGAGCCACAGGAGCAGTCATCAGGGGGCGTGTCCAGACAGGTATATGTAGTTCACCACAGGTATAAATTATATAAGTAGTGCAAAAATAGAGGGGGAACATACTGAGTTAGTGTTGATGGGTTCATTGTCCATTCAGCAATCTGATGGTGAAGGGGAAGAAGCTGTTCCTAAAACGTTGAATGTGGTTCTTCAGGCTCCTGTACCTCCTCTTGAGTGGTAGCAATGAGAAGAGGGCATGAATAACATCACAGAGATGAAATGTCCATCTTTAGGCCAACACAATCATTTTGTTGTGAGCGATTTTGGGCCCCTTATCTAAGGAAGGATGCAGTGACACTGGAGATGGTTCAATGGAGCTTCATGAAAACTGATTCCGGGATTGAAGAGCATTCGATGGCTCTGGACTCTTGTTCATCGGATTTCAGAAGAATGAGGGGTAACCTCATTGAAACCTGTCAAATGGTGAAATGACAATAGAGTGGATGTGGACAGGACATTTCCTATGGTGGGGGAGTCTAAGGTGGCACAGCCTCAGAACAGAGGGGTGTCCTTTCAGAATGGAGATGAAGAGGAATTTATTAGTCAGGGAGTGGAGAATCTACGGGATTTGTTGCCAGAGGTGGCTATGGAGGTTAAGTCTTTACATATATTTAAGGTGGAGGTTGATAAATTCTTGATTGGTCAGGGCATAAAGGGATACAGTGAGAAATTTATTAGACTATAGTACGTATGCTCAGTTCTATATTCAGATTCTTTAGGAATCTAATCCTTTACTCATACATCGGCTCCTTCAAGCATGTAAGGATCCCCACCCCCCATCCACCCCTAAACTTCACCCCTGTGATTGACCAGTCCAGCACTGAGTAACTTGGATATTTAGGTCCTTATTGAATTTATAGGAGTGACCTCACCGCCTCGAGTTAACATGTGCTCCCACTGCCTACAGGATTCGGTGCTCTGCAGCAGAGTTTAAGAGGTGGTGTCTAAAGAAGGCAGCGTCCATCATTAAGGACTCTCACCATCCAGGACATGTCTCTCTTCTTGTTACAACCATTGGGGAGCAGGTACAGGAGCCAGAAGATACACACTCAATGCTTTTAGGAATAGCTTCTTCCACTCTGCCAGCCTATTGCTGAAAGGTCCGACGATCACACAAACGTGGTCTCCCTCTTCCTCTTTTACACTTTTTATTTATTTTTATTTTGCACCTTATATTAATTTACTCTGCCTGCACTGTACTGCGGCCAGAAAACAACAGATTTCACAGCAGAGTGGCAGAGCAGTTAGTGTGTAAGGCTTTGCAGCGGCCGTGATTGGAAGATTGGGGTTCTGTCACACCTCGATCTGGCCAGCGGAGGTAGGCAGCGATGACAAGGCCAATCTTTCCTGCTCACCTGCCTAGAAGGCTAATTATTAGTTCATTATTAACACCTGTGCTTCTGTGTAGCCCTATATAAGTTCCTTCCCCACACCCCCCACCCGTTTCTTTGTTCAGTCTTAGAATCATCATTTGTAAGTGAGGCCTTGCGTTTGATCGTAGGAATTTCTAGTTAATGGTTTTTTTTTGGATTTTAGCTTTGTAAGTTTTTTTTTGAACCATTTGCCTGTACCTTGCCTGCTAAGGAATCCAATAAAGCCTTGCTGGATTCCTCTTCCTCGAATTTTGTGTTACTTGTCTCTGCAGCTGGGTTCACCACTACTCGGTGTGAGGGAAGTTATCGCTGAAGAAGTTACCTAGTCAGCTGTGACAGGTTAAAATCCTGCTGCTGTCTATGAGGAGTTTGTATGTCCTCCCTGGACTGTGCAGGTTTCCAATGGGTACTCTAATTTCTAACCCCCATTCCAAAGACATACAGTTTAAGGTTAGTAACTTGAGGGAATCTATGTTCAAAGTTCAAAATAAATTTTTTATCAAAGTAAATGTCAACATGTAAAACCCTGAGATCCATTTTTTGTGGGCATACTCAATAAATCCATAATGGAATAATAACCATAATAGAATCAATGAAAGACTGTACTAACTTGGATGTTCAGCTAGAGTGGAAAAGACAGACTGCAAATGCAAAATGAAAGTAATGATAAGCAATACTTATCAAGAACATGAGGTGTAGAGTGTTTGAAAGTGAGTCCATAGGTTGTGGGAGCATTTCAGTAATGGGGTGAGGGAAATTAACCTCTTTGTTTCAAGAGCCTGATGGCTGATGGGGTAATAACTGTTCCTGAACCTGGTGTTGTGAGTCCTGAGGCTCCTGTACCTTCTTCCTGATGGCTGCAGCGAGAAGAGAGCATGACCTGGGTGGAGGGGGTTCCTGATGACGAATGCTATGTTCCTGTGATACTTGGGTCACTTCTGCTGCTTCAGGCGGCATCTGTAGAGGGAAATGGATAGTTGATGTTTTTATTGGAATCTAAAATGTCAACAGGCCTTTCCCTCCTCACAAGCTGCATAATTCATTGAGTTCTTTTGTTAGTTTTTTTTTTAAACAAGTCTCATATATTTTGAGTCCTTAAAATTGAAAAGGCAGTAGCAGCAGGATTAGCCGTGAGAAACTTTAATAGGCTCATGAATAAACACAGAAAATGATGGAAATTTTTAGCAGGTCACTACCAGTGGAAATATTAACTCTGTTCCTTTCTCCTCAGATGCACCTAATTTGTTGAATACTTACAGTACCTTTTTTTCTTCACAATCAATGTTCAAAGTAAATTTATTGAAGTATGTATACTGTATGTCACTAAATAGTATCCTGAGATTCATTTCTGCAGCCATTCGCAGAGAACAAATGAATACAATGGAATCAATGAAAAACAACATGTTCAAAAGAAGATATACTGTACAAATTCAAAAGAAACAAATAATACATACAAATAAATAACATTGAGAACATGAGCTGTAGATTTCTAGCTCGTGGATTAAGTTCAGAGTTCGGGTGAGTGAAGTTATCCCCTTTGGTTCTGATGGTTGAAGGGTAATGACTGTTCCTGAACCTGGTGGTGTGAGTCCTAAGGACCGAAAGGATTAACATATGATGAGCATTTGATGGCTTTAGGCCTGTACTCGAGGGAGTTCAAAAGAAGGGAGGGGGTTTTCTCATCGAGACCTGCGGAATATTGAAAGGCCTAGATAGAGTGAATGTGGAGAGGATATTTCCTGTAGTGGGTGGGTCTAGGGCCAGAGGACACAGCCTCAGAATAGAGGAACATCCATTTAGAAGAGAGATGAGGAGGAATTTCTTTAACCAGAGGGTGGTGAATCTGAAATTCATTGCCATGGACATCTGTGATCGCTAAGCCATTGCATATACTTAAAATGGAGGTTGACAGGTTCTTGATTAGACAGGGAATCAAAGATTATGGGCAGAAGACAGGAGAATATCATTGAGAGGAATAATAAATTAGCCATGGTGGAATGGTGGAGCAGACTTGATGGGCCAAATGGCCTAATTCAGCTCCTGTGTCTTGTGGTCTTATTATTCATAGTTGCTTATCAGATTCTGGGAACACTAACAATGACATGCCTCTGCAGCTGGCATTAGGACACAGAACCTTCTGATGGATATTGGTGACCTGGAGGTGTGTTATGTCAAAGTTTGAAGCGAACATGAAACTTGGAAATGGGCTTAAAATGGGGGATGGTAGAAGACTTCAAAAGACAGGTTGACAAAGCACACAAACAGTTGAAATTTAGCACTTTACTTTAAAATTGGAAAGAGGTAAATTGGCAATTAGGTTTATTATTGTCACAGTGAACAGCCTGCCTTCCAAACAACCCATTCATTACAACTGTGCTGTGAGCTAAAAGAAGGTATGAACAAAGTAATAAATTAAAAGATACAGTTTTAATTAGGTTTAAGAAACAAGGATCCTTTTAATCAAATACAGAGATCTATGAAAGCAGAAAGGCAACTTGTTAGGCAAGTTAAGAATGCACACAGGATCTCAGGCTTTCTAAATAAAGGGTCAGATTACAAGGGCTGACTTATTACAAGTACCGGTTTGCATCTACTGTGGGTGTCTGTCTAATACTTGGCAGCACTCCTTAGCAAGAAAGCCGAAGTATTGGAGAGTTACCAGATGGTATCATTTACACAGAGAGCTTGGGGAACCAGGATTACTCTCCTACCGAGGAGGTATAGGGAGAGGTTTTCAAACCTGGGACTTCATTCCAAAATCAGGCCCATGACATTCTAATGGGGGAGGGTAAGCAGTCTGAAGATATTTCTCAGAGTTGTATATGGATACATTGATGTACCATCAATAGCTCTCGGAGACGGGAGGTGAACGATAGGCTTTTATTAGCTGCAAGAGACCACGATTAGCAGCAAGAGACCACCACACAACATCCTGGAGACTGAGGGAGGAGCAGCGCCTCCAATCGCCTTTATACTGGGGTCTGTGGGCGGAGCCACAGGAGCAGTCAGCAGAGGGGCGTGTCCAGACAGGTATATGTAGTTCACCACATACATGCTTTGATAATAAGTGAACCTGTGGATATATTGGCACCAATGACATAAGTAGGAAACATGAGATCCTAAAGAGAGAATTCAGGGAGCCGGGTAGAAAGCTGAAAAGCAGGATCTCCAGGGTAGTAATCACTGGATTGCTGCTTGTGTCGCATGTCAGTGAGAGTAAGATTTAGCAGTTGAATGATTGGCTGAGGAAATGGTGCAGGGGGCAGGGCTTCAGATTTCTGGATCATTGGGATCTCTTCCAGGGATCTCTACCTATACAAAAGGTAGAGGTTACAACTGGACCCTAGGGGACCAATGTCCTTGCATACATATATTTACTGGAGCTGTTGGGAAAGGTTTAAGCTAATTTGGCAGGGGTTGGGAACTCGAATGAAAGGGCTATTGGTTTACCAGCAGAGACAGTGTGTTGGGAAACTCATGAAAAACAGGCAGATGACAAGGCAAAGTTGCAAGTAGTGGGCTGAGCTTCAGTCTAAAAGGGGGCCAAAATTGAAAAGGGTGATGGATACAGGACTCAAGATGTTATATTTGAATACTCCCAGTCTATGGAATAAAGCAGATGATCTTATAGCACAGTTAAAGATTAGCAGGTATGATGTTGTGGGCGTCTCTGAGGTATGGCTGGAAGAACATACAGTAGTTGAGAGTTTAGTATCCAAGGATATGCATTGTATCGAAAGGACAGGCTGATAGACAGTAAGGGTGACATGGCTCCTTTCGTAAAAAATGAAATCAAATCCTGAGAAAGGGGTGGCATAGGATTGGAAGATGTAGAATCCTTTTGGGTAGAGTTTAAAAACTGCATGCATGAAAAGACCCTAGTGGGATTATATAGAGGTTTCCAAACAGTAATTGAATATTGGAAGTGAACACTGGACAACCAATTTTTTTCAAAAGTGTTGCTTCCACAGAATTTTTCTTTGTTTATGATAGACTGCTTGAAGCTGAACACAGATATAATTTCAGGCTGCTTGTATCACATAGGAATTTGAAGAAACAAAAAGTAATTTTTCATTGAATATAATGCGTTTAGTTGCAAAATGGCGCTGATGCTTTGCAGTAGTTCAACTAAGCTAAAAATGTTTGGTTAATAATTTTAATTTGTACTCAGTGTCTGAGGCTTCTCGTTTAAGTGTCCAACAATAATCAACCAGCAATGATGGATTCCAGTTGCCCTGATACCATTTCTCCATGACTGCAATGTCCTGGTGAAACCTTTCACCATGTTTGTCACTGACAACACCAAGGTTTGCATAGGAATGCAGAAAATGAATCTTCAGTGACATGTTGCACTTCCTGGTTTTGTATGCTTGAAGCATGTTGTCAACCAGCTGCACGTAGTTTGGTTAAGCTGTAGTGGCCAAGAAAATTTTCAGCAACATTCTTGAATGCCTGTGATGCAATTTTCTCTGGTCCCACTGGGAGTTCTTCAAGTTGCCTGTCATTGATGACCTGTTTGATTCGTGGACCAACAAAAATGCCTTCCTTAATCTGGGTATCAGTTATTCTGACTTGAATTATGGGCTGAAGTAACAAATATAGGTGTTTAAAATGGTGCATGATAGGGAAATTTCATGGTGATTTTCATGATCAGTAGCCCAAAATCCATAACATGCACCCAAAACTATTCCAGAAGCAAAATCTTTGTTGTCCAGTGATATTAAGAAGAATATCACTTCAACACTGAAGAGAGAATGATAACTAACAAGATGAAGTCCAGACCAATCAAGGGGTGCATGGGTTTGAATCCTTCCAAAGCAACTAATAGGCAATAAATTTAAAATCCAATAATTCATTAAAGCAGGAACTTCCCATAACTCCTTATGGCATAAAAGGTGGCTGTTTGGTCCATCGAGTCTCTGCTGTTCCCAGCAGTCCTATTTCCCCCAATTTATTTGCCTTCTAACCTATTCTTTCTCACGCATGACCATTAACACTCCCCCCCCACACCTAGGGCCTGTTCCTATGCCATATTCTATGTTCTATATGTAATAGACTGAGTGGCCTCTGTCTATAGAAGTCTACTTTTTAAAAATTTGGATTCAGTTTTTGTTACTGTTGCTGACCTGTGTTAGAGCTGATAAACACAAATATTTCTTAAAGTGGGTGCAATGTCCCTTTATCCATTCAAAGGATGTGGGCTTCATGGGCTCAGCCAGCATTTAATTGCCCCTCCATAATTATCCTGGGGAAGGTGGTGGAGAGCTGCCATCTTGAATGATACAAGTCCCTGAAATACAGGTATTGAGGGGAAGCTTCAGGATTTTGACCCAGCAACAGTGTAGGAATGGCAATATGCACAATCTCCAAGTCAGTATGGTGTGTGGCTTGGAGGGAACTTTCAGGTAAAGGTGATTGTTTTGCTGGCCTTGTCCTTCCCACCTGTTAGTGGTGATGCGTTTGGAAGAGTATCATAAGCACAAGAAATTCTGCAGATGTTGGAAATCCAAAGTAAACACACAACATGCTGGAGGAACTCAACAGGTCAGGCAGCCTCTGTGGAGAGGAATAAAGAGTCAGCGTTTTGGGTTGAGGGGAAATGAGTCAGGTTGAGAAGGTGGGAGGAAGGGAAGGAGGACGAGTTAGAAGGTGATAGGGGAAGAAGGTGAGATGCTGGGAAGTGATTGCTGGAAAAGTTAAAGGGCTGAAGAAGAAGGAATATGATAGAAGAGAGTGGACCATGGGAAAAAGGAAAGGCAGAGGAGCACCGGGGGGAGGGGGAGGGGGTGGGAAGGTGAGAAGAAAAGGGGTAAGAGGGAGCCAGAATGGGGAATGGAAAAGGGGAGAAGGGAGAGGGGTGACATGACTATAAGCTGGAGAAATCGGTGTTCATGCCATCAGGTTGGAGGCCACCAACTCTTTATTCCTTTCTGTAGATGCTGCCTGATCTGCAGAGATCTGCCAACATTTTGTGTGTATGTTGTGTAGGGAGATGGTGAATTAGTGCAGTGTGCCCTGTAGATAGTATAAACCAGGGATTCCCAACCTAGTGTCTATGGACCCCTTGCTTAATGGTATTGGTCCATGGGATAAAAAAGGTTGTGAACCCTTGGTATAAACTGCTACCACTGTACCTGTGCATCTGTAGTGAGTGAGTGTTTAGTCTGGTGAATGAGGTCCAGTAACCCATTAAAAGACCAGAAAGGGACAATAAATAAATATTACAAACAGAAGGAATAGTGCCACAGTGTTCATGGACTGTTCAGAAATCTGACGGCAGAGGGGAAGAACCTGTTCCTGAATTGTTGAGTGTGGGTCACCTCTTCCCCAGTGGTAATAAGAAGTGGGAACGTCTCGGAAGGTGAGGGTCCTTAGTGATAGATGTTGCCTCTTTGAGGCATCTCCTCTTGAAGATGTCCTTGATGGTTGGGAGGCTTGTGCCTGTGATGGAGCTGTGTGAGCCTACAACCTTTCCTGCAATCTCTGTGACCCTCGGCATTGGACCCTCCATGCCATGTGATGAAGCAACCGCTCAGTCAGATGTGTTGATTAAATTTTTATTCCCATCAGGTGATTGCGGGTGGACACTACGATGTAGATTACTTCATTGAAGACCCCAAAGGGCAAGTGGTCTACAGAAAACACAGGATGCACCAAGAGCACTTCAAAGAAAAGGCAGAGCTGTCAGGCACCTACAAGTTCTGCTTTGGCAACCAGTTCTCCAGCTTCACCCACAAGAAGATTTATTTCCACCTTCAGATAGGCAAGAGACCTCCTGTGGTCTCTGGTGACTCCAGAAAACCTACCGCTCTTACCCAGGTTAGCTGACGGTGACCAGGCTTGTGAACGTCTGCTTACTTCACCTACAACAGGATCTGTAGATGGCTAGTCAGATGGCTTTGAAAGTTTGCAGGATGTGGTGTTGTGGATATACTGACTCTCCAGTTGTGAGTTCAAGTCCAATCCAGAGATGGGAAAACCGGTGTACAGGGTAGTGCTCCAATGCAGTAGTGAGGGATGGTTGGACTAACAATAATACTAGCATCTGGATAAGGTGTTAAAGTCATAGGACATTACACCATAAAAACAGGCCCCTCACCCCATCTAGTCCATGCTGGACTATTATTCTTCCTAGTCCCATCAGCCTGCACCCAGACCTTAGACCTCTATATCCTTCCCATCCATGTAACTATCCAAATTTCTCATAAGTGTTGAAATCCAACCATATGTCCACCAGTTCCACTGACAGCTCATTCCACAGCCTCACCACTTTCTGAGTGTAGTAGTTCCCCCTCATGTTTCCCTTAAACATTTCACCTTTCACCCTTAACCCATGACCTGTAGTTGTAGTCTCACCTAACCTCAGTGGAAGAACCCTGCTTGCATTTACCCTATGGAGACCCCTCATAATTTTGTATACCTCTGTCAAACTTCCCCTCAATCACCTGTGAAATGTTTGATTTTATTTACTTAAGTGAACATTTAAAAAAGCCTGCAGCAGTACTTCTAAGAACAGGGGAGCTATTTATCCTTTGGTTAACATGGCTATAAGATTTTTAAAAATTTGATGAAAAATTCTTGCCTGAAATGTTAACTGTTTTTTTCTGTTACAGATGCTGCCTGACCAGCTGAGTGTTTTGACATCTTCTGTTTCTATTACAGCTGAAATCTCACACTCAGTGGCCACTTTATTAGGTTCACCCTTACACTTTGTTAATACAAATATCTGATCAGCGAGCCATGTGGCAGCAGCTCAATGCATAAAAGCATGCAGACGTGGTCAAGAGGTTCGGTAGTTTTTCAAACCAAATGTCAGACTGTATCTAAGTGACTTTAAACGTGGGATAATTAATGGTGCCAGATGGGATGGTTTGAATATCTCAGAAATTGTAGGTCTCCTGGGATTTTCACGCACAAGTCTCTAGAGTTTACAGAGAATGGTGTGAAATATGAAAAAGAAACATCCAGTGAGTGGCAATTCTCTGGGCAAAAACATCTGGTTAACGAGAGAGATCAGAGGAGGATGGCCAGACTAGTTGAAGGTGATAGTAACTCACATCACCACATGTTACAACATTGGTTTGCAGAACAACATCTTTGAACATACGACCTGTCAAACCTTGAAATGGATGCACTACAGCAGCAGAAGACCATGAACTGGAGGTACCTAATAAAGTGGACACTAAGTGTAGATGTTTTATGATGCTTCCAGTATACAAACTCTTCTGCAATGTTTTCTACGTTACAGCCATATCTGTACTTCGAGGAAGTACTTTCTTGTTTGTGTGCTGATTTGGGATATTCTGAGAGTTAAAAATTCAGTACATTAGTGCAAGAATTCCTTTTAGTCTTCTGGAAATTTTTTTTAACATTGTGGCTAAAAAATGTTGTATGTGAAAAAAGGATGTGCAGGGACACGGTAAATGAAACACGGTGATGCTGAGATATGTCCTAGGATGTGCTGGGAATCGTCAGTGATGTAACTGGGGACATCAGTTGTTTCAGATCTTTCAACACCCTTGCACACGTGACCCAGCCAGGGATGATCATGCTCCGGCTTGTATCCCAGAAGCATGGTCCACAGGTCACAATTCTTAATCCATAGCCATCTGGAGGCTCCCTCAGCAGCCTCTGTGGCAGCTCTTTTCTTTGCAGACCCAGCAATGCCAAGGAGAGATTAGGTTCCGCAGTGCGAGCCTCCAGCATAACCTCTACACCCCACCTCTATAGGCTCCACCCCTGTCCCTGGCACTGCTCTACCAGCAAGAAGGTAAGTTATACGGAGTGTAACTTACTCCGTATAGTAAGTTATATCACTATATCACCATATCATTCCGGCTTCTACCGCTCACACATACACAATCACACAGTTCGGATACTGGTGTGTGTGTGTGTGTGTGTGTGTGTGTGTGTGTGTGTGTGTGTGTGTGTGTGTGTGTGTGTGTGTGTGTGTGTGTGTGTGTGTGTGTGTGTGTGTGTGTGTGTGTGTGTGTGTGTGTGTGTGTGTGTGTGTGTGTGATTAGGGCTCATTTGCAAGGCGGCTGGAGGATAAGAAGGAATGAAGTTTTGATGCAGCTTTACAGGAAATTGCTGGAATCCCAGTTGGAGTACTGAATGCAGTTTTAAAAATGGCTGAAAATAAAGATTAGTTTTATTTGTCGCATGTATATCGCAACATTGAAACACACAGTGAAATGCATTGTTTTGTATCAATGCCAAGAGTCCCACAGCCCACAAGCATTGCCACGCTTCTGGTGGCAACATAACACGCCCACAACTTACTAACAAGGACCTGTACATCTTTGAACTGTTGGAGGAAACCAGAGTATCCAAAGGAAAGTTGAGGGGAGAACATACTATCTCCTTACAGATAGTATCAGGAATTGAACTCCAATGACAATCACTAGTGCAGTAAAGCATTATGCTAACCACTATGCTACTGTAAGAAGAATTAGTTCTACCCAATCCCAACTTAAGCACCCAATTTCTTGGTGTTCACCTGATGGAGAATCTCACCTGGTCCCTCAACACCAGCTCCATAGCAAAGAAAGCCCAGCAGCGTCTCTACTTTCTGCGAAGGCTGAGGAAAGTCCATCTTCCACCCCCCCCCCCCCCCCCCCATCCTCATCACATTCTACAGGGGTTGTACTGAGAGCATCCTGAGCAGCTGCATCACTGCCTGGTTTGGAAATTGCACCATTTCGGACCCTGCAGCGGATAGTGAGGTTAGCTGAGAAGATCATCGGGGTCTCTCTTCCCGCCATCATGGACATTTACACTACACGCTGCATCTGCAAAGGAAACAGCATTATGAAGGACCCCATGCACCCCTCATACGATCTCTTCTCCCTCCTGCCATCTGGGAAAAGGCTCCAAAGCATTCGGGCTCTCACAACCAGACTATGTAACAGTTTCTTCCCCCAAGCTATCAGACTTCTCAATACCCGAAGCCTGGACTGACATCTTGCCCTATTGTCCTGTTTATTATTTATTGTAATGCCTGCACTGTTTTTGTGCACTTTATGCAGTCCTGTGTAGGTCTGTAGTCTAGTATAGCTTTCTCTGTGTTGTTTTTTTTTTTACGTAGTTCAGTCTAGTTTTTGTACTGTGTCATTTAACACCATGGTCCTGAAAAACGTTGTCTCATTTTTACTATGTACTGTACCAGCAGTTATGGTTGAAATGACAATAAAAGTGACTTGACTTGACAAGATCAACGACTGATCATAACTAACAAGGATTCTCAACCTGGGGTCCATGGCATAAAAAAGGTTGGGAACTCCTGGCCTAGCATGAATCTGATAGCCCATTGGTTGGAACTCATTGTGATCCTTTCTTCTTCCCTCTTTAGCTGGAGTCTTCCTGTACCGCAGTCTATTATTCTCTGAGTCGCATAGCTGTCCTGCAGTCACTACAACGCGCACAGGCACTGATCGACTGGCTGCATGCAGATAGTATCAACACCCAAGTCCTGTACTGGGCAGTGAGCCAGACCGTCAGCATTCTCCTGGTTATGACTGCACAGGTGGTTATCCTGAAGAGGTTCTTCACTGAGAAAAGGGCCAGTGTGTGCGCAGCTGGTGCTAGATTCTAGCACCACCTATCCATTGACTGCTGTGCCCTCATTAATTGCCTGAGCTGTTCCAGGGCAGCGCAGTTATTGTGTAATGACAAAGATTAATGAAGAAAAGATATTATTTTTATTTGTCACATGTACATCGAAACATCCAGTTTGCATAAATGGCATATTTCACTGTATGTTTTGATGTTCAAAGTACATTTATTATCAAGTTATGTGCACCATATACAACCTTGAGATTTGTCTACTTTCAAGCCCTCACAAAACAACGAAACGACATAGAATTAATGAAAAATCCCACACAGCAAAGACCAACAAACATCCAAAGTGCAAAAAAGAGCAAATTGTGCAAGCAGTAAAAAAGTAAACAAGTAACGCACAGAGCATGAACTGCAGACTCCCGGAAAGTGAGTTCACAGTCACGGAGGCGAGTGTGCTCGCCCAGGGGTTCAACGACTGCGCAGTCAAGAACATAATTCAGTGCAGAGGCAAGTGAAGTGGGTCCAGAAGCCCCACGCAGCAGGGCAGCAATTACTTCCGAACTTGGTAGTGTGGACCCAAGACTCCAGCGCCTTCCCACCCAATGCCGGTGGAGTTTGTGGTGGGGGGGGGTGCTCTATGCTAAGAGATCTCACTTGCAAAGTGAAGTGACCATGAGACGTTCTCATCTGTATCAGCCAAATGGTAGACATTGTATTGTGTTAATCGGCCTGCGTCAAAGCAGACAGCACGGTCTCTGTTACTTTGCACCTCTGTGACAGAGTTCGAGCCAGCAGAGCAGACCGATGCTGTCACTTAGCACATCAAACGTGCTCACAGGTGTGGATGGTGATCCTGAGGCTGATGGTGGGGATATTAGGGGCGGCATGGTAGCATAGTGGTTAGCTCAACACTTTACAGTACCGGTGATCCGGGTTCAATTCCCACCACCGCCTATAAGGAGTTTCTACGTTCTTCACATGTGTTTCCTCTGGGTGCTCTGGTTTCCTCCCACAGTCCAAAATGTGATTGGTCGTTATAAATAGCCCCGTGATTAGGCCAGGGTTAAATCAGAAGTTGCTGGGCAGTGCAGCTCGAAGAGCCAGAAAGGCCTGCACTGCGCAGTATCTCAATAAAGTAAAATAGAAGTATTTGAGTACTCAGATTCATTCCAGACACCATTAACTTTGAGTGTCTGGGATTTCTGTCCCCAGAAGCTTTTAGACCATCTGTGTGAATCTTTGTCCCAGCAAATGTGTTTGATGTATACAAGATATTAAGAGGAATAGATAGAGTGGACAGCCAGCGCCTCTTCCCCAGGGCACCACTGCTCAATACAAGAGGACATGGCTTTAAGGTAAGGGGAGGGAAGTTCAAGGGTGATATTAGAGGAAGGTTTTTTACTCAGAGAGTGGTTGGTGCGTGGAATGCACTGCCTGAGTCAGTGGTGGAGGCAGATACACTAGTGAAGTTTAGGTACTACTGGACAGGTATATGGAGGAATTTAAGGTGGGCGGTTATATGGGAGGCATGGTTTAAGGGTCAGCACACCATTGTGGGCCAAAGGGCCTGTACTGTGCTGTACTATTCTATGTTCTATTCAGATATGTCTCCCACTGCAGATATGTAATTCAGAGGAAGCACTGTCAACCCAAGGTATTGAAGTCAACAATGTCGTTGTAACTATTGAAATTGTATAGACTTAGCTATAGTTACCTTTGATCTTAAGGGTACACAATGGGATGTACTTTGAGTTTGGGAGACTCTGTTGAGATGGTCTCCAGTAGAATACCTGATTCTTTTAATGAATAAAGACCACTATATCACTGGCTTCAGTCACCCAGATCCCAGTCACAACAGTCAGTAGCCTTCCAAGTATCTCTGTCTCTGATCTTAAGACCCTCCTTAATATCTATCTCTTTGACAAAGGCTTTTGTCCCCAGCCATGATATCTCCTTTAGTAGAAACTGAAGTATTTGGGTCACACCGCATTTGTGGAGTGGTTGCAGTATTTTCCATTTTTATTTCAGCTTTATAGCACCTGCAGTATTTTGCTCTACAGTTAAAATAGTCCGAATCTGGGTTGCTGTTAATCTTTGCCAACTTACATGAAGTGTCCTAAATTGTCCTTGTTACATTAAAAACCATAAGACATAGGAGCAGAATTAGGCCATTCAGCCCATTGAGTCTGCTCTGCAATTCCATCATGGCTGATTCATCATCCCTCTCAAACCCATTCTCCTGCCTTCCCACCATAACCTTTGACATTCTTACCCATCAGCCTCTGTTTTAAATATACCCAGTGTCTTGGCCATCACAGCCATATGTGGCAATGAATTCTACTGATTTGCCACCCTCTGACTAAAGAAATACCTTCTTGTCTCTGTTCCAAAGGGACTTCCTTCTATTCTGAGGCTGTGCCCTCTGGTGCTAAACTCCCGCACTATAGGAAACATCTATAAAGGCTTTTAGGGTCAATGTCCCACACAACACTAAAGGGGTCAGGAGCTGAGGAGTGCTGGGCCTGGGGTTGGTGGATTAAAACCAGTGGATTTGACCCATACAATATGGAAAAAAAACCCTTGACCCAATGAATCTATGCCTGCCAAGATGTCTATCTTAGCCAGTCCAATCTTTCTGCATTTGGCCCATATTCTACTAAATCTAAGGGAAGCACAGCAACATTGCAGTTAGTACAGGAGTTGGAATGTTATGTTGAAGTTGTACAAGATGTTAGTGAGGCCTAATTTGGAGGATTGTGTGCAGTTTTAGTCACCCATCTACAGGAAAGATGTAAACAATGTTGAAAGAGTACAGAGAAAATTTACAAGGATATTGCCAGGTCTGGAGTACCCGAGTTATAAGGAAAAATTGACAAGAATAGGACTTTATTCCTTGGAGAGTAGAAGATTGAGAGATTTGATGGAAGCATCCAAAATTATGAGGGGTATATAGGAAGAGTGAATACAAGCAGGTTATTTTCCACTGGGGTTGGGTGGGACTACAATTAGAGGTCATGGGTAAAGGGGGAAAGGTGAAATTTTAGTGTGAACATGAGGGGAAGCTTCTTCACTCGGAGTGTCATGAAAGTGGAACGAGCTACCAGCACAAGTGGTGCGTGCAAGCTCGATCTCAACATTTAAAAGAAGTTTGGATAAGTTACATAGATGGTAGGGGGATGGAAAGCTATGGTCCCTTTGCAGGTTGTTGAGAGTTGGCAGATTAATTGGTTTGGCATGGACTAGATAGGCCTACCGTCCTGCTTCTGTGTTGTACTTTCCTATCACTCTATGACTAACACAGCATGGTATCTGTAAAAAGGGGAATCAATTCTTGCCACTGTGTGTAAGGAGCTTGTACACTCTCTGTGTGACTGGATGGGTTTCCTTGGGTCCTGCAGTTTCCTCCCACATCTCAAAGTTGTGTGGTTAAGGTTAGTAAGTTGTAGGCATGCAAAGTTGATGTTGGAAGCATGATGACACGTGTGTGCTGACTAGTACAATCCTTGCTGATTTCATTTGACCAAACGATGCTTTTTACTCTATGTTTTGATGTACATAGGCCAAATAAAGGTAATCTTCCTTTGTTATTTTAAATCTTTCCTCGTGTACCTCATTTACCAGTCCAAGTTCCCCATAAATGTTGTTATTGTACCTCCCTCAGCCACTTCCTGTGGCAAATCGTCCCATAAACTGGACATCCTCTAGGTGAAAGGGTTGCCCCTTAGGCCCTCGTTAAATCACTTGCTTTTCACCTTAAACCTACGCCCTCCGGTCCTAATTCCCCAACCCCAGAAAAAAGACTGTATACATTTGCGCTGTCTATGCCCCCTCATGATTATAGACAGCATTTTTAGATTAGAAAAAGCAGAATCTCCCGGTAGCAACCAAATTCAATTCTACTTTCCATTCCTGTTCTGACATGTAAGTCCATGGCCTCCTCTTCTGCCATGATGAAGCCAAACTCAGACTGGAGGAACAACATCTTATATTGCATCTGGATAGCCTCCAACCTGAAGGCATGAACATCGATTTCTGAACTTCTGGTATTGGTACACCCTCCTCTCCTTCACCATTCCCCATTCCTGTTTCCCTCTCTCACCTTATTTCCTAACCTGCCCACCACCTCCTTCTGTTGCTCCTTGACCTTCCCCTTCTTCAATGGACATTTATACTCTCCTGTCAGACTCCCCCTCCTCCAGCCCTTTTATTTCTTTCACCAATCAACTTCCGAGCTCTTTACTTCACATCCTCTGCCTCTCCTGGTTTCACCTATCTCCAACCACCTTGTTCGTCCTCCCCTTCCTCCACCTTCTTACTCTGACTTCTCTTTCCAGTCCTGATGAAGGGTCTCGGCCAGAAACGTCAGCTGTTTACTCTTTTCCATAGATGCTGCCTGGACTGCTGAGGTCCTCCAGCATTTTGTGTGTGTTGCTCTGGATTTCCAGCATCTACGTATTTTCTCTTGTTTGCAACACTATTAGATCACTCCTCATTATCTTCCGCTCCACAGAACAAAGTACCAGACTCCTCAACCTCTCCCTATAACTCAGTCCCTCAAATCTTGGCAATATCTTCACAAGCCTTTGCTGCTCTTGTTCAGGCTTCAGTGGCAGGGTGACCAAAACGGAATGCTCCAGATGTGACCTTACCAACAGCAGTGATAACTATAAAGCCAACACTAGACCAGACTACACTCTGAGGGTTGAGCAATGGAAGAGAGATCACAGCTCTTTCAATTTAAATATTTATGTTTCACTAAACTTGGCCAAATTGGCATAACTTCTTGGCAAGTGGTATCACATGAAATTTGGAGGCACATTCAACGAGATTTGGGCAAGATCAGTACGTCTTGTTCTTACGTGACACCAGTGAAAGTTTGGCCTTGAGCCATTTGGACAGGGCAGCCTCTGCGGAGACCAAAGGCAGCAAGAATAACTGACTTGATGTTTGTATGAAGTAGTCTATGCTCCTTCACTGCCTTTTCTCAGCAACCTGACAGACACAGGTAGAGACAGCAATAGCTAATCGATGGTGCCAATTTGCAGCAAAGAGGTTTGAGTTAGCTTAGCCAGAGATACCCCATTTCCCCTGCTCTCCTGCAGAGTGGTAACTACCCACTCACCTTTGGACATGTCCAGTACCTGTCTAAGGAATCTCCAGGTGGGATCACGCCAGTGAAGGATGATCAGTACAGTCTCAACATTATCATGAACTGCATTTTGGATGCGGTTGGTTTTTGATTGGTAAAGGGAGTTATGGGTAGCGGTGCGAAGACATGCCTCTACCAAAGGAGGTGTAAGGCACTCCTCCCCTCTACTAGCCAGCAGGACACCCTTGAGCAAGGTGTAGCAACTGCTTAACCCCACCCACCCCGATCAGGGTCGCGTGAAGCCATGGGAGCAGGTAGTGGAGGGTCGTATGAGCAGCTGGTGCTTATCAGTCCAGGTTTGTGTGACCACTGACTCCAGGAGAAAAACCCTGAACAGTATTGATAATGGCTAGGGTTACCCATCTTGTAAAGATATTGCCTATAAGAAGGCAATGGCAAACAACTTCTGAAAAATTTGTCAAGAATAATCACGGTCTTATCACCCATGTCACCCTTATGACATGATCACCCGTGTCACATGACACCAACTATGCCGTAAAACTCTGTGAATCTTGATTATGACACATATTTTAAATCCTTTTTTTCTGTCTCATTTTTAATTGCTTCCACATTCCTGTTTATTTGTCTTGCTTATGGAATGCTTGCTTTTATTATTTGAGGGTTTGAGTTCAAAAGTCAAGAGATTATGTTGCAACTTTATAAAACTCTGGTCAGGCCACATCTAGAGGATTGCATAACGTTCTGGCCACCCCACTATAGGACGCTGAGGCTTTGGAGAGGGTGCAGAAAAGTTTTACCAGGATGCTGCCTGGTTTAGAGGGTGTGTGCTATCATGAGAAGCTGGACAAACTTGGGTTGTTTTCTCTGGAGCAGCAGAGGCTGAGGGGAGATCTGAGAGAGGTTTATAAGATTATGAGAAGCATAGATAGAGTAGACAGAGAGTATCTGTTTCCCAAAGTAGAAGTGTCTAATACAGAAGGGCATGCATTGAGGGTGAGAGAGGGTAGGTTCAAAGGGGATGTGGGGGTAAGTTTTTTTACTTAGATTGGTGGATGCCTGGAATGTGCTGTCCGGTATCATGGTAGAGGCAAATACTGGTTGGCAGATAGAAAGCAAAGGATAGCGGTGAATGGGTGTTTCTCGGAATGGCAGGTGGTGACTAGTGGGGTGCCACAGGGTTCGGTATTGGGACCACAGCTGTTTACAATTTACGTCAACGATTTAGATGAAGGCATTGAGGATAACATCAGCAAATTTGCTGATGATACTAAGCTGGGTGGCAGAGTGACATGTGATGAGGATGTTAGGAGAATTCAGGGTGACTTGGATAGGCTGGGTGAGTGGGCAGATACTTGGCAGATGATGTTTAATGTGAATAAGTGTGAGGTTATCCACCTTGGAGTAAGAACAGGAAGGCAGATTATTATCTGAACGGTGTAGAGTTAGGTAAGGGAGAAATACAAAGAGATCTAGGAGTCCTTGTTCATCAGTCACTGAAGGTGAATGAGCAAGTGCAGCAGGCAGTGAAGAAGGCTAATGGAATGTTGGCCTTTATTACAAAGGGAATTGAGTACAAGAGCAAGGAAATCCTCTTACATTTGTACAGAGCCCTGGTGAGACCACACCTGGAGTATTGTGTACAATTTTGGTCTCCAGGGTTAAGGAAGGACATCCTGGCTGTAGAGGAAGTGCAGCGTAGATTCACGAGGTTAATTCCTGGGATGTCTGGACTGTCTTACGCAGAGAGGTTAGAGAGACTGGGCTTGTACACGCTGGAATTAAGGAGATTGAGAGGGGATCTGATTGCAACATATAAGATTATTAAGGGATTGGACAAGATAGAGGCAGGAAATATGTTCCAGATGCTGGGAGAGTCCAGTACCAGAGGGCATGGTTTGAGAATAAGGGGTAGGTCATTTAGGACAGAGTTAAGGAAAAACTTCTTCTCCCAGAGAGTTGTGGGGGTCTGGAATGCACTGCCTCGGAAGGTAGTGGAGGCCAATTCTCTGGATGCTTTCAAGAAGGAGCTAGATAGGTATCTTATGGATAGGGGAATCAAGGGATATGGGGACAAGGCAGGAACCGGGTATTGATAGTAGTTGATCAGCCATGATCTCAAAATGGCGGTGCAGGCTCGAAGGGCCAAATGGTCTACTTCTGCACCTATTGTCTATTGTCTACATTAGAGGTTTTTAAGAAACATTTAGATTGGCACATGGATATGAGGAAGATGTAGGGATATGGACATTGTGTAGGTAAGAGGGATTCGTTTTTGGGTATGTTTGATTTACTCTTCAACTGGTTTGGCACGACACTGTGGGTGATGCACTATCAATTACTCCAAAAGACTGGAAGTAGAGTAAATACTGAGGGGCTTTTATTAGCAGCAAAATGGATCCACGGCCATACTGTATGTCTGTCTTGGACAGTGGGAGGAGCAGTGACACAATCGCCTTTATTCAGGGGTCTGTGGGAGGAGCCACAGGAGCAGTCAGCAGAGGGGCATGTCCAGACAGATATACATGGTTTACCACAGTGGGTCAAAGGGCCTCTTCCTGTGCAGTGTTGTTCTATGTTCCATGAACTCATGGTCTACCTTTCAGTTAATCTTTAGTCTTCTCCACTGATGTCTAATCTGATGCACCAGTTTTGGATTGGCAGTGGGCCCTTAAAAATTACACATTGTGTGTAGAATACATCTTTATGAGGTAGAATGAGATGAACTATAGTGCTACCTTCATCTTGATACACTCAGAATAAAGCAATTTTGTATCGGTTGAGTGTTCAGTGAAGTTCCTACCCTCTGATGTTTGATGGTGTCTGGGTGCAGTTCCTGTACCCTCCAGTGGATGGTGCTAGCTATTCATTCAGTTAGCAGCCTGGAATCGTCCCCTGAAGATTCTTCATTGTTGGACTATTAACTCAAACGTGATTTTGTAGTCATACAGCTCAAAAATAGTCCTTTAGCTGACGGAGTCCGCAAGGACTATCACACATCCATTCACACTAATTGAGTTTTATGCTCCCCACATTCCCATCAAAGAAAATGCTGGAGGAACTCAGCTGGTCAGGCAGCATCTATGGAGAGGATCAAAGAGTCCCTTCATTCCCCCTTTCTGCTCTGTTTCGTCCTGATGAAGGGTCTTGGCCTGAAATGTCATAGAGGATGCCTGACCTGCTAAGTTCCTCCAACATTTTGTGTACGTTACTCTGAATTTCCAGCATCTGCAGAATCTCTTGTGTTTATGGAATCCAACAAGAACTCTAGTCAAAAGATGCATTAAAACCCCAATGAATCAATGTACTACAGGTGTATAGTTGTGTGACAGCCCACCAGACAGTCTATAGCAGGGGTTCCCAACCTGGGGTCCACTGACCCTTTGCTTAATAGTATTGGTCCATGGCATAAAAAAGATTGGGAACCCCGGGTCTATAGGGTCTTGCCACTCCAGGATCAATTATCTGATCACCCTGGACAATCATAGGCTCCCAACAAATGTCCCAAATCCCTGAGATGATGAAAGTGGGAGTGAACTGTACCAGATCGATCGTGAGAATGCGGCAAGTGTGCGTGAGGCTGACTGATTGTGCAGTGAATTGATTGGGCCTCCTACGTGTGGAAGGCTTTCTCTTTTTTGCCTGGGCTTTCAAGTGTGTATGCTTTTGTCTCTGTGGACCTGGCTCATCGCTTCCATACTGTAAGTTGCCCAATGTTGCTGGCATGACTCGGTAAAAATGTTTCATTATACTACCCTACTGTCAATTTTGCTCCGTGCCTACGTAACAGGGAATGGAAGGATACATATCCCAAATTTGGTTCCTTCACCTTTGGAAAAAAGACCAAGTGAAAAGCCCATTGTTGTTTGTCATCCATGATAATGATGGTATGGTAAACTGGGCCAGCAAATTTGCAGTGACACCAAGATTGTCGGAGTTCCAGACAATGAGGAAAGCGATCAAGCCTTGCAGTTGGATCTGGACCAGGCAGTAAAATGGGCTGAAATGACAATAAAAAGTGAAGCAATGGGTGACTCCTTGCATTACCAGCAGCCCAATACTCTAGGGGGCCACACAGGTCAAAAGGCCATTGGTATGGTGAGTCCTTGCTCTGAACTTCAGGAAAGAACAAATAGTTTGTGATATTGGGAAAAGTGAGGGAAAAAAATGAACTTTGTGAACTTGGCTTACAGCAGACATAATTACTTGTTTATTTGGCATACAAAAATCAGAATTCCTATTTTGGTGTTATTTTATTCATTAATATCTGTCACGTCCTTCAAATCGGTCTATGATCGCCACCTTGAGGCCCTTGGTGAGTTGAAGCTCCCAAATGCTCTCTACAAGTTTGAAGAGCTCCATCGCTGCATTTGCATCTTCCACAGACGAGTGTCCTCTGCAGCTGTTCTGTTGAAGGAAAGGAGGAACCAGTCAGGAACATGGTGTTGGAAAAGTCAGAGACACGTTGTAAAAACATAGAAGTAAGGGGACTAGCAAACGATTTGGCCCCAGAGCAGGTTTCACTATCCAGGTTATGCTCTCTTCTCACTGCAGCCTTCGAGAAGGAGGTACCCAGGTCCCACACCAGCAGGTTCAGGAACAGCTATTACCCTTCAACCATCAGGCTCCTGAACCAGTGTGGATAACTTCACTCACCTCAACACTGAACTGACTCCACAACATATGGACTCTCTTTCAAAGACTCTACAATTTATGTTCTCACTATTATCTATTTATTATTATAATTATTTTGTTTATTTTTGTATTTGGGCACTATGCCATCTTTTGCACCTTGGTTGTCTGCCTTTGTGTGTATTTTATCGTTGATTCCATTGTGTTTCTTTGTATCTACTGTGAATTTTGAACTTTGAACCGTTTAATATAATTATGGCAGACCATCCAAAATCAACATTTTTTCACTTTAATCTTTTCCGTCGGCTTTTGCCTATCACTCACCTGCCTCAGTCTTCCACCTCCCACCACCTGGATCACCATCCTTCACCCCCTCCTCGCTCCACCAAACACCTACTTGCCCTCTCCCCCATTCCACTTTATAATGCCCATCTCCCCTCTCCACTCTCAGCCCAGAGGCACGGTCTCAACCACAGGCACTGATTGACCAGCTGACAGCTGAGATACTCCAGCAGATTCTTTGTTACTTTGATACCTTGTTGATTTCTCACCATATCCTTTGATTTCTCTCGCCCCCTACAATAATATCAAATTTTGAGATAGAGAATTTCATAAATTCTCTATCCCCTGGGAGAAGACATTTCTCTGTTCTACGCAACACACACAATGCTGGAGGAACTCAGCAGGACAGGCAGTATCAATGGAAAAGAGTGAACAGTTGAGGTTTTGGGTCGCGACCCTTCATCAGGGTATTCTTTATCGAATACAGCTCAGCATTTAACACCATCATCCCCTCAAAACTAATCAATAAACTTCAAGACCTGAGACTCAATACGCCCTTTTTCAATTGGATCTTGGATTTCCTCACATGTAGAGCCCAGTCAGTTTGGATTGGAAAAAACATTTCCTCCACAATCTCCATCAGCACAGGAGCTCCACTGGGATATGTGCTTTGCCCCCTGCTCTACTCGCTTCACACCTTTGACTGTGTGGCTAAGTACAGTTCCAACACTATATACAAGTTTGTTGATGACACCACTGATGTGGGCTGTATCAAAGGGGGTGATGAATCAGCATACAAGAGGGAAACTGAAAATTTGGCTGAGTGGTGTAATAACAACAGCCTCTCACTCAATGTCAATAAGACCATGGAACTGATTGTAGACTTCAGGAGAGGGAAACCAGCGATCCAAGAGCCAGTAATCATCAAAGGATCCGAGGTGGACAGGGCCAGTAACTTTAAATTCCTGAATGTCACTACCTCAGTGGATCTGGCCTGGACCTATCATATAATTATAATTGCGAAGAAAGCACGACAGCACCTCTACTTCTACAGGAGTCTGTGAGAGTTTGGCACGTCATCAAAAACCTTGGCAAACTTCTACAGACGTGTGATTGGAAGTGTATTGACTTGTTGCATTACAGCCTGGTTTGGGAACACCAATGCCTTTGAGCGGAAAATCCTTCAAAAGTTTATGGATTCGGCCCAGTGCATCACGGGAAAACCCTCCAAACCATTGAGCACATTGACATGAAATGTTGCCGTAGAAAAGCAGCGTCCATCACTGTGGTGAACTACATATACCTGTCTGGACACGCCCCCCCCTGCTGACTGCTCCTGTGGCTCCTCCCACTGACCGTGGCTCCTCCCACGTACCCCGGTATAAAGGCGATTGGAGACACAGCCCCGGCCTCAGTCTCCAGGATGTAGAGTGGTGGTCAATTGCTGCTTGTTCTTTCTTCCAGCCAAGAAAAGCCTATATCTCGCCTCACGTCTCCGAGAGTTATTGATGGTACATCAATCACCAAAGATCCTCACTACCCAGCCCAGGCTCTTTTCTTGCTGTGGCCATCAGGTAGGAGGTACAACTGCCTCAGGACTCACACCAGCAGGTTCAAGTTCGGTTACTACCCCTCAACTATCAGGCTCTTTGAACAAAAGGAGATAACTACACTCAGTTAAGGACCCTTTTATCTTGTTATTTCATGATTATTATTTATTGCTTTTTAAATATCTGCACTTGCACAGTTTGTTGTCCGTTGAACCTGTTTACAGTTACTGTTCTATAGATTTGACAAGTATGCCTGCAGAAAAAAGAATCTCAGGGTTGTATGTGGTGACATGTACGTACTCTGATAATAAACTTTACTTTGAATGTTGAACTTACTCCTTTATCCTTACACTGTGACTCCCTGGTCCTTAACTTTGTCTACCTGCCTTGCACCTCCTCTATAACTGCATTGATGTAATGAAATATGGTATGATCTGCCTGGCTAGTATGCAAAACAAAAGCTTTTCACTGTCTCGGAACATGCGATGATAAAAAACAATCCAAATCAGTCTTCATCATTAGGAACTCCTCCCTGCATCTAATTTACCCAGTCCTGGTCATAGTTTATATAAGATCCACTCTCGTTTTTCGAAACTCTCCTGAATAAAAGCTTGATGGTCGGTTCAGACGTTAAGGTCCAGCGTCCATGCAGCATGACGTTATGAGTTTGTTTACGCAATACGAAGACAGGTGGAGGGGCAGGTAGTGTTGAAGGAGCAGGGAGACTGCAGAGGAACATAGACAGATTAGGAGAATGGGCAAGCAAGTGGCAGATGGAATATAGTGCCAGGAATTGCATGGTCATGTATTTTGGAGGAAGAAATAAAAGCATAGGCTGTTTTAATTCAAAAATCCGAGTTGCAAAGGGTTCCCTAAAGGTTAATTTGGAGGTTGTGTTGGTAGTGAGAAGGCAAATGCAATGTGAGTATGCATTTGCAGAGGACTAGAATATAAAAGGGAGGATGTAAAGTTGATGCTTTATAACATATATGTCAAACTCAAGGCCCGCGGGCCAAATCCGGCCCGTGGTGGAATTATCTTTGGCCCGCGAGATAATATCTAATTACTATTAAAGCTGGCCCCAGTAATCGAAGCGCCTATGGCGTATGATATGGCTAATGCTGAGTTTATTCAGGTACCAGGTTTTCAGGGTTTTTAGTGTTTATTCGGCAGTCTTCTTCATAAGAAACGGAATTTGTAAAGTGAAACACTTTGTAGTTATAGCAGAGACTGAGACACATGAGAGCAGGCTGAAAAAACGGAGGCAACGAAAGCTGCGTTCGCACGCGTCCGACTGATCCGGCCCGCATGAAGCTTCATTTTGCTCAATCTGGCCCGTGACCTAAAATGAGTTTGACACCCCTGCTTTATAAGGTGTCACTTGGAGTATTGTGAGCAGTTCTGGGCCCCTTATCTAAGAAAGGATGTGCTGCCATTGGTTCAGAAGAGATTCACAAGAATGATTTCAGGAATGAAAAGGTTACCATATGAGGACCGACTGATGGCTCTGGGCCTGTACTCACTGGTATGCAGAAGGATGAGGGGAGATCTCATCAAAACCTAACAAAGATTGAAATGCCTCAGAATACGAGGACATCCCTTTAGAACAGAGATGATGAGGAATTTCCTTAGCTGGAGGGTAATAAATCAGTGGAATTCATTGCCACAGGCAGTTGTGGGCATCAAGTCATTGGGTAGATTTCAAGCAGAAGTTGATACATTCTTGATTGGTAAGGGTATCAAAGGTTACAGGGTGAAGATAGGAGAATGAGGTGGAGAGGGAAAATAAATCAGCCATGATCAAAAGGCAGATCAGACTTATTGGGCCGAATGGCCTAATCTGCATCTACATTGTGGTGTTATGAATTTGCAAGCAACTAGGTGGAAGTTACAGTGGCCGTCTAACCTTCATATCTTAGGATTGTGGGGAGGAAGTATTTAGAGGAACCCAGCTGGTTAAAGGAAGAACAGGCAAACCCCAGATTGACGGTAGCCGAGGTCATGATTAATTAGGTTATCAGAACTGTGAGGAAGTAGCTCTTCCGTTTGTGCCAGATGTGTGGCTATTGAGACATCCTGTGTAAAGGCCAGGATTCCATCATACGTCGGCGCTGTTGTAGAGCCAGAGTGACACAACATGGAAACCAGCCCCTTGGCCCAACTCGCCCAGGCCCACAAAGTCATCTCTTTGAGGTAATCCCATTCCCTCATGATCAGTTTGTATTGCTTTAAATCTTCCCTACTCATGTACCTACTCGTCATCATTAATGCCCCTTACCTAAGAGAGGGCATGTTGACATTGGAGAGGGTTCAAAGGAGGTTCACAAAAATGATTCGGGGATTGAATGGCTTATCATATGAGGAGCCTACAACTCATGTTCTCCTTATTTGTTACTTATGTATTATTATTAATATTATTTTGTATTTGCAGTTTGTTGTCTTCTGCACATTAGTTGTTTCTGTCTTTGGAATACAATGGATGGAATAGAAGGTGAAGCAATACAGAGGAAAAGAAGTTTCATGTGACTTTGCAAACCAACTCTGTACCTGTATTCTTTGCCCCAGCAGTTTCTGGCAGAGAACCTTTAACGAGGCACGTCTGTCGGTTTTCAGGTTTGCTCTTGCGATCAGTAACTTGCACGTTGAGGTGTCCCGTGTGGCGTAGTTTGAAATGTCCATTTTCAGTACGTAGAAGTCAGGCCTGGGATCGTGGCCCACGATAATCTTTCCTTTCAAAATCTTCAGAATCTGAATGGAAGCAGCAGAATGTTAGTGCAACAAACTTCCACTCCGAGTTTGCCTGACTTTTCCTCAGGATATCTCAAGCTGCTTTCAAAGTGTCAGAGCAGCCATTGATTTTTTTGCAAACACAAGGAAATCTGCAGATGCTGGAAATTCAAGCAACACACACAAAATGCTGGTGGAACACAGCAGGCCAGGCAGCATCTATAAGGAGAAGCACTGTCGACGTTTCGGGCTGAGACCCTTCGTTTCTTGCACATAGCAAGGTGGCACAGAGAGAAAACAATTGATTGTTGGTGTTGTCTGAAGGATGGGTGTCAGTCAAGCTATCTGGAAGCCCCCAGTATAATGTTAGTAAACACAGATATTAACTGTTCAGCCACAGATGCTGGCTAATTACTCTGAATTATGTTAAGTACGAATAACAGGAAAAGGATTGTCAGCCCAGCATTTAAGAACATAGAAACATCATAGCGCAGGAACAGGCCTTTCGGCCCACAGTGTTGTGCTGATCCAATTAAATTAGTAATCAAATGGCCATCCTAAATAATCCCCTCTGCATACACAATGTCCATACCCTTCCATTTCTCACACATTCATGTAAATGTCTATTGAAAGTCTCTGATGTATCTGCCGTACCAGGCAGTGCATTCCGACACCTATCACTGAGTATTTACATTTAATTACAACAAGGCTGATGTGTATTTCAGACTCCATTTATTTGGTTTGGATCCATTTCTTTTGATAACACTACCAAATAAAGATCTGTTTGATCAAACAAACATCGGACGGAATCAGATTACAGAGACACACGGCACTGCAGATTTTGGAATCTGGAGCAACACACACACTGTCGGGGGAAAATCATCACGTCAGGCAGTATCTATGGTGGGAAGTAGACAGTCGGCATTTTGGATCGACACCCTTCACTCTGGACTGAAACAAGATACAGCAGAGATGAGCCCAATCTGCCAAGAACCAATGACATCCCATGGAAAAGAGAATCCACTTTATCCAAAATCATTACTAATATCACTGAAATTTCAGAAATCTGTTCATATTTTACAGGGGAACTTTTACTGATGTTTTAGAAAGCTTTGATGCACTGGAAGCTAATAATTTGTCTGACAAATACTTTTCCAGTCTTGATGATGGGTCGCAGCCTGAAACGTTTACTCTTTATTCCTCTCCATAGATGCTGTCTAACCCGCGGAGATCCTCCAGCATTTTGTACATTACAAAAGGTTTTTTTTTTCCCCCTATCTGGCTTCACCTATCACCTGCCAGCTGGCACCCCTTCCCCTCGCTCACTCCCACCTTCCTATTCTGTCTCTTTCAATCTTCCTTTCCTGATCTGATATAGGATCTCAGCACAAAGCATCAACTCTACTCCTTTCCATAGACGTTGCCTGACCTGCTGAGTTCCTCCAGCATTTTGTGTGTCTTACTCTGGATTTCCAGCATCTGCAGAATCTCTCCTATTGATAATACCCTCTTGGTTTCGCTCCTCAAAAACCAGACTTGTCACTAAGATTCTTGAGCATCTAATTAATTCAGTTAAGTTTCTTGGTGAGTTATTAGTTGGGGTGGGGAGGAAGGGATGTGAGAAGAATAGACAGCCTCTCGTTTCAGTTCCGTCAAAGCATTCATGAAGTTGATTGGTTGACAACTGCTGAACACAACTGGCTTGACATCTCACGTTTGGACTGGGAAACAATGACTTCCAGTATGGCTATGCTTCAAGTCCCACTAAAGAGACGTGAGCACAAGATCTACACTGATCATTCTATAGCATTGCCAAGAGAATCCTGTATTCAAAGGGTTGAACCTTAGACTAGATTAATGAACACAAGTGTAAGGAGAACAAAATTATTGTTACGCTGGATCAGATGCAGCTTAAACAAAACCACAAAAGATAAAGAACAAATAATGATAATAAAACAACACACAATAAATATAAATACACAAGATAGCTTATATGCTTAGAGAGACTGTATGTCCATAAAGTGACCAAATGGCCTAAATCTTATGAAGTCATAATGGGTGCTACGTAAAAACTTCCATACAAGTAGTCCTTCACCAGATCTCTCAGTGAGATGTTAGACATATTCAAGGAAGGATTAATAAGAATGGTTATGTGGCTGATGAACTACAAGAATTATTACAAGGGGAAATTTACCTCTTCCCTGGCGATCTGATAAGGCACAGCTGTATCCATATCCGATGGGCGAATCCCACTCACGGGCGTCCTGTAATCTGTAATTGTCCCATCTGGTTTGATAAATTTGTCATAGATCACATTTCCATCATAATCTACGATGCTACAACGTGCCAGACCACTGTCACGGCCATTGCGGCCAAGTCCCACCATCTCACAGTCCATGGCAACATACCTGGAAGGATCTACCATTGTACAGCTTGTACTCAGTGTCCCTGCAACCGGTCCAATGTAGCAACAGCAACTTCCTCTTCACTCTCCTGTTTCCTCATTTGCTCGATCACCTTTATACCGAAACCTCGCCTGCTGGTGACAAGGCATAACCAGATTTCAACAGCTTTGTTTCACTTTCTGTTCAGTAAAGTATCATCAAGTCAACAACAGATATAATATACGCCCACATCTAATAGTATCCATGGTTACAATATTTTCTTATTTGCTTATTGTTTTTGTTGTGTTGGCTTGCCACTGCAATATCACATGAATACACCCCACCTTAAAAATACTTTTTGGCAGAGGTCGAATGCATATTCTGCTATCTAATTCCCCAGAAGTTGTTGATACACAAACCTGGGTCATCTGACAGGAAAAGATAGCTGTATGAATTTCTCTCTGTGTCAAAAAGATCAGTGACAGACTCCATACGTGTAAACACACTGTTATGCTCCAATTTACAGTGCAAATGCCAGAGATGGTTTAAAAAAAAGTTTGATTGTAACTTCCATTATATTTGAGTTTTTGAAGAACGTCTCACCTTACAAAGGAAGCATTTGTGGGAATGATCCCATTCCCACAAATGTTTATTCATTTTCAGAGATGCTGCCTGACCGGCTGAGTTCCTCCAACATTTTATGTCTGTTGCTCCATTATCCTGTTTCCAAGTAGCAGCCAGCCTATTGCATGTTGTGGTATTTTAATTAATCTTTTAATTAACTCAGGAACAGGATGAAGATGAGCAGTCCCATAAACCCTTTCCCACATGCATTGAGTCACAAAACCCTATGGCATAACAATAGGCCCTTCAGCCCATCTGATCCATGCTAACCTACTATTCTGCCTATTCCTATTGACCTGCAACTGGACAATTGCCCTCCCATCCACCTACATACACAAATGTCTCTTAAATGTTGAAATTGAGCCCACATTCACCACTTCCACTGGCAGATCATTCCACAGTCTCACCAGTCTCAGGTTCCCATTAAAAATTTCACCTTTCGTCCTTAACCCATGAACGCTAGTTCTAGTCTCACCCAACCTCAATGGAAAAAGGCTGCTTGCATTTACCCTGTCCATACCCCTCAAACTGAGCTTACAACTGATCGATGACCTAATCCCGACATGTTCACTCCCCCTCCCACCGTGTCCTTAAATAATTCACTAATCAAACAAACATTTATCAAACTCAGATTTAAATTTAATGGTTGCATCTGAATTTTGTAGAAGAGATTTCCATATTTCTACCACTACCCATGTGTAAAAGTGCTACCTAACCTCACTCTTTGGAAAATCAAAAATGTCCTTATGTCTGTTAGACTTAGCCTTTAATCCTTGGATCTCAGACCAGTGCATATAGTTTCTCACCGTCTGCCTTATCAGTTTCTGTTAACATCCTGAAATTTTAAATCAGCTTCCAAATTACAGGATTTATAACAAAGGCTATAATCCCCAGTCATAACCTCACTATCTTGCTCACAGTTTGCGCTACAGTACTTGTTTATTTCATATATTTCCTATTGTAACTTAGAATTTTTTATGCACTTCACTCTACTGCTGATGAAAAAATCAAATTTCACGATGCACAATCAGTGTCTGTTTTATTAGGTACAGGAGTGGGACCCATTGTGGTCTTCTGCTGTTGCAGCCAAACAAGGTTCAGTGTGCAGTCAGAGATGCCCTTCTGCATGCCATGGTTATGATACGTATTTATTTGAGTTCCTGTCACCTTCCTGTCAGCTTGAACCAGTCTGGCCATTCTCGTCTGACCTCTCTCATTAACAAGATGTTTTCAAGCACAGAACTGTCACTGACTGGATGTTTCAAAAGCAAACACGAGGAAATCTGCAGATGCTGGAAATTCAAGCAACACACACAAAATGCTGGTGGAACGCAGCAGGCCAGGCAGCATCTATAGGAAGAAGCAATGTCGACATTTCCGGCCAAGACCTTTCGTCAGGACTAACTGAAAGGAAAGATAGTAAGAGATTTGAAAGTAGGAGGGGGAGGGGAAAATGCGAAATTATAGGAGAAGACCAGAGGGGGTGGGGTGAAGCTGAGAGCCAGAAAGGTGATTGGCAAAAGGGATACAGAGCTGGAGAAGGGAAAGGATCATGGGACTGGAGGCCTAGGGAGAAAAGAAGGGGTAGGGGGGCACCAGAGGGAGATGGAGAACAGGCAGTGATGGGCAGAAAGAGGGAAAGAAAAAGGAGGGGGGAAAAACTAAATATATCAGGGATGGGGTAAGAAGGGGAGGAGGGGAATTAACGGAAGTCAGAGAAGTCAATGTTCATGCCATCAGGTTGAAGGCTCCCCAGCCGGTATACAAGGTGTTGTTCCTCCAGCCTGAGTGTGGCTTCATCTTGACAGTAGAGGAGGCCATGGATAGACATATCAGAATGGGAGTGGGACGTGGAATTAAAATGTGTGGCCACCGGGAGATCCTGCTTTCTCTGGCGGACCGAGCGTAGGTGTTCAGCGAAACAGTCTCCCAGTCTGCGTTGGGTCTCACCAATATATAGAAGGCCACAGCGGGAGCACCGGACGCAGTATACCACACCAGCCGACTCACAGGTGAAGTATCGCCTCACCTGGAAGGACTGTCTGGGGCCCTGAATGGTGGTGAGGGAGGAAGTGTAAGGGCAGGTGTAGCACTTGTTCTGCTTACAAGGATAAGTGCCAGGAGGGAGATCGGTGGGAAGGGACGGGCGGGGGGGGGGGGGGGAGGAATGGACAAGGGAGTTGCGTAGGGAGCAATCCCTTCGGAAAGCAGAAACGGGGGGAGGGAAAGATGTGCTTGGTACCCACTACCAAGTTGTGTAATCCAGCAGGCCAATATTGATCGTCCATGTAGTGACTGATTTCAGAGCTTGTGTCAGACACCGTGTGATCATGTTCTGTCCACAACTCGCTGTGAAGCTTCTCTTCCCACTGAACTTCAACTAACTTGTACAATTGCATCGCAGTGCGGGCATCCTCAACAGAACAGTGACCGTCTCTGCCGACCTGTCACAAAGGTGAAACAGATATATTAGGGACATTTCAGAGACTCTTAAGGCGGATAGATGAAAGAGAAACGGAGGACCTAGCAGGAGGGAACGTTTAGATTGATCTTAAGAGGAAAGTTAATAGGTCGGCATAAGTTCCATAACACATAGAATAAGAATTAGGTCATACAGCCCAACGTGTCTGCTCCACCATTTGATCATGACTAATTTATTATCCCTCTCAAACCCATTCTCCTGCTTTCTTCCCATAATCTTTGACATATTTACTAATCAAAAACATAGCAACCTCTGCTTTAAATTTACCCAATGTTTTGGCCTCCACTGCCATCTGCGGCCATTAATTCTACAGATTCACCATCTTTGGCTAAAGAAATTCCTTCTCGTCTCTGTTCTAACATCCTTGTAATCTACAGCTGGGCCCTCTGGTACTAGACTCCTCAGTTATCAGAAACATTGTTTGCTGAAGGGCCTGTGGTGTGTTGTGGTGAAATACATATACCTGTCTGGACACGCCCCCCCACACCCCGCTGACTGCTCCTGTGGCTCCTCCCATGGACCCCAGTATAAAGGCGATTGGAGACACTGCCCCGTCCTCAGTCTCCAGGATGTAGTGTGGTGGTCACATGCTGCTTGTTCTTTCTTCCAGCCAATAAAAGCCTACCTTAACCCACGTCTCAGAGTTATTGATAGTGCATCAATTTTATTGGCTGGATGTTTTAAAACATGGAAAGCCGGCGCCCGCAG
The DNA here is from genome assembly GCF_048418815.1 of Hemitrygon akajei. Classification (NCBI taxonomy): domain Eukaryota; kingdom Metazoa; phylum Chordata; class Chondrichthyes; order Myliobatiformes; family Dasyatidae; genus Hemitrygon; species Hemitrygon akajei. Next base: position 35,666,523 of record NC_133153.1, on the reverse strand, counting down.
GAGCAGCAGACCACTACCCCGAACACTCCACGGTAACTATGAACCCTGTACCCGAGGTGACACCGCGCACACCAAGCCCTACACAGACTCCTCACGACACTCCTATACCGGGTGTCTCGCACGCGCATATACCAGGCGCCTTGCACACGCATGAGGGATCACTGATGCCTAGTGGGCTGACACCTCCAGTCAGGCCAGAACCAGCACAACCACCGTCTCCGGTGCAATCACCACCAGCACCTGTGCAATCACAGCTGGTGCTACGTAGATCGCAGCGACAGATTGGACCACCTGATAGACTTAACCTGTAAATATACTTGTAAGAAACTTAGCCCCATGGGGACTCTCTTTTAAAACAAAGGGGGGGGGGTGAATGTGGTGAACTACATATACCTGTCTGGACACGCCCCCCCTGCTGACTGCTCCTGTGGCTCCTCCCACAGACCCCGGTATAAAGGCGATTGGAGACACAGCCCTGTCCTGTCTCCAGGATGTAGTGTGGTGGTCACTTGCTGCTTGTTCTTTCTTCCAGCCAACAAAAGCCTACCTTAACTCACGTCTCAGAGTTATTGATGGTGCATCAGGTGTGTTGTTCAAATCAGTTGGGTGGAGTGACTTCCCTAACCACTGCACCACCCCCACCAGTTATTCACCTTGGAGAGGTCCACACCTGCCAGCCCTCCCTCATCTTGACCAGCAGGTAACAGCAGCAGAAACTTCAACCAGGGAGTCGGTTTTTGCGTGAGATTTACTGCGCACCCACAAGATACCCTTATCTACAGGACTGCCTGTAATAGTCACTCAGGAGCAGAAAGTTGATGTAACCCATGCCAACTGTTCATACCCATGTATTTTCTCTCTTTTTGCACGACCTATTCATTCTTTATTTCTTCATGAAACTTAGAGCAATTTTTAATATATTATTGCGAAAAGAAATTTCACGATATACACTCAGTGGCCATTTATTTGGAGCACCTGTACAGCTGCTCATTAATGTAAATATCTTATCAGCCAATCATGTGGCAGCAGCTCAAAGCATAAAAACATGCAGACATAAGAGGTTCAGACCTTGTTCAAACCAAACATCAGAATGGGAAAGAAATGTGATCAAAGTGACTTTGACCGTGGACTGATTGTGACCCTGGAGACCAAAAGCAGCAAGAATAATTGGCTTGATGTTTGTATGAAGTAGTCTATGCTCCTTAACTGCCTTTTCTCAGCAACCTGACAGTCACAGGTAGAGATAGCAATAGCTAATCGATGGTGCCAATTTGCAGCAAAAAGGTTTGAGTCAGCTTAGCCAGAGATACCCCATTTCCTCTGCTCTCCCGCAGAGAGTCCTCTGGACTCACCTTTGGACATGTCCAGTACCAGTCTAAAGAATCTCCAGGTGGGATCACGCTAGTGAAGGATGATCAGTACAGTCTCAACATTATCATGAACTGCATTTTGGATGTGGTTTGTTTTTGATTGGTAAAGGGAGTTATGGGTAGCGGTGCGAAGACATGCCTCTACCAAAGGAGATGTAAGGCACTCCTCCCCTCTACTAGCCAGCAGGACACCCTTGAGCAAGGTGTAGCAACTGCTTAACCCCACCCACCCCGATCAGGGTCGCGTGAAGCCATGGGAGCAGGTAGTGGAGGGCCGTATGAGCAGCTGGTGCTTATCAGTCCAGGTTTGTGTGACCACTGACTCCAGGAGAGAAACCCTGAACAGTATTGATAATGGCTAGGGTTACCCATCTTGTAAAGATATTGCCTGTAAGAAGGCAATGGCAAACAACTTCTGAAAAATTTGTTAAGAATAATCACGGTCTTATCACCCATGTCACCCTTATGACATGATCACCCGTGTCACATGACACCAACTATGCCGTAAAACTCTGTGAATCTTGATTATGACACATATTTTAAATCCTTTTTTTCTGTCTCATTTTTAATTGCTCCCACATTCCTGTTTATTTGTCTTGCTTATGGAATGCTTGCTTTTATTATTTGAGGGATTGAGTTCAAAAGTCAAGAGATTATGTTGCAACTTTATAAAACTCTGGTCAGGCCACATCTAGAGGATTGCATAACGTTCTGGCCACCCCACTATAGGACGCTGAGGCTTTGGAGAGGGTGCAGAAAAGTTTTACCAGGATGCTGCCTGCTTTAGAGGGTGTGTGCTATCATGAGAAGCTGGACAAACTTGGGTTGTTTTCTCTGGAGTGCTGGTGGCTGAGAGGCTATCTGTTAGAGGTTTATAAGATAATGAAAAGGGATAGATAAACAGGTTTCTCAAAGTAGAAGTGTCTAATTCAGAAGGCCATGCATTGAGGGTGAGAGAGGGTAGGTTCAAAGGGGATGTGGGGGGTAAGTTTTTTTACTTAGATTGGTGGGTGCCTGGAATGCGCTGTCCAGTATCATGGTAGAGGCAAATACATTAGAGGCTTTTAAGAAACGTTTAGATTGGCACATGGATATGAGGAAGATGGAGGGGTATGGACATTGTGTAGGTAGGAGGGATTAGGTTTTGGGTATTTTTGATTTACTCTTCAACTGGTTTGTCACGACATTGTGGGTGATGCACTATCAATTACTCCAAAAGACTGGAAGTAGAGTAAATACTGAGGGGCTTTTATTAGCAGTAAAATGGATCCAACGGCCATACTGTATGTCTGTCTCTAATGCTGAGCAGTCAGCAGAGGGGCATGTCCAGACAGATATACATGGTTTACCACAGTGGGTCAAAGGGCCTCTTCCTGTGCAGTGTTGCTCTATGTTCCATGAACTCATGGTCTACCTTTCAGTTAATCTTTAGTCTTCTCCACTGATGTCTAATCTGATGCACCAGTTTTGGATTGGCAGTGGGCCCTTAAAAATTACACATTGTGTGTAGAATACATCTTTATGAGGTAGAATGAGATGAACTATAGTGCTACCTTCATCTTGATACACTCAGAATAAAGCAATTTTGTATCGGTTGAGTGTTCAGTGAAGTTCCTACCCTCTGATGTTTGATGGTGTCTGGGTGCAGTTCCTGTACCCTCCAGTGGATGGTGCTAGCTATTCATTCAGTTAGCAGCCTGGAATCGTTCCCTGAAGATTCTTCACTGTTGGACTATTAACTCAAACGTGATTTTGTAGTCATACAGCTCAAAAATAGTCCTTTAGCTGACGGAGTCCTCAAGGACTATCACGCATCCATTCACACTAATTGGGTTTTATGCTCCCCACATTCCCATCAAAGAAAATGCTGGAGGAACTCAGCTGGTCAGGCAGCATCTATGGAGAGGATCAAAGAGTCCCTTCATTCCCCCTTTCTGCTCTGTTTCGTCCTGATGAAGGGTCTTGGCCTGAAATGTCATAGAGGATGCCTGACCTGCTAAGTTCCTCCAACATTTTGTGTACGTTACTCTGAATTTCCAGCATCTGCAGAATCTCTTGTGTTTATGGAATCCAACAAGAACTCTGGTCAAAAGATGCATTAAAACCCCAATGAATCAATGTACTACAGGTGTATAGTTGTGTGACAGCCCACCAGACAGTCTATAGCAGGGGTTCCCAACCTTGGGTCCACTGACCCTTTGCTTAATGGTATTGGTCCATGGCATAAAAAAGATTGGGAACCCCGGGTCTATAGGGTCTTGCCACTCCAGGATCAATTATCTGATCACCCTGGACAATCATAGGCTCCCAACAAATGTCCCAAATCCCTGAGCTAATGAAAGTGGGAGTGAACCGTATCAGATCGATCGTGAGAATGCGGCAAGTGTGCGTGAGGCTGACTGATCGCGCAGTGAATTGATTGGGCCTCCTACGTGTGGAAGGCTTTCTCTTTTTTGCCTGGGCTTTCGAGTGTGTATGCTTTTGTCTCTGTGGACCTGGCTCAATGTACTACAGATGCATAGTTGTGTGACAGCCCACCAGACAGTCTATAGCAAGGGTTCCCAACCTTTGTCTCTGTGGACCTGGCTCATCACTTCCATACTGTAAGTTGCCCAATGCATATTGTTGCTGGCATGACTCGGTAAAAATGTTTCATTACACTACTCTAATGTCAATTTTGCTCCTTGCCTACGTAACAGGGAATGGAAGGATACATATCCCAAATTTGGTTCCTTCACCTTTGGAAAAAAGACCAAGTGAAAAGCCCATTGTTGTTTGTCATCCATGATAATGATGGTATGGTAAACTGGGCCAGCAAATTTGCAGTGACACCAAGATTGTCGGAGTTCCAGACAATGAGGAAAGCGATCAAGCCTTGCAGTTGGATCTGGACCAGGCAGTAAAATGGGCTGAAATGACAATAAAAAGTGAAGCAATGGGTGACTCCTTGCATTACCAGCAGCCCAATACTCTAGGGGGCCACACAGGTCAAAAGGCCATTGGTATGGTGAGTCCTTGCTCTGAACTTCAGGAAAGAACAAATAGTTTGTAGTATTGGGAAAGTGAGAAGAAAAAATGAACTTTGTGAACTTGGCTTACAGCTGATATAATTACTTGTTTATTTGGCATATGAAAATCAGAATTCTTAATCTGTTGTTGTTTTATTCATTAATATCTGTCACGTCCTTCAAATCGATTTACTATCTCCACCCTGAGACCATTGGTGAGTTGAAGCTCCCACGTGTTATCTACAAGTTTGAAGAGCTCCATCGCTGCACTTGCATCTTCCACAGACGAGTGTCCTCTGCAGCTGTCCTGTTGAAGGAAAGGAGGAACCAGTCAGGAACATAGTGTGGGAAAAGTCAGAGACATGTTATAAAAACATAGAAATTAGGAGAGGAGCAAACAATTTGGCCCCAGAGCGTATTTCACCGTCCAGGTTATGCTCTCTTCTCACTGCAGCCTTCGAGAAGGAGGTACCCAGGTCCCACACCACCAGGTTCAGGAAAAGCTTTTACCCCTCAACCATCAGGCTCCTGAACCAGTGTGGATAACTTCACTCACCTCAACACTGAACTGACTCCACAACATATGGACTCTCTTTCAAAGACTCTACAATTTATGTTCTCACTATTATCTATTGATTATTATTATTATTTTTATTTTTGTATTTGGGCAATTTGCCATCTTTTGCACATTGGTTGTCTGCCTTTGTGTGTATTTTATCATTGATTGCATTGTGCTTCTTTTATCTACTGTGAACTTTGAACCATTTAATATAATTGCGGCAGATCATCCAAAATCAACAATTTTCATTTTAATCTTTTCCGTTGGCTTTTGCCTATCACTCACCTGCCTCAGTCTTCCACCTCCCACCACCTGGATCACCATCCTTCACCCCCTCCTCGCTCCACCGATCACCTACTTGCCCCTCCCTCACCCCTCCTCCATTCCACTTTATAATGCCCATCTCCCCCCTCCACTCTCAGCCCAGAGGCACGGTCTCAACCACAGCTGACCAGCTGACAGCTGAGATCCTCCAGCAGATTCTTTGTTACTTTGATACCTTGTTGATTTCTCACCATATCCTTTGATTTCTCTCGCCCCCTACAATAATATCTGATTTTCAGATAGAAAATTTCATAAATTCTCTATCCCCTGGGAGAAGACATTTCTCCGTTCTATGTAACACACACAATGCTGGAGGAACTCAGCAGGACAGGCAGCATCAATGGAAAAGAGTGAACACTTGATGTTTTAGGTCGAGACCCTTCATCAGGGTATTCTTTATCGAATACGCTCAGCATTTAACACCATAATCCCCTCAAAACCAATCAGTAAACTTCAAGACCTGAGCCTCAATACACTCTTTTGCAATTGGATCTTGGATTTCTCACTTGTAGAGCCCAGTCAGTTTGGATTGGCAAAAACATTTCCTCCACAATCTCCATCAGCACGGGAGCACCACTGGGATATGTGCTTTGCCCCCTGCTCTACTCGCTTCACACCTTTGACTGTGTGGCTAAGTACAGCTCCAACACCGTATACAAGTTTGCAGATGACCTCAGACGACGAGGAATCAGATAAATCAGCATACAGGAGGGAAATTGAAAATTTGGCTGAGTGGTGTAATAACAACAACCTCTCACTCAATGTCAATAAGACCATGGAACTGATTGTAGACTTCAGGAGAGGGAAACCAGCGATCCAAGAGCCAGTAATCATCAAAGGATCCGAGGTGGACAGGGCCAGTAACTTTAAATTCCTGAATGTCACTACCTCAGTGGATCTGGCCTGGACCTATCATATGATTATAATTGCGAAGAAAGCACAACAGCACCTCTACTTCTACAGGAGTCTGTGAGAGTTTGTCATGTCATCAAAAACCTTAGCAAACTTCTACAGACGTGTGATTGGAAGTGTATTGACTTGTTGCATTACAGCCTGGTTTGAGAGCACTAATGCCTTTGAGCGGAAAATCCTTCAGAAGTTTATGGATTCGGCCCAGTGCATCACGGGAAAACCCTCCAAACCATTGAGCACATTGACATGAAATGTTGCCGTAGAAAAGCAGCGTCCATCACTGTGGTGAACTACATATACCTGTCTGGACACGCCCCCCCTGCTGACTGCTCCTGTGGCTCCTCCCACTGACCGTGGCTCCTCCCACGAACCCCGGTATAAAGGCGATTGGAGACACAGCCCCGGCCTCAGTCTCCAGGATGTAGTGTGGTGGTCAATTGCTGCTTGTTCTTTCTTCCAGCCAAGAAAAGCCTATATCTCGCCTCACGTCTCCGAGAGTTATTGATGGTACATCAATCACCAAAGATCCTCACTACCCAGCCCAGGCTCTTTTCTTGCTGTGGCCATCAGGTAGAAGGTACAACTGCCTCAGGACTCACACCAGCAGGTTCAAGTTCGGTTACTACCCCTCAACTATCAGGCTCTTTGAACAAAAGGAAATACCTACACTCAGTTAAGGACTCTTTTATCTTGTTATTTCATACTTATTATTTATTGCTTTTTAAATATCTGCACTTGCACAGTTTGTTGTCCATTGATCCTGTTTACAGTTACTGTTCTATAAATTTGACAAGTATGCCTGCAGAAAAAAGAATCTCAGGGTTGTATGTGGTGACATGTACGTACTCTGATAATAAACTTTACTTTGAACGTTGAACTTACTCCTTTATCCTTACACTGTGACTCCCTGGTCCTTAACTTTGTCTACCTGCCCCACACTTCCTCTATAACTGCATTGACGTAATGAAATATGGTATGATCTGCCTGGCTAGTATGCAAAACAAAAGCTTTTCACTGTCTCGGAACATGCGATGATAAAAAACAATCTAATCCAGACTTCATCATTAGGAACTCCTTCCTGCATCTAATTTACCCAGTCCTGGCCATAGTATATAGAACATAGAACATAGAATAGTACAGCACGTTACAGGCCCTTCGGACCATAATGTTGTGCCGCCCCTCAAACTCTGCCTCCCATATAACCCCCCACCTTAAATTCCTCCATATACCTGTCTAGTAGTCTCTTAAACTTCACTAGTGTATCTGCCTCCACCACTGACTCAGGCAGTGCATTCCACGCACCAACTGAGTGAAAAATCTTCCTCTAATATCCCCCTTGAACTTCCCTCCCCTTACCTTAAAGCCATGTCCTCTTGTACTGAGCAGTGGTGCCCTGGGGAAGAGGTGCTGGCTGTCCACTCTATCTATTCCTCTTAATATCTTGTACACCTCTATTATGTCTCCTCTCATCCTCCTTCTCTCCAAAGAGTAAAGCCCTAGCTCCCTTAATCTCTGATCATAATCCTTACTCTCTAAACCAGGCAGCATCCTGGTAAATCTCCTCTGTACCCTTTCCAATGCTTCCACATCCTTCCTATAGTGAGGCAACTAGAACTGGACACAGTGTGGCCTAACCAGAGTTTTATAGAGCTGCATCATTACATCGCATCTCTTAAACTCTATCCCTCGACTTATGAAAGCTAACACCTCATAAGCTTTCTTAACTACCCTACCTACCTGTGAAGCAACTTTCAGGGATCTGTGGACATGTACCCCCAGATCCCTCTGCTCCTCCACACTACCAAGTATCCTGCCATTTACTTTGTACCCTGCCTTGGGATTTGTCCTTCCAAAGTGTACCACCTCACACTTGTCCGGGTTGAACTCCATCTGCCACTTCTCACCCCACTTCTGCATCCTATCAATGTCTCTCTGCAATCTTTGACAATCCTCTACACTATCTACAACACCACCAACCTTTGTGTCATCTGCAAACTTGCCAACTCACCCTTCTACCTCCACATCCAGGTCGTTAATAAAAATCACGAAAAGTGGAAGTCCCAGAACAGATCCTTGTGGGATAGATTTCTATAAGATCCACTCTCATTTTTCTAAACTCCCGTGAATAAAAGATTGATGGTCGGTTCAGACATTAAGGTCCAGCGTCCATGCAGCATGACGTTATGAGTTTGTTTACGCAATACGAAGACAGGTGGAGGGGCAGGTAGTGTTGAGGAAGCAGCGAGACTGCAGAGGAACATAGACAGATTAGGAGAATGGGCAAGCAAGTGGCAGATGGAATATAGTGCCAGGAATTGCATGGTCATGTATTTTGGAGGAAGAAATAAAAGCATAGGCTGTTTTAATTCAAAAATCCGAGTTGCAAAGGGTTCCCTAAAGGTTAATTTGGAGGTTGTGTTGGTAGTGAGAAGGCAAATGCAATGTGAGTATGCATTTGCAGAGGACTAGAATATAAAAGGGAGGATGTAAAGTTGATGCTTTATAAGGTGTCACTTGGAGTATTGTGAGCAGTTCTGGGCCCCTTATCTAAGAAAGGATGTGCTGCCATTGGTTCAGAAGAGATTCACAAGAATGATTTCAGGAATGAAAGGTTACCATATGAGGACCGACTGATGGCTCTGGGCCTGTACTCACTGGTATGCAGAAGGATGAGGGGAGATCTCATCAAAACCTAACAAAGATTGAAGTGCCTCAGAATACGAGGACATCCCTTTAGAACAGAGATGATGAGGAATTTCCTTAGCTGGAGGATAATAAATCAGTGGAATTCATTGCCACAGGCAGTTGTGGACATCAAGTCATTGGGTAGATTTAAAGCAGAAGTTGATACATTCTTGATTGGTAAGGGTATCAAAGGTTACAGGGTGAAGATAGGAGAATGAGATGGAGAGGGAAAATAAATCAGCCATGATCAAAAAGGCAGATCAGACCTATTGGGCCGAATGGCCTAATCTGCATCTACCTTGTGGTGTTATGAATTTGCAAGCAACTAGGTGGAAGTTACAGTGGCCGTCTAACCTTCATGTCTTAGGATTGTGGGGAGGAAGTATTTAGAGGAACCCAGCTGGTTAAAGGAAGAACAGGCAAACCCCAGATTGACAGTAGCCGAGGTCATGATTAATTACAGTAGGTCATCAGAACTGTGAGGAAGTAGCTCTTCCGTTTGTGCCAGGTGTGCGGCCATTGAGAGATCCTGTGTAAAGGCCAGGATTCCATCATACATCGGCGCTGTTGTAGAGCCAGAGTGACACAACATGGAAACCAGCCCCTTGGCCCAACTCGCCCAGGCCCACAAAGTCATCTCTTTGAGGTAATCCCATTCCCTCATGTTCAATTTGTATTCCTCTAAATCTTTCCTACTCATGTACCTACTCATCATCATTAATGCCCCTTATCTAAGAGAGGGCATGTTGACATTGGAGAGGGTTCAAAGGAGGTTCACAAAAATGATTCGGGGATTGAATGGCTTATCATATGAGAAGCCTACAACTCATGTTCTCCTTATTTGTTACTTATGTATTATTATTAATATTATTTTGTATTTGCAGTTTGGTGTCTTCTGCACATTGGTTGTTTGCCGTCTTTGTTGTGTGCAGTTTTTCATTAATTCTGTTGTGTTTATTTGTATTTATTGTGAATGCCCACAAGGAAATGTATCTCATGGCAGCCTACGGTGACATATATGCACTTTGATAAAACATTTTCTTGAACTTTAAACTTTGAAGAATGGATGGGATAGAATTAGAAGCATTACAGAGGAAGAGAAGTTTCATGTGACTTTGCAATCCAACTCTGTACCTGTATTCTTTTCCCCAGCAGTTTCTGGCAGAGAACTTTTAATGAGGCACGTCTGTCGGTTTTCAGTTTTGCTTTTGTGATCAGTAACTTGCACGATGAGGTGTCCCGTATGGCGTAGCTTGAAACGTCCGTTTTCAGCACACGGAAGTCAGACCTGGGATCGTGGCCCACGATAATCTTTCCTTTCAAGATCTCCAGAATCTGAATGGAAGCAGCAGAATGTTAGTGCAACAAGCTTGCACTCTGACTTTGCCTGACTTTTCCTCAGGATATCTCAAGCTGCTTTCAAAGTGTCAGAGCTGCCATTGATTTTTTGCACACAGCAAGGTCCCACAGAGAGAAAACAATCGATTGTTGGTGTTGAAGGATGGGTGTCAGTCAAGCTATCTGGAAGCCCCCAGTAAAACGTTAGCAAACACAGATATTAACTGTTCAGCCACAGATGCCGGCTAATTACTCTGAATTATGTTAAGTACGAATAACAGGAAAAGGATTGTCAGCCCAGCATTTAAGAACATAGAAACATCATGGCGCAGGAACAGGCCTTTCGGCCCACAGTGTTGTGCTGATCCAATTAAATTAGTAATCAAATGGCCATCCTAAATAATCCCCTCTGTGTACACAATGTCCATACCCTTCCATTTCTCACACATTCATGTAAATGTCTATTGAAAGTCTCTGATGTATCTGCCGTACCAGGCAGTGCATTCCGACACCTATCACTGAGTATTTACATTTAATTACAACAAGGCTGATGTGTATTTCAGACTCCATTTATTTGGTTTGGATCCATTTCTTTTGATAACATTACCAAATAAAGATCTGTTTCATCAAAACAAACATCGGACGGAATCAGATTACAGAGACACACGTCACTGCAGATTTTGGAATCTGGAGCAACACACACACTGTCGGGGGAAAATCATCACGTCAGGCAGTATCTATGATGGGAAGTATACAGTCGGCATTTTGGATCGACACCCTTCACTCTGGACTGAAACAAGATACAGCAGAGATGAGCCCAATCTGCCCAGAACCAATGACATCCCATGGAAAAAGGAATCCACTTTATCCAAAATCATTACTAATATCACTGAAATTTCAGAAATCTGTTCATATTTTACAGGGGAACTTTTACTGATGTTTTAGAAAGCTTTGATGCACTGGAAACTAATAATTTGTCTGACAAATACTTTTCCAGTCTTGATGATGGGTCGCAGCCTGAAACGTTTACTCTTTATTCCTCTCCATAGATGCTGCCTAACCCGCGGAGATCCTCCAGCATTTTGTACGTTACAAAAGGTTTTTTTTTATTTTCCCCCTTATCTGGCTTCACCTATCACCTGCCAGCTGGCACCCCTTCCCCTCGCTCACTCCCACCTTCCTATTCTGTCTCTTTCAATCTTCCTTTCCTGATCTGATATAGGATCTCAGCACAAAGCATCAACTCTTTACTCCTTTCCATAGACGTTGCCTGACCTGCTGAGTTCCTCCAGCACTTTGTGTGTCTTACTCTGGATTTCCAGCATCTGCAGAATCTCTCCTATTGATAATATCCTCTTGGTTTCACCCCTCAAAACCTAGCCTTATCACTAAGATTCTTGGGCAACTAATTAATTCAGTTAAGTTTCTTGGTGAGTTATTAGTTGGGGTGGGGAGGAAGGGATGTGAGAAGAATAGACAGCCTCTCGTTTCAGTTCCGTCAAAGCATTCATGAAGTTGATTGGTTGACAACTGCTGAACACAACTGGTTTGACAGCTTATGTTTGGACTGGGATACAATAACTTCCAGTATGGCTATGCTTCAAGTCCCACTAAAGAGACGTGAGCACAAGATCTACACTGATCATTCTATAGCATTGCCAAGAGAATCCTGTATTCAAAGGGTTGAGCCTTAGACTAGATCAATGAACACAAGTGTAAGGAGAACAAAATTATTATTACGCTGGATCAGATGCAGCTTAAACAAAACCACAAAAGATAAAGAACAAATAATGATAATAAAACAACACACAATAAATATAAATACACAAGATAGCTTATATACTTAGAGAGACTGTATGTCCATAAAGTGACCAAATGGCCTAAATCTTATGAAGTCATAATGGGTGCTACATAAAAACTTCCATACAAGTAGTCCTTCACCAGATCTCTCAATAAGATGTTAGACATATTCAAGGAAGGATTAATAAGAATGGTTATGTGCTGATGAACTACAAGAATTATTACAAGGGGAAACTTACCTCTTCCCTGGCGATCTGATAAGGCACAGCTGTATCCATATCCGATGGGCAAATCCCACTCACGGGCGTCCTGTAATCTGTAATTGTCCCATCTGGTTTGATAAATTTGTCATAGATCACCTTCCCATCATAATCTACGATGCTACAGCGTGCCAGACCACTGTCACGGCCATTGCAGCCAAGTCCCACCATCTCACAGTCCATGGCAACATACCTGGAAGGATCTACCATTGTACAGCTTGTACTCAGTGTCCCTGCAACCGGTCCAATGTAGCAACAGCAACTTCCTCTTCACTCTCCTGTTTCCTCATTTGCTCGATCACCTTTATACCGAACCCTCGTCTGCTGGCGACAAAGCATAACCAAATTTCAACAGCTTTGTCGTCACTTTCTGTTCAGTAAGGTATCATCAAGTCAACAACAGAGATAATATACGCCCACATCTAATAGTATCCATGGTTACAATGTTGTCCTATTTGCTTATTGTTGTGTTGGCTTGCCACAGCAAAATCACATGAATACACCCCACCTTAAAAATACTTTTCGGCAGAGGGCGAGTGTATATTCTGCTATCCAATTTCCCAGAAGTTGTTGATACACAAACCTGGGTCATCTGACAGGAAATGATAGCTGCATCAATTTCTCTCTGTGACAAAAAGACCTGTGACAGACTCCATACGTGTACACACACTGTGATGCTTTAATTTACCTTGCAAATGCCAGAGATGGTTTAAAAAAAAGTTTGAATGTAACTTCCATTATATTTGAGTTTTTGAAGAACGTCACACCTTACAAAGGAAACATTTGTGGGAATTATCCCATTCCCACAAATGTTTATTCATTTTCAGAGATCCTGCCTGACCGGCTGAGTTCCTCCAGCATTTTATGTCTGTTGCTCCATTATCCTGTTTCCAAATAGCAGCCAGCCTATTGCATGTTGTGGTATTTTAATTAATCTTTTAATTAGCTCAGGAACAGGATGAAGATGAGCAGTCCCATAAACCCTTTCCCACATGCATTGAGTCACAGAACACTACAGCACAACAGGCCCTTCAGCCCATCTGATCCATGCCAACCTACTATTCTGCCTATTCCTATCGACCTGCACCTGGACAATTGCCCTCCCATCCACCTACATATACACAAATGTCTCTTAAATGTTGAAATTGAGCCCACATTCACCACTTCCACTGGCAGATCATTCCACAGTCTCACCAGTCTCAGGTTCCCGTTAAAAATTTCACCTTTCGTCCTTAACCCATGAACGCTAGTTCTAGTCTCACCCAACCTCAATGGAAAAAGGCTGCTTGCATTTACCCTGTCCATACCCCTCAAACTGAGCTTACAACTGATTGGTGACCTAATCCCGACATGCTCACTCCCCCTCCCACCGTGTCCTTAAATAATTCACTAATCAAACAAACATTTATCAAACTCAGATTTAAATTTAATGGTTGCATCTGAATTTTGTAGAAGAGATTTCCATATTTCTACCACTACCCATGTGTAAAAGTGCTACCTAACCTCACTCTTTGGAAAATCAAAAATGTCCTTATGTCTGTTAGACTTAGCCTTTAATCCTTGGATCTCAGACCAGTGCATATAGTTTCTCACCGTCTGCCTTATCAGTTTCTGTTAACATCCTGAAATTTTAAATCAGCTTCCAAATTACAGGATTTATAACAAAGGCTATAATCCCCAGTCATAACCTCACTATCTTGCTCACAGTTTGCGCTACTGTACTTGTTTATTTCATATATTTCCTATTGTAACTTAGAATTTTTAATGCGCTTCACTCTACTGCTGATGAAAAAATCAAATTTTACGATGCACAATCAGTGTCTGTTTTATTAGGTACAGGAGTGGGACCCATTGTGGTCTTCTGCTGTTGCAGCCAAACAAGGTTCAGTGTGCAGTCAGAGACGCCCTTCTGCATGCCATGGTTATGATACGTATTTATTTGAGTTCTTGTCACCTTCCTGTCAGCTTGAACCAGTCTGGCCATTCTCGTCTGACCTCTCTCATTAACAAGATGTTTTCACGCACAGAACTGCCACTCACTCTCTGTTTTCTTGTTTTCCCCACCATTCTCTGTAAACTCGCTATAAGATCGCTATGTGTGAAAATCCCAAGAGGTCAACAGTTTCCGAGATACTCAAACTAACCAGTCTGGCATCAATAATCGTTCCATGCTCAAAGTCATTTAGATTACAATTTTCCCCCATTCTGATGTTTGGTCTGAACAACAACTGAACCTCTTGACCACGTCTGCATGCTTTTATGCATTGAGTTTCTGTCACATGATAGGCTGATTAGATATTTGCATTAGTAACGTATACAGGTGTACCGAGTAAAGTGGCCACTGAGTGTAGAACAGTACAGTTCAGAAACAGGCCCTTTGGCCCATCATGCCTGTGGCAGCTACGATGTTGTTATATGCAAGTAGTTTCGCTGGTTCGGTAAGTGAAACAACAGATACTGATTGCGGATAATTACAGCAACTGTTTATTCACAAGCAAGCAGTGAAATACTTCACTCGCATGTAAATCGAACAAGCTCTCATCCAAGTCACCCAAACTATAGAAACTACAACACCCAGCATTCAATACAAGTTGTTAAATCTGTCCAAGTTACAGGAGATTGAACAAGCAATAAGCAACTACTTAACTAAGTGTGCATCCAAAATATGAGCCCTTCCCCTTATTAGATAGATAGATAGATAGATACTTTATTCATCCCCATGGGGAAATTCAACTTTTTTCCAATGTCCCATACACTTGTTGTAGCAAAACTAATTACATACAATACTTAACTCAGTAAAAAATATGATATGCATCTAAATCACTATCTCAAAAAGCATTAATAATAGCTTTTAAAAAGTTCTTAAGTCCTGGCGGTAGAATTGTAAAGCCTAATGGCATTGGGGAGTATTGACCTCTTCATCCTGTCTGAGGAGCATTGCATCGACAGTAACCTGTCGCTGAAACTGCTTCTCTGTCTCTGGATGGTGCTATGTAGAGGATGTTCAGAGTTATCCATAATTAACCGTAGCCTACTCAGCGCCCTTCGCTCAGCTACCGATGTTAAACTCTCCAGTACCCACTTCTCAAATGGTTTCTACAGGGTTGTCCGCGGCTCACAGCCTGGAGTGAACTCAGGGTTTAATAAAGAGACTCATACACACACATTTACCCATACACACCTGAGGACTGTAAGGAAGCCAGTCAGAGATGCAGCAGCACGTGACCAGGGATGAGAAACTGGTGCTGCAGGGCATGGATACTAACCAAAGGGAACTCAGCTACATACCTCGGGCATTAACCAGCATGGCAGTCGCAGACTTTGGAACAACTTTTGATCAGCAAATAAGTTAACCTTTCAAATTAGATGCCAATTTAAATTCCACATCCGCCTGCATGCAGTCTCCATTCCCTGCCCGTTCGCCTGCATATCCACTTTACACGAACTGATCCAGAGAATTAGTCACTTTAAAAATGCAATCATGAGGAAATCAAGCAACACAAACACAAAATGCTGGTGGAATGCAGCAGGCCAGGCAGGATCTATAGGAAAAAGTACAGTTGATGTTTCGGGTCGGGGCCCTTCGTCAGGACTAACTGAAAGGAAAGATAGTAAGAGATATGGAAGTAGGAGGGGGAGGGAGAAATCTGAAATAATAGGAGAAGGCAGGAGGGGGAGGGATGAAGCTAAGAGCTGGAAAGTTGATTGGCAAAACGGATACACAGCTGGAGAAGGGAAAGGATCATGGGACGGGAGGCCTAGAGAGAAAGAAAGGGGGAGGGGAGCACCAGAGGGAGATAGAGAACAGGCAAAGAGTGATTGTGAGAGGGGCAGAGAGAGGAAAAAAAAGGGGAATAATAAATAAAGGGATGGGGTAAGAAGGGGAGGAGGGCCATTAGTCACTTTGTACTTTATTAGTGTCTTGCTAAAACTCCCTCTGGACAAATTTCTGTCTGCTGATTCACACACAGGAATTTAGCACAATATGATAAATGTGAAGTAAAAAATAGATCAGGAGGCTCATTGATCAGGTGAATATAGCTCCATGTGGCACAGTAACGTAGCGGTTAGTGTAACGCTTTCCAATGCTAGGGACGGGGATTCAATTCCATAGATCTATGAGCTAGTCTTCATTACGGGGAAGGGGGGGGGGGGGGGTCTGTAGATTTAAATTCCTCAGCATTAACATCATCAGAGGATCTGTCCTGAGACCAGTACATAAGTATCATCACAAAGAAAGCATGACAGTGCCTCTGCTTTCTTAGAAGTTTGCGTAGATTTGTCATGTCACCAAAAACTTTGACAAACTTCTAAAGATGCACAGTGGGGAGAGGAATGGAAAAAACTGCAGAAGGTGGTGGATGTGGATGCAGAGGCAAAACCATCTACATTTAAATTTACTTCTGTTTTCACTAAAATTTTATGAGTGAATTTTATTCCATATTCCAGTTTGGTTTGGTTGTAATTTGTGAACTCTAAGAGAAAACTCGTTATCCGAACTTCTGTACTGCAGGATCACCTGCATACTGTATTGACTGCTCCGATTTAGTATGAGCAATTGGTTATTAACATTACATCCTATGGCCTGTTTCCCTAGATATGTCCAGGATTTGGGGTGGCACGGTAGCTTGGTGGTTGGCACAATAGTATTCCATCGCAGGTAAAGCCCTCCCAACCAATGAGCTCATCTACATGAAATGCTGTTGCAGGAAAGCAGCACTCATCATCATCAGGGACCCTCAACACCCAGACCATGCTCTCTTCTCACTGTTGCCATCAGAAAGCAAGTACAGGAGTCTCAGGACTCACACCACCAGGTTCAGGAACAGTTATTACCCCTCAACCATCAGGACCCACACCACCAGGTTCAGGAACAGTTATTACCCCTCAACCATCAGCCTCTTGAACCAAAGCGGATAGGTTCTCTCAACTTCCACTTGCACCATTACTGAAATGTTCCCACAACCTATGGACTCACTTTCCAATGACTTTTCATCTGTACTTTTCATTTATTGCTTATTTATTTATTATTTTTCTTCATCTATTTCTATTTGTAGTAAGTTGTCTTCTGCAGTTGGGCAGTCTTTCATTTACTCTGTTTTAGTTAGTATTCTATAGATTTATTGAGTATACCCACAAGAAAATGAATCTCAAGATTGTACATGGAGTCATATATGTACTTTAGTAATAAATTTACTTTGAACTTTGATGACAGCACCCAGCCACCCAGGTTCAATTCCCACCCGTCTGTAAGAAGTTTGTACATTCTCCCTGTGATCGCATGTGTTTCCTCCGGGTGCTCCAGTTTCCTCCCACATTCCTAAAGCGTGTGGGTTAGCGGGTTAATTGGTCACATAGGTGAAATTGGGCATTAAGGGCCTGTTACTGTGCTGCATCTCTAAGTAAAACAAATAAGATTCAAGGTTCAAATTTATTTATCATGTTAACATTGAAACATACAGTGAAATGTGTTGTTTGCATTAACAACCAACACACGGGGATGTTAACACAAACAACACGTTTTTTATACTATGCACACTCTATCGGCGCCAACGTAACAGTAATAGCATACAAAAAACCTAAAACTCTTCACTCTACTCCCACAATCGTTTATTTTATTTGAGATAGTGAAGAACAGATCCCTCCAGCCCAACAAGCTGAACCACCCAGCAACCTATCTATTAAATCTGGACAATTTATAATGACTAACTGGTGCGTCTTTGGACTGTGGGAGGAAACTGGAGCACCCAGAGGAAACCCACTTGATCACAGGGAGAACATACAAACTCTTTATAGCTGGCGCTGGAAGTGAATGCCAAACTCGGGAATGCCCCAAGCTGAAATAGTATCATGCTCAACATGCTGGAGGAACTCAGCAGGTCAGACAGCATCCGTGGAAACGAAGTCAACCTGCTGAGGTCCTCCAGCGTGTTGTACGTGTTGCTTTGACCCCAGCATCTGCAGTGTATTTTGTGTTTATAGTATCATGCTAACTGCTGTGCTCCAGCTTTCTGCTCTGAGGCAATGGGATGTATCATAAACTTGCAAAATAGCATCTCATTAATTGGTAGTATTACAACAATTTCAGATACTGAGTTTCCTGTTTGCATTCATGGTCTCCTAGGTGGTAAAGTTCTTGGCCATTGATTAGGAAACAAGTCCAAACCCCTGTAATGAAGTTGGGAAATTTAAAATTGAGTGACCGGAAAGTCTCAGTGAATGGTAACCAAGAAACTTCTGGAAACAAAAACCACTTCAGGAAAGGTAATCTGCTGTCCTTTCCCACTCCAGACCCCAGTGGTCAACTCTTAACTGCTTCCCTAGATGGATATTGAACACTGGCAGTGAGAGCAACATCCATTAAAGATGTTTGTCCTAATGATCAATTCCTTGCTCTGCCATTTACAAATAATTAGTTGCTTTCTCAGTTTTTGCAACTTCCATTAATCTGAAATGTGCTTGGGTCACTGAGTACTTTTAGTTTCATTTCAAAGTTTTTAAAAAGTATTTTCAGTTTCCATTTCCGATTTCCAGTGCCCAATATGGTGAGTTTCCGTAACCCAGGACTGTAATTAAAGATTAATGGATCTGATAACAACAGTAAAGCTTGAACTTAAGTTAGTCATTTAATTATTTAGAGATACAGCACCTAACTGGGCCTTCCGTCCAACAAGCTAACTGCCCAACAACCACCTGTTTAACACAGCCTAATCACAGAACAATGTACAATGACCAATTAACCTATGACTTTGAAATGTGGGAGGAAACCCATGCAGTCACAGAGAGAACATACAACTTCCTTAGAGATGGCACCTAAATTGGACTCTGAACTTTGCTTTGAGCTCTAACAACATTGTGCTAACCACTACACTACCATGGCTGATGTTTATCATCTCTGGACAAATACAAAGTATTGTAATTAACTGTATGTGCTAATATTCCCACTAGATTAAAAGGACATAGCCGATGACTCAGTAACATTCACTGAGTTTAACACCAGCTACCAATGGATTTTCAACAATGTGCCAAATACACTCAGACTGAATGGATTGTGCAATGGAGGTTAATCCCACGTGCTCCAGTGGTTTAATCCATGAGATTCTGCAGATGCTGGAAATCCAGAGCAGCACACAAAATGCTGGCAGAATTTGGCAATTCAAGCAGTATCTACAAAAAGGATGAAGGGTCTCAATTCAAGACGTTGACTGTTTATTTCTCTCCACAGATGTTGCCTACCCTGCTGAGTTCCTCCTGCATTTTGTGTGTGTTTCTGGTTTAATCAGAAATGACTCCTCCAAATTGGCCTTCTTTATGCTATTCTCCTTAAACTTGATTTCATTCATTGCCTTCACTTGTACTAAGTTCTGTTCATTCAACAATGTGCTCAACGATGTGCACTAGGTTCTAGTTTATCAATTTCAGAAAAATGGGATGGTAAATTATTGGAATTGTATTGTATTTGCCTAGTAGTCAGTGGTTTGTGCTAATCTGTAGCATCAAACTAGTTATCCACAAATTCCATTCTCTCTCAATTTATCTTGCCTACTGTATATTATCAGGCCTGATGTGGGTGTCAGGAACAACTAAAGACCCTTGGTTCACAAACTCTGCAGAGCCAACAGCCCGAATCATAAGCAATGTGACAGAGAACCTGGTAAAATGAAGACGTCAGACAAAGAAATGATATAAGAAAATAAATCATTTGAAAATAATTTATTGTTAGTCATTTTGAAAATTTACTCAAATTGACAACAGTGTTGCTCAAACTTGTTTGGGTACAGAACTGATGAATGTACTGAAAGTTGCCTGCAATCAATAATTACAGCCATTTTTTTCTAAACTAGTTCCACAGGGCTTTGTAAACTTGCAATGCATTTGAGGGACAAGGAGATAAAGAGCACTGGCTCACAAATGCAAAAACAAAGTTAAAAGTGGACTGGGATGGCTGATTTCCAAATTTTATGATAGGCCAAATGATTCTCCAGCTAAGAAAGTATTGTCGCTGCTCCCGCGAATACCAGGACAACCACATCAATTCAGAAGCATTGATTGACAATTTGACAGGATACTGGGGAGAATGTCTCAGGCAGCACAGTGGAGTTCCATACTCTGGCCAGACATGGTCCTGTGGTCCACAACAGCCAAGCTGTCAATGTTGTGGAAATGACAGTACCATGGGAAGATGGTGTTGAAGAAGCTTGAGAGGAAAAAGACCAAGTACTCTGAACTGGCAACTGAAGCTGCCCAGAATGACTGGAAGACCAAGATTTTCCCTGTAGAAGTGGGGTGCAGGGGATTTATGGCTACATCTATGACCAGTCTATTGAAGAAGATGAGGGTGAGGGGTTATTCACTCCAACAAGCAATCACGTCCTTGTCAAGTGCAACAGAAGAAAGCAGTAATTGGATTTGGATTAAAAGGAAAGATAATAACTGGGCTGCAAGAAGACAGGAGGGTATGGAACTGAGGGGGGTGTACCTGGGACAGAGTGGTTCAAAAAACTTGTATTAAAAAAAGGATACCTGAAAAATGCAGTGGGCACCAACATACTAATACGATTTTCCTTGCAGTCAGATTTTGTCCATGGGAGGGTGGCTTTAAGAGTCCAACACAGAATGCAGGCAGAGTCCTATCCTCCCTCCCCAAACCATTAGCAACAGAGTGGAGTTCCTAAATGATTCCTGTAACAAAATTAAAATTGACAGAGGCAGAGCAGGCCAGTAAACTTGCAGCTTTCACCAAATGATGCTGTCACTTGTGATCACGCAGGTTGGAGTCAAGCTTGAAGCAGACATTTTGAAAAGCATGCCTCTCATGTGACGACATCAAAGGGGAATGATATCACAAATTCATGTCTAACAATGTCATAGGGGTAAGAGGTCACAAGGCATAGGAACAGCCTCCTTCATCCACTGAGTCCAATCCAACTATTAAGCACACATTAATACTAACCTGTTACTAATCCCAATTGTTTTTTTTTTAAATTCTCTTCTCATTCACATGGGGTTGAGAGAAAAATATATCAGCCATGATCGAATGATGGAACAGACTCAATGGGCCGAATGGCCCAATTCTGCTCCTAAAATACTGTGCTAGAAACCCTAAGACTTTTGCACAGCACTGTACTACCACAAAAAAAAATAATGACATATGAGAGTGGTGATAAATCTGATTCTATTATGGGTCTCTATTGTGGATTGAAAGATTGTGGAATGGGGGAAGAGAGAGGGGAATCACAGTTAGGAAAACGGACAGGAAGCAAGAAAAACCAGAAAAATATTCTGTAGTGATCAGTAAACCAATTGTTTAGAATCAAATGACCTTGTCTGGTGTCTCAGGGCCAGGCGTCACTGCACCCATGCCACTCCCTGTCCCGGCATTCCTTCTCTACCACCTGTCCCACACCCCTCCACCCTCACTATCTTCAACATCCCTTGCTCCCATCAGTTTTACAAACACTCCCTCTGCTCCACGTTGACAAATACAGTAGTGTGCAAAGGTCTGAGGCACCCTAGCTATAGTTGCGCCCAGGACTTCTGCACAGTATTGTTCGTATTATGGTCATTCCCAACAGCTCTCCCCAGATTCTGCCACTCGCCTACACAATGGCTAATTGATCTACCATCCTATATGTCACTCAGATGTGGAAGACCATCCATATAGTCACAGGAACAACATGCAAACTCCACACAGATAGCACCAGAGGTCAGCTTTGAACTTGCGGGTACAAGACACATGAGACAGCAGCTCTATTACAGTGTCACTGTGCTGCTAGTGGCAGGTGATAAACCTACAGTAGCTCAGCCCAAGCACTCCCCCAAATGGGGCTCTCTAGATGCCTACTGATACAATTTCTCTTCAGAACTGATCTGTTTTCAACAAGCAGTCATGGTAACAGATTCCACTTCCCTCCTCACTTTTGTATATCCACAAGATATCACAGGAATATGGGGGTGGGGAAGGATGAGAACATAGCTTCCTGCCTCACACTGACACCCACTTTTCATACAGGCCAAGTAAAGATGAACCACGCTGAACTATTCAGGAGCTGAACCCCACAGCAATCTTGGAGGCCTTTCCTGAAAGGGCAGCAGTTGGGACATTGAACTCAGTATCTCAGAATTAGACAGCGAACTGGAACGAGGGCACAAAGAAGTTTGGCTCTCTAGACTAAAGAGCCTGATGCTCATTAGCTTCAGGATTTGGGAACTGGGACCAACCGGCATCAGTGACAGTACCAGTTGTCTTCTGCAGGCCAGAGTTGTGTGTAGAAATGTTGAAGTTAAGTATTAAAACAGAAAACATGGTTAACAGGTTGCAATTCTTGCTCCTTTGTGGTCAACCACATCGACAGAACAAAACCACTCAGCTTTATCCAACACACCAAATCTAGTCTATTCATTTTCTCTCCAAGACTAAGATCACAATGGGTTGAATTTTCAGTCAGAACTCAGGAAGGACCCAATTGCACCAAATAACCCCCCCCCCCCCCCATCTTAACTTGCTCCAGATTCTGCACTGGCATGCTGAACAACTTGGTATTGAAGCAGGCTTGAGACCTTAGCCCTGATCCTGGACTATGGCTGCATGGATCCTGACCCACCACCGAGAGGGAACAAGCACCAATTTGCTGGCAGGACAGTGAAGCCCTGAGAACAGGTGAAAAACTGGTCCTCATCCAACAGGCAAATCAACCTGAGTTTGTATTGCAATAGTCCATCGGCAGCATTAATGCTTATCGTCACTGGAGGTATGTACTTTAAAAAAAAATCCATCTCCAATCATTTGCAGTCGTCGTGTAATCCAGCAGGCCAATACTGATCGTCCATGTAGTGACTGATTTCAGAGCTTGTGTCAGACACCGTGTGATCATGTTCTGTCCACAACTCGCTGTGAAGCTTCTCTTCCCACTGAACTTCAACTAGCTTGTACAATTGCATCGCAGTGCGGGCATCCTCAACAGAACAGTGACCGTCTCTGCCGACCTGTCACAAAGGTGAAACAGATATATTAGGGACATTTCAGAGACTCTTAAGGTGGATAGATGAAAGAGAAACGGAGGACCTAGCAGGAGGGAACACTTAGATTGATCTTAAGAGGAAAGTTAATAGGTCAGCATAAGTTCCATAACTCATAGAATAAGAATTAGGTCATACAGCCCAACGTGTCTGCTCCACCATTTGATCATGACTAATTTATTATCCCTCTCAAACCCATTCTCCTGCTTTCTTCCCATAATCTTTGACATCCTTACTAATCAAGAACCTAGTAACCTCTGCTTTAAATATACCCAATGTTTTGGCCTCCACAGCCATCTGTGGCCATTAATTCTACAGATTTACGATCTTTGGCTAAAGGAATTCCTTCTCATCTCTGTTCTAACATCCTTCTAATCTGCAGCTGTACCCTCTGGTACTAGACTCCCCAGTTATCAGAAACATTGTTTGCTGAAGGGCCTGTAGTGTGTTGTGCCCTTCTATGTTCAAATCAGTTGGATGGAGTGACTTCCCTGACCACTGCACCACCCCCACCAGTTATTCACCTTGGAGAGGTCCACACCTGCCAGCCCTCCCTCATCTTGACCAGCAGGTAACAGCAGCAGAAACTTCAGCCAGGGAGTTGGTTCTTGCGTGAGATTTACTGCGCACCCACAAGATGCCCTTATCTACAGGACTGCCTGTAATAGTCACTCAGGAGCAGAAAGTTGATGTAACCCATGCCAACTGTTCGTACCCATGTATTTTCTCTCTTTTTGCACTACCTATTCATTTTTTATTTCTTCTTGAAACAGAGCAATTTTTAATATATTGTTGCGAAAAGAAATTTCACAATATACACTCAGTGGCCATTTATTTGGTGCACCTGTACAGCTGCTCATTAATGTAAATATCTTATCAGCCATTCATGTGGCAGCAACTCAATGCATAAAAACATGCAGACGTAAGAGGTTCAGTTCTTGTTCAAACCAAACATCAGAATGGGAAAGAAATGTGATCTAAGTGACTTTGACCATGGAATGATTGTTGGTGCTAAACAGGGTGGGTTGAGTATCTGAAAGTGCTGATCTCCTGGGATTTTCACACACAAGTCTCTAGAGTTTATAGAAAATAGTGTGAGAAATAAAAAGCATCCAGTGAGTGGCAGTTCTGTGGATGAAAATGCCCTGTCAATGAGAGAGGTCAGAGGAGAACAGCCAGATTAGATCGAGCTGATTGGAAGGCAACAGTAACACAAATAACCACGTGTTGCAACAGTGGTATACAGACACCATCTCTGCACACACAACACGTTGAACCTTGAAGTGGATGGGCTACAGCAGTGGAAGACCATGGACATACAAAAATATGGGTTGATGGGTAGCTGATGGTCAGTATGGACAGCATGGACTGGAAAGTCTGTTTCCCAGTTGTATGATTCTATGGCTGTAGAATAAGTGGCCAATTTGTTCCCCCATAACTTTAACTGACAGGGTGCAGCCATTTAGTTGAGTGTAATTCTATGCTGTTATAAAATTCTCATTGATTTTATTTGATACAAATGACCATTTCACCGTATGTTTCAATGTACCTTTACAAGAAAAAGTTATTTGAACTTTTGCAATTACCTGGTTTTCTGCATTAATTAATCATAAAATGTGGTCTGATCGTCATCTAAGTTACAATAATAAACAAATACAATCTACTTAAACTAAAAGCATACAAACAATTGTACTTTTCATGTCTTCATTGCACACGTTGTTTAATCATTCAGAGTCCAGGCTGGAAAAAGTACATGAACCAAACATTCCCTGTAGCTGCTAATTAGACTTGCACAATTATGAGGAGGAATTATAGACCATTCCTCCATACAAAACTTCCAGTTCATCAATATTTCTGGGATACCTTGTATGAACAGCCCTCTTCAGGTCATGCCACAGCATCTCAATTAAGGTCTGGACTCTGACCTGGCAATTGCAAAACACAAATTTAACTCTTTTTAAACCATTCTGTTGATCTACACTTGTGTTTTGGATTCCTGCCTTATGTATCATCCAACTTCTATTAAGCTTCAGGTGACAGACTGCTACCCTAACATTCTCCTGTAAAACATCTTGATACAATTTTGAATTCATTGTTCCCTCAATGATTACAAACTGTACAGGCCCCGAGGGAGAAAAGTTGCCCCAAACCATGATGCTTCTTCTACCATGATTCCATGAGCTTTTGGTTTTGGGCTGTACAGAGCTCTTTTTTCTCCAAACATAGCGATGTGCATTTCTGCCAAAAAGTTCAACTTCTGTCTCAACTATCCACAGAACATTGTCCCAGGAGCATTGTGGAACACCCAGGTGTTTGTTTGCAAACTTGAGATGCCCAGTAATGGTTTTTTTTGGAGAGCAGTGTTGTCCTCTGTTGTGTCCTTTCATGAATACCATTCTTGTCCAGTGTTTTTCTTATAGTGGATATATGAACATACTTTAGTGAATTCTAGATTTCTGCAGGTCTTTTCTGTCACCTTTGGGTTCTTTTTCACTTCCTTCAGCATTGCACATTGTGCTCTTGGTGTCGTCTCTGAAAGACATCCACTTCTAGGAAAGTAGCAACAGTACTGGATTTCCTCCACTTGTGAACAATTTCTCTTACTGTGGACTGATGAACACTCAGGTCTTTAGAAATATTCTTACAGCTTTTTCCAGCTTCACAAATCTCTACAATTCCTCTTCTAAGGTCCTCTGAAATTTGTTTTGATCAAGCATGGTGCACATAAACAGATCTTTCTGGAGAAGAGCAGGCTCTGTCAGTAACCTGACCATGTGTGTCTTTTTTTATATATATAGGGCAGGGCACCCCTACAACCCACGCTTCCAATTTCATCACATTGATTGGAACACCTGACTCCAAATAGCTTTTGTCGAAAACACTGCCCCAGAAGGTCATATACTTTTTAGAACCTAGAATGTGATTGGTTAAATGGTGTACTCAGAACTGACAAGAAGTACAATTGTTTAGTGTTATTAAGTTTAGGCACATTGTGACTTAAATGAAGATTAGACCACATTTTATGAGTAATTAATGCAGAAAACCAGGTAATTGCAAAACTTTTTCTTGCAACTGTTCATATCACAAATCAAGCTAATCTTTTTCTTTATAAATCACAGGCGACTTTACAGTGTAAACAGGGACAAACACTGAAGGGTTTTTGTAATTGACTGCCATGCTCTCATTCGGACGGTAAAGGCAGCCAAATAGTAACCAATCATCAACATGGATGGGCTTGGGTCTTCTAGACCAACTGCAATAACAGCAGCATTAACAGAATCGCCTTACTGCAATAAGACCTGCAACTCCAAACCCACCTGTATGGATTTGCGCAGAAGCTGCTTTGCAAGATTCTTCAGGGACACAGAGTCTTTTTCGGCAAACCCAGCCACCTTCTTCAAAAGAGGCATCTTGCCTGTATCTCTCGTTAGAGATCTTGGATGAAAATACTTCAGGGCTTTAAAATCATTGTGCAATGCATGGCCTATCACAATTTTACCTTTTAGGATCTTCATGATCTGGGGGAAGAAAAAGCAGAACTTAATACTGTAACCACTGTAGTCAATTTTCACTCTCAAACTTGCATTCCCACCAACACAGTAAACCAATAGGGCTGCCATGGTACTGTAGCGGTTAGCATAACACTTCACAATGCCAGCGATCAGGTGGTCAAGGTTCAATTCGCAGGGTTCTGTCCTAAAGAAGGTCCTCAGCCCGAAACATCGACTGTTTACTCTTTTCCATGGATGCTGCCTGACCTGCGGAATCCCTCCAGCATTTTGTGCGTGTTGCCTTTGATTTCCAGCATCTGCAGATTTTCTCGAGTTTCAATTCCACCACTGCAAGGAGCTTGTACATTCTCCCTGTGACTGTGTGGGCTTCCTCCAGACGCTCCCGTTTCCTCCCACACAAAAGAGTTAGGGTTAGTGAGCTGTGGGCATGCTATGTTGGCGCCAGAAGCATAGTGACCCTTGCAGACTGTCCCCAGCACCTACTTAGATTGTGTCATATTTCACTGTATGTTTCAATGTCCATGTGGCAAATACAGCTAAGCTCTCTAATCTTTAAAACTCAACACTGTACATCTCTACCTCTGCCGTTCCTGGGCCCAAATCCCGAAAGACCATAAGACGTAGGAGCAGAACCAGGCCATTCAGTCCATCAAACGTGCTCTGCCATTCCATCAAGTCTGATTTATTATTGCTCTCAACCCCATTTTCATGCCTTCTTCCCATAACCTTTGACACCTTACTAATCAAGAACCCATCAACCTCCGTTTTAAATATACCCAATGACTTGGCCTCCACAGCCATCTGCGGCAATGAATTCCACAGATTCACCATCATCTGGCTAAAGAAATTCCTCTGAATGTCCTTGTATTCTGAGGCTGTGCCCTCTGGTCCTACAGCCTCCCACCGTAGGAAGGAACTGCCCTTCTAAACAACCGGAAAGCAAATCCATTAAGCTATGAAAATTAAAGCCATTTCTTCACCCAAGTCAGTTGTTCCAGTTTTCAAAACAGCAGCTTTTTGTGAAGAACGAACTTCCACAACTGAACTGTTCCTACATCATGGAATACCCACCACGGAGAACAATTACATGGAGCACTACCCAAAGAAAGCAGCATCCATCATCAAGGACTCCAACCATCTGGGCCATGCCCTCTTCTCACTGCTGCCATTGGGAAGGAGTTACACAAGGTTCAGGAACAGCTATTCCCTTCAATCATCAGGCTACCTAACCAGCATGAATAACTTCACTAACCTCAACTCTGACCTGCTTCCATAACTTATGAACTCACTTTCTAGGACCCTACAATTCCTGTTCTCAGTAGTATTTATTTAAGTATTAATACTAATATAATAGGTATTTGCATAGTCTTTTGCACATGGGTTGTTTGTCAGTCTTTGCAGTTTTTCATTGATTCTGTTTTATATCTTTGCTCTACTGTCAATGCCTGTAAGAAAATTGATCTCAGATATATACATACTTTGATAAATTAAATTACTTAAAATTAAGTCTTTCCTACGCGTACTAATTTTTTTATTTTCGAACTGGGAAAAATAAGAGACCCTCATGTTATTATACACCTGTACAAGATCACCTCTCCATCTCCTATACTTGTCCTTTTGTATACTATATACAAATATATATACTATATATATAATGTATACTATAAAATCAATATTGTTCATTTAGATTTTTCTTGTGAACGTTGTGAAATTCCTAATGCAATGTACCTGTGGTGCAGATGCAAGTACTTGTGAGCACATGACAAGTAACTTGATTTTGAACAAGTTCGTTCTTCAATCCGACTAGGGAAAGAGTTTGTTCAAACTCAAAGTCTATTTCATTCTCTGGCCCAACATCAAAGAAATCAGTAATTCAGCATCCAAGTGTCAACCTGCAGAATGGCTTGCTAGCACTCACAATATTAATATTCACTGTGTTTTCCGCTCTTCCTAACAGTGCCATGCCTCACCATTGCCCAACTATCAAACAGGACACATCTCTACAAGCTCTCCACCAGATCTCCATAAAATATACAGTGGGGCACCAATGATCGGGGTTTAATTTTAAGGACAACACAAACACAAGAAAATCTGTAGATGCTGAATATCCAAATCAATATGCACAAAATGTTGTAGGAACTCAGCAGGCCAGGCAGTACCTGTGGGAAAAAAAAGTCAACATTTCGAGCTGAGTTCCTTCATCAGTACTAGAAAGTAAGAGAAGTCAGAGTAAGAAGGTTGATGGAGGGGAGGAAGAAGTACAAGATGGAACTTGGTGCTTTCCAAAGGGCTTGGAGTAGATTACAGAAGTGATTTTCTTTGTACTCTCACCTCTCTCTGCGCAACATTAAACTCTAACGCACTCGCCATGTGCTGCTTGCGTATTCCACTCCACCGCGTCCTGTAGTCGGTGATGGGACCTTCCGGCCTCACGTACTTATCGTAGATGACGTCACCCTGATAGTTAACTATGCTGCATCTGGCCACTTCACCCAGCCACCCACAGGGGCCCGTGCCCACCATCTCGCAGTCGATCGCCACGCACCTGGTGGCACTGCAGCAGAAGCCCCCCGACCTCATCCTGCGAGAGGTGGCAGCGGGTGACAGCAGGTCGAGGCCCTTGGGGGTGAGACGGTTTGCCTTGTGTTCTGGGCTGGACGCCCCCAACAGAGTGGGTGTGATACTTCCCGTCGTGGGCTGGGTCTGCAAGACACCGGCTACGATGGAGTAATTAGCATTCATACAGGAGCCACTCGGCTGCTTGGTGTCTCCCTGCTGGAAGATGCAGCCACCTGGGCACTGTGGATGGTCTCCAGGACCCTCCCTCTCTCTGACCCGTCTCCGCTTCAAAAGCCCCCTTCGCTCCAGGAACGCTTTCCTTTCCAAGAAACGCTGATACTTCCTGCTCAGCTTCTTCTTGCGCCTGATGGTCCGACATTCACTACCCTGGCGGAGGGATCGAGCTGGGCTGCAGATCCCATGGAGCAAAAGCCTGGATACGGAGCCTTCCGGGACTGGGATAACGGTGTCGGCTACCCCTGGCATCCTTTGCTCATTTATCAATGGCGTAAGGGTATCTACTTGGAATCTAGACAGAAGAAAATAGGTCCTTTAATTCAATGGGAAATACAAAAGTAATTAACACAGAATGAACAAATATCCTTTTACCAAAGGAGATCCAGCTGTGAAAGATAAAGAAGTCAAAAGATCCGTGTACAATTTCCTCCCCACTCACCAGCCCCCCCCCCCACGCCCATGTCCTGGTTCACTCCCCACTCCCCCCTTTGCCATCCCCTTCCCACTATTCCTCCTCTCTCTGACATTCCCTACCCCCTTTCACCCCTTCCCACTATTCTTCCTCTCTCCCCTTCCCACTCACCCTCCTCCCTCTGCCATCCCCTACCCACTTTCACCCCTTCTCACTATTCCTCCTCCCCCTTCTACTTCCCGCTGCCCCTCCAGGTACCCCTACCTCCCTTCCCCCTCCACGTACCCTTTACCTTCCTCTCCCTCCCCCTCACCCACCCTTTCCCAGTGACAGAGCCGATTCGACCCCTCCATACCGTACCCAGCTCCTCACCAGGCGTGATCTCCAGCTGTCGCCGGCGCCACGTGCCACCATCTCAACTTCCTTCAGCCGGTGATTGGTCAATTGCTTCACGCAGTCCCGCCTTCGATTTAATATCATTGGTTGAGATGCCCCCATATCCTCTTTTGATTCGGCTCTCTGAATGTCACAAGAAATTTCTCTCCCGTCGCAGCTTGGGCGTGTTGGAACTTGCCCGCTGTCCGGGAGGCGGTTCATCGCGCCGCTTAGCGACCGGAGGTCAAAGCCGCGGCTCGGCGCATCGCAGAGCGGAGAGGCGCCACCAGCGCCACCAAGTGCTGGGAAGTCAGAGCAATCTTCCAGACTGTCTTCGTGAAAAAAAAACGATTACAAGAATAAACCACCCAAGCCTTGTTACAGTGCGCTAAATAGTATTCTGTTACATTTCTTAAAACCAACAGGACTATTGTGACCCCCTAGGATGGTCCACAACTATAATAATTGAGGGGCTTCCTCACCCAACTCGGCCCCTTTCTGTCCAGTAGCGAAACAACCCTACCTTGTGGATCTTCCCTACCAAACCCTTGCTGTGGCTGTACTGGACTTTAGTGTGTCCCTCAGCACGTACTCCTGCAGCCTGGAATGTGCCAGGCTACAGCATTCCTCCACAGACATCTCAATGTATGGGCACACCAACAACTGGGCGTGTTTCTCCGAGGTGATGATCTGCCAGCAACACCTCATGTCTGTCTCCACGTGTGTCTCTGTCACGCATCTGCTCACGATGAACCACGACTTAGGCCCTTGCATCTTTCTCCACGCCCTCTTTGCGTCCACGGTCTGCAAAAAAGGTGAGGAACTGTCTTATCCCCGTTACTGTCGTCCCAGAAGCAGTACATGATGGGAGTGATGGTTCGAGCATGCAAGAAGGATCTGACAGGGAGGACCCCTCCCTCGGCCAGCCAGGCAAGATCTTAGTGCCTGTTGTTGAGGCATTCTGCCTGATAGTCTGGACAGTCTGCTCAAGGAACCATCCCACTGACAATCGAGTTCTTCTCCTGCAGTATCTGAAAGATAGTCCATGTTGACCACTGCCTGGTAGACTTGTGGTCAAAAGGGTTGGTCTGGATGAACTTGGCCTGCAACCAAGAATTCTCAGTACTCAGCCCCATACCCTCAATTTAGTTTCCTTTCTTCTGAAATATGTTCACATCTCCCTTCTGCCTCAGATATCTCTCTCCAAAGATATGGAGACCAGAACTGTGCAAAGTTAAACTAACTGAATTTCGGAATCAGGTTTAATATCACTGGCATATGTCATGAAATTTGTTAACTTTGTGGCAGCAACTCAATGCAATACTTGATAATATAGAAAAAACTGAATTTAGGGAAAAAATATATTTATATACTAATTAGTTCAATTAAATAAGTAGTGTAAAAACAGATATAAAAAAAGCAGTGAGGTAGTGCTCATGAGTTCAGTGTCCGTTCAGAAACTGGATGGCAGAGGGGATGGAGCTGTTGCTGAATTGCTGATCGTGTGCCTTCAGGCTTCTGTACCTCCTTCCAGATGGTAACAGTGAGAAGAGGGCATGATGGGGGTCCATAATGATGGACACAGCCTTATTGAGGCATCGCACCTTGAAGATGTCTTGGATACTATGGAAGCTGGTGCCTATGATGGAGCTGACTAATTTTACAACTCTTTTCAGCTTAATTCAATCCTGTGCAGCTGCCCCCCCCCCACCCCACCACCCCTTACACCAGACGGTGATGCAGCCGGTTAGAATGCTCTCTACAGTACATCTGTAGAAATATGTGAGTGTTTTAGATGAAATACCAAACGTCCTCAAACTCCAAATGAACTATAGCTGCTGTCATGCCTTCTTTACAGCTGCGTTGATATGCTAAGTCCTCAGAGATATTAACCCCAGGAACTCGAAATTGCTCTCTCTCTCCCTCTCCAATTCTGATCCCTCAACGAGGACTGCTGTATGTTCCCTCATCTTACCCCTTCTGAAGTCCACAATCACCTCCTTGGTCTTACTGACATTGAATAAGACCAAGGTTGTTGGTTTAATTCGAGCTTTATGTAACTGTTTTGCCTTTCTGTGAAATCCCCTTGGCAAGGAACCACAGTGGTCTATTTGCATTTATTCATCACTTTTATTTATTTCTTAATGCATAAAGTGCAGATACCTTCCTTGGAAAACCCCTGGTGGGACCAGCTAAGGCTAATCAACAATACAGCCTCAACAACACAAAAGTGACAAATAACCATCATGTAAGCAAGCCATGGTAACAAATCCCATGCTGCTTTTAATAACTCAATTAACGCAGATCCGAGGAAGAATTTTTTTCATGCAGAGAGTGCTTGGAACCTGGAACGCACTAAGTGCTGGCAGAAACTGTTTAAGACTGTCAAAGACCTTACCCAGCCCAGACATCCTGCCTTCTCTCCCTCCCATCAGACAAAAGATACAACAGCCCAAAAACCAAGGATAGCTTCTATCCCACTGTTGTAAGACTAGTTAATGGTCTCCAAGTGAGATAAGAGAGACTTGACCTTATAATCTACAGTTGGCTGTGTATTTGATATTTCAATAATATTTGAGTAGTCTTGTATATGTATTGTTTGATTGGACCTTCCTGCATACAACGCTCCTTTGGTCGACATCTTCTGGATAACCATCTTTTTCACTTCTTTTATGTATTTTACATTTGTTTCTTGTCCTGAATGTGATTACAGAATCCTTGGAGCCTCTGTTTTGCTGTTTGTAGATCATGTGGGTGCTCCAGCACTCTGAAGTCTCCGGGAGGCAGAGGCAGCGTGAGTGGACCTCAGGGCGAGAAGGAAGAAGGAAGCCGATGCTTGATCCCATTTCGCTGATTACAGCTTCCATTGTTCACTGGATACTGCACCGTAACAGGGGAGATTGAAGCGTCAATGTGAGTGCAGAGGGTGAGCGCCAGATGCCTGCCTTTTTTGATCGGTTGCTCTGTACCAGAGAGGGGAGAGCCTAGAGAATGTTGCACAGGCCAGTAGAGTCATTTTTTTCACTCTCATAGTTTTTCTATTCTGTGTTTTTACGCCCAATATTCTTGTTTTCTTGTGCGGGGATTTGGGGGTCGATGTGCCTGATCCACTTTGTTGGGTCTTTTTTCTGTGGGTGGTGGGATTTGGGGAATGATGTGCCTGTTCCGTTTATGTTTGTATTATTTTAGCAGGGAGGTGGGATTTGGGGGTTGATGATCGTGCTGCCTTTCTTTGCTTTCCTGGTTTCATTGCCTTCCGGAGAACTGATGAATTTCAGAGTTTTACACTTTGATAATAAATGTACCTTTGAACCTCTGTTCTTTAAATAATTAATTGTGGGTTACATGTATAAATACGTTAATTGCTTACGTTCTCACACTACCACGTGATATGTGTGTGCTTCTCTTCAAGTAAACACAAATTTAGACTCACATTTTGGACTCCTATATCTCCTTATGAATTAGTTTAATGTTTTGAAGTTACAAAATATAACAATTATGGTTTTACACCTTTTTGTCTGCCTGCACTGCACTTCCTCTGTAACTGTAACACTGCATTTTGCAATTGTTTTTCCTTGTACTACCTCAATGAATCAGGTGTATGGGTGGCCAGGGAGGGGTAACTCCTCAGGTGAAGGGGCTTGTCATGTCTATTCTGGGGCAGCACACTCACCTTTAGTTCCCATCAGGCACTCGGCTCTCACCTGTGGCTCCAAGCAGCTGCCTGCGTGCGACAGCGGCCACATCCCGGTACACCGCTTCGACAGACGGTCCAAACCAGGTGAAGGCAGCTAGCAGACTCTTACCCAGGTGAGCTATGGATTATGCCTGTCCCAGCATAGGAAGTCAGCTTCGGTGGACTGGGCCAATGAGATCTAATGGCAGTACTGCAACGCTTTGCAGAGGGCAAAGGGCATAACAA
Organism: Hemitrygon akajei; assembly: GCF_048418815.1. Taxonomy (NCBI): domain Eukaryota; kingdom Metazoa; phylum Chordata; class Chondrichthyes; order Myliobatiformes; family Dasyatidae; genus Hemitrygon; species Hemitrygon akajei. Next base: position 35,632,231 of record NC_133153.1, on the reverse strand, counting down.
GGCACAGATGATGTCATGGTCATCCACTGCAATCAAGGAAGACCCCAGTTTGTGAGGCCTGTTCGTCCCACTGGGCCCGGGCTTCAGAGGCTGAGAGAGTGGAACTGCTACAATGCAATGGCTTTTCCACTTTAAAAACTCTCTCACACTTTCCTGTCATCATTGGACAACCACACCTCGATGCACTGTTGCAATGAAATCTGTATGGATGTCATGCTTCAGTGCATGTGACAATAATAAACTGAATTAGCAAGTGTTCAGAAGTGCTGGCAGAGACTCCTTAAGAAGTAAATAGATAAGCACCTGAATTGCTAGGACGATGGATATGATATGAGCCGTACAGAAATGAGATAGATCAGGGGGCTGAGTGGTGTTGCTGCACAACTTTACACTCACTGTCAGTAAGATCAAGGGATTGATTGTGGTCTTCAGAAAGGGGAAGACAAGGGAAACCACTCCAGTGCTCATCAAGGGATCAGCTGTGGAAAGAGTGAGCAGTTTCAAGTTCATGGGTGTCAGCATCTCCTAGGATCTATCTTGTGTCCATGATATTGATGCAATTACGAAGAAGACACAACAGCAGCTATACTTAATTAGGAGTTTGAGGAGAATTGGTGTGTCATTATAGACACTTGCAGGCTTCCACTGACACACCGTGGGGAGCATTCTACCCAGTTGCATCACTGTCTGGTATGGAGAAGCCATGGCACAGGAAAAGCTGCAGAAAGTTGTAAACTCAGCCAGCCCCACCAAGGACACTTGCCTCTCTAGCATCCAGGACATGTTGTAAGGGTGATGCCTTAAGAAGGAAACATCCATTAAGGTTCCCCATCACTCAGGACATGCCCTCTTCTCATTGCTACTATCAAAGAAGTGGTACAGGAACCCGAAGATACACTCAACATTTCAGGAACAGATATGCTCCAAGTCATTTAAACTGCCTAGTCCCATTGGGCAAACCCAGACCATAGCCCTCTATGGTGCTGTCTGTAAGGAGCTTGTATCTCCCAACTCCATGTCTGCGGGGTCCCCTCCAGGTGCTCTGGTTTGCTCCCACAGCCCAAAGATGCACTGGTTGGTAGGTTAACTGCTCATTGTAAATTGTCCTGTGATTAAATCAAGGGTTGCTGGGCAGCATGGCTCGAAGGGTACTGCAATGTACAGCAGCCGCAAATCAACAAATATCAAATCACCTCTCTTCCTCCTTCACTCCAAAGTGAAAAGCCCTAACTCACTCAACCTATTCTCATAAGACATGCTCTCCAACCCGATCAGCATGCTGGTCAATCTCCTCTCCACCCTCTCTAAAGCCTTCACGTCCTTCCTATAATGAGGCAACCAGAACTGATCACAAGAAGAGATCCCTTACTCCCAGAACAATTCAATGATAAGGTAATCCAGTTTATAAGCTCTAAGAGGAAACTTGTGGAGTCACAGTGCAAATTCCAAACAGACAGTGACGGAGAAGAATTGTTTTTGTATATTGTACCTTTTTTTTTCTTTTTTTATGCTGCATTGGATGAGAAATAATCATTATTCTCTTCTTTACACTCATGTACTGAAGAATGGCAATAAACAATCTTGAATCTTGAATGGGAGGAACAATGCCATTGTTGTGCAGCAGGTGCCAGTATTTGACAAAGAGGCAGTTATAGCTGGAAGTTATCTAATCTTGTTCCAGCCTTTCTATTAATGGACACAGACACAAATCAGTACATCTCCTTGTGGTCCCCACGTTCCATTTCTGTAGCTCCTGGCTGCATTGGATCCATTGAACCAGAGCCCTTAATTTAGGCAAAGCTGGAAACCAGGATGTCCATGTGTATTTTGCCATGTACAAAGTACGGTGAGGTACAAAAACCTGGTTTATTATCACTGACATTTGTAATGAAATTTGTTGTTTTCTGTCAGCATTACACAGCAATATAATAATATAAATATTATAAATTACAGTATGAAATGTATGCAAAAAGAGCAAAAAAGTGAGATGGTGTTCATGTGTTCATGGGTAGTTCAGAAATCTGAAAGTGGAGGGGAAAAACTTCCTAAAACATTGAATGTGTGCCTTCAGGCTCCTGTACCTCCTCCCTGACGTCAGTAATGAGAAGAAGGCATAGACTGGGTGGTGAGGGTTCTTAATGATGGATGCTGCATTCTTGAGACAGCATATTTTGAAGATGTCCTTGGTGGTGGGAAGGGTAGTGCCCATGATGAAGCTGGCTAAGATTCAAACCTTTTGCAGCTTTTTCCGATCCTGTGCGGTGGCCCCTCCATATCAGTTGGTGACGTGAGCAGTCAGAATGCTCTCCACGGTGCATCTGTAGAAATCTGCTGGAATCTTTGTTGACATACCAAATCTCCTCAAACTCCTAATAAAGTGTAGCCACTCGCATGCCTTCTTCATGATTCCATCAATCTGTTGGGCCCAGGATAGATCCTTAGAGGTTTTGATGCCCAGAAAGAAGGTACAATGAAAAATAGGCTTGCAGCATCATCACAGGCTAATAGGTCCAGACAACATATGGAAGATTTAAGATTCAAGATTGTTTAATGGCATTTCCAGTACACAAACGTAAAGGAGAATGAAGTAATTGTTAATCAGGATCCAATGCAGCCCCAAAAAAAAGAAAAATAAAGAAATAATAAAAAACAATAAATATATAAGATAGCATACATACATACGTTGATTGTATGCCCATAAAGTGACACTAGACACAGGAATGTCTGCACATAAGGTGACTCTGACAGGAAATGATAATGTGGTGGTGGTTGTTGGGAGTGTGGTGGAGTTGGTTAGCGGGTGGAGATGTTGATCAGTCTTACTGATTGGGGAAAGTAACCATTTTTGAGTCTGGTGGTCCTGGCATGGATGCTACGCAGCCTCCTCTCTGACGGGAGTGGGACAAACAGTTCATGAGCAGGGTTGGTGGAATTCTTTATGATAGTGCTGGTCTTTTTCTGGCACCTTTCTCTATATATGTCCTGGATGGCAGGTAGACTGTTGACAGTGATACCTTGGGCAGTTTTGACTTCCCATTTTAGAGCCTTCCTATCCTCCACCATGCAGTTTCCATACCACACAGTGGTGCAGCATGTTAGGATGCTCTCTACTGCGCATCACTTGAAGGTTGTGAGTTATGAACTGCACAGTCCAGCTCTCTTCAGCCCCCTCAGAAAGTAGAAGCATTGGTGAGCTTGGCTGATTGTGCAGGATGTGCTCAGGGACCGTGAGAGTTTGTGTGTGAAGTGCTCTGGGACTATGGGAAGTTGTGTGTGACGTGCACTCCAAGGAGTTTGAAACTGCTTGCAGTTTCCATTGCTGTGCTGCTGACATAAAGGGAAATGTGAATGCTGCAAGTTCTCCTGAAGTTAATAACCTTTGTTGGTTGATATTGAGGAAGAGATTATTTTCTTCTTAAGATAAGCATATATAAAAAATATACCAGACAATGAAAACAAAACTGTGCAAAACAAGATATTAGTACAAAAAAACTCCAATGAGAGAAGCCCCTTTTAAAAAAAAACATCAACATCATTAAATGTCCCAAAGTACACCAGAGAAAATTTATTAGATGAATCTATGTGTAGAGTAGAGGTTCCCAACTATTTTTATGCCAGAGTCTCCTACCATTAACTGAGGAGTCCATGGACCCCAGGTAGGGAACACCTGTAAATATAGAGACAATAGATCAGAAGGATGAGGTGGAACATGAAAGGAGGAAATAAACATGAAGGGGCGGGAGATAAAGAGGGGGAATTCTTGAGCTTTAAGCCTTGGCACAGAGTCGCAGCAAAATAAAGCACAAAAATGGGCCATTTGGACCTTCAGCAGCACAATGTACTATTAATATGATTCAGATTTACTTACTGCGCACAGTGAAAGGAGCACTTGCGCTAACCTCCACAACTTAGGGTTGTGCTGGGGGCAGCCCGCAGGTGATGTCACATACTCTGACGCCAGTATAGTATGTCCACAATGTTCGGCAGCCCAACACAGAACACAACAAGCAGCAAAACAACAACAGCAAATCTAGACCCGTTTAATATCCCCACTCTCATCAAATCCCCTTGATTCATCTGCATATTAATGACAATTTACCTAGCAATTAAGCCACCAGCCCTCATGCCTTTGTGTAGTGGGAGGAAACAGGGTCACCAACAGGAAATCAACGTGGTCACGGTTATTTGACCCTTTCCCTGCAACAGTGTCCCGCTTCTCCAAAAGAACTTGCAAACTCTGCACAGAGAACCCAGTGATATTTACCTATTTATCAATCTTTTTAGCTATGTGTCTCTATCTATCTATCTATCTACCTATTCCTTGCTCAACCTGGAAAGAAGAGGAATCGAAACAGAAAGAACTGTATTAAATATGCACTGCAGATGAATAATGAAGGAGATAAGGCTCAATGATGAACGTATTGTGAGATTGCCTTTGTATTTTTTTGGTTCCACTTGCTGTTTTTTTCTCCAGTGAAGTCACCAAACGGGGGGTTCCAAGTCCACAGGGGTATTCATAACAATTACACCTATTCACATTGATGGACTCTTCAACTGGGATAACAGCCAGTCACCACTGAGCTGGTCCAGAAGAATGGGTTTCCTCCAGGTGCTCTGGTTTCCTTCATTCCTAAGTCATACGGGATAGTAGGTTAATTCGTCACAGGGGTGTATCTGGGGTGGCACAGTCTTGTTGGACTGCATCTCTAAACAAATAAATAAATAGACAAAAGGATAAGAACTAATTAAGTAAATAAATATAAATAAATGGATGCATATATGGATAGAGAGATAGATAGAGAGGTAATACATAAATGTGTAGATATGGTACTGTGCTAAAGTCTTAAACATATATATTGTACTAGGGCCCCTAAGACTTTTGCACAGTAATTTTAAGCATTGGACTGTACTACGGTCGCAGAAAAAAAAACAAATTTCATGACATACGTGAGTGATGATAAATTTGATTCTGATATGGGTCTTTATTGTGGACTAAGAGTGGGAAGTGTGCAGGGTGAGGGGAACCATGGTTGGGGAAAGGCAAGGGAGAGGGGAGGGAGCGGGAAGCACCAGAGAGGCATTCTGAATAAACCAATTGTTTGGAACCAAATGACCTTGTCTGATGTCTCAGGGCTGGGTGTGGCTGCACCTGCGCCATCCCCCGCCCCGGCAATCCTTCTTTGCCACCTGTCCCACACCCCTCCCGCGGCACTCTACCCCGCCATTCCCAACATCCTTTGCTCCTACAGGATTTACAAACTCGCACTTTGCTCCATGTTGACAAATACAATACTGTACAAAATCTTATACTGTATATACAGTATGTGCCTAAGACTTTTGCACAGTACTGTAGATGGGTAAATAGGTTGATGGATAGAAAGATAGATGGACATACATACAGACAGATAGATAGATAAAATAAATAACAGCTTTATTTGTCACACATAGATCAAAACATACATTGAAATGCATTGTTTGCATCGAATCAGTGAGGATTGTGCTGCACCATACTTCCTGCGCCAACATATCATACCCACACCTCACTAACATCAGAAATACAAAACAATTTCTCAGATCAAAAAAAAACTGTAAAATACTAGAAATCTGAGTTTGGGGTTTGTTGCATTTGCAGTATGGGTGAATATTTACAGCTGAAACGAGGCAAACGCAGGAAGCATACTCTCCTAGCCTTTTGTATCGGAAAGTTCTTTGTTAACGGTTGCCAAAGGCTGCAGACGTTTAGTCTTGGTTTTAAGAACATATGTCATTTAGTCTTGAATCTATTCAATCAACTTGCTTTGATGCTTGCTTTCACCAAAGGTTTCTATGAAACTCCGGCAGAATAAATCCAGGGACTGTTTCTGCACACTGCACCCTCTGGCTCTAGGTAGAAATGCTAACAAGGAATGGATTATATAAACGCTCGCCCACTTTTCTTCTTGAAGCTTCTGAGACCCATGATAGTGCTGCATTGTAATGACTCTACTCTTAATAAATTACTGTGATTCTAAAGTACGGTCCCTTCCTATCTGGGCTTAAGTAGACTATTCGGAAATTTATAAAACATGAAACTAGGAATGGATGGACTTTAATGACCCGTTAGTAAATGATACCCAGCCCATCCTTAGGTTGTGGTGGTAGTTAATGCAAATGACACATTTTGTTGAATGTTTCAATGCATGTGTGGTAAATAAGTGCTTTTGAATCAGAATCTGAATCTTTCAGTTAGTTAGTTTTGATGGCTAATACCAAGGGAATGGGTCATAATTATTTTGGTGTTTGGAGGTGTTTCGGTGTATGGGGAATGTCAGTGGTGGATGTGTGGAATGCCCTGACAGGGATGGTGGTAGAGGCAGCTACATTAGGGGCACTTATTAAAATTTTAGATAGGTACATGGATGATAGAAAAATGGAGGGCTATATGGGAGGGAAGGGTTAGTGGAGGTTTAAAGGTTGGCACAACATTGTGGGCCAAGGGCGTGTACAATGCTGTCATGTTTTATGTTCCATGTTCTTTCTCGTAACATACTTTGGAGTTTTATTTAGCAAAGGTAATAATAGCTTAATGGGTTAATGTGGCCCTGTGGGTAAACTTCTTGCCTTTGGGAAAACCCAGTATATTCTGGATCAAATCCCACTTCAGAGACTTGAGCATAGATAATGCAGGCTGACACTGGTGCAGTACCAAATGAGTGGTGTAATGTCAGAGAAATTAAATTAATGGCACACAGACTCCAGAAAAAGATCATCAACCTGGAACAGAAGACTCAGATGGAGGTCAAAGTTCAAAGTAAATTTATATATATATATAAGGTGCCTAAGACTTTTACACAGTATGGTATTTGTCAAAGTGGAGCAGAGAGTGAGATTGTAAATCTGGTGGGAGCAAAGTATGTTGGGAATGGTGAGGGCGGGGTGCTGTGGGAGAGCTGGCAGAGAAGGAGTGCCAGAGCTGCGGGGTGGGGAAGGTATGCGCTGGTGCAGACATTCCCAGCCCTGAGACACCAGGCAAAGTCACTTGATTCCAAACAATTAATTTTTGAATTGGCTTTATTTCTTACATCCTTAACATACATGAGGAGTAAAAACTCTTTACGTTATGTCTCCATCTAAATGTGCAAAGTGCAATCATAGTAATTTATAATAAATGGAACAGTCAAAGTAACATAGAAATACATTCAAATCAGTGTGAGTTAAGCAGTCTGATGGCCTGGTGGAAGAAGCTGTCCCGGAGCCTGTTGGTCCTGACTCTTATGCTGCGGTACCGTTTCCCAGATGGTAGGAGTTGGAATAGTTTGTGGTTGGGGTGACTCGGGTCCCCAATCATCCTTCAAGCCCTTTTTTCACACCTGTCTTTGTAAATCATGGGGAGTTCACAACCACAGATTTATTGATCATTACAGAACATCTCTCTGATGCTTCTCAGTCCCTCCCTTTTTCCCAGCCATGATCCCCTGCTCCCTACCCCTTTTCCACTCTCAGTCCACAATAGAGAGACCCATATCAGAATCAGGTTTATTATTGCTCACATATGTCATGAAATCTGTTTTATTTTTGTGGCAGCAGTACAGTGCAATGCATAAAATTACTACTATACTGTGCATAAGTCTTAGGCACCCTAGCTATATATATGTGCCTAAGACTTTTGCACAGTACTGTATGTATCACCATATACTACCCTGAGATTTCATTTTCTTGTGGGCATTTAGAGTAGGAGAGAGAAATGCAATAGCATTAATGAAAAGACTGACTAACAACCAATGTGCAGAAGAAGACAAACCATGCAAATACTAAATAAATAAGTAATACCAAGAACATAGGTGTAGAGTCTATGAAAGTGAGACCATTCTCAGACACTCTGCCAGTTATACCATTGTCAGTTGAAAAAGTCACTCAGTTTAATCCCACCATCCATTGTTAGATACATAGCCTTACAAGTCATGATTATTCATCTACTGTACACCTAAAAACTGCTTACATGTGTTGAGGGTTCCTGCCTGTGCCACCCTTTCCGTAAGTTCCAGGTTCAACCCCTGGATGAAAGGTCTTCTCACCTCCACCTTCTCCATTACCATCTCCGCCTTCTCTACCCTGCCAATCCTTCTACAATTACTTTAAGTCTCTGCCTTCTGGATTTTGAGCCCTGGGGCCATAGATTTCTGTCACCACAACTAGAATCTGGCTTGCTGATTACATTCTGTTTCACTACAGATTTCCAACAACAAAGAAGTATTTTGCTTTTGGTTCAAGATCTAAAGGTTTGATAGAAGCAATCCCAAATCCTGGTGTTTTATTCAGGAGACGCAAGATCCCAACCTTAAATAAAAAAACAGAAAATGTTGTAAAGATATAGAAGTGCGGGCAGTATCTGTAGGTAGAGAATTAGAATTCAAGTTCAGTTGTCATTCAGCCATACAGCTCTGCAAAGACATGGCTCCTCCATAGAGAGAGTTAAGTGCACCAAGTTCCTGGGAGTTCAAATCATGGATGACCATCCACCCATCCTTCCATCAGGGACATTTATCAGGAACGCTCCCATTCATCTATCCAGCATCCTCTTTGACTTTCTACCATCAGGCAGAAGACTCCAATCCATAAAAACAAGAATGGTCGGGATGGGAAACCGTTTTTTCCATCAGGCCATCCCTGCCGCATCACATTCAACGTGTCACTGGTTAATCTGTTCTGTGCCTTGCAATATTTAATTTATGCACTTTAGTATGTTTATTTATAAGTAATCCATCTGCAAATTTCATCCTTATTTTCATAAGCGCGTTATGTGTATTATTGTGCTTTAAATCCTGGTTTGGAGAAACGTCTCATTTGACAGTGTACATGTATACAGTTGAATGACAATAAATGATTTGACTTGATAAACTTCTTTATTCACACTTTTTCTGGTAAATGGTCGCTTACTCCCTTTCTTGAATAAGGAAGTGGCCTGTTGCTTCCCTGTCTGAGCTGAGCAGAATTGCCTGTAAAGCTGACATTTTTTGAGGTGTGACTGGAGTCTTGCTAAGGCAGGTCAGTTGCAGCATGTCCTGGCTGGAGCTGCTGGAGAGGACTTGGAGATGAGGCGTGGAAGGATCTGAGGTTTGATCGACTTAAGAGCCAAGCTGAATTGGAAAGGTCGAGTACCGGCCTTATCAAGGCGATGGAGCCTGAGCCCAATGGTAAGCAATGACCCGAAGTTTGAATGATTTAAGCGCCAGGCCAGATTGACATGGCCAGGGTGTCATGGTCAGAGGCAAGAGATGGGCCAGTTCAGTTTGCTGCTCCACGGGGCTTTTTGGGATGGATGCAAGTAAGGGAATTTTGTTGATAGGATAAGACTAGGATTGCCATAGTGATAAGCTGTTGATGAAGCTCTCTGATTGATAGGTTAATGAGAGCAGTTCAGTGTGGTAAACAGATAAAAAGAGAGAGAGAGAGAGAGAGGGAAACAAACCTGGGACATGTAAAGATTATGAAAGATAGAGTTGCAAGAAATACCCAACGGGTCAGTCTGTGTTAGTGGAGTGAGAAACACAAAGTCAATGCTGCAAACATATGACCTTAAATCAGACACAAAACACTGGAAAAGCTCAGTAGGTCAGGCAGCATCTATGGAGAGGAATAAACAGTCGAGATGTTGAGCCGAGGGCCTGATGAGGGGTCTTAGCCTATGACGTTGACTGTTTATTCCATATGTTGCCTGGCCTGCTGAATTCTGCCGTGCTTTGTAACTTCAAAAACATTAAACTAATTCAAAGGAAGACATGGGATTTCGTAATGTGGGTCTAACTTCATGTTTAACTTAAGCAAGGCATGCACGTATCACATGGTTGCTGTGATGACGTATGTAATTTATGTATTTATACATATAACCAGTAATGAATTATTGAAATGAACAAGAATGCTTAATCAAACAATGTATTTACAAGATTACTCAAATATTACTGAAATATCAAAAACACAAGTTCCTCCAGCATTTTGTGTGTGCTACTTAAGCTTTCCAGTGCCTGCAGAATCTCTTGTGTTCATGATCTTCATCAGAACTGTGTTGTTCTAATTCAAGCAGAGAAAGTGAGTTAACTGAAGTTATTGAATTCAGAATTGAGTCCAGGGATTGCTGCAACATGCCCAGATGGAAGGTGAGTCATGGTAGCATATTGGTTAGCCCAATTACTTTACAGCGCCAGCTATCACTGATCGGGTTTCAATGTTCAACGTACAATGCGGCTGTCGGTAGGGAGTTCATACATTCTACCTGTGACAGTGTGGGGTTCCTCTGGGTGCTCCAGTTTCCTCCCATGTTTCAAAGATGCACAGATCTAAACGTTCCAGGGTTGAGTGAAGAGCCATTGACTACAGATTGGCATTCAATACTATCATCCCCACAAAGCTTATCAATAAGATTCCAGACCTTAGCTTCAATACTTCCTTATGCAATTGAATCCTCAATTTCCTTACTTCCAGACCCTAGTCAGCATGGATTGACAACATTTCCTCCACGATCACCATTAGCACAGGTGCAACACAGGGCTTTGTGCTTAGCCTTCTGTCTCTACTTGCTTTATCCTTATGGCTGTGAGACTAAGTACAGTTCCAATACAACTTTTTGATACCACAGTTATAGGCTGAATTAAAGATGGTGATGAATCAACATATAGGAGGGAGGCTGACTGGTTGCATAACAATGTCAGTAAGACCTAAGAGCTGATTATTGACTGCAGGAGGAGAAAACCAGAGTCCATGAGCCTGTCTTCACCAGGGGATGAGAGGTGAAGAGAATCAGCAACTTTAAATTCCTCAGCATTATCATTTCAGAGGATCTGTCCTAGGTCCAGCACATAACAACCATTACAAAGAGTTTCTTCTCATTTCTAAAACGTTTGCAAAGATTCGGCATATCATCTAAAGCTTTAACTAACTTCTGTAGATATACCGTTGAGTATACAGTACTGACTAAATGTATTATGGCCTGGTGTAGAAATGCCCTTGAACAGAAAAGCCTACAAGAAGTCATGGATACGGCCCACTCCACCATTGAATACATTTGCAAGGAGCTCTGTCGCAGGGAAGCAGTGTTCATCATCAAGGAGTCCCACCATCCACGCCATGCTCTCTTCTTGCTGATGCCAAGAGGAAGAAGGTACATGAGCCTCAGGTCCCACAACACCGGGTTCAAGAAGTTATTCCCTTTCAACCATCAGACTCTGGAACCAGAAGGGATAAGTTCATTCAATTTCATCACCCCAGCACTGAACTGAACACACAATCTGTGGACTTACTTTCGAGGATTCTACAACTCATGTTCTCAGTATTTATTGCTTATTTATTTTTTTCTCACTTTTTGTTTTTGTACTTTGGCTGTTTCTCAATCTTTGCTCTGTACAGTTTCTCAGTAAATCTATTGTATTTCTTTGTATTTACTGTGGATGCCTGCAAGAAAATAAATCTCAGGGTAGTATATAGTGACATATATGTACTTCGATAATACATTTACTTTGAATTTGGAAGTGTGTGTCTTCAGGCTCCAGTATCTCCTCCCTGATGGTAGCATTGAGAAGAGGTCATGTTCCGGATAGTGAGGGTCCTTAGTGATGGATGCTGCCTTCTCGAGACATCGTCTTTTGAAGTTGTCCTTGAAAGTAGGGAGGCTTGTGCCCTTGATGGAGCTGTCTGAGTCTATGGCCCTCTGCAACTTCCAGCAATTCTGAGCACTGGAACCTCCGTACTGGTAATGCAACCAGTCAGAAAGCTCCCCTCAGTACATCTGTAAAATTTGCTGGAGTCTTTTGTGACATACCAAATCTCCTCCAACTCCTAATGAAGTACAGCCATGTGCCTTCTTGATTGTATCAATGTGTTTGATACCCAAAGGAATTAGGTGCTTGCAACTGTAGATGAAAAGATACTTAATTGGGTAACCGTAATGAAGGGGTGGTGTAGCTAGTATGCGAGTCATCTCATTACTCCACATAAGATTTAAAAACTCGGCAGTTGGGTGTGTGTTTTCCACGACCCCGCCAAACGCCCGCCTACTCCAACCGTCATTGGACGACGTTCCTTTCAGTCAATTATTATGTATGTAGAGGCGATTGGTCTGTCTCGAAATCAATCAGTATTAGGAAGCCATCTCCTCCTGGTTGGAGCCTTTGTTGACAGCTGAATCCCCGCCTCCCTGGCAGTTTCAGAGGACCCCAGATTGTATCCAGTGAATGTTGCAAAGAGTCATTTGATGGGAATCCTCTTTTAAGTCTCAACACTTATTGGAAATGACCATCTCACCAAACTGTAAGTTGCACTTTAAAAGCTAAAAGGATGTTTAAAGATGGGCGAGTTCTTACAAAAAACTGATTGCAAAACGCTTTTTTCCCCCGGCGCTTGCAAGAGTAAAAGCCTTGTCAGTTATTTCTTGCTGGAAACTATATCGCTAGACGCCCCGACATCACAACCGTGATTTCAGGGACATTGTTTTTATCCAGGCGGTCAGAGAAGCAGGTTCTCCGAATCTATCTGTGGGATTTTGGGGGAACGTAGAGCAATTCACCTGGGCTTTTCTATGTGAATGATTGAGTTTGACCCTTCGGGTTTTGCTGGTGTGTGGCACTTTTTCATAATGCTGGTTATTTTAATTGGTTTCTGTATTTTATGTATTTGATATGAGGAAATTGCAGCCTCTGTAGAAAAGTGCTTGCATTTTCTAAGGAGTGAGGCCCACGACGTTATAAAGACGTTGAGAGACGGGTGTTTATTATATATAGAGAGAGCAACATACACAAAATGCTGGTGGAACTCAGCAGGTCAGACAGCATCTGGAAATGAATAAACAGTCGACGTTTCAAGCCGAGAACCTTCGTCAGCACATCTTGTGTTTATTATACAGTTGTGCTCCAAGTAATTTACACGTACAGAATTCTTTTACCCCCGTCAAAGAGTACAATTTGTACTCCCGTCGGAGGGGAGAGTGGTGTGTTACGAGAAGGATCGATGCAGTATTGTTCTACACACGCTGTTTGCTATCTCCGCCGTTGCACTCAGGATTCCTGGGCAGAAAGCGGATGAGAGAGCGGAGATCATCCAAGGGTCGATGCTGGAACCTGAAGATGGGTGCTTTCGGTTATTAACTGGAATTAATTGCTGAAAGACCGTGGAAAAATTCCCAAAATGAAGAAAGCGGCGTTTGACTGAGCTGTGGGGGAAGGCAGTCTACAATCGTGTCATGTGAAGCAACATTTCCCCACCTTGCTGCCCCTAGTATTAATAGCCGTGGCTTCACGGGGAAAAATATAATGAAAGCATTTTGAGAATGGTGTAATCCCAGGAGGATGCAACAATGTGATTTGTACAGAAAATTGACTTTTTAAAATTTAATTTAGTCATTACCTTTAAATAATGAAAACTCACAAGCTACAGGGGACAGTTAATGATATTTTTTTTTTAAAAAAATCAATATGACGATTAAGGATCATGGAGATTTGTGGCACAGCAGGAGCCCACTCAATTTACCCTGTGCAAAAAAAAATATATAATGAGGCTATTTACATTTACAGCTGTTAAGACCAGGTCTGGATGCTTCCCAAGAGGATGTTCCCTATGGTGAGTGAGTCTAGGACCAGAGGGCACAGCCTTAGAATAGAGAGATGTCCATTTATAACGGAGATGAGGAATTTCTTTAGCCAGAGGGTGGTGAGTGAATCTGTGGAATTCGTTGCCACAAATGGCTGTGGAGGCCAAGTCATTGGGTATATTTAAAGCAGAGGTTGATAGGTTTTTGGGCATCAAAGGTTACTAGGACAAGGCAGGAGAATGGGGTTGAGAGGGATAATAAATCAACCATGATGGAATGGCAGAGTAGACTCGAGGGGTCAAGTGGCCTAATTCTGCTCCTATGCCTTAATGCTCTCATGGGCTCCTTTCAGTGGAATTCAATGGGACCAGGCAGTGTGGATCAGATGGGCCAAAGAGTCTGCTTCTGTGTTGTAGTGTTCTACGACATCTCATTATCATCATTATGTTCTATGGTGTAGGCGATCATCGTTTTTCCATAACCATGACTGTTCTCGGCAGATTTTTCCACAGAACGGTTTGCCATTGCCTTTTTCTGGGCAGTGTCTTTACAAGACGTGTGACCCCAGCCATTATCAATACTCTTCAGAGAGCGTCTGCTTGGTATCAACGGTTGCATAACCAGGACTTGTGATAGGCACCAGCTGCTCATACAACCATCCACCATCTGCTCCCAGGCCTTCACAGGGAAGGGGAGGGGGTGCTAAGCATGTGCTACACCTTGCCCAAGGGTAGTTTTTCATTACTTAGTGGAGGGAAGGAGTGCCTTACACCTCCTTTGGTAAAGACATATCTCCATGCACCACCCGATAACTTCTAAATGTGACAGCAGTTTTCATCACCATCAGCTTGTCATGAACTTTCTACACTTTGGATGCAACATTTTCTCCTCCACTCCTTACTCACCTTTACCATTCTCCTTGTATCTATGTCCTGTAGTTGTTGACCTCTCCTTTGGGAAAGAAGAGTTTTGCTGTGCACCCTGAACTGGCTCTCAATTTTACATATCATGTCTAAACCTCTGGCCACCTCCTTGTTTGCGAGTGTGCTGGGGAGGTCAAAGCCCTATGTCTGTCCTCTGGAGGCTGTGCTGGGGTTGTAGGATTGTGTGTGCACATGGTGGAAGGGAGGAATGGGGCTTGTTTTTGCGGTTGTTGCTTGTTGTGTTCTGCTGAACATTGTGGGCATGCTATGTTGGCACCAGATTGTGTGGCAACACTTGCGGGCTGCCCTCAGCTCACCCTCAGATGTGTTGGTTGTTAACACGTTTGTACACATGACAAATAAACTTGAATCTTAGATCATAGAATCATGGAGTCATAGAGCACTACAGCACAGAAACAGGCCCGTTGGCCCATCTAGTCCATGCTAAACTGTTACTTTGGCTAATTACAACAAACTGTACCTGGACCAAAGCCCTCCATAAACCTCCCATCCATGTAGTCATCCAAATTTCTCTTAAGAATTGCAGTCCAATCTACCGTACATCCATTACTTCCAATGGCAGCTCCATCAACACTCTCAACGCCCTCTGAGTGAATTAGTTCCCCCTCAGGTTCTCCTTAAATATCTTACCTTTCACCCTTAACCTATGACCTTTAGTTCTTGTCTTGCCAAACCTCATTTGGAACATACTGCTTACATTTACCCTATATACACTCCTCATAGTTTTGTATACCTCTATCAAAATTCTCTGCATTCTCCTATGTTTCAGGAATAGAAGTCTAACCTATTCAACCTTTCCCTACACTCTCAACTAATCGATCTCAATCAGGCCAATCTCACTTCATAACATTCTCCAAATGCACAACATACTTGTAAATCTTCTGTTCCATCTATAGGGCTGTGATAAGGACTATGCTCAGTATTCTTGATGTAGAATTGATACTGAGTACTCCCTGTAGTTCAAACATAATGTCCCTGGTCTTGTATTTCTGTAACACATTGGGTGTGAGTGTTCATACTTGTGGATTTTATATAAACTAGTCTAATGAGGAGAAACTGCCATCCAGGTAATATTTCAAGTGATATCTCTTTTCACTGAAGTTACTTCTCTTCTGTAAAGTGCCATAGGGGGGTGGTGTGCCATTAAAACATCATTGAATTGAATTGACATCCTTCGCATACATGAGGAGTAAAAAATCTATACATTACGTCTCCATCTAAATGAGCAATCATAATAATTTATGATAAATAGAAAAGTCAATGTAATATAGAGTACCCTTAAATCAGCCTGAGTTCATCAGTCTGATGGCCTGGTGGAAGAAGCTGTCCCGGAGCCCTCGCCACAAGTCACGTGTGCTATTTGTTGTGAATTTTGACTCAATCTTCTCCCCATATTGTTGTTTCGCAGTCTTGATAGCTTTGGGCAGTTCGTAGCTGGTTTTCTTGAGTTCTAGTTGATCGCCAGTGATGTAAGCTCTATGTCACGCTGTAAGTGCTGCTCATACGGAACTATTGATCCAGGGTTTCTGGTTCAGGAAGACCCTGACTGATTTCTGGGGGACAACATCGTCGATGCACTTCCGGATGAAGCACATGACTCCATCAGTGAACTTGGAGACATCCTCATCGTGGAAGACATTTTAGTCGACGTCGTCAAAGCAGTCCTGCAGCAAGGAGGCCGATTGGTCGGACCAACAGTGGATGGTTTTAACTATGGCCACCTCTTGTTTCAGCTCCTGCTTGTACGTCGGCAGAAGCAGGATCTCAGAGTGATCTGATTTTCCAAAGGAGAGCTTTGTAAGCATTGCAGAAGGGAGTGTAGCAGTCATCAAATGTGTTAGATGTGCTGACAATACTTTAGAGAGACTTTAGTCAAAGACGCTTGATGAAAGTCACTAGCGACGATGAAGGCAGCCTCTTGGGTGTGCAGTCTCCAGCGTGTTGATAATCTTGTACAGTTCCTTGAGAGGCAGGTCAGTATCAGCCTGTGGCAGAATGTACACTGTTGTGATGATAACACCGTGAACTCCCTGGGCAGCCAGTAGGGTCTGCACAGCAACACCAGGTATTTCAGGTCTGGGGAACAAAAAGATTTGAGTGCATGCACATTCTGGGGGTCCCCTCCTCCTTTACTCTTCCCAGTGAGGTTTTTTTGATCTGTCTGCCCGGAAGAACCCAGAGGGCTCGATGGCATGATCCGGTATCTCCTCCGTCAGTCAGCTCTCCACAAAAGCACAAAACATTGCATTCCTTTGTTTTATGCTGATAGGAAATTTTGGCTCTCAGTTCACAAAGCTTTTTATCCAGCAACTGAATGTTAGCCAGGAGTATGCTAGGGAGCGACAGTCGATATGCACGCCATTTCAGTCTCACCAAGACGCTGGCTCTGATCATCTTACCATCTTAAACATTTATTCCCCTAGGCTGTTAATCTGATCAACCATTCCAGTTACATCCCCTCTATCTATTTCCTCTGGGTGGTGGGATGGAGATATGTCTCTATCAAAGCAGGTGTAAGGAGCTCCTTCCCTCTGCTAGCCAGCAGGTCACCCTTGGGCAAGGTGTAAAACTTGCTTAGCTACTCCCCCCCCCCCCCCCCCCCCGATCAGGGTCATGTGAAACCATGGGAGCAGGTGGTGGATGGTTGTATGAGCAGCCGGTGCATATCACAAGTCCTGGTTATGCGACCGCTGATGGCAAGCAGACAATCTCTGAAGTGTATTGATAATGGCTGGGCTGACCCATCCTGTAAAGACACTGCCCAGAAGAAGGCAATGGCAAACCACTTATGTAGAAAAATTTGCCAAGAATAATCATGATCATGACCGTGATTGCCCACGTCGTGATGATGATGATCTATTAACCCAGTCACTGGATTGCATTCTAAACACTTTAGAGTGCTTTTTATATTGTAAATACATTTTATTTTATCTAGAGATATAGCTCAGAGTAGGCCCTTCCACCTCAGCAATGCCGACAACCCCGATATAACCTAATGACAGGACAATATACAATGACCAATTAATGCACCTGGTACGTTTTGGACTGTGGGAGGAAACCGGAGCACCCAGAGATAACTGACGGGGAGGGGGTACAGAGACTCCTTCCAGACGGTGCCAGAATTGATCTCTGAACTCAGAGACCCCAAGTTGTAATAGTGTCGCATTAACCACTACGTTACCATGGCACCCATGCTTGAATTTGTGTATGCTCATTTTATTCCATATCCAGACTTTAACCTCCAACATTATTTTATAAGTGCTCTTTGTTGCCTGTTGCATCTTGACCAACACACCACAGCAGATTTCTAATACATGTAAATGATGAATAAAGTTGATCCTAGATCCTTGAACATCAATTTCTCCAACTACTGATAATCCCAGCCCACTTCTCTCTTCTTCCAGTTCTCTTCACTGGCCTATCACCTCCCTCTAGTTCCCCTTCTCCTTCCCCTTCTGCCATGGTCCACTCTCCTCTCCCATCAGATTCCTCCTTAGGCTCTTTACCTTTCCCACCTATCACCTCCCAGCTTCTCACTTCATCCCCCTCCTCCACCCACTTGCCTTTCGCCTCATCTGGTTTCACCAATCACCTTCTGGCTTGTGCTCCTTCACCTCCCCCAACTTTTTATTCTGGCTTCTTCTCCCCGCCCCCCCCCCCCCTTTCCAGTTCTGATGAAAGGTCTCGGCCTGAAATGTTGACTACTTATTCCTCCCCATAGACGCTGCCTGATCTGCTGAGCTCCTCCAGCATTTTGTGTGCGTTACTCTGGATTTCTAACATCTGCAGAAACCCTTGTGTATTTGGTCCTTGATCCTTCAGGAATATTTCTGCAATAGCAAAGGCAACTGACAGTAGGGTTGAACATCTGAGAACGTCACACTTTAAAACAGTCTGTTTGCTTGGGTCAGTACAGAAATCCCTGGAATGAATATTAAGTTATGAACCACAATGGGTTTGGAAATATTTGTGCTGTTCATTCCTTTGCTCAGGTGATGTGAACACCACTGGCAAGCCAGCACCATCACTAATTGACCTCCAATGTAAAGTCAATTACATTGGTAGATCTAAAGTTCAAAGTAAATTTATTATCAAACACAAGAGGTTTACCAGGATGCTCTCTAGTTTAGAGGGCATGTGCTATCATGAGAAGCTTGGGTTGTTTTCTCTGAAGTGGCGGAGACTGAGGGGAGATCTGATAGAGGTTTACAAGGTTATGAGGGCATAGATAGAGTAGACAGGGAGTATCTTTTCCCCAGGGTAGAAATTTCTAATACTAGAGGCAACGCATTGAAGGTGAGAGGGGGAAGGTTCAAGGGGGATGTGGAGGGTAAGTTTTTTAGTCAGAGAGTGGTGGATGCCTGCAAAGAGTTGCCTGGTATGGTAGTAGATGCAGATACATTGGAGGCTTTTAAGAAACAATTATATAGGTACATGAATGTGAGGAAGATGGAGGGATATTCATTGAATATTAACAATTAACTTTATTTGTCACACATGCATTGAAACATACAGTGAAATGCTTCATTTTGCATCAATGTACAGCACAGTCCGAGGATTGTGCTGGGGCAACCCACAGGTGTCGACGCACTTTCAGTACATACATAGCATACCCACAGCTTACTACCCTAACCGTATGAATTTGGAATGTGGGAGGAAACCTGAACAGTCCTGGGGAGAACGTACAAACGCGGCGGGAATCGAACCCTGATCAGGGATCACTGGCACTGTAAAGTGACTGCGCCAACCGCCAGGCTACCACACTGCCCAAAGCAGGAACTGTGGATCAGTCCAATACCCTGATACATGTTTGTCCAGTGGCCTAACCACAGTGGAGGATACGAGGTCACCCTAAGGAGGTTTCTGTGTGGTCTGATTCTATGACAACTGCTAATTGTGGATGCGTTTATCTGAGTTTTAAATAAGTGGGACCTCTGTGACTGAAATCAAAGACAAGCCACCTGCTACAGACAGGTAGAACTATCCTGGGACAAGAGAAAAGCAGCATCTCATTACACATCTTTTGGCTATATTAGGTCCATGTTGCTCAACTTAACCCTTAATGTGCAAACTCATGTATAACAATCTTGCAGAGGTAATGTTTTAATTTTATTTCTTTTCACAGCCCAAACCAACCTAAAAAATATTATTTTTTGTTCTTAGAATGGGAGCTTTCCATGAATAATTGCACCAAAATCAAAATTTGATTGTTCGTTATGTGCCATGTTGTATGACATGGGCGATCATGGTCTTTCCATGACCATGATGGTTCTTGGCAAATTTTTCTGCAGAAGTGCTTTGCTATTGCTGCCTTCTGGGCAGTGTCTTTACAAGACAGGTGGCCCCAGCCATTATCAGTACTCTTCAGAGAGTGTCTGTTTGGCATCAGTGGTCGCATAACCAGGACTTGTGATATGAAGAAGCGCTGTCGACGTTTCGGGTCCTGACGAAGGGTCTCGGCCCAAAACGTCGACAGCGCTTCTCCCTATTGATGCTGCCTGGTCTGATGTGTTCCACCAGCATTTTGTGTGTGTCGTTGTTTGAATTTCCAGCATCTGCAGATTTCCTCGTGTTTGCTCTTGTGATATGAACTAGCTGCTCATACAACCATCCACTACCTGCTCCCATGGCTTCACATCATTGGGGGGGGGGGGGGCTAAGCAGGTGCAACAACTCGCCCAAGGGTGACCTGTAGCTTAGTGGAGGGGAGGAGCACTTTACAACTCCTTTGATAGGTATGTATCTCCACCCACCACCCCAAAAATCAAAATAAGTTTATTATTAAAGTACATACTTTGTAGTATATGTCATCATATACTACATTGAGATTCATTTCCTTGCAGGCATTTACAGGAAAATAAAGAAATGCAATATAATTATAAAATACTAGACAGAAATAAAGACTGACAAGCAACCAATGTGCAAAAGTTAAATTGTGCAGATCAAAAAAGCTGAATAACACTGAGATATACACACAAAATGCTGGTGGAACTCAGCACTGTCATACCGTTTCAGGCCGAGACCCTTCGTCAGGACTAGACTGACAAAGGGTCTTGACCCGAAACATTGACAGTGCTTTTCCCTATAGATGCTGCCTGGCCTGCTGCGTTCCACCAGCATTTTGTGTGTATTGCTTGAATTTCCAGCATCTGCAGATTTCCTCGTGTTTGCCACATAACACTGAGATCATGAGTTGAAGAGCCCTGGTTGTAGAATCAGTTCAGAGTCGAGGTGAGTGAAATTATCCACAGCAGTTCAGGAACCTGATGGTCGTAGGGTAATAACTGTTCCTGATCCTGGTGGTGTGAGATCTGAGGCTCTTGTACCTCATGCCCGATTGGAGTAACAAGAAGAGAGCATGGCCTGGATGGTGAGGGTCCTTGATGCTGGATGATGCTTTCTTGTGGCAGCTGTTCATGTAGAGGGAGTGGGGAGGGCTTGGTCTGTGATGGACAGGGCTGTATTCACCATTTTCTGTAGACTTTTCTATTCCTGGGCATTGACGTTTCCATTCCAAGCTGTGATGCAACCAGTTAATGCAACCGGTGATGCACTGTCTAACTATAGAATCTTATAGAAGTTTTATGTGACATGTCGAATCTATGCAAACTTTTTTAAAAAACACAGATAAACAGAGAATAAAACATTGACAACATGAGCAAACTGTAAACAGGTTAGAATTGATACTTATCATTAGAATACTGATGCCAGAAACAAGCAATCAGTCTTTGTAACAGTGGTTCCACCTCTCTATGACGAGTAAATTGCAGCGTTCTCCTGTCATAGCTATTATGTCACACATCAAGACAAGTTCTTATCTGCCTAATAAATAGGAACTCCTGATAGCCTGTCATACCTATTGGTTGCCAAAGGTATTTTATATGGATTGCAAAGGTCCATTCCGAAGCCTAAGGTTAGCTGGCAGTTCCTGAGGTCAAGAGGCCCATGGTCAGCAAGTTCTAGGCTCGAAGCCCAGAGGTAGGTGAGTCTGGAGGTCAAAGATCAGAGGTCGAAGACCAGAGGTTCACGAGTCTAGAGATTGAAGCCCGAGGTTGACAAGTCTGGAAGTTATAGACAAAGGCCCGATGTCTGCAACCAGGTTTCTGGAAGTTGGAAGCCTGGAGGTGGCCTGTCCTGAGATTGGAGACCTGTTTGTGTGTGTGGGTGTATGGGGATTGTTTTGCAGATGTTACTCGCTGTCCTTTGCCTGTGTGATGTTCTGCAGAACACTTGGGTTGGCGCTGGAATACGAGGTGGCACTTGAGGGCTGCCCGAGCTCATCCTCAGGCTGTATTGGCTGTTAATGCAAACAGTGCATTTTACTGTATGTTTTGATGTACGTGCGATTAATAAATAAATCTAAAACTAATATCTTTGGAGACTATTCCATTCATTGTATACATTCCTTCATTGTACACTCCAATGAATGTGGCTTCAAGAATTAACTTGGCACTGAAAACTGACTTTTACACCGTGCCTTTCAAGCAATTCAGAGTCAAGTAACTACTCCTTGAAGGGTGGTCACTGTTATGGTAATGTCCAATTTGTCCACAGCAGGCTGCCACAAACAACGTCATGAAACTGATCAGGTAATCTGTTTTTTTATAAGAATTATATGTTGGCCAAGGAAGCAGAAGGAACTAAGTGTCTCCTTCAGAACAGTGCCCTGAAATAATTTACAGTCATCTGAGAGGGCAGATGCAGCCTCGATTTAATATCTCATCCAAAGGATAGCCCCTCAGTGCGGTTTTTCTCGATACCATGCTGGAGTGTTTGCAAGTTTTCTGTGTTCAGCTTTTTGATTTGTCAACTGTGTGGTATTTAACAGATCAAATTACTTGCCGAAGGCACCATTAAATTTTGGTGGCATAATGATTTGGCAGGGTTTTCATATGGTTGGGAGACAGCATTTATACGTTAGTTCAGGTTAATTACACTGAGGTCAGAGTAATCGGCAAGTCCGGAGTTTGAGGTCCCATCATTGACAAGTCCAACGGGTGATACCGAATCTTTGGATTGCTACACCAGGTTATTTCTTACTCCATTCCTCGGTTATCTCACCGGTGACTGCAGCATCGATGACAGGTTAGATGTGACATCCTCTGCACTATTTCGCTCCTGTTCAGTTACGGCCTCTTCATCACCTCCTGTTTGAATTGCTGCTACATTTGGAACCAGGACTGGAAATCGCCCTCTCTAAACCACATCCCTTTTAAAGACATTCTTTAAAACTTAGCTCTTTGACCAAGTGTTTGCTTTATATTTTGTTATGTGCTTCATTATGCCATTTTAATGCCTTGGTGAAACGATTTGAGTCATCTTACTATGTTAAGTGCAAGTTGTTGTTATTTGGCATGTTCAGCTGAATAAGGATGACAATTAGGGACCAAGCAGAATGATAGTTTGGCGCAGACCAGATAGGGTGAAGGGCCTGTTTCTGTGCTCTGGTTCTCTATTAACAGCTGAGCCAATGGGGAAGGAGAGTTTTTAGTGCACAATGCGATGGTTCCCTGCAGGAAGCATCTGACATTACCATAAATGGCTTTTAAGGCTGTGTTGGATTAGATACAGAGGGCACATTTATTCTCCAGTACTTTGGCAATGTTACCAAGAAAAAGAGTCTGCAAACACAGAGGAGCCTCGTTTTGATGAAATGGTTTAATTCCAATGAGTTCATGTCAACATATTCCACTAAGTGTAGCCATAGGCCAACTCTTTCACTGGCCTATATTCAGCACTGGAGCTGTACTACAGGGCTGGACCAATATAAAAGCCTTATGAATGAATAATATCTGAATTCATAACATATAAGGTTCACAAACATCCCAGAGATCATGGTGGGTTGGTAAGTTTGCAGATCACACCAAGGTTAGTGGTGTTATGGATTAGTGTACAGTCGGCCCTCCTTATCCGTGAGGGATTGGTTCTGGGACCCCTCGCGGATACCAAAATTCATGGATACTCAAGTCCCTTATTCAACCTGTCTCAATGCGGTGGACCTTAGGACCCAACGGAACCCCAGGCCTTATTTAACTTGTCTCAGTGCGGTGGAAATTAGGACCCGGCGGTAGAGATCTGAATCCTCGGTGTTTCTGTTCACGAAAATAAACACGAACATGATTGAAGATAAAGTGAAAGTAATAAAGCGATTGGAAAGAGGTGAAACACCATCGGTCATTGGAAAAGCATTTGGCTACGTTGGTCAACGATTGGAACAATTTTAAAGGATAAAGTGAGAAAGGCTCTGCCCCGATGAAAGCTTCAATTATTACTAAGCAACGCAGTGGTTTAATTATTGGGTTTTGGGGTTTTGGGATTTTGATCCTCCACATCAACCTGGCATGGTGGAGAGCGCACTCGGGAGCGGTCTGTCCCGAGTCCCAAGAACTTCCGTTCCCGAGCCCGGCGCTGAAACATATGTCCTTAAGTGTTTTATATGCATAGAAAGGTAAAAAATATATACTAAGACAAACATTTGACTAACTGACGCTAAATAATACCGGATGTACCTCTTCTGACTTACTTAGTAAGAGAACTTCTGATTTTTTTCGATTCCGATCCTCAATAACCCACGCACATCTTCCCGTACACTTTAAATCATCTCTAGATTACTTATAATAGCTATTACAATGTAAATGCTATGTAAAATAGTTGTTGTACTGCATTGTTTAGGGAATAATTACAAGAAAAAAAAGTCTGTTCAAGCTCGAACAACAAATGCTGGAAGAGCATTTCCGGATTTTCGCGATTCACGGTTGGTTGAATTCGCGGATAAGGAAGGCCGACTGTATAAGGTTGTTGTAAGTTACAATGGGAATATTGATAGGATGCAGAGCTGGGTCAAGAGGTGGCAGATGGAGTTCAATTCAGATGTATCTTGGAAGGTCGAACTTGAGGCCAGACTACAGTGTTAATGGCAGGATTCTTAGCAATGTGGAGGGACAGAGGGAGCTTGTGCTCCAAGTACATAGATTCTTCAAAGTTGCTAAGTTTTCTTGGTAAGAGTGGTCAGTTTTTGTTCAATATGGTGCTGAGTTCTGGAATTGGGCTGAGATACATTCAAAGGATGTCCATAAAGCCCAATGACTATCTCAGGTAAGCATTACAAGTGCTGCTCCATAGTGTTAGGTGTGGACTAGCACCACATGAACATGGTCTCTTTGAAACTGGTTTAGTGCCCAGAAATTGGGCACCCTACTATACCTGCTTTTGCCTGTGACCACAGTTTGAATTTACTTTAATTAAAATCTGCAACTTTATTTCTTAAATAGTGGTGTGACTCAGACAGGATGGTAGTGATTGTACGATCAGCTTATTGTCCTAGGACAGTAGACAGAGAGAGAGGGGGATATGTCATCAATCATTTTGTTGCTGAGAGCAGAGGTATAGGCAAGGACAAATGTGAGTCCAGTCACAAGAACTCAACGTGATTGACTAGTTAGTTGTCCCCCTTCAGAACT
Source organism: Hemitrygon akajei (assembly GCF_048418815.1). Classification (NCBI taxonomy): domain Eukaryota; kingdom Metazoa; phylum Chordata; class Chondrichthyes; order Myliobatiformes; family Dasyatidae; genus Hemitrygon; species Hemitrygon akajei. The sequence goes on along the minus strand of NC_133153.1, from coordinate 35,607,272 downwards.
TTCTCACTGCCACCTATCACCTCTCAGCATCTTATTTACTCCTTACTCTCCTGGTGCTCCTTCTCTTTCCTTTCTCACATGGTCTACTCTTCTCTCTTATCTCCTCAAGATATCACAACTGAATCCAATCCTTTCTGTATTTTCTCGTTTGTCCACTCCCATCATGGAAGAGGCTCCGCCAGGCCCACTAGACTCACAAACAGTTACTTCCCCCAGAATTTCCATCAGGCTGACCAACACCTCCATCCATTAACCCATCTCACCACTACAAACACATCAGCTGCTCCTCTCCACGGCCCCTCATCAGCCTTCATCCCTTCGTGCACTGCCACATTACACTTACACTCCATCCCCCATACCTGTCACTGCCATACGGTGTTTTCACCTGCCCTGCTGCTATTGAGAAGAGTTCTTCTGGTCAAGGGTCACTTTATCATTTCCTATCGCAGGGGTTCCCAACCTGGGGTCCACAGACCCCTTGGTTAATGGTAGGAGTTCATGGCATAAAAAAGGTTGGGAACATCTGCTTGACAGAGTCACTCCTGCACCTGGTGTCACTCTATGTATAGACAATCAGTCTATGTGTAAAAGCAGGTACATAAACCACACTCAACAGTTACTTGTACATTGTGTTTTATAGAATTGCTTTATATAATTATATTTATTTAAATGTGTGCTTTATGCTCACAGTGTTTTTAATCATGCATTGGATCCGAATTAACACTCATTTCATTCTCCTTTACACTCTGTACCGAAGAATGACATTAAGCAACCTTGAGGCTATTTGCACTTTCTTGTAACACATTGCAACGGATCAGGCCAGTGTATTTTTTTTTACCTTTCTGTGTTCTGGGGCCAAGTCTGGCACGTGTGCTACTGTCCTGATCAAAATCAACTAATCAGCAGGAATAATCAAATGAAAACTGCAGATGCAGGACATTAAAAACAAAAACAGAAAAGACTCGAAATACTCAGCACTGTCAGACCACATCTGTGAGAAGAGAAATAGAGTTAACATTTCAGGTTGCCTGAGCCCAACAGAGACATCTTATGGCTTATGAAGTACATCAGGCAACACTTTTACATAAGGAGTGGGAGCGGGAATCTTGCAGTGTTTTATGACTTCACATTTATTTCTCATTTAGCTCCAGCATTTGCTCTGTTTTACAACTTTCATCTTGCGTCCTCCAAGAATGATTTCAGCAAAATGGATTCTTTTTAAAAAAAACATAAAGGCGAGAAAATCTGCCGAAGCTGGGAGTCCGAGCAACACATGCCAAATGCTGGAGGAATTCAGCAGGCTAAGCAAAATCTATGGAAAATGGTAAACAGTTGACGTTTCGGGCCGAGACCCTTCATCAAGACTCATGAAGAAGACTCATCAACTGTTTACATTTTTCTGTAGATGCTGCCTGGCCTGCTGAGTTCCTCCAGCATTTTGTGTGTGTTGCTTATATTAAAAAAAGTAACCCTGTTTGTGATTTATTTTTATTCCTTTTAGATCAAAGTTCAAAGTAAATTTATCAAAGTCTCCATATACAACCCTGAGATTCATTTTCCTGCAGGCATACTCAATAAATCCATGATAAAATAATTACCATAACAGAATCACTGAAAGATCCAACTTGGGTGTTCAACAAGAGTGCAGAAGACAACAAACTGTCAAAATAATAAAGAAAGAATAACAATAAATAAGCAGTAAGTATTGAAATCATAAGGTGAAGAGTCCTTGAAAGTGAGTCCATAGATTGTGGGAACATTTCACTAAGGTGCCAAGTGAAGTTGAGTGAAGTTATCCCCTTTGGTTCACAAGCCTAATGGTTGAGGGGTAGTAACTGTTCCTGAGCCTCATAGTGTGAGTCCTGAGACTCCTGTATCTTTTTTGATGACAGAATCAGGAAATGAGCATGACCTGGGTGGTGGGGGGAATATGTGGAGATATATAAATCTAAAGGCCAGATCCCCGCCATAGTGACTGCCACATTTATATTAGTGCCTCCAGTATGTCTTGAAATATGAATGTACACTTGATGAAAGTCATTAAAGGGGAGGCACTAATAATAATAATAAAAATAAAATAATTTGACATTATGAGTTGTAGAGCCCTTGAACATGAGTCTATAGGTTGTGGAATCAGTTGAGTGTTGAGGTGAGTTAAGTTATTCATGCCAGTTCAGGAGCCTGATAGTTGAGGGTTAATAACTATTCCTGAACCTGATGGTGTGATCCTAAGGGTTTTGTACCTCCCAACACTTTTTCACCCTATGAGAGGCCAGGTTCGGGAATTCACTGACCAAGCCAAAACCCCTCACCACATTGTAAGAGTACCTGCAGGAGCAGTTTTTGTAGTTACACAGAACAATTTCTGGATGTATATTATATACATTTCTCTGACATTAAATATATCTTTGAAACTTTGAAAACAAGAGACGCGGTGGAATCGTCTGAATTGCATAAAACAGCCTCAGTGGGCCCGATGATTGCACAGCAGCCTCCTAAATTTAAGTAAGATTCCAGAGCTGCTAAATAAATTGTTACTACTGGTTTGACTTGTGCTGATTATACTTGGATCTCTGTCATAAACTCCACTGTAATTAACATTGCTGTGGTGATACTTCTGTGACATGGAAATAGATTGCATTTACTAGAGTTTTGACTTGTCTCTCTGCCTGCCATCACTTCAGTGACATGTTGTTGCTGGACTGAATACCTAAATTCATTTTATCTAGATTAAATTCTTGCCGATAGTTGTGATATCTAAGGTAGATGGCAGTCAGTAAGCATTGACATTAATATGACTAGAAACCCAAGATGACCAATGAGTGCAGATACCGTTTTGCAAGACAGAGGATAAATTAAATATTTGGCTCAGTGCCTGGCCTGGATTGAAGAGGTCTAGGGGAGTGTTGGGCCAGGAGTTTCCTATGTTTTCCTGGTGTGTTTTAAAAAAAAAAGAAAGAATTCCTTTAGCTGTCTTTAAATTTTACAGATTTTATAGGCTTGGGTCTGCTTCTATCTGAATTAGTTTATAATGTACAAGTTACAAAAAATTAACCTCTTATTAAACCAGGATGCTACCTGGTTTAGAGGACACGTGCTATCACGAGAGGATGGATAAACTTGGGTTGTTTTCTCTGGAGCGCTGGAGGCTGAGGTGAGATCTGAGAGAGGTTTAGAAGATTATGAAAGGCAGATATAAAGTAGACAGGGAGTATCTTTTTTCCAGGGTTGAAGTGTCTAATCCCAGAGGGCATGCATTGAAGGTGAGACGGGGTAGGTTCAAAGGGGATGTGAGGGGTAAATTTTTAACTCAAGGAGTGGTGGTTGCCTGGAATGCGCTGCACGGTGTGGTGGTAGAGGCTTTTCAGAGCTATTTGGATAGGCAGTTGGATGTAAGGAAGATGGAGGAATTTAGACACTGTGTAGGTAGGAAGGTTGGTGTTTGGGTGTTTTTGAGGTTCAGCACAACATTGTGGGCTGAAGGGCCTTTTCCTGTGCTGTACTGTTCTATTATTATTATTATTATGCAATAATTGGTGCATCAGTGCATGACAAGCATTTGGCAGTGAAATGTAAATTCCACTGAGCATTAGCTTAGCAATTTGTAACTCAAGGACTTAATTTCTAAGGGTGTACACTCTACTGAGCTCAGTGCTTCTACTGCCACAATATTATTCAATCCCTGAAGTGGTGTTAAAATGAATTGATCTTTCTAAATCATTTTGGTGAACCTTGGCCTTGTAGCTGAGAAGGGAGGACTAATTCAGGGAGGATTCCTGCATTTCTTATTGGCATTGAAAAAAGTGAGAGTATTAATCTACATATTTTGTACAGCTGTGCAGGCATTACTCTGGGCAGGAAATTTTTACATGGCCTGAAAATTGCACAGCACTTTAAGTGCTTTGTTTGTAATATGCATACCATGAATATTTAGAATGAAAACTGAAAAATTGTATACTTTTGATTTTAATTACGAATTGAAGGGTCTAATGAAATAGAGGACAATGAAGAAAATCTCTTACTTCTCACAATTTTTTACTAATTCCAATTAGTGTCCAATTCCAGTTGCGCAGCAACGAAGTCTACGTGCACGGGAGCATTTCTGTCACTGTGCAACCTCGCACCCGTGCAGCTCAGAGGGAACAGTGGTATTAATATCAGGAGTCACAGAATTTGTCTCTTGCGGCCAAATGTAATTGAAAGGGTGGGCAGTGATGGTTAAGAATAATCAGAAAAATTCCATTTGTTTTAACAATCCTCCTCAACTTTCTTTGCTACTTCAAACTAATTTGTTTTCTTTCTTTCCCAGTTTTGATGATCTCAGATCAAAACATTAATTCTGTTTATCTTTCTGTGGGTACCTCCTGACCTGCTGAGTATTTCCAGCATTTTAAGATTTCAGATTTCTGGTACCTTCAGTTTTTATTTTTCATGATAGAAATGGTGTCTATTGTCTAAATCATATATGTCAAACTCAAGGCCCACGGGCCAAATCCGGCCCGCGGTGGAATTATCTTTGGCCCGCGAGATAATATCTAATTACTATTAAAGCTGGCCCCAGTAATCGAAGCGCCTATGGTGTATGATATGGCTAATGCTGAGTTTATTCAGGTACCAGGTTTTCAGGGTTTTTAGTGTTTATTTGGCAGTCTTGCTTGGCAGTCTTCTTCATAAGAAACGGAATTTGTAAAGTGAAATACTTTGTAGTTATAACAGAGACTGAGACACATGAGAGCAGGCTGAAAAAAACGGAGGCAACGAAAGCTGCGTTCGCACGCGTCTGACTGATCCGGCCCGCATGAAGCTGCATTTTGCTCAATCCGGCCCGTGACCTAAAATGAGTTTGACACCCCTGGTCTAAATGGTTTCAGATCATGAAAAATTGCGGAACTCGATTTATAAACACGAGATTCTACAGATGCTGCAAATCTGGAGATGCTGAAGGAACTCAGCAGGTCAGGCAGCATCTATGGAAAAGAATGAAGAGTTGATGTTTAATAAGTTGACAGAATAAGCAGCACCTTTACTTCTTTAAAAGTTTGGGAAGATTCAGCATGATATCTAAAACTCTGACAAAATTCTATAGATGTGTAGTGGAGAGTATATAGACTGGCTGCATCACAGCCTGGTATGGAAACACCAATACTTTTGAATGGAAAATTCTACAGAAAGTAGTGGACACGGCAGTCTTTCATGGGTAAAGCCCTCCCAACTATTAAGCACAACTACACAGAGCGTTGTCGTAGGAAAGCAGCATCCATCATCAGGGACCTCTACCATCCAGGTCAAGCTCTCCTCTCACTGCTGCCATCAGGAAGAAGGTACAACAGCCTCAGAACACACACCACCAGGTTCAGGAACAGTTATTGCCCCTCAAACATAAGGATTTTAAATCAAAGCGGAAAACTTCACTTGCTCCATAAATGGTCTGTTCCTCCAACCAATAGACTCGCATTCAAGGACTGTTCATCTCATGTTCTCAATATTTACTACTTATTTATTATCATTATTATTATTAATTTATTTTTGTATTTTCACAGTTTGATGTCTTTTGCACACTACCGTAGTTGAAACCCAAGTGGATGCAGTCTTTCATTGATTCTATTGTGGTTATTATTTTATTATTGATCATGACCTCAAGAAAATGAATCTCAGGGTTGTATATGGTGACATCTATGTACTTTGATAATAACTTTGAACTTTGACATTTTGAGCCAAGACCCTTCGTCAGGACTCAAATGAATTTAATCAACTGGATTTAAGATGATTTTTAAAAATTTCACAAACAGGGAGAACATTCAAGTAAGTTAAAACTTCACAAAAACATACAAATCCTGCATCAATAGTTTGTACAAATCATTCAAGATAGGTCACCCTAATAGGATGGCCTTACACACACCTGCGATCTCTGGTGCATAGCTGGGGGCAGATGTGAAGGGCATTCAGCACCCAGCTCGGGAGAATGGGAAATGAGATATGCATCCATCTGTCTAGCCTCTAGGCCATTTCTGACTTTGAAATGGGCAGGTGTGGAAGTCAGGATCAAACTCACTGAGATGATGCAGTTGGCTGGCAGTTCTCCACCGTATTGCAGCTTGTCGAACAGTACCATCTGGCTCAGCTTGAGTTATCATCCCGCCCTATCCAGCTGTGACACAGCTGTGTGTGTCAGTTACCCACCTTCTGCTCCTTCAATATTTTGGATTTCTTGATGTCTTGTGTTAAGCCCAACACAGCTACTGGGGCATAGGCCACCGACTGCATCTTGCAAGAGTCCTCTGTTCTTGGTCAGTCTTCCAAGTTGTTTGCAGGTGAAGATCTTTCCTCTCCCAGAAAAGAGGTGTTCGGAGCTTCTACTGGCGTTTCAGTGTTTTTATGGGATGGGGTTGCTAGGCCCATGCTCAAACCTCCTTTTGCAGCCGGCTTGGAACTCCATGGTGAAGTAATGTCTTTATATACAATAAATATTCTTTGTAGTTGAAGGAATGAGAGCATTACTTCATTGCCTGGTCATTTAAACAGAATTACTGGATGGAAGAGTATATACTACAACTGTAATCTATCATATTTATCTTTCATAATGGGGAATTTCTTGGTCTTTTATGATTGCTTTGCCATTGCAAACTTTGTAAGATTGCACGTTTTTCCAGCACTTAAAATACTTCACGTTACATGCTTCCAATAATTGGATTCTGGCTCAATGCCATTTGCACATTTTTGATGTAACCTAGATTCTGAAATCTGCCTGGCCTTGTCTTGGTAGAAGGCTGCTGGGTGGTGATTATACTGTTAAGTACTAAACAAAATAATGCTTACCTTATTATATGACAGATAAAATGAGCATTTACGAAGTGTTTAATATCTTTGGGTTTCAACAAGATATTTATTTTGTTGGAAGCTTAGTTATTCTTGATATTATGGATGTTAAGGCTCAGTACACTGCAGGAATATGCTTGTAAAGATACAATATTCTTTGAAACTAGTGAAACTACGTCTGTGAGATGCCAATTTTGTGCATTTTGTGCTGCTCCAAAGAGCACTATATGAGGTCATTCTTACCCTCGGCTATTAGGCTCTATAATAAGCCAACCTATAGCCAGGCAAGTGATGACCTCCTCATGTTAGACTGTTAGAGGCAATTTTTAAAATTCTTTCTTACTTCTCTAATAATATTTGTATATCTGTGCACAGGTAATGCTACTGCAATACTGTAATTTCTTTTGAGATCAATAAATATCTAAGTCTTTTCCTTCTATACAAAAGAAAAGGATGAACTTGTAATTTATCAACACCGGTCAAATTCTTAGCCTAACATTACTGAATCTGTACATCATATAAACAGGCCATTTGGCCCAGCACTTGAATGCTGCTCGACATGCCTATCTATACATTCCCATTTTAAGAAGTCTTCCGCCTTTTCTCAACAAAAATACATTTATGAGTGGCCTCATGAAGAAGTTATGGATTTTATGGACACTGACTTGTGGATACCTCTACATATGAATGTGCTCCCGTAATAACATTAAATTTCAAAAACTGGGAGCACTTGTATTTCCTCTTCACTGTTAGTCCTTCAAATCAGAGTTTTCTGTGTTTTTATTGCCATTCATTACAATAATGTGGTGATGTGGTTACCTTATCAAATGATTCTTGTTTATTGTCTGACTTATGGATGTCTGTAAAAACAGAACTGGTTTGTTACCTGGGGACAACTTGTGTATATTTATTTATTTAGAGATACAGTGCAGAACAGGCCCTTCTGGCCCAATGAGCTACACTGCCCAGCAACCCGCCTACTTAACCCTAGCCTAGCCACAGGACAATTTACAATGACCAATTAACCTACTCACCGGCGCATCTTTGGAATGTGGGTGAGAGAGATTTGAAAAGAACAAGCTTTGTCACTGACAAAAATCAGTGAGATGCAAGTGGAGTGGCTATTTTTGGAATGGCCGTTGTTTGAGTGGGCCAGTGTTAGAGTGGGAGGCTTTGGCTCAACAGACTTCTGCAAGAACAGGCTTGGGCAAGCACAGGTGGAGGTTCTAAGTAGGGAAATAGTAAGTTTGTTTCCTCCACTTTCTTTGTCTATTAGTATATACATAGCTAGTGCACTGAGAATGGGTCCAGAGTTAGTGGAATGTTTTTTGTGTGAGATATGGGAACTATGGGAGACCTCCAGAACTGCACTGAGCTTCAACTCCTTAGAGATTATGTTAGGGAACTGGAGTGCAGCTCGATGAGCTTCGGGTTATACAGGAGAATGACGAGGTGATAGATAAAAGCTACAGTGAGGTAGACACGCCTAAGTTGCATGAGGCAGATACTTAGGTGCCTGTCAGGAGAGGGAAGAGGAATAGACAGCCAGTGCAAAGTACCTCTGTGGCCATTCCCCTCAATAATAAGTATATCACTTTGGATACTGTTGGGGAGGATGACCTACTGGGGGAAGCTACAGTGACTGGGTCTCTGGCACTGACATTGGCTCTGTGGCTCAGGAAGGAAGTGGGGAGAAGGGGAATACCGTAGTGATGTGGGATCCCATAGTTAGGGGAGCAGACAGGAGGATCTGTGGATGTGAAAAAGACACATGGATGGTATTTTGCGTCCTTGGTGCCAGGATCAGGGCTGTCTCAGATCGTGTCCATAGCGTTCTACAGGGGGTGGGTGAGCAGCCAGAAGTCATGTTACATTTTGTTACCAACAATGTAGGTGGGAAAAGTGTGGAGGTTCTGAAGGGAGAATACAGGGAGTTAGATAGAAAGCTGAAAAGCAGGATTTCCAGGGTAGTAATCTGATTGCTGCCCGTGCCACGTGCATTAAACTCCCCTGCATTTCTTACCTGGTCAGTGATGTCAAAGGTGGTGACTGGTAGGAATTGAATACAAATCCACTGGATGGTTTCTGTCATGTTGTTTTCACTATCTTAATAGCTTCTACACTTTGCATACATTGACAAATGAGGAGAACTCGCATTCTTTGTTTAACAGAAAAGTCTTGCTGCGAGGTGTAACCCAGCCTGGCACCAGCAAGCTAATTAAACAATATTTGAATAGATGAATATAAAATGCCATCTCAGAAACATACCTTCCAGTCCTTTGAGATTGTTTCACAATTCATCATGATCATTTTTGATATTCTACTTCCGTGCCGGTTTCGAGCTTCTTTCCATAACCTTCGGTTCTCTTTAATGTCCGTGATTTTATCATGAACACATCATAGGAGCCTCTAAAGCACACTGGGTTAGAGAAATCCAAAGGTTCACCACCTCAGTAAAGAGAGTTCCCCTCATCTCAAACTGAAACAACTTGCCTTTTTTAAAATAAATCTCTGTGCGTTTCAGTCAGGGCTAACATCTCCCCTCTGTCTAACCCTTCAAACTCCTTAAGAATTTTGTGGATTTTGCAATCCCCTCTCATTCCTTCAATCTCTGTCAAAAGTACAATCACAGTCTACATACAAAAAAGGTTGGGAACCCCTGCTCTACATGATCTCCTCTTGTACAACAGTTCCTCTGCTCACACTCCCTGGAACCAGTTTAGTGCAGCTTCACAGTGAGGGTAACAATGGGATGACCTGGCAGATGAATACGTGGCCGAGAAATTGGTGCAGGGGCCATGGATTCAGATTTAGAAAAGAAGACCATAAGATGTAGGAGCAGGATTAGATCAATTGGCCCATTGAGTCTGCTCCGCCATTTTATCATGACTAATCCATCTTCCCTCTCAGCCCCAATCTCCTGCCTTCCCCCCCATATCCCTTCATGCCCTGACCAATCAAGAGTCTATCAACCACTGCCTTAAATATACATAAAGACCCCTGTACTAGTTCCTCAACCACGCATTCACCTGCCAAATCATCCTATTATTATCCTCACTGGCATGTGGCAAAGGCAGTAATCCTGGAGGTCCTGTTTCTCAGCTTTCTACCTAGCTCCCTAAAATCACTCTTCGTGACCTCCTCAACTCATCTACCTACGTCATTGGTGCCAACATGTACCAGGACTTCTGGCTGCTCACGTTCACCCTTGAGAATGCTATGGACATGATCTGAGACATCCCTGATCTGGGCACCAGGAAGGCAACATACCATCAGGGTGCCCGCAGAACCTTGTCTTTGTTCCTCTGAGTGTGGAATCTTCTATCAACACTACAGTCCTCTTCATCTCTCTGCTCTTCTGAGTCACAGCACCAGACTCCGTGCCAGAGACCCGGTCACTGTGGCTCCCACTGGTATGTCGTCGTCCTCAGTAGTATCTGAAGTTATATACTTAGTATTGAGGGAAATGGCCAGAGGTGTACTCTGCACTGGCTGTGCATGTCCCCTCCTTCTCCTGACAGTCACCCACTTACCTGTCTCCTGCAAGCTAGGGGTAACCACCTCCCTGTAGCTCCTGTGTATCACCAACTCATTCTCCCGTATGAGTCGAAGGTCATCGAGCTGCAGCCTGGTGCACATGATGCAGATGTGTTTATCTGGGAGACTGGTGGTCTCACATCCCACACACAGAACAAAACACTGCCCCTGGAGCCACTCTCATTATTCTATGCACTAATAGATGAGAAATGAACAGGTACAAACAGAGAGAGAGAGAGAGTAACTTACCTAATCTACCTCACCCAAGCCTAACGTCACCTTAATCAGATTTCTGAATTAATAGGATCTCTTCTGGGGAAGGAATGACCTGTAGAAAGAGTTCTGTGAAGCTGCACTAAACTGCTTCCAGGGAGTGTGAGCGGAGGAACTGTTGTACAAGAGGAGATTATGTAGAGCAGGGGTTCCCAACCTTTTTTGTATGTAGACTGTGATTGGATTTTTGGCAGAGATCGAAGGAATGAGAGGAGATTGCAAAATCCACAAAATTCTTCAGGAGTTTGAAGGGTTAGACAGAGGGGAGATGTTAGCCCTGACTGAAATGCGCAGAGATTTATTTTTAAAAAGGCAAGTTGTTTCAGTTTGAGATGAGGAGAACTCTCTTTACTGAGGTGGTGAACCTTTGGATTTCTCTAACCCAGTGTGCTTTAGAGGCTCCTATGATGTGTTCATGATAAAATCACGGACATTAAAGAGAACCAAGGGTTATGGAAAGAAGCTTGAAACCGGCACGGAAGTAGAATATCAAAAATGATCATGATGAATTGTGAAGCAATCTCAAAGGACTGGAAGGTATGTTTCTGAGATGGCATTTTATATTCATCTATTCAAATATTGTTTAATTAGCTTGCTGGTGCCAGGCCGGGTTACACCTCGCAGCAAGACTTTTCTGTTAAACAAAGAATGTGAGTTCTCCTCATTTGTCAATGTATGCAAAGTGTAGAAGCTATTAGGATAGTGAAAACAACATGACAGAAACCATCCAGTGGATTTGTATTCAATTCCTACCAGTCACCACCTTTGACATCACTGACCAGGTAAGAAATGCAGGGGAGTTTAATGCAAATGAAAACCATTGGATAGTGAGAAGATGCAAGTTTTGGGAAATTCAGTATACGTTTTATGAAATTTATGTAACATAGAACATAGTACAGCACAAGAACAGGCCATTCAGCCCACACTGTTGTGCTGAACCAGCTAAAAAGCAAATCAAAAACACCCAAATACCAATCCCTCCTATCTACACCGTGTCCATATCTTGTCAAAGGGTCTTGCCCAAATCATTGACTGTACTTTTTTCCATAGAAGCTGTCTGGCCTGCTGAGTTCCTCCAGCATTTTGTGTGTGTGCTTGGATTTCCAGCTTCTGCAGATTTTCTTCTTCCTTACATCCGTGTGCCTATCCAAACATCTCTTAAAAGCTTCTTATGTTTTTGCCTCTGCCGTACCAGGTAGCACATCTGAGGCATCTACCACTCTCTGAGTGAAAAAACTTACTCCTCACATCCCCCTTGAACCTACCACCTCTCACCTCCAATACATGCCCTCTGCCATTAGTTATTTCAACCCTGGGAAATTGATACTTCCTGTCCATTCTGTCTATCCCTCTCATAATCTTATAAACCTCCATCAGATGTCCTCTCAGCCTCTAGTGCTCCAGAGAAAACAACCCAAGTTTATCCAGCCTCTCATCATCGCACATGCCCTCTAAATCAGGCAGCATTCTGGTTAACCTCTTCTGCACCCTTTCCAAAGCCTCAACATCCTTCCTATAGTGGAGCAACCAGAACTGTGTGTAATACTCCAGATGTGGCCTAACAAAAATTTTGTAAAGTTGCAACATAACCTCTTGACTTTTGAACTCATTACCTTGACTAATAAAACAAGCATTCCATAAGCCTTCTTAACCACCTTATCAATCTGTGCAGCCGCTTTCAAGGAACTATAAATGTGGATCCCAAGATCTCTCTGCTCAGCAGCACTGTTAAGGATCTTGCCCTTAACAGTGTACTATCCCCTTGCATTTGTCCTAGCAAGATGCAACACATATTTATCTGGATTAAACTTCATCTGGCATTTCTGCAACTGACCTTTATTGTGACGTATTCCTTGCCATTCTTCAACACTATCCACAACTTCACCAGTCTTGGTATCAGCTGCCAATTTACTAACCCACCCATCTACATTTTCATCCAGGTCATTTATATACATCACTGCCAGCAGAGGTCCCAGCACAGATCCCTGCAGAACACCACTAATTGCAGACCTCCATCTCGAATAAGTCCCTTCAAGGAAGCTTGAAGTAGGTCTGTTTTTTTGACAATGGCATTGTTACCATTTGGTGTGAAGGAAAGGCCAAGTCCCAGTAGGGTGACCACTCTGTATTTCAAAGTGCCCAGCACTAAAGTCATTATCACACTCAAGTGTGTTAACCTCCTCGGTCCTGATGAAGGGTCTCAGCCTGAAACGTCAGTTGTTTACTCATGTCCGTAGTTACTGCCTAGCCTGTTGAGTTCCTCCAACATTTTGTGTGTGTTGCTCGGATATCCTGCATCTGCAGATTTTCTCACCTTTGTGTTAACCTCCTTCCATGATAACCAATTAGGAGAAAGAATTTAAACCCAGTGGCTCAGATTTTATCATGATTTCTGGCTGCCACTGACAGGTTAGCATCTACCCCTGTCTGCCCTGGAGAAGCAGCAGTGAGCCACCTTACTGAAATCCTCCAGGTGTAATGTAGTAAACTTACCCAAAATGCCACAGGAGATTAACTTCCAGCAAACTGTCCTAGCGATGGAGATGAAGCAACAATATTTTCAAGTCCATGCATTAGAATCATAGTCATAGTTATACATCTTGGAACCAGGCCATTTGACCCAACTCATCCGTGCTGACCAAATTACGTAATTGAGGTAGTCTAATTGCATGTGGCACGCAGTCAAACCTATCCTATGATACCCATGTATCTAAGTGTCTGCGAATGTTGTAACCACATTCTCTAGTATCACTTTTCCTCATTCCATACACTCCATCAGTCTGACTTGTCCTTGCTGCCTTCCTTGAATAAAAGCACAACATTAGCCACCATCCAGCCTTCTGTGGCTAAAGAAAATACAGGGCCCCTGCAGTTTCTTTCCTAGTTTCTCCCTTGTCTGGAATTTGCAAGTTGTGAACTCAAGTCAGCTCCATCATGGGCACTAGCCTCCCCAGCATCCAGGACATCTTCAAGGAGCGATGCCTCAACAAGGCAGCATCCATCAGTGAGGGCCCCCATCATATAGGAGATGCCCTCTTCTCATTGCTACCGTGGGGGAGGAGATACAGGAGCCTGAAGGCACACACTCAACGATTCAGGAACAGCTTCTTCCCTTCTGTCAATCAATGGGCAATGAACCCATGAACACAACCTCACTACATTTTTTTTTCTCTTTTTGCCCTATTTATTTAACTTTCATATATATACTTATTGTAATTTAGAGTGTTTTTATTCATATGTATTGCAATATGCTGCTGCCACATGACAACAAATTTCATGACATATGCCGGAGATACTAAACCTGATTCTGATTCAATGATAATTGCTGATTAGGTGGCTGCATGTTTGTATAGAGGGAAGGGGATTTTTGGATGAAGTGCTATGATCTAAAAGCTAACTATGTGCTCTTTGTAGAGCAATCACATACATCAATGTTTCACAATTCTCTGAATAGAATAAGAGGGTGTGACTTGGATATAAACTTTTATTCCAAGACAACTTGATTGAAGTATTAAGCTGCAGTTTCAAAAAAGAGATTAAACTTTTGATTCGTATCCAAGGGCCATGTATAAATGTTGCTAACTCTGATTCAAACTCCTAGGATTAATTTACCCTGGTACCCATTCCTAATATTGATTAAGCTGTTAATAGCATTCCTAGATGATTATTTAATAAGATAAATAAGTGAGTGTGTCTTGCATTCTGGGCTCTTTCCCAGGCATACTGCACTCTAGTTTCTGTCAGAGCTAATGGACTCTTAATCTGTGTTTTTTGTTTTGCAGTGTGATCCTGAGAGCCAATGTGTGAGGACCGAAGATGTCGGTGAGCGAGCATGAGAATCGCAAATCCCGCAGCCAGGGTCCGACGAACACGCTACTGTTCCACAAAGCCTCGCACCCGGACAGCGTCCTCAGCCAGCTGGACAGCCTGCGCAGGCAGCACCTCTTCACCGACGTGACCCTGCGGGCGGGCAGCAGCTCCTTCCTCTGCCACCGGGCTGTGCTGGCGGCCTGCAGCCGCTACTTCGAGGCCATGTTCAGCAGCGGCCTGCGGGAGAGCACGGCCGGCGAGGTGGACTTCCGCGACAGCATCCACCCTGAGGTGCTGGAGCTGCTGCTCGACTACGCCTACTCATCGCGGCTGGCCATCAGCGAGGAGAACGCCGAGTCACTGCTGCAGACCGGTGACATGTTGCAGTTCCACGACGTGCGGGAAGCGGCCTCTGAGTTCCTGGAAAAGAACCTGCGTGCCGCCAACTGCCTACGGCTGCTGCTGCTGTCGGACGCGCACCAGTGCCGGGGCCTCTACCAGCAGGCCTGGCGCATGTGCTTGGCCCACTTTGAGGCCTGCGCCGAGGCGGCCGACGGCGAGGACTTTTGCGGCCTGCCTGAGGCCAAGCTAGCCGAGCTGCTGGCCTGCGATGAGTTGGAGGTGGACGACGAGCGGGTGGTGCACCGGGCCCTCATGAGGTGGGTGCAGCACGATGCCGAGGCCCGGCGCCCTGCCTTGCCCCGGCTCCTGCGCCACATCCGGCTTGCGCTGCTGCCGCCTAGCTACCTTGAGCGGGTGGTGGCCCGCGACCAGCTGGTGGAGGGCGACGAGCAGAGCATGCGGCTGGTCGACCAGGCCCGGCGCTGCCAACGGCTGCGGCTGCTGCCCGGCGACCAACGGGCGGCTGCCAGCCCCTGTGCCCGCCCGCGCCGGGCCGGGCACACACTGCTGATCCTGGGCGGCCGCACCTTCATGTGCGACAAGATCTACCAGCTGGACCAGCGCGCCCGCCGCATCGTGCCGCGGGCTGAGCTGCCCAGCCCGCGCAAGGAGTTCAGCGCCTGCGCGGTAGGGTGCAAAGTCTACGTCAGCGGAGGGCGCGGCTCCGAGAATGGCGTCTCGCGGGACGTCTGGGTCTACGATACGGCGGCCGGCGAGTGGAGCAAGGCGGCGCCGATGCTGGTGGCGCGCTTTGGCCACGGCTCGGCCGAGCTGCTGGGCTCGCTGTATGCGGTTGGCGGTCACACTGCGGTCGTGGGTGTCTTCCCGGCCTCACCGTCTGTCTCGCTCAAGCAGGTGGAGCGCTATGAGCCGACCGCCAACGCCTGGGCCATGGCGGCACCGCTGCGGGACGGCGTCAGCAACGCCGCCGTGGTCAGCGCGCGGCTGCGCCTGTACGTCATCGGCGGCGCCGGCCCGAGGCGGGAACGGGCGCCCACCGTCCAGTGCTACGACCCGGCCGACGACCGGTGGGTGGTGGCGGCCGCGTGCCCGCAGGCCTGGCGATACACGGCCGCTGCCGTGCTCGGCAGCCAGATCTTCATCATGGGCGGCGACACGGAGTTCACGGCGGCTTCGGCCTACCGCTTCGACTGCGACACCAACCAGTGGACCCGGGTGGGCGACATGACGGCCAAGCGCATGAGCTGCCACGCCGTGGCCTCGGGCAACAAGCTGTACGTGGTGGGCGGCTACTTCGGCACGCAGCGCTGCAAGAGCCTCGACTGCTACGACCCGGCCTCGGACACCTGGAGCAGCATCACCACGGTGCCCTACTCGCTGATCCCCACCGCCTTCGTCAGCACCTGGAAGCACTGCGATCTGCTGGACGCCGACTAGGAGGAGAGGCAGAGGTGAGTTCTTCCTGCGGGGAGCTTGCAGATACAGGGGATCTGGAGCGGCAGATGTGCTGGAGGATCTCTGTGCTTCAAGCAGCATCTGTGGTAGTTGGAAAGGAATGTTTTGGGTCCAAACTCTTCTTCAGGACTGAGAGGGGAGAAGCTGCCTGTAAGAATAATACATGGTTATGACAGAGGGAATTGGCTCAAGAGTAGTGGAAACCAGATGGTCAGTGATGACAGAGGATCTCATAGGTTTCTTGTTGAAGAGAGGATGAAAACCTCTTCCCATTTGGCATGGTTTCAAGATACTTTGCAATGGAATAAAAACTGGAGAACCAAGGGGGCTGTAAAGAGAGTTTTTGGCACCTATGCCTTCATAAATCAAAATACGGAGGAGTACCGGATTTGGGATGTTATATTGAAGCTGTATAAGACATTGGTGAGGCCTAATTTGGAGTATTGTGTGCAGTTTTGGTCACCTACCTACAGGAAGGATGTAAATAAGGTTGAAAGAGTACAGAGAAATTTTACAAGTATGTTGCTGGGTCTGGAGGACCTGAGTTATAAGGGAATATTGAACAAGTTAAGATTTTATTCCTTAGAACGTAGAAGATTGAGAAGAGATTTGATAGTTGCATACAAAATTATGAAGGGTATAGATAGGGCAAATGCAAGCAGGCTTTTTCCACTGAGTTCATGGGTTAAAGGTGAAAGGTGAAAAGTTTAAGGGGAACATGAGGGGAAACTCCTTCACTCAGAGGGGTGTGAGAGAGTGGATTGAGCTGCCAGCCACAAGTGGTGCATGTGAGATAATTTCTATGTTTAAGAGCAGTTTGGAATGGAACATAGATGGTTGGAGTATGGAGGGCTATTTTCCAGGTGCAGGTCAATGGGAGAAGGCCGTTTAGATGGTTCAGCATGGACTAGATGGGCTGAAGGGACTGTTTCTGTGCTGTACTATTCTATGACTTTGATTCTAAGCGACCCAGATGCAGATATAGAGTAGCAAACAATCTGGTGGCATGCTGACTTTGACGAAGTTTTCTTCCTCTTGATGGGGCCTGTGTGATAGCCTCTCTCCTCACTCTTCTGTGGTTTGTACTGCTCTTCTGCTGATTGTTCTTACCAAGACTTGTATTTAGTCGGGTATCCTTCCTCTTCACCCTCAGTCCTCTTGCAGGGTTTTGACACAAAGAGTTGACAATATCTCGATTTGATTCCCCCCAGGCCGACTCCCAAGCATGCCACTTGACCTGCTAAGTCCCTCCAGCAGATTGTGAACTGCATAAAAGAGAGGCAGAGGGGGCAGCCAGTGTATTACTGCAGATGAACACAGCCTTGACACCCAGTGGATGGCAATGGAAACCAGACAGCAACATGAAATTGGAGATTGTTTTCTTTCCATAAAATCATGTTTTAGTTTATTGATACACAGCACATTAAAAGCCCTTCCAGCCCTTTAAGCCATGCTGCCCAGCAACCCCTGATTTAACCCTAGTCCAATTTACAATGACCAATTAACCAACCAACCGGTATGTCTTTGGACTGTGGGGGGAGACCGGAGCACCCTGAGAAACCCATGTTGGCATGAGGAGAATGTTGAGACTCTTTACAGACAGCGGTGGGAATGTGTCCTCTCAAATTGAACTACCCCCAATCAAATTATGCGTTTTAGTATGAGACCTGTTATCAGGTCCCAGTCTGAAGCATTGACATTCAATTCCTCTCAACAAATGCTGCTCAACCTATTGAGTCCCTCCAGCAGTAGTTACTATTGTTCCAGATTCCAGCATGTGTCATTTAATCTGAGATCTGTATCCCTTTTGATTACAGTCAGTTATTTTAATTATTTTTAAAAATTGTGTGATTTCTGCTTTGCTCTGACTGGATAAAAGTACTTCCTTATTTTCCTTCTAATTATCATACCAATCACCGAATTTCCGTCCCCTAGTTTTAAATCTCCTTGCTGTGAAATGAGGATGTTCTGAATACTCCACCTAGATGTGCAATGACCTTATTCCTGAAATAAGTCTACCATTGGAATCCTCTTTCCAAAGAAAACACAAAATGAGTGGTTCAATGGTACAATCTCCAACCTGAAATTCTTACTCTTTGCAGGCATCCACAAAACAAAAGAAAACCCCAAAAAATGTTAGAACCCCAGAACCCCTCTCGCCCTCCCACACACAAGCAGCAGCAAAGTATCAGGCCTTTCCCACCCCCTCCCCCCCACTCGTTCTAACAGAATGCATCAGGACCCTCCACCACCACCCACCAGGCCCTCAAAGAGACTATGATCTAAAGTCCATCAAAAACCACTGTTTATTCCAACAGTTCGACCTCCCACAGACTCGCGCTCTCTCTCACACTAGCTTTTCTTTTAATAAGTGAACATCAAAACATTGTAGATGCTGAGAAGACAAGGGTATTGCTGTTTTATGATGGGAATAATTGTGCGTAATAACGTTGGTAACACTCAGCAGGACAAATGCCCTGTATGGAGCGAAAAACAGAAGTTAACGTCTCAAGGCTGAGATCCTTGTTCAAAACTGAGGAAAGAAGGAAATCAGGTTAGTTTTCAGTTGCCAAGAAAGTAGGGAGGGATGAGTAGAACAAAAGAACTAACTCTGGCTACTTAAATTCTCAAACCCACTGTCCTTCTGTGATCCGTCTGTCTCTGATCTTGTGCACTATTTCAACAATACATGTTTGAGGAACAATAATTCATCTTCAAAACAACAGCACATTGCTCTAAGTTAGACTGACAGCGTAGTGCCCCAAGTTGGACAAAGATTTTTGTGCACCCCAGGTCTGTACACCTTTCTTAAACTAAAAGCATATATATTGCATGTGTTTAACTTTGCCAAGTCACAGACTTGAGCAACATATCAAAGTCTGTGAAAGTTTAACACTGGAGAACATCAGCAAATAGAACAGTTATGTTAACAGTTCTCATGTATAGATCATGCTTCAACTATTGGCAGCTTGTCTGAGGGCAGGGTCGTTCTTCAACACACACTGAAGAACTTCATCCACTGATCCTTTGGGAAGTTACTGGTTTGACCCTGTAAGCTACTGTTGTTTTGGTCTATTTTGTTTCTAGTCTATAAGTTTTTTTTTAATGAACTATGTTCTCAGCCAAGATCTGGAATCTTTTTCCCCCCAGGTTCCACTCAACACCTCAACAGCTGCTTTGAATGGGCCAAGCTATCATGTGAGTGTCCCAGTCAAACACTTGAATAGTAAATATATAATTTTCTAATAAGATCTGATTAATGATTTACACAGCACAAAACTTGCCAATAAATTTGAGTTTCAGCAGATTCCCCTCCCTCCCCCCTCCCCCACCCCCTGCCAACCAAGGTTAACAACTGCCTGTTTCTTTTGATCTTCTTCCAGTTCCCAGAGTGAGTAGTTGAAGGTATGGCAATTAGCCAAGGAGATGTGGAGTTCTGTGATTGATCCTCTAATCTTTTAACTGATTACTCTCAACCAGGTCTGCATTCGGACACTGTATTTATCATAACATTTTCTTGCTGAAGATAACCCAGAGTTGAAGATATTCGAGCGGACTTTTGAATGAACTGTGTATAAGGCATAGGAGCAAAAAGATTGATTGATCTATCTATCTATTTAGGTATTTATTTATTGGTTGAGTTAGAGAGCTGAATAGGCCTTTCCAGCCCTAAGCAATCCCCTGATTTAACCCCAGGACAATTTATAATGACCAACTAACCTACCAACTGGTACGTCTTTGGATTGAGGGAGGAAACGCACGTGATCACGGGGAGAACTTACAAGCTTCTTACAGGCAGTGGTGGGAGTTGAACCTGGGTACTGGTACTGTAAAGCATTTTGCCAACCACTACACTACCGTGCCACCCCAGAAAAATGTGCGACTTTTGCCTTGCAGCCAAAGGAACACTTTTGAAATACTGCTACTGCTGTGGTAAGCAAACTATGGTAGCTGAATTCTGCACAGCCAGCTCCCCTGTGCAGTGATTTGATCTGCTTTCAGTAATGTGTGCTAAAGGGTAAATACTAACCAGAACCCTTGGGATAACTATTTGCCCTTTTTAAAATGAGATCTTTAATGTCAGTCTGAAATAGCAGATGTGGCCTTGGTTCCACATTTCAGCCACCTTTAATTGTGCATCACTCCATCAGCATTAGCCTTGATCTTGTGCCTCGTTTCTGGAATGATAATTGAATTTGATTCAGGGTCATGTTCTGCTGTAATTCTCTTCACAGTGAAGAGGTGGGTTGCATTGTTATCTAGCTTGTGAAGCGTGAACATTTGTGTGACCCACTGAAAGACATTAAATCCTGTGGAAATATTACCTAGCAAGAAATTCATAACTGTTGGTGGAGGGGTGGGGGGGGGGGGGGTGGGGAAGCACAAAGATGTCAAAATGTCAGAGAGGAATTATGCTCTGCAGTAGTTAAATAAAAGTACTTTAGAAATTAGGGAATGAACAGATGATTATAGCACAACTAATTGGGTGACCTTGTACTGTATATTGGCTAAAATCACAAAATTCAAAGGCACCCAAACTGGAACAGCTATTTTTTTAAAGAAATGATATATGCCTTAGATAATCTTTTATAGAGAGATAAATATTCTGAAATCCTGTCTTTTTCAGGTTCAAGTTTAACTATATGTTTGTTTGCATCTAAACAAAACGTTTCTCTGGGACCAAGATGCAAAACACAGTACATAGATCACATAAGCACATAAAATAATATTAACACAATAATATTGACAAATAATTTAAAAACATTAATGTACAACTATTACACATGCAACATATACTTAAATTTACAACAGTATACTGCTACTGGCGCTGTCTCAAATATTGTGTACTGGGTGGCGGCCGGGTGTTCAGCCTGGGGGAAGAAGCTGTTACCGAGCCTCACAGTCCTTGTTCTTGTACTCTGGTACCTTCTGCCTGACGGTAGGAGGTCAAAGAGATTGTGTGACAGATGGCAGCATTATAATATCCTTAAATTTAACATCTCTGAGGATCTATCCTGGGCCCAACATATTGTTGCAGCTACAAAGAAGGCACAACAGTGGCTATATTTCATTAGGAGTTTCAGGAAATCACCAATTTCTACAGATGTGCCGTGGAGAGTATTCTGGCTGGCTGCATCACTGTCTGATATGGGGGTGGGCTACTGCACAGAATCAAAATAAGCAGCAGGAAGTTGTAAACTCATTCAGCTCCATCTTGGGCACTAGCCTCCATAGTGTTCAAGGCATTTTCAAGGAGCCGTGCCTCCAGAAGGCAGCATCCATCATTAAGGACCCCACCACCCAGGACATACCTTGTTCTCATTGCTTCCATTGGGAAGGAAGTAATGAAGCCTGAAGGTAAACACTCAACAATTCAGCTTTTTCCCCTCTGCCAGCTGATTTCTGAATGGACCTTGAACCCACTAACAGTACTTCACTACTTTTTTATTTTTACTTTTGCACTTATTTAACTATTTAATACATATACTCACTGAAAATCACACTTTTCTATTATGTATTACATTCTGCTACTGCTGCAAAGACAACAAATTTCACGACGTATGCCAGTGATGTTAAACCTGATTCTGTTTTTCATTTTGATATTGTGCGCAAATTGTTTTTTTCTGTTTTTGTAAACATTTCATTTCCTCTTCCTCTTCTTGTGAAGATATGCCCGCCAGTAGCACCTCATTATCCGGATGAGTTTGCACTGTGATAATTGATGTTCATTACCCACCATTCACCAGCCTGTGTTTGTGGAAAGGAGGTTCTAAATGACCTTCACAAATTGGTGCAGTGGCCACTGTTTCAACTCCCAACTTGCGCACAACCCAGGGTCATTGTAACCTACTGGAGTGTTAAGAGATGCGCTCAGTAACTTTGGCACAGTCTGATGATCGAGTCTGGATTTTGATCTGTTTTGAATGACATTGACATTCATTTGCACACTTTTATCATGGTGGATGTCTTGTGAATGCAGAGGCAGATGGGGTCAATCTGAAATTGGCAGACTGGGTTGCAACTGAGATACACTTTCTTATGGACTTGGTGTCAAGCTGTTCCACGACATCCATTTCCTCTGCTTCTCATCATTTAAGGGTCTTTTTAAAAATGGGTTCTATTGGGTTTCTTTGTTTTGTGGCTGCCTGTAAGGACACAAATCTCAAGGTTGTATATAGTGTACATACTTTGATAATAAATGTACTTTGAACTTTGGTTTGAGGTGCTGAGACTCGTGCTTATTGGAAGCCACCTGAGATGATAGTCCTACAGATTAATGTTGTTGAACTACTGCAGATTTGACTTCAGTGGTTCAAAGTCTCAATTTAATATCAGAGAATGTATACAGTATACAACCTGAAATTCTTACTCTTTGCAGAAATGCACGAAACAGAGGAAACATTCCAAAGAATGAATGGCAGAAAAATATTAGAACCCCCAAAGCACCCCTCCCCCTCTCTCGCTCAAGCAGCAGCAAAAGCATAGACCCTCCCCTTTCCCCGCCCCCCTCTTGTTACAGCAAAAGGATCGACACCACCCCTCTCCCCACTATGCAAACAATAGCAAAGCCCCCAAAGATACTGTTATGGATTCAAGCAACAATAAATATATGAGTTAGGCAGGGGTTTTTATAACAAATAACATGTTTATTAAACACTGAAAACAAACCCCCCAAAAGTAAACAAATCACTAACGTAACCGGAAATCAGCTGCTGTGCAGCAGCTTAAACAGTTCTTAAAGCAATGAAACTTAAACAGTTCTTAAAGCAATGTTGCAAAAAAAAGTTCTTCAAAGTAGTATTGCCAAAAGTTCAAAATGCTCACGGTCCATTTAAGGGAGAGACTTTTTAAGACGATTTAAATTCTTTTTCACGTTGTGTTGTTTCGGTTCCTAAATCAAACTTTTCCCACGAAGAATTTACGAAATGAAACGGCTTAAAGGCACTGACCTTTCCTTTACAACACTGTTCCCAATCCTTTCTGATATTTCACAGGGATTAACACGAGAACAGTCAACGAATTCCTTCCGAATAAGGATCAAACAAGGTCGAACCTGTTTCACTGTTGAAATCGATTCTCCTCGATCTTTTATCTCCCAAACTCCGATCTTCACTCTCCACTGAATCTCAACTAGCAGTGTTATAAAGAAACTGCTGGCAATGATCTTTTAAACTTTAGGCATTAAATAAAACTTCATCTTTCAACTAAACTGTGTCATAACATTAAATCACGCAGTGGCATGAAGTCAACATGGCAAATCCAGCCACGAACTGCCCCTCCTCACAGGGAGGGGTCCTCCTTTTATACCCTGTGTAAAAAAAAACCTGTCACATGACCTCTACTGACGGGAAATGGATCAGTCCATGATTGAATGGTGGAGCAGACTCGAGAGGCCAAATGGCCTACTCCAGCTCCTATACCTTATGGTCTTATGGACAGTAATGTACAACAGATCCAATTCTTCCAGTCATCCCCACTCCCCTGCCTTTTCCCCATACCCCTTGATGCCCTGGCTAATCAAGAACCTATCCACCTCTGCTTTAAATACCTGTACACCCAATGACTTGACCCCCCCACAGCCACTCGTGGCAACAAATACCACAGATTTACTATACTCTGACTAAAGTAATTTCTCCACATCTCTGTTCTAAATGGACATCCTTCAATCCTGAAGTCGTGCCCCCTTGTTCTAGACTCCCCTAAGATGGAAAATAACTTTGCCATATCTAATCTGTTCAGGACTTTTAACATTCGGAATGTTTCTATGAGATCCCCCCTCATTCTCCTGAACTCCAGGGAATACACCCCAAGAGCTGCCAGATGTTCCTCATATGGTAACCCTTTCATTCCTGGACTATATCTCATGAATCTTCTTTGAACCCTCTCCAATGTCAGTATAGCCTTTCTAAAATAAGGAGCCCAAAACTGTACACAATACTAAAAGCGTGGCCTTACAAGTGCCTTATAGAGCCTCAACATCACATCCCGGCTCTTATATTCTATACCTCTAGAAATGAATGCCAACATTGCATTTGCCTTCTTCACAATCGACTCAACCTGGAGGTTAAACTGTAGGGTATCTTACACAAGGATTCCCAAGTCCCTTTGCATCTCTGCAGTTTGAATTCTCTCCCAATCTAAGTAAGTCTGCCCCTTTATTTCTTCCACCAAAGTGCATGACCATACACTTTCCAACATTGTATTTCATTTGCCACTTCTTTTCCCGTTCCCCTAAACTGTCTAAGTCTCTCTGCAGGCTCTCTATTTCCTCAACACTACCCACTCCTCCACCTACGTTTGTATCATTGACAAATTTAGCTACAAATCCATTAATACCACAGTCCAAATCATTGACGTACATCGTAAAAAGTAGCGGTCCCAACGCTGATGCCAGTGGAACTGCACTGGTAATCGGCAGCCAGCCAGAATAGGATCCCTTTATTCCCACTCTCTGCTTTCTGCCGGCCAGCCAATGCTCCACCCACACTAGCAACTTCCCTGTAATTCCGTGGGCCCTTATCTTGCTAAGCAGCCTCATATGTGGCACCTTGTCAAAGGCCTTCTGAAAATCCAAGTACACCACGTCTACTGCATCTCCTTTGACCACCCTGCTTGTAATTTCCTCAAAGAATTACAAAAGGTTTGTCAGGCAGGATTTTCCTGTTAGGAAACCATGCTGGCTTTGGCCTGACTTGTCATGTGCCTCCAGGTACTCCAAAATCTCATCCCTACCAATCGATTCCATCAACCTCCCAACCGCAATGTCAGGCTAACAGATCTGTAGTTTCCATTCTGCTGCCTCCCACCCTTCTTAAATAGCACGTGGCTTTCCTCTGGTTTCCTCCCACAGTCCAAAGACATGCTGGTTAGCGGGTAAATTATTTTGTGATTTGACTAGGGTTGAATAAGTGGGCTGTTCAGTGGTGCAGCTCATTGGGCCGGACGGGGCTGTTCCGTGGTGTTTCTCTAAATTAGGGGTTCCCAACCGGGTGTCCACAGACCCCTCAGTTAATATAAAGGATCCATGGGATAAAAATTTTGGAAATTTCCGCTCTAAATAAATAAAGCATTTGTCCAACCTGGACAAAGGGTTTAAAATAAAAAAAAAGAGTGAATTATATTCCCTTTAGAAAATGACCTGCTGCCTGTAGGCTTCCAATAATACGTCACCCCAGTTAAATTTTCCTGTTGCTTCTCCGATTGGACTCAAGCATGACTTACAGACATTAGAAGGCTCAATGAGTCGTTTCCTTCTCAGTTCTCCAGTCAAGTAGGTTCCCATCACAGAGGGGTTGATTGTATGCATTGTGATAGGGGAATAATGTGAGCCTGACAGGTATTGTCAGACAGGTCACATTAAACTGAGGAGCTCCACATGGCTACACTTGCTCAGGCTCATGCAAAAATCCCATGGGCCATTGAAATTCGAGTTGGGGGCAGGGCAGGTTCATTAGCTCATCTCGCACCCTAGTGGCTCAGTTGGTATTGTATACTCCCTTTTGTGGGGATCAGCTCTCGTATATGGATTGTGCTTCGTTCTGAGTCAGCTCCTCTCAATTATAGTGGTAAAAATAAACTTCCTTGCAATTAGTCATGGTTTCTAATCACTGTCTAGTTCCTACTGTGCAGATGTTGTTAGAGGACAGTGCTGGATTTGTTAATAATAATTGTGCAATAGCCAGCAGTGGTCACAACTTAAAATATCGAAGGAAACGTGGAGACGCTCTGTAGGCAAGCAATTCATTCTGGTATTAAGCAGTCCAGAGGGTAATTAATTATGATTTTTGACATCAAATACACACCAAACTGTTTGCATTAATCAGCATTGTAAGAGGGAATTGCTTGGGATAACTGTTATACACCAGTGGTCACTTTATTCAGTACCTCCTTCACCTGATAAAGTGGCCACTGGGTGAATGTTCATGGTCTTCTGCTGTAGCTCATCCACTTCAATGTTTGACATATTGTGCATTCAGAGATGCTTTTCTGCACACCACTGTTGTAACACATAGTTATTTGAGTTACTGTCACTTTCCTGTCAGCTTGAACCAGTCTGGCCATTCTCCTCTGACCTTCTCATTAACAAGGCATTTTCACCCACAGAACTGTCGCTCGGTGAATGTTTCTTTTTAATGTTTCTCACACCATTCTCTGTAAACTCTAGAGACTGTTGTGCATGAAAATCCCAGGAGATCAGCAGTTTCTGTGATACTCAAACCACCCCATCTGACACCAACAATCACTTCACAGTTAAAATCACTTAAATCACTCTTCTTCCCCATTCTGATGTTTGGTCTGAATAACAGCTGAACCTCCATGCCTGCGTGCTGTTATGCATTGAGTTGCTGCCACATGATTGGCTGATTAGATATTTGCATTAACAAGCAGGTGTACAGATGTACCTAATAAAGTGGCCAATAAGTGTGTACGAAGCAGACTGCATCAGATAATCTAAAAGAAACCATACTATCTCTAAATTATTTTCTATTTTCTTTACTCAATGCAAAAGCAAAACCCTTGAGTATAAACTATAAATGGTTTGTACATGCAGAGTTTATATTTAGAAAGTTGATGTAACAGCGCTTCTTGTCTGCTGAAACTAGAAGGACATTACCCTGTCTATCATAAGAAATGAGAGGCAAAATAATCTGTCCTCCTTTGTTTCAGATTAGAATTTTTAAAAACTCTTTAAAATGTCTCATAACTCAGAAACTTTCCAAAGTCTCTCTTGCTGAGTTGGTTTACAAGTGACTTTTCACGTAGGCAAATTCTGCAGACACTGTTGGTAGAAATCAGAATTGGGGTTATGTTGTGAAATTTGTTTTGAGGCAACAGCACAGGGCAAAACAGAATATTACTGTAAGTTACAGTTAAAACAAGATAGTGCAGAAGAGAAATAGTGAGAGCTCAGGAATGGACTGTTCACAAATCTGATGTGATTCCATAAATAAGAATGACTAATCTGTTTGTGGTTTAGTTAAATAAATGGTTAGTAAGTCAAGAATGGACTATGATCTTTCATAACAATTTACATTCACCTAGCAACACAGTCATGCTGGAGGGATTCAGCAAGCCAGAGGAATAAGGTCGACATTTCAGGCTGAGTCCTTTCATAAACACTGGAAAGGAAGGGGCACAGAGGCCAGAATAAGGTGGTAGTGGGGAAGGGGAGATGAAGTCTGTCTATGGCTGCCTTTACTGCCACAATGAGGCCGAATTCAGGTTGGAGAAGCCACACCACATATTCTGACTGTGTAGCTTTCAACCTGATGGTGTGAACATCAATTTCTCTAACTTATGGTGATTACGCCCCTTTTCACCCCTTCTCTTTGTCCGCTCACAATTCTGGTTCCCCTCACACCTGCTCATCACCACCCTGGTTCCCTTTGTCCTTCCCTTTATTCCATGGTCCACTGTGCTCTCCTATTCAAATCCTCCTTCTTCAGTCCTTTACGTTTTCCTATTCTTGCTTCTCCCCACTTTCTTTCTAGTCCCAGTGAAAGGCCTGGGCCCGAAACGTTGACTGTTTATTTCCCTCCATAAATGCTGCCTGGCTTGCTGAGTTCCTTCAAGATTTTGTGCATGTTGCTCAAGGTTTACAGCTTCTTGCATTTACATTTATCTAGCAGCCTCTTTTGTTCAAAATATCAAAAATGTTTAGTCTTTTACAAAAGGAGGAAGGGAAGCAAAAACACAATAAATGGGGAAGGAGTTTCTGAAATTAATACCAGATGGAAGGACCAAGCATCTGTGGTTCTGAACTTGTAAACATATGAAATAAGGTGGAGAGGACCAGGATCCTCTTGTCAGCAGCCCATTATCTTTGCAACAAGTGGAGGGAGTCTTATTTCATGCCTTACTTGATAGATGACCTCTCAATTAGCAGGCTCTTGAACCAGAGGGGATAACTTCACTCACCCCAACACTGATCTCCTCCCAAAGCCTATGAACTCATTTTCAAGGACTTGTCATCTCAAGTTCTCGATATTTATTTTTAATTATTATTTAGATTTTTTGTATTTTGTTTTATTTTGTATTTGATTGTTTGTTGTCTTTTGCACATTGTTTGTTTGCCCATCTTGTTGTGTGTGGTGTTTCATTGTTTTGTTTCTTTGTATTTACTGTGAACGCTCACAAGAAAATGAATCTCAGGGTGGTATATGGTGACTTATTTTATTTTATAGACATACAGCACGGAATAGGCCCTTCCGGCCTTTTGAGCTGCGCTGTCCACCAACACACGATTTAACCCCTACCCTAACTGTGGGACAATTTACCAATTAAACTACCCATCAGTAGGCCTTTGCACTGTGGGAGGAAACCAGGGCATCCAGAAGAAACCCAAGAGGAGAACGTACAAGCTCCTTACAGACTTGAACCCGGGTCACTGATGCTGTAAAGCATTGTACTAACCACCACGCTATTGTGCCGCCCCAAAGTACATGCACTTTGATAATAAACTTACTTTGAACTTTGCCTGCCCTCCCCTCACCTCCCACAAAATATAGCACCAGATTGTCAGATGTTAGTTAGGCTGCTTTTTAATCCTATTGTGACTGTTGCCATGTTACTCTAACAAGTAAACCAATTTATCACCTAGTTCCACAGAGCTTCCATTGATCTGAACTTGCACAATCCTTACACTGTCTATGTTTGTGTTGTTAAGCCAGAAAAGTTTACTGTGGTTCTATTAACAATGACATTCAGGTAGCCTTCTCTTTGGTCAAAAGGCTCCTTTGTGTCTTTTAGTTATCTGTTGACTTGCTTTCCTGAAAGAACCGGAAAGGGCAGTGTTCTGAATTCTAAGCAAAGTGAAAGTTAATATCCTTGAAAGGTGCAATTAGAACACCTAAGCACCTCTTAAAGAATAACTTACCTGAACTGGAAAGGAGGATCATTGGCACTTCCTCAATTCACTAATAGGGAAAGTATTTATCAAAATCTTAAAACTACGGTACTGTGCAAGAGTCTTAGGCACTTAAGTATACTGTAGCTAGGGTGCCTAAGACTTTTGCACAGTACTATAGTAATTTTATGTATTGCATTGTAGCATGGCTGCAAAAAAAAACATAACATATGTGAGTGATGATAAACCTGATTCTGATATGCGTCTCTATTGTGGACTGAGAGTGGGAATCAGGTTTTTTTAATATATATATACACCTAAGACTTCTGCATAGTACCATATGTACACAAGAGAAATTTCTTAATTTAACCATATAACAATTACAGCACGGAAACAGACCATCTCGACCCTTCTAGTCCATGCCAAATGCTTACTCTCACCTAGTCCCACCTACCTGCACTCAGCCCATAACCCTCCATTCCTTTCCTGTCCATACCTATCCAATTTTTTTTGAATGTCAAAATTGAACCTGCCTCTACCACTTCTACTGGAAGCTCATTCCACACAGCTACCACTCTCTGAGTAAAGAAGTTCCCCCTCGTGTTACCCCTAAACTTTTGCTCCTTAACTCCCAACTCATGTCCTCTTGTTTGAATCTCCCCTACTATCAATGGAAAAAGCCTATCCACGTCAACTCTATCTATCCCCCTCATAATTTTAAATACCTCTATCAAGTCCCTCCTCAACCTTCTACGCTCCAAAGAATAAAGACCTAACTTGTTCAACTTTTCCCTGTAACTTAGGTGCTGAAACCCAGGTAACATTCTAGTAAATCTCTGTACTCTCTCTATTTTGTTGACATCTTTCCTATAATTCGGTGACCAGAATTGTACACAATACTCCAAATTTGGCCTTGTACAATTTTAACATTACATCCCGACTCCAAAATTCTCAATGCTCTGATTTATAAAGGCCAGCATACCAAAAGCTTTCTTCACCACCCTATCCACATGAGATTCCACCTTCAGGGAACTATGCACCATTATTCCTAGATCACTCTGTTCTACTGCATTCCTCAATGCCCTACCATTTACCACGTATGTCCTATGTACGTTGACGTGGATAGGCTTTTTCCATTGAGCGTAGGGGAGATTCAAACAAGAGGACACGAGTTGAGAGTTAAGGGGCAAAAATTTAGGGGTAACACAAGGGGAAACTTCTTTACTCAGAGAGTGGTAGCTGTGTGGAACGAGCTTCCAGTAGAAGTGGTAGAGGCAGGTTCGATTTTGTCATTTAAAAAAAATTGGATAGGTATATGGACAGGAAAGGAATGGAGGGTTATGGGCTGAGTGCAGGTAGGTGGGACTAGGAGAGAGTAAGCATTCGGCACGGACTAGAAGGGCCAAGATGGCCTGTTTCCGTGCTGTAATTGTTATAAAGTTATATAATGCTAGCTGATTATTGTTGGACACTTAAGTGAAAAGCCTCAGGCACTAAGTACCAATGAAATTCATTAGCAAAACATTTTAGCTTATTTGAACTATTACAAAGCATCAGCACTATTACACAATGAAACACATTATATTCAATATAAGTTAATTTCTTCTTTCTCCAAGTTCCTATGTGAATCAAGTAGTCTGAAAAATTATATTTGTGTTCAGCTTCAAGCAGTCTAGCACAAACAAAAATAAATTCTGAGGAAGCAACACTTCCGAAAAAAATGTTTCCAGTGTAATCTGACAGTTAAGGAGATTTTAATGTTCAAAGTGAACTAATTATCAATGTATGTATATGCCCTGAGATTCACTGAACTCAAGGTCTTTGCTCAAAGCAGTTATTTTCAGACTCTAAGGAAGGAAGTTATATTTTCTGAAGAAAAAAAAGAGCAATGATTCTGTTCCTTGATTCTACTTTTCTGCCCTTTCCCATATCTCTAAGCATCCAAAATGTATTTAATTGATATGATATTTGCTAAAAAGTAGCCCTGAAATGTAAACCTTATTGACATGTGTTGGAGGACAGAACATTTAGCTTCTCGATTTTGAGGCAAGCAGCTTGCAAGTGGAAGCAATGGAGAGAATAACTCTCTCCTTAACACTTTGGGAATGCTAATAGGGAGCGGACCATACAAGATTCAAGATTGTTTCATCTCATTTCTAGTGTAAAGAAGAACAAAATGATTGTTACTCCAGATCCAACGCAGCACAAAATAAACACAATACGATAAAGAACATAATAATAAAAGCAATAAATATTAATATATAATATAGCCTATATATATTGATTGTATGTCCATAAAGTGATGCTAGGTACAGGAAGGTCTGTACTTAAGGTGACTCTGACAGGAAGTGATGGTGGTAGGGGATGTAGAAGGGTAGGTTGATGGGTGGAGGTAATTAGTGAGAACATATATTTGACTGAATCTGTAAATTCAAGGATGTGTGGACTTGTTAGTCTGTGACAAGGTAGAATGTGAAATTCCAGATGCAGATTGAGGGAGCCTCTTTTGAGAAAAATGATCTTAGATCTGGCAGAGAGTGTCACAGCCTATAGGGCCTCTGCATCCAAACCTCAGTTGGACAATAAAATTTCATTCATGCAGCTTAAATTGAGGCAGGGCGTGAAAGAGCAGTGACGGTTTAAACTTTGCATGATGCTATTACAGCTCGGGGTGTCAGAGTTTCAGAGTTCAATTCTCGTGCTGTCTGTAAGAAATTTGTTGGGAGATGCAGTGTAACACAGGTTCTTCTAACCCAATGAGCCACAATGCCCAGCAACCTACCTCTTTATCTCTAGCCTAAGCACATGAGAATTTACAATAACCAATGAGCCTACTAGCCAGTGTACCTTTGGACTGTGGGAGGAAACCGGAGCACCTGGAGGAAACCCACGCACTCACAGGAAGAATGTATAAACTTTTTTACAGAGGACACCAGAACTGAACTCTGAACTTGACACCGCGAGCTGTAAGAGCATCACACTAACTGCTATGCTAGTGTGGAAATATTGAACTTTATCCAAGAGAATACGGAATAATTGAATGCAATGAAGAAGACCAAAAATCCTTACAGAAGTAGTAGGATGAGCAGAACAGTTTTTGGTTGACAGTCATGGCAAAATTCTGCAAGGAAACGTTAGAAAGATTGCAAATTAACAAAATACAACCTGGGTTTCATGGTAGCACGATGCTATTACAGCTAGGGGCATTAGAGTCCAGAGTTCAATTTGAGCATCCTCTGTAAGCAAGTTTATATGTTCCTTACCATGTGCGCGTGAGTTTCCTCTGGGTGCTCCGGTTTCCTCTCTCAGTCCAAAGATGTACCGGTTAGGGGTTAATTGGTCATTGTAAACTGTCCTGTGATTGGGTTAGGGTTAAATTGGCGTGTTACTAGGCACCGCGGGGCTCATTGGGTCAGAAGGGCCTGTTCTACACTGCATCGATAAAATTAAAAGAAGTATTAAAAACCCTCACCACTGTAATACCACTGAGCTATGTTAGTGTAGGTATGAGGTGTGGAATGTTAGCATAAAGTGGCCGTGCATGGGGGAGGATGAAGGGGGCTGTGGAGAGAAGTAACTAATATTGATATAGTGGTGGGGCAGGAGTGAAATCCTGGATAAGTGCAAATGAGGAAATGAACTGAGAAGGTACAAAAATTGGGAAAGACTTAACGGGCTCGAAATTCTACAATTTTTTTTTGATGGCTCGCTCATCTTGAACTCTGCTTTTCCTTTTTCTCCCCCTGAATTATCTCCAGAGCGTGAGTGGAGAAAATCTCCCACGAACTAGTCAGGTTTACACCCCACTTCCATGACAAACATCATTACCACTTTCCATGCCTTGCTTTCACGGGCAAATACATGAAATCAAACCGAATATATGGGTAAACAGGAGAAATTCTGTAGATGCTGGAAATCCAAAGTAACACACAAAATGCTGGTGGAACTCAGCAGGTCAGGCAGCATCTATGGAAGTGAATAAACAGTCAATGTTTCAATCCAAGACCCATCTATGGGAGCTCAGCACTTCAAACTTTGGTTTTAAACTTTAAACTTCTGATTTCGTTCATTTGCACTTCCTGACAGTTGATTGATGTTGGCAGGCATTGGAGCTAAACCTGACCTACCTGTCATGAATTCACAGAGGGAGAGGTTATTGGATAGTGATCAAAAGAAGGAAAATGGACAACTAAGCTGCTATGTCCTTTGGCAAGCTCTTTTTTTTTTAAAAACGGAATTTCTATATGGCATAATTGTACATGGAAACATAAAAAGGCTTTGATAAAATTTTTGGAACCTCTCAGGTAAAATGTTTTTGTTTTTTTTAAGGTGGCATGGTAACATAGTGGTTAGCACAACATTTTACAGTACAGGCAACCTGCTGCAGCCTGTAAGGAGTTTGTACATTCTCCCCGTGACTGCATGGGTTTCCTCCTAATGTCCAAGGATATACCACTTAGTAGGTTAATTGGTCATTGTAAATTGTCCTGTAATTTGGCTAGGATTACATTGGAGGATTGCTGTGTGACGTGGCTTGAAGGGGAAGGGCCTACTATAAGCAGTAAATAAATAAATAGATAGATGGATAAATCAATCAATCAGCTGGTTCCAACAAAGATCTCTCAGTTGCACTTGGATACATGGGGAATGCTTTAGTTACTTCCCTGTAACTTGTCACTTTAATGCTCTGTTTCAATTCCACCTTTGCCTTTCTGGAGTCGATTCTATTTCAGTGGTCAGTGTAAGTTTGATTAACAGGAATTCATTTTGTGACTAGGCATATTGCAGCCT
Source organism: Hemitrygon akajei (assembly GCF_048418815.1). NCBI lineage: Eukaryota > Metazoa > Chordata > Chondrichthyes > Myliobatiformes > Dasyatidae > Hemitrygon > Hemitrygon akajei. Next base: position 35,573,380 of record NC_133153.1, on the reverse strand, counting down.
TCTGAATTTTTGATTCCGTGATTTCAGATACAAAGCACTTCCTGCAGTCCCATTATTCCTTCAATAATTCTACATAATCATTCAGCTCACAGAATCGCCACTTGCTGTCATCTGCATCCACTGCACTTCTCATTAGCACATTACTTTTCCAGGTTTTAAATGCCTGCAACCTAATGACAATAGCAAAATACATTCAGTTGCCACTTTATTAGTACCTACTAGACCTAATAGAGTAGCCACTATGTGTACTTATTTACTGCCTGTTACATCACTGGCACATAGGGCAGCAATGAAGGTCCTCCATCTTCATAGCTGTTTCCATAACAATTTTTTGTTTGACCAGCCTGGGTAGCTAGACCTGACCTGAACTCCCAAACCTGGAGGACTAGTGGACCACTCTTAGTCTGGCCTCCAGCCTTTGACCTTTCTGGCATGGGTGACCCTACCAGGAATCAAAGCACAAAGCCCTGACCCATAGCTCTTTGGGTCATTGGGGCATGCAAGCAAGTCTCCACACCCTATAACAAGGTTGTGGTCCTCTTGGAGGACTGAGTATATAGTACTATGCAAAAGTAGACTCCCTAGATTTTTATATGGTTTCAGGTGGCGTGGCATTCCCAGAACCTTTATCTCAATATCACCTGGAGAAACAGAAGCAAGCCAGACAGCCAAAGTCTGTAGAAAAACTGTGGCAAGTTCTCCAAACTGCTTGGAACAACCTACCAGCCAATTTTCTTATAAACTGCACGACAGTGTACCTCAGAGAATTGATGCAGTTGTCACACCAAATATTGATTTGATTTAGGTATACTTTTTACTGCTTTTTATAGTTTTTTTTGATATTTAGAAACTTTTCATTATTTTTCAAAGCATCTTCACTTTACAGAATTTTTTTACATGTGCCAATGACTTTTGCATAGTACTGTAGTTCATAGTCTTCTGCGGTTGTAGCCCATCCATTTCGACGTGTTGTGTATTGAGAGTTGCTCTTCTGCACACCACCATTGTAGCATGTGGTTATTTGAGTTACTGCCAACTTCCTGTCAGCTTGAATCAGTCTGGCCATTCTCCTCTGACCTCCCTCATTAACATGGGATTTTTGTCAACAGAACTACCACTCACTGGATTTTTTTGTTTTGTTTTTCTCTCAATTCTCTGTAAACTCTAAAGGCTGTTGTGTGTGAAAATCCCTGGAGATCAGAAGTTTCTGAGATACCCAAATGATCCCATCTGACACCAACAATCACTCCATGGTCAAACTCACTTAGATCACATTTCTTCCCCAGTCTGATGTTTGGTCTGAACAACAACTGAACCTCTTGACCATGTCTGCATGCTTTTATGCACTGAGTTGCTGCCATGTGATTGGCTGATCAGATATTTGCATTAATGAGCATTAACAGGTGCTCCTAATAAAGTGACCATTTAGTGTAGACATCCTAATCATAACCATGTGCCAAATTTCTTTTAAACTCCAATTATATTTCCTATCCCCAGTGAGTGCGATCCCTCTCTGGTTCATGGATAAAGTATTTGGGTTATGCAGGTTCAAGTTTCGTTCAGCATGCTCCAAGCAAACTGATCTGCAGTTCCAGTTAGCCCTGAGCTAAAGGAAGGGAGAGAAAGGCTATATTTCACAAGAATACAAAATAGTAGTAGGACATCGGGCCCTCTCAAGTATGGAAAAGTAATCGGTGAAGGGTAATTTGTGATGCTATTAGGCAGGAGCATGGGAGCGTAAATTGGGACAGATATACTCATGGATATGCACAATGGTAATGTAGATGTTATTGATTGAGCATTGCATAGGGTTCTGGATAAGTTTGTCCAATTGAAGCAGAGAAAAGATGGTAGGGTGAATGAACAATAGTTGACAAGAAATGTGGTACATCTAGTCAAGAGGAAGGGAGATACGTAGCAAGGATAAGTCAGGGCTCTTCAGAGTTATAAGGTAGCCAGTAATCAGTTTACGAAGGGACTTATGAGCTGGAATGGCCATGATATCGTGTTGGGGGTATGGTATTGATGTGGATAGAGAATTGGTTGGCAGACAGGAAGCAAAGAGTGGGAGTAAATGGGACCTTTTCAGAATGGCAGGCAGTGACTAGTGGGGTACCGCAAGGCTCAGTGCTGGGACCCCAGTTGTTTACAATATATATTAATGATTTAGGCGAGGGAATTAAATGCAGCATCTCCAAGTTTGCGGATGACACGAAGCTGGGCGGCGGTGTTAGCTGTGAGGAGGATGCTAAGAGGATGCAGGGTGACTTGGATAGGTTAGGTGAGTGGGCAAATTCATGGCAGATGCAATTTAATGTGGATAAATGTGAGGTTATCCACTTTGGTTGCAAGAACAGGAAAACAGATTATTATCTGAACGGTGGCCGATTAGGAAAAGGGGAGGTGCAACGAGACCTGGATGTCATTGTACACCAGTCATTGAAGGTGGGCATGCAGGTACAGCAGGCGGTGAAAAAGGCAAATGGTATGTTGGCATTCATAGCAAAAGGATTTGAGTACAGGAGCAGGGAGGTTCTACTGCAGTTGTACAAGGCCTTAGTGAGACTGCACCTAGAGTATTGTGTGCAGTTTTGGTCCCCTAATCTGAGGAAAGACATTCTTGCCATAGAGGGAGTACAGAGAAGGTTCACCAGATTGATTCCTGGGATGGCAGGACTTTCATATGAAGAAAGACTGGATCGACTAGGCTTATACTCACTGGAATTTAGGAGATTGAGGGGGGATCTTATTGAAACATATAAAATTCTAAAGGGATTGGACAGGCTAGATGCAGGAAGATTGTTTCCGATGTTGGGGAAGTCCAGAACGAGGGGTCACAGTTTAAGGATAAAGGGGAAGCCTTTTAGGACTGAGATGAGGAAAAACTTCTTCACACAGAGAGTGGTGAATCTGTGGAATTCTCTGCCACAGGAAACAGTTGAGGCTGGTTCATTGGCTATATTTAAGAGGAAGTTAGATATGGTCCTTGTGGCTAAAGGGATCAGGGGGTATGGAGAGAAAGCAGGTACAGGCTTCAGAGTTGGATGATCAGCCATGATCATACTGAATGGCGGTGCAGGCTCAAAGGGCCGAATGGCCTACTCCTGCACCTATTTTCTATGTTTCTATGATATGGCCCTAGTGAAGCAGAATTAATGCAAAACTCAAGCCTTCTACACACTTGTGAAGAACAGTAGGATGATTTGAGTGAGGACATGATCATGGATAAAAGAGAAAACGTGCTTGGAGTTGAAGGAGGTAGGCAAGGTCCTTAATGGATACTTTGCTTCAGTATTTACCAGTGAGAGGGGCTGACAAATGTGAGAACAGCATAGAACAGGATAATGCGCTGCATCATGTCAACGTTAAGAAAGAGGATGTGCTGGAACTTTTCAAAAACATTGGGATAGATAAGTCCTTGAGGCCAGACAGGATATGCCCCAACTTATTATGGGAAGAGATTGTTACTGCTTTAGCAATGATCTTTGCGTCCCCATCAACAACAGACATAGTACCAGAAGACTGGAGGGTGGGAAAAGTTATTCCTTTATTCAGAAAAGGTAATAGGGATAATCCTGGGAATTATAGAACTTACATCAGTGGCAGGCAAACTATTGGGGAAGGTTCTTAGAGACAGGACTTATGAGCATTTGGAGGAGCGTAGTCTGATTAGAGATAATCAGCATGGCTGTGTGAGGAGAAGTTTGAGCTTTACAAGCCTGTTTGATTTCTTCAAGGAAGTAGTAAAACAGATTGATGAAGGTAGAGCAGTGGATGTGGTGTGTATAGATTTTAGTAAGGTGCTGAACAAGGTTCCCCATGATAAGCTCATTCAGAAAGTCAGAGGAATGGGAGCCAGGCTGCATGGATTCAAAGTTAGTTTGCCTATAGGAGGCAGAGGGTGGTTGTAGATGGAGTGTATTCTGCCTGGAAGTTGGTGACCAGTGGTGTTCCGTAGGGATCTGTTCTGGGACTCCTGCTCTTCAGGATTTTTATAAATTACTTGGATGAAGAAGTGGAAGCGTGGGTTAGTAAGTCTGCAGATGACACAAAGGTTGGTGGTGTTGTGGACAGTGTCATAGGTTACAACAGGACATCGATAGGATACAGAGCTTGGCTGAGAAGTGACAGATGGAGTTCAATCCAGGAAAGTGTTAAGTGATACACTTTGGAAAGTTAAACTTGAAGGCCGAATACAGGATGAATATTAGGATTCTTAGCAGTGTGGATGAACAGAAGGACCTTGAGGTCCACGTCATTAGATCCCCTTAAAGTTGCCACACAAGTTAAGAAGGCATATGGTGTGCAGGCCTGCATCAGTTGGTTCAAGGCCTGCAAGGTAATGCTGCACCTTTATAAACCTCTGGTAAGTCCATACTTGGAGTATTGTCTTCACTTCTGGTCATCTCATTATAGGATAGACGCTGAAACTTTAGAAAGGGTGCAGGGGAGATTTACTAGGATGCTGCCTGGATTAGAAAGCATGTCTTACGAGGAATGGTTGAGCAAGCTAGGGCTTTTCTCTTTGGAGCGAAGGGGGCTAAGAGACAACTTGGATAGAGGTGTATATGTTGACAGAGGCAGAGTGGACAGCCGTTGCCTTTCTCTCTGGCAGAAATGGCTAATACAACAAGCCATAATTTTAAGATGATTGGAAGAAAATGTAGGGGAGATGTCAGAGGAAGTTTTTTTTTTACATAGAAGACTGGTGGGTGCGTGGGACACTCTTCCAGATGTGATAGTAGAGGCAGATACATTAGAGGCATTTAAGAGACCCTGTTGGAGAGGCACATGGATGAAAGAAAAATTGAGTGCTATGGGAGAGTGAAGGGCTAGATTGATCTTGGAATAATTTAAAGGCTTGCACAACATCATAGAATGAAAGACCTATATTGTGCTGTACTGTTCTAGGCTCAATGTTCCACTTCCCCCATCTGACACTAGGCATTAAAATAAAGACATCTGTTCCTAATTGACTCCCCATGAATCCTTAGATGATATCTCATTAGCAATGGTTTTGAAATGTTTTGAACACGTTGGTGGGCAGAGTGAATACTTTACACAATTCTGAACTTTTGTCTTTTTATAATAAGCCTTTTCACTCTTGTCACAAATCAAGAAATATTATGTTTGTAATCAGTCTTTACAAAGTGGTCTTCTACTTTATCTACAGGAATCTTCACCTCAAGCTTTTGGCACCTATTCCTCCTAAGATCTTGGACAAAGACTTCTCTTGGCCCGTGAGTCTCGCAGAGCAGAAAGCTGCCAAATCTGTGTTTTGGGCTTCTGATGAATATCACTGTCATTGCAGCTGGGAGTTTGACAGATGTGACAGTTTGAAACGTATGGGAACAGATGATGAAGGTGAAAGAATCAAGTGAAGGGTGATGATTGGCATGAAACCAAGGAACCTGGCATGGCAGTGGCAACTAGAGTTTGTGTACGGTTGTTCTGAGAAACTAGTTACAGAGAAAGCAGCACAGTTTCTTCATGAAACTACTCTTCATTTGCACTGAGCCACTTTTTAACGGGGCTACTAAAATTTTTGCATTGTTTTTTAAAATTAGGAAAAGACAAGTAGATCTCCAACAGAGAGCATGGGAAGTTACTTTTACTATTTCAGGAAGAGAATTGTGCACAATTTTTATGAAACACTTAGTTAATATGTTGGAAATAGATTAACTGTTGAACTTCTTTTAAATAAAAATGTTTGGAATTTCAATTTCTGTGATTGCATTATTACTTTCTTACTAATCTGAAAAGTTTAAATGAGGTATCTAAACCTTGAGCCCTCTAATTCTATGATATGAAAGAGAAGATTGGTAGCTCGGGTTGGCTGCTCGTTTGAAGTTTATGACTCCTTAATTTCATGGGTCGAAGAACAACTTCTCCAGCAGCATTTTCGCAAAACTAAGTACAGTACTGTGCAAACACAGAGGAAATCTGCAGATGCTGGAAATTCAAGCAACACACACAAAATGCTGGTGGAACGCAGCAGGCCAGGCAGCGTCTATAGGGAGAAGCACCGTCGACGTTTCGGGTGGAGACCCTTCGTCAGGACTGTGCAGATGTTTTAAGCACATACCCATATATATAGCTAGGATGCTTAAGCTTTTGCATGGTACTGTAGTAATTTTATGTATTTCTCTGTACTGCTGCCACAAAACAAACACATTTCATGACATGCTATATATGAGTGATGATAAACGTGATTCTGATATGGGTCTCTATTGTGGACTGTGGGAAGGGAGTAGGGAGAGGGGGATCATGTTTGGGAAAAGGGGGACCGAGTGGGAAGCACCAGAAACATTCTGAAATGATCAAGTAACCGGCTGAATGGAATCAAATTACCTTGTCTGCTGTCTTCGGACTGGGTATGTCTGCACCTGTACCATTCTCCCGCCCCTGGTACTCCCTCTCTGCCACCTGTCTCACACCCCTTCCGCGGTACTCCAGTCTCATCATTTCCAGTATCTTTTGCTCCCAATCAGATTTAGAAACTCGCTTTCTGCTTCATATTGATAAATACAGTACTGTGCAAAAGTCTTGGGCATCCTAGCTATCTATCTATCTATATATATATATATATATATATAGTGTGTGTGTGTGTGTGTGTGTGTGTGTGTGTGTGTGTGTGTGTGTGTGTGTGTGTGTGTGTGTGTGTGTGTGTGTGTGTGTGTGTGTGTGTGTGTGTGTGTGTACACACACACACACACACACACATGCATAAGGCTTTTGGATAGGACTGTATATTTACAGAAAACCAGCTTGCCCTTCACCATCACATCACAACTTCTACCTACCTATTACATCCTCCCTAGATCTTCCTCCAAAATTGTGCCCCCTCATATTAGCCATTTCCACCCTGGGTAAAAGACGCTGACTGCCCACCCTATCGATGCCTTTTACCATTTTATACACTTCTATCAAGTCACCTCTCATCTTCCTTCGCTCCAAAGAGAAAAGCCGTATCCTGCTCAACCATTCCTCATAAGACATGTTCTCTCATCCAGACAGTATCCTGGTAAACGTCCTCTGCACCGTCTCTAAAGCCTCCACATCCTTCCTATAATGAGGTGACCAGAAATGAACACAATAGTCCAAGTGTGCTCTAAATAGTCCTTCAAAGTTCAAAGTAAATTTATTATTGAAGTACTGTATGTATATGTCACCATATACTCTCCTGAGATTTGTTTTCTTGCAGGCATTCACGGCAAAACAACGAAGTACAATATTGTCAGCAAGAATCTACACAGTTTTTGTCAGTATGTTGTTCTGGGTACTATTCTCAACATGGTTTTCAAATTCTGTTTAAGTCACTGAGAAAGTGTAGCAGAAAAGTCTGCATTATTTTGCTTCCTGACATTGCCAACTTATTACCAAGGATTCAACTGCAGCCAAATAGTTTACCTTAACGATCAGGAATTCTGCTGGCTTTGAAGCAGCCAGTTTGTTAGAATTAAAGAAAGAACAGACAGTTTTGTTATAATTGCAGCTCACTTTCTTACAGAATGAGAAATCACAAACATTTATTCAGAGGACTAAGGTGCCTCATTTAATTAATGTCAACGGAGCAATTTTAACAGATTGCTTCAGAAACACTGGAAAGTAGTCAAGGCTTTTGTTATGGTGAAGTAGAGATTAAAGCTGTTGCCAATCATGATTACCAATGTGTTGAGTAGGCTCTGTCTTGATTCTCTCTTCACTTTGTATAATGTCTTGGCTGAAGCTAAGAAATTCATGTCAGCCTTCCAAAAACTGCATTCATTAAGCACTGATACATACTGGGATCTTACCCATTTTCCCATGAATAAGCAGCCAACCAGTGCCCTCAAAAGTTCACAAATGGCTACTGATGAAGGCTTTGAGCTGAACTACTGTTTTACCTCAATAAGAATGCATACTCTATGGATGAGCACGATTATTTCTTGGGAACCTTGTAAACTTTACTTGTAAGATGATAGGGAGATCTTTAGAGTCACCGTTTCTAATTGTACATGTGCAATCTCAGCATCGGATGAGCAAGTCTCAAATAGTGTTGTAATGTCTGACCTGTTGAGTGCTGACACTGCAGTGTCAGGGGAAGTTCTTGGGGGTGTCACTGTCTCTGAGGATCTATCCTGAGCCCAACATATTGAAGTAATTATAAAGAATGCATATCAGCGGTTATATTTCATTAGGTGTTTGAGGAGATTTGGTATATCACGGAAGACTCTAGCAAACTTCTATAGATATACTGTGGAGAGCATTCTAACTCATAACCGTCTGTTATGGAGGGGCCATTGCACAGGGTCAGGAAAAGTTGGAAATTCATCATGGACACTACCCTTTGGCTTCTTCTCATTGCTACTAAATATAATTGTAATTTGTAAACACAAAGTGCACTGCAGATGCTGTGGTCAAATCAAGACGTACAAAAAAGCTGGATAAACTCAGCAGGTCGGGCAGCATCCGTTGAAAGGAGCAGTCAACGTTTCGGGTCGAGACCCAAAAAATTGTAATTTGTAACGTTTCTCATTATTTATTGCACTGTACTGCCGCTGTACTCTACAACAAAAAACTTCATGAAATAGTGTGCCAGTGATATTAAACCTGATTTTGATTCTGAAGTGGTAGGGATTTTTTTACCTGTGGTTTGTTTCAAAGCTTCTCAGACCTTAATTACTGTAGAGTTGAGATAATTTATGGGAGGTCCTAGAGATAGTGTTAAGTATTTGAAAAGCCATTTGTTGCCAAAAATGCTTTCTTGCATTCTCAGAAGCAGCTACACTACAACCTACAAACACATCAAGTATCTCTCAACTTTACCCGAGATGCTTCAATGAACTTGGACTTTGCATAAATAATTCCTTGGAGTTTTCTTATCTAACTTGTTCATTTTTGATCGGCATCCAGCCAGAATGGTTTCGTCCAGTTACAGTAATTATTCCTCTACATCATCTGCTCAATAATTATGCAGGAGCAAACTCATGTTTTCATTGAATTACGAAGCAAAGTAAATCATTCAGTATTTATAAGTTACCCAACACATTGTTCAGAAAAGCAAAAAGACTCTCTACTTTTGATCCCTCCACTAACCTCGCCTGTGGACAATGAATTGTAAACACAAGAGATTCTGCAAATGCAGAGGAACACAAAGATTTTGCTGGAGGAACTCATCAGGTAAAGCAACATCTATGATAAGGAATGAACAGTTGATATTTCAGCTGTAGACCCTTCATCAGGGCTAGAAATGAAGTGGGAAGAAGCTAGAATAAGGTGTGGGGAGGGGAAGGAATACAAGCTAGAAGGTGATAGGTGAAGCCTGGTGAGTGACAAATGGGTGGGTGGAAGTGGGGAGGGATGACGCAAGAATCTGGGAGATGGTAGGTGGAAACTGTAAATGACTAAAGAAGAACTCTGGTAGGAGAGGAGAGTGGACCCTGAAAGAAAGCAGAGGAGGGGGCACAAGAGGAAGGTGTTAGGCATGTGAGGAGAAGAGGTAAGAGGGGAGCCAGATTGGGGAATGGAAAAAGAGAAAAGGGGTGGGGGGAGAAATTGCCAAACATTAAAGATGTTGATGTTTATGTCATCAGGTTGGAGGCTACCCAGAGTGACAATGAATTTTAGTTGAGTGTAGTAGTGCAATCAGTTGAAGAGAGTATGACGTTCTCCTCAGGGATTGTCTATTGGTGGGCCCTCAGGTTGCTGTAGAGGCTGACCTGGGATCAATATAACCAGGATGCTAGAGTGGATTCTCGTAATGGGGAATACTAATGCATGACTTTGTTTAACATGGAGAGGCTGATGCACGTGCTGCTACCACACAGTCCTTGACAGATCAGGATCAGGGTCCAGAGACATGGAGTGCAAGATGACTGGGAGTCCTTCACTGCTGCACTCTTCCTCCCGTTGTGATTTGTCATCATCTTCCATCACCGCCATCACTGAGGTATGGTTGGATCTCTCTTTTTCTGTAACATCCCCTTTGACCTTACTGCCATGGGTGACCCTACCAGGAGCTAAGCTCCAGACAACATCTCTCTCAGGATCTCTGGAACTCACTAGCCTCTCCACCATGACAAGGTTACAATCTTCAGAGATTATATCTCCTCACCAAAAAGAAAATGTGAGAAAAGATGCAATGCTCTGTTTTTGGTCTTTGAGGTCAAAACCCATGTAGTTGTGCTATTTAAACCTGAGAACTCTACATACCGTTCCTCTACCAGATGGAACTAGAAACTGTGGCAGAAAGTTTGCCTCTAAGGAGTTCGTATGTTCTCTTTGTGGCCACGTTCATTTCCTCTGACATTACAAAGATGCACAGGTTAGTAAGTTAAAGTTAAAAGTTCAATGTAAATTTATTTTCCAAGTACATACATGTCACCCATATACAATCCTAGGATTCACTTTCTTGTGGGCAAACTCAAATCCATAGAATAATAACCACAATAGAATCAATGAAGGACTACATCAACTTGAGTGCTCAACTAGTCTACAAAAGACAACAAACTGTGCAAATGGAAAAAGAAAGAAAAATAATAATAAATAAGGAAGGAATAAATATCAAGAACATGAGATGAAGAGTCTTTAAGGTCCATAAGTTATGGGAACACTTTAATGATGGGGCAAATGAAGTTGAGTGTAGTCATCCCTTTTGGTTCAAGAATCTGATGGTTGAGGAGAAATAACTGTTCTTGAAACTGGTAGTGTGAGTCCTGAAGCTCCTGATGCCTTCTTTCTGATGGCAGAAGTGAGAAGAGCACAGTAGTATAGTGGTCAGCACAATGCTTTGCAATACCAACGACCCGGGTTCAATTCCCGCCACTGCCTGTAAGGAGTTTGTACATTCTCCCTGTGAACAAATGGGTTTTCTCCTGGTTCTCCACATCCCAAAGATGGTCCAGTTGTTAGGTTAATGATTAGGCTAGGAGTAAATCGAGGGATCACTGGGCAGTGTGGCTCAAAGGGCCTATTCTGCACTGTACCTCAATCAAAAATAAATAAAAGACAGTTTTCCTAGGTGGTGGGGTCCCTGATAATGGATGCTGTTTCCTGCGACAGTGTTTCATGTAGATGTCCTCCATACATAGTGGAAAGGGCTTTATCAATGATGGTTACATGGATGAAGTTGGGTGTTATGATCTCATTGGGCTGGAAGAGCCTGTTACCATCGCTAAATAAATAAAAAGGACTGACTAAAATACCAGAGTGAGCTGTGATGCATTATCTTATCAGATGTAAGCAGAATTGTTTTATTGGCTCTTGCCTAAATGCTGGATCCATTCTCTAATATCATTAAAAGAGGATTAAAGGATAGCATTGCTCCTTCTCACTCACGCTGGCCAACAACTCATATTTGAGAGGTGCACTTACAGTGTTTGGTTCCAGTGAGCAGACAGAACTCCATGTTGCAAGGCCACACTCCATCAACATTCATTAACATTATCTGCTTCACAGCTCGTCCCTGGTTTAATCTCAGTGCAGCCAAATTAACATTGTCCAGATTCATCTCTTACCATGCAGTAGCCTGTTGATTTGTGAGCCTGCAGCTCCCTGCTGTAAACATAAAATCACGTAAGTGCACTTTGAACAAAATGACGGCAAGCCCATCTGTCCTGCAGAATTCTCATCCCATTTCATAATCCACACAGCAGGAATCTCTTTCGCTTGTGTTACATTCACTCCTGCCATGTCCACCACAGTCACTAGTTCTCAAACACCAGGATAAAGGGTCTTGGCTTGAAACATCAACTGTTTACTCTTTTCCATAGATGCTTCCTGGCATGCTGAGTTTCTCTAGCATTTTGTGTGAGTCACTAATTCTGTCAGTTTTAAGGCATTCAGACATTGTGTAGTACGAGTCATCCTTAAAAATTAATAAAGCATCTTTGGACTAGATATTCTTACCCACCCTCAGGTGTTAGAGATTTCTTCCATGCCTCCAAGCCATTAATAAGGAATTCTACAACAGATCAATAGAACTTTTGCAGGAAGTGCATTATATGCATTGAAATCATTGGGACCTCTCTCTCCTTATTTGGGAGTGTTGTATGGTGGTGGCATCCGTTGGTCTCGGGAGACCATGGATCTGCGCCTGGAGTTTCCAGGGCGCAGGCCTGGGCAGGGTTGTATGGGAGACCGGCAGTTGCCCAAGCTGCAGGCTTTCCCCTCTCCACGCCACCGATGTTGTCCAAGGGAAGGGCACTAGGACCCAAGCAGCTTGGCACTGTGTTGTTAAGTGCCTTGCTCAAGGACACAAACACGCTGCCTCAGCTGAGGCTCGAACCAGTGACCTTCAGGTTACTAGTCTGATGCCTTGCCCACTAGGCCAACACGTGTTGTATACAAAGGGCTGAAAGCATATTGAAGATTCCTACCACCCATCCTACAATCTACCATCAGGAGCACCTCAAGACTAAAAATGAGCTTCCTCCATCATGTTGTGAGACAAATGAATACCCAGCCCTCACCAAGATCTCATCACTAGGACAGTGAGCTGTTTACTATTTACGGTACTGTTGAGTGTTTACTGTTAACCTGTGCTGTGCACTGCATGCATTTTGAATTATATTTAATGACTTACTTTTGCTTTATGTGCTGTGTGTGATATACGTCTTATGGTTGCACATGGTCCGGAGCAAGGTCGTTTCATTTGGTTGTACATATGTACAGTCAGATGACAATAAATTTGAATGTGAATTTGAATTTAAGTCTAGCTGACTAAATTCTGATATAAGGGATCACAATAATGTTGGCTACCAGGTCTATCTTCCACTGGAGATAGGATGCAAGAATGAGTACCAGAGGCATGACTCCTTGGCAAAAGTGGGAGGTTATTTTAGCAATCATCGGTGGAATTTTTAGAATCCTTGCAGCCCTCATGTGCTATGACGTACCTTAATTACCCATGTCAGGTAGCATTTAACCTGCAGGGCTCAGTAGTTGGTTCAAGCTTTATTGTCATTGCTGGAAGACAACTAGATTGCAGTGCCGCTCCAATCAGTGCAAAGCAGCCCACTTGCATTTCAGTCACTAAAAACACAATGACTACATTTACAATGATGTCTGAGTTATTTACAGTGACATCTAAGTTACAACTGAATTAAAAATAAATGACCCTAAAATTAAAAGAAATAGTGGCTGCCCCATTCAAGCGTCGCACAAGCCCATGTTATAAAATACACCCTATCCTCGTTATGTGCGGGGGATACATTCCTCGTAGTCGACGCATAGTATGAAAACGCAGAATGTGAATAATCATTTAAATGGAGAAAATAGGGATGCGTTCCAGAGGACTTCTTAAATATGCTTTATCTGTAATTTATTCATATTTTCATACCAATACAACACAAAAGCAGTACCACAAGGCAACATTATATTTAATCAATTTAAAGTAATATTCAATGTAATAAATCATAGGAAGTTAACATACTAGGGTGTACAGTACTCACCAACAGTGGCTGGTGTGTTTGCTCCGGGAGATGAGTGGTGGTTGTGGTGTCAGGCAGCTTTACATGGATGAGGTGGATGGTTGTGGGTCGTCAGGATCATATCAAGCACAGCAAGGGGTGAAGGAAGTCTCACAGAACTCTCAGAACTGCCGACGGCAGGAGATGACACCGGTTTGAAGAAAGTAAGAAAGTGGTGAGGGTTGTTTGCTTGACAACATTTTGTTTTTCAGCATAAATTTGCTTGTAAGGAAGAAGGGTTGACGGCAGGGAACGACTGAAATGCTGACTCCGTTCTAAACTTGGGTTCAAGTCCATCGCCATTTGCGCCAAGTGTTCCGACTTCCACCATTCCCTCACCGTTAGTAAACTCCCGGGATTTTCAAAATCGTCTGTAGCTGGCAGCATCTGAGAGATAGTTCGCTGTTAAAATAAAATGCCTTGAATGTGGATCACACCTTGCTCTTGTATTCTAGATCTCTTGAAGTGAATGCTAACATGGCATTTACCTTCCTCACCACTGACTCAACCTGCAAGCTATCATCCAGGGTATGCCATCTTCTCATTGCACCCGTCAGAGAGGAGGTTCTCAGCATTTCAGAAACAGCTTCCTCCCCTCCGCCATCAGATTTTTGAATGGACAATGAACCCATCAACACTGCCTCACTTTTTTGCACTATAGATTTACTTTAAATGTATTCTTCTTATTGTAATATATATATATATTTCTTATATCGTGTATTTGATGCACCATCATTAACTCTGAGACATGGGTTAAGGTAGGCTTTTATTGGCTGGAAGAAAGAACAAGCAGCAAGTGACCATCACACTACATCCTGGAGACTGAGGCCGGGGCTGTGTCTCCAATCGCCTTTATACTGGGGTCTGTGGGAGGAGCCACAGGAGCAGTCAGCAGGGGGGCATGTCCAGACAGGTATATGTAGTTCACCACAATATTGCAATGTACTCATGCTCAAACCATCAAATTTCACGACATATGCCAATGATATTAAAACTGATCCTAATTCTGTGAGAGGAAACCAGAGAACCCAGAGGAAATGCACATCATCTCTGGGAGAACATAGTGGGTTTATATCACTATTGAGTTTGTTACGTTAAACAAAGTAATTCAGAGGAATTTTAATTTATAACACAAAGACTCACATAGTTCTTTTGTTAACCCCTTGGATTTAATTTGAATCCAACTGAACTAAGTAGCACCTTTAACTGGCTACACTTGTTTCCTCTACTTCAAAGAGCCTTGAGGTGTTTTGCTGCCCTGGTTATAAGAAAACACATTTAATGGGTTGAAAACTTGTTATGGCAATATCAGTTGTATACTGCAATGAATTATTTTGCAAGTCTGAAATAGAGTGTACATACTCAGAAACCAGTTTTGCTTTATAATTGATTAATGCAGCCTGGCTTGCCGGTAATATGCAGTGTCATCTTTTTCTTCATGTCTGTCTTGATCGAAGTAACGCCATCAGCTGAGGATAATTTATACTTTCTTATTTCATCCAGTTTTTGTTCTCTTCCCATGTACCTGGTGTAATCACTTTGGGAGTCTTCGCTTACACAACTATGTGACCTTTGAACCGGATCACTGAAATGCCTTCAGGTTTCTTGGCACCTTTATCTCTCTCACTGATGCTATAATTGTGATTAGGGTCATAGAGCACTACAGCAGAGAAACAGGCACTTTGACCCCTCTAGTCCATATCTGTCTAGCCCCATCAATCTGCACCTGGACCATATCCCTCCCATCCATGTACCTATCCAAACTTCTCTTAAATGTTGAAATCAAAGCTGCATCCACCACTTCTGCTGGCAACAGGTTACATACTTTAACCACCATCTGAGTGAAGAATTTCCCCATGTTCCCCTTAAATATTGCACCTTTCACACATAACTTGTGACCATTAGTTCAAGTCTCAGCCAATCTCAGTGGAAACAGTCTGCTTGCATTTACCCTGTTTTTACTCCTCAAACTGAGTTTACAACCGATTAGTGACCCAATCTCAACATACTCACTCCCCCTCCCACCCTGTGTCTTTTAATACTTCATTAATCAAACATTTATCAAATTCGGATTTAAACTTAATGATTGATCCAGCATTATTTAAAATTTGTAGAAGAGAGCTCCATATTTCTACCACTACCTGCTTGTAAAAGTGCTGCAAAATAACTTTGTAATTTTGTCTTCCTTATCTTGTATATTTGATTGGGGATGCAGTGAGAGGAGACAGGGCTACAAACTCCTGTTGGGATGTTGCTGAATCATTCCATGTAAGCTTATCTTAACATCACTTTGTATCTAGGCAAAGAATACAAGTTTGGTACAGCATTGTGGGCCGAAGGGCCTGTATTGTGATGTAGGTTTTCTATGTTTCTAATGTAAGTCACGGAGTCATCACAGCATGGATATCGGCCCTTCGGCCCAACCAGTCTGTGTTGACTATGGTACCTACCCAGTTTGTCTCAGTTTCCTGTGTTTGGCTCATATCAGTTTAAGCCTCGACCTTCTGTGTATCTATCCAAGTGATTCTCAAATTATGCATTGTACCTGCCTCAATCACTTCCTCTAGCAGCTCATTCCATATACTCACCACACACTGCATGAAAGTTACCCCTCAGATCCCTTTTAAATCTTTTTCCTCTCATTCTGTGCTCACTAGTATTGGACTCCTCTCCCCTACAAGTTGCGGGTGGAGATACATCTGTATCAAAGGAGGTGTAAGGTACTCCTTCTCTCCATTAGCCAGCAGGTCACCCTTGGACAAGACATAGCACCTGCTTAGTCCCTCTGATCAGGGTCACGTGACGTCATCGGAGCAGGTGGTGGATGGTCAAAAGAGTAGCTGGTGCATGTCACAAATCCTGGTCATGTGACCATGAACACCAAGCAGCCAATCTCTGAATAGTATTTGTAATGGCTGGGATCACCTGTCTTGTAAAGGCACTGCCCAGAAGAAGGCAATGGCAAACCACTTCAGTAGAAAAATTTGCTAGGAACAATCACGGTCATAGAAAGACCATGTATCATACAACAAGGCACATAATGATAATGAACCCTGGGGAAAGGACTTTACCACCTTATCTGTAAGTTCTCCCTGTGACCATGAGTTCCCTCCAAGTACTCCGGTTTCCAGCCACATTTCAAAGACGCACGTGTTAAGAGTTAACGTTTATTTATTGAGATTCTGCACAGAATAGGCCCCTCCAGCCCCTTGAACTGTGCCACACAGCAACCCCCAATTTAACCCCTGCTTAAACATGGACCGATTTACAACGACCAATTAACCTACCAAATGGTACGCCTTTGGACTGGGGGAGGAAACCAGGAAGGCTCAGAGGAAACCCACGTAGTGAGTTGTGGGCAGGTGATGCTGGTGCCAGAACGATGGCAGTACTTGCAGGCTTCCGCCAGCACGTCCTCTGGATATGTTGTCTGTTGTAGCAAACAACACATTTCACTGTGTGTTTCAACATAAATAAAGCTGATCTTTGAGCTTAAGCCCGCCTTTGATTCTCCTGCGTTCCCAGGAAAAGAGACCTAGCCTGCCCAGAGTTTGTTCCTATGCAGGATTGCTTCCTTACCACAGTTGACTAAAGGAACCAGCAGTCTCCTGATCCAGGAGAAAAATCAAACTTTGCTTTTTGATGACTTCCATTTACTAGTTAATTACTAGTTGGGGAATTAGTCTGATAGATTGGATGGGGAATTGGAGACAAGGTATATGTCTTAGACCATAAAATATAGAAACAGAATTAGGTCATTCAGCCATCAAGTCTGCTCTACCTTTCCATCATGGCAGACCTACTTTCCCTCCCAACCCTATTCTCCTGCCAATACTTAATGCATTTACTAATCAAGAATCTATCAACCCCCACTTTATCAAATCACCCAGTGATTTGAATTGCACAGACTTAGCGCTCTCTGGTAAAGAAATCCCTCTGTTGTGAAGGGATCTCCTTCGATTTCTATCTCCTTCTATCTGAGGCCTTGCCCTCCGGTCCTAGACTCTCCCACCATTGGAAACATCCTCTGCATATCCACTCTAGCTAAGCCTTTCAGTATTTGGTAGGTTTCATTGAGATCTCCCCTCATTCTTCTAAACTCCACTGCGTACAGGCCCAGACCCATCAAATACTCTTGAAATGTCAACCCCTTCATTCCTGGGATCATTCTCATGAACCTCCTCTGGACTCTCTCCAATGCCAGCACAGCCTTTCTTAGAGATGTGGTCCAAACTGCAAATGTGGTCTGACCAATGCCTTAGAAAGCCTCAGTTTGTGTCTAGAGGTGAGACCTTCAGAAATAGAACTGACATCTATTGGTAACTGTACTAAAAACCAGATTCCACTGATTACTTACTGCCTGGTCCTCCATCTCTGTCCTTGGCCAATATCACCACACACAAATGTAGGATATTTCATTGCTGTTTCCATTACTGTTTTAGTTGACTAGTCAGAGTTGTTAGCCCTGAGCTGAATCCCCTGAACCTTGAGGACTGGTGGCCAACTTTTGGTCTGGCCTTTACCCTTTGACCTGGTTGGCATGGGTGACCCTACCAGGAGCCAAAGCATAAAGCCCTGACTCCAGCTAGCATTGTTCTTTGGGTCATTGAGGCACGCAAGCCTCCAAACCCCAACAAAGTTGTGGTCCTCCTGGAGGAGATTCCAGTGAAACCTGCGTCAAAACTGAATTGTTTAATATCACACCTTTATGTCCAGTGTCCTGAAGATCCAGTGATTTAGTGAATAGAAATGAACAATACATTAACAAGAAGCTCAAGGATATCAGGGAAGTAAGTCTCAGAATGACATAGCATTCTGGAAAACAAACTATTAGCACACTGCCCATCTGTTGCTTATTGGCTTACCCATGAAAATTTAATTATTTTGCTGACAATTGCTGTTACTTGGTCGAGTTAAATGCTTCTAGGCATTGTGGGGGGGAAACTATAAAACAAAATTTGATAATAAGGCTGCTGACCAAGAGCTCGATCAAAATGTGGAGAGGATGTTTCCTATGGTGGGAGAGCCTAGGACCAGAGGACACAGCCTCAGAATAGAGGGGCGTCCGTTTAGAATGGAGATGAGGAGGAATTTCTTCAGCCAGAGAGTGGGGATCTGTGGAATTCTTTGCCACAGGCAGCTGTGGAGGCCAGGTTTTTACATATATTTAAGGCAAAAACTAATAGATACTTGATTGGCAGGGCATGAAGGGATATGGGGGGGGAAGGCAAGGAGATTGGGGCAGAGAGGAAAGATGGAATGTTGAAGCAGACTCAATGGCCTCGTTCTGCTCCTATATCTTACGGTCTAAACCTATAGCACAAACCCTTTTGCCACAATAGTAAGTTATAAATTGTTTGAAAAGTATACATCTCCCTCTTCGAACAAGACAACTGAACATGTAATCTGTGGTTATAGATTTTTAAAAATTACATATATATAATTGTCTTTATTTAAGGAGGGAAAGAAAGACAGAAAGGCAAAGAGATTTAGAGAGAAAATTTTACAGCTTAGGGCTTTGACAGTTGAAGGCAAATGTTAAAACAATTAAAAATGGAGATGAGTTAAAGGCCAGATATAGCGTTGTACAGCACAGAAAGAGGCATTTTAGTTTCCCTCGTCCATGACGATTGTTTGGCCAGTTGACACTAATTCCATCTGCCTGGATGAGGATCAGAAGTTTTGAGGGAGATGACTGCAAGTGATGAGACAGTGTGGCAAAAAATTGCACAGAAACAGGGAGTGTAATGGGGCAGTGTAGAGGGAGCTTCACTCTGTATCTGATCCCAGGAGAGTGTAATGGGGCGGTGTAGAGGGAGCTTCACTCTGTATCTGATCCCAGGAGAGTGTGATAGGATAGTGTGGAGGGAGCTTCACTCTGTATCTGATAGCAGGTGTGTGTGATGGGACGATGTGGAGGGAGCTTCACTCTCTGTCTGACAACGGGTGTGTGTGATGGGACGGTGTGGAGGGAGCTTCACTCTGTGTCTGATCCCAGGAGTGTGTTATGGGACAGTGTAGAGGGAGCTGCACCACATATTTGACCCCAAAGAGAGAGTGATGGGACAGTGTGGAGGGAGCTCCACTTTGTGTCTGACCACGGGTGTGTGCGATGGGACGGTGTGGAGGGGAGCTTCACTCTGTGTCTGATCCCAGGAGCGTGTGACGGGTCAGCGAGGAGGTAACCCTGAGTGTGAGGCATGAAAATGACCACAGTCAGGAACTCTGCAAATATTTATTGGTTCCAGAATTTGTGAACACATAGAGTACATTGCAAATAATAAGCTCTTCAGTGTAGAAATACTCAAACCTATGTCCCAATGATGCACACACACAGACTCTCATTCAAAACATGTACACATTATGGAGCAGGGAGTGTGGCCAGGAGAGATACAGAGGAGCCAATTGGCTTCCTACCCCCGTCTAGTTCCCAGCAGGTCTAAAACCCTTCCCTCTCCCCGTCCAGGAAGCAAGAAGGGCTGGACAGATTCCTATGCATATCTTGAGTACAGGAGAGGGGCCAAAAGGCCTTCTAACCCAAGCTGCTACCTGGGACAGTGGGAAAAGGGCCTCATATTCTTGTTTAGAATGCCAGAGAGTGGCCCATCGCCCTCCTAATCTCATCTAGTACCTGGGAGAGGGTGCGAAGGGCATCTGGTGCCTATCTAGAGAAGAGGGACTGAGTAGTATCCTACCCTCATCTAATGCCTGTGAGAAAGGCTGAAATGCCTCATATCCTCGTCTGAGGCACTGTAGAGCCATCCACCTTCTTACCCTCACCCCCTAATACCCAGGAGAGAAGGGTCTCCTCCCCACTTCTAAAAGATCGAAGAGGGACCCATCACCTTCCTATACCCAAACCCTCTGGTAACTGGGAGTGGAGAGAAGGACCTTCTGGTACCCTTCATTACACCTGAGGGGGTCAGCCTTCTTCCAAACCACCCTCCTGCCCAGTCCAGTACCCAGGAGAGGGGCCACAGGGCCTCCTCATCCTTTTCTAAAACACTAGAGAGAGACACCTCACCCTCCTAGCCCTCTTCTAGTACCCAGGAGAAGGGCCGAAGAGTGCTCCTCCTACCAACCAACCCCATCAGCCCAGCAGCAGCAGGTCCCGTTGGAGAGGCAGCGGCAGTGGGAGGGCGCTGACTGCGGGCGGCAGGTGGCGGGCACCAAGCGAGCGACGGACAGCGTGGCGGCTGAGGGTCCGGAGGGTATCAGGTCCTGGTCCCTTCGGTCCACCGCCCGCCCTCAGCAGCAGCTCAAGGCAGGCCTGGTTCCTCTCTCCCCTGGCCTCCTCGCCTCCCCTCCGCAGCAGCCCCTGCAGCCGGCACACGGGGCTCTGGCCGCCTCGGTTGAAGGCCCGCGGCTCGGCGCCGTACTCGAGCAGGAGGCGGGCGCAGGCCAGGTTAGCCCGGCAGGCGGCCCAGTGGAGTGGGGTATCCCCAGCCCGATCCCGGGCATTCACCAGGCCCTGGAACCCCTTGCCGGCCCCCTCAAGCAGGGCCTGGGCGCAGGACGGCCGCTCACGGAAGGCGGCCCAGTGGAGCGGGGTGTGGCCGCCACCATCGCCCGCTGCCGCATTTGCTCCCTGCGCTAGCAGCAACCGCACGCAGGCAGCGTCCCGCTCCGCCGCGTAGTGCAGGGGAGTCCTCTGGTAGCCATCTTGGGCGTTCACCTGGGGAACAAGAGTGGTGGGGAGGGAGAAAGTGGGGGAAAGGAGGGAGGAGAGAGGAATGGGGAAATAGGGGGTAAGAGGGCATAATGTGGGAGTGGGCATGGGGAAGAGGGATAGGGAAAGGGGAAAGATGGAAGGGAGGTAGGGTGAGAGGGAGAAATGGAGGGATACAGATCAGGAAGGGAGGGGAGCGGGCAGGAGGGGAGAAGGGGAGGGTGGGAGGATGAAGGGGAATGGGGGAGTGTTGGAGGAGAGGAGGGAGAAAGGGAGGAGGGTGAGAGGGGGATAGGATAGAAGGGGATAAGGGACAGTAGAAGGGATGTAGAGAGAAGAGGGGAGGGAGAGTGGAGGGGAGGATGGAAGGAAGTAGGGAAAGAGGAGGATAGGGAGAGAGAGGTGCAAAGGATGAAGGGAAGTGAGGAAAAGAAATGGGGGGAAGAGTCAGAAGAGCCAAGCATTTGATTCAATGGCAGGTACGTGTGCAGAACTGACATTGCCCTTGTCTTGCTCCCCCTCACCTCTCCACCCTGTCAGCGTCCCTCCCACCTCTGCTATCCTTCCCCTCATTCCCCATTATCCATCTCCCCTTCCACTCCTCGTTACCCCATAACGCTCCATTACCCCATTGTTATTCTCTTGTAAACTCCATAAACCCATCTTCCTCATTATACCCCTCCCCTTCCTCGTGTTATCCCTGTTACCCTACAATACCCAACCCATTTCTTCCTTCATATTATCCCCTCATTCTCCCCCTCATTACCCATCTCTGCACTTCCCTTGCTCCCAAACACCATCTCCTCCTTCTCTGCACTCCCACCTCACCTCTGTTAACCCCTCACTCCCCCCACTCTCCTCTCCACCTCTCCCTCCCCTCATCCCCATCACTCCCCTCACCTCTGCTCCGTTCTCCAGCAACAGCTCCACACACTCGGGATCGGCCATCATGCAGGCGCAGTGCAGAGGTTTCAGTGTGCCGTGAGTACAGTTCACATCCGCGCCCTGGGGGTCCGGGGATTGGGGGAGGGATAGAGGGAGAAGATCACTCTCACACTCGACCTCTACCTCCCTCCTTCCTCTCACACACTCCTCGACCTTATCCCTCTCTCTCCCACACTCCTCCTCCCTCTCTCACACTCCCCCTCCATCCCACTCACACTCCTTTCCCTCTCTCCACACTTCCCTTCCTCCCTCACACTCCTCCTCCCTCCTTCTCTCTCACACACTCTCCTCCCTCCTCCTTTCTCACAATTCCTCTCCCTCCCTCTCTTTCACACTGCCCTCCATCACTTACATTCCTCCCTCCTGCACTCCCCCACCCTCTCCCTCCTTCTCTCCCTCACTCCCCCTCCCTCCCTCCCTCACTCCCACCCTCCCGCTCTTTCCCACACTCCCACTCCCTCCCTCCTACCCTCCCTCCCTCTCTCCCACCCTCCGACTCACCCTCTGGATCAGGCCGTGCACTGTGTCGTGAGGAAGACCTCGGAGGGTGATGGCCCTGATCAGTCTCTCCGACAGTGAGTACTTGCTCTGGATGCTTTCCATCACGGCCCACATGGTCTCACCCTTCAGTGTTTCCAGGACCCTGGTCTCAGGGTGAGGGGCTCTGGTCCTGTGAGGGAATGGGGTGCCTGAGGAGGGGAGAGAGCAGGGTGAGAGGGTTCCCGAGATTTTGAGGGGGGGGGTGGTTTCACTCCACCCTCTTGACCTTCCTTCTCTGACCTCCCTCCCTCACCTCGTTTCTCTCTCCCTCCATCCACTTTCAAGCCTTGCTTTCAGTTCCCTACTTCCCCCTCCAACTTCCCTCACCTCTATTCTCCCTCCCCACCTTTGGCCCCTTTCCTCCCACCATCTCTTTCCTCAACTCTCACCTCTCCCACCCCTTCCCTTCCTGATCTATCCCAGCATCATCTGCCCCCTCACTTGCCTCTCCCTCTCACCCTCATTCCATCCCCTCCCCTCCTTCCCTCTTCCTTATGTGAGGCACAGATAGACAACCATTATCTTTTTTCCTAGGATTCAAATGTCTAATACCAGTTAAAATTTCAAAGTAAGTTTATTATCAAATATGTATACATCACCATATACTACCCTGAGATTCATTATATTGCAAGCATTCACAGTAGACCAGAAACGTGCAATAGAATCAATGAAAGACGACACACAATGCCTGGCCTGCCTTTAAGGTGAGAAACCCATTGTAACCAGTTTTCACAGGGGCTCCACCAGGAGTGTCCCGACCAGCTGCATCATTGTCTTTTATAGAAATTGCAAGGCATCTGACAATGACCCAGCAAAGAATTGAGAGGACTATTGAGAGAATCATTGGGGGTCTCTCAAATTGTTTAATGCCATTTCCAAAACAAAAGTGTAAAGGAGAATGAAATAATTGTTACTCCAGATCTGATGCAGCAAGAAAAACACAATGAGATAAAGAACATAATCTTTAAAAAAAAACACCCATAAAGTGGCACAAGACAATATACATAAGGTGGCTGGCAGGAAATGATAAAAGTAGTGATGGGGGGTGGGGGACATGTTGTGGGCTTGTTTGGTGGGTGGAGGTGTTGATCAGCCTTACTGCTTGGGGAAAGTAACTGTTTTTGAGTCTGGTGGTCCTGGCGTGGATGCTACGTAGCCTCGTCCCTGATGAGAGTGGGACAACAGTCTATGAGCTGGCTGGGTGAGAACCTTCATGGTGTTATTGGCCCTTTTCCGGCGCCTTTCCGAATATACGGTACGGTGGGCAAGCTGGTGGCAGTGATGTGTCGGCCCGTTTTAACGCGGTTCCGTACCAAGCAGTGATGCGGCTTGTTGGGGCGCTGTCTGCTGTGCATCTGTGGAATGACGTGAGTATACTGTAGATGTGCATAGTCCAGCTCTCTGCAGCCTCCGCAGAAAATAGAGGCAGTGAGTCAGAAAGCTCTTCCACCAATCAACATACCTATCAGGAGCACTGCTGATGCCCTCGCCTTGTCCCTCCCGTCCTACCATCAGGCAGGAGGTGCCGTACCATTAGAACAAGGGCTTTTAAGGTGGGAAACAGCTTCTTCCCCCAGGTCATCATGTATGAAGTGCTTGTAGTTTACTGTTTACTTCTTGACTTGCGTCGTAAATGCACCTGATTATTTGTTAATTTATTTATGCCAGTATTGCTTTTGTGCTGTGTGTGAGTTACCGTACAAGTACTGTGTTCTGCACCTTGGTCTGAAGGAACATTGCTTTGTTTGACCATACCCTTGAACTTGACGAGTTGAACTGTTACTTGTTCTATGTACCCCGTTAAAGGCAAAACCCTTAATGGCATTAGAGGGATCTTAGAGTCAAGACCAAAGCTTCCCGAAAAGGGCTACACAAGTTGACAGGGTGGTAAACAAGTTAGGTAAATAGCATGCTCGGGGAACTGAGTTCAAGAGTCGGAAAGTTATGTTTCAGTTCTGCCATGGATGGTCCCAAGCCCAGCTGTAAAAGAAAGAGGGTTGCGCACGGCGCTAGCAACTCTATTCCTTTAAAACAGTGTTACAGAAACACCAAAAGAAGCTCCAGAGACCTCATCTCTGGGAGAGAAAGGATCCTCCAAGAAGATGGGCTAAGCCTAGAGACAAGGTGAAAGACTGACTGAGGACTGGTGAGCTATTGTCAGTGGCCTATGCTCCAGAAGGGGCAATGGGGCTTAAGCATATAAAACTCTGGTTCAGCCAAATCTGGCCATTACAATCAGTTCTGATCGCCTCATTTTCAGAAGGGTGTGGAGGCGTTGGATAAAGTGCAGAGCAGCTTCACCAGGACGCTGCCTGGCTTACAGGGCATGAGCTACACGGAGAGGTTGAACAAACTTGGCTTGTTTTTTTCTGGCGTGCCGGTGGCTGAGGAGAGACCTGATAAAAGTTTATAAGGTTATGAGAGGCACACAACAGATGGCTAAAGTTGCAAGACCCTGTTGGACATTGTTAATGTCGAATGCTGCAGGTCCGATGAACTGATTTACGGGCAGACGGCAGGGGCAGCTGTGTGGCCTCCGTCGTAGCAAGGACTTGGCCCCAAGCCGTACTGTCACAAGCCAATGCTCAAGTCCCTTATTCAACCTGTTTCAGTGTGGTGGACTTTGGGACCCAGCAGAACCCGACCTTATTTAACCTGTCTCAGAGCGGTGGTCTTTGGGACCCAGTGGAGCTCAGAATCCACAGTGTTTCTGTTCATGAAAATAATCATGATCACGATTGAAAATAAAGTGGAAATAATAAAGCGATCGGAAAGAGGTGAAACGCCATCAGTCATTGGAAAAGCGTTAGGCTACAGACGGTCAATGATTGGAACAATTTTAAAGGATAAAGTGAGAAAGGCCCTGCCCTAATGAATGCTACAATTATTACTAAGCAACACAGTGGTTTAATTATTGAAATACATACATTTCTTAAGTGTTTTATATGCATAGAAAGGTAAAATATATACTATTTTCTAAGACAAACGTTTGACTAACGCTAAATAATACTGGATGTAGCTGTTCTGACTTACTTACTTAGAGAACTTCGGATTTTTTTCGATCCCAATCCACGATAACCTATGCACATCCTCCCGTATACTTTAAATCATCTCTACATTACTTATAATACCCAATACAATGTAAATTCTATGTAAATAGTTGTTATACTGCATTGTTTAGGGAATAATGACAAGGAAAAAAGTCTGTACATGCTTGAACAACTAGCGCTGGAAGAGCAATTCCGGGTTTTCTCGATTCGCGGTTGATTGAATTCGCGCGCCTGCGGAACTCGCGGATAAGGAGGGCCGACTGTATTTTTTTGTGTGACTGCATTTCACTGATATGTTGAAGTGCTTGCTATCTTATCTGTGCCTTATGCTAAGTGTGACTGTTGGTTACACTTTGGCCCTGGAATAACACTGCTTCATTTGGATGTAGTCATGTATGGTTGAACTTAAAGTTGAACTTTTACCCCAGGGTTGAAATACCTAATACTAGAAGGTGTGCATTTAAGTTGGGGGGGGGGGGGGGGTAAATCCAAAGGCGCTGTGAGGGCAAGTTTTTATTTTACACAGAGTGGTGAGTGCCAGGGATGTTAGTGGAGGCGAACGCGAATGAGGCATTTAAACAGCTGGGCACATGACTGTACAAAGAATGGAGGGACATAGGCATTCAGTAGGCATTTAATTACCAGTTTTGTTAGTTCAGAACAGGCACTGTGGGCCTGAAGGGCCTGTTCCTGTGCTGTACTGTTCCATATTCCATGTGCTTCATGTAACATGGGTAGGAGCCCTCTGTCTTGGGTCCTGACACTTTTGGCACCCCTCCCAAGTTGTTCTAGGCTTGGCAGAGGAGCCTGGAGTTAGAGTACGGTTGACAGTCTGGGGGTCAGCGGGGAAATACACTAAACTGACTGGATTTGAGGCCCTAGGGAGTTGAAAGGAAGACAGAGGGGCAAAATATAGAGAAATGTCAGGTATGAAGGGGGGGGGGGGGTGAAAAGAACGAGGGGGAGAAGGGAGAGGCAGGGAAAGTGAGAATGAGGGTTGAGAGTGAAACAGACATAGAGGGAGAGGAAGGAAGGGAAGAGGGTGATGGGTAAAGAGATGTAGATCAAGATTAACAGATAGTGAGGGGGGGAAGAGGGTACTAAGAATGGAAGCAGGCAGAAGAAATGAGAGAGACAGACAGAAGGAGAGAAACTGATGGTGACAGA
Organism: Hemitrygon akajei; assembly: GCF_048418815.1. Classification (NCBI taxonomy): domain Eukaryota; kingdom Metazoa; phylum Chordata; class Chondrichthyes; order Myliobatiformes; family Dasyatidae; genus Hemitrygon; species Hemitrygon akajei. The sequence goes on along the minus strand of NC_133153.1, from coordinate 35,546,558 downwards.
GAGAAATGTGGAAAGAAAAACAGGGAGGGAGAGGGAGAGGGAGAGAGAGGGAGGGAGAGAGAGAGGGAGAGAGAGGGAGAGAGAGAGAGAGAGGGAGGGAGAGAGGGAGGGAGAGGGAGAGGGAGAGGGAGAGGGAGAGAGAGAGAGAGAGAGAGAGATAGAGAGAGAGAGAGAGAGAGAGAGAGAGAGAGAGGAGAGAGAGAGAGAGAGAGATGAGAGAGAGAGAGAGAGGAGAGAGAGAGAGGAGAGAGAGAGAGAGAGGGAGAGAGAGAGAGAGAGAGAGAGAGAGAGAGAGAGAGAGAGAGAGAGAGGAGAGAGATGAGAGAGGAGAGGAGAGAGAGAGAGAGGAGAGAGAGAGGGGAGAGAGGAGAGAGGGAGAGAGGTGAGAGAGAGAGAGAGAGAGGAACGAGAAAGTGACACAAATGGAACCAGAGGGGGAAAAGACTTAGAAAGTGTGAAAGAGAGAATAAGTAGTTGAAAAGAGAGACAGAGGGAGAGGAGAGTGATAAGGGGTGGAGGGAAAATGGGATGGGGAGAGAGAAAACGGATACAGTGAGATGGAGCGACAGTCAGAGAGAGAGAGAGGACGAGAGAAAGGAGAGAGTTGAACAAGAGAGAGAGGGAGACATAGAAAGAGGAGAGGGGTCAGTCTAACCGTTCCCTGAGATGGAGGAGCAGAGAGGTATTTAACTAGGCTGCAGGAAAACCAGCGGAGAGCCCAGGGTTCTGCAGACGAATATACACAACACACGTACACAGTTCCGGTGATCTGCGCACACACACACACACACTTCCTTGGGGTCTGCACACAAACACACATACACAGACCCCAGGCGCACAGTACACACCTCAAGAGCTGGAATTCCTCTCCGGCCTGTGAGTGTGAGTGTTGCCCGCCGGGACGCCGGACCGGGAAGGGGGCGGTTCAATCTGTCACTGGTTTTACTGCCTAACATGGCCGCCAGGAGAGAGATTCTCGATGTAGGTCGGAGCGGGCAGGGTGCAGGAGGTGGGGAAATAGAGAGAGAGTGAAGGGGGAGGGAGAGAGCAGGGGTGGGGAGGGAGGAGGAGGGAGAGGGGGTGGGAGGGGGAGGAGGAGGGAGGGAAGGGGAGGGAGGAGGAGGGAGAGGAGGGGGAGGGAGGGAAGGGGAGGGAGGAGGAGGGAGGGAGGGAAAGAGGAGGGGAGAGGGAGGGTGGACTGAAAAAAGGGAGGGGAGGGAGAGAAAGAGAGGGAGGAGAGTGAGATTCACTCTGTGTCTGACCCTGGGAGTGTGTGATGGGCCAGTGTGTAGGGAGCCTTGTGTACGACATTCGAGAGTGAGTGCAACAGTCAGTAATTCTTGCAAGTGTTTATTCACTGCTATAATTCAAGTCGGGAACAGTGCAAAACTCCCTCTCTCGAACACACCATACACATACACTGGTTCTCTCCCATCCACACCCCACACCCCCCTCCTCCATTATGTATGGAGATGGGGGCCAGCACACTCCTTACCCCCAGTCCAATAGCTGTGAGATGGGCTGAAGGGTCACCTAACTCCTCCTTAAACCCCCATCTAGTACCCGAGAAAGGTCAGAAGGCTTTGCGCCTCCTGAAACACCAGAGAGGGGCCAACCTTCTTTCTAACCCCTGTATGGTACCTGGGAGATCGGCCAAAGGAAGTTACCCCTAACCCCCATACACACTTCCACACTCACAGTGGCTCCAAGGAGGCCTGAACCCTCTCCCCCACACAGGATGGATGAAGGGAGGAGGAAGATCAAAATTCTGTGGGACCTTATCAAAAGCCTCACTATAGTTCCTAGAAGCAACATTTTTTGCACTGCCTTCATCTTTGGTACCTCCTCAAAAGGCACCATCAGATTTGTGAGATATGATCTCCCCTGAACAAAAAATACTTTCAAAGTTCAAAGTAAATTAATTATTGAAGTACATTTATGTCACCATATACATCTCTGAGATTAATTTTCTTGCAGACTTACTTAATAAATCCATAACATAATAACTGGAATAGAATCAATGAAAGTCTGCACCAACTTGGGCATTCAAAAGTTTCCAAAAGACAACAAACTGCAAATACAAAAGAAAGAAATAATAATAAATAGATAAGCAATATACGAGGGGTGGTTGATAAGTTCGTGGCCTAAGGTAGAAGGAGTCAAGAAGGAGTCAATTTTAGAAAACCTAGCACATTTATTTTTCAACATTGTCCCCTCCTACACGTACACACTTAGTCCAGCAGTCGTAGAGCATACAGATCCCTTCTTACAGATATCCATACAGATGACACAAAGCTGGGTGGCAGTGTGAAATGTCAGGAGGATGTTATGAGAATGCAGGGTGACTTGGACAGGTTGGGTGAGTGGGCAAATGTATGGCAGATGCAGTTTAATGTGGATAAATGTGAGGCTATCCACTTTGGTGGCAAGAACAGGAAGGCAGATTACTATCTAAATGGAGTCAAGTTAGGAAAAGGGGAAGTACAACGAGATCGAGGTGTTCTTGTACACCAGTCAATGAAAGCAAGCATGCAGGCACAGCAGGTAGTGAAGAAAGCTAATGGCATGCTGGCTTTTATAACAAGAGGAATTGAGTATAGGAGTAAAGAGGTCCTTCTGCAGCTGTACAGGGCCCTGGTGAGACCCCACTTGGAGTACTGTGTGCAGTTTTGGTCTCCAAATTTGAGGAAGGACATTCTTGCTATTGAGGGAGTGCAGCGTAGGTTCACGAGGTTAATTCTCGGAATGGCGGGACTGTCGTATGTTGAAAGATTGGAGTGACTGGGCTTGTATACACTGGAATTTAGAAGGATGAGAGGGGATCTGATTGAAACATATAAGATTATTAAGGGATTGGATACACTGGAGGCAGGAAGCATGTTCCCACTGATGGGTGAGTCCAGAACTAGAGGCCACAGTTTAAGAATAAGGGGTAGGCCATTTAGAACAGAGATGCGGAAAAACTTTTTCACCCAGAGAGTGGTGGATATGTGGAGTGCTCTGCCCCAGAAGGCAGTGGAGGCCAAGTCTCTGGATGCATTCAAGAGAGAGTTAGATAGAGCTCTTATAGATAGCGGGGTCAAGGGATATGGGGAGAGGGCAGGAACGGGGTACTGATTGTGTATGATCAGCCATGATCACAGTGAATGGAGGTGCAGGCTAGAAGGGCCGAATGGCTTACTCCTGCACCTACTGCCTATTGTCTTTGTTAAAGTGGTCCACAGCAGGGGTGATTGGTAAGTTCGTGGCCTAAGGTAGAAGGAGATGAGTTATACAGCTCTTGTTACATGCACATGCAGTTCAACTCTTTGAGTGATTATGCAGAAAGTTTGAAGTTAATAACTCATCTCCTTCTACCTGAGGACACGAACTCATCAATCACTCCTGCTGTGGACACTTTCTGGAGGTCCAAGAGGCTGGTGTGGATGCCACTACACCACTGGCCTGCTGAGGTCCAGGTCACTTTATCCTGTATGTGGTTTACTTGCTCCAAGTTTGATTTAAGAACCCTCAAACTCTGACACTGAATCTCCCAAAATCAGATTTGATTTTCTAAGTTCTGATACTTAAACCTATGAATGTCCGAAACCAAACTGATCAAAAGTGATCATTAAAGCTTTAATCTCCCACTGTTCCATGGACTGTGTCCTTTGAAGCCGGTAATAGCACCTCGGTCTTTCTGCAAGTGGTTTGAAGTTCTTCCAATTGTGGCAGAACATCCGCCTTCAGAAACAAAACTAGAGGAGCCAGCACTCTTCAGAGTAGGAAATTTGCCAATAGAATGTGTGCCAATAAAAAGCACTTAAAGATGCTGGAAATGAATAATACAAAGCCAAGCACTTTGATATACTCATGGTGGGTTTAAGGCTTGACCTGTGATGTGCTTGACCTGTTAAGTTTTGACTTAAGTCTTGAGAGTACGATGCAAAAAGTCATGAAGAGAAAAAAAAGAGACTTCTTAATCCTGCAGGGTGACAGTTTTCATTGTTAACAACTACCAAAAGGACAATGCTTCACAGTTATGACTGAGGGAGCATTAATTAGCTGGAGCTGCATCCACTGGATAACCAGGAATATACACTCACTTTATTAGGTATACCTGCTAGTTAATGTAAATATCAAATTAGCCAATCATGTGGCAGAAACTTAATACAGAAAAGCATGCAGACATGATCAAGTGGTCCAGTTGTTGTTCAGACCAAACATCAGAATGCTGAAGAAACGTGATCAAAGTGACTTTGACCAGGGAATGATTGTTAGTGCCAAACTGGCTGGTTTGAGTAAGACCATAAGACCAGGGTCGCGGTCTGGTGGTGTAGTGGCATTCGTACCAGACTTCGAGGCAAGTGGCCCCAGGTTTGAATCCAGCCAGCTCCTTGCATGCTTCCCATCCATGCTGGGTTGATTGATGAGCTAGTAACTGGGCCTCATATGAAAACAGATAAAAACGCTAAAGATACGGTAAGGTTGATGCCTGGTGCACCACAAGGCATAGAAAGGAACATCAATAGGACCATAAAAAACATGGGAGCAGAAGCAGGTCATTGTGTTTGGTGTACTCAGTTTTGTAAAAATATTAGGCGAAAGTCTGAACAGTTCCAAGTGACACTTTAACTGTCTGTGAGCTCGTAGCATGTAAGGTGTCTGTACAAGTTAAACACTATTGTAGGTTTGCTAAATGTTGGTTAATAGCAACTGAATTCCTTCTGGCCTCTGAAGATCAAATAGCTTGTCTGTCTCCATGTGTCCCGCTATGCTTGTGGATTTGACCGCTGTTTATTGAGGCACCTTTCGCTCAGTTCACCTAGACCGCGGAATCACAATCATCAGTGCATGGGATGAACCCAAGGTGATTTCATGAGTTGGAATTCAGAGATCTAAAGGCAGCGGTCGAGTGGAGATTACCAACCGCGAGCCCTGAAATCTTTGTAACTTAACTACGTAGTATTTATTGTGGTTTATTTGTGCTTTCTGCTTTATGATAATACATTAGGTTTAAGTAACTTTGTTGTGCTTGTAAGCTTAATACCACATTTCCTGGACACTCAAGTTGCTTGGATCATTTGGGTCTGATCAACCCAGCCCATTAGATATAATTCCTCTCATTACGTCTGCTCTGCTCTTCCATCATGGCTGATTTATTATCCCCGTCAACCCCACTCTCAAGCCTTCTCCCCATAACCTTCAAGAACCTACCAATCCCTGCTTTAAATGTACTCAATTACTTGCCTCCATGGCTATCCGTGGCAATGAATTCCACAGATTCATCACTGTCTGGCTAAAGAAATTCCTCTTCATCTCTGTTCTAAATGGACACCCATTCTGAATGGAACCTATTCTGAGGTTGTGCCTTGTGGTCAGAGAAACCATCCTCTCCACGTCTACTCTATCTAGGCCTATCAATATTTGATAGGTTTCAATGAGATAACCCCTCATTTTTCCAAACTCCAGTGAGTACAGGCACAGAGCCATCAAACACTCCTCATATGTTAACCCTTTCTTCCCCCAGAAGCATTGTCGTGAACATCCTCTGGATCATCTCCAATGCCAGCACATCTTTTATAGATAAAGGGCCCAAAACTAGATACTGTTATAGATAAAGATTTATAGATAAAGATACTTTTATAGATAAACTTTTATAGATAAAGAGCCTAAAAGGGCCCATGATTCTCCAAGTGTGGTCTGACCAATGTCTCATAAAGCCTCAACATTACATCCTTGCTCTTATATTCTTGTCCTCTTGAAATGAATGCTAACATTGCATTTGCCTTCCTCACCACAGACTCAACCTGCAAGTTAATCTTTAGGGAATTCTGCACAAGGACTCCCAAGTCCCTTTGCACCTTTGATTTTTGAATTTTCTTCCTGTTTAGAAAATATTCTGCTTGTTATTTCCTCAAAGAATTCCAACAGATTTGTTAGACAAGATAACTTGGCCTATTTCATCATGTGCCTCCAAGTACCCCGAAACCTCATTCTTAATATTAGACTCCAATGTCTTCCCAGCTACTGAAGTCAGATTAACTGGCCTTTCTTTTACCTCTCTCCCTTCTTGAAGTGTGGAGTGACATTTGCAAATTTCCACTCCTCTGGAACCATTCCAGGACCGGGTGATTCTTGAAAGATCATTACGAATGCCTCAGCTGCCTCTTTCAGAACCCTGGAGTGTAATCCACCTGGTCCAGGTGACTTACCTACCTTCAGACCTTTCAGCTTCCCAAGCACCTTCTCCCCAGCAACTACACTCACTTCTGCCCCCTGATACTCTTGAATTTCTGGCATACCTCTAGAGCAGGTGTTCCCAATGTGTTTTATGCCATGGACATCTACTGTTAACCGAGGGGTCCGTGTAACTCCAGATCCACAATGAAGACTGGTGCAAAATACATATGAAGTTCGCCTGCCATGTCTTAGCAACTATTCACCTCCTCAGATTTTTATGTACAACAGTCTCTGGAGTTGAAAGAGAACAGTGCAAAATACCAACAAAAAAAAACATCCAGGGAGTGGCAGTTCTGTGTGTGCCTTGTTAATGAGAGGTCAGGGGAGCATGGCCTGAGTAGTTCAAGCAGGCGGGAATGTGACAGCAACCACATGTTACAACATAGAAACATAGAAAATAGTTGCAGGAGTAGCCATTCGGCCCTTCGAGCCTGCACCGCCATTCAGTATGATCATGGCTGATCATCCAACTCAGAACCCTGTACCTGCTTTCTCTCCATACCCCCTGATCCCTTTAGCCACAAGGGCCATATCTAACTTCCTCTTAAATATAGCCAATGAACCGGCCTCAACTGTTTCCTGTGGCAGAGAATTCCACAGATTTACCATTCTCTGTGTGAAGAAGTTTTTCCTAATCTCGGACCTAAAAGGCTTCCCCTTTATCCTTAAACTGTGACCCCTCGTTCTGGACTTTGACCCCTCATTCTGGACACAGTGCTGTGCAGAAGAGCATCTCCAAATGCTCAACACGTTGACTTTGAAGTGGATGGGCTACAGCAGCATACACTCAGTGGCCACTCTATTATGTACAGGAGGTATCTAATAACATGTCCATTGAGTGTATTTGTCTCTTCGGGCATGTTTTCAAACAACGTCTACGTGACTGGATTCAAACAATAGGTTTGGGTAATCACAGGACCTGGTGGTTACTGATCAACACCACCAACACCTTATCAATCTAAGACATTAGGACCAAAGATAAGCTGAGTGAAGGTTTATTTTGGAGACATTTAGTAGGAATTCCCACCAATTATACATGAGGATGAAACTTATTTCGAGAGGCCACAGTTGGAAGGAGGCATATTTCTAAGCATAGAGTTTGGCAAAACTGTATCAGAGCAGAAAAGATGTCTCCGCTCTGTAAGTAGCCTGAAAGTGGGTCTCTGAAGTAGAACTAGATTTGAAACATAAAGTGAAATTCACTGTTTGTGTCAACAACCAATACAACCCAAGGATATGTTGGGGGTAGCCACACTTTCAGCACCAATATAGCATGCCCACAACTAATTTACTAATCCTAGCGTGTACGTCTTTGGAACATGGGTAGAAACCAGAGTGACACGTGGTCACGGGGAGAACGTACAAACTTCTTAAAGACATTGGTGGGAATTGAAACCCAATCACAGTAGCTGGCGTTGTAAAGTGTAACATTAACCACTATACAACCTTGCCACCAGACAATAGCCCATGTCTACCCAATATTGAAAATAGGTCTCTGAAATAGAAAATAATATTAAAATATTATTATAATATAATGCAAGCATGAAAATATTAGATGAAAAGGAAATATTTGCCTGGAGGCTTGTTTATTAAGGAATTTGCTGATGCCAAGTGTTTTACTTTCTGATGTTAAAAAGGGCTCTATGATGGTGAGATATAGCTTAAGGCTTGAAAGAATAGAGAAGTAATTACTGGAGAAATAATTAGGATCCAAGGACATATTTGAACATGTAAAAGTTGGCGCAACTTTACAATCACTCTGTATATGGAATGAAAGCTATTCTTTACGACCCAGCACCGAGTCGGTTTCGCTTATGCAGGGCCCCAAATTCAGGGGCACTCCAAGATTTTGGCAGTCATTGGGAATCTTTATGGACAGACGATCAAAAGCTGGGTCTAAATGGCCAGTACAAAATTGTGTCTGAGAGGGGCAGAGAGGAGGAGAGGTTCACGGAAGCAATTCTGGGCCATGGTAGAGGAAGGCAAAGTCAAATCAGCTTTATTATCATGCACAGAGTCACAAGAGACTGCAGTTATTGGAAATCTGGAGCAACCCCCAGAGGAGCTGGAGGAACTTTGCAGGTCAGGCAGCATCTATGGAGGGAAATGGACAGTCAACTTCTTGACAGGCCTCAAATCCAAAACATTGACAGTCCATTTTCCTCTCTAAATGTCGCCTCACCCAATGAGTTCTTCCAGCGGCTTTGAGTTTTGTGTAAGTACATCTGCGTCCAGGTGCAATGAAACCCTACCTTCAGCAGCATCACAGGCACGTAGCATCAACTACACAATGTTCACTAGAAATATATAAACTAAAAATGAGTTCACAAGAAAGAACACAATTAAAGGAGAGAAAGACCCTCCTGCCCCACCAAAAAAAACAACAAAGGCCATTGTAATGCAAAGTGGGTAGAGTTTCTACACTGAGGCAGCGCACCATGTTTCTGTACTGAAGTACTGATTAAGGATGTGCAGGTTGGTTCAAGAACAGAATGGTTGAAGGGAAGTAGCTGTTCTTGACTTCAGTAGGTGTGGGATTTCAGTCTTCTGTCCATCCTGCCCAATGGTAGCTGCGCACATGATGCTGTAAAGTGTTATGCTAACCATGTTGCCCAGGTATCTGCCTACCTGCAGTTCACTTTCTGTAAAGCTGCATCACCACGCACTGTATATTCTGCATTTTATTTGGTAACATGCAAAGCAAAGGCTTTTCACTGTAGGTTAGTACACGTGACAATAACAAACCAGAGTCAATACTGCTGAGATGCAGACGGGTTCAAAATCTGGAGCGAAAACTAAACTTCAGGAGGAACTCAAGAATTGCCAATGTTTCAGGCTCAAACCCTGCATCAAGACACGTATGTGGTCTCAATGGCAGGTCCACTCTCTTGAAGTTCCTCCTGCACTTTCTCATATTGTTTCACTTTGCTTCTAAGCACCATACCACACACTTAAGATTGCCCAATTTGTTTGGTCAATGCAAATATTTGTTTTTAAACTTTGTTATATTTTACTGATTTTGTAGTTAATTGCAAATTTAATGTTTTTTCCCAAATCGATTGGTAAAAGCCTTTACTCACCCCATTAACTTTTTCACTCAATCGAACCGACCCCATGGTCGAATCTCTGAATCTCACATTTCAGGTGTTTCTTTTCCCTTGGGCATTTTCTGGATCTTAATAAACTTAACATTTTTGCGTTATTTTGGCTGGGTTTTTCCCATTAATCTTATCAAATTGAGATGTTTTATTCAGGTAGGAGCTCATAGGAGGTTTCACGATTTTAGTCATTGTCTTGATTTGATCTTAATTTGTGTGTTCTTTTTATTACTTTGACTCTGATCTTTGAATAGATTGCAACTGAAGGATCATACTGCAACCAAAGTATTATAGATTGCAACTGATAGACTGCACAACTGAAGTTTTACTAGGTACCAAAATTAATGGATGCCCATGTAATTGAAATTTTAATGGATCATCTTGCAACCAAAATATTAATAGATAGCAATGCAGCCAAAATGGATTGTCCTCCAACCAAAATGCATTGCAACTGATATTTTTATAAATCTATTTTTTTAAAAAAAACAATGTAACCGTTTCCTCACTCTTAGATTCATTCAGATGATGTATTGAAGCCAGAAATAATCGACTTTCTCAGACATTTTAGAATTAAGAAGGAAGCTCTTACTTTGTGTTTAGTTTAGACACCGAAAATTTTCCACCTTTTCTGCAGTTCTTCCAAGTCTTTAAATCTTTGTAATCATCCTTGCTGATTATGCCAATTGCTGGATTCTGATCTTTTAGCCCAAGGTTCCTTTGGAAGTCAGGAAAGGGGCATAAATCTTGTTGCTTGCTTCACGGTGGTTTTAGTAAGCGTATAGAACAAAGACCATTGAAATGGACAGTGGTAGAGGTCTACTAAAGTGAAGGGAGATAGAAGGTAAAAGATAGAGAAAAGGATGGTGCCGTCACACGTAAAGCTGTTTTATACTACATAGAAAAGAAAAATTCTATTCGAATTTGCAGACAAGTGTTAGCCATCAAAACACCCTTATTCGATTAATGCAGCACTGGAGAAACTTCTAGAGATTTCTATAATCATCCAAATACAACCATTTGGGAGCACACTGAACAATTGCATATACAGTGCATACTGTGACCACTAGGAAACATACTAAGTTGTTACTTGTACACAAGTATAACTTTATAAAGCACTGGTGAGGCCTCACTTGGAGTATTATGATCAGTTTTGGGCACATTATCTTAGAAAGGATGTGCTGAAAATGGAGAGGGGTCAAAGAAAATTCACAAAAATGATTCCTGGATTGAATGGCTTGTCACATGAAGAACGTTTGATGGCTGAGCCTGTATCCACTAGAATTCAGAAGAATGAGGGGTGACCTCATTGAAACCTGTGGAATGGTGAAGGGCCTTGATAGAGTGGGTGTGAAGAGGATATTTATTATGGCGGGGGAGTCTAATACCAGAGTCAGAATAGAGGGGTGTCCTTTTAGAATGGAGATGCGAAGGGATTTCTTTAGCCAGAGGGTGGTGAATCTGTGGAATTCTTTGCCACAGACAGCTGTGGAGGTCAAGTCTTTATGTATATTTCAGGCAGAGTTTGATAGATTCTAGATGGGATGAAGGGATACGGGGAGAAGGCAGGATTGAGGATGAGAAGAAAATTGAATCAGCTATGATGAAATGGTGGAGCAGACGATAGCCAAATGACCTAATTCTGCTCCTAATATCTTATGGTCTTATAATCTTCTAAGTAATTCTATAAAATACAGACATCTAATTGCTAAGCTGCAGAGAAAATAAAAATTAAACAGCTGGTTCCAATAGTGGGGGAAAGTGGGGGGAGAGGAGGGAGGGTGGGGGAAGAGTGGAGAGGCTGGGAAAAGGGGGGGAATGGAACTGAGAAATAGAGTTTGGAGAGGAAGCTTTGCACAAACCTTTAATTCATGTTTCGTTCCCTGTTTGACTGAGATCAAAGGTTCTTCAAAGATTTCCAAATAAATTTTCAAAGTAAATCTATTATCAAGGTTACCATATGCTACCTTGAAATTAATTTTCCTGCTGGCATTTACAGTAAAGAAATATGATATAATTTGTGAAAGGTTTGCACCGTTCTTGTACCGATTTTCGTCTTTAACGACAGGCTGTGCTCCATGCATCTCAGTAACATAATCATCACTGCAGCGTGTGGGACTGTCAACAGGGTGAGGGGAATATTGTCTAAAATCATGTGGTTCGAATGGAATGGAACCAATGACCACTATTGCATTAACACAGACACACATAACTCAATATCTGTGAAGCTTTTACTGACTTACTAACGGTCACAAGTGAGACCAAGTTTCAGGCAATAACTTCAAACTGTGCAGTGCTTGGACTCAATGGAAGAGCGTGATTCAGTAACTTTATATTCCTTGGCGTTATCACTTCAGAGGATCTGTTCTGGACCCAGTAAGTAAGTGCCAATACAAAAAAGGCATAGTAGTGTCTCGGCTTTCTTAGAAGTTAGCGCAGATTCAGCACGTCATTTAAAACTTTGACAAACTTCTACAGGTGCACTTTAGGAAGTATCTTTACAGCTTGCATCACAGCCTGGTATTGAAATGTCAATACCCAAGAGCAGAAAACCTACAAAGAACGACAGATACAGTCCAATCTATCACAAGTAAATCCCTCTTCACCACTGAACATATCTACAAGGAGTGTTGCAACAAGAAAGCAGCATCCATCATCAAGGACCCCCACAATCGAAGCCATGCTCCCTTACCGCTGCTCCCATCCAGCATGAGGTACAGGAGCCTTAGGTCCCATACCAACAGGTTCAACTATTAAGCTCCTGAATCAATGTGAATAACTTCACTCACCTCAACCGATTCCACAACCTGTGGATTTGCTTTCAAATACTTTACAACTCATGCTCTCAGTGTTCATTTACCTTTAAAAGTTATTCGCAGCTTGTCTTCTTTTGCACATTGATTATTTGTCACTCACTAAGAGCGTAGTTTTTCGTTGACTCTATAGCATTTCCTTGCTCTGCTGTGAATGCCTGCAAAGTAGTATAGTGTGACATTTCTGTTCTTTAATAATAAATTTACTCTGAACTTTAATGGATGAGACGCAGTAGTTCAGAAAGTTTGAACTAGGAGTTGGAGTTGAAGTGAGTATGACATGGACATTGCAGGAAGAGCCTGCTGTCATTGTGTCTTGAAATAAAACTGCATTTATATAGCACAGTTCTCATTACTTTCCAATGTCCCAAGGGATGTCTGCCCAATTAAGCCCTCCTGAAATATAGACACTCTTGGAAATTAACTTCTTGTCATGGTTCATCAACAATATAAAAATAGAAAATGTTCAAAATATCCAAAAGGTGAAGCAACTCCTGCGGAGACAGATACGGAGTTAAATAACTTCCTTCAGAATTGATCATCTAATGACAGATTATTTACCCAAAATTCAAGATTCGAGAGAGCTTATTGCCATCCTTCAGTACATGAGTGTAAGGGGCAACACGATTGTTCAAGATTGTTTAATGCAAAAAAAAAACAAATAAGATTGTTATGAGTGATGAACAGACCTGATGGACAATGGGATAAAGAGTTAACCATCCCCCCCCCCGAGAACCACGAACTATTACTGTTGCTATGCCGACCATGAGAAGGAGACGAACAACAGGCAAGAACATCTGCGACAGATAAGAGAGAGGGGGAGTTTGCTGATTAACTGTATTGTGACTCCTTTTGAATTATTTACTGTTTCGCTGCAAGGAAAATAGTTTGCTCATTAACATTCCTCAGTGGACTGTAGGAGTGGCATGATTTGATGGACACAGTCATTCAGAATTGATGGATAGCTGAAACTCCGTTAGTAGGGATAAAAGACAGGTCTGGAGAGACACCCTCCAGACACACCAGTGGACACTGACTGAGTGTTGGGAACCCACAGAAAGGTGGGGGCTTCGGAGACCGAACCAGGAGATCGGTCAGTAAAGCTCACAGTGTGATGGCAGGGCCGGTGGGGACTTGTGTGTGTGTCCACTCATGCCAGAGTGACGAGTCCACCACAGAAGAACGGTCTAGCAGAAGGACGGAGGGGTCATAGCTGAATGACCACCACAACAACGGTGCAACGGAATCAAAAGGCAACAGGAAGGTTTGCTGACTGCAACTGCTTAATCGCTCGCTCTCTCTCCGACGATTACAACCCAACAACCATAACTACCTCAGCACTCATGAACTGAACTGAACTTTATATTCTATGACAATTCATTTACCCCTAGACATCGATAGAGCATGTTTATTATTGCTTATTATTATTATTCCTACACTTTTAGGTTTATTACTGCTACCTTGCGTTATATGTATATTTGCATTATTGATATGGTTTTGCTTATTTTTATTAATAAACACCTTTAAATATAGTACCACCAGACTCCAACGGATACTTCTGTCTTTGCTGGTCTGACACCCAGTTACGGGGTACGTAACAAGATAAAGAAAACAATAATTAAAAAAACACAATAAATATAGATACGTAAGATAGCTTACATACATAGATTGATTGTGTGTCCATAATGTGATGCTAGGCACAGGAGTTTCTGTGCATGTTCCACTCTCTTCAATCATTGCGTGACCTACCTGGTGCAGTTTTGTGCTTTTCAATAAGAAATTAATGCACTAATCAATCAAGCAACAGTGCAGCTGCTAGAGATTACTTCAAGTGGCTGCAGGTAACATATTCTTGTTAAACACCTCAGGCATGTGTACAGGATGCAGGTCTGTTGCAGGTACTGTACCCATGGCTCCTGACTGCCACCTGGTGGCCAAATGTTGGCTCTGGTCCCAGGTAAAGGCTGAAGGAAAAAAGGTTCAAAAGCTCATTTTATTCTCAAAGTATGCATGTAAAATCCAACTCTGATATTTGTCTTCTCCAGTTAGCCATGAAATACAGGAAGACCATGGGAACGAATCTCAAATAAAGAGATTGAAGCAATTCTGTGGTGTAAATGTTTATTGTAGGGCAAATTAGATGTTGCCTTATAATCTAAAACAAGAAAACAAGTGATAAATAAAAGTATAATTACAAAAAAAAAACAATTTCAGCACGTGGCTGTTTACAGTTTTCATTTTTACATTACATCATAGATAAAATAATTAGGTTTTCACTTTTATATTTTTTACACACAGAATCAAGAAAAAATACACTGTGTACCTCAGTAGAAGTTATTCCTCAGGAGCCTTTTGTTTCTTGTAAGCAGAGAGGTATATAAAATTGCTTGAGAGAGATCCTGAGCACTCCACAATTCAGTTAGTGCATTTACATTTTCAGTACAAGGCAGCTGTATCTGAATCAAGCCGTTTCAATGGTACAGAACATGGGGACAAAGATTGTGGTGAGGGGGCTTCAGCATGCTGGAATCAAGGCAATTTGTGAAGATTTCTGTGACTCCAGGCCTTTGTTAGGGTGGACAGCCCAGGCTGTTTGAGGGAGCTCCCATGGAATGTTTATACTTAGTAGCCCTTTAGCAATAGGGTTATGGTCAAAGAATACAGCGAAAGTGGGGATAAGGGCGAGGCTGGTATGCATTCACCAAGTTCACAGTACATCGAGAGAGGCTTTAAACACTTAATATAAAACCAAAATCACTTATAATTAAGTGAATTGCTTTCCTCAATCCACAGAGGTAAAGGTACTCACAAAAAATTTCCAAACTAATAAAAATAAATTATGTACGTCAAGTCTAAAAACTTAGTTTAAAAAGAGCATCACATCACTAACGTGCCGATTAAAGTGTTGTTGCCTCTGCCATTTTATGCACACAAATGCAAAGCAGATTAATCTCATTACATTTTAAAAAAATGGACTAATCCGTCCATGGCAACAACATTAAGATGTTCAGTGCTCTGATCTGTTCTTCCCTGCCCACTCATTCCCAGCAACTCTCTATAGACTCTATCACTTACCTCAGCACCAGGGCAATTCACAGTGGCTAACTAACTCTCACGTCCCTGTGGGAGGAACCCTGGCAGCGTCAAAAACAGCCAGATTCACTCTGATAACCAAGTGGTTCAAAGTATGAAGTTTACAGTGGAATATCAACCCCTGTTGTGGTTCAGTGTTCAGTGGGAGGAGAAGGCAGCCTGCACCCAGGTGGCAGTTCCCAAACAAAATTATCGCCCGTTAACTAAATCTACCAATCCTGAAAGGAATCAATTATTTTGTTCACTGGATTATTTCAAATATGGTTTAAGAAGAACCATTCAGAAGCTAAAGTAGAGGGAAGTGCAGAACGGTCTTGGCCAGAAACTCCCAGGAAAGTATCGGCTGCAATTTTCCGATGATCACCAATAGCTCCCCAATCCAATGCATCTCTAAGTATTGCTACCCCCCCCCCCCCCACCCCATTTGAAAAATATTTTGGTTGATGTGTTTAAGCAAAAGCCCAGCACCATTTCCTCCGCGTGTCCCCTTTCCCAGCCATCAGGTCTGAGTGGTTTCACTGGTCTATAATGGGGGTAACCTGTGCAAGTAGGCTTTATGCCAGTAGCAAGTGGGTACACTGTGCATGAATTCACTGGGTAAAAATCAGTCGTGACAGTTCCCCATTTCCTACTAAACTTTCATTTGTTTGAATAAAAATATACAAAGTGCAATATTTACATTCATTTAAAAAAAATCACACTTGTTCCTCCCCCCCACCATTTACTGTCCCTGTAATCAACTCCCACCTCCCCATCAATTCCCTCCAGATTTACCGTTCAGTCTGCACACGGGGTGGGAGAGCAATTCACAGCAGTCAACTTGCCTTCTGACCCAACTATCTGTAGGACCAGAGGAAACTCGAGCAAACGAGGTCACAGGTTGAACATGCCAACAGCAGACTGTGCCAAGGTTGAACCCTGGGTCACTGGAGTCATGAGACTGATATGCCACCTTGCTGCCCACCTCCCTCTCCCCCTTGAAAAGATCTAGCTCCAACCCAATGCATCCAGTTGAGTAGATAGGACCAGGCATCGATTAACTCGGATTTTTGTATATCTCGCAGTTCAAAGTTACTCTGAACTTTTAAAGAATTCAGAATTCAAGGAATTAGATCTTGGAAAAATGAAAACATTTTTATCTGCGCTGACCGACTGGAGGCAGAAAGGCCTCAGCAGGTTAGGTTGAAAAATCAGGCAGGTGAAGGCAGGATTCCTGCTTCCTGGATGAGATTCTCTCCTTGGATGGATGCTCCCACACTAATCCAGGCTTCGGGAAGGAAGTATCCATGCAAACTGTACCCCAGTGTAAATTGTTACTACAGGATATGAAATGGGAGAAAGTGTTATCAGAAGTGACACACTGGAATCCTCTCTGGAGGTGGAACACAACATCGATTTGGTCGGAATGGATTCACGAGCAACTTTGCCACATTGATATTTCCGGAGCAGTCTGGGAGATGGGAGCTCACACAATTTTTTTTCATCCTGAAGGCAGGATCAATTTGTGAGTTGGATCCCTCCCTCCAAAAACACTGACTTGAATAATTCAAATCGAAACAGACAAAAATAAAAAGTCCTATACGTTTTAAAAAAAACATTTCTGAAACCTTTAGCAGCACCTCTCAAGAATCTAAACTGGAAATTCGACCACAGGATCTGGTAAAACCATTAATTTGTTTTCAGTGGTTGTACTCTCTCAATGTACAGATTGTGTGCTTGGTATAATGCATTCCCTTTCCCATTCAGATCAGAGACAAAACCAAAACTGAAATTTTAATGCATTGCACATTAAGAAACTCAACTGAAATATATCCCTGACATTTGCATTTGGAAATCACAATAACAAAGGAAAAAAAAAATCATGGAATTGGAATTGTTTCTGGTTAAAGCAATAAAAAAGCTTCCCACAGTGTATGCATATTTTTTTTTAAATAAATTTCTTTAAAGTGCTTCTTGGCATCAAACCATATTAAGGAGATGATATCCCTTCAAACTGGTCCTGTGGTGAGGGATGACCACATGATGACGGCAACCCATTGATGGTCCTTGGTTCTAAGGGTTAAGGAGCCAAGGCTGCGAATTGGTGTCAAGAAACAAATTTATCAAGATTTCACTGAGGGGCAGAAAGGTCTATTCTTCTCCCTTTTGACAAAATCTCAGAAGGTACATCCAATCCTTAAACAATCCACGCGAGAAGTTATTTGGGGCTTTTCAGGAACCAGTCAATCCCCTCTAGGCTTTTACTCTGTTGCTATTTTGGATCTGGCCATGCCCTTTATCCATTGCTGAGATTCCTTCCAGTAAGGCAGAGATATGAGGCCAAAATGCAAAATTGGGTGATTCTGGTCCCTCTACAACTAAACAGTGCAAATTCTCCTCTCCCGTTGCCCCTCCCTTGCCCTCCCCCCTCCTTTGTTCAAATTAACCCCCACACAAGCACAACAGAAATGGTCCAGTGCCCCCTAATGAGGTGCCTTGGAAAGCGTGACCGTGATCAGTGGTTACAGTGAGTTGTCCGATGTGCACAGAGAACGCAGTTCCACAGAACTAATACTAACAAGTGCCCGCACGTGCCCATGCGGGTGCACAGGTATGACGATGCAATGAGCAAGGCTTGCAGGCTAAGCTTCTCAAGTGGCACCCCTTTCATTGCTCCAAATAAGTTGCCAATAGTGTCCATGAGTAAGATTCCCAAATTAGTGCTGAGTCCCGGGCAGTATTATACTCTTGCATTCACTGGAGCACATTGCCATACAGGACCCCAAAAAGTGGACCAGATATTTTGACCCCTTATCAGCCCAGTTTAGATTCAAACCTGGGCTCCAGGGAAAAGACCAATACCCAACAGACTGTACAATATGTTTACCCACCCCTCAAATTATAAGCAGTCCAGACAAAAACTGATGCTGTGCATTTTCAGAATTGAGATGATGCAAACGAAGGTAATTAAAATATCCCAATCAGCATTCTAATAAAATGGATTAAAAAAACATATAGGAAGTCAAGTATAAACCTTTATGGACATTTCTCACCCTTGTAACTGTACAATTTTGCTTTTTTAAAAACATTATACATTCAGGATTTAATTTTACATTATTTGAAGTTGATTCTTCCCCTTAAAAATTTAAATATTAACATTTTGGAAGGGGAAGAATACTAACCTCAGAATCATTCTCCCCCTCAATGGAGGAAATTTTTTTCCTATCTTATTTACATTTATAATCTGATCGTGCATTGAAGATTATTCTACAAGCAAACGATTTAGCTGGTACATCTCTCTCTCTAGTCTTGAAGTTTGTCCTATTTTGCCTGGTAACGTTCAGATAACTTTGGTGGGGGTAGGTTTAAAAGCGCCAGGTACCCTCTGCTAGTGCTGAAGGACCAGTGAGTAGAGAAGTGGGTCTCTGGATGATAAATCGTTTAACTGGCATCGAGCAAGTCCAAACTAATTCTGGAACTGGATTCAATTCTGGAACTGTTCCAGACAAAGACATTGCCATCCCTTGCAGGTTGTGACAAGAAAGGGTATCAGAGAATGTGGTGGTGAAACATCTTTCATGAGGGGGTGAATGGTCATAGCTGGTGTTGTTCACGCAGGCTCTTTGAATTAATCCTCTGCAAGCTTTACTGAGGGAGAGCATCATACTTAAATCAATGCTCACTTGGGTGTCATAGTCTAAAATTTAGACTCAGATTTAAACTCATAGTATTTGTGCTATAAGCTCTTAAACCTAGTGACAGAAGTACTTTGGACAGAACAAGTTGTCTCTTGACATAGCAATGCCTTAGTTTGTAACAGTTTGATATTCTGCATTCGAACTCAACAGAATGGAAACAGGAATGAACAGTTAACTTTCCCCACTGATTTCATCTCCAACAGCGGGTGGAATATTAAATCTTTGCCCAACGCCTTCCAATCAAGCTTTCTGATGCCCCAGGTCAGCCTTTTCCCAATCGATTCTTTTTGTTAAGCGAACAGAGAGATCGATGCCCCAACTAAACATAGTTACTGGTTCTGCCTGTACTTTCAGCGATACCTTCAGCCACTGGAAGCGGAAGGGAGGGGCAACCAGGACACAGACCATCCTGTACCAGCTGAAGATAGCCGCACAGGAGTTGTTCAGGGGTGCTGCACCCCCTGTCCTTCCCACTGTCTCCCCCACACCGTCCAGTCTCCACCACATCTCCACTGTAGTAAAGCTCAACAGTAGAAGACCTCCTCGTTCCCCTGCAGCTCGGAGGCCGGGCGCTTTGGATCCGAGCTTGCCTCATGGAACTTCGGATTGCCTGTCGCTGGAAGGACATCTGAGGGAACACAGAAAAACATGGAGGAGACGCTTTAATACTCACAATCTTCTACAGCTATACAGCAGAGAGCATCCTAAAATGCTGCGTCACTGTGTGGTATGAAAACTGCACTGTGACGGCAGGAGGGTTCTATAACGGGTAGTTAAAACTTCCCAGTAAATCACTGGCACCAGCCTACCCACCATCAACTGCATTTATACAGAAAGGTGCCGGAAAGAGGCCAGCAATATCATGAAGGATCCCACCACCATCTTGTGGATTGTGCGCCACTCCCATCGGGGAGGAGGTTACGTAGCATCCCCGCCAGGAGCACCAGACTCAAAAACATTTCCTTCCCCCAGGCTGTCAGGCTGATCAACACCTCCACCCACTAACCCACCCCAGCACAGCTACTTTATCATTTCCTGCCTGTTTCACCTCATGTACAGATACTCCTGTGCCCAGTGTCACTTTATGGACATACGATCAATGTATATACAGCTAATCCTATGTATTTATATTTTTATGTTTCTCTTAGTGTGTCATTCATGCTTATTGTGTTTTTTATGCTGCTTTGGATCCGGAGTCAAAACTGGCTCAGTAATATTATGTCAAGCTCCTGACTTATCACCACACACCCAGTGGCCACTTTATTAGGTAGTACACCTGCTCGTTAATGCAAATATCTAATCAGCCAATCATATGGCAGCAACTCAATGCATAAAAGCATGCAGACACGGTCAAAAGGTTCAGTTGTTGTTCAGACCAAACATCGGAATAGGGGAAGAAACGTGACCCAAGTGACTTTGACCGTGGAATGTTGGTTGGTGCCAGAT
Organism: Hemitrygon akajei; assembly: GCF_048418815.1. NCBI lineage: Eukaryota > Metazoa > Chordata > Chondrichthyes > Myliobatiformes > Dasyatidae > Hemitrygon > Hemitrygon akajei. The sequence continues at coordinate 35,526,212 of NC_133153.1, read as the reverse complement.
GGGGTGGTTTGAGTATCTCAGAAAAAAAAACATCTCTGAATGTACAATACATTGAAACTTGAAGTGGATGGGCTACAGCAGCAGAAGACCATGAACTTTATTAGGTACAAGAGGTACCAAATGAAGTGGCCACTGAATGTATACAGTGAAAGTACACCGTGGGGGGGGGGAATGTCCGAGGTAGGTTTTATTTGCACAGACAGTGGTGAGTATCTGAAGCACCCTGCCAGGGATGCTGGTAGAGGCAGATATATTCTGTTCGTTCTTTATGCACTGTGTCTGAAGACGTGGGCGACACTGGTCTTTCCGTGACCATGATTGTTCTTGGTAAATTTTTCTACAGAAGTGGTTTGCCATTGCCATCTTCTCGGCAGCGTTTTTACAAGATGGTGACCCCAGCCATTACCAAAACTCTTCAGAGATTGTCTGCCTGCCGTCAGTGGTCGCATAACCAGGACTTGTGATGTGCACCAGCTGCTCATACAACCATCCATCATTTGCACCCATGTGACCCTGATTGGGGGGGAGGGGGAGGTGGCTAAGTAGATGCTACATCTTACCCAAAGGTGACCTGCAGGCTAGTGGAAGGAAGGAGTGCCTTACACCTCCTTTGGTAGAGACATGTTTCCACCCTGCCACCCTGTAGTTACATTAGGGACATTTAAGAAACTCTTAAGACAGGCAATTGAATGATAGCTAAATAGAGGGAAGGGTGAGGGGGGGGTGAGAGGGAAGGGTGAGAACGATTCGCTGTATGTTTCAATGTACATGTAATTAATAAATCCAATAAGACCATAAGATATAGGAGCAGGATAAGGCCATTCGGCCCATTGAGTCTGATATGCCTTTCCATCATGGCTGGTCCAATTTTCCTCTCAACCATTGTCTCCTGCCTCTCCCTACATCCCTTCATGCCCTGACCAATCAAGAATCTATCAACTTCTGCCTTAAATATACATTTAGACTTGGTCTCCACAGCTGCCCGTGGCAAAGAACTCCACAGATTCACCACTCTTAGGCTGAAGAAATTCCTCCTCATCTCTGTTCTAAAAGCACTCCCCTCTATTCTGAGGCTGTGTCCTCTGGTTTTAGATGCCCTAATCTAAGACCATAAAACATAAGAGCAGAATGAGGCCAATGAATCTAACCTAAGGGACTACAACCCACCAGAGCTGTTCAACATCTAACCTGGTGTCAGTCAATGTGAAAGTCAGTCTGGGTGTGACATACCTGGGCTGTACACTGATGGTAGGTTCCCTGACCTTTCCCCCTTGTTCTTACGGTGTTTCGACTTCTTCTCTTTTGACTTGGCCAGCTTCAGTAACCGGGGAGGGATGGGGTTGTTCATCTGGTTGGTGCTGCTCGGTGGATTTGACGGCTTCTTGGTCGAGCCCTGCGTGGAGTCTGTCCAGGGGGCGGCGGGGTTGCCCTCCGATGATCCCTTCTTCGTAAGGTGCACGTCCGCAGCGTCCTGCTTTAATGAATTGCAGCTGTCGGGTTTCAGTGAACTTGAGGAAATCTCGGCTGCAGAGTCTGTGTGTGAAGCCGACTCTCGATCCGAAGCCTGTGAGCAGAAGAGGAGAATCGGTGAGTTTTGGGGCTATGCACCCAGCGGCCACTTTAGTCATACCTGTACACCTGCTCATTAATACAAATATTTAAATCAGCCAATCATGTGGCAGCCACACGATGCATAAAAGCACGCACACATGGTTAGGAAGTTCAGACCAAAGATCAGAATGGGGGAAGAATCGTGACTTTGACCGTAGAATGATTGCTGGTGCCAGACGGAGACGTTTGAGTATCTCAGAAACTGCTGATCTCCTCAGATTTCCCCCCAGAAGTCTCGAGAGTTTATGGAGAATGGTGTGGAAAACAAAATGCACCCTAGTGCCTGGCAGTTCTGTGGGTGCAAGCAGCTTGTTAGAGAGAGGTCAGAGGAGAATGGACAGACTGGTTCAAGCTGACAGGAAGGAGGGATTGCAATGGTGGAGCGCAGGAAAGCATCGAACCTTGAAGCGGACGAGCCACAGCACAGAAGACCACAAACAAACACTCGGTGGCCACTTACTAGATACAAGAGATAACTAATGAAGTGGCCACTGAGTGTACAGCGTCTGGCAAAACAGTATCTCTTTTCCCAGCTCCACTACGACAAGACGTTATCAGGAGGGCAGGGAAATGATTGAAGGGTGCTCTCGAAGCCTCCTTGAAAATACTGACTGGTGAGAATCGGGGTCATAACCAACCAAAGTGGAGGAGGACCAGGGCAGGCACTGAGAAACTCGAGTCACCACAACAAGAGGCCAAGTGCATCCAGGAGGTGGCATTCCAAACCCACCCAGGTGTCTTAGTTGTACAACTCGGAACCACTCCTTCAGCCATCAGGTCCATGTTGACTAAGGTACCATCTAAACTGGCCCCATTTGCTCAAACTTGGCCCATATCCCTCCGCACCTTTCCTATTGGGTGCCGCGGTAACACAGCGGTGAGCACGACGCTGTTACAGCTTGAGGTTTCGGCGTTCAATCCCGCCGTGCTCCGTACGCACTCGCTGTGGGATGCATGGGTCTACCCCGGGTGCTCCCAGTTTCCTCCCACACTCCAAAGACCTACTGGGTAGGTTAACTGGTCATTGTAAATTGTTCCGTGACAGGTTTAGGGTTAAATCGGGGCCGGAAGAACCTATTCCACGCTGTATCTCAAAATACGTTTTAAAAATCCATGCACCTATCCAAGTGGCTTCTAAACGTTGCCACTGTATCTTCCTCAACCGCTCCCTCCGGCAGATTGCTGCATGCACCTGCCACCCTCTGCATAAAGTTGTCCCCCCCAGATCTTTTCAATTCCTTCCCCTCTCACTTCAAACCTATGCTCTTTAGTTTTTGGTTTCCTTTCCCAGAGAAAAGGACCATGTGCATTTTGCTCTCTCTGTACCCCTTATGAATTTTTGCACCTCCAATAAGATTACCCCTCGGTCTCCTATGCACCAAGGAATAAAGAGCTAACCTGTCCGCCAACCCCCCCCCCCCCCCAGTCCAATTCCCTGCTGACAGGGTCTGGATCTCAGTTCCTTGGCGGTGTGAACATTGAAGAGTACAGCACAGGAACAGGCCCTTCGGCCCACAATGCCGTGCTGACCGTGATGCCCCATGAAACTGGTCCCAGCTGCCTGTGGAAGTGGTGCATGCCGGCTCGATTTCAACATTTAAGAGAAGTTTGGATGCCTACGCAGACGGGAGAAGCACGGAGGGCTACGGTCCAGGTCTGGGCCAATGGGATTAGGCAGAATAATGATTTGGCGCAGACGAGGTGGACTGAAGGTACTGTTTCTGTGCTGAAAAGCTCTACGACTCCAAGAAGCAGGCAGCTGAATTAGAGTTAGAGAGTCAAATACAGCACAGAAAGAGGCCCTTCGGCCCCACTCTTCCATGCTGACCGAGGTGCCCGTCGAAGCCAATCCCGTTTGCCCCCTATCCTGTCCGTGTACCAGTGCAAATGTGTTTCAAAAGGAGGTGGTAGAGACAGATACAACTGGGCAGTTCACAGATAGGAAAGGCTTAGAGCAGGGGTTCCCTACCCGGGGTCCATGGACCCCATGCTTAGTGGTAGGTGTCCAAGGCATAAACGAGGTTGGGAACCCCTGTTTTAGAGAGATGTGGGCCAAATGCCGGAAAATAGGACCAGCTCAGGATGGTCTCCTTGGCCAGCATGGGGCAAAAGAGCCTGCTTTCTTTCTGCATAACTCTATGACATCCTCTGACAACTATCTTTTACCCTGCCTTAGCAAATCTCGGAACAAAGTTGAGCCATATCAAAGTGGCCACTGCCAATTAACTTCATGAGAGAAAACACAAGTGGGGAAAGGGTGGGGGAATTGCCCCACTGCTTATAAACCGACCCCTGAACCCCGACCAGTACCTGGGAGCTGAGGGAGTCCGAGTGCAAAAGGTCACCGTGTCTTTGGTGGCTCAATTGCTCCTCTTTCTTCCTGAGCTGTTCCCGCTCCTTGTCCAGCTGCCTCTGGGCGGCCCTCAGCCTCTCCAGGTCCTGCTGGTACTCCTCCTTCTTCAGCCGCAGCTCCTGCTGCTCCCGCTCCATCTCTTCCCGCAACCTCGTCGACTCGTCGTCCCGCTGGGAGAGCCAGGTCTCCCGCTCCGCGAGGTCCCTCTCCCGGCCCTCCCACTCCTTCTCCCGCCTGCGCTTCTCCTCCTGGAACTGGGCCTGCTGCCTCTTCAGGTCAGCCAGTTCCTGCCGGTGCTTCTCCAGGCTCCGCTGCTTCTCCTGCTCCAGCAGGCCGCTGAGGCGGACGTGTGGCCGCGAGAGGCGCTCGCTCAGGGCCTGCTTCTGGTCCTCGATGAACGAGTCCTGCTGCACCACGACCGCCTGCCAAGAGGGAAGGAGAGAGCCATCAAACGCCGTGAAACTCGGGTTGAGGCATGTACGGAGATGAGTGTGTTAAACCTATGAGGAGAAGTTAAGTTGTCTGGGACACACAGGAATTCAGAAGGGGTATTGTATAGAAACATTGAAATTATGAAAGGAATTTGGACCCGTATCTTCTTCGGCTGTCCATCGATTTTTGATGATGACTGAGGCCTGGAAGACCGGCAGTTGCCCACGCTCCACGCCACCAATGTTGTCCAAGGGAAGGGCATTAAGGACCCATACAGCTTGGCACCGGTGTCATCACAGAGCAATGTGTTGTTAAGTGCCTCGCTCAAGGACATACACGCAGCCTCAGCCAAGGCTTGAACTAGCGACCTTCAGATCACTAGACCAACACCTTAACCACTTGGCCACACGAAAGGTTATGCCAGCATTGAAGAGAAGGGTCATGAGAATCACCCCGGAAGTGACAGGGTTAACTTATGAGCGTTTGATGGCTTTGGGCCTGTTCTCGCCGTGGAATTAAAAAGAATGAGGACAGGAATGGCATTGAACCCTACTGAATATTGGAAGGTTTAGGTACAGTGGACGTGGAGAGTACATTTCAAATAGTGGGCAAGTCTAGCACCAGAGGGCACGGTGTCAGAATAGAAGGATGATCTTTAGGACGGAGAAAAGGAGGAATTTCTTTTACCAGAGGCTGGTGGATTTGAGGAATTCATTGCCACAGGCAGGTGTACAGCTGAAGTTACTGGGTATATTTAAAGCGAGGTTAATAGATTCTTGATTAGCATAGGTGTCAAAGGAGAGAAGGCAGGAGAATGGGATTGAGAGGGCAAATAGACCAGCCATGATCGAATGGTGGAGCAGACTCAATGGGCCGAATGGCCTAATACTGCTCCTATGTCCTTTTGGATAGACAAGATAGAGGCAGGACAGTTGTTTCCATTGGTAGGTGATACCAGAACCATGGTACATAAGACTCAAGATTTGGCAGAGCAGATTTAGGATGGAGACAAGGAAAACTGCTTTTTCCACAGTGCAGTGAATCTGTGGCATTCTCTGCCCAGGGAAGCAGTAGAGGTGACCCCATCAAATATACCTTAAGGCGCAGTGAGGTAGGCTTTTGCGTAGCAGGGAAATTAAGGGTTATGGGGAAACGGTAGGTAGATAGACCTTCAGTCCACAGCCAAATCAGCTATGATCTTATTGAGTGGCAGAGCAGGCTTGATGGGCCAAATGGCCTTCAGCTCCTACTTTTTATGTCCTCCAGTGGATATTGTACCAAATGCTGTCCACTTGGAGCAACAATCTGCAGGAGGAACTCAGCGGGCCGAGCAGCATTGGTGGGAAGAAGCGATTACTCGAACCACTGAGTTCCTCCTGCAGGTCGCTGGTCGCCCCAGATTCCAGCGTCTGCCTCGGACTTGAGCTGGATTCACTATCACGGTCGGGGGGGGGGGGGCTGCCGTCAATAGAGTGGCCACCTCGCGGCAGCAGAGGCGAGGATTTAATCATGATCTCCCGAGGAGTTTGCATCCTCTCTCTGTAGCCGCGTGTGCTTCCTCCAGGTGCTCCAATTTCCTCCCACATCCCAGGGCCGGGCAGTTTGGTATGATCATTGACCACTGTCAATTGACCCTAGAGTGGCAGAATCCGGGGCTGGTGGGTGGGGGGGGGGGGGTGAGTTTGATGGGAATGTGGGGAGAATAAAAACTTGGAATGATATCCCAAGTAGCGGGTGGCCCAGTAGCGTAATGGCTAGTGTACTGCTATTACGGCTCTGGCGATCGGGATTCAACCCCGCCACTGTCTCTAAGAAGATCGGACATTCCTCCCGTAACTGTGTGGGTTTCCTCTGGGTTCTCTGGTTTCCTCCCACATTCCGCAGGCGTATGGGTTTGTACGTTAATTGCTCACCGGTATAATTAGGTGGCGCAGGCACGTTGAGTCAGAAGGCCATTGATGTGCCGTATCCCTAAATAAATAATATACACAGGGGTGTATATTCACAGTATAAATTCCACGGTCATGGCTGTGGAATTGTCTAACGTATTTTGCCTCTGAAAGGAGGGCAAGTGGAAAAGGAGGCTGCAGATGCTAGAATCTGGAGTAATACACAAAATGGTGATAAAACAACACAAAACCGGGCACACAAAATGCTGCTGGAACTCAGCAGGCCAGGCGGCAGCTATGGAAAAGAATAAGCAGTGAGACCCTTCTGCAGGACTCGTATGAAGTGTCTCAGCCTGAAACTTCAACTCTTTATTCCTTTCCATAAAAGTTCCATGATCTGGTAGGTTCCTCCAGGACGTGTGTGTGTTAATCTATTTACAGGACTCCTAACCTGGGGTTCACAGACCATTTGGTTAACGGTAGGGGTCCATGGCATCAGTAAGTTCGGGAACCCCTAATTTAAATAAATACAGGATTAGTCTAATTGGGTTGTTGACAATCAGCGCAGACACAGCTGGAGACAAAGATTGCGGACATTTCTGTTCTGAATCCCTCTGTGATTAGGCTGTATAATTGTTGGCGTCCTGGGGTAGTTTGGAACCCCTTCCTTGTGACTGCTCACTTCAGCAGCTTCAATAATTGCCACTGTGGGCAAAATGTTATAAACTCACCTGTAACCCGAGTAACAGCTGCTGTAGATTTAGAACCTTCTGAAGCACTTGCTGAAAAACAAAACAGTGAGCCTAAGGTGAGGTTAAAAATAACTCTGAGAGATTCAAACATCACTCCGAACCAATCTTATCATTTCAATGTGCGACACTGAGATCCCAAGAAGGAGGCACAGCGATTAGCGTAACGATACCACAGAGCCAGCAACCCTGCCGGTATCTCGAAGAAGTGTGTACCTCGCCCCATGAACACATGGGTTTCCTCCTGGTGCTCCGGTTTCCTCCCACAGTCCAAAGATGTGTGAGTTTGTAGATTAACTGGTCATGTGGGTGTAATTGAACCACGAGTTCATTGGGCTGGAATGGCTTGTTACCGTGCTGTCTCTCTTTTTAAAAAAAAAACTACCCTTCCCACTACACATAGACACATGGCAATCAATTCCAATGATATGCCTGTATCCTAGTTTCTAAAACCCAAACTGTAATAAACATTGAGTATTTGCCTCTGTTGAGTGCTAAATTGTCTTTCTTATTTTTGCATCATTGAGCAAGTCATGAGCTTGCCCAAAATAAACTAGTCTCGCCCTTCCAGATAATTAAAAGTACTGAAAAGCGCGGATGACTGTAGCATGGGAACAGCAAGTTGAGGGTCTCCGCTCTCGTTGTAGGAGCGGCCTCTCTCTCTCCTTTGCTGGAGAGACACAGCCTGTCTGAGATACCGGAGTGCTGGGTTATGGACTGTAGTTTTGATGCATTCGGGATCAGGGGGATTTTGCTATTGCTTACATGGTGGTTTGGGGGGGGGGGGCGCGTGTCTGATGCTTCTGCGAAGGGTGGTGGGGAGGAGGGGGTTCAGGGCTTCATTGTTCTTCCATTGATTCTATGGGGTCTCTCGTTTCGTGGGCGTCTGGGAAGAGTACGAATTTCAGGTTTTACACTGTACACGTTCTCTGATATTAATGGGAGCTAAAGATCTAAAAAAATATTTTACAGACGCACCATTGAAGGAATCCTATCCAGATGCATCACAGCTTGGTACGGCAACTACGAGCGCCAAGACTGCAAGAGCTGTGAATGCAGCCTGGTCTCTCACGCAGACCAACCTCCCTTCCATGACTCAGTCTACATTCCTGTAGACAACTCAATCAAGCACTCCTCCTGTCCTGTTCTCCCTTCTCCCTCCCTTTGGCTAGGCAGAAGAGAGAAAAGCTTGAGAGTAGGTACCATCAGGAACTAGCCTCCATAGCATCCAGGTCATGTTCTAAGAGCCATGCCTCAAAAAGGCAGCACCCATCATTAAGGACCCCCATCGCCCAGGACATGCCCTCTTCTCATTGCTACCATCAGGAAGGAGGTACAGAAGCCTGAAGTCACACACACACAATGATTCAGGAACAGCTTTTTCCCCTCTGCCTTCAGATTTCTGAATGGTCATTGAACCTATGAACACCACTTCACTACTTTTTGCACTACTTAATTAACTATTTCGTTTTTTTAAAATAGTTAATTCAGTTTTTATTGCAATGTACTGCTGCTGCACAACAACAAACTTCATGATGTGTGCCGGTGATATTAAACCTGATGCTGATTGTGAAGAGCAGCTTTATGTCCCACTGTGGGACTCACTCTTGAACTGACCTCCGAGACACTAAAAATGAACTCGTGATCTCTCAATCTACCTCCATGTGGCCCTTGCACTTTATTTGTCGACTTGCACTGCATTTTCCCAGTAAACGTAACACTATATTCTGCAGGCTGTTTTCACTTTTACTACCTCAACATACTTAATGGGTGGTGGGTGGAGATACGTCTCTACCAAAGGAGATGTAAGGTGCTCCTTCCCTCCGCTAGCCTGCAGGTCACCTGCTTAGCCCTCCCAATCGGGGTCAAGTGAAGCCGTGGGAGCAGGTGGTGGATGGTCGTATGAGCAGCTAGTGCATATCACAAGTCCTGGTTATGTGACCGCTGACGTCAGGCAATCTCTGAAGAGCTTTGGTAATGGCTGGGGTACTCCCGTCTTGTAAAGACACCGCCCGGAAAGTGGCAGTGGAAAACCATTTCTGTTGAAAGATTTGCCACGAAAGTCACGGTCACGAGCCTATGATCGCCCACGTCATATGATACAGCACTTAATGATGACGATGACGAATGTACTAATGCATGGAGTAATCTGTTTGGATGAAAGCAAACAAAGCTTTTCACTGAATCATGTGACCATAATAAACCGGGTGGCATGGTAGTGTAGTGGTTAGCACAATGTTTTACGGTACAGGTGACCCGGGTTCAATTCCCGCCACTGCCTGTAAGGAGCTTGTACTTTCTCCCTGTGACCGCATGGGTTTCCTCTGGGTGCTCTGGTTTCCTCCCACAGCCCAAAGACATACTAGTTGGTCATTGTAAATTGTTCTGTGATCAGGCTAGGATTAAATCAGGGGTTGCTCGGTGACGCGGCTGGGAGGGCCTATTCCGCGCTGTATCTCAATTAAAAAAAATAAACCAATGGTACTTGATTCACTGCATCATATGACAATAATAAAACAATTGCAAAACCAAAATAAAATGGCCTTGAATCACTCCTCCTCAATTTGGAGTTCACCCATAGCTCACTTGCTGGCAACCCATTACGGGAACATCCTGATCTATCTGGATGCTGATTAAAAAAAAGAGCTTTTCCCGAGACTGGTGACAGGATTGCCTGGGATGGGAGCGCAGGAATGTGCTGGCAATGCGAGGGCTGCCACGACCAAACTGTGCTGTGAGATTGACTGTGTGAATGGTCTTCACCCATGTCAGCTGCAATGTAGGAACTGCCTGCTCTTGGGGAACGACACTAATGGATAATCAGAACTGGGCAACCCAGCACAGGAGATTTTTTTCAGTCACAGAAATGGTGAGTTATTACTCGGCTTTTCGTTCAGAGCATTTAAAAACCTCTTACTTTGCAATACATGATACACAGTAATTTATAACAAACCCAGTTCATACGAGGATCACCAAACACATAAAGTGTTACCTCTCCCAAGCCATTAGGCTGACCAACACCTTCAGCCATTAACCCACCCCTACATACACATCAACGAGCGTCACATTATGTACATACACTCGGTCCATGTATATAACAGTATTTTATAGGAATGCTTCCATATTTATATTCTTTTTTTTGTGTTCTTTATGCTTAGTGTTTTTTAAATGTTGTATCAGAACCAGAGTAACAATTATTTAGTTCTCCCTTGCACTCGTTTACTGAAAAATGACCACAAGCAATCTTGAATCTTCTGTTGACCACAAACAGTCTAAGGGTTCGGTTTTTAATGCACTTTATGTGCACATCAACATAAAATTAGCCTTACCTCGTTCTTTCTGATAGGCAGCAGCAAATTGGCCATCAGCCCCTTTGAAAGGAAAGGCAAAATAGTGAGCTGAGACCTTGTAACAGTTTTGGTAAAGTTCCGAGTAAAAGTAATTCGCGGTCTGCTAAAAATTGCACATCCAAATGTAATGATGGAGAGTCATCAATCTCACATGCCACAGGGAGGTCCTCTGAATAAGGATAGAGGGTACATTGAGTAGTTTCTAATCCGTGGTTGCGTCACTGTCTGGCGTGGAGGGCCGCTGCACAGGATTGGGAAAAAAGCTGCTGCGGCTTACAAACTTAGCCAGCTTCCCCCCCCCCCCCCCCCCCCAGCATCGAGGGCACCCTCAAGAGGCGATGCCTCAAAACGGCGGCATCCATTGTTATGGATCTCCATCACTCAGGACAGGCCCTCTTCTCCTTTGAGGAGGAGGTACAGGAAACTGAAGAACAGATTCATCATTTTTAGGAACAGCATTTTCCCCTTCACCATCAGGTTTCTGAGTGGACAACGAACCAACTACCATCTCACTATTTTTTGCTCTCCTTTTAGACTACATAGGTTAATATATACCGTATATCTTACTGTGGTTTATTAATGCATTACACTGTACTGCTGCCGCAAAACAACAAGCTTCACGATATACAGATAGCTGGGGTGTCTAAGACTTTTGCACAGCACTGTAGTAATTTTATGTATTGCACTGTACTGCTGCTGCTAGTGCACAAATAAACAGATTTCATGGCATATGTGAGTGACGATAAACCTGATTCTGATATGGGTCTCTACTGTGGACTGAGAGTGGGAAGGGGGCAGAGAGAGGGGAATCACGGTTGGGAAAAGGGGAATGGAGAGGGGAGGGAGTGGGAAGCATCACAGAGACATTCTGTAATGATTAATAAACCAATTGTTTGGAATCAAATGACCTTCCTTGCCAGGCTGCAGCTGTGCCACCCCCTGCCCCGCGTGCTTCTTCTTTGCCACCTGTCCCACACCCTTCCCGCGGCATTCCACCCTTCCGTGCTCCGTGCTCCCGCCAGATCTACGAACTCGCCCTCTGCTCCAAGTTGACAAATACAGCACTGTGCAATATGTTAACGATATTAAACCCCATTCTGATGTGATTCTAGATTTTAAAGAAAGCTGTAATTTTTATTTTAATGGCAGTCTGGTTCCTGAAGCGGTGAGAACACAGGATTCAGGAGCATGCCCTTCAAGCCTGTCTCCACCATTCTGGATCACAACGTCTCTCCACCAACCTGCACTACATAAATATAGCTACACTTCTGGGCTTTTAGACTTTGTTTGAATCTATCTCCCTCCAGCTATCCTCCTTAATCTATAACAAACTTAATACCACAACAGCCCTAAACTCAACCAATCAGATGTCTTCTTTCAATTTACTTTGAACCAGAGGATTTTGGCCTCTTCCAAAGGATCTCCCTCACAGTGAACTCTTACTATTCAAAGAAGCAATCCAATTTTACATGAAACATTCTTGTAATAAGCACTTCAAGATACAAGTCAAGGTATTAATCATTTTAAAGAAATGTAGCAAGGATAATGTTTGGGAATTTGCAAGCATCTTTCACCACACATGGAGCTTCACGAACTTTAGCCGCAGAGCTCATGTCTGAACACTAGAGGGCAGGCTAAGCCAAAAGTTAAAGTAGCGCAGGGGCGGGAGGGAGGGGGAGCATAAGATCCCATGAACAGTAAGTTTGCCAGTTCTGCAGGAATACTCTACAGTCTCCACGATTTGCAGATTCATCTCCAGCATGAAGCTAAAAACCACCTAGATTTATTTTCCTTTTAACATTTCAAACATCTTGATTATAAACATATGCAATGCTCAGGCACATATATATGGCTAGGGTGCCGAAGACTTCTGCACAGTACAGTATTTGTCAACGTGGAGAGAGTTTGTAAATGTGGCGGGTGGAAAGGATGTTGGGAATGGCGACGCTGGGAGTGCCACGGGAGGGGTGTGGGACAGGTGGCAGAGCAGGAGTGCCACAAGTGGGGGGGGGGGGGTGCAGGGGTGATAGGTGTTGTTTGGGTGCAGACACTCCCTGCCCTGAGACAGTAGGCAAGGTTGTTTGATTCCAAGCAATTGCTCTATCAATCATTGCAGAATGTCTCTCCGGTGCTTCCCGCTCCCTCCCATCTCCCTTCCCCTTTTCCCAACCCTTATTCCCCCTTCTCCCTGCCCCCTTCCCACTCTTAGCCCACAATATAGACCTATATCAGAATCAGGTTTATCATCACTCACATATCTCATGAATTTTGTTTTTTTTCTTGCAGCAATACATTTTAAATATTACAATATTATGTAAAAGTCTTAGGCACTATATTTATACCCAAGGGTGTAAATAGAATTCTATATTTTGCCTGAAGTGCAGTTGAAAAAGAGGCTTTCACCGGAGACAAGGAAGGGTTTCTACAATGACGGATGACTCACCTTCTTCAAAACACTGTCGGACTCTGTCCTGCGGAGGTCTTGCCCATCTTCCATTTCATCTCTCTCTCCACCTTTAAGAGAAGGCACATTAACCAATGACCAACTTACTTACCAACTATTCAACAGAGTGAGACACCACAAGGAGCTTTCCAGAGAGATACACTCCCGAAAATAACAGCAGAACTACCAAGTCTCAGTGGGAGCTCACTGGGTAGCACTCTTCCCTCTGAGTAAGCAGGTCATGGGTTCTGGACCCACCAAACGGTTTTGACCACAGGACTGTCATGCTGAGCGCTACACTGTTGGAACTGCTACTCTTTTGGGTACAAATTTAAATTAAGCCCATTCTTTCTTTTATTTGCGGTATTCTCCCCACCCATTGGTTGTTGGATTAGAACATAGAATTCAGAACAGTACAGCAGAGTAACAGGCCCTCTGGTCCACAATGATGTGCCAAGCCAATTAAATTAGTAATCAAATGGCAACTAATTTCTTCTGCCTACACAATGTCCATCTCCTATATTTTCCTCACATTCACAGCAGTACATTGCAATACATAATAATAAAACCATGGAGATAGTGTTGGTGGGTTTGTTGTCTCTGCTCATCAACACTGTTGGGAGCCTTACCCTCAAGAGTGCACTGGCTCTCACCTTCACATCTGGCCGAGCTAAACTCTATCTGCTATTTCTCCGCCCATATCTATATCCTGCTGCATTCCTCGTCAGCCTTGTATGCTATCCACAACACCACCAATCTCTATATCGTCTGCAAACTCACTAACCTCTATATCCTGTTCATCCTGGTGATTTAGATACACCACAGACAGCAGACATCCCATTAGAATTCCCTGTGGAACACCACTAATCACAGACCTCCAGCTGGAATAAGTCCCAGATTTCCAGGATTATCCCTGGTTCCCCTTCTTGAAAAATGGAACAACATTAGTGATATGCCAGTCTTCTGGGACCTTGCCTGTGGCTAGACACAAAGAGGTTGGTCAAGACCCCAGCAATCTCATCTCTTGCCTCCCTCAGTAATCTGTGGGTATATCCCATTTGACCCTGGAGAGTTATCCACTTTATGTTCCTTAACAGAACCAACACTACCTTCTCCCTTACCTCAAAATACCTTAGCATATCAACATGCTCAGGCGTAGAATTGTTATATTTTGATTATTTCTCTTGTAGTTAAACTTTCAAGGATCAGTGATTAACTTTATTCACCGATACATCTACATGCATTAGGTATTTGCTGTGCTGTGTTGGAGCCCCATGCAACCAGAACGACATTCAACAATGATAAGAATAAATTATATAACAAATGAACTGAGAGGTTAAATTCAGATAGGGAGTAAAATGTGCATAAATACCAACATGTATTTACAACATAGACTTCTTATGCTTGCGTATAATTTTTATATAATCACATATACACATGTAATAAGATTAGTCAGTTCCATTTTGGGTACTAGCCAAAACATCATCAAGGAGCAGTGCCTCAGAAAGGTGGTGTCCATTATTAAGGACCCCCATCACCCAGGACATGCCCTCTTCTCATTGTTACCATCAGGAAGGAGGTACAGAAGCCTGAAGGCACACACCCAACGATTCAGGAACAGCTTCTTCACCTCTGCCATCCGATTTCTGAATGAATATTGAACCCATGAACTCGCCCTCACTTTGGTATTATTTCTGTTTTTGTACTATTTTTCATTGAACTATTTAATATATGTTTACTGTAATTCAGTTTGCTTTCTATGTGGCATTGTACTACTGCCACTAAGTTAACATATGACATATGCTGGCGATACTAAACCTGATTCTGATTTATTCGGTTAATTTTCCAGTAATTATAGTATAACTCGTTCTATATTTTCTTGAAGCCTCTCCATTTCTCTGCAGCAGGTGCCAGACTACTTGGATGTGGTTACTTCGTGAGCTAGATGTTATCACTAGATTGTGCTTTATCTCTAGACTGAGTATGAGACAGTCACGTCTTTGTTCTTTGCTCTTGTAACACAATTGAATAGCCGTAACCACCAAGCTTTATACCTCATTCTTGACTTCCAAAGAGTGTTTAGATAAAGACCAGCAGGTCCAACAGCACCACCACCACCTCCTCCCTGCAGTCTCTGCGTCTTTGCTGTCTAACCTTTTCTAATGACAATGACAATGAAGGGCCACTGGCCTTGAAACCACAGCTTCTTTCTCCACAGCCACTTGCCAGAATTTTGTACTTTTGTTTCACTTACCCCCGCTGTCCTGCACAATACAGTGGAGATAGTGAGCACAGAGGAATCTGAACAACCTACAGCAGGGGTTCGCAACCTGGGGTCCATGGACCCCCTTGGTTAATTGAAGGGGTCCAGGGGGCCCCTGACCTACAGATTCACTCTGGAGGATGTTCTTAGTATTATCTATGCATGTAAATTTCACCATGTCTTCTTTTGCTCATTGGTTGTTTAACAGTGATTATTTATGTATAATTTTTCATAAACTCTATTGTATTTCTTTATTTTCCTGTAAAGGGCTGCAAGAAAAAGCAGCATAAGGTGCTATATAGTGACAGTACTGTAGAAGTGTCTCGGCCCAAAATGTTGACTGATTATTCATTTCCATCGTCGTTGCCTGACCTGCTGAGTTCCGCCACTATTTTTGTGTGTTGCAAATGGTGATTATATACTGTATGCACTTTGACAATAAATTTACTTTGAATAGCCACCGAAACACTGAACTGTGCATACCAGAAAACATTACAGGAATTCTCCTCAGATATAATCTCTTCCTAAAGGAATGACTTTTGTTGTATGTCCTTCTTTGAAGTTTGCACGGGTTCAATATGTCACCTAAAACTTCGACAAACTTTTATAAATGCACAGTGGAGAGTGCCCTGACAGGTTGCATCACAGCCTAGTATAGAGACACCAACGCCCAAGAGTGGACAGGCCTACAGAAAGTAGTAGATTCAGCCCAGTCCATCACAGAAAACAGCCTCCTCAGCACCGAGCACATTTACAAGGAGTGTTGGCACGAGAAAGCAGCGTCCATCATCAAGAGTCTCTATGCTCTCTTCTCGCTCCAGCCATCAGAATTGAATTGAATTAACTTTATTACTTACATCCTTCATATACATGAGGAGGAAAAACCTTTACGTTACGTCTCTGTCCAAATGTGTAATGTGCAATTTATAATAAACAGTATGTACAACAGGACAGTCAGTATAACAAAAATAGAGTTGAGTCAGCGTGAGATAATCAGTCTGATGGCCTGGTGGAAGAAGCTGTCCCGGAGTCTGTTGGTCCTGGTTTTTATGCTGTGATACTGTTTCCCAGATGGTAGCAGCTGGAACAGTTTGTGGTTGGGGTAACTCGGGTCCCCAGTGATCCTTCGGGCCCTTTGACTCACCTGTCTTTGTAAATCAGGAGGTGGTACAGGAGCCTTAGGTCCCACACCACCAGTTTCAGGAATACTTATTACCTTTCAACCATCAGGCACCTGAATCAGCATGGGTAACTTCACTCACCTCAACAATGAACTGATTCCTCAACCTATGGGCTCACTTTCAAGGATTGACTACAACTTGTGTTATTAGTATTATTTATCTTTTAATTTGTACAGCTCGTCTTCTCTTGCACATTATTTGCCAGTCTTTCTGTGTAATTTTCCACTGACTCTACTCCGTTTCTTTGCTCTACTGTGAATGCCAGCAAAAAAACTAATCTCAAGGTTATTTATGGTGACGTAATTTGATAATAAATTTACTTTGAACTTTGATCACGGCCAGTGTGGTTGGTACAGTACAAGGTTCTGACCGAAAGATTTCTATTTAACAATCCTCTGTTAAGACAATGCAATGATAACCTCTCAAACCTCGGCCGACACGAACGTACCTTTCACCACACTCATCTGATGGCTGTCAAATCCTCCAAACGTCTCCGCCCTCCTAGGCAGGGAGATGTGGCCCATGGCTCCCTCTTGCTCTGGGATACTGGCTACTGGCTGCCCCAGGACACCTCCGAAGCTCAGAGACAGGAGGCTCTGCAGACTCTCCACTAGGTCAAGGAAGAGTTCAATTAGTACACAGGCGGAAATGACACCGAGACATAAAGAACAATCCAACACTGTTAAGAAGCATCTACTGGACATTATAATCCAAGTCACTGATGTTTATTATAACTTGTTACAATTCACTAAAGTAACATAATTAATGCCCTCAAATCATTCCCATTCCCACCATTAATACCACAAGATACAGGGACACAGTTAGGCCATTCAGCCCAGAGTCCACTTCATTATTCAATCATGAGTGAATTTTTTCCAACTCCATTCTCCTGCCTTCTCCCTGTAACCCTTACCAATCAAGAACCTATCAATCTCTGGTTAAGTACCACCTATAATAACTCTGTGGTCTTTTTCGCTTTGGTTTCACTTAACCTACTTCAGTGCTGCAATTGGGACTCACATCCGCAGTCTCTGGATTACTATTCCAGTAACTTAACCATTCCATTGCTTGTCTCTAAGGAGTTTGTACCTTCTCCCCATGACCACGTGGGTTTCATCTGGGTGCTCCGATTTCCTCCTACAGTTCAAAGACCTACCGATTGGTAGGACCCTTGGTCATTGGACGTTGTCCCAGGATTAGGTTAGGGTTAAATCGGGGGATTGCCAGCTTGAAGGACTGATTTCCCATAGTATCTCAATGAATAAGTACATACCACTGTGTTATAGGAAGGACGTGGAAGCTTTAGAGAGAGAGCAGAGGAGATTTACCAGGATGCTGCTTGGATTAGAGAGCATGCCTTATTGCGAAAGACTGAGTGAGCTGGGGCTTTCTGCTTTGAAGTGGAGGAGGATAAGAAATGATTTCATAGAGGTGTGTAAAATAATAAGAAGCAAAGATGGAGTGGACAACCAGCACCTTTTTCCCAGGGCAGAAATGCTTAG
The DNA here is from genome assembly GCF_048418815.1 of Hemitrygon akajei. Classification (NCBI taxonomy): domain Eukaryota; kingdom Metazoa; phylum Chordata; class Chondrichthyes; order Myliobatiformes; family Dasyatidae; genus Hemitrygon; species Hemitrygon akajei. The sequence continues at coordinate 35,508,439 of NC_133153.1, read as the reverse complement.
TGCGAGAGGACATGATTTAAGGTGATTGGAGAAAAGTGTGGCGGGCGATGTCAGACTTTTACACAGAGTATAGTAAGTGCAGAATCAGGTTTAATATCACTGGCATATGTTGGGAACTTTGTTGTCTTTGCAGCAGCAGTACAATGCAAAACATGATAATGTAGAAAAAATCTGAATTACAGTGTGTATGATGTATATACAGTGCGATGACACTGGTGCCAGGCGTTTGCCCTTCCTTTGGACTACATCAGTGACGTGGAGAGGGGGAGCCTGCTGCACGGGCAACAGCCGGTTCTTCAAATCTTCCTGCCCAGGCTTGTGCCCTGGAGAAGACACAGTCCAGCAGAGGCGCAAACCCATGACCCCCTGGGATCGGCGGCTGCCTACTGATATATATATAATTAGTTAAATTAAATAAGTAGTGCAAAAATAGAAATTAAAAAAAAAAGTAGTGAGGTAGTGTTCATGGGTTCAAAGTCCATTCAGAAATCAGATGGCAGATGGGAAGAAGCTGTTCCTGAATCATTGAATGTGTGGCTTCCGGTTTCTGTACCTCCTCCCTCAATGAGATGAGAGCATGTCCTGGGTGGTGGGAGTCCTTAATGTTGGTCACCACCTTTTTCAGGCTCCGCTCCTTGAAAATGCCTTGGATACTATGGAAGTTCATGCCCACGATGAAACCAATTTTACAACTCTGCAGCTTATTTCGATTTTCTGCAGTAGTCTCCCACCCCAATACCAGACAGTGATGCACGGAACGTGCTGTGGAGGAAACTATAGGAGAATGTCAGAGGTAGATCTTTGTTTAGAGTGAGGGATGCATGGAACACACTGCCAGGGTTCATGGTAGGGACAGATACATTCTGGACATTTGCAAGACTCTCAGATAGGCACACAGATGACTGGAAAATGGAGGGCTACATGGGAGAGAAGGATGAGATTGATATTGGAGTTGGTTAAAAGGCCAGCACAACATTGTGGGCCAAAGGGGCGGTACTGTTTTACGTTTGATATTCATAGCCACTGCGCTATGCTATGGATTTCCAGTGAGAGACACGGAGTTGCATTGTTCTCCAGCACTGCATCTAATGCCTGATTTAGCTGTGCTCAGTGGGGACATTATAGCCTCCATCACAAAATATACCTTCTTCGGTGAACTCAAACAATTCACTGAAATTATGGCCGGCTATGGAAGCACCAATGCCCAGGAATGGAGAAGCTACGAACAGTGGTGGATACAGCCCAGTCCATCACAGGGAAAGCCACGCCCCCCACCATCGAGCACGTCTAGAAAGTGCGCTGACCAGAAGAAAGCAGCATCCATTGGCAAGGTTCCCGCCATACATGCTGTGCTTTCTTCTTGCAACTAGGAGCCTTAGATCCCACACCATCAAGTTCAGGAGCATTTCAACCAGCAGGCTCCCGAACTAGCTGGGATAAGTTCACTCATCTCAGCAGTGAACTGCTGACTTAAAGACTCACTTTCAAGAACACTACGACTCATGATCTCAATAACATTCATTTATTGTTTGTTTCTTTTTCATGTATTTGCCCAGTTTGTCTTCTTTTGCACATTGGCTCTTTGTCAGTCTTTGTTTGTATTTTTTTCAAAGATTCTATTATACTTCTTTGTTCTACTGTGAATGCCTGCAAGAAAATAAATCTCAAGGTAGTATATGGGGACATGTACAGTACTTTGAAAGAAAAATGACTGTCAACTTTGAAGAATTTGCAGTGAGAGCAGAGAAGGACATCGATTTTACAGATGTGGATGAACAAAGCGTTCTGAGATTTGCTGTCGTTGCCTGCCTGCAGTGTTTCAGCACAAATGCATCCTCACAGATTGATCTGTTTTCATAGAAATAGCCCCCCCCCACCCCATGCAGTATTTCCAGGACACAGACAACAGTTTGTGTACCCGGAACGATTGTGCTTTCTAGCCAGATAACGTTATCAATGGACAACAAGACAAAAGCAGAGAGACGTCAGCCTCCTATCTCTCCAGACAGGCTGCCCTACATCTGAAAATTAGAAGAAGGGATGTCAGCTTCTGTCTCCCTGTTCCTTTTACAGAAAGCATGGGCTTGTGTTTAAATCAGTCTTTAATGACTGAATAAATTAAACTGGCTTTTAATGGTTCCTTAAGGTTGTTATGGCCGAGGATGATGGTGGAGATAAGCTCTCATTACCTATTAAATGTTCCCAATGGTGCGCGCCTTAAATAGCCTCTTACAACTAAGTCCAGCTCCCGGCCGCAGAATAGAAGGACATCCCTTTAGAACAAATATGAGGAGAAATTTCTTCAGCCAGATGGTGTGGATCTGTGGCATTCATTGCCGCAGATGGCGATGGAGGCCAAGTTATTGAGTGTATTTAAAGTGGAGGCTGATAGGTTCTTGAATAGTAAGGGTTACGGGGAGAAGGCAGGAGAATGGGGGTGAGAGGGAAAAGAAATCGGCCAAGATTGAACGATGGAGTGAACTGAATGGGCCGAATGGCCTATTTCTGCTTCCAAGTCTTACGAGATCGTATGAAGGATCTTCATTCAGATGGCGCTGGAAGGGGCTCCGAGGTTGTTGCTGAGTGTCAATGAGGCAGAGATCAATTGGGGTTCTGGAATTAAGAGATTCAAGGGAGGTGGGGTTGGTGCCAAGGTGAAACAGTAACAGGGACCTTATTCAACGACAGACTCAAGGAGTTCAACAGTTTAACTCTTTTTTCAGAGAGTGACTTGAATCAGGTTGTAGGTTGCTGAAGGGGCTCCTGAAGAATGGGAACCCCACATTCAAATGGAAAAAGCCTCCCCTCTATGGACTCCATCTATACTTGTCACTGCCATGGTAACACATCCAGCACAATCAAAAACCCCTCCCATCCAGGACATTCTCTCTTCTCCCCTCTCCCATCGGACAGAAGATACACAAGTCTGAAAGCATGCACCACCAGGCTCAAGGACAGCTTCTATGCCGCTGTATCAGACTCTAGAATGGTCCCCATGTATGATAAAATGGACTTCTGGCCTCACAATCCACCTTGTTGTGATTTTGCACTTGTTTTATCTCCACTGCATTTTTTGTGTGGATTTTACACTTTACTCTGCATTGTTACCATTGTATATTATTTTAGCTCAAAGCACTGTGTAATGATTTGATCTGTATAAACAGTTTGCAAGACAAGATTTTCACTTGTTTCACCGAGTCCTGATGAAGGGTTTTGGCCCTAAATGTTGGCTCTTTATTCCTCTCCGTAGATGTTGCCTGACCTCCTGAGTTCCTCCAGCACTTTGTGTGTGTGTGTTACTTTTCACTGTATCTTGGCACGTGTAACAATAACAAACGAATTTGCAATGCAATACAGTGGTGAATTCGTGGGCTGTTCTACAGATTGAACATCTGCACTTCCCATAGGTGACCACCAAGGGGCAACCAAGAGCAGAAATACTGACTAACTACCCTAGACCCCCACTACAGCTGTACAACCCAACCAGCTCAGGCTGAATTCCTTCAAGTTTACCAACCTCCCTATCTGCACCATCCAGATGAAGCTCCAGGACCTCTTCCACATTTGTTCCCTTGATCACTCCTGAAACTAATCATTAAGCTCCAGGACATAGGCATCAGTACCTCCCTGTGCGAATGGATCCTCAATTTCCTCACTTGCAGACCTTTGTCAGTATAGATTGGCAACATTTCCTCCATAATTACTAACAGCAGAGGTACACCTCAGACTTTGTGCTGAGCTCCCAGCTCTGCTTGCCTTATTGAAAGGCCTAGATACAGTGGACATAGAGAGAATGTTTCCTATATTGAAGGAATCTAGGACCAGAGGGCACAGCCTCAGAATAGAAGGACTTCACTTTAGAACAGAGATAAGGAGAAATTTCTTTATCCAGACGGCAGTGAATCTTTATTGCTACAGATAGCTGTGGAAGCCATATCATTAGGTATATTTAAAGTGGAGGTTGACAGATTCTTGAATAGTAAGATGTCAATGGTTATGGGGGAAAGGTAGGAGAACAGGGCTGCGAGGGATAATATATCTGCCATGATGGAATGGCAGAACAGACTCAATGGGTCAAATGGCCTAATTCTGTTTCTATGTCTATGAGGCTAAATACAGCTCCAACACCATACTTGAGTTTGCTGATGACACCACTGTTGTTTACTGTATCAAAGGTGTGCCAAATTAGCATATTGGAAGGACAGTGAAAATATGGTTGAATGGAGCCACAGCAATAACCTCTCACTTGACGTCAGCAAAATGAAAGAACTGATTATCACCCTCAGGAAGAAGAAACTGGAGATCCATGGGCCAGTTCTCATTAGGGGTTTGGAGGTGGAGTGGGCTGGTAATTTTAAATTGCAGGGTGTTATCATATCAGAGGATCTGCCCTGGGACTAGCAGCTAAGTCCTTTACGAAAAAGGCATGCCAGTGCCTCCAATTTTTATTTAGAAGTAGCCAAGTATTTGGCACATCATCTGAAACTTTAACAAACTTCTATAGATGCACATTGCAGAATATCCTAACTGAACGCATCACGGCCTGCTGTGGAAACACCAATGTCCACGCACGGAAAAGCCTACAGAAAGCAGAGGATACAGCCTAGCCCACCACAAGCAAAGCCCATTGTTGAACACATCTGTAAGGAGCTCTGACGCAGGAAAGCAGAATCTTTCAGGAAAGACCCCCACCATCCAGGCTATGCTCACTTCTGGCTCCTGCCATCAGGAGTCGTAGGTCCCATACCAACAGGTTCAGGAAGAGTTATTACCCTTCAAGCATCAGGCTCCTGAACCAGTGGGGATAACCTCACTCCCCTCAACTCTCTACAGATTCTACAACATACAGACTCACTTTCAAGGACTCTACAACTCATGTTCTTAGTATTATTTATTTATTTGTTATCTTTTGTGTATTTGCACAGTTTGTCTTCTTTTGCACATTGGTTGTCAGTCTTTGTGCATAGTTTTTCATTGGTTCTATTGTATTTCTTTATTCTACTGTGAATACCTGCAAGAAAATGTATCTCAAAGGTAGTATATGATCATTTTTATTTCATAACAAATTTACTTTGAACTTAAATCGTCCCACTGGTGATGCCAAGGCCACAAGCTCTGGAAATTCTCCAATACATCTTCAGCTCTTCTTCTCTTCAAAACTTCTTCGACTAAACTTTCGGTCACCTGCAGACCCTTCAGCCAATCACCAGGAACCTGGTGACTGCATTATGGTGATTATTCTATAGATTTATTGAGTATGCCCAGAGGCAACTGAATCTCAGGGTTGTGTATGGTGTCAAATACATGTACTTTGAACTTTGAACTCACACCAATCACATTTTTTTTACCTCCATATTCCCATCAGTTCCCCTGAAGTTCTACTGCTTGTTTCTCTCTCAGCCCCAATCTCCTCCCTTCATGCCCCGACTAATCAAGAATCTATCAACCTCTGCCTTAAATGCACCCAGTGACTTGGCCTCCATAGCTGCCTGTGGCAGAGAATTCCACAGATTCTCCCCTCTGGCTAAAGATATTCCTCCCCATTTACGTTCTAAGTGGACACCCCTCTATTCTGAGTCTGTGTCCCCTGATCTTAGACTCCCCAACTATAGGAAATCACCTCTCCATAACCACTCTATCGAGTCTTTTCAGCATTCGATAGGTTTCATTAAGATCCTCCCAATAATAATAATCATCAAAATCAGATTTATTATCACAGACTTAAACCATATGGAATTTGTTGCCTTGCAACAGCAGTACAAAGATGTAAAATAAATAGATAAATTATAAAATATAACAAAAATACCTGTTGCTCATTAGTGGAGGAAATCATAGTACTTAATCACTTGAGCTCATATGGGGTAAAGAATGTCGTAATTTGCAATTGCCATGCAATATGGTATAATATTGTTGTTCAACTTCATGTCTTGTGGTGCATTGAGCAGCAACTATGCAGTTTCTTTAGCATCTGTCTGCTTTTTATGAGGCCGAGTTGCTAGCTTAATGCTTAACCCAATGTGGATGGAAAGCATGCAAGAAGTCGTCCGGATTCGAACCTGGGACCACTCACCTTGAAATTCGTGCCACTACATCACCGGCTGGCTGTGGTGTACTATGGCAACTTTAAATTGCTTGGTGTTATCATCTCAGAGGATGTAGGAGGGAGATGGAAAATCTGGCTGAGTGGTGTCACAAAAAGCAATCTTTCACTCAATGTCAGTAAGACCAAGGACCTGATTATTGACTTTAGGAGGAGGAAACTGGAGGCCCATGACACAGTCCTCATCAGGGGATCAGAGATGGAGAGGGTCAGCAAATTCAAACTCCTCAGTGTTATCATTTCAGAGGACCTGTCCTGGGCCCAGCACATAGGTCCAATTATGAAGAAAGCATGGCAGTGCCTCTACTTCCTTAGAAGCTTGCGAAGATTCAACATGACATATAAAATCTTGACAAACTTGTACAGATGAGTAATGGAGACTATACTGACTGGCTGTAATACAGTCTGGTATCAAAACACCACTACAATGCCCTTGAATGGAAAATCCTACAAAAACAGTAATGGATACGGCCCAGTCTATCATGGGTAAAGCCCTCATCACCACTGAGCACATCTCCACAGAGCACTGTCGCCGGAAAGCAGCATCCATCGCGAGGGACCCCACTACCCAGGACATGCTCTCTTCTCACTGCTGCCATCAGGAAGAAGGTACAGGAACCTCAGGACTCACACCACCAAGCTCAGGAAGGTATTACCCTACAACCATCATACTGTTGAACCAGAGGGGATAACTTCACCCCCTCATTCAACTGTTTCCACAACCTATGGACTCATTTTCACAGACTCTTCATTTTATATTCTCAATATTTATTGCTTATTTAGTTATTATTACTTGTTCTTTTGTATCTGCACAGCCTGTTGGCTTTTGCACATTAGTTGCTCCATCACTGAAATGTTCCCACAGCCTACGGACTCACTTTCAAGGACTCTTCATCTCATGTTCTTGATATTTATTGCTTCTTTATCTATTATTATTCGTTCTTTTGTATTTGCAGAGTTTATTGTCTTTTCCACATCAGTTGTTTGCCTGTCCTGCTGGGTGGGGTCTTTCATTGATTATATTGTGTTTCTTGGATTTACCCTGAATGCCCGCAAGAAAATGAATCTCAGCGTTTTATATGGCAACATGTACGTACTTTGAACTTATTAGGGTCATCTACTAGTGAAACCTGGATGCTCCCGCTCAAGAGAAACGTACACAGCACAGCCCTCCGGCGGATTGTACTGATGAAAAGGGTGAATCACCACTAGCTGATCAGGCAGCAATTCACGGCCTATGTCAACAGTATGAATCGGTACGGTGGGTGGCGCAGTAGCACAGCGATTAGCGTAACGCTATTACAGCACCAGTGACCCAAGGTTCAATTCCCGCCCGCTGCCTGTAAGGAGTTTGTATGCTGTCCCTGGGGTCATGTGGGTTTCCTCCCACATTCCAAAGACGTACCGGTTAGTAGGTTAATTGGTCACGTGTGTGTAGTTAGGTGGCGTGGAATAGTTAGCCTGGAAGGGCCTGTTACCGGACTGTATCTCTAAATAAATAAATAAATAAATAGATTGAGAATTACTCTGCAGAGGAATGTTTCAGTTGAATGTTTGGCTGGGATGGGGATGAGTGGTTCCACCCACAGGATACACATCACCATTTAAAGTAAAAATGCTGGTGGGTTTTGACACCACTGTGATGTTGATCAATAAACATAACTTGGCATTCGCTGGATGTGCAGACACCATGGGAATTCATGAATTTTCTCAGGATTGCCAGTTCACTGGACTGGCTTGTTGACTTAACGAGACTATTTTAAGCTCATCTGGCACCCTGCTATTTCTGCACCGTGGTCTGCCAAGTCCGCTTATGAACTGGTCGTTGACAGTCAACGGCGTAGCAATGCTTCGAGAAGGAGTCGACTGCTCTGTTTAGTTACGCGTGCAAGCCTTTCACCTTCTTGAATTTGAAGAGCCATTTTGTATGAGCAACAAAAAAAGATGTGGCAGGGTCTAACTCAGAGGGTTGAAGGGAAACGGATGGTCAATTCTTCGGTTCACGTAAACGTCATTTGGACTGTGACCCACTAATGGTAGCAGCACTTCCTGCTGCTGTGAGGAGCTTGTATGTCCTCCCTGTAACTGTGAGTGTTTCCTCTGGGTGCTCTGGTTTCCTTCCACATTCTACAGATGTACAGGTCAGTAAGTTAATTAGTCACGTGGGTGTAACTGGGTGGTGTGGGTTGATTGAACCAAAAAGAACCTAGTACCGGGCTGAGTCCCTAAATAAAATAAGTCATAATAAAAAAAAAAAGGTCTTTCATGTTCCACCCTTTTGCAAATCTGTCCTTGGATCCTCTTCTGCACCACACTTTACCTCCAACTTTTCCCAGTGCTGATAAACAAGAACTTCAGGAATTCCTTTGGAAGCTTTCCCTTAGATTTCAGTGAAATTTGTAAACCGAAAGAGAAATGAAAGCAAAACCTCTTATCAGGTCTTTCACGTACACTGACACACCTATAAAAGTGTGGATGAAGAAAATGTTGGAATTGGATGGTTAATTTTTGCATGGATTCAGCTGATCAGTAGTGTGGCTGAGAGGTCTAAGGCTTTGGCATTAGGTTCTAGTCTTGTCAGAGGCGTGGGTTCAAATCCCACTGCTGCTGATGAGATATTCTCTAGCACAGCATGGTGGAGTAGTATCACAATGCTTTACAACACCAGTGATCACTGACCAAAGTTCAATTCTTGCCACTACCTTCACATTCTCCCTGTGATCATGCAGGTTTCCTCCCACATTCCAAAGAGAGATGGTTAGGGTTAAGGTTAGTGAGTTACGGGCATGCTATGTGGCAACATATGCAGGCTGCCCTCAGCTCAATTCTTGGGTGGCGTTGGTTATTGATGCAAAACCACGCATTTCAATACATGTACTGACCTTCCTTTAATGCATCCTTGAGCAATGATTCTCCTTTGGCGACTTCTTCTGAGTTAGCTCGGAAAAAAGACCTCGTAACCAGATTCTGAGATGCCTCCTCATGGCCACTGGCTTCCACCATTTCCTGGTAGAGCCTCAGTTTCTCCTCCAACAGCAAGAGAATTTGCTGGTCTCTCTCCTGCAGTTTCTCTGTGTAAAGAAGGAAATAAAGAATGGTATTCAGTTGATAACATCTGGAAAGGCGTGGACCACATGGATAGGGGGTTAACATTTACATTGATAATTTGGAAGAGGGGACTGAGTGTAGCGTAGCAAAATTTATTACTGACACCAAACTGAGTGGAAAAGTAAATTGTACAGAGGATGTGGAGAGTCTGCAGAGGGATATAGATAGGTTAAGTGAGTGGGCCAAGGTCTGGCAGATGGAATACAACATTGGTAAATGCGAGATCATCCACTTTGAAAGGAATAATAGAAGAGCAGATTATTATTTAAATGGTGAAAGACTGCAGCACGCTGTTGTGCAGAGGGACATGGGAGTGCTTGTTCATGAATCGCAAAAAGTTGGCTTGCAGCTACAACCGGTTATCAAGAAGGCAAACAGAATGTTGGCCTTCATTGCTAGAAGGACTGAATTCAAGAGCAGTGAGGTCATGCTGCAACTATACAGGGTACCGGTGAGGCCACACCTGGAGTACTGTCTGCAGTTCTGGTCTTCATACTTGAGGAAGGAAGTTCACCAGGTTGATTCCAGGGATGAAGGGGTTACCTATGAGGAGATACTGACTACCACTCTCTGGAATTCAGAAGAATGAGAGGGGATCTTACAGAAACATACAAAATTTTGAAAGGGATAGATAAGACAGAAGTAGGAAAGTTGTTTCCATTGGTAGGTGAGACTAGAACTAGGGGACATTGCCTCAAGATTCAGGGGAGAAGATTTAGGACGGAGACGAGGAGAAACTGTTTTTCCCAGAGAATGGTGAATCTGTGAAATTCTCTGCCCAGGGAAGCAGTTGAGGCTTCCTCACTAAATATATTTGAGATACAGTCAGATAGATTTTTACATAGTAAGGGAAGTAAAAGCTATGGGGAAAAGGCAGGTAGATGGAGCTGAGTTTACAGACAGATCAGCCATGATCTTACTGAATGGCAGGATAGGCTCGATGGGCCGGATGGCCTACTCCTGCTCCTATTTCTTATGTTCTTATGTAATATTAACCCTACAGACCCTACCCCTGACGGGGGATAAACCAAACAAAAATACTTTCATCGCTGACCTTTTATAAGTTAAAAGTATGAGCATTTGAGAAGATTTGGCACATCACCACAGACTCCAGGAGATCTATCCAGATAGACCACGAGCGTGTTCTACCTGGTTGCGTCACACCCGGTACAGAAGCACCAATGCACGGGATCAGAAAAAAGTGGCAGGAAGTTGCACACTCAGCTAGCTCCATCATGGGCAGCGGCCTCCCTTCCATGGGGGGACATTTTCAAAAGGCAGCATCCATCATTAACGACCACCATCACCCAGAACATGCCCTTTTCTCATTGCTACTATCAGACAGGAGGTACAGGAGCCTGAAGGCACACACTCAACATTGTAGTAACGGCTTCTTCCTCTCAACCATCGGTTTTCTGAATGAACATTGAACCTATGAACAGTACACCTCACTATTTTGCTCTCTTTTTGCATTCTTTATACATATAAAAAAAATTTGTAATCTATGCATTGCACGATACTACTGCTGCAAAATAACACATTTCACGACATCTGTTAGAAACACCGATACCTGATTCTAGGAGAGAATCTTTGGCCAGCTACTGAATGGTTATTACACAAATTTTCTCATTGTGGAACAAATGTTGATGGTTAACTATTGATAATCTGAAGCATTGTATTTGAGATCAGGCAGAATTGCAATGAGATAATTCTTGATACTTTTAAATAACCCTGCTGACCCTAAATAAGCAAATTTTGAGCAAGCAGTTAAGTCCTATTGTTATGAACAATTCAGCTTGGACTGATAGTGGACAGTGAACTTTCCCAAAAGTACAGATTCTAAAGAGCTAGACAGGCAGCAGAATCATTTCTCTGGGAAGGATATCTAATGCATGAACTTTATTTGCCATACACATTTACATGTATTAGGAATTTGCTGTGGTGTGTTGGTCAGGATGTGTGACATGCAGCAAAAAACAAAATTCAACAACTATAAAGAAGAATCAACACAAGAGATTCTGCAGATGCTGGAAAACCAGAGTTACACACACAAAATGCTGGAGGAACTCAGCAGGTCAGGCAGCATCAACGGAAAGGAATACAGGTGTCCCGTTTTTCGAATGCTGGCTTTACGACACCTCGTTGTTACGAAAGACCTACATTAGTTACCTGTTTTCGCTAACAGAAGGTGTTTTCACTGTTACGAAAAAAGGCAATGCGCACGCCGAGCAGCCAAATTCCTCCCCTGGAACTACATTCTAGCCGGCATTGCTTAAACACGTGCCTGTGAGCATCTGTGCTTTATGTTGATTTATTTTGTGCATCCGTTAGCAAGATGAGTTCTAAGGTATCGGAAAAGCCTAAAAAAGCGCGTAAGGGTGTTACACTTAGCGTAAAACTAGACATAATAAAGCGTTTTGATCTTGGTGAACGAAGTAAGGACATAATGAGTTTGGCCAAGGAGGCTGGGTTTGTGGAAGTTGATGAAGATGATGTTGAAGAGGTTTTGGCATCCCATGACCAAGAACTGACAGATGAAGAGCTGATGAAGAGGAAAGGATAACAATTGAAGCCGAACGCCGTAGCAAACGGCCCAAAAGTGAAGTCGTCCAGGAACTGAACGGGAAGCAATTGCGTGAGATTTTCGCTGCGATTGACAATGCTGCAATGATTGCAGAAAAGTATGACTTTAATTTTGAAAGGGTACATAGGTTTAGGGCATATTTGCAGGATGGTTTGAGTGCTTACAAAGAAGTGTATGATAGAAAAATGCGCGAGGCTAAGCAGTCAAGCCTACTGTCATTTTTCAAGCCTTCCACATCAGCCACAGCAGATGACGAAACTCGACCTTCGACATCGAGGCAGGCAGTCACAGAAGAAGGTGACCTGCCTGCCCTGATGCAAACAGACGATGATGAGATGACACCCCAGTCTCCTCTACCTCCCACCACCCCAACCTCCGACGACTCAGTCTAACACACCATTATCAGTGTCCTCACTGTCTTCCCGATTCCGGTAAGTGAAACTACACTGGGCGTACATTATTTCTACTTTATATAGGCTGTGTATTTTTATGTGTTTATTTGGCAGCTTCATAGCTTAAAGGTTACTGGAAAGAGTGCTTCTGCCGGGAGCGCTGCCAAAAGTGCTTGCGTGAGATTTTCGCTGCGGTGGACACTGCTACAATAATTGCAGAAAAGTATTCGTACATTATATAGGCTGTGTATTTGTTAGATCATTCCTGCTTTTACTATATGTTACTGTTATTTTAGGTTTTATGTGTTATTTGGCATGATTTGGCAGGTTATTTTTTGGGTCTGTGAACGTTCACAATTTTTCCCGTATAAATAAATGGTAATTGCTTCTTCACTTTACGACATTCCGGCTTACGAACCATTTCATAGGAACGCTCTACCTTCGAATAGCGGGGGAAACCTGTATAGAGTCAACATTTGAGGCCAAGACTCTTCATCGGGACTGGAAAGGAAGTGGGGAAGAAGCCGGAATAAGAAGGTGGGTGAGAGGAGGGTAAGGATTAGAAACTGGAAGATAAGTGAAGCCAGGTGAGGGGGAAGGTAAGTGGGTGAGGAGTGGGGGGGGGGATGAGGTGAGAAGCTTGGAGAAGATAGGCAGAACAGGTAAAGAAGGAATCTGACTGGAGAGGAGAGTGCACTATGAGAGAAAGGGACAGAATGCGGAATGGAAAAAGAGAAGGGGGGAGGGGGGGAGAAGTTACTGGAAGTTAGAGAAATCAATATTCATGCCATCAGGTTGGAGGCTACCCAGATGGAAGATGAGGTGTTGCTCCTCCAACCTGAGAGTGACGTCAAGGTGGTAGTAGAGGAGGCCATGGACCAATATGTTGGAGTGGGAACAGGGACTGGCCACTGGAAAATCATGCAGGTTATGGAAGGTGTGTGTGTTACTTCAGAACTCCTTTAAACTTCTCTAATTTCACCTTAAACCCTCTTGTTCTAGACTCCCTTGACCTTGGCAAAAGGCTCCAGAATGGCCTTTACCTGCAACTTCGCCTCTGTGTGCAAGGAATTAAAAAATATACTGGAAGTAAAAACAGAAACTTCTTCCCCACCAGTTGGTGATGGGGCAAAAATTTATCTCAAATAACAACTGATATACAGGAAGCAGTTGTTTTCTGTAATTGTGGAATAGGTCATCCAATAGCTTCTAAAAGAAAAACATACACTAATCGTGTTTTTTATAGTATATCCTACTCTGCACAATGCTAACATTTGTTTCTCAGGTAGTTCAAACATTAACAGGTTCTTACATCGGTTTTCAAACGCACCAACTCAAGCCAAGACCACACTCCTCGGGAGTCTGAAACCTGTTATCGTACGTTTCTGTCTCTCAGCACCTAATAAACGAACAGCTGTACCTTTCAGCTCTTTAGTTCTGCTCTCCAACTGCCGTCTGTCTTCCTCTGATTCGCTTGGGATTCCTTCATCTTCATCCTGTACCCTGAAGGTAGAGACGGAACAGAGGGTTCAGGTGTTAGAGGTGACCACAGCCCGGCTACATTTTGTTCAGAATCAGAATCAGAATCAGATTTGTTATCACTGACGTATATCGTGGAATTTGTTGCGTTGAGGCAGTAGTGCAATACATAAAATATTCTGTAAATTATAATATAAAAATAAATAAATTAAAGAGTGCAAAAAGAGAGCAAAAATAGTGAGGAAACGTTCATTGCCCTTTCAGGAATCTGATAATGGAGGGTAAGAAGCTGTGCCTAAAAAGTTGAGTGTACATCTTAAGACTGTCAGGCACAGGAACAGAATTAAGCCATTCAGCTCACTGAGCCTGCTCCCTCATTCCATCATGGCTGATTCACTATCACTCTCAACCCCATTCTCCTGCCTTCTCTCCATAACCTTTGACACCCTCATTAATCAAGAACCCATCGACCTCCAGTTTAAATATAGGCAATGACTTGGGTTCCACAGCTGTCTGTAGCAGTTAAGTTCACAGATTCACCACACACACTGGCTGAAGAAATTCTTTCTCGCCTCTATTCTAAAGGGACGTCCTTGCATTCGGAGGCTGTTTCCTATAGGAAACATCATCTCCACATCCACTCTATCAATGCTTAACAGGTTTCAATGAGACACCCCCCTCATACTCCCGCACTCCAGTGAGTACAGGCTTCTGTACATCCTCTCTGATGGTAGCAATGAGAAGAGAACAGGTCCTGGATAGTGGGGGACAGGGGTCCTTAATGATGGATGTTATCTTTTTGGGCATCACCTTTTGAGGATATCCTCAATGGTGGGGAGGGACCTGCCCATGGTGGGTGCAGTTTATAACTCCCTGCAGCATTTTCTGATGCTGTGCTGTGGCCCCTCCATACCAGATGGTGATGAATACTCTCTATGATACATCGGCAAGAATTCGCCAGAGCCTTCGTTGACATACCAAATCTCCTCAAACCCTTAATGAAATACAGCTGCTGCCATACCCTCTGAAGTGGCATCAAAGTGTTCGGCCAAGGACAGATCTTCTGAAATTTTGACACCCAAGGGAGGTGGAGGCTTGGAGAAGAAGTGAAAATTGAATGGGCCAATGCCCCCTTTTTAATGTGCAGTATACAGTGCGGTCCCGAAGAAGGGTCTCGGTCTAAAAGTCGACTGTTTACTCTTTTCCATAGATGCTGCCTGACCTGCTGAGTTCCTCCAGCATTTTGTGTGCGTTACCCTGCACGTTCTCTGTAACCTGTTACACATTATTCATTGATTTAGAGATATATTCTGGAACAGGCCCTTCTGCTCAACAATGCCTCCCAATTACATCTTTGTAGCCAATTAACCTGCTAACCTATACACCTTTGGAATGAGGAAGGAAACCAGAGCACCCGGAGGAAACCCATGCAGTCGTGGGTAGAACATACAAACAGACAGTGGCTGAATTGATCCCAGGTTGCTAGCACTGTAACAGTGTCACGCTAACTGTTATGCTAGTACGTCGGGCAGAAGATACAAAAGTATGAAAATACATGCCATCAGGCACAAAGACAGCTGCAGTAAGACTATTAAATAGTTTCTTAGTACAATAAGCAGGTGGCGGGGTGGAGATATGTCTCTTCCAAAGGAGGTGTAAGGTGCTCCTTCCCTCTGCTAGCCTGCAGGTCATCCTTGGGCAAGGTGTAGCACCTGCTTAGCCCCCCGATCAGGGTCACGTGAAGCCATGGGAGCAGGTCGTATGAGCAGTTGATGCAAATCACAAGCCCGCTGACGTCAGGCAGACAATCTCTGAAGAGTATTGATAACTGCCTCACTATTTTTGCTCTCTTTTTGCACTCTTTATTTTTTTTATATATACAGTATTTTTATATTATAATTTACAGAATATTTTATGTATTGCACTACTGCCTCAACGCAACAAATTTCACGAAATACGTCAGTGATAACAAACCCATCTCGTAAAGACACTGCCCAGAAGGCGGCAATGGCGAACTATTTCTGTGGAAAAATTTGCCGAGAACTATCAAAGAGTCTTGGAAAGACCATAACCGCCCACGTTGTAGACACGGCACATGACAGATGAACGAGTACGTGAAGAGAAGACACTTGAACTCACAATCTACCTCGTTACAATCTTTCACCCTATCGTTTATCTGCACTTTCCCTGTAGCTGTTACACTTTATTCTGCTTTGACATAGCCTCATCCTGTTCTATCATGTACACTGTATAATGATCTAATCTGTACGAACAGTCTGCAAGCCAAGCTCATCACTCTATCTCAGAACATGTGACAGGAATAAACCAATACCAGCTCCACCTCAGACTCACTGCACGAGGCACTTACATGGTGTCTGCGGTTTGCTGAATGAGCTGTATCCAGTTGGTCCTCTCTTCTTTGGAGCTCGCTCGTACCTCGTACATCTCCGGCTCCTGTGCCGCGGCACTAATGAGAAATAACCCCTTCTCCTCGTGTGCGACCTCACGGACAATGAGCTTTTGCAGTGGTATCACAGTCGACTTCTGGTCCTAGAGCACATGCGAGAAAATGACAGACGTTAATGGGTGCAATGATGAATCGAGAGAGGGGGAGGAAGAGATACATAGATGCATCTAGTTGTGATGTTGTATTACACCTCTAACGACCCAGATGCAGTCCCAACCTCTGGTGCTCTCTGTGTGGAACTTGCTCATTCTCCGTGAGACCCCATGGGTTCCCCCTGCCCCCATCCCAAACAGGTACGGTTTGGTAAGTTGCTCCTCTGGTGTGGCAGAATCTGGGGGCAGGGAGAGTAAAATGGGAGCAGGATGGTCTGCGGAGGGATTGATGAGCCTCAGGGCCCTTGTCTGAGCTGTAAGACTATTAAAAAGAGGATGGAAGAGGGGGAGATCAAGGGGCTACTGGAGAACCAGTATGGGGGTGGGAGCTGGTTGTTGGTCAGGCCGAGGGGAGGTGGGGGTGTGGAAAAGAGGGAGAAGAGGAAGGAGGAGGGATGAGAGGGAGGGGGAAGGAAGCAGAAGAGGAGTAGGGCAGGAGGGAGGGAGGATGGGGAGGAAGGAAGGGTGGGGGAGGGGGAGGAGGAGGAGGGGAAGCGGGGAGGGAAGAGAGGATGGGGGAAGGGGGAAGGTGGTGGGGGGAAGGAGGCAATAGAGAGCAGGGAGGAAAATTCTGACTGGTTTCACCACAGCCTGGTTTGGAACCCGGGATTGCAAGTGGCTGTAGAGAATTGTAAGCTCAGCCAGCTCCAGCACGGGCACGGCCCTCTCTGCCATCTTCAAGAGGTGGGGCCCCACGAAGGCAGCATCCATCATTAAGAATTCCTCACCATCCAGAACATGCCCACTTCCCATTTTTTACCAACATGGTGGAGATACGGAAGACTGAAGAACCACACTCAGTACTTTAGGAACAGCTTCTTCATCTCTGCCATCAGGTTCACGAACGGTCCAGGAACCCTAGCTTGCTATTCTAACTTCTGTTGCAGTAATTTTTAAAAAATTTACAGTAATTTTAAGTCATGCACTGTTCTGCTGCCACAAAATAACAAATTCCACATCATAATAATCAGTGATAATAAATCTGATTCGGAAATCTTTGATTCTGAAAACTCTGGGAGGGGGAGGATGGGAAGGAATGGGTGATGAGGGTAGATTTGGAGGGGGAGGGAAGAAGGTGGATGGATTGGAAGGTAACTACCTCATATTGATTACAATGGGAAAGGTCAGCGGGGTAACAGAACTGGGAGGGGAGGGGGGTGTTTTCTGATGACCACGTCTGAGAGCAGATGAGTCTGGCAGTTCCAAGATTCAAAGTGTCTATACAGAACACAGCTCAGATTCATCCTCCTGCAGGGAGCCATAAAACAAAGAAAGACCATGGAAACCCATTCAAAGAAAACATCACACTTCCAACGCGCGAAACAAGAACAAATTGCGGAAACGTCAAAAAGCTAGTGAACAACACACAGAATATCAAGCCGGGATTCCAGGGGTGCTCAGTTCCGTGCTGCGCTGCTAGCTAACTATAGGCCGCAGAGCCACTCTTTCTCGAAGTGCCCTAGTCCACGTTGAGCTCTCCGAAGAAACCACTCAAAAACAGCAAAAAAAATGAGTAACCGGAATCCAGTAACACATGCAACATGAGCCTCAAAGTCCCCCAAAATGAGTCCACAGCCAGGAGCGTTGCGGATCAATCTTTGCCACGTGGAACCCAAGACTCCTGCATTATCCTCCGGCAGTAGCTAGTGAGACGGACAGCAACACTGGTCAAACGCAGGCAGACGATGTTGAACACCCGCCTGTCCTCCGCTCTCATCTTCGTCAACTTCAAGCCTGCTTGGTGCCTCAACTGGAGGAAAGCAATGGAGTTGATTATAAACTCACTCCCTGTCTACAGTCTTCCAGGCCTCCAGGTCGCATACTCTGCTCCCAGCCTCAGAGAACTCCGTCAGAGACAGCAAAGTGCCAGATAGCTCAATTAACCCAACAAAACCCTATCAAAATGTAACTCACAGGTTTCAATTGCACGCAGCTTAGTAACAGAATATTTGAAAGAGGAAGTAGTTTTTGTGAAATGTCTGCAGGCCACATTGCTTGCCGCGCCATCTTGAATACTGCAATGTATAGGAATGCATTACATGCTGAAAGAAAAAGGAGGTTGAGTCACAAATACTCTCCTGGGCAGGTGGGATAATATCCCCTGAGCTGGTGTGTCCAGTCTAGTCAGAACTCCTCCCAGGATGCAGGTTAAATGGAGCTGATCGTCAGGTGCAGGAAAGTCAACCTGTCTGGTGGGAGTGCCAGTGCAGGAAGAGCTTTGGTGGGTGGGACACGGCACTCTGATTAACTTCTCCTTCCGCAGCCCATCCTGTCCTGAGGTGACCACAGTCACCACTTTCCCATGCACTCTTTAAGAACAAAACGAGGTCATTTTAAGGGATGCCCAGGAAAAGTGGATCACTTGGGAAAAGACGTAGTGGAGCAGCGGTTAGTGCATCGCCTTACAGTGCCTGCTGTAAGAAACAGAGAAATCTACAGCACATTACAGGCCCTTCAGCCCACAATGTTGTGCCAGCCATGTAACCTACTCTAGAAGCTGCCTACCCTACTGTATAGCCCTCTATTTTTCTAAGCTCCATGCACCTATCTAAGAGTCTCTTAAAAGACCCTCTTGTATTCGCCTCCACCGGCTAGCAGCGCATTCCACACACATACCCCTCTCTGTAAGATTGGGGCTCAGATCCTGACGCTGTCTCTAATGACTTTCTCCCCTTGACCACGGGCCTTCCTCTGGGTTCTCCGTTTCCTTCCACACTCCAAAGGGTTAGACAATAGACAATAGGTGCAGAAGTAGACCATTCGGCCCTTCGAGCCCTTAGGGCGAGCGAGCTGCGTGCATGCTACGACGGAAGTGTTGCGACGCCTGCAGGCTGCCCCCAGCACACTCCTCGCTGGTTTGACGTGATGTAAAATGACACATTTTACCGTGTATTGTAATGGCCATGTGACAAATAAAGCTAATCTGGGCAGTGAGGTCCTCATCACAGAATCCTGCATTACCTGACATCGCAATTACAAATGGCTGTCGCAATCATTATGGCGGCAGCATTGCTAGCAACTTACAAGGATGTTGCTCAGACACAGACAGTCCAAAAGTCTGTAAAAGGGGAGTTTTCAGGGTGATATATTTATCAACTGCGGGTGGGTCTTCTAGTAGACTCGCCATTCTGGCTGCTGCGACACAGTAAGATTTGATATCGTTCGTGGTCCGAGAGGTAATGTTGCAGCTATATAGGACCCTGGTCCAGACCCCACTTGGAGTACTGTGCTCAGTTCTGGTCGTCTCACTACAGGAAGGATGTGGAAGCCATAGAAAGGGTGCAGAGACGATTTACAAGGATGTTGCCTGGATTGGGGAGCATGCTTTATGAGAATAGGTTGAGTGAACTCGGCCTTTTCTCCTTGGAGCGAGAGGACGAGAGATGACCTGATAGAGGTGTATAAGATGATGAGAGGCATTGACAGTGTGGATAGTCAGAGGCTTTTTCCCAGGGCGGGAGTGGTTTCCACAAGAGGACACAGGTTTAAGGTGCTGGGGAGTAGGTACAGAGGAGATGTCAGGGGTAAGCTTTTTTACACAGAGAGTGGTGAGTGCGTGGAATGGGCTGCCGGCAATGATAGTGGAGGCAGATATGATAGGGTCTTTTAAGAGACTTTTAGATGAGTACATGGAGCTTAGTAAAATAGAGGGCAATAGGTAAGCCTAGTAGTTTCTAAGGTAGGGACATGTTCGGCACAACTTTGTGGGCCGAAGGGCCTGTATTGGGCTGTAGGTTTTCTATGTTTCTCACATCACAAACTGGGCTTCTGTTAGTGCAAACTATGCAGTGGTGTGCTGCTCCCAAAAACTCCAGCAGTTTCAAAGCGATTGGTTGGTCGACGTGTCGTGTCATCGAGTAAATCTGGAATTGTCCAAGAGCATCCGATTTTGTGAATAAAACATGCGAGAGTCGTTTTATGTGCTTAATAAAAATTGCAGCCCTTTACGTCCATTGTGAACAATCCAGAAACAGTTGCCTTGCACTGACGTCATTACGTCAGACACGGTCTCAAAGTGAACACAACAACTACCAGTCTCGTCGCCAGTACAATCTTTAATGCGGTGGTGCGCTGAGGCAATGGCATCAACATGGGTGATGCCAACAGGCTCGATAACCGGATTAGAAAGGCTGGCTCCATTATAGGTGTCAAACTGGACACACTGGAGGCTGTGGTAGAACAAAGGACCCTCCGGAAAATCCTGGCATTTCTGGACAATGTTGTTCACCCTCTGCATAACCCCTTAGCTGAACAGAGGAGCACTTTCAGTAATAGACTAAGACAACTGTGCTGCTCCAAAGAGCGCTATATGAGGTCATTCTTACCCTCGGCCATTAAGCTCTATAATGAGTCGACCTATAGCCGGGGAAGTTGATGACTCCCCCCTCCTGTTAGATCATTTGAGATAACTTATGTTTTATTCTTTCTACTTCTCTTCTAATACATATATTTGTGCACTTGTAATGCTACTGTGCCACTGTAATTTCCTTTGGGATACAGTAATCTATCTAGCTAACTCAATGACGGTGTTGGTGAATTATGTAGAACAGTTTCTATTATGAACACTGTGTCATCTGTCACCCATTACATTACTCTATAGGCCCAGAGTCTGCTCCCTCATTCTGTCTTGGCTGACTTACAATCTCTCTCAACTCCATTTTCCTGCGTTCTTCCTGTAACCTTTAACACCCTGAATAATCAGGAACCTATCAACCTCCGCTTTAAATATACCCATCGTTTGGCTCTGCAGCTGTCTGTGGCAATGAATTCTGCAGATTCACAATCCTATCTTGGCCTTTCAACATTCGATAGGTTTCAATTAGATCTCCCACCATTCTTCTAAACGCCTCATAAATTAACCCCTCGATTCCCAGGATCATTCTTGTCAACCGCCTGTAAAGCATTGCACGAACCGCGATGCTACTGTGCCTTTGCCCACCTCCTGAGGTACAGGGCCAGCTGGCAGTGGGCTTACTCCCTCAATCCCAGCGTTATTCCTCACTCACTCGGCAGTGTTGTCTTCAATCTCCTAGGCCACAAATCCAAACCAATTTCAGCTTTGATATTACACCTTAAATTGGGCTACAGTGTGGTAATAACAGACACAACTCCATCCCCCGACAACTTTAAAAGCAATGGGGCTGAATAATCCACAGCATTTCCAGAAAAGAGAGAACTAGATAAACATTTTCTGCTTGGTTTACATTGTCAGTAATGCTGCACTTAGCAACACATAGGAAGTGCTTGCAGACGCAACGATTTACACACTGCTTGCTTGACAGGAATTCCAGCAGGTGGCCACTCCAGCAGTGACCTACTCCTTTCTCCCGCACGCAGTGCAATGGTCTTGGTTGCTGCAAGAACTTCAAAGGTGTGGGGCAAGTTTGCTTGTCTCCAGCACAGCGACGGGATTTGTGCTTTGTGACCTTGTCTCCACTGTACCACGGCCCAGGGAGCTCGAGCAGCCATGTCTCAGCAGAGAGGTGAGATGTCAAATGTCAGTGGGTGAGAGTGAAGTGTGACACTGACGAAGACTTCAAATGAAAAGAACAAAACGCTCATTACGGGCATCCCTGCCTCCCCCTACCTTCCTAAAGAGTCCATGTTATTCTTACACCTTGTTATTCCTCTTGTTTTGCACTATATTTGCAAGTTTCGGCCACCTTTAGGCCTTTGCTGCTGCAAAACAACATGTTTCACCTCATAAAAGTCAGCGACATTGTTCAGTGACTGTTGTTGTTCCTCTCCGTGCCTTGTGGTGCATTGGGCGGTAACCTTGCCACTTCATTAGCAAGTGTCTGTTTTTTTTTTAATGAGGCCGAGTTGCTGGCTCGATGCTCAGCCTGAGCACGGATGGAAAGCAGGGAGCTGGCCGGATTCGAACCCGGGACCAGCTGCCCCTACACCAAAGGCTGGCTATTTTGTGACTTGTATTGTGCTGTATTGTAACTACACTGCACATGCTGTGTGTGACTATATGCACTGTGTTTTGCACCTTGGTCCCAGAGGAACGTTGTTTCATTTAGGTGTCTACACGTGCATGGTTGAATGACAGCTAAACTTGAACCTGATAATAAATCTGATCCTCTTCACAGGAGACAGCGTACAAATTGCCCAACACATTTCCATCAAAGATTCAGAGTACATTTATTATCAAAGTACGTATGCCATACACAACGCTGACATTCCCGCAGACAACCACGAAACAAAGAAAACCACGGGACCCATTCAAAGAACAACATTAAGCCAACCCTGTGCAAAAAACCCCAAATGAAAAACACAGAATATAAAATGCAAAATCGAACGAGTCCAGGCATATTCAGTATTCGTCTCTAATCAGATCGTCTGCCGATACTGACTGAGGGTTAAACTTTGGCTAGAGAATGTTGCTGAACTCCCTGGCTCTACCTGTAAATAATACCAGGAATTCCCCCACACCCCCCTCCCCATCAGTAGCGGAACGAAGGAATTTGGTTTCACATCTCATCTAACAAAGCATCAGGCCATCTCCAGGATATGAATGCCTGTGAGTAGGCCTTTAGTTATTTATATTACATATTTAAGTATACAGTGTGCTAACAGGCCCTTCTGATCCAATGAGCCTAACCTGCTCAAATATATCCTGTGACCAATTAACTTACTAACCTGTATGTCTTTGGAAAGTGCATACGTATTTCAATACGAAGGAATACGTGAGACATGAACGAGCTCCCACAATATTATTAAATTCATGAGCCTGGCCTATAGAGTCATAGAAAAGTACAGCACAGAAACAGACCCTTTGGCCAATCCAATTGACAACAGGTGCAGGAGTAGGCCATTCTGCCCTTCAAGCCAGCACCACCATTCAATGTGCTCATGGCTGATCATCCACAATCAGTACCCTGTTCCTGCCTTCTCCCCGTATCCCTTGACTCCGCTATCTTTAAGAGCTCTATCTAACTCTTTCTTGAAAGCATCCAGAGACTTGGCCTCCACTGCCTTCTGAGGTAGAGCATTCCATAGATCCACAACTCTCTGGGTGAAAAAGGTTTTCCTGAGCTCCTTTCTAAATGGCCTACCCCTTATTCCACTCTGTGCTGAACCATTTAAACTGCCTAGTCCCATCAATCTGCACCAGAACCATAGCCCTTCATGCCCCTCCCATCCATGTACCTATCTAAACTTCTTTTAAACGTTGAAATCGAGCTTACATGCAACACTGGTTCAACATTTCACCTTTCACCCTTAACCCATGACCTCTAGTTGAATGAACACTGTGCATATTCCTACAAATTCACTCTCTCTCTCTCTCTGTGATTTTCCGTTTTTTAAACACATGCATTTCTAGTTTGCTCAGCTGAGCAAGGCCCAGTATGATAGCAGCTGCACAGGCCTTCCTGTTACATTACTACACAGGCGGAGAGGTGACCTCCGTTTAACCCTTCATTCAAATCAGCCTTGATCTGATTACTGGAAGAGTCTGAGGAGATTAATTAGCCTCCTACTTCTCTCTTGAACAACACTTGCAAAAAAATAATTCTATTAGGAACAGCTCTTTTAAAGAAAAACACCCACCCAAAACACACGTCCACCCTGTCTGACCTCTCCCCAACTCACAGACACACTCTCATCTCGCACTGGTCACTTTGCATCTTCTGTTGCCGCTGTTTCACATATTTATGCGACTGCTTGTTTTTATAGTAGTGTCAGGAACATTATACTGTCTCACAGAAACATGCACCTCACACTTTCTATCAACCTTCAGGCCATGCCCCTCAGGGACTTGTGCTGATAATATTTTGTGACTTTACGGTCCTGCACATAAATTTGAACACTTAACCTTTTAAAAATGTGAGCGCAGTATTTCAAAATTAAACCCGGTAAACTAAGCTGGTTACAGCTCTTCCTTCTTAGAGCTAAAGTGCAGACATTATATGTGCTTTGTACCCGCTGGCTGTAATGTCGGAAATTACTCAAGGTCATGGTTCTTTTTGCTGAGTCAGAGAACATTGATAAGCCTCAGCTGCCATTCCAAAAATTAAAAACACAAACTGAGCATTTAATGCAACACTTAAGGGAGTCCTTCACAGGCAGATGCCATCTATAAATGCTGATGACCCAACTATTGAAAACAGCAACTCAGATGATGACAAGGAGGCGCCATATAGGAGTGAGACAGATTGGCTGGTTGAGTGGTGTCGCAACAATGACCTTGAACTCAACATCTGTAAGACCAAGGAACTGAATGTGGCATTCAGGAAGGGGATTTAGTATGTCATCAAAGAATCTAACAAATTTCTACAGATGTAGTGTGGAGAACGTTCTGACTGGTTACATCAGCATTTGCTACAGAGGAGCCATTGCACGGGATCGGAAAAGGCAGCTGAGGGTTGTAAACTCAATGATCTCAGACGCTAGTCGCCCTAGCATTGCGGGCCTCAAAAAGGTGGTATCAATCATTAAGGACCCCATCACCGAGGACATGATTACTTCTCATTACTACCTTCAAGGAGGAGGTACAGAAGCCTGAAGCTACACACTCAACATATTAGGAACAGTTTCTCCCCCTCTGCCCTCAGGTTTATGAACTGTCCATGAACCCATGGACACTACCTCACCCTTTTTGTTCTCTATTTGCACTAGTTATATTGATCTTTTCTACGTATATTTCTTATTGCACCATATAATATACTTAATGTACTGCTGCTGCAAAACAACAGATTTCACAAAGTATGTCAGTGATATTAGACCTGACTCTGAGTCTGCTCCCTGGTAGCTCATGCACAAGATGTCGGATTTGGAACACTGTGCTCCATTTTGGTCACCCTTCTTCCGAAATGATGCCATTAATTAAGCTGGAGAGAGTGCAGAACAAATTTAAGACGATGCTACCAGGACTTGAGAGATGGAAGGAGGTTGAGCAACTTGGGACATTTTTCATGGGGATGCAGGAGACCGGGGGATGTTCTGATAGAGATGTATAAGATGCGAAGGGTGCAGATGGGGTCAATGCGCACAGTGATTCCCTAGGGTTGGGGTATCAAGAACTAGAGGGCAGAGGTTATGGTGAGAGGAGAGAAATTTAATAGGACAATGGGGTGTACTATTTTTCAGCCAGAGGGTGGTTAGTTTATGGAATGAGCTGCCTGAGGAAATGGTTTAGGCAGAAACAGTAATAACTTTTAAAAGATACTTGGACAGGTTTATGAATGGTGAAGGTTTAGAGGGGTATGGGTCAAACTCAAGACATATGGAACTAGCTTTTAAGAGCATCTACTAGTCCTCCAGGCTCGAGGGTTCAGCTCAAGGCTAACGACCCTGACCGGTAAAACAAAACTGCTACGGAAACAGGAATGATGAATCCATCGACAGCTGAGTGGCCAAAGACAGACAGAAATGAAGGACCTCCATTGCTGCCCTAATGTCTTATCCGGTTTGGACCAGTTGGGCTGAAAGGCCTGTTTTCACACTGTATGACTCTAGTTGTGACAGATTCAAAAGCATTGTTTTGAAGCAGGGCAGTGAAGTGATCACGGCCTCCTCTGCTACTAATTATCTCTCAATTATCCTTATAAAACCAGATTGGATAGTTATCATCAGCTTGCTTGTGGCAGTTGACTGGGCACAAATTGGTTGCGATTCTTGTGACTTACTGACAGTCCTGTTGAACGGTCTCAGCCTAAGGCATTGAGTGCTCATTCCTTTCCATAGATTCTGCCTGACCTGCTGAGTTCCTCCAGCATTTTGTGTGTGTTGCTCTGGATTTCCAGCAGAACCCTTTCTGTCTACAACACTGACTGCGTTTCAGAAGTACAGTCCTTTGCAAAAGTTTTAGGCAAATATACATAGTTATGGTGCCTAAGACTTGTGGACAGTACTGAAGCAATTTTATGTACTGTACTGCTGTCGTAAAAACATCATGACATATGTGAGTGACGATAAACATGATTTTGATACGAGTCTCTATTGCGGACTGAGAGTGAGAAGAGGGCAGGGAGAGGGGTATCAAGGTTCGGAAAATGGGGGAAGGGAGTGGGAAGCACCAAAGAGACACTCCGTAATGATCAATAAACAAATTTTTAGAATCAAATGAACTTGCCTGGTTTTTCCAAGGCTGGGTGTGTCTGCATCTGCACCTACCCCCATCCCTGGCCCTCCTTCTCTGACACCTGTCCCACACCCCTCCTCGCAACGCTCCACCCTCACCATTCTCAACAAGCTCTCGTCAGATTTACAAACTCATTCACTGCTCTATATTGACAAATACAGTACTGTGCAAAAGTCTTAGGCACCCTCTAGCTATAAGAATCTGCTTAAGACCTTTGCACAGTACTGTATCTCCTTGGCTAAAAGCATTGAGATATACTGAAAGGGCTTTCGTTTGTAACCAGTAACGCTGCGGTGATGTGGAACAGAAAATGACCAAGGAAAGTTATAAATTCCAACTTACCAGTGAAGCAAAAGTATACTTCTGATCCTTCTCTTGAAGAAACACAAGCATATCGGACAGCAGCACAGCCTGGACTTCTGTACAAGAAGAAGCAGAATATTAATACTCAGGGAGATCAAGCACAACCATTCTCACCAGCACAACGTAATGGCCACCCGTTCTGCGAAGGTCAGGCTGAGTACACGCCCCATCTGTATCAATGCTGCTGAGGTGGAGATGGTTGAGAGCTTTATGTCTTATGGTCTTACTGCAGAACAAATGAAAATTATGGAGAACTTCCTCCACCCCCCCCCCCCACCCACCCAGTGGAAACTACTGATGCACTTGGTAGGGTCAAGCCGATGTCACTGGGATACGATACAGGAGAGGTCATCTTCAAACTAGAATCACAGAGTGTGCCCTTCGAACAAGAGATCTTCATTATCTATGGGCCTTAGTGCAACCCAAACAGCACCCACTGGATGTCACCAAGGAATAGAGCAGATGATGTACCCTTTAGCCTTCCCGCTGCTGCTTTCAACGTGACAGGTCCATCATGTATCAACTTTCTTCGGATCAGGTCTTCCTTTGCAAACATCTGGCCACTCTTCAGCCTCATGATGGCTTTGGTCTCGGTTCTGCTGTGGATCTCCTGGAGTCTGGTTTTCTTCTCATACTCATTTACCTTGTGGTCCACCGCGGCAATCACCTCCTTAATCATTGCCAGTGCTTTGGTGAGGTCAGTGTAATCGTCTTCGTTTTCTGCAGAGAGTAAGTTGCACAGGGTCAGAGTGAATTATTACCACATCTTAATCAGAAATGCACAAGGACCTCCTTACCCAAAGAGGGTAGGAGGAGACTGGGACCTTCTAATTGAATGTGTAGAGGACATAGAGACACACAGAAAATCCTGAAGGAACTCAACAATTCAGGCAGCATCTAGGAAGAGGATGAAACGTTTCAGGCCAAGTCCCTTCATGAGGAATACTGAAGAGAAGGAAACAGAAGATCTCTCATCATTCTTGGTTGAGTCTTAGCCCCAAACTATATCTTCCTCTTCATAGATGCTGCCCGAATTGTGTTTATAATCATATCAGGATCTCTTAAGTTAATGAAAACATAAAATCTCTCTCCACTTTCTGGATGAAGTGCTAAGAAGCAGAGTTAGCTTAACCAACACCACAATATTTGGCATTGATAAACTGTGCCAACAGCCACCTGCCAGACTGTAAATTGCTCCAATATAGGAAAACAAGTATAATCCCACTGAACGGATAAAATGTAGGGGAGATCCACCAGGATGTTTTAAAGATTAAAAATAAATTCATTAGCAACGTATGCACAGAATACAACTTGAAGGTTCACCCCCCCTACAGGCAGCCATGAAGCAAAGAAACACTATGGAAACCTTTTTAGATATGATCAAACACCTAACACATGAAAAAACAACAAATCTTGCAAATGGACGACACACAGATTGCCAAACGTCAAAACAGAAGTCCAGTCGTATTCAGTTTAGTTTAGTTCAGCGATTTGCCATTAGCCCACTGCAGGCAGCAGGGCAAACTATTCTTTGCTGAAGCGCCCGAGACCGCATCAATTGCCCCGATCAAACTGAAAAAGACTGGGAGTGTGTGGGTCATTTCCGAGGAGAGATGGAATGGACTCTGTTTGTTTTCCCCCCAGAGCACAGGAGATTAAGGAGCGACCTCACAGACATATGCAAAATTATGAAGAGCATAGATCAGGTAGATAGGAGGAAACTACCTCACAGCAGAGTTGTCTAAAATGAGAGGACACAGGATTAGGATGAGGGACAAGAGGTTTGAAGGGGTTCCGAGGAAGAATTTTTTTCACCCAGAGGGTAGTTGAAATCTGAAACACACTGCCTGAGGGGTTGAAGGAGATGGGGACTCTCTCAACATCTAGATAAGCATTTGAGGCACCAACACGTAAGGATTCGGACCAAGTGCTGGTACGTGGGATGAGTGTAGATTGGTATTTGAACGTTGCAATGGACATGATGGCTTGAAAGTTCTGCTTCTGGACGGTTTACCTTTGGTAAGATGGATAATCCTCTGGACAATCACGGGATACTTGGTAATCCTTTGAGTAACCAGTAATATACATTCCTGGATCCCTAATCTTCGAACTATGGAACTAGTCATTTTTTTCTGGAAGGGTAAAAACAAGACATCTCAGAGCAGTGATCCAAACAGGCAGATTATAAACAGTTTACGTACAGCCTGCTGGTCACTTGACCAGAACTTGCACATACCCGGACAAATGTCTGGAATTTCTTCTCTCTTGCTAACAATTCCTTGTAAAAGTTCACCGCGTCATTGTGCTGCCCACAGAATTTTCCGTAGGTCTTTTTCAATCGCTCAGCACTGGGTCCAGAGAACTGTCAAATTAAACATCAAGTTAAGGTTAGGAAGGATAACAGCTGGCCCCTTTGTGGAATTAAACTTTCAAGGACTAGAGTGCCATCTAAAGACAAAAGTATTATATAAAAAATCTGACCGTGCAAGAGCTTCACAGCGTTGGTTGGAAAGTGGGAAAAGTATAGCTAGCATTTCACCCACAAACTGTGGGGCAGGACAGTAGCGTAGTGGTTAGCGCAGTGCTTTACAGTGCCAACAAACTGGGTTTAATTCTCACTGCAGTCTTTAAGGAGTTTGTACGTTT
This sequence comes from Hemitrygon akajei, assembly GCF_048418815.1. Taxonomy (NCBI): domain Eukaryota; kingdom Metazoa; phylum Chordata; class Chondrichthyes; order Myliobatiformes; family Dasyatidae; genus Hemitrygon; species Hemitrygon akajei. The sequence continues at coordinate 35,479,058 of NC_133153.1, read as the reverse complement.
TCCCCGAGACCACGTGGGTTTTCTCTGGGTGCTCCAGTTTCCTCCCACAGTCCAAAGATGTACTGGTTGGTAGGTTAAACTGGTCAATGTAAATTGTCCCGTGATTAGGATTAAATCGGGGGCTTGCTGGGTGGCGTGACTTGAAGGGCTGGCAGGGCCTACTCCACACTTGCGTTTATCGGTCAGGACATTAAGTACGGGGTTGGAAGATCGCATTACAGCTGTAGAAGTTGACAGGAGTAGGCCTCCGTTAGTCTTGTTAGACCATGGATTTGCACCTTGGAAAGTTTCCAGGGCGCAAGCCTGGGCAAGGTTTTTTTATGGAAGACCGGCAGTTGCCCAAGCTGCAAGTCACCGATGTTGTCCAAGGGAAGGGCATTAGGACCCATACAGCTTGGTACTGGTGTCATCACAGGGCAATGTGTGGTTAAGTGCCTTGCTGAAGGACACAACACGCAGCCTCAGCCAAGGCTCGAACTAGCGACCTTCAGATCACTAGGAGAATGCCTTAACCACTTGGCCATGTGCATGTACACTTGGAGTAGTGCATGTAATTCTGGTTATCTAGCTGGAGGAAGGATGTCATTAAGCAGGAAAGCGGGCAAAAAAGATTAATGAGGATGTTACCACACCTGGAGGGCTTGACTTACCTCTGACATCCCTCTATACTTTCCTCCAATTACCTTAAAAGGATGTCCTCTAGTATTATTCAATACCGCCCTCAGGAAAAGTCAATAGCTGTCCACTTTATCTATGCATTTATCAACTTCTACACTTCTATCACTCTCCTTCATTCTAAACAGGAACGCTTTAGCTTCTTCAAGTATTCCTCATGAAATATACTCTCTAATCCATGCAGTATTCTGGTAAATCTCTGCTGCACCCTCGCTAAAGCTTCCAAATTCTTCCTATAATGAGGTGACCAGAACTGAACACAATGCTCCAAATGTGGTCTAACAAAAATTCTACAGAACTGCAACATTATCTCACGGCTCTTGAACTCAATCCCCCAATTACTGGAGGCCGACACATTAACTTGGAACTTTGAGGGATCTATGGGCTTGGACCCCAAGATCCGTGGCGGCTGCTATTTCCTTAGAAGTTTGTGAAGATTTGGCATGACATCTAAAATCCTGACAAACTTCTATAGATGTGTGGTGAAGAGTATATTGCATTACAGCCTGGTATAGAAACATCGATGGCCTTGAACAGAAAATCCTACAGAAAGTAGTGAAGATGCCCCAGTCCATCATGGGCATCCCCACCATTGACCACATCTTCATGAAGTGTTGTCGCAGGAAAGCAGCATCCAGTATCAGGGACCCCCAAACACAGGACATGCTCTCTTCTTGTTGCTGTCATCAGGAAGGTTGTACAGGAGCCTCAGGACGCACACCACCAGGTTCAGGAATACTAATTACCCCTCAACCATCAGGATCTTGAACCAAAGGGGATAACTTCACTCAACTTCTCTTGCTCAATCATTGAAATGCTCCCACAACCTATGGACTCACTTTCTTCACCTCATGTTCTCGATACTTATTGCTTATTTACTTATCATTATTATTTCTTGCTTTTGGTTTTTGCACAGTTCTGTATCTTTTGCACACTGTTTAAATACCCAAGTCGGTGTGGTCTTTCATTGATTCTATGATGGTTATTATTCTATTATGGATTTATTGAGTATGCCTGCAGGAAAATGAATCACAGGTGGTAAAAATGTACTCTGACAATGAATTTACTTAGAACACTGAACATTTCAAAGACTTATTGTTAGGGTTAGTGGGTTGTAGACATGCTATGCTGGCACTGGAATCATGGCTACCCAGCATATCCTCGTTGATTTGATGTGACGCAAAATGACCCATTTTACTTGATGTTTAGATAAATATAGCATTTCTATGAATGGACGGTATGATGTTCTAATGTATCTCACTTACCTGATTCACCAAAATATCCCCAATCTTTTTAATGATGAAACTCCGGTCACTGTTTTCCACCATAGATTCTTTCTTCCTCTCCAGGATCCGACTGAAGAACTGTGTGTGGATGTCGATCAGATCCTCCAGGCAGGGAAAGATGCGGTCCACCATCGAGGTTTCGAACTGCAGCTCTTTTGACATCCCCTTGCTGTAGACGTCGGACATGATCTTCAATGTGCGGAGGTGGTGCATTTCTGTCTGCATCAGCTCTGTGGAGGCAGACGTGCAACCAGTCAAACGTTACGCCAGCGCAACACACGTTCAGTGGCACTGCTGTCTTGCAGCTCCTGCATGCCGGGTTCGCTTTTGGTGCTGCAAGTGGATGTCACTCCCTGTGACCACGTGGGCTGCGTCCGAACGCTCTGCTTTCCCTCCTATTGTAATGTGCGGGTTGGCAGGTCAGAACCACTATCCCTGTGACTTATAAATTCACCTTCCTCCTCTGTATTCATTAATGAAATCCCTCCTTTGGACATTCTAATGATTTGCGGGGTGGCAGATTAGAACCTCTATGTTGCCTGGTAACTTATTATTAAATTCGCCTCTTCCTGGGTGCTCAATTAGTGGAAACTCTCCTTTGGTTTTCTTACCCAGGATTGCTCCCAGCTGAACCAACACCTTTCAATTAAACCTGCACTTCCTTCCTTCTTTCAACCTCACACCACACTCCCTGCAAGGGTAAATTGGAGGAAGCTTCTGAATTTCAGGGAGAATTGTGTTGCAGAGAGAGATTAACTCAATTAAGAGACAATCACATGTGATTCTGCATAATAGATTAGGGATATAGGTGTGAGAGAGGGTGAGTACAAGAGAGTGGGAGGGAGGCTGAGGGTGAGGGACGGGGAGAGGGAGAATGAGAGAGAGCAAGAAAATATGAGCATGTAGTTAAAAGAGAACAAGCTTGTGCATGTGTGTGTGTGTGTGTGTGTGTGTGCGCGCACTCGCACATGCAGATAAAAGAGACCATCAGGGGAGGTGGTGGGGGCAAATGGCAGGGGAGGGTGGGGAGTGTAGTAGGACAGGAGGGGGGGAATGTAGTGGGACAAGGAGGGCGCAAAGGGCGAGGAAGCGGAGGAGGGGAAGTGTTGAGGAATGAAGGGGAAGGAGTTATAAGAAGCTGTAATTTAAAATTGGAATATAACCATTTACCATAGATAACATCCTGTCGTTTAATCACTTCCTTCTTCTGCTGCCTCACAAACTTGCTGTCAACCACCAGACTCCAGGAGTCAGCTTCCAGCTCTTTAGCGTCGGCCTCGAACTCGCCCATCAGCTGTCCGTCCATGACATCCGTACCTATGGGCACGTGGAACACAAGTGCAGAGTCTGACAATAAACACCAGCGTCCAAGATCATGGTAACTGCACACCACAGTAGCCACAAGCAACGCGCCTGGCAAACAACGCTTCTGAGATCAACACTCCTTCCCGATTTTGGTCAGCGGAAAGATGGCGGCCGTCTCACAAGGTGGTGTATTACTGAAGCTGAGCATAGGGGAGGGGGTTTGGATGGGCTGTGCAACTCTTGGGGCAAAGATTATAAACACGAGAGATTCTGCAGGTGAAGGAAATCCATAGTAACACACACAGGAAATGGTGGAGGAACTCAGCAGGTCAGATAGCATCTAGTGCAAGGGTTCCCAACCTGGGCCCATGGACCCCTTGCTTAATGGCATTGGACTAGGGCATAAAAACAGGATGGGAACCCCTGATCTAAGGAGAGGAATTAACAGTCGATATTTTGGGCTGAGACCCTTCATCAGGATTCATGATGGGCTGGATTGTAACTACAGGTGCTGTGTGTGGCTGTAGGTGTTTGTTTTACAACTTGGCCCTGGAGGAACACTGTTCCATTTAGCTGTATACATGTGTATGTTTGAATGATAATTAAACTTGAATTTTTTTCCAAATGAGACCTTGGGAAAACATTACAATATTATTCAAGGGGGTTACCAATAGAGTATAATCTTTGCTAAAAGATATGCAGGTCCTCACTTAGAGAGTAAGGTTTAGTGTCCCTGGTATCACTGGTTGACATCAGTGATTGGGTAGAGGGGATGGTGGAGCCCCTGGTATCAGACGTTGGAGTGACAACTATGAGCATTGGCATCTTAACCAAATAAAAACATTAATGACCTTCACGGAAGCAGCAAATTATTTTAAGAGCATCAAGCAATTATTCACAAGCCACGGTCAGCTGGATTCTGTTATAGTCTTTGTTTAGAGCAGAGGTTCCCAACCTTTTTATGCCACGGACCAATACTACTAAGCAAGGGGACAATGGACCCCAGGTTGGGAAGCACTGGTTTAGAGAGATATGCGTTGCCTTTGATCGCTATTAACATCCAGAAGTTCACGCTTGGTCACTGGTGCAATAGCAGACTCATCAAATTTAGTCCCAGTCAATTGAGTTAAATAGAATTTGAAAAGCAAATTAGAAATTACAGCCACAATACCACGTTTGCAGAGGCAACCATGGATGAACATATTATATTATAAAATTATTATGTTATTATTATATTCTTAATAATTTTCATATCAAATGTTAATTCTACTTTCTCTCCTGACCATGACATTAGTGCAGAGGCGTGGATTTTAACCCCCAAAATGCAAGCCCCACACAGACCCCCGCCTCACTCAACACTCCCCTTACCTTCATCCGTCAGCGACTCCATCGACTCCGTAGCTGTTTTTATCTGGTTCAGAGAGTCAGTCGACTGAGACAAGGCCCTCCAAGAACCAAGGGAGTTTTCGTCAATCGCAGGCCTAGACAGGGTGAGGGATGCACAGGGAAACTAGTCAACATGAGGAAGACAATAAGATGAAGTATCACGCCCTTGAAACTTCATGGGCGTTTCAAGGGCATTATGTCTTACTGTGTGCCTCTTGACGGCTTTCTGGGTGCAAGAATTCCACCACCGCACTATGAAAATGTGGAAGAAACAATGGTGTCAAACTAATTGGGGTCAGTGCAAAAGCATCTTGGCTTCAAGAGCTGATAAACCCCTGGGGTATGGCAGGTGGGTGGGGAGAGATTAATTGGTTTTGTTCTTCTCCTGATTCATATTGTTCAAAACCTTTTCATTCTTACATTCATAGTCAATGCTCTCCATACTGTTCTATTAGATTTCTATACATCAATAGGACTGTTGACACTCATGTGGCTTTCTGGGGTGGTACACTACTACAATAATTGAGGAGCTTCTTCACTCTCCAGTAGCAGGAGAACTCTAAACTATGGTCCTTCCCCACCAAGCCCTTGTGGTGGCTGCACCAGTCTTCAGTGCCTCCCTCAGCTTGTACTCCTGCAGCCTGGAATGTGCATTCCTCCACGAATAACTTAATGGCCAAACTTACCCTGCGATATTGGCTATTGACATGCTCTTGGAAAGTGATCGGTACAGGGGCATCCTCCTATTAGGAGCAATCAATATGTTGTCATCCGGTAGGATTATGGCTGACCGTGGACGTTCTCTAGCTTGCAGTGCTACATGTACAGAACAGAAACACAGCAGGTAATTACGTCAAACGCCATGCTACTGGTAAATGTCACCACTATGTCAGTGCAAGCTTAAGACCATCTATTGTTAAACAAAATATCTCTGAACTCCATGGGTACATATCATCCACTCTGAAACCACAAATCTAAATCTTCTATTTGCAATCATTTTAGTCTGCTGATAGAAACCTATGCAAATAAGGATTTAAATGAACCCTTTCCAAACTTACTGAGGCAACAAACTGCTGGGTCGAGCAGCATCCGCGGGGGGTGAACTGCTGATATTTCAGATTGAGATCCTTCATCAGGACTCATAACGTTGACAATTCTTTTCACTCCGCAGATGCTGCTCGACTTGCTCAATTGTTCCAGCAGGTTGTGCTTTCGCCACAGATTCCAGCATCCCTCACGCCTCCAAGATTAGCAAGTTCTGTGTGGAAACAGGAAACCTGAGAATAGCCTTCGAGGATATCACTACCAGGATTCAGGTACTGCTGACTGTCCTTGGACCTTATTACCAGGCTTCTAGAACTGCAAGTAGTAAAAGACCTATATCTGAGAGCCCTTGTTATAATGATCTATTGACCAATTAGGTTTCAGAACTAGAGGAGAGAAATCTTTATCTAATCATATCTATAAATCAAACAGCAGCCAATCCCATTCCAGAAATACAGCTGGATTCTGTGCGCAGACAAATGACCTCAAATCAGGTGCCAAATGTGTCAATTTTGTTTTGGACCCCAACCAATCACATCTACCTAACAAAAACCTTGGTCACCCTTAGCTATTCTTCCAAAGCAAACTAAAGATAACATTTCTAAAGTCTAAGCAGTTGATCATTCACAAACAAAAAAAAATCACAGATTCAATCATTAAATCCTGCCCTTTAAGTTTCCAATATCTATTCTCCCAACATCAGAGAACCAAGGTCCGAAGCTTCTGGTAAATATTCACATGCGTCCTTTCCTGACTACCAGCCTTCAATGCTAATCCTCAAAGTTCAGTGCATGTCTGTCTGCACTCAGAGGCTGGTTTTCACTTGGCATCTAATCTTTCTGTGGGACAGCTTATTTTTTAAAAACCTATTTAGGGATACAGGATGGTAACAGGCTCTTCTGGTCCAATGAGCCAATGCCGTCTAGTTACACCCTGATGAATTAGCCTACTAGCCCATACTTTAGATTGTGGGAGGCAGTCTCAGGGACAATGTATGCATTTCTTACAGACAGTGGCGGGAATTGAACCTGGGTCGCTACCGCTGTAATAATGTTATGCAAACTGCTGTGCTCTCATGCCATGAATTTCGGTTGTTCACTGGACTAATCTAGCTGTTTAGTTCTTTCATTGTACTCATCTCTGCCTCTTTTATAACAAGGAAGAAAGGAGATCAAATAAAAAAAAACCCAAATTAAAACAGTTGCCAAGGTTCAATTCCTTTTCCATCTTAGTACCAGCACAGAGAATGAAAACTTTGTTCTCAAGGGTGCATGCACTAAGTGCCACTCTATTAGGTGTGCACCTGCTTGTTAATGCAAATATTTAATCAGCCAATCATGTGGCAGCAACTCAATGCATAAAAGCATGCAGACATGGTCAAGATGTTCAGTTGTTGTTCAGACCAAACATCAGAATGGTACCTTAGTAACTTTGACTTAGTAACTTTGAATGATTGCAGGTGCCAGACAGGGTGGTTTGAGTATCACAGGAACTGCTGATCTCCTGGGATTTTCACACACAGCAGTTTATAGACAATGGTGCAAAAAAAAAAAAACCCAGAAAGAATTCAGTGAACAGCAGTTCTATGGGCAAACACCTTGTTAATGAGAGAGATCAGAGGAGATCGGCTGGACTGGTTGAAGCTGTAATGAAGGTGACTGTAATTCAAATAACCACACATTACAACAGTGGCATGCAAAGGAGAATCTCTGAATGCACAACATGTTGAACCTTGAAGTGGGTGGGCTGCAACAGTTGAAGACCATGAATACCTAATAAATTGACCTCTGAGTGTAGAATATTACAACCAAATCCTAAAATAAAGCAATAAGTATATTTCTAGTTTATATGCTATTTTCAATGCATTAAGTTGAGTAGGTATTAGTAACAGATACAGTATTTCACTCATTAAACAATCTCTCAAAACAATCCAAGGTCAAGATTTACAGCTACAGTACGTAGCTCTTGGGAATTTCTCTCAGCTTGCACCTACACATTATTACACCACACACTTATCAAACAATGAAATCACCACTATAATACCATGCAAACTCATTCATCAAGTTAAATATATTAGCATTGGTCAGCTATTTTACGGAGGGAGATTTGAATACACCGAGATACTTACGTTTATTTCTCATGGTGACAGAATTGGGTAACGTTGAGGTATCTTGGGCCTGAAGTGTTTTTTGTTGCTGAAATATAAAAATTGGCGCAAGTCAGTGTACTGAGTACAACAAAGGAAAATCGACATCTGCCAAGTTAGGCAAGGAGCAGTACACCCCACAGAAGTGGGGATCTAAAAGGCAATAATATTGAGTAGAAATTAATCCTTTGTATATGTTAAATATCTGACATATTACGAGTGAACACCAACCAAACTGAACCGAAGGGGAGTTTACATTTAGGTGTTACAACAAGCTTTTATCACAAGCAGGAGGGAATTACTTTGAATGTCAACAATTAGGTGGAACATCTGACTTCCCAGTCAAGCCTTCACCTGTGGCTTACAGTCATAGAGCCATATGAATGGAAGTAGGTCCTTCAGACAAGTGTCCCTGCTGAAAATGTTGCCCTATGGAGATGGACCCAGTTGGCTATTTTTGGCCCATATCCAACTAAACTTTACCCATCATTGTAACTGCCCAAATGCCCTATAAAAGTTGTAATTGTACCTGTCTATATTCCTTCTTCTGGCAGCTCATTCTGTCCTCTGTGTCAAAAAGTTGCCTCTCAGGTCCTTTGTAAATCTTTCTCCTCTCAGTTTCAATCTACCTCCTCCAAATTTGGACTCCCCTACGTGGGGCAAAAGGCTGACTTATCCAAGTTCCTTGTGATTTTATTAACCTCTATAACATCACCCCTCGGTCTTCTGTACTCCATGGAAATAGTACCAGCCCACCCATCTTTATAACACAATTCTCAGTTCATAAGACCATAGGAACAGAAGTAGGTCATTCGGCCCCTTGAGTCTGCTCCACCATTCCACCATGGCTGATTTATTTTCCTTCTCAACCCCATTCTCCTGCCTTCTCCCTATAATCTTTGACACTCTTACCAACTAAGAACCCATCAACCTTGACCTTAAATACACCCAATGATCTGGCCTCAACAGCCGCAAGTGGTAATCAATTCCACAGATTCACAACCTTTTGTCTAAATAAATTCCTCCTCATCTATGTTCTAGATGAGTCAAGTGGAGTCATCTAAATGGAGTCAAGTTAGGAAAAGGGGAAGTACAACGAGATCTAGGTGTTCTTGTACATCAGTCAATGAAAGCAAGCATGCAGGTACAGCAGGCAGTGAAGAAAGCTAATGGCATGCTGGCCTTTATAACAAGAGGAATTGAGTATAGGAGTAAAGAGGTCCTTCTGCAGCTGTACAAGGCCCTGGTGAGACCCCACCTGCAGTAGTGTGTGCAGTTTTGGTCTCCAAATTTGAGGAAGAACATTCTTGCTATTGAGGGAGTGCAGCGTAGGTTCACAAGGTTAATTCCCGGAATGGCGGGACTGTCATATGTTGAAAGATTGGAGTGAGTGGGCTTGTATACACTGGAATTTAGAAGGATGAGAGGGGATCTGATTGAAACATATAAGATTATTAAGGGATTGGACATGCTGGAGGCAGGAAGCATGTTCCCGCTGATGGGTGAGTCCAGAACTAGAGGCCACAGTTTAAGAATAAAGGGTAGGCCATTTAGAACAGAGATGTGGAAAAACTTTTTCACCCAGAGAGTGGTGGATATGTGGAATGCTCTGCCCCAGAAGGCAGTGGAGGCCAAGTCTCTGGAAGCTTTCAAGAGAGAGTTAGATAGAACTCTTACAGATAGCGGGGTCAAGGGATATGGGGAGAGGGCAGGAACGGGGTACTGATTGTGTATGATCAGCCATGATCACAGTGAATGGTGGTGCTGGCTAGAAGGGCCGAATGGCCTACTCCTGCACCTATTGTCTATTCTAATGGATGCCCTTCCATTGTGAGGCTGTGCTCGCTGGGTTTGGACCCTCTCACTGTCAGAAACATTCTCTGCAAGTCCACTCTATCTAGGCCTTTCAATATTCAATAGGTTTCAATGAGTTCCCCACTCATTCTTCTAAACTCTAGCCAGTAAAGGCCCAGAGCTATCATGCACTCCTCATATATTAACCCTTCCATTCCCAGGATAATCCTTGTGAATCTCCTCCAATGCCAGCATATCTTTTCTTACACAAGGAGCCCCAAACTGCTCAGGATTTGAACTTCCAATCCTGTCATTTTCAATTTGTCATGCCACTCTGACCTCTGCATCGATTCAGCAAAGCCTAATGTAAGCTGAGGAAGAACACTTCAACACTTGATACTGAATTCATCTATTTCAGATGACCAGCCCTTCCTGGTTGTGGTAGCACCTTCAGTTCAGATACAAGATCACCAACTCTCCACAGACTGTTTTACTGTGCTGGATCTACTGGATTACCAGCATTGATTTCTTTGACTTCCAGTAATTTCTCCCCCTCCCCCTGCTCTCCTTTACTGTTCCTCATTCTGGCTCCCCTCTGACCCCTTCTCTTCTCATCTACCCATCCCGTCCCTCTGGTCCTCCCTCTGGTGCCCCCTCCTTTCCCGTCTTCAGTGGACCACTGTCCTCCTATCAAATTCCTTCTTCTTCAGCCCTTCAGCTCTTCCACCAAACACTTCCCAGCTTCTCACTTGACCTCCTTCCCCCACCCATCTACCTTCCCCCTCACCTGGTTTCAACCTTTCACCTGCCAGGTTGTCCTCCTTTCCCATGCTCCACCCCACCTTCTTACTCCGGCTTCATCGGTTTCCTTTCCAGTCCTGGTGATGGGTCTTAGCTCGACATGTCAACTGTTTATTCCTCTCCACAGACGCTGCCTGACCTGTAGAGCTCCTCCAGCATTGTGTGTTCTTTTGCCAGTTGTATTTAAATAGCTCCTATATTTGTCTGAGTTAAGATTTCAAATCTAAAACAGGATCACTTTATTGCCAGTATGTGAAACATACCAGAAATGATTGTGGTTCGGTGCCAAGCATAAAACACAGGACAATACCATAACAGACAACACAATAGCAACCAACAATGTACAAGACAACACGCAAACAGCCATGAACAATCAACAATTAGCAGAACGGTCATATGCTCAAACATCAATAATCAAACTTAAATCAATATGAACATATAGACAGGCTCAATAATTACCAATGGAATGAGGAGAGCTGCAAAGACCATTTAACGCAGGGGTTCCCAACCCCAGATACACGGACCCCTCAGTAGGTGTCCATGGCATGAAGAGGTTGGGAACCCTGATTTAGCAGATGTTCTGCAGGGACAGCGAGGGTATTAGACCTGAGAGAGATTTGTGGCGAAGCTGGATAGCTACAGGAAAGAAGCCTCGGAGATGACATGTAGTCCTGGTGGTGAAGGACTTCTCACGTCTCCCTGAAGGCAATTTGGTGAATAAATACAAACAAATGGAAATCTTAAACTTAGAGAGAATATATCTCTCAATCCCAGCTGGACAGATTTCCTCGCTTGATGCAAGTTTCTCTGCTATGAACCGGCAGTCTATCTGACATTGTTTTCAACCACACACTTACACTAACCTTATGATAATCCCATCTTTGATTCTCCCCACATTCTCAGTAATTCCCCTTTGATTCTGCTGTTCACCTACACACCAGGGGAAACTGGCAAAAGTGAGTTAACCTATCAAGCCCACACCACCCAATTAAACCCACTTAACCAAATTAATCTACTAACATGTATGTCTTTGGAACAGAGCAGGAAACCAGAGCATCCAGAAGATGCTAGTATTTTAGCATTTATGTCGTATAATTTGTTTTGTTGGAGAAAATTCTTTAGACATACACTTAACAGTATTGAAAGGAGTTTGTACATTCTTGAGACCACGTAGGCTTCTCCCATTGTCCAAAGACATACCGGTTGGTAGGTCAATTAGTTATTGTAAATTGTCCCGTGATTAAACTAGGATTAAATTGGGAGAATGGTGTGGCTTGAAGGCTTGGAAGGGGTATATCTCAATAAATAAATACAGCATGATGTAAACGCCTTGCAACAAGGACAATAAAGGAATTTTCACTCCTTAGCATCAAAGAGCAACAAACTTGTGCTACATTAGGTTCCTGAGAAAAACATTAGCAAATAAATACCTTCTGTTTAATCTTACTGCAGGCTGCCAAGCTGTCCCTGCAACCCTTGTGAACTTGAACATTACAATCTGTGGAAGAGAAAAACACTGTTAGAGAAAAGAGACAAATAAACACACCACAGGAAACCTTAAACTTTATAAATACCATTTAACCACAAAGTATTTTGTAAAGGATTACTTGTGGCGATTTAAAGAGCACGGTGCAGAAACCAGTAGCATGTTAAATTTGTTCCAAGGGACGTGGGTGCTAATTTACTGTCTGTCACTCATGAGTGGTTTTACAGAGGTCGATCATAAGAGAGAGGAGCAGAATTAGGCCATTTGGCCCATCGAGTCTGTTCCACCATTTCATCACGGCTATTCCATTTCCCTCTCAGCTCCAGTCCCCTGCCTTCTCCCTGTAAACCTCCAATGCCCTGATTAATCAAGAATCTTTCAACTTCTGCCTAAGTATATCCAGTGACTTGGTCTTCACAGTCACGTGTGGCAACAAATTCCACAGATTCACCACTCTCTAGGCAAAAGAAATTCCTCATCTCCATTCTAAATGGAAGTCAGAAGCCGAAGTCCCTCTATTCTGAGCTGTGTCCTTTGGTCTGAGTCTCCCTCACCATAGGAACATCCTCTCCAAATCTACTCTACTGAGGCCTTTCAACATTCAATAGGTGCCAATAAGATTACCCTTCATTCTAAATTCCAGTGAGTACTGGCCCAGAGCCACTAAATGTCCTCAAATATAATGCCTTCCACTCCTGGAATCATTTTCAGGAACCTCCTCTGAACCCTCTCCTTTTGGATACAGAGTCACATACAAAGTATATTTGGGACTGATGATCGACTTCCATTCCTGAAACACAAGAGTGAACTAAACAGGAAATGACTGACGGAAAGAAAATGCAGATGCTAGAAATCTGAAAAAAAACCAGAGGATGTTGGAAGCACTCAGGTCAGGCAGTATCCGTGCAGACAGAAGCAGAGTGAATCAGTCATGTCAAAGACCCTTCATCGGAATGTCAGGTCTCTGATCTGAAACATCAGCGCTACACACACACACACTTTTGGAGCAACTCAGCAGCTCAGGCAGCATCTATGGAGGTGAATTAACAGTCAACGCTTCTTTATCCACAGATGCTGCCTGACCTGCTGAGTGTTTCCCACATTTTCTGGTTTTCTTTCAAGTCTCCAGCTTCTATAGTCCTTTTGATTTTCACTTACTGAAGGAGAATGTGCCTGTTGATAGGAATTATTTAAGATTAAGCTTCACAAACGATAGAGCGGAGTGTTCAAATGCTGACTGTTCTCAGGCAGTGCTCAATCAACCAACATCATGGGCACAGTGAGTAACAGCTTGGTATGACCCATCAAAGGGCTGAAAGGTTACCACACCTTATCACATCTTTCTATCTTTCTCTGTGACATTAAGGACAAATGAGGGCTGGGGACTCCGTTGGAGGCCTGATGACAGCGAGTCTGGGGCAAAGAACTGAGGGTTGGAGGAGCGTGATGTGAGGGAAAGAAAGAAAGGGGTTTGTTTTGCTGTTGTGTTTTGCTGTCATTGTTTATGTTGTTCTGCTGAACACTGTGGACATGCTATGTTGCCGTCAAACGTGCAGCCACACTTGCAGGCTAACCACAGCAAACCCTTAGATTTTGTGACGTTCGTCAACACAAACGGTACGTTTCACTGCATGTTCTGATGTACAGGTGATAAATGAATCTGTATCTTAAATGTTTCATGAAAGGTTTTGCTTGCCTTAGTATGTTCTGCTTTTGTTTCAGTTAACCAGATTACCAGATAGCATTATTGAAACTAATCTTTTAAAGTCAGCTTTACTCTGTTTCAGATAGTCAGAAGTCCATAGAACACCATGAGAATAAAACAACTACTTTGCCAATTATATGCCAGGTTGGAGTGGCTTATGGGGTGGCTTGTAAGTATCTTGGTTGACCAAGGATTGCAGATTTCCTTCCAATGAAACATTCCGACAATTCAATGGTGAACATGTTTTTTTAATTTTTAATTCCTTAATTTACTTACATTTCTTATCTACCTTCAAGGCAATGGGTAGTTAAAACTGCCCAATGCATCACTGGCCCCAGCCTACCCATCATTGAGGACATATACAGTTAAGTGGGACACATTGGGACCAGTACATTTTGGCCCAATTAAGCGGTTGCCCAATCATGCCAAAGTTTCATAGAACTAGTTAAAATGGTATTAAAAAAAAAAGACAATTTACCATTTAACGAAATACCAAATTATGCATTTAAATGAAATACAAACATATTAGACTACAATTACTACTACAGTCCAATAAAGCTATATATTAGTTCCTAATAGTTATCGGAGGATTAATCCAGTGTACGTTGCTGTTCTTTTGATTAACTGTAAGTGAACAAAATCATTGCAGATATTTAGTGCAGATAATGGATTGCCTTCATAGAATTCTTTTGATGATTGCATCCTCCAAGTCTTCATTTTCATTGTAACATTCAAGGTGATTGTTGCTACCTTCAAATTCTTCATAGTGTCTAACTTGTTGAAGTAGTGAAATCATTTCATTTTCACTCCTGGTCATTTCTGGCATCTCCAAATCTCAAAACTTACAACTGCAGTGAGTTTTGAATTGTCCTACTGCTTATTACTCACCAACTAATTGTGAAACAAAAATCAATGCTTTTTGAACACAAACGCTCACAAGTGACACTATTTGAAAATGTTTGCAGTAAGCACAGTGTAGTGTCTAATGGCCGTAAGTCGTGCATGTGACTGGCACAAGTTAGAAACTCTTTAGTAACGGTCTCCTGTCCCAATTAAGCAACACAGTGTCTCAAATAAACAAAATTACAACTATTTTCTTGATTTGCTTTTGTTCTTTAAGAGTTGAACCAAATAAGCAGTTGCCCCAATTAACTGATGTTCTGATTAATCAGAACCCACTGTTTATAGAAGAGGCCAGCAATATCTTGGAAGGATCACACCCATCCTGCTCATGCACTGCTTGAGCAGGAAAGAGGCCATATCGCATCCTCACCAGGACCACCAGACTCAAAAAGTGACTTTCACCAAGCAGTAAGTCTGATCAACCCCTACCTACACCCACCGATCCACACCACTACACCACTTCTGCTTTATCATATACTGTCAGTCACCTTATATACCCCTGTACCTCACATTACTTTGTATACATACAATCATTCTGTGTATATAAGCTAATTTTAGGTACTTATATTTTTCCTGTGGTCCACTCTCTTCTATCAGATTCCTTCTCCAGCCCTTTATCTTTCCTACCCACCTGTCTTCACTTATCACCTTTTGGCTACCCCCCCCCCCACTCCCACCTGTTCATTCCACAATCTTCCCACCTTCCTTTCCAGTCTGGAAGAAGGGTCTCGGCCCGAAACGTCAACTGTTTATTCCTCTCCATAGAAGCTGCCTGACCTGCTGAGTTCCTCCAGCAGTTTTGTGTGTGCTGCTCTAGATCTGCAACATCTGCAGAACAGCCTGTGTTTATTTGTATATTTTGTTCCTTTGTGTTCTTTATGCTTATTGCATCATTTTAATGTTGCATTGGATCCAGAGGAACAATCCCTTACATTGTGTACTGATGATTAACAATAAACCATCTTGAAGGGATTGGAATTCAATGCCACTGGGCCTTAGGCTGCTGATCTGTGTCTTAAACACGATGCACATTTGCTCCAACAGCTTACACTTATATATGTAATAAAATATTCTAGAGTGCTTCTGATGTCGACCGTATAAGGAAGCTGTAAATGTAAAAGGAAACACATTCACAGGGATGCAGAATAGCAGAAAGGCATAAGTTCAAAGATCAAAATACATTTTATTACGGAGGTACAACCTCGAGATTCATCTCCTTACTGGCAGCCATGAAACAAATCTCTTTCTTTCTTTATCAATCTTTTTATTAATTAAAGTATATATAAGATCAAATCCAAAGTTTTGAGATAGTAACTGGAAGAGCAATCTGAAGTAACTGAAACAAATCTCGAGGATGAAGTATATATACTTTGACAATAAAATGTATTTTATTATGCGCAACCCAGAGAGGAAGAGCGAGCAACACCGTATAGAGGCAGGAAGACACCGAGTGGAATGAAACGTCACAACCCAGACCAAAGGAAAGACACCAAGTCGGAAAGATCACACAACTTAGGGATTTTTTTTCCCCTTTTATCAAAAAAGACTACACATCTTTAAACAATTTGGATTACTGCGGAGCATCTTGAATGTGCTTACCTTTCTTAAAAAAACAAGTTTCTTTCCACAGAGGTGCACGTTTAGAATAAACACAAAAAAGAGGATGGATTAATATGAGACATCAGAATGAGAATCAGGTTTATTATCACTGACAAAGCTTGCGATTATCACTGTTGTTTTGTGGCAGCAGTAAATTGCAGTACATGAAGTATACTAAAAATTACAATAAATGCACTCAGTGGCCACTTTATTAGGTACGCCTGCTCGACAATGCAAATATCTAATCAGCCGATTGTGTGGCAGCGACTCAATGCATAAAATCTTGCAGTCATGATGAAGAAGTTCAGTTGTTCTTCATCCCTGAAGATGGCAGAGCTTGTCGTCGAAATGTCGGTTAAAGTCGATACCCGTACCCGTCTGGAAGCTCGGGAAAAGTTTATTCGTCATATACGATGGGAAAGCACTAGATACTTCTTCAGGGCTCAGTTGTTGTTCAGACCAAACATCAGAATGGGGTAGAAATGTGATTAAGGGCTTTTGATTATGGAACAATTGTTGGTGCCCGTGGGGCAGTTTGCTGATCTCCTGGGATGTTCACACACAACGGCCTCTAGAGTTTACAGAGAATGGTGCAAAAAACATTCTCTGAGTAGGAGTTCTGTGGGTCAAAATGCCTTGTCGATGGGAGAGCTCGGAGGAGAACAGCCAGACTGTTTAAGCTGGCAGGAAGGTGACAGTAACTCAAATAACAACAGTGGCGTACAGAAGAGCATCACTGAACGCATGTTGAATCTTGAAGTGGATTGGCTACAGCGGCCGAAGAGCGTAAAAGTACACCTGGTGGCCACTTTATCAGGTACGGAAGGTACCTAACAAAGGGGCCACTGAGTGTCTGTTAAAGATGATCATTCTGCAAACCTCAGACTCATTCCCTTCCAGACCAAAGGAAATATGGCACCTCCGTCAGCGCTCTCATTTCCCGACAACCCCAGCAGCAGTCAGGGCAAGGCAATCGCATCCCCCCAGCTGAAACAGTGACTAGTGCTTGAGTAGGCACCATCTAGCAAACGGACTGAAGCAACTAACAAAATCTTTCCTTAACTCCTCCCAAACCTGTCATCTCCACCGCAAGACGGACAAAGTTCACAGAAGTGTCATCACTTGCAAATTACTTTGCAAGTCGCACACCATCCTGACGTAGAAACAATGCCTTCCTGGGTTCACACCTAAAAACTGGGGTGCCACAGCAGCGTAGTGGTTAGCTGATGGTATTAAAGCTCAGGGCATCAGAGTTTAATTCTGAGGCTACCTTAAGATAGTGTATGCCCTCCACATGGGTTTTCTCTGGGTCCTCCAGTTTCCTCCCACAGTGCAAAGATGTACCGGTTAATTGGTCATTGTAAATTGTCCTCTGGTTAAATCGAGGGATTGGTGGGCAGTGTGGTTTGAAGTTCTGGAAGGGCCTAACCCACACTGTATCTCTGACATACTGACTTTTTACCCAACAACACCATAAGCAACACCTTCACAGTATGGACTGCCACTGTGCAATGTAGTGCTTATAGTCAAAAAGGATTCCAGCACAGAAACAGGGGTCATTTGCCGCAACTGGTCCCTGCAACCACAGCATTCTCCCTGCCCACATTCAGCCCACTTCGCTCCAAGCCGTAGCCCTCCATTTACCTGGCCAAATGCCTCTTAAATGTATCTACCTTGACCACTTCCACTGGCAGCTCATTCCAGGTTAGATAGATAGCTACTTTATTGATCCCAAAGGAAATTACAGTGTCACAGTAGCATTACCAGTGCTGAGATAGAAATATTAGAAGTGGAAAGGATAAACAATAAGTTACCTCAAACAATCCGACATGAGGGGTCATCACTTTCCTGGCTATAGGCTGCTATAATAGAGCCTAATGGCCAAAGTTAAGAATGACCTCATATCGCGCTCTTTGGAATAGTGCAGCTGTCTTAGTCTATGACTAAAAACGCTCCTCTGTTCAGCCAATGTGGCATGTGGAGGGTGAGAAACATTGTCCAGAATTGCCAAGGATTTTCCATAGGGTCCCTCATTCTACCACAGTCTCCAGTGTGTCTAGTTTGACACCTATAACAGAGCCAGACTTTCTAATCAGTTTATTGAGTCTGTTGGCATCACCCATGTTGATGGCATTGCCCCAGTAAACTACAGCATAGGAGATTGTACTGGTGACAGTAGACTGGTAGAACATGTGAAGGAGAGGCCTGCATACTCCAAAGCACCACAGCATCCTCAGGAAGTAGAGGTGACTCTGGCCCCTCTTGTACACAGCCTCTGTGTTGGTGCTCCACTCAACTCTGTCATCCAGGTGCATCCCCAGGTACTTGTAGGTCCTCACCACATCCACGTCCTCACCACCAATAGTAACAGGGAACAGTGCAGTCTTAGTCTTCCTGAAGTCCATCACCATCGCCTTGTCTTACTAAGTTTGAGCTGCAGATGATTCAGCTTGCACCATTTGACAAAGTCCTCCACCAGGGCCCTGTATTAATTCCCCTGTCCTCCCTTTATACACCCAACTATTGCTGAGACATCGGAGAATTTCTACAGATGCACTTGGTGTTGTATCTAAAGTCCAAGGTGTACAGGGCAAACAGGAAAGGAGCCAGTACAGT
This sequence comes from Hemitrygon akajei, assembly GCF_048418815.1. NCBI lineage: Eukaryota > Metazoa > Chordata > Chondrichthyes > Myliobatiformes > Dasyatidae > Hemitrygon > Hemitrygon akajei. Next base: position 35,460,312 of record NC_133153.1, on the reverse strand, counting down.
CCCTGGGGACCCAGTGCAGCTCATAGCCATGTCTGACACACAGCTCTAAAACCACACAAACTGTGGCCTGCCAGTCAGACAGCCCATTATCCAGGATACAATGGAAGTGCCAAACTGCATTGAGTGGAGCTTTTTCCCCAGTGATGAGTTACTCGCTGCCCTCTGTGTAAAGAAGCTGCTTCTCAGGTCGGTGTTAAATCTCCCCCCTCTAGTTTTGGACCCTGGTAAAAAGATTATGGTCATCCATCGTATCCATAGCCCTCGAGATGTTATAAGAACATCAACAATACTTCCGCCTCTGACTGCCATCGGCGTCCATGCTGGATCCACCAGCCTCAAAAACAGTTGCTTCCTCCAAGCAGTCAAGCTGATTCACACTTCCACACACTAGCCCACCCATCCATACCCCAAACCACCAGTACTTTATCATTTCTTGTTAATCACCTTATCTACAGACACCTCTGTGCGAGACGTCACTTTGTGGACATAAAATAAATCTATGTGTCTCAGCTATCTTACATATTTACATTTTTAAAAAAAATTACTGTGTTTCCTTTTGCATTGCATCGGATCCGGAGTAACAACTATTTCTTCCTCTTTTACACTTGCATGCTGGAAAGGACATTAAACAATCTTGAATGTTAAAGACAATTAGTGAACAGGGTAAAAAGTAGACAGTTGACTGTTCAGGCTGAGACTCTAAAAGGAGAGCAGAGTGGACCATGGGAGAAAGAGAAGAAAGAGAGGTACTGGGGGAGTTTATAGGTAGGTGAGGAGAAGAGGTAAGGGGCCAGAGAGGGGAATAACAGCAGGAGGATTGGGTGGGGGGTAGAGAGAGGGGAAAAAATACTGGAAACAGAAATCAAAGTTCATGCCAGTATGAAATTTCTGGCTGCTAAAGATCCTAAAATGAATTTGTAACACAGAAAATTCTGAATAGCTTTGACTCTATCTATTGAATGTATGAAAGTATTCAAATTAATGACATCCAGATTAGTTATATATTTAGTCCACTGCTATTTCCCTTTTTAATGGACAGTCCTGTTACTTTGACATCCTTCAATATTCTCATTGTTCCGTTTGAACATAAAGAGTGAATTCAACCATAAGACATAGGAGCAGAACTAGGCCATTCGGCCCAACAAGGCTGCTCCACCATTCCATCATGGCTGATCTCAACCCCATTTGCTGCCTCCTCCTTGTAACTGCTGACATCCTTACTAATCACGAACTAATCAATCTCTACCTTAAATATATTCAATGACTTGGCCTCCACAGCCATCTGTGTCAATGAATTCCACAGATTTAGCACCCTCTGGCTAGAGAAATTCCTCTTCATCTCTGTTCTAAAGGGATGTCCTTGTACTCTGAGGACAAGGTAATCCCAGTTTTATTCTTGAACTGGGTAATCAACTTGATCCCAGGTTGGGCCTCTACTTAGGCAGAGACTTCACCTCATTGTAAAGCTTGGGCAGGAATATTAAAACCATGTAGATTTCCAAGTCATTCCCTGCTAATCAAAAGTAGTAATAAAATTAAACAAATCATTGTCAGATGGGAATTGCTACTGGCCCCAAAAGGTACGATGGTTACATCTTTCTTGCATTCAAATCATCAATTTTTGGGTATGCAGGGAGTTATGGCTCTCTGACATAAACTGTGTTCCTTAAACTTATCATGTTTTTTTGATGCAGCATTGATCCGAAGTAACCATTACTCTGTACTCCTTTACAATGGTGTACTGAAGATTGACAAAAAACTATCTCGAATCTTGAGAAGTCCGTTAACTTGGCTTAATAAACGTGAAGTGGTAAGTCAGGACGTAAGGAATGCATATCACAATTTCAATTTTGATTTCTGCCAATGATCTCTGCAGAGCAACTGCCAATGGCTTCTTAGTTCCCCCACCATCATCAAACCATGGTCAGACAGCGGAAACTGCCTGACTACGCAGCAAAGTGCTTACAAATGTTTAGTTAGCCGAAATGAGAATTCAGCTGCATTATTGCAAATTCAATAGTCAAATAACTTATTAAAATTATCAGGTTAATACTCTTTGGAATAAGCAAGAGAGAGGGCATTGTTTTATACTTGATTACTATGAGAATTGGGTGGCGGGGTGGAGATACGACCCTACCAAAGGACCTGTAAGGCACTCCTTCCCTCCGCTAGCCTACAGGTCAACTTTGGGCAAGGTGTAGCATCTGTTCAGCCCCTGATCAGGGTCACTTGAAGCCATGGGAGCAGGTGGTGGGTGGTCATATGAGCAGCTGTTGCACATCACAAATCCTGGTTATGTGACCACTGATGCCAGGAAGACAATCTCTGAAGAGTATTGATAATGGCTGGGGTCACTTGGAAACAGACTGCCCAGAAGAATGCAATGGCAAGCCACTTCTGCAGAGAAATTTGCCAAGAACAATCACGGTCAAGGGAAGAACACGATCACCCATGTCATATGGCACACACATAACGAACAAATGAACTAAGTGAATGACACAAGTAGACAAAATAACTAAACACCTTGTATCTCATGAGAGAAATACCTTAGTCCAAGCATTAGACATCTTGCAGACAAGGCACATCACTGAAGGTTCTACTGAGACACTGATGAACCATTTGTGATATACACTCATCATCATCAGGTGCCATGCCCAGTATGAGCTTCGACCGCCATGGCCCACACACTCCTGTTTCGGGTCAAGTGGATCAGTTCATTGGTATTCATTTCCAGTTCTCTGGCCGCTGTCTCCATCATCATTTGTCTTTGCCTTCCTCTTGCTTTCTTCCCTTCAGTCTTTCCCATAATTACTGTGCATTCTAACTCCTCATTCCCAATCACATGTCCAATGAAGTTACGTTGCCTTTTCATGATTGCATACATTATTTCTCTTTTTGTGTTTGCTCTGTTCACGACATCCTCGTTAGATATTTGTTTGCCCATGATATTCTTTGCATCCTCCTCAAAAACTACATCTCTGCTGCTTCAATTCTTTTCCTCATGTTACTAGATATTGCCCAACATTCTGATCCATATAACTATACACCCAGTCACCACTTTACTAGGTACAACTATACCCCCGAATTAGAATCAGGTTTTATATCACTGGGATACGACATGAATTTTGCGTTTTGTGGCTGCAGTACACCAATGCATAATAATAAAAACTATAAATTATTTATGTACAGGACTGCTGCTGCAATAAAAAAATCAAATTTAATGACATACGTGAGTGATGATAAACCTGATTCAGATATGGGTCTATATTGTAGACTGAGAGCGGGAAGGGGACAGGGAATGGGGAATTTAGGTTGGGAAAAGGAGAAGGGAGAGGGGAGGGAGCGGGGAGCACCAGAGAGACATTCTGTAGTGATTAACAAACCAATTGTTTAGAATCAAATAACCTTGCCTGGTGTCTCAGGGCTGGGTGTGTCTGCACCCACACCACCCTCCATTGCTTTTGGCTCTCCCTTGCCACCTGTCCCACACCCCTTCCATGGCGCTCCGTCCTCACCATTCCCAACATCCTTTGCTCCCACCAGATTTACAAACATGCTTTCCACTCCAGCTTAACAAATGCAGTACTGTGTAAAAGACTTAGGCATTTATTCTCATTTTATATCTCTCTTTACATCTCTCCCTCTCTATTTGTATATACCGATATAGATATAAATACACACAGGAGCCTGAAGACACACACTTAACTATATATATCTTCAACTTGCTGTATCTTCTCACTGATAGCAGCAATAAGAAGGCATGTCCTAGTTGATGGGTCTCTTTAATGATGGATGTCACCTTTTTTGAGGAACCTGCTTGGCAACTCAAGGAAACCCACACGTTCCTGTGGAGAACGTACAAAGTCCTTATAGACAGTGGTGGGAATTGAACCCTTGGCTCTGCAAATTTGTAAACTAATCACTACACTATTGGGACACACAAAAAAAAAGTGCTGGAGAAATTGAGAAGGCAGGCAACAGCTACGGAAAAGAATAAACAGTTGACGTTTTGGGCTGAGACCCTTCTTCAGGACTGCGAAGGAAGGGGGAAGAGTCAGAATTAAAAGGTAGTGGGAGGGGAAGGAGGTTAGCTGGAAGGTGATAGGTGAAGTCAGGTGAAGGGTAAGGTCATGGAGAAGGTGGAATCTGATAGGAGAAAAGAGTGGACAATAGGAGAAAGGAGAGGAGGAGGGGAGGCAGGGGGAAGTAATAAGCAGAGTGAAAAGTCAAAGTGGGGAATAGAGGAAGGGGGAGGGGGAAATTTGTCCACCAGAAGGAAAAATTAATATTCATGCCATCAGGTTGGAGGTTGCCTAGATGGAAATAAAGGTGTTGCTCCCTCACCCCGAGAGTGGCCTCTTCTTGGCACAAGAGGAGGCCATGGATTGACACATTGGAATGGGAATTCAAATGTTTGGCCTCCAGTAAGTCCTGCTTATGGCGAATGGAGGGAAAGGTTCTCAAAAACTGGCCCTCCAATTGTGCCACCCAGTAACATCAAGAATTAACTGGTGGTTGGAGATCATTGCAAAATTTATAAACATATTTAGAATTTCATTAAAAACTGTATTCAGACTTCACACAATTAAATCTCAACGTCTTAACTAATGTTTATCTCCAATCAATCAAGAGACAAGAACAGTTGATATTTATAATCAGGCCAGTGAAAGAAAGTTGCAAATAAAAACGTAGGAACTTCAGTGGCTAAAAACACAACTTGTCCTTTCAGAGAAGTGCACTTGGTTTACAGAATGACATTTTCTTCAGACATTAATGCTTAAAAAATCCAGAATTTTTTTTGTTTTATTTGGCCTGGCCTCACTAGTTGGCTACTAATCAATATAACGATGTTCACATTGTCATGGCTACCAGCTTTTTAAAGATCAAACAGTGTAGCTGCTCTGAAAAACAAAATATTCATTCACTCATTTCTGGAAAGTGGATGTCGCAAGTAGGTCCAGCATCCAACATCCACATGAATATGCTCTGCAAGGCTGTTCCAGAGGGCAGTTTGGTGCCAGCCACATTACTGTATATCTGGGGTAAGACACAGGCTATGTTGATGCATCTCCTTCTCTGAACACCAATACATGATTTCCATTCTCAAAACGTATTCAATTCAATCCTATTTTCAATACAATGCATCATCGGATACTGCCGTCACTCAGGGCATGCTCTTTTCTCACTACTACCATTGGGCAGGAGGTACAGGAGCTGAAGACTCTAGATGCTGCTTTAAACTCAACATTTGTAGTGTTCTCTGTTTCCAGAATTCTGGAGCCTTTGTGACTTTTACTTGATGTTCGACAATAATAAGGCTCAAGATCCTTAGAACCTGACACTGCCCTTTTGGGAATGGGCACTGTAAAGGCCAGGAGCAGCTGTTGGAATATCCAGCCCAATCTATCACAGGCAAAGCCCTCCCCACCAGTGAGCACATTAACAAAGAGCACTGCCACAGGACAGCAGCATCCATCATCAAGGATCCCGCCCCCCCCCCCCCAATCCAGGCCATTCTCTCTCCCTGATATTACCATCGAGCCAGAGATACAGAAGCCTTAGGTTCTACACCAGCAGGTTCAGAATCAGTTATTACCCCTCAACCATCAGTTAATAATTTTACTCATCTTAACTCTAAGCTGAATCCACAACCCACAGATTCACTTACAAGGACCCTAAAATTCATATTCTCAGTATATTTTTTTTTACACAATTTGCTTTCTTTTGCTTACTGGTTGTTTGTCAGTCTTGATTTATGTATAGTTTTCATAAATTCTATTATATATTTTTTATTTTGCTCTACATGCCTACAAGAAAATGAATCTCATGGTAGTTTAGTATTGTGAAAAGGTTTTCAGCACTTACATACAGCTAGAGTGCCTAAGATCTTTGCACAGTATTGTAGTAATTTTATGTATTGCACTGTATTGCTGCTTCAAAAATTTTTTTTATGACATCCGTGAGTGATGATAAACCTGTTTGTGATATTTGTCTCTGTTGTGAACTGAGAGTGGGATGGGGGCAGGGAGAGGGGAAGCGTGGTTGGGAAAAGGGGAAGGGAGAGTGGAGGGAGTGGGAAGCACCAGAGAGACTTTTTGAAATGATCAATAAATCAATTGTTTGGAATCAAATGAGCTTGCCTGGTATCTGGTATCTCAGGGCTGGGTGTGTCTGCATTCGAACCCCCCCCCCCCCCCCCCACTTCAGGCACTTTTCTGCCACCTGCCCCACACTCCTCGTGCTGCGCTCCACCCTCACTGTCCCCAACATTGGTCTCGTTCTCCGTTCCACATTGACAAATACAGTACTGTGCTCAAGTCTTAGGCTCCCATATGTGCCTAAGACTTTTGCACAGTACTATATATGGTGAGATATGCGTACTTTGATAACAAATTGACTTTGAACTTTGAAATACATCTTTTCCTTTCACTTTAAACCTATGCCTACTAGTTTTCTATTTTCTAACTCTGGGAAAAAGACTGAGTGACCCTCATCATATTATACACCTGTATGAGATCACGTCTCAATCTCCTGGAATTGTTCTTTTGTATACCTACGTTTACAGTAAAATTTATATTTTTAATTTATGTTTTTCTGGCAATGCTGCTGCAAGTACTTGTGCACACTTGGCAACTAACTCGACTACGAACAATTCAGCGGCTAGGGAAAGGGTTTGTTCAAACTCAAAGTCGAGTCCATTCTCTGGCCCAACATCAAAGAGGCCACTGAATTTTCAGCCTCCAAGAATCTACTGCGAATGCCTGAAAGACAATGAATCTTGATGTAACGTATAGTGACATAAACATATTTCAATAATACATAAACTTTGACTTTGATACTTTGGATTCCAAATTTATTTAAATACTTGAATTTAATTTCCCCAGCTACCTTGATGGAATTGAATTTATGCCTTAAAATTTCCAGTCTAATTGTATAATTAAACTTTTCTATTGCCCTGCTTATAGTATGGGACCATTCTGCTGTGCCATGGGTCTATTAAGGACAGATATTGTGGAAGAGACAAAGAAAATCCCATGTTTGCACTGCAAACTTAACATCTGCTTCTGGAACCTCCCAAGCAATTGACAGCCCTTGAAGCGCAAGTATAGATTTTAAATGAGGAACTCGGAACACATTCGAGAGTGATGATACACAGCTAACTCAGTGCAGTTTCAACACAGAAGGAACAGTGCCCCAGGGAACTCCAGGGAGCATTGGGGAGACAATGAATGCGCAGAGTTAGTGATGGAGAAGTTAGAAGTGATGACCAAAAGCCATTTCCAGATGGGAGTGTTCTGTGGTTTGGAGAGAGGAGGAAGAAGAGTGAAGGATCAGGAGGATGTAAGTGGAGAACAAGTGGGTTTTGGAAAAGCTATTCTAGAATATGGGGGGAGGGGCTTGGTAGCGCAGTGCTTAACACATTACTTTAGAGTGGCAGTGATCTGCGATTGGGGTTCGATTCCCGCTGCTGCCTGTAAGGAGTTGGTACATTCTCCCTATGAAGCCATGGGTTTCCCCCTACATTCCAAAGACATACAGGTAAGGATTACAGAGTTGTGGGCATCAAAAGTGTGGCGACAGTAGCATGTTGCCCGCAGCACCTCCTTAGAGGTGTTTGCCGTTAATGCGATTGGTGCATTTTACGGCTCGATGACATGACGTACACGTGACAAGTAAAACTAATCTTTATTCTACCACTAAAGGTAGAGCAAATGAAAGCGGATGAAGCCTTTGCTGAGTGCACTTTGATGCTGGGTGGAGTAGCTACTCCGGGAGAAGGTCATTAAGGAAATGAGGATGAAAATTCCATGGGTAATGTCAGCAAACAAACAGGTGAGCAGTGAGTGGGGCTTTGGAGGGAGGTTGGGATCGAGGGGGAGCTTGATATGGATTGGGAGCTGGAGATTAGCAGCTTTGCACAATGAACATCTACATTTCTGGCTCCGGCCCCCTTCCTTTCCAGTCCTGAAGAAAAAGTTAACTTTTTTGATAAAAGTTGACTTTTATCCCTCTCTATAGATGCCGCCCGACCTGCTGAACTCCTCCAGAATTTTGTGTGCGTTACATCTACACTGTTTGTTTCTCTCCTGTGCTTACAATGGACAACTTACTCATTAACTCTCTTGTTAAAAAGTAATGATGAATAGAGCCTTGTGATGCACAGCATGGAATAATGATGGATTTAAAGATATAATTATTTGACACACATACCGTATTGTGTAAAATTCTTAGGCACATACTCTTTATATAGCTAGGGTGCCTAAGACTTTTGCAAGCACTGTATTTGTCAATGAGAAGCGAAGAGCGAGTTTGTGAATCTGGTGGAAGCAAAGAATTGCCAGACACACCTAACCCTGAGACACCAGGCAAGGTCATTTAATTTCAAACAATTGGTTTATTGATCATTACAGAATGTCTCTCTGGTGCTTCCCACTACCTCCCCTCTTCCCTTCCCCTTTTCCCAAACATTATTCCCCTCTGCCTGCCCACTTCCACAATAGAGACCCATATCAGAATCAGGTCTATCATCACTCACGTATTTTATTAAATTTGTTTTCTTTTAGGGGGGTGGTGTGTGTGTGTGTGTGTGTGTGTGTGTGTGTGTGTGTGTGTGTGTGTGTGTGTGTGTGTGTGTGTGTGTGTGTGTGTGTGTGTGTGTGTGTGTGTGTGTGTGTGTGTGTGTGTGTGTGTGTGTGTGTGTGTGTGTGTGTGTGTGTGTGTGTGTATCTAAGACCTTTGCACAGTACTGTATCTACTAAGTGGTTACCAATATTTTAAAAAAAAACTTGAGGCTGACAGATATTGCTGTTTCAAGGGCAAATAAAGTGATGATGGAGATGAATGTTTTTCCATTGAGTGTTCAAATCAGATCAAAATTACTCCATGCACATAATGATATAAGAAACAGCTTACAGTTCTGTGCAAAAGTCTTAGGCAGCCTCACTATATACTTTTGCACAGTACTGTACATCAAATCATACCACGAAATACATCATTTTGCTTCAAATCAGATGAGATGACGAGCATTCTGCAAGTGTCAACATAGCACACCAACAACTCACTAACCCTAACCTGCACATCTTTGGAGTGTGGGAGAAAACTGGAGCACCTGGAGGAAACCCACATGGTCACAGGAAGAATGCACGAGCTCCTTACAGTCAGCTGCAAGAATTGAACCCTGATCTTACAGCAGATAGTGTGGAGGCAAAGCAAGAGCAGTGGAAATTTTAAATGCTATTTCTATGCGAGGAGCAGCAGATTGCTGGGAATCAAGGGGAAAGTATTCCTGGAACAATCATGGAAAAAATAACTAGCTCTGAATTTTCCGGCACTTTTAATAACCGCTGCAAGAAATCAGAAAAAAAGAGAACTGATTTTAATATTCCTTAGACTGCCAACAACCCAAAGATAACTTGGAAAAAAAGAATCGCAGACGCTTTATTAAAGTTGCACTAGAAGGGAACTTTCCGTTCCACCCATGTGTCTTTCTGTCGAGAGACGTAAGCTGAGAAGCGTTCTCACTCCAAAGGGGGAGCAGGAGCGGAGAATTGTCAGCACGAATCTCTGAACTCTGCAGAACACATAGATAAAAATTGCTTAAGGCAACAGTATTCAGGAACAGAAAAGTAGGGAGGTGGTGATTTGTACTTTCAAGCCTACGTTTCCTTTCAATACGACTGACGGCCCTCTATCAATGCCAACTGTCTCTCCATACTCCCTCATGCTTTTCCTTGACAGAGTAGTATCGCTATCTAATTATTTCAGCCAAACTTAATTTATTGGATGCCATGGTAGCACAGCAGTTAGCGCAACACTATTATCAGAGTTCGGAGTTCAATCACGGTGCCATCTGTAAGGAGTCTATACGTGCTCCCCATGTAACATGCTGGGTTTCCACGGGTCGTCCAGTATCCTCCCTCAGTCCAAAGACATACCAGGTAAGTTATTAGTCATTCTAAATTGTCCCGTGATTAGGTTAGGGTTAAATTGGGGTTGTCTGGGGTTGCCGGGACGGTTTGGCACAATGGGCTGAAACAGCCTATTCCATGCTGTGTCTCTAAATTTAAATAAAGTTAAACTGTGGTGAACATAGTTGTAAATAAATGCAAGCTCTCTTTATTAACCCTATAATAAGTCACTGGCTCAATAGCAATGCAATGGTGGTTTCCGGACAAGTAACCCAGTGGTCCAAATCATTGATCTAGAGTTCAAGTCCCGACATGGTGTGGTTGTTAAAAAGGAAATTAAAAATAAATAGAGTTAATTTGGTCAAGACAGCAGCTAAATGACCAGTTTGCCGTGATACACAGCAGAATCATTAAAGTGCTTCAGTGAAGGTAATCTGCCCTCTCTCCGTGGTTCTAGATCACTGCTCTGTGCTTGTTCTCTAGGACAGGCATCTCCAACCTGGGGTCCATGGACCCCTTGCATAATGGTATTGGTCCATGGCATAAGGTTAGTTGGGAACCGCTGGCCTAGGGGCAAATTGGGGATGGGCAATAAATGACTATAAAACAACAAAACAATGGTGCAGAATTAGGCCATTTGGCCCATCCAGTCTGTTCTGCCATTTGATCATGGCTAATCGATTTCCCTTTCAACCCCATTCTCCTGCCTGGCCCCATAACTTTTCATGCCCTGATTGATCAACAATCTATCAAGCTTCCTGTTAAATACACCCACTGACCTGGCTTCTACAGCCGCCTGTGGCAATGAGTTCCACATTCACCATCCTCTGGCGAAAGAAGTCCCTCCTCATCTGCATTGTACATGTACGGCCATCTATTATGAGGTTGTGCCCTCTGGTCCTAGACTCCCCCACTAATAGGGAACATCCACTCTAAAGAGGCCTTTCAATATTTGATAGGTTTCAATGAGATCGCCCCCCCCCCCCCCCATTCTTCTAAAATCCAGAGAGTGCAGGTCCAGAGCCATCAAACACTTCTCATATGATAAGCTTTTCATTCCTGGAATCATTTTCATGAACCTCCTTTGAACTCTCTCCAGTTGACCAAATAATGACCTCCCAAGGCAGAAATACTTATGATTGATTTGAACACTGCTACAGTGGAGGAAGGAGAGAGGCCCAGGTTGCGTTGGAGGCCAATTTTATTTTGAAAGATAGCACGTACACTTTCCACTGGCATAGAAACAGGAATTTAAAAAAGTGTGCTCTACAGCATTTTTATTTAAATATTCTCAAATTCTTTCCTTTACCATCTAGCTGAAATCAATCACTGTTCTCCATCCCAAAGGAAACCATTTCAACTTTAAGCTGACATTTGTGCAGTGACGTTCAGGGTCTAAGGTTGCACGTTGTAGTGAAGGAGATGGTACTGCCTGCTATTCCAGTAGTTCAAGGGTCAAGCATAAACTTTACTCCCCATATACATTTGCATGTATTTTTACATGAATATACTGTGATGTGTTATCGCAGTATGCAACAAAAAAACAGGAACAGGTATGGAATAAAATGTGGATAAATACATAAATAGCAGCCTGTATTTACAATGTAATCAGCATTATAAAAACAGGTTAAAGTGTCTAAAGTGCAGTGCACCGATGGTTGATCAGATTAACTGCCTGGGGGAAGAGACTTATAAGATGACATGAAGTTTTTGTTTTAATAGCCCTACAGCACTTTTCAGAAGACATCAGAGCAGAATTAGGCCTTTCAGTCCATCAAGTCTGCTTTCAAAAGGGAGCTTTTGTAGTTCAGCTCCAATGTAAAGATACCATGGCACAAACTGAAGGGAGCAGCCAAGGGTTTGTCTATTGGCCAGCATCTCTTCCTGAGCACCACTTGCAACAGATTGCCTCCCTTCAGCTTGGGGGATCTGTGTGCAAAATGGATGCTGCAGTTGCCAAAGGTAACAATCATCACAGCATACTAAACTGCTTTTACTTCAATATGCGAAGCAGCTTGAGACACACCTGAAAAGGAAAAATTGTGTTATGAAAATCCAAGTATTTGTACAACTTCTGAAACATTCAGGCACTTCAACTTAAAAAATCAGGAATAAAAAACAGGTAGTTCTGGAAGTATACTCCATATTTGACAGTTTCTATGGAGACGGATACAGTGTTAAGGTTCAGGCCAGGGATCCTTCCATTAGAAATGACAAAGAGATTTAAAACAAAAAAAGGTGATTTTATGACACCTCAAATGTTGGAGGAACTCAGCAGGTCAGGCAGCATCTGTGGACGGTAATAAGCAGTCAATGTTTCATCTCAGCCTGAAATGTTGAATGTTTATTCCTCTCCACAGATGCTGCCTGACCTGCTGAGTTCCTCCAGCATGTTGTGTGTGTTGCTCTGGATTTCCAGCATCTGCAGAATCTTTAGGTGCTCCAGGTGGCTTTCCAATGCTGACTATTTGAATTTGCTGAGCTTTTCTGTCAAATCCCAGCAACACACACAGAACGCTAGAGGGACTCAGCAGGTCAGGCAGCACCTATGAAGAGGAATAAACAGTTAATGTATCATCTCAGAAGCTGGAATAAAGAGTTTGGGAGAGAAGAAGATGAGGTGATGTCCCTCAAGATTATAAAGGGATCTACAGGAAACTGTAAGAGCCATGTATTTATTTTCTGACTGTCTGTACTATATTTTGAGTTGTATATTTATTCTGTCATGTGGGTTTGGGTGTGGTAGAAGTGAATGAGTATAAGTTACATTTTCATGCTTTGTCTTTAGTTCAGTTTAGTGTAGGTACAGCCAGGGGGGTGAGTCATAGTTTGATTTCTTTTGACTGCTCTTACAATGCTAAGATCAATTTAAGACCATAAGATATATGAGCAGAATTAGGCCATTTGGCCCATTGAGTCTGCCCCACAATTTCATCATGGCTGATCCAATTTTCCTCTCAGCCCCAATTTCCTGACTTCTTTCTGTATCCTTTCATGGCCTGACTAATCAAGAATCTATCAACCTTTGCCTTAAATATACATACAGGCTTGGCCTCCACAAGTGAAAACAAATTCCATAGATTCACCACTCACTAGTTAAAGAAATTTTTCCTCAACTACGTTCTAAAAGGACACCCGTCTGTTCTGAGGCTTTGAGCTCTGGTATTAGACTGTCCCACCATAGGAAACACCCTCTCCACATCCACTCTATCAAGGCCTTTCACCATTCGATAGGTTTCAAAGAGGTCAACCCTCATTCTTTGAATTCCAGTGAATACAGGTCTGGAGCCATCAAAAGCTAGATTTCTCACTGGATCACAATTATATTGTCGTTAGACTGCTTGTTCCATTATATCATTAGTTTTAGTTTTGTTAGTTTTGTTTTCTATTGCTACAGCATTGCTTGTCTTTGCAGGTTTCTTAAAAGATCAAACATACTCTTCAAACATTGGAATTTCGTTATTTGAAGCTTGTCAACCCCCGTGCTTAGTCTTTGAGAGGCTTTGCTTCCTTTTCAAGCCACCACCACAGACACAGTGGCCAAGTGGTTAAGGCTTTGTGCTGGCGATCTGAAGGTTTGAGCCTCAGCGGAGGCAGTGTGTGTGTCCTTGAGCAAGGCACTTAACCATACACTGCTCCTGCACGTTTATAGCCCAGTTGGTGCAATATGGACAAGACAAGACAGTGTAGGAGGTAAAAGGAAGAGAATCTAGAGTGGGATTGGAACTGAGAATTAAATTGACAGATAACTGGAAGTTCAGGGCCACCACTGTGGACTGATTTCTGCAAAGCAATCACCCAATCTGCATTTGGTTTCTCCGAGGCAGAAGAAACTTCAGTAAGAGTAGTGAATGCAGTAACCAACCTCGAGAAATTTGCAAGTGAATTACCGCTTCACATGAATCAACTTCCTCTGTACTGTCTCCAGTGCAAGCAGCCCTTATGTACAGAGGCCAGAACTGCTCTCTCACCAGAGCCCTGTAAAGTTCTATCAACATTTCCATAAGTTTTATATTCATAACTCCTGCAATAAAGCTCAACATTCCACTGGCCTAATTTCATTGTTCCTTCCAAAGTGGACCTCATGTTTTTCCACATTACATGATTTTCACAAACTCGTTTCCTGCTTACTTAGCCTATTCACATTTTTTGCGGGCTCTGTGCCTCCCCTCACAATTTGATAACCCACTCATTCCTGCATCATCAACAAAGCTGTCTGCAGTACATTCTGTTCCTTCATTCAGTCTGAAGTAGTTAAGAAGTACTGATCGCCAATACGAAAATAGCCTAAATCTCTTTGCCAGTTAGGCTCTTTCCTATCCATGCCAATACAGTACTGTGCAAAAGTTTTGGGCACATATATATAGCTAGGGTGCCTAAGACTTTTGCACAGCTCTTTATTTATCAACTTGGAGCAGCGAGAGCAAGTTTGTAAAACGGGTGGGAGCAAAGGATGTTGGGAATGGTGAGGATGGAGTGCCGTGGGAGGGGTGTGGGACGGGTGGCAGAGAAGGAGTGCCAGCACAGGGGTGGTGCAGGTGTGAGACCACCCAGCCCTGAGACATTTGATTCTGAACAACTGGCTTATTGATCGTTACAGAATGTCTCTCTGGTGCTTCCCACTCCCTCCCTTCTCCCTTCCCCTTTTCCCAAGCATGATTCCCCTCTCGTTGTCCCCTTCCCACTCTTAGTCCACAACGGAGACCCACATCAGAAGCAGGTTTATCATCACTCACTTGTCATGATTTTTTTTTTGCGGCAGCAGTACAGTGCAATGTATAAAATTACCACGGTACTGTGCAAAGCTCTGAGGCACCCTGGCGATATACAATACCTATAAAATGTATTCACCACCACCCCCCCCCACCCCGGAAATTTTCATGTTTTATTGTTTTACAACATTGAATCTCAGTAGATTTAACTTGGCTTTTTTGACACTCATCAACAAGAAAAAGTCTTTCGTGTCAAAGTGAAAATAGATCTTTACAAAGTAATCTTAATTTATTACAATAATTGATTTCATAAGTATTCACCCTCTTCAAGTCAGCATTTAGAAGATGTACCTTTGGCAGCAATTACAGCCTTGAGTCTGTGTGAATAGGTCTCTTACAGCTTTGCGCATTGCACACTGCAATTTTTCCCCATTCTTCTTTGTAAAACTGCTCAAAGTCTGTCAGATTGCATGGGGATTGTGAGTGAATGGCTCTTTTCAACTCCAGTGACAAATTCTCAATTGGATTGGGGCCTAGACTCTGTTTTGACCGCTCCAGGACATTAACTTTGTTGTTTTTAAACCACTCCTGTGTTGGTTTGGCTTTACGCTAAGGGTCATTGTCTTGCTGGAAAACAAATCTTCTCCCAAGTTGTAGTTCTCTTGCAGATTGCATCAGGTTTTCCTCTGGGATTTCCCTGTGCTTTCTACCCTCTACCTTCACAAGCCCACCAGGGCTGCTGCAGTGAAGCAACCCTACAGCAAGATGCAGCCACCAAACATAGAGTTTAGTCTGATGGCCAAAAAACTCAATTTTGCTTTCATCAGACCATAGAGCTTTCTTGCAGCTGACTTCAGAGCCTCCAATGACTTCTGGCAAACTCTAGCTGAGACTTCATGGGAGTGTTTTTTTCAACAAAGGCTTGCTCTTTGCCACTCTCCCATAAAGGGAATGGAGGGTTATGGGCTGAGTGCAGGTAGGTGGGACTAGGTGACAGCAAGCGTTCGGCATGGACTAGAAGGGCCGAGATGGCCTGTTTCCGTGCTGTAATTGTTATATGGTTAGTATGGCAAGTTTACTGGTATTACCTCCTTAGTAATGGCGTTCCAGCCAGAGTAAAGAAGGATCCCCTTGGACCTCACCTTCCACATTTACTGGATCAGACATTGCAATGACTCTCCCCACCCCACCCCACACTTTAGTGGGATTCCCAGCACTGGGCACATCTTCCCCAGTGTCTCTGGTCACTGCTCCGTCAGGACTATTCCCTACACACTCCATGGTTGGCTCTTATATCTCCCACAAGCCATTTCTTTCTTACGATACTGCAGGTGATCCCCCTTCAGGGACTCAAATATTCCTTCCAGATGACTCAGTAATTCACTTGAACTTCTCGACCCCACTCTGACCTTTCCTTTTCGCTCTTTACATTGCTTCAGTGAAGGGTGAAACCTGATTTTGTGTCCGGTTGTGTAGCAGTCTGCTGGTGTCAGATCACCAGCTTTTCCAGTTTGTGTCAAGCCTAGCCATTCCTGATACAAATCCATTTCATCTTAACGCCTTGTCTTCTCTCTCCTCAGGAGGTGTCTGATCTGCTGGGCATTTCCCACATTCCCTTTCGGTTTAGATTTCCAACAAATGCTGTAATCTGCTTCTTTCACTTCAGCATAGTCACAGTCTTCTTGTTACTCTTCCTTTAGTAACCAGCATTCATTTATTAACTTGATGGCACTGAAACACTGAAATGGCCGATTAGATATTCCCTTTGTCTTCTCTACTCTTATCCCCGTCCGGATCTTAAAACAGCTTCTGACGAAGTATAAACACAAGGGATTCTGCAGATACTGGAAACCTTTACCAACACACACAAAATGCTGGAGGAACTCAGCAGGTGGTACGGTACTGTAGTGGTTAGCGCTTTACAGTAACAGCATTCTGAGTTCAACTCCCGCTGCTGCCTGTAAGGAGTTTGTACATTTGTGCGGGTTTCCTCCGGGTGCTCCGATTTCCTCCCACAGTCCAAAGGCGTACCGGTTAGTTGTTTGGTAGATTAACTGATCACTGTAAATTGTCTTGTGATTAGGCTAGGATTAAATTGGGGGTTGCTAGGTAGTTTGGCTTGAAGGGCCTATTCTGCGCAGTATCTCAATAAATAAATAAATTAATAAAGAAGGTTAGGCAGTGTCTATGGAGGGAAATGGATGGTCAACATTTCGTGATGAGACCCTTCATCAGGACTGACTGAAGCATTATCAATCTTGATGAAGGGTCTTGACCCAAAATATTGACAACGCACACAAAATGCTGGTGGAATTCAGCGTCATCCATGGAGGAGAATAAACAGTTGACTTTTCAGGCTGAGACACTTTATCAGGACTGGAAAAGAAAGGACCAAAGGCCACATTAAGAGTGGTGGTGGGGGCGGGGGGGGGGAAGGAGGAGAGTAAGGAGTCAAAGCTGGGTGAGGGGATGAATGTAGAAGCTGGAAGGGGTTAGGTGGAAGAGGGAAAGAGCTCAAGAAGAAGGAATCTAATAGGAGAGGACAGTGGACCATGGAGGAAAGGAGGGGGGAAGGGGTGGGGAGCAATTACCGGAAGTTAGAGAAATCAATGTTCATCTCATCAAGTTGGAAGCTGTGCAGACTGATCTCTCACAATCTTTTTCTAAATTAATATCCTTTACAGTATCTTGACTGAAGCGAGCATTTCAAACATAATTATTCAATGGCAGGACATCTATCGTATTCTTAATTGTTCTGGCTGTCATCACGCATCCTCCCCTCCCCACTCTGACTCAGTTTATGTAACGGCTCCACAGCATACACATTATGCTCAGAGCCACCCTCACATCGAGTTCTTTCTTAACCACCCACTGTGTGCCTGAACTTTGCGGTGGTTAAATGACACGGCTGCGTCATCTACCCCGTGTCACGGGAGGGAATGAATTCTGAGCGTTTTCTCAGACTTCCACGACCAGACACACTCACTCGTTCTGGAGTGATAAAATTTACACATTTCTTTTCAGGTTAAAATTATTCTCACTGCTCTGTCCTGCAAGTCTACAGATAAACAAACGATTATGCAGTTTGTTGAGTTCTACCACAAGCCTCCTAAGAAGCTGCGCACTTGCCTGATTTTTAAGTCAAAGTTCATCCAAGCTGGACCGCTTTCGTACTCTGCTCAGCACGTTCAGAAGAGTCGCGTGCAACAGGCAGATTAAAATCAATTATTTTTTTTCCACCCCTTAAGAGCATTAGGTGCAATTTTGGAGAAGATCAAAGCAGATCTATAAAACTGAGATCAAAGAAGATGAGTTTTATTGCTGTGTGAATGCCTTAGTGAATTGCATCTCTCCAAAAATTTTCTAACTATGCTTCTGAAATCGATTGCCAGGACTAGAGCTGCAGGGAAAGGTTGGCCAGGAGTGTGGAGAATGAGGGGAGATTGACAGAGGAATATAAAATTAAGAGGGGTATAGATAGGGTAAATGCAAGCAGGCTTCTTCGACTGAGGTTGGGTGAGACTAGAATTAGAAGTCATGGGTTAAGGGAGATTGCTGCTTGGCTAGCTTTTCCTCAGCTCTGAAGCGATGCAAACCAATAGACTGTACTTTACAGGCCAGGAGAAAAACAAGAAAGAGGTCCCATTCAAACCCCTGTCCAGTGACTCTAACAGCCAAAGGCATACTGACTGAGACAAGGAATAAGACTAAATAAATATCTGCCAGACTGAATTAGTTATTGCTGAACTAACCTGTAACAATAACAAAGTGAAAACTCCAGCCAAAAGCCAATTCCATCAATGCATTTAACACATGTATTGAGTGTTCAGTGTTATCATTTCTGGACCTGTCCTGGGCCCAGCACGTACGTGCAATGATGAAGAAAGCACAGCAGCGCCTCTACTTCTTTAGATGTTTGCGAATATTCAGCATGACATCTAAAACTTTGACAAACTTCTATAATTGTCCCGTAGGGAGCATATTGACTGGCTGCATCACAACCTGACATGGACACATCAATGCCCTTGAATGTAAAATCCTACAAAAAGAAGTGATATAACCCAGTCCATCATAGGTAAAGCCCTCCCCATCACTGAGCACATCTACATGAAACACTGTCACTGGAAAGGAGCATCCGTCATCAAAACCCAAACCACCCACGCCATGCTCTCTTCTCGCTGCTGCCAACAGGAAGGTGGTACAGGAGTCTCAGGACTCACATCACAAGGTTCAGGAACAGTTATTACCCCTCAACCATCAGGCTTTTGCACCGGTGAGGATAGCTTCACTTGCTCCATCACTGAACTGTTCCCATAACCTATGGACTCACTTTCAAGGACTCTTCATCTCATGTTCTCAACATTTATTGCTTATCTATTTATTTATTATTTCTTTTGTACTTGCACAGTTTGTTGTCTTTTGCGCATTGGGTATGGTCTTTTATTGAATCTATTATGGTTCTGGATCTACTAAGTATGCCTGCAAGAAAATGAATCTGAGGGTTGTATATAGTGACGTACCAACTTTAATAAATTCATTTTTAAAGTAATAAATTTGTTAATTACACATATTGTCACGGTAGGTATATGACAGCATACACTACCCTAAAACTCATTTTTTGCAGGCATTCACAGTGGAACAAAGAAATACAATAGAATCAATGAAAAACTGTTTAAAAATGATACTGTTATACTTTAGTAGTGAGCCACATATTTTACGCTATTTTAATGCTATAAAAACAATGCTGACAGAAGTGGTCCCATCAATTGAAATCCTAAATTCTTCATTAAAGTCATCTAAATTACCAACATATCAGCAAAAATACTCTTAGTTCATTATCAGAATACCTCAAAGCCTCTTAATCCATACTTGACATTCCCACAAGAGATTCTCTGTTATTATTGCATGCTTATTTGTGGTTCCTTGCTGTCTGCAAACCATTACGTGTCCTTGAACAGAACACTGACGATAATTCAAAAACTACTTCACAACCATTAAACAGTTTGGGATGCCTTAACACCCTGAAAGACTTAATACATTCTTTGAAAAGATAATCCTAAACCATAACAATGTAGATGCTAGAAACCCCAGGAATGTGAAGTCCAGCATCAGGGAGACCCACTATCCAGGCCATGCCTTCATTAGGCAGCAGCCTGAAGGCCCACACTTTAAGGTTCAACAACAGCTTCATCCCCACTGTCATCAGGTCCTTGAACCACCTGAAAAACCTTAATACTACCTCAGACTATTCATTTTTCTCTCTCAATCGTACACCAGTGTCACTATTTGTTCTATATGCGTGTATGTTATGTTTAATTTGTGTTAATTGAAGTTTATATGAAATCATAGTTGTCCTTGTCTGCTGGCATTTGTACCCCGTGTATTTGTCTTTGACAGAAATAAACTTTAAACAAAATAGAAATGGCTGAAAATATTCAGCAGGCCAAGTATCATCTGTGTGTCAGAAAGCTGCGTCCACAACTAAGGACCCTTACCATCCAGAAAATCCTCTCTTCTCATTACTACCATTGCATAGAAACATAGAAAATAGGTGCAGGAGTAGGCCATTCAGCCCTTCGAGCCTGCACCGCCATTCAGTATGATCATGGCTGATCATCCAACTCAGAACCCTGTACCTGCTTTCTCTCCATACCCCCGATCCCTTTAGCCACAAGGGCCATATCTAACTTCCTCTTAAACATAGCCAATGAACCGGCCTCAACTGTTTCCTGTGGCAGAGAATTCCACAGATTCAGCACTCTGTGTGAAGAAGTTTTTCCTCATCTCGGTCCTAAAAGGCTTCCCCTTTATCCTTAAAATGTGACCCCTCGTTCCGGTCTTCCCCAACTTCGGAAACAATCTTCCTGCATCTAGCCTGTCCAATCCCTTTAGAATTTTATAGATTTCAATAAGATCCCCCCTCAATCTTCTAAATTCCAGTGAGTATAAGCCTAGACGATCAAGTCTTTCTTCATATGAAAGTCCTGCCATCCCAGGAATCAATCTGGTGAACCTTCTCTGTACTCCCTCTATGGCAAGAATGTCTTTCCTCAGATTAGGGGACCAAAACTGCACACAATATTCTAGGTGTGGTCTCACCAAGGCCTTGTACAACTGCAGTAGAACTTCCCTGCTCCTGTACTCAAATCCTTTTGCTATGAATGCCAACATACCATTTGCCTTTTTCACCGCCTGCTGTACCTGCATGCCCACCTTCAATGACTGTTGTACAATGACACCCAGGTCTCGTTGCATCTCCCCTTTTCCTAATTGGCCACCGTTCAGATAATAATCTGTTTTCCTGTTCTTGCAACCAAAGTGGATAACCTCACATTTATCCACATTAAATTGCATCTGCCATGAATTTGCCCACTCACCTAACCTATCCAAGTCACCCTGCATCCTCTTAGCATCCTCCTCACAGCTAACACCGCCGCTCAGCTTCGTGTCATCCGCAAACTTGGAGATGCTGCATTTAATTCCCTTGTCTAAATCATTAATATATATTGTAAACAACTGGGGTCCTAGCACTGAGCCTTGCAGTACCCCACTAGTCACTGCCTGCCATTCTGAAAATGTCCCATTTACTCCCACTCTTTACTTCCTGTCTGCCAACCAATTCTCTATCCACATCAATACCATACCCCCAATACCGTGTGCTTTAAGTTTGCACACTAATCTCCTGTGTGGGACCTTGTCAAAACCTTTTTAAAAATCTAAATATACCACATTCACTGGCTCTCCCCTATCCACTCTACCAGTTACATCTTCAAAAAATTCTATAAGATTCGTCAGACATGATTTTCCTTTCACAAATCCATGCTGACTTTGTCCGATGATTTCACCTCTTTCCAAATGTGCTGTTATCACATCTTTGATAACCGACTCTAGCATTTTCCCCACCACCAATGTCAGACTAACTGGTCTATAATTCCCCGGTTTCTCTCTCCCTCCTTTTTTAAAAAGTGGGGTTACATTAGCCACCCTCCAATCCTCAGGAACTAATCCAGAATCTAAGGAGTTTTGAAAAATTATCACTAATGCATCCACTATTTCTTGGGCTACTTCCTTAAGCACTCTGGGATGCAGACTATCTGGCCCTGGGGATTTATCTGCCTTTAATCCCTTCAATTTACCTAACACCACTTCCCTACTAACATGTATTTCCCTCAGTTCCTCCATCTCACTAGACCCTCAGTCCCCTACTATTTCCGGAAGATTATTTATGTCCTCCTTAGTGAAGACAGAACCAAAGTAGTTATTCAATTGGTCTGCCATGTCTTTGTTCTCTATGGTTAATTCACCTGTTTCTGACTGTAAAGGACCTACATTTGTCTTGACCAATCTTTTTCTTTTCACATATCTATAAAAGCTTTTACAGTCAGTTTTTATGTTCCCTGCCAGCTTTCTCTCATAATCTTTTTTCCCTTTCCTAATTAAGCCCTTTGTCCTCCTCTGCTGGTCTCTGAATTTCTCCCAGTCCTCAGGTGTGCTGCTTTTTTTTGCTAATTTATATGTTTCTTCTTTGGACTTGATACTATCCCTAATTTCCCTTGTCAGCCACGGGTGCACTACCTTCCCTGGTTTATTCTTTTGCCAAACTGGGATGAATAATTGTTGTAGTTCATCCATGCGATCTTTAAATGCTTGCCATTGCATATCCACCGTCATTTGCCAGTCTATCTCAGCTAATTCATGCCTCATACCTTCAAAGTTACCCTTCTTTAAGTTCAGAACCTTTGTTTCTGAATTAACTATGTCACTCTCCATCTTAGTGAAGAATTCCACCATATTATGGTCACTCTTACCCAAGGGGTCTCGCACGACAAGATTGCTAACTAACCCTTCCTCATTGCTCAATACCCAATCTAGAATGGTCTGCTCTCTAGTTGGTTCCTGGACATGTTGGTTCAGAAAACCATCCCGCATACATTCCAAGAAATCCTCTTCCTCAGCACCCTTACCAATTTGGTTCACCCAATCTATATGTAGATTGAAGTCACCCATTATAACTACTGTTCCTTTATTGCACGCATTTCTAATTTCCTGTTTAATGCCATCCCCAACCTCACTACTACTGTTAGGTGGCCTGTATACAACTCCCACCAGTGTTTTCTGCCCCTTAAGTGTTATGCAACTCTACCCATATCAATTCCACATCCTCCAGGCTAATGTCCTTCCTTTCTATTGCGTTAATCTCCTCTCTAACCAGCAATGCTACCCCACCTCCTTTTCTTTCCTGTCTATCCCTCCTGAATATTGAATATCCCTGGATGTTGAGCTCCCATCCTTGGTCACCCTGGAACCATGTCTCTGTGATCCCAACTATATCATATTCATTAATAACTATCTGCACATTCAATTCATCCACCTTGTTACGAATGCTCCTCGCATTGACACACAAAGCCTTCAGGCTTGTTTTTACAACACTCTTAGCCCTTATACAATTATGTTGAAAAGTGGCCCTTTTTGCTTTTTGCCCTGGATTTGCCAGCCTGCCACTTTTACTTTCCACCTTACTACTTTTTGCTTCTACCCTCAGTTTACACCCCTCTGTTTCACTGCACTTGTTCCCATCCCCCTGCCACATTAGTTTAAAGCCTCCTGAACAGCAGTAGCAAACACTCCCCCTCGGACATTGGTTCCAGTCCAGCCCAGGTGCAGACCGTCCTGTTTATACCGGTCCCACCTCCCCCAGAACTGGTTCCAATGCCCCAGAAATTCAAATCCCTCCCCCTTGCACCATTTTTCAAGCCATGTATTCATCTGAAATATCCTCCTATTTCTACTCTGACTAGCACGTGGCACTGATAGTAATCCAGAGATTATTACCTTTGTGGTCCTACTTTCTAGTTTATCTCCTAACTCCCTAAATTCACCTTGGAGGACCTCATCCCGTTTTTAACCTATATTGTTGGTACCTATGTGCACCACGACCACTGGCTGTTCACCCTCCCATTCCAGAATGTGCTGCAGCTGCTCAGAGACATCCTTGACCCTTGCACCAGGGAGGCAACATACCATCCTGGAGTCTCGTTTGCGGCCGCAGAAACGCCTACCTATTCCCCTTACAATCGAATCCCCTATCACTATAGCTCTCCCACTCCTTTTCCTTCCCTCCTGTGCCGCAGAGCCACCCATGGTGCAATGAACTCGGCTGTTGCTGCCTTCCCCTGATGAGACATCTCCCCCAACAGTATCCAAAACAGTATATCTGTTTAGGAGGGAGATGACCCCAGGGGACTCCTGCACTACCTGCCTACTGTTACGCTGTCTAGTGGCCACCCCTTCCCTTTCTGCCTGTGTAGCCTTTACCTGCGGTGTGGCCAACTCACTGAACGTGCTATTCATGACTTTCTCAGCATTGTGGATGCTCCAGTATGAATCCAATCACAGCTCCAGACGCTCAATGCGGTCTGCCAGAAGCTGCAGCTGGACACACTTCCTGCACACATAGTTGTCAGGGACACTGGAAGTATCCCTGATTTCCCACATGCTGCAGGATGAACAAACCACGGGGCCGATCTCAGCTGCCATGACCTACCCAATACTTGCCTCAACTTTTGAAACTTTCTCCTTTGAAAGGAACTTACCCGGCCTCACCTCACTTGGAGTGAAGCTCATCCTCAGCCTCTCAAGTCAAAGCCTCAAATCTCCGCTCCTTCACTGGCCCACTCACTCACTGGCTGCTCCGCTTGAGGTAACCCCCTATTTATTTGTTTGAGCTTTTCAAACTGCTTGGTCACCTGAACTCGATTGCCCAATCAGCTGCTTTCTGCTGAGTCTGAGCAATTGAAATCTTGATTGTCTAATCAACGGCTTTCTGCTAAGCTATTCAAATCTTGATTGTCTTGATTGCACAGTCCAACTGCCAAAACTGCCAGAATCTCTCGAGTCAATGTCTCAAATCTCCACTCCTTCACTGGCCCACGGAGGAGGTTCAGGAGCCTGAAGACCTTCACTTAATAATTCAAAAACAGCTTCTACCCCTTCAACATCAGATTTCTGAATTGTCCATGCTCTCACAAAGACTACCTTCTTCCTTCCATAGATACTGCCTGGCCTGCTGAGTTCCTCCAGCACTGTGTATGTGTGTTGCTTGGATTTCCAGCATCTGCAGATTTTCTCTTGTTTGTGACTGGACTACCTTGTTATTTCTCATTTTGGCTGTATTTATTTAGTAATTCATAACAATTTTATGTCTTTGCACTGTACTGCCGCTGCAAAGCAACAAATTTCATGACATATAATACGTCAGTGATAATAAACCTCATTCTGATTCCGATATGGTTCCTCAACATTATGAAAGCCATCCAGCGTAGCCTCAAAGATTTAAATGGGGTCACTCAGCTTTATTAAAACCAGTTTGCTTACTATATTACTTTTAATTAATTTTGATTTCATTTCTATCATTGACTGTGTTTATTATTTTGGTTAAGAAAATAATTTGGCCTGTCCCCTAAAACCCTCACTAATTTTTATAGGTGCACCGTAGAAAGCATTCTTCTAGGGTGCATCACAACCTGGTATGGAAGTTGTCCTGTCTAAGACCAGAAGAAGCTGCAGAAGATCGTGAACATAGCCCAGCACATCACACAAACCAATCTTCCATCCTTGGACTCACTTTACACCGCACGCTGTCAGAGCAGTGCTGCCAGGATAATCAAGGACACGACCCACCCAGCCAACACACTTTTTGTCCCTCTTCCCTCCGGGAGACGGTTCAGGAGCTTGAAGATTCATATGGCCAGATTTAGGAACAGCTTCTTTCCAACTGTGATAAGACTGCTGAACAGATCCTGACCCGGATCTGGGCCGTACCTTCCAAATATCCGGACCTGACTTGCACTACCTTACTTTCCCTTTTCTAATTTCTAATTATGATTTATAATTTAAAATTTTAATATATTTACTTCGATTTGTACTCCACGGAGCATGAAGCACAGAATCAAATATCGCTCTGATGATTGTACGGTCTAGTATCAATTGTTTGGTGACAATAAAGTATTATATATTTTTTAAATATTATTTTTCTTATTATTTTTCTCACTTACAAATTTATTCTCAGTTTCTCACCTCTTGGTGTGCTCTGGTTCAGTGTGAGGTCAGACCGGTAGAACTTCTCAGGAAAACTAATCATCCCGAGGAAAATTTCATTGACTTGAAATACGAATTTTGCTTTTCTCCTCGTATGTCAGCATTTTGTGTTACACTATCCCAGCTGGTCCTCTCTTAGTCACATCCGGCCTTGCAGTTGGACAACCCTTTTGGTCCAGTGTTGAAGATTCAAGTCCATCCAGTTTTTATTTGTTGGAACATACAGTGAAGTGCGCAGTTTGCTTTAACAACCGAGGGGACGTTGCAGGGATCCTTTAAGTGTTGTCATGCATTCTGGCACCAGCAGTGCTGATCCTCTTGGTCACTGTCATTTCTGAACTACAATATTTCTGCCTTACAATTTCAGTGTTGAAATCAAAATTTGTCATGAACTCCAACCTGCTCATTTTCAAACTCTTGCCATTTCCTTCCTTTGACAACCACTGGCTTTCACAATTTTAAGGAAGTATTACTAGAGGATTACTCAATTTACCTCATCTCCTACTCGACCATCACAATTTGTGAGGCCCCTTGCTCTGTCAGACCTTTGCACTTTCCATAGTTACAAAACTGTAAAGAGCTCATCACAAGACCTGGCCTTATATAACTTGCACACTCGCTTTGGAGCATCACAGAGTGAATGGTGTTGGGGCATCACTTGAAGGGAGGGACTTGCAGACGAGGAAAGTGTGCGGCAAGAGTAGGTGGAGTTGGGGGGAAGAGGAGTGCATGGGGAGGGGAGGGAAGGAGCGGGCAGAAGGGGAGGAGGATAATGTAGGGAGGAAGAGGTGCAGGCAGAAGGGGGGAACGAACAGGCAGAAAGGGGAGGAGGCTGGTGAAGGGAGGGGAAGGTGCAGGCATTGGGGGGAAGAGGCAAGTGAAGGAGGGGATGTGGGTGAAGGGAGGGGAGGAGGTGGGCGAAGGGAGGGGGAGGAGGCAGGTGAAGGGAGGGGGAGGAGGGGGTGAAAGGAGGGGGAGGAGCTGAGTGAAAGGAGGGGAGGAGGTGGGTGAAGGGAGGGGAGGAGGCAGGTGAAAGGAGGGGGAGGAGGGGGTGAAAGGAACTGAGTGAAGGGAGGGGAGGAGGCGGGTGAAAGGAGGGGAGGAGGTGGACGAAGGGAGGTGGAGGATCAGCTTAAGAAGCAGACTGGAAAAATGGGGGGAGGATGGAAGGAGTGGAGCATTTTCTGTCAGTTGTATTTTCAAAATCCTTTCAAAGAGTTCAATACACTGGAACAACAAGAAACACCAACTATCTCTCTCTTTCTCAGAATTAAAGTGATACTAAGTACAGAGGATATGGTACTTTAAACGATATTGCAATTGTAAACCTACACAATAAGATGCCTCAACCTATTGTATTTCTGTGGCTTGCAACTCTCTGAACTTTCACCAACTTGTGGGCTGTGCTGCAGAACATTTGCTGGAATGCCAGTGCTCTGTTCAAAACTTATTAAAAACGTTAAAATAATTTCCTGCTGATGCTTCTCCTTAGTGCTACAGCCATGACTGCGAAAACAGATCTTGGGTGGGCATTTAAAAAAAAGTCTGCAAATCAGAAAAATGTGCCTTGCGCACATGTAGAAGTAACAGTTGGGTCTGATATTCACTTGGAATTTCTGGGCACTCTTTACTGAAAGTTTACGACTACAGGAAAACACAGTGGATGCTATAAATCTGAAATAACTAGCAGAAATTTCTTGGAAACACTCAGCAAGTAAGACAACATCAGTGATGGCAGAAAACAGTTGACATTTCAGGTCAATGTCAGTAAACAGCGCTCTGTATTGTAAAACATTAATTTTGATCTATTTCCACTCATTTAATGTCCATCCAGAGACAAACTGCTGTTAATCAGATGACAAGCAGATGGAAATCTTGAGTACCATACACAAAATGCTGGAGGAACTCGGCATGGTAGTCATTACCTATGGGAGCATCTCGGCCTGATACGTCAATTTTCCTCCATTGATGTATTTATTTTTATGTAGCAATACAACATGGAATAGGTCTTGTTGGCCCTTCATATCGTGCTGCCCAGTAGCTTTGCTAATAGATTTACTTTGCCTTGTAAGAAATGGCACCAGAGGGAGGTGATGGACAGGGGAGGAGAGGAGGGCTAAGAGGGGAGCCAGAATGGGCTTTGGAGAATGAGAGAAGGGGGAGAGGGGATAAATTACCAGAAGTTAGAGATATCAATGTTCATATCATCAGGCTGGAGGGTACACATATGGAGTATGCTTCTCCAAATGAATAAGTGCTTAAATTTATTGAGAACAGCTTTATGTAATTATCTAGAATTATATCCCAAATAGGCTCTTCAAGCCACGACACCCAGCAACCCCCAATTTAATCACGGGACAATTCACAATGACCAATTAACCTACTAACTGGTGTCTTTGGACTGTTGGAGCAAACCGGAGCACCCGGAGGAAACCCATAGGGAGGACAGACTGTACAGGAGGATGCTGGGACCGAACTCTGAACTCTGACGCCCCAAGCTGTAGTAGGGTCCTGCTAACTGCTACACAACCATAGTGCAGGCATGCACAATGATCAGACATCCACTGGAACTTCACAGCCAGTTTCATCATTTTCTGGTTTCCTTCACTAAGAGGATCAAATCTCATTTCTGTACAGAATAACCAGTGGTAGGTTGTCTTAGATGCTCATCTGTAACTGAGCCCTGATGAAGGCTCTTGGCCCGAAACATTGACTGTTAATACTCCTTCATAGATGCTGCCTGACCTGCTGAGTACTGAGGCATTTTTGTGTATTGCTCTGGATCTCCAACCTGCAGAGTTACTTGTTTGTATCTGAAACTAGTCTTTGAATCTATTCACAAATATGAGAAAATCTGCAGATGCTGGAAGTCCGAGCAACATGCACGAAATGCTGGAGGAACCATTTACACCACCATTTTGTGCATGCCGCTTAGGGTCTATTGATATGGTATAAAGGGCTTAGAAGAATGATGGGGGATCTCATTGAAACCTAACAAATATTGAAAAGCCTCGACAGAGTGGATGTGCAGAGGATTTTCCAGTAGTGGGGGAGTCTCGGACTGGAAAGCGCAACCTCAGAATACAAGGATGTCCTTCTAGTACGGAGACGAGGAGAAATTTCTTTAGCCAGAGGGTTGGTGTTGAATCAGTGGAAATCATTGCCACAGGCAGCCAAACCATCAGGAGAAGACAGGAGAATGGGGTTGAGAGGGATATTAAATCAGCCATGATGGAATGGTGCAGCAGATTCGATGGGCTGAATGACCTAATTCTGCTCCTATGTTTTATGGTCTAAGGGTCTCACTCTCCTCCTCCATTGGGTGGAGACCGAAGCAAAGTTGTTTCTCTGCTTGACAGACTCATGGTTTGTAAAACCCTTTAGAAGTCGACCAGTGCTTCGATCAGAAACATGGAACTGAGAGCTGCGCAAAACTCCAGGACAAATCAGACACGAAGATGGCCTTGGCACAGAAAGACAGAAGTTTCACTTACACATTTCAAAATCTGATTTCAGACTGAGAATCACTGCTACAAAAACAACCCACTTGTCCACCTCACGGACCTCATAAAAGACCAGGCAAAGACGGCCTGATTTGCTGGTGTATATTTAGATAAGATAAAGTTAGCTTTAGTTTTAACACGCACACCGAAACGTACAGTGAAATGCATTGTTTGCATCAAATTAAATTGTGCTGGGCTGCCTGAAAGTGCTGCCATGCTTCCAGCAGCAATATAGCATGGCCACAACTTACTAACCCTAACCTGTAAGTCTTTGGAATGTGGAGTAGCCAGAGGAAATCCATGAAAATACAAACTCCTTATAGGCAGTGGCGGGAAGCGACCCCCAATCTTGCAGCCGATGTTGTAAAGCATTGCAATGTGGCTCTGCTGTGCCACCCGTTGACTGGACTAGACGACTTGCTAGAATTTGAGGATACTGGGAGCCAGTTCATATTGGTGTCACGGGATACAGTATGAAGTACACCCTTCCAGCCCTTTGAGCTATGCCACTCAGCAATCCCCCGATTCAATCCTCGCTTTACAGGACAATTTACAATGACCAATTAACCTACCAGCGGGTATGTCTTTGGAATGTGGGAGGAAACTGGAGCACCCGGAGGAAACCTGCATGCTTACAGGAAGGATGTACAAACTTTTTACAGATGGCATCTGAATTGAATTCTGAATTTCCTTTCTAGTTTTGCTTCTCATTGACAATTCAATAGCTTTATGATCACCATTACCAATACTACCATCATATCTTTCAGCTAAGTTTAAATTCCGTAACTGCTGTGGTGTGATGTGAACTGATGACTCTACGATCACCAATCCAAACCTTAGGACCACTTTCCCCCTGAGTTAATCACCATGCCAAAACTATACCCTTAAGGTGCATTTCTTGAGAGGCGTATTTTCATTTTTAAAATAAAAAATGTACGGAATTCCAACAAAACTTCCACTGTAATGAAACAATCCAAAATAAAATTCAAAACATAACCAACACTGATTAGACCAAACATACGTCAAGAGCATTGAATACAGCACAGTGGGTCAATGGTGGAGATTTGTGGTTGTATTTAAGTCTCTGCTATTTCTGACTCACAAGCTAATAAAGCCAACTCCATCCAATTCAAAGTTTCACAAACATCCTGGACTGCCTCAAAATCTGGCAGGTTCTTACAACTATGCCACCAGGATTCAGGACTTCTTCAAAAGGCAATCCAACATGAAGGACCCTCACTATCCAGGGCATGCCCTCTCCTCATTACTACCATCAGAGATGAGGTACCAACGCCTAAAAATGCACACTCAATGTTTTCGGAACAACTTATTCCCCTCTGCCATCAGATTTCTGAATGATCCATGAATCTGTGAATGCTAACTCAGTATTTTGCTCTGCTTTTGCGCTTTTAATAGTGTATTCTTGTTGTAATTTATAGTAATTTGTACGTATTGCATTGTACTGCTGCCACAAAACAACAACCTTCATGACTTGTGTCAGAAGATAATAAACACAAAGGACGTTGGAAATCCAGAGTGACACATACAAAATGCTGGAGGGACTCAGTAGATCAAGCAGCATCTATGGAGAGGAATAAATAGTCTGTGTTTTAGGCCAAGATCCTTCATCAGGACTGTGATAATAAACCTGATCTGATTCATATTTATTTCTCCAGATATAAATACTGTGCTTCCAAAGATATTCAAGCCCAAGTCGAAAACCAGCCTTTCCCTTCTTTTAATTAATGCCCCTTTCCCAATTATTATTCAGCTTATTCAGTTTGATGTGTGTTGTCTCTGCACTGGCCAGTTTACCATCTCCACAATGTCATTTCTGTAGCCTTCTTCTTTCACGCTGATATTTTGTCCATATTATTTACGGTTAGAATCAAAGTTAAACGGCATGAAAACAGGCCCCTCAGCCCAACTCATCGATACTGACTAAAGTGTCCCCCCCTGAGCTCGTCCTATACAGCCCACATCCACTAACCCTTTCCTATACATGTGTGGCAGACATGCCAGAGCAAGTACGATGCTAATATCCAGGCAATGATAGTTTAGAGTGTTGTCGAGAGAGGTCTTTGAAGACCTTTACTTTCCTTTGCACAGCATGATGCCAGACCCACTTGAAATACCAAGACAAGGTAAAGATGAAGAATTCTGGGGTGACACTATCAGTCAGTTAATTTTCTCATTCTAAAGTATTATTTATTAGCTTTTAACATGTAGATTCCATTGGTTATCAATATCTGTATTATCAGAGCGAGAATGTCAACATCCACAAAGTTACTGATTTGATCAATACTTGTATCCAACTGCTCAATTTCTGTATAAAAATGTTATTTCTTTGTTCAGACTTTAGAACAGTTTGGTGACGGGTCAGGCTGTTCTTGTACACAAGTAAATAAAGTATGATTATGGAACAAATGCAAGCTTTTGTTGTCTAGTTAATCGGCAACAACACATGTACCTGTCCAAGTGTCTTTTCAACATTGTAACTGGGCCTGTCTCTACCACTTCCTTAGGCAGCTTATTTCATTTAACTATTTAAGATATTTCCTCTCTCATCTTGCAAAGACATTAGTGTTTTTAGATATGATGTGGTGCTCAGGATAAATTCACAGCCCTCACGGAAAGAAGTACAGCCCACCCAAAGTCAATCTTCTTTTGTTCACCTTTTCTATCCCTTTCTCAATCCCCAACCCCTCATTACCAAGAACCATCACCCTAGTACATTTGCTTCTATCTGTCCATCATCCCCCTCTTATCCGGTTCCAACTATTGCCTTTCAGCCTCTGCCTCAACCCACACGCAGCCCAAACTGCACAAAGAAGTTTTTTCTTCTTCTTATATTTGCATCCATCACCTATCAGCCTCTGTCTCATCACTTTCCCCTCATCTCCACCATCTGTCAGTCATCACTCCCTTATCTGATTCTAAATATCACCTACTATCAGCCTGCCTCATCTTCCTCACCCCATCCTTACTTCTTTATACCCGTTCCCATCCTTCTAAAGATCTCAGTCCTGATGTAGCATCTTGACCCAAAACATTGACCACATCTTAGACTCCATAGATGCTGTTTGACCCTCTGCTCTCTTGGCAGCTAATCTTTCACTCTGCACATTTAGCATGTTGACGGCATCAACACAAATTTGAAAAATGCAGGGAAAGAAAATTGCAAACATTAGAGATTCTGCAGATGCTGGAAATCCAGAGCAACAACCCAACATGTTGGAGGAACTTAGCAGGTCAATTTAGCTGCAAAGATAGGGGTGTTTTGGGCTGAGACCATCATCAGGTCTGGTAAGGACAGGAGAAGAAGCCAGGATGAGAATGTGGGGAGAGGAGTACAAAGTGAAGCCAGATGAGGGGGAAGTAGGGTAGGTGAGGGAGAGGGTATGAGGTGGTAGGAGAGGAGAGTGGATCCTGGGAGAAGAAGGAGGAGGGATGTCAGGGAGAAGAGATTGGCAGGTGAGGAGAAGAGAAGGGGCAAGAGGGGAGCCAGAATGGGGAAAGAAAAATGTTGGGAAGGGATGATCAAAAACAGACAAAATTGCATAGTTGGAGTAAATTTGCCAATTGCCACAATAGGTCTCTGGCAGATGCAATCTCAATGGCTCTTCACATGGCCTTAGATTGCCTGGACAATACAAACACCTACATCAGGATGCTGTTCATCGACTGTAGCTCAGCATTTAACACCACCATCCCCACAGCCCTGATCGATAAGCTACAGAACCTGGACCTCTGTACCTCCCTCTGTAATTGGATCCTCGACTTCCTAATCAGAAGACCACAATCTATGCAGATTGGTGATAACATCTCCTCCATGCTGACAATCAACACTGGTGCACCTCAGGGGTGTGTGCTTAGCCCACTGCTCTACTCCTCCTATACCCATAACTGTGTGGCTAGGCATTGCTCAAATACCATCTATAAATTTGCTGATCATACAACCATCGTTGGTAGAATCTCAGATGGAGATGAGAGGGCGTACAAGAGCAAGATATACCAGCTAGATAAGTGGTGTTACAGAAATAACCTTCTATGCAACGTCAGTAAGATGAAAGAGCTGATTGTGGACTTCAGGAAGGATAAGACAAAGGAACACATACCAATCCTCATAGAGGGATCAAAAGTGGAGAGAGTGAGCAGTTTTAAGTTCCTGGGTGTCAAGATCTCTGAGGACCTAACCTGGACTCTACATTTCGATACAGCTATAAGAAAGCAAGACAGCAGCTATAGTTCATTAGGAGTTTGAAGAGATTTGGTTTGTCAACAAGAAAAAATCAGAAACTTTTATAGATGTACTGTGGAGAGCATTCTGACAGGGCTGCATCATTGTCTTGTATGGGAAGGCTATTGCACAAGACTAAAAGAAGCTACAGAAAGTCATAAAATTAGTCAGCTCCATCTTGGGTACTAGCCTCTGTAGTATCTGAGACATCTTCGAAGAGCAGTGCCTCCGATGCGACGTCCATTATTAAGGACGCCCATCGCCCATGCCCTTTTCTCACTGTTACCATCAGGTAGGAGGTACAGAAGCCTGAAGGTACACACTCAGCAATTCAGGAACAGCTTCTTCCCCTCTGCCATCTGATTCCTAAATGGATATTGAACCCAGGAACACCACATCACATTTTTTTAATATGCATTAATTCTGTTCTTGCACTACTTTTAATCTATTTAATAGACATATATATACTTATTGTAATTTATTTATTTTCTTTCTTTCTATATTTACCATGTATTGCAATGTACTGCTGCTGCTAAGTTATCAAATCTCACGACGCACACCGGTGATTATAAACCTGATCCTAATTCTGAGGCGTGCTGCTGTTTTGGGGATAGAAATGGAAGACCAACATAAAACTTCATCCAAGTCCTTAGCAGCAGTGCTGGGACTTGACAAACTCTAATTTTTGGGCATGAAATGAGATTCTAGTGATCAAATAATGCTGAATGCAGTCAATAAAAATATTAGCACTGCTTTTCCAAGAGAACAACTTAACACAGGAAAAAATGTAAGTGGAGGAAAGAGGGGGTAATGGATAGAGCGAGAGAAGTGCCAGAAGTGAAAACTGTGGGCCCACAATCTCAGAAAAAGGCATCATTACTGTTAGCCTATGCTTGACATTAACAAGAGTTCAGGAGTGTGACAGAGCAGAACTGTTACCCAACTATTACACATCTTTTTTTATTCTTTTAAAGGGTTTAAAATATATCCTGCTCCAACC
This sequence comes from Hemitrygon akajei, assembly GCF_048418815.1. NCBI lineage: Eukaryota > Metazoa > Chordata > Chondrichthyes > Myliobatiformes > Dasyatidae > Hemitrygon > Hemitrygon akajei. The sequence goes on along the minus strand of NC_133153.1, from coordinate 35,425,852 downwards.
GTAAGTGGCATAGACTCGTAAGAAAGAAACTACAACTACACATTGCGGTGCTGATGGTGGAGGTCACTGCAGTGGTCAGGTGGGGGGGGGGGGGGTTTGGACTGAGAGAGGACAAAGAGTGGGTGTAAAATAAGGCACCATTCCATTTCAAAACCGCCTTAACTTGCAGTTCCTAAGTCACCACTGATTTGATTCTCCTTTATTCTATCTGGGCTCCATCTGTTTAGTCCTTTCAGTACACTCTTCTCTGCTTCTTTGATAACATGGACAAAAGCAGCTGTACAAATTTCACTGCCTTCTCCATCTCAGCACTTGCGCACAGAAAAAAAACTTTGCTCTCTAGGGCACACACTCAGTTAGTTAGGTACACCGGTTTGTTAAAACAAATATCTAATCATCCAATCATGTAGCAGCAATTCAATGCATAAAAACTTGCAGATTATCATCAAAAGGTTCAATTGTTGTTGGGATGAACTATGTGACTTTGACCATGGAAAGATTGTTGTTACCAGACAATGTGATTTGAGTATCTCAGAAACTGCTCATCTCCTAGGAATTTTATGCCCAATATTTCTAGATCTTACAGAGAATGGTGTGAAAAACAAAAAAAAATCCAGTGAGCGGCAGTTCTGTGGGTGAAAATGCCTTGTTAGTGAGAGAGGTCAGAGGAGAATGGCCAGACTGGTTCAAGCTGACAGGAAGGCGACAGTAACTCGAATATCCTCCGATACCTAATAGTGGACAATGAGTATCTATCCAAATGGTTGAATTCACAGAAATACCCATCCAGAAATATGCTCTCCTTTATGCTCTGATCAATTAGTTCACTAAGTGTACCGGTACCACAACAATGTGACTGTTTGCTGATAAAAACAAAAACTGCTGAGATCTATAATGAGCTCAAACAATATTAAACACAGAAAATAGAAAAAATATTTAGTAGTCAGAACCAAGGTGTGATATTTGTTGGACACAAGTATCCTGTAAATTGAGCCATTTGTTGTTGGATTAGTGGGAAGAATAAAAAAGCCACGAAACCTTAAACGCGTAGATGCTGCCTGAACTACTGAGCTCCTCCTTTATTTTATATTTAGAGATACAGTACACGATAGATTCTTCCATTGCAACTAGCCGCACCATCCAGCAGCCCTATTTAACATTAGCCTAACCACAAGGCAATTTACAATGACCGACTAACCTACTAACTGGTACATCTTTAGACTGTGGGAGGGAACTAGAGCAACCAGAGGAAAGCCACACGTTTATGGGGAGGACGTAACATCATCTTACAGACGGCGGAGTTCTTGCAAGCATTTACAGGAAAATAAAGAAATACAATAGAATTGTTGAAAAATTACACATGAACAAAGACCGACAAACAACCAATGTGTGATCTATGTACTCAGATGACAAAGACAATGAGAAATGGGTCTGTTAACATGATGTATCACTCAATAACTAAATAACCCTTACACCTCCCCTAATTCTTGATTCCAATCCCCTTTCCCAGAAACAACCCCACAACAGGCAGTGTGGACCCAATCTGCTTAACGTTCATAAGATAAGTTATTCTTACTTGGAATTGACTGCTTGAACTTCCTTTACCCAAACCTCAAGACATGCTTAATGACAGTTAAGGGTTAAAGCCTATGCCACAAACTCAACAGCCTTTTTCATGTAGACTGTCTGAATGTAATCAATCAGCTTTATTAAAAGTCACAAAATCTCTGGCACTAAATGTGTCTCAGCTGGAAGGGGCTGATTAGGCTCAGGTTTTTGAAGCTGTATTCAGGGTCTTGTGTGGAAAAGAGGATGATACCCCACGGGGATTTATACTTATTCTCCACTTATGCCACACATTAGAAGTTAAAGCTTAACAATAAGGATATAAAAAGAATGAGTAAGAGCAGTGTCCTGTGTCATACAGAATACTTGGAGACATAGCACACAGTTCAACATACGGGAACAATAGACAATGGACATGTACATGTTTATCATGTCAGAGTGTCTTTTTGCGGTTAGCACATAGAGCAAATGACTTTAGCAACCAGGTTCAAGTATGAACTGTTGATTAAATCTAAGATGCAGCTCTGAACAATGGGTTCCTTAGAACCGTGGCCCACAGTTAAATGTAAGAACAGACAATGCTGATTTAAAATGTGTTTTTTGGGTGTCTGTAGATCAAAGCAAGCATCGCAAATATGGAATTGTCCTGAATTGACCTTTGATCCTTAGCATATAAAATGTCGTGCAGTGTCGTGTCAAGCAGGCCTCTTGCTTCAAAGAGGGTCTCAATTATGACACCTGTTGTGTCTCATTTTATCATATAAAGAGACTGCTTCACATCTACCAGTACTTCTCTCTGGCGAATTTGTTCATGCAACCACAGTCAAGAGTGAGAGTTGTGTACAACTGGTGAGAATATTTGTCAGTGGATCCAGACCTCTGGTGTCTTTCCTCCTTCCTTTTCTCCAATGGTCCACTCTCCTTTCCAATCAGATTTCTTCTGCTTCAGCTCTTCAACTTTTCCCACTTATCACCTCCCAGCTTCTCACTTTATTCCCCCCCCCCCTCTCCCACCCACCTATCTTCCCTGTCACTTGGCTTCACCTATCACCTTTCTTCCCCTCCTTTTTATTCTGGTTTCTTTCTCTGTTCTTCCTAGACTTGACGAAAGGTCTTGGCCTGAAACACTCTTTATTCCCCTCCAGAGATGCTGCCTGACCTGCTGAGTTCCTCCAGCATTTTGTGTGTTTGACCCAGACGTGAATCCTAATCAGATTATGCTCCTTTTCACAACAACACATTCATTTAACATCTTTAACATTAAGACTTACAGCAGTGGTGCTCCACACTACATGAGCTTAAATACAGTATGAGACGTTTTCTAAGGAGCATAGCAAGCAGAGAGAAGTTCAGGAAGACAGTTCTTGCACTTCAGGCTAAAACTAGAATAGACATAGATGACATGATAAAAATGCCTCAAGGAAGGCGCCATCCATCATTAAAGACCTCTACCATTCAGACTTGCTCTCTTCTCATTTCTAACATCAGGGAGAAGGTACAAGATCCTGTTAGCACACACTCAACATTTGAGGAACAGCTTCTCCATCTCTACCATCAAATTTCTGCATGGTCCATGAACCCAAGAAAACCGCCTTATTGTTTCTGCTCTCTTCCCCCAGCTTATTATTTTATATACTGTATATCTCTTATTGTAACATAGATATATTTTACGCATCACACTGTACTGCTCCCGTAAGACAACAAATTCTGCAACAGAGGTCAGTGATTATACACCCGATTCTGAAAACTGGGATGAGCGTGGGGACAGAATTGGAGGAGTGGGTGAGACCAGACTCAGAATGAGAACAGTTACATTACAATCTAAGGGGAAAATGCAGTCATTCCTGGACATTGTATGAAGTTATTACACAATTTAAACTTAACAGCGACAGCACTGAAAATTGTGCCGGAGTAGAGCGTTTGTACGTCCATGGATGAAGTTTCAAAAGCATTATGTGAAAAAACACTTCTCACAACAAGAGTTAAGCAAACTTCCAGCAGGTTACTTACTGTTACAGAGGTATGCCTCTCTGGTAGTAATGTTCTTGTTACACTGGTGACATGGTGGTGCGCCAAATGCTAAAATGGCAGTAAAGACATGTCCATTTATGGTTTTCTTGTCCTTGTCTTTTACTTCCTTCTCTTTTGTTTTCTCTTTCTCCTAAAATGAAAGCGAGGAGATCAATGAGACTGGAATCATTTTATACCCTCAGTGGCCATCTTATCAGGTACACCTGCTTGTTAATGCAAATATCTAATCAGCCAATTATGTGGCAGTAACTCAATGCATAAAAGCATGCAGACATGGTCAAGAGGTTCAGCTGTTGTTTAGACCAAACATCAGAATAGGGAGGAAATGTGATCTGAGGGAATCTGACTCTGGAACGATTGTTGGTGCCAGATGGGGTGGTTGAGTATCTCATCTCCTGGGATTTTCTCACAGATTCTAGAGTAGGGGTTCACAACATTTTTTGTGCCGTGGACCAATACCATTAAGCAAGGGGTCCGGGGACCACTGTTTAGGACCTTGGTCTAGAACAGGGGTGTCAAACTCATTTTAGGTCACGGGCCGGATTGAGCAAAATGCAGCTTCATGCGGACCGGATCAGTCGGACGCGTGCGAACGCAGCTTTCGTTGCCTCCGTTTTTTCAGCCTGCTCTCATGTGTCTCAGTCTCTGCTATAACTACAAAGTGTTTCACTTTACAAAGTCCGTTTCTTATGAAGAAGACTGCCGAGCAAGACTGCCGAATAAACACTAAAAACCCTGAAAACCTGGTACCTGAATAAACTCAGCATTAGCCATATCATACGCCATAGGCGCTTCGATTACTGGGGCCAGCTTTAATAGTAATTAGATATTATCTCGCAGGCCAAAGATAATTCCACCGCGGGCCGGATTTGGCCCGCGGGCCTTGAGTTTGACATATATGGTCGAGAATATACAAAAAATGGTGAACAAAACAAAAAGCATCCAAGTGAGCGGCAGTTCTGTGGGTGAAAATGCCTTGTTAATGAGAACAGCCAGACTGGTTCAAGCTGACAGGAAGGCGACTAATTCAAATAACCATGCGTTACAACAACGGGGTTCAGAAGAGTTTCTCTGAACGCAAAACGTAACAAACCTTGAAGATGGGCTACAGCACCGGAAGGCCAGGGGCATTCACTCAGTAGCCACTTTATTGGTACAAGAGGTAGCCAATGAGTGCATGTCCATTCACCTCTGCTTGCTGTGATAACTGTACCATGACATGCTTTGTCACTGTCACTACTAACTCTGATAATCAACCCTCTTATCAACAGGAAAAAAACTGACAACTAACAATGTTTAAGTAACCATCAGACCCTTCAAAAGTTTCCAAAGTGTTTTCCATTTGTCCTCAGGATTTTTTCCAGGTCAGACTAAGTGATGATGGAAAAGGTCTTATAAAACAGGGAATTAAAAGGCAAACACAAGAAATTCCGTAGATGCTCTAAATCCAGAGCAACACACAAAGCGCTGGAGGAACTCCGCAGGTCAGGTCGCATCTCTGGATTTGAGTAAACCTGAGGACCTGTGTCCTGATGAGAGCTCTCAGTCTGAAGTGCGATTGTTCACTCCTTTCCACTGACGCTTCCTGACCTGCTCAGTTTCAGTCGCATTTTGTGTGTGTTGCTCAGGAAATGAAGAGAGTTTCGGCATTTGTCCATCTGAGAGCTAAAGATCAGTTTGATTTGTTACATCTACTGAAACATACAGTGAAATGAGCCACTCTGCGTCAATGACTAACACAGTCCAAGGATTGTGTAGGGGAGGCCCATGTGTGTCTCCATGCTTTTGGCATTAAAATAGCATGCTCACAACCACTAACCCTAACCATAATGTGGGAGGAAAAGCAAGGAACCTGAGAGGTCCCATGAGGTTATGGGGAGAATGTACAAACTCCTTACAGACAACAGCGGAAATTGAACCCTGATCACTAACTGTAAGCAACTGTACAAACCGCAGTACTCCTGTCTCACTACACTATAAAGACTGACAAACAAATGGTCACTGGTACAAGTGTACCAGCTCTTAATGGTGGATTTAAACAAAATGACTGCTGGAAATGTAAACTTAAATCACCTTGAAAGAAAATTTTTAAACAGAACAAGCGTTGGAAGGGGTTTTAATTCAATCTCTTGATTTGAAGAGTTTTAGGCTAGGCTCTGGATTGTCAATTCAGAACAAGAAACACACATGACCAAGTATAGGAAGTACTGACATTTCTATAATGTCACAGGATGACATAAGACATTTTAGAGCTAATGACATAATCTTGAATCATTGTCAGTATTACAATGCAGGTAAAACAGTAGCCACTGTGAACACAGCAAACTCCCATGGACAGTTATATTTTAACGGCAGATTAAGATTTGTTTGTGAGTCTTTCAGCACAGGTGCAGTACAAAGACCTGTGTGCTTAACTCCCTACTCTACTCGCTTTATACATATGACTGTGAGACTAAGCACATCTCGAATGCCATATTTAAGTTTTCTGGCGACACCACAGTCATTGGCCAGATCAAAGTTAGTGACAAATCAGCATAAAGGAGGGAGATTGTGACTGAGTGCTGCCACAACAACATGCTCTCACTCAATGTCAGCAAGACCAAGTAGGACCTGATTATTGAATTCAGCAGGAAACCTGAGGTCCATGAGCCAGTCCAGGTCCATGAGGTGGAGAGGATCAGCAACTTTAAATTCATGGTGTTATTACTTCATAGGATCTGTCCTCAGCTAGCCCAGCACACAAGTGCAATTTGCAGAAAGCACGGAGGTGCCTCTACTTAGAAAGCTGTGAAGTTTCGGCATGACATCTAAAACTTTGACAAACTTCTATAGATGTGTGGAGGGGAGTATGTTGACTGGTCACATCACAGCCTGGTATGGAAACACCAGTGTTCTTGAACAGTAAATCCTATAAAAAGTCGTGGATACAGGTCTCCCCATCACTGAGCACATCTACATGGAGAGCTGTTGCAGGAAAGCTGCACCCATCAACAGAGACCCCCACCACAAGGACCATGCTCTCTTCTCACTGCTGCCATCAGGAAGGTAGTACAGGAGCCTCAGGACCCACACCGCCAAGTTCAGGAACAGTTTTCACCCATCTACCACTGGGCTCTTGAACCAGAGGGGATAACTTCACTCGCCCCATCGCTCAACTGTTCCCACAACCATTGAACTCACTTTGAAGGACTCTCATCTCATGTTCTTGATATTTATTGCTTATCTATTTATTATCATTTCTTTTGTACTTGCACAGTTTGTTGACTTTTGCACATTGGTTTTTGTCCATCCTGTTGGGTATGGTCTTTTGTTGTTTCTATTCTGTATGCCCGCAAGAAAATGCATCTCAGGGTTGTATATGGTGATATCTTTGTACTTTGATAATAAATTTACTTGGAACTTTATTTGTATGTAGTTTTTCATTGATTCTATTGTATTTCTTTGTTCTACTGGGAACACCTATAACAAAATGAATCATAAGGTAGTACACGGTACTTTGATAGTACATTTACTTTGACTTTGAGCTCAGGCTGAGTGTTTTAGTTTTGAGGCCTTGTGTAGGACACATATAAAGAGAAGCAAGCGGAGTTCCCTAACAGTTTCACATTTATTTTACTGATTCTGAAACTAAAAACGTTGAATTGGTCACCATCAGGATAATCCTTAAAGCCAACTGGTTTCAACCTTTGGGTTCCTCATCATATCACCCTCAGTAATTCCTCTAAAGGGTATCACTGCAGTTAACCAGTAGCTCACTGTTTAGCAAGAAATGCTGAGAGAGAAATCAAAGGTAATCTCACATCTCTTGTGGGCATGTTCTCAAACATGCACGGGTATACAGTTCAAAGCAGTTGCATGTACGCAGTTAACACATGACCAGACGACCATTGGACATATGAGCAGAATTAGGCCACTCAACCCATCTAGTCTGCTCCACCATTCAATCATAATTCCTCTCAGCTGCATTCTCCTGCCTTCTCCCTGTAACCTTTTAATGCCCTACTAATTAAAAACCTATTAAACCCTCGTCTAAGTTTTCCCAGTGATTTGGCTGTCCATGCAATGAATTCTACAGACTTGTCATCCTCTGGTGAAAGAGATTCCACCTCATCTCTGATCTAAAGGGATATCCTTCTATGCTGAGGCTGTGCCCTCTGGTCCTAGACTATTGGAAACATCTTCTCCACATCTACTCCATCTAGACCTTTTAATATTCACTAAGTTTCAATGAGATCTTCTATCCCCACCCATCATTCTTCTAAACTCCATCGATTACAGGCCCAGAAATGTTCCTCATACCCTTTCATTCTTGGAATCATACTTGTGGACCTCCTCTGAACCCTTAACAATGCCAGCACATCCTGTCTCTGTTTTTCTGGATTTAAAATAGCCACTCTCATTTAATTATCCCTCCACACTCTCGTCCTTCTGTAGCCAAATGCTCCTTCTCTGATGGAGGCGTCTTCATGTGAATGCCTCCATCCTAAGTTGCTTCTGTTGGACCAGCCATCGTAATCCCCTTTCCATCCAACTGACACAACTCTAGGTCTGACAACTTGTTCTTTGATTCTCCACTCACTCCTTCAACATCTTCCAACTCCACTGGTGGTCAGGAATACAGCCGCAGGAGGAAATTTAACCCTTAAGTTTGTAACTCATTATGATTCTGAGCTAACCACACACATCCTTTTTCCATGTTAGTTAATTACTTCTAATCTCCTGATCAATTATTGCCTGTGAGGGAGAGATTCGGTTTTCTTCTACTATCATGTGTAGAAATGGTTCCTAACTTCAGTCTTCAGGGTACAGAATGTACCGTCTAGTCTCAGACTTTCCAACCAGCAGAAATAGATCTGTTCTACCCAAGTAACTTGCCTTGGTATCCTGAAAACTTCAACCAAAGCCCCGAAAATTATTAAATGATTTGTAAGATTAAAAAGGTTAGCTTTATTTATCAAATGCACAGGAAAAGACACAGCAAAATGTGTTGTTTGCATCAACAACCAACATAGTCTGAATATGCGCTGGGGGCAGCTTGCAAGTATCATCATATCTCTAATGCCAACGTAGCATGTTCACAACTCAGTAACCCTAACTCGCATCTCTGTTTGGATATGGGAGGAAACCAGAGCACTCGGAGGAAACCCACGCAGTCACGGGGAGAAAGTACAAAGTCTTTACAGACAGTGGGGCGAATTGAACCTTGAGTTTTTGATTGCTGGAGCTGTAAAGCTTTGTAATAACTGCTATGCTACAGTGCCGTCTGTTTAAGTCTTATTACTCATTTCTTCTCTGAGGATCGTCCCTTTGTCGTGATGAAGAGGTCTGAAGGTTCCTGACATCCCGGGAGTGATGCTGTCTGGAGATCAGCTCCTGCTGGAGTCACCCATGGTGGTAAGGTCAAGCGGGGGGATCCAGACAAAGAGCGATCCAACCAAAACCTCAGCGGTGGAACTAGCAGAAGATGATGACACATCACAACAGCAGTGAAGGCAGAGGAAGACTGCAGCAGAGAAGGGTTCCCAGTCATCTTGCGTTCCATGCCACTTGACCCTGACCCCCATCTGTCAAGGACCAGGTAGTGGCCGTTTGTACATCAGTCTCTCCATGTTAAACATAGTCATGGACAGGCAATTTCCATTGAGGGAATAACCCCCTAGGAGGCAACAATTATACCAATGCCTAAGAAGAATAATGTGGGCTGCCTTAATGACTATTGCCCAGTAGCATCCACATCGACAGTGATGAAATACTCTGAGAGATTGGTCATGACTAAACTGAACTCTTGCCTCAGCAAGGATATGAACCCATTGCATTTTGCCTATTGCCACAACAGGTCAATGGCAAGCGCAATCTCAATGGCTCTAGACTACCTGAACAACACAAATACCTACGTCAGAATGTGTTCATCGATGATAGCTCAGCATTTAATGCCATCATTCCCTGATTGAGAAGTTGCTGAACCTGAGCCTCTGTACTCCTTCTGCAATTGGATCCTAGACTTCCTAACCAGAAGACCACAATCTGTGTGGATTGGTGATAACACATCCTCCTCAATAACAATCAACACTGGCACACCTCAGGGGTGTGTGCTTAGCCCATTGCTCTACTCTCTATCTACACATGACTGTGTGGCTAGGCATAGCTCAAATACCATCTATAAATTTGGCAGAATCTTAAGTGGTGATGAGAGGGCATACAAGGAGTGAGATATGCCAACTAGTGGAGTGATACAGCAGTAACAACCTGGCACTCAACGTCAGTAAAATGAAAGAGCTGATTGTGGACTTCAGGAAGGGTTAGATGAAGGAACACATACCAATCCTCATAGAGGGATCAGAAGTGAACAGCTTCAAGTTCCTGGGTGTCAAGATCTCTGATGATCTAACCTGGTCCCAACATATCGATGTAGTTATAAATAAGGCAAGACAGCAGCTATACTTCATTAGGAGTTTGAAGAGATTTGGCATGTCAACAAATACACTCAAAAACTTCTACAGTTGTACCTTGTTCTGACAGGCTGCATCGCTGTCTGGTATGGAGGGGCAACTGCACAGGACTGAAATAAGCTGCAGAAGGTTGTAAATCTAGTCAGTTCCATCTTGGGTACTAGCCTACAGGGTACCCAGGACATCTTTAGGGAGCGGGGTCTCAGAAAGGCAATGTCCATTATTAAGGACCTCCAGCACCCAGGGCATGCCCTTTTCTCACTGTTCTCACTGTTACCATCAAGTAGGAGGTACAGAAGCTTGAAGGATTCAGGAATAACTTCCTAAATGGACATTGAATCTTTGGACACTACCTCACTTTTTAAAAAATATACAATATTTCTTTTTTTCCCACATTTTTAAAATCTATTCAATATACGTAATTGATTTACTTGTTTAATTATTATTTTATTCATTATTATTATTTTTTCTCTCTGCTAGATTATGTATTACATTGAACTGCTGTTGGTAAGTTAACGAATTTCACTTCACCTGCCTGTGATAATAAATCTGATTCTGATTCATACTCAGTTCGAGTGATCGTGCTATTATTACTCATTTATAGAAGACTCAGACTTTAATCAGACTAGAAGTTCTAAATAAACCTCGAGTTGCTTTTGTAGAACTCTGTGACTGATGCAAGAGTTTTAATGAATTTTTAAAGCCCAGCTGAGGGGTTGGGAGAACTGACTTGAACTCCAGCTTGGTCATCAGTCTCACTGCACGAAGTTCTGATCGAATCCTTATCAAATGAATCTGCAGTGATATTTCGCCAAATTTGACTCAGTGAATTCCAGTTCCAACTCTTAGCTTTTGTTGGGTTAATTGACCCAAGGACAGCAGCCATGAAACTGCAGTGTTCCGGAAATCAGGGAAATAATATTTACTAGGATTCCTGTATTCAGTCTTTTTTTTAATCCACTGGAGACGCAAGAGATGACAGATGCTGAAATCTGGAGCAAATATTTGCTGTATGAGGCTCTGCTCTGCCTTGCTATATGTGGATCTGCATAAATGCACAGTCAGCCCTATGGCTACCACAATTTATTTTCATCTACATACGTCTACATTTTACACACTGAGCAGATAGTCGTTGCTTGCAAAGCTGTGATCACAGATGAACCAACCCTTTAACCGAACTTCCTGTCAATAAATCGCCTGCTTTAACCGTACATTTTGGCTGTCACATGTTGAAACTTTAATGCAAAACACTCTACTTATAATGCGTGAAGATGGATTTGTTTGCAGAGTCAGTTGAGACATCAGACCTATACTAATTGTAGCAAGTTTAGTAGCCATGCACGCACCAACGTGAACACACACAGAGCAGCCGAATTTGGCCAGATAATCATGTAAACAGATACAAACTGCACTGAGAGGATGACACAAGGGATATGGTCAACAGATTAAAGTCTGCTCTGCAACACTTGGTGAGTCAGAAGTGATGACGAATCAGCATAGAGGAGGGAGGATGGAAATCTGGTTAAATGTTGCTGCAACAACCTCACTTAATGTCAGCAAAATCAAAGAGCTGATAACAGACTAAAGAAGGTCCATCAGCCAGTCCTCAGTAGGGGAATCGAGGTAGAGAGGGTCAGTAACATTGAATTCCTTGGTGTCAATACATCAGAGATTCTGTCCTGTAATTACAAAGGTGGTGTGACAGTGCCACTACTTAGAAGTTTGCATAAATTCGGCATGTCACCAAAAACTTTGACAAACTTCTATGGATACACATCGGAGAGCACTCTAACTGGCTGCGTCATGAGCTGGTATGGAAACACCAATACCCAGAATCAGGAAAGACTACAGGAACTAGAGGATGCAGCCCAGTCCATCAGAGACAAAGCATATTCCACTACTAAGCACACTGACTGGCACAAGAAAGCAGCATCCATCATCGAGGACCCCAACAATCCAGGCCATGCTCTCTTCCCACAGCCACTATTGGGCAGAAGTTTCAGCTCTCACCCTACCAGGTTCAGAAAGAGTTATTACTCTACAACGATCAGGCTCCCGAACCGGCATGGATCGCTTCACTCATCACTATTCTGAACAGATTGGACAGTGATAGCCTCACTTCCAAGGACTCTTTATTACTCATATTCTCCGTCTTTTTTTAATTTGCAGAGGTTGTCTTCTTTTGCACATTAGGTGTTTATCAGTCTTTGTGTCTGCCTATGTATAGTTTCTCAAAAAAAACTGTCGTATTCCTTTTTTCCTGTAAATGCCTGCAAGAAAATGAATCTCTAGGTACCTTACAGTACCTTGAAAAGTAAATTCAGCCCCCAACCCTTTCTTCACATAAATCAGTACTACGGTTACTTTGATCAATTTAACTGAGAACTTTAACTTGTGAATTACATGCTTCTTTTTTCATAGTAGAGCCCAAAAACACGGAAAATTGTAAAGCATGAAAATCTAAAAGTTCAAAAACTGATATGTCAGCAGTTGAAAAGTATTCATTCCCCTTCGCTCACTAGTTAGTTGAACTACCTCTCGCAGCTATTACAGCCAGTAGTCTTTTTGGATAAGTGTCTATTAGCTTTGCACAATGTGATGGAGCAAGATTTGCCCATTTCTCCTTGCAAAATTGCTCAAGCTGTGCCAGGTTAGTTGTGGTTAAGATCAGGACTCTGACTGGGCCACTCAAGGACATCGATTTTAGTCATTTGAAGCCACACCATGGTTGCTCTGACAGTATGCTTTGGGTCATTGTACTGCCGAAAGACGAACTTCCTCCTCAGTTTAAGCTTTCTGTCAGAGGCGAGCAGATTTTTTTTCAGGATCTCTGTATTTAACAGCATTCATCTTCTCATCAAGCCTGACCAGATTTATTGTCCCTGCTGCTGAAGAGCATCCCTGTTCCACTTCCAGCATACTTTACAGTCGGGATGGCGTTACCTGGTTGATGCGCAGTATTAGATTTACACCACACGTACTGCTTGGTGTTGAGGCCACAAAGTTCCACTTTAGTCCTATCTGACCACAAGACCTTCTTCCATCTCTTTACAGTATCTTCTAAGTAACACTTCGCAAAGTCTTTATAGGCGAGGATATGCTTTTGTTTTTAGCCAGGGCTTCTTCCTTGCCACCCTTCCATAAATACCCTTCTTCTGCAAGGTCTTAGGGATTGTAGAGCCATCTCCAGTTGCAGTCACTGTCTTCTGCAGCTCACTCAGTATGACTGTTGGCACCACAGTAGCCTCTCTTCAAGTGCCATTCTTCTCTGGTGACTAAATTTAGAGGGACAGCCTGACCTAGACAGTGTGGCTGTGGTTTCATATTATTTCTACCTTTTCACGGTGGAATGCACTGAGCTCTGAGGTATGTTCAGTGCCTTTGAGATGGTTTTGTATCCTTCCCCAAATTTGTGCTTCTTTATTATCATTTCCCTGACTTGCCTTGAATGCTGTTTTGTCTTCATTTCATTTAGACTGTTGAAAATCTATCACATACTGTTGGACCTTACAGAGATAGGGGGTGTCCTCCAACTTTCTACATTAACAACTTGGTGAGTTGGTAAGGTAATAGACCTGAGGAAAGTTAGTGTTTTGGTTTTTGATTTTTAGTAAATTGTTGACAGCTTTTGGAATTTTTCTTTTTATTTGACATGATGCACAATGTGAACTGAAAAATCCTACTTTAATATATTTTAAATTTAGAAAATGAGACAGAAGATGTGAAAAATTGTTGAGGAAGCAGGGAGTGCTGAATACTTTTTCAAGGCACTGTACAGGTATAGAAGCCTTGATGATAAATATACTTTGAAGTTTGATTTGGGAGTTCGCTCACTTCAAGTGAAAGATACAGTATAGAAACAGGCCTTTGGTTTTTCCATATTCTCATCAATTCCAACCCCATTCTACCACTCACCTACATTCAAGGGATAACTTACAGTTGCCGTTCACCTTTCGGAATGATGGAGGAAACCCAGGGGGAACATGAAAACTCCACGCAGACAGATGAGCTAGTCAGGATTTTGACCAGGGTCTGTGATGTGGTGAGGCAGCTGTTCTACTAGCTGTCCCAACCTTAGTACTTGTGGGTTCAGATTCATTTCTGAGATCTGACAAAGTTGAAACTTTATCACCTTACTGATTTTTGGATGATATATTAAATTAAGATCATGCCCTCCCTCTCAGGTGGACTGAAAACTACCTCGCTGCAACGCGTCAAAGAGCAGAGGTGCTCTGTTCCAATGCTTCTTTGTCAACTAATATCATGAGAAAAGGTTTGCGGTTGGATTTACTCTTCTACTCAGACAAATAGATGGCAGCATTTCCTACATGACAATGGCTATCTACGTGAAAATTACCTCAGTGACTGTGCACTGCTGAAAACAACGCAAAAGGCACCACAGAAGTATGTCTGTCGCTCTGCCTTCGAACTGATAAACACCATATGCACATGCCTACACAGATACCACGTGCACACACAGATACATATACAGCTAGCATTTATTGGCCATCTCTAACTGTTCCCAAAGCCTGGTTAAAATTCAAGTATGGTACTGGATCCAGAATAAAAGAGGAAACATTGCAAATACTCGGCAGCTCAGACAGTGCTTGCGGAGGAAAGACAAAGTTAACAGTTCTGATGAAGGGTCTTGGCCCAAAGCGTCGACTGTTTATTCCCCTCCGACCGGCTGAGTTCCTCCAGCATTTTGTGTGTGTGTTGACAGTTCCAGTTGGAGACCCTTCAGCAGAACTGACTGATTGTAGAGTCATTGACCGGAAATGTTAACTCAGGTGCTGCCTGACCTGATTCTTATTCTGCTTATAAATTCTGGACAGACAAAATTGGCTGTTTTCTGTTCCCATGGTATAGCCACTAGGTCCCCAACTCTAAGAAAACAAAGAACCAGGTGGATTAATGACTACATTTGTGGGTCACCCATTTTAGAATATCCTTTGCTTTTACATTCCAGATTTATTTAAGTAGTTGTATTTAAATACCTCAGATATGATTTGAATTTAGAGGACAGTAGGTGAATAGGTTGGCACAACATTGTGGGCCGAATGGTTTGTACTGTGCTGTAGTTCTGTGTTCTACATTTTGTTGTGACAAATCACCGGCTGCCCGTTCTTTGTCACCTTGTTTGTTCCATCATAGTTGTCTGGTGTAGTCTTCCATGGGGAGCCCGGCTCCCAGTTTACTGATATGACCCAATGTAATGAAACGACCTTCTAAAAGAAGGCAGCAAGCTTCACTCGCACTATGCACTGACTGGTGATAAAGTACTATCACCACCCCAAAGTCAACTAGAGGCAAGTATACAGTACTGTGCAAAAATCTTAAGCACCTGCATATAGCTAGAGTGCCTAAGACTTTTGCACAGTAATGTATTTATCAATTGGAGCAGAGAGCAAGTTTGTAAATCTGCAAAGGATGTTGGAAATGGTGAGGGTCGAGCACTGAGGGAGGGGTGTGGGACAGGTGGCAGAGAAGGAGTGCCAGGGGCAGAGATTTGGCGCTGGTGCCGATACAGCCAGCCCAGATACACCAGACATGGCCAATTGATTCCAAACAATTGGTTTACTGATCATTACAGAATGTCACTCTGGTGCTTCCCACTCCCTCCTCTCCCCCTAACCCTTTTCCCAACCATGATCCCCCTCTCCCTGCCCTGCTTCCCACTCTCAGTCCACAACAGAGACCCATATCAGAATCAGGTTTATCATCCCTCCCATATGAAATTTTTTTTTTTTTTTCAGAAGTACAGTCCAATGTATTAAATTACTACAGTACTGTGCAAAAGTCTTAGGTACCTTAGCTATATTTATGTACCTAAGACTTTTGTACAGTACTGTAGACAGTAAGTACTACGGTTCTAACGAATGTAGATGAACAGAGGGACGTTGGGTCTCCCTGAATATGGGAACACAGAGAGTAAACAAGGAATGTAGGATACATTGTTTCATAGAATATAAAAACTGAGATGTTACGTTGCAACTTTACATAACTGGTTAGATCAAACTTGGGAGTGTCATGTGTAGCTCTGGTCACTTCAGTAAATGTAGGATATGGTTGTGCTGGAGAGAGTGTGGAAGAGACTCACCAGGCTGTTGCTTGGATTTGCAAACTTCACTTGTGGGAAGGACTGGGTAGCCTGGGCTTGTTTTCGCTTGAATGAAAGGAGGCTGAGGGGTGACCTTATGAAGGTGTATGAAATAAAAATGCGTAGTTTGGGTAAACACAAGAGATTTTGCAGAAGCTGGAAAGCCAGAGCAAAACACTGGAGGAGCTGCCAGGCAGGCAATGGTGGTTGGATGGATGGTCAGTTTCTTCTCCTATGGTGGGATATCAAAAAACAAGAGGGTATAGGCTTAAGGTAAGAAGTTGGAATTTTATGAGGTACTTGAGGGAAAATATTTTTCTTCCACAGAGATGAGGCTATCAGGAACTCACAGTAAAAATGGTGGTGAATCAGATACAATCAATGTTTATGAGACATTTAGACAACATTTAAATGGATAAGACATAGAAGGATAGAGATCGAATGTGGGTGAATAGGCATGATTGTGAAGGGCCAAAGGGCCTTGTTTCTGTGCTGCATAACTATGGTTGTTTGATTCAAAGATGTTAAGAGTGCTTGGGAGCTTCAGATGCCTAAGAATGTCTTGGATATTAAACATTTTTGAATGTTTGTCAATGAATCAAAATGTATTATTGGAAAATTTATTTTTGTGCATTTATCACTCTAACAAGCACTTTTGCACATCACGAGTTAAATCCAAGTTAAATGGTATAATCAATGTCCAATAATTAATCCAAGTTAAATAATATAACCAAAATACCATACGTATTCAAAATTTCCCTAAAGAGTTTTCTAAAGTTATGAGAGGCATTGAGTTGACAGCTGATATATTTTTCGTAGGGTCAAATATCTAACAATAGAGGGCATGCAAAGGAGATGTGCAGGGCAGAGTGGTAGGTGCTTGGAATGTGTTGCCAGGGTGCTGGTGGTGACAAATATGACAGAGGCCTTTAAGAGGCTTTTAGATAAGCATAAACACTCACTGAGAATGGACATTGTGCAGAGTAGTTAGGAATTTAATTACTCATTCGATTAGTTCAGCACAACATCATGGGCCGAAGGGCCTGTTTCTGTGTTGTACTGTTCTATATTTAAATACCTATCACCCAGGAGACAAGGTCTCTCCTACATGGGAGGGTTTAACCCAGCAGAAACTCAGCTGCACACTTCCCAACGCTCATACACAAAGTGCAGGAGGAAGTCAGCAGGTCAGGCAGCATCTATGGAGGGAAATAAACAGTCGACGCTTCAAGCCGAGGCTCTCTATCAGGTCTGGTTGAGATTTCCTCACTGCATCTGGAATACTGTGTGAAGCTTTGAACCACATAGGTGTTCTGTTATGGAAGCTGGCCAGTGGGTACACACTCTGAACTACGGCACTTGGAGGCTTACGATGCAGCAGGGACTGAGAGCCAGCACAAGCAACAAACTCATTTCTGACACTTCCCATCGTCAGTGCACAATTTAAAGTTTAGCCAAGTGCCACCCTAATCACAAAGTGTTGAGAGACAAAGACTGTGTTAAGAATTACAAGTTGCATTCTGCCTTGTTACTTAGCTTTCCAGTGGCAATAAGGCACAAATTATACAGCAAGAATTCAGTGTTTCATTCTGACCCAAACCTCAATAACATATCTCAGCACAACTGGGACCATGGAAAGACCATCTTTCCCTGCCTGTCACTCTGAATATTGTTGTTTTACATCATTACATGCTCATAACAAGACAACCACCGCTTTACAAATAAATGCTTGCTTATTTTATCTAAGGGTATGATTTCCTCAGACCGTTGTGCTCAGTGTAAAATTATACAAGGTCTAATCTTTACGTAAAGACTAATCCATTGCAGATCCAGTTGGAAGTGTACTTTTAGTTTGTTACTACAGAAACTTCCATTTACATAAACCTCACTGAACACTTTTAACTATCTTTGAGGAACAGAAACAAAACCATATGTAAAAGAACATTTTAAGAGAACACAGCCACACTGAAATATTAGACGCTAAGTCTGAAGATGTAAGCCTATTACAACACAGAATATAAACAGGAAACCAAGCAACGACAGCCAGCACGAAGACGTTTACAGACAAGAACATTTAAACTTTCGTCTCCAAACTGACACGGCAACAAATCAACCACTGCTCCGAAGCAACCGTTCACCTACCATCTTGAAAGAACTCATCTGCGGAAAAGACAGTTTAATCCACGACATAATTAGGATCAGGAGAAATCTTCTTTCAACATGCTGGTTGCAAAAGAGAAATGGGCTGGCTGTCTCAATTTGCCATGACGTGCTTCTCGGTCAGAGGAAGTTGGGGTTGAGAGGGGGAGGCCACCTTTTTGGGCTCACTAAGTAAATTGTTTAGAAGCATTAAGCCAAATCGAATATTCCTGCACTCATTCTGACCTAAAGCATTTTTGGTGCCTTTGTAATGACTCTCCCAGCTAAATTATTGCACATCCTTAATTTCAAATGAAATTAAAACTTATAATTCAGCAAAACACTCTTGTTTGATAAATGTGCAATTCCCTTTTGCTTAGAAGGGCATTTTTCGATGCGGCTTGTTAAATAGCTATTGTGATTGAATTAGAAGAAAGATGGACTTACAGTGATAGATACGAGTTGAAGTGCCCCCAAAGCATCCTATTTGATTGGCATCGCCTCCACCACCCTGGATATCCCTCTGCCACCATCCCCCCCCAACCCCGTGGCGCCATCTACAAAAGGCACCAGAGTGGGACAGCACAGTGGCGTAGTGGTTAGCACAACGCTTTACAGTACCAGTGACCTGGGTTTAATTCCCGCTGCTGCCTGTAGGGAGTTTGTACATTCTCCCCGTGACCATGTGCGTTTCCTCTGGGAGCTCCAGTTACCTCCCAAAGTCCAAAGACATACTGGTTGGTAATCTGGTTTTGCACTATTTTTAATCTACTTAATATAAATATATACACTTACTTTTTTAAATTGATTTATTTATTTTTTTCTTTCTATATTTATCATGTATTTAACTGTTGCTGCTAAGTTAATAAATTTCACAACCGATGCCGGTGATAATAATCCTGATTCTGATTCAAAGCTTCATTTATTATCAAAGCGTCTCTGTCTATACCTCTTGCTACCTCAGTAAAGCAGCCAGCATAATTAAAGACCCCAGTCATTAGATTTTGTCTTCTCCCCGCTCCCACAGGCAAAAGCACTCACCAATAGGTTCAAGGACAGCTTCTACCCCGCTGCAATAAGACTATTAAGTAGTTCCCTAGAGTGATAAAACAGACTCAACCTCCCAATATACCTCGTTATGATCTTTCACCTTGTAGTCTTCCTACGTGGCACTTGCTTTCTAGCTGTTACACTTTATTGTTATTGTTTTACCTTGTTCTGCCTCCGTCTGATCTCCATCTTCCTTCCCTTTCTTCCATGTCTACACTCCTCTCCTATCACCTCCCAGCTTCTCATTTCATCCTCTCTACTTCAACCATGCACCTTCCACCTCAACTGGTTTCACCTACCACTTACCACCGTGCACTCCTCCTCTTCCCCCCACCTTCTCATTCTTCCTCTCCAGTACTGATGAATGGACTCGGCCCCAGACGTCTCTGATTATTCTCTTCCATAGATGCTGCCTGACCTGCTGAGTTCCCCCCAGCATTTCCCGTATGTCACTGACCATTCATTCCCTGTCACAAACAAGAGAAAATCTGCAGATGCTGGAAATCCAAGCAACACACACAAAATGCTGGAGGAACTCAGCAGGCCAGGCAGCATCTATGGAGAGGAGTGTAGTCGATGTTTTGTGCCGAGTCCTGCTGAAGGGTCTTGGCCTGAAACGTCGACTGTACTCTTTTCCATAGATGCTGGGTTCTTCCAACATTTTGTGCGTGTTGACTCTATCCTATGCTTGTTTTCCTTTAAGAGTGCCAGCGCCTGCAATTACTTTTATTATTTTCATGGTCTGAGCTTCACCAGGAACACTGAAGAGTAAATAGAATCATCCATTGTCGGGATTGGAGGACCTGAGTTATAAGGAAAGATTGAGGTACACAAAAATTATGAGGGGTCTAGATAGGGTAAATGCAAGCAGGTTTTTTCCAGTGAGGTTGGGTGGGACAACAACTGGAGGTTATAGGTTAAGGGTGAAGGATGAAAAGTTTAAGGGGAACACATGGGAATAGTTCTTCACGCAGAGGTCTGTGAGAGTATGGAACAAGCTGTCTGCACTAGTGGTGCATACAAGCTTGATCTTAGTAGTTTGGGTAGGTCCACGGATGGGAGGAATAAGGTGGGCTATGGACCCGGTACAGGCCAATGGCAACAGGCACATCAAATGCTTCAGCATGGACTAGATGGACCGAAGGACCAGTTTCCTGTGCTGTACTTTTTTTGTGAGTCTATGACACTATTCCATGTAACCCTGGAGGGGAAACCACATCAGCTCCACAGGTTCTCAGTGAGAGATGTGAAGCAACCCAAGAACTATGGACAATTCATGGGGAAAAGTGATTTTCATTCACAGTCATACAATTATAGAAAGAGGCCTTCTGGCCCAAATTGACCAAGGTACCTAGCTGTGTAAGTCCTATTTTCCTGCATTTAGCCCACATCCTTCTAAATCGGGGCTCCCAAACTGGGTCCACAGACCCCTTGCTTCAAGGTATTGGTCTCCAAGGCATTAGAAAAAAAAGTTTGGGAACCCCTGCTCTAAACCTTTCCTATCCAGGAACCTGTCCAAATGCCTTTTACACGGTGTAATTTTTATCTACCTTCACCACTTCCCTGTCAGCTTGTTGCATGAACCTTTCCCCACCATGTGTGAAAAATTTAATGGGAATATATTATCACGAGAGGATGGGTAAACTTGGATTGGTTTGCCTGGAGCGCTGGAGGCTGAGGGGTTACCTGATAGAGGTTTATATGATTATGAGAACCACAGAAAGAGTGGACAGAGTTGTATCTGTTTCCCAGTGTTGAAATGTCTAGTACCAGAGAGCATGCATTGAAGATGAGAGGGGACCAGTTCAAGGGGGATGTGAGGGGTACTGTGGTAGAGATAAATAAATTAGAGGCTTTTAAGAGATGTTTAGATAGGCACATGGATATAAGGAAGAGGGGGGGATATGAACACGGTGTAGGTAGGAGGGATCAGTGTTTGGGTGGTTTTAATTTGCATTTTAGCTGGTTTGGCACAACATTGTGGGCCGAATGGCCTGTTCCTGGCTGTACTCTTTTATGTTCTAACCCTTGTCCCCTTTACATCTTATCCCTCTCACCTTCAAATGGCAATGATGTGATTAAATCCTTGGCTAGAAGAAGATACAGTAACATATGGATTCCTCAAAGTCACCTAAGGCCCCTGAATTATTGTAAATGCTTGCTTGGGAGGCAAAGGCACACACAGCAAGATTCCAAGAATAGCAAATGCTCAAATGCCAAAGTAGTCTGCTTTAGTTATTATTTCAGGAATGCTAAAACTTCCTCTCTCGATGGGATCACAGGTTCTTCTGAAGTCTACGTGAACAGAGAGCAGATACTGGAAGTCTGAAATTGAACCAGAAAAAGCCTGGAAAGGATGAATGTAGAGAGGACGCTTCCATTAGTGGGAGAGTCCAGGATCCAAGGGGACAGCTCAGAGGATTGAGATGAGGAACTGAATCATACAATTTTGAAGGTAGTGCAGGATAAAGACACCTTGGAAAATAACATTTATAAAACTCAACATGGAAGAAAAAACTGAAAGGGCTCTTCACTATCCTGTAACAATTACATTAGATTTATTATTCTATGCTTTCAATCAGTGGAAATTCAAAGTTCAAAGTAAATTTATTATCAATGTGTGTATGGGTCACTATATACTACCTTAAAATTCTTTTTCTTGGAGGAATCCACAGTAGATTGGAGAAATACAATGAAAAACTACACACAAAAGCATGTAAGTAGAAACGGCTGCTATATTGGCTTGAAGTCAATATAGTGGGTATTCTACTTGCATGAACTGATTAGAATTATCAACTCCATGTTAAAAAGCAACGCCTATTCAAACAGACAGACACAAAAGTGATTTATTAAATCAACAGCTAATTATCAAACAACAAATCTAAAGAATGCTGGTTCTGATTACTAAGTGTAAGTCACTTCTTGCTGTCTGTACACTGTATAACCACAAGCAGCTCAAGCTGATTTGCAGTTCTGAAAACAAAATGACTTGGCCGACTGATGAACCTTCTCCAGCACCTCTACAAGTTCTTAGTAGACATTAGTCTTACTGCCAGCTGAGGGTGTTGCTTTACTCCTTGGATCGTTTGCATCCTGGGACCTTGTTACCCCGTATTAACACCATTCTTATTAGTTTGCTGCTCTTGTTCTTAATGATGCAGAGGTCAAAGAAAGTTACCTCAGAGTCAAAAGGTAACACAGCACAGAAACAGGCCCTTCAGCCCAAATGATCCATGCCAACCAAATTGCTCATCTATGCTGGTCCCACTTGCCCCATATCCTCCTAAATATTTCCTATCCATGTGGTCGCCCAACTGTCTTTTAAAAGTTGCTGTTGTACCTGTCTCACTTCCTCTTGCAGCTCTTTCCACATCTGTACCACCTTCTGTGGAAAGTTGTCCTTCAAGTTGGTATTAAAACTCTCACCTCAAATCTGGTTCTTGACTCCCCACACTTTGAAAAGGACAATGCATTCACCCTATCTATGTCCCTCATTCACTTCTACAAGATCATCCCATAGTCTGCTATGATCCGGCAATAAAACTCTAACC
Organism: Hemitrygon akajei; assembly: GCF_048418815.1. Lineage (NCBI taxonomy): Eukaryota > Metazoa > Chordata > Chondrichthyes > Myliobatiformes > Dasyatidae > Hemitrygon > Hemitrygon akajei. The sequence goes on along the minus strand of NC_133153.1, from coordinate 35,402,966 downwards.
GGGCCAACCACTCCCTAGTCCCAAGTCTTGGAAACAACCTAATAAATCTTTACTGCACTCAGGAAAGTTTTCCAGCTTAATAACTTCCTGTACAGGGTGACCAAAATTGACATAATACGCCGTGTGGCCTCGCGAACATTTTGGATGACTTCAACTTAACTGCAACATTTGGCAAGACCAGTGACCAACAACGACATCTTGCAAACAGCTTACAAAACTACTGGATACTCTTCTTCTTTTCCTTCTAAACCGGGATCAACTGCAGCTGCAAGAATGCAATTTTTGGACTGACTTAACGAGTTGGTGCTCCTGTGATCTCCTGGGTGATCTGGCATGGAGTGCAGCTATGGCTGTTGCTGGGGGTGTCAATACCTGTAGTCAGATCCATTATTCCGTGCCAGTTAAAGTGCTCAGGAAGATTAAAACTGATGAGGACGAGAGCAGAAAATGATCGGGTGTTCAGAACCATCTGCCTGCGTTTGACCAGTCTCCCTCTTGCTACTGCTGGTGGAAGGTGCAGGAGTTTTGGGTTCCATGCTGCAAGGTTCACTCGCCTCAGTGGCTCATGGCCCGTGGCTGTAGACCCACTTTCAGCTGCTGCTTGACGTTTATTGTCCTCAGTGCTGAACGCGCTTTACCGTTTGCTCGACTTGACCGAGGTTTTCAGCCATCGACTCTTGTGCTGGCTTTACTCGCCTTAGCGGCTTGTGACCGTAGACGCACTTTAGGGGATTCTGCGGTTTGATGTTTAACGTTTTGTGTGTTATTTGTTTGTGTGATTTGTTCTTTTTCTTGCCCATCTGATGTCATATAATCATATAACAATTACAGCACGGAAACAGGCCATCAAGTCCGTGCCGAATGCTTACTCTCACAATGTTCTTGATCTGTGGGATTTTTCTCTAAACAGGTTCTATGGTGCTTCTTTGTTTTGTTGCAGTCTGCAAGAAACGAATCTCCAGGTTGTATACTGTATACCTACTTTGATAGTACATGTACTTTAACCTCCCAATGTCTATACCCATCTGACTGATGAAGGCCAGCATGCCAAAAGTCTTCTTAACCACCCTGCTTACCAATACCTTTTCATAGTTTACATCCTTGGTTATGCACTTTGTCTGGAAATCCAAGGGTTTATTACTGACAAAATTACTGATATATGTGGGAAGTGCTGGCCTATTGGGGAATATGAAATTTCAATGATCAGTGATCACTAGAATACTACAGCACAGTACAGGCCCTTTAGCCCTTGATGTTGTGCTGACCCATATATTCCTTAAAAAAAGGAACTAAACCCACACTACCCTGTAACCCTCTGTTTTTCTTTCATCCATGTGCCTGTCCAAGAGGCTCTTAAATACCTCTAATGTTTTAGCCTCCACCACTATCCCTGGCAAGTCATTCAGGCACCCACAACCCTCTGATTGGGGCTCAATTCCTGCTGCTGTTTGTAAGGAGTTAATATGTTTTCCTCATGACCATCTGAGATTCCTCCAAGTGCTCCAGTTTCCTCCCGCATTCCAAAGACATATAGGTGAGGGGTCAGTGAGTTGTGAGCATGCTCTGTTGGTGCTGGAAGTATGGCGTCACTTGGCTGCCCCAGCATGATACTTGGACTCTATTGGTCATTGACACAGAACAACATGTTTGAATGTACATGTGACAAATAAATAATATCAAAATCTTAAAACATGAGGGAACTGTGGCATGAGTCAAACTAGTTGGTCAGTACTCCAGAGGCCAGACCAACAACCCAGAAGAACAAGTTAAAATCCCAGCGTGCCAACTGTTCAATTTAAATTAATTAACAAAATGCGCAAGTCTCAATAATAGTGAACATAGCTTTGAATCAAAAAGCTGTCAAAACTGAAAAAGAACTCTAAAATATTTGAATATAATCTCAAATTCTATTACAGCTGCATTTCTTACCTGCAACATTCAAAGCTGACAACAATACCATAGGAACAATTCCGCCCTTATAACCTTCTCCACAAACAGGAACTGAATACAGAATATGACAGCACAGTACAGGCACTTCAGCCCACTATACTGTGCCAACCAGCTAACCTACTCCAAGATCAAGCTTACCATTCCCTCCTGCAGAGTCCTCCATTTCTCGTTCATTCATGCGCCAATCTAAATGTCTCTAAAAATGTCCCAAATGTATCTGCCTCTAGCACCACACCTGACAGCACTTTACCACTCTCTGTGTAAGAACTTACCCCTGATATTTCCACCCCCCCCATACTTACTTCCAATCACTTTAAAATTATGCCCCCTCATATTAGCCATTTCTGCTCAGGTAATAAAAAGCACTGACTGTCCACTCTATGCCTTTTATGATCTTGTACGTCTCTATCAAATCACCCTCAATCCCTTTCACTCCAAAGAGAAAAGTCCAAACTTGCCCAACCTTTTGTCGTAGAGCAAGGTCTCTAATACAGACATACAAAAAAGCTGGATGAACTCAGCAGGTTGGGCAGCATCCGTTGAAAGGAGCAGTCAACGTTTCAGGTCGAGACTCTTTGTCAGGACTGCTTTTTTGTACGTCTTGATTTGACCACAGCATCTGCAGTGTAATTTGTGTCTAATACAGACAGTTTCCTGGTAAATCTCTTCTGCACCCTCTCGAAAGTTTCCACATCTTTCCCGTATAGAGGTGACCAGACCAAACACAATACGCTAACTATGGACTAACCACTTTTATAGAGCTGCAACATTACCTCGAGGCTCTTGAACTCAGTCCCCTGAATAATAAAAGCCAAAATACCATATGCCTTCTTAACCACCCTAATAACTTGTGCAGCAATTGTACACTGACTCTTTGTTCATCAGCAGAGGGTCATCATGGTGGTGTTTTGTGAAACAGTTACTGCTGTACCATGCAGCATTCACCACCATCTTGAGGCAATTATCAGAGTCTTGCCTCAAGAGCAAACTTGTGTAATTAAGTGCACCCCCCCCCCCCAATCTTCTCTGAACACAGTGACCTGGCTCTGGAGAAGTTGCCAAGGCTCTCCTACATGGTGGATCATTGAAAAGACACCCAACAGGATTTTAGGCCAAATAATACGTAGGGTTTGTACCCTGATCTGGAGCTAACCATGAAGATAGCTTCTCAGAACCTACCTTGTTCTTGTGCTTTCCACTCGACATTTTGTTTTTAATGTAGCTGAAAGTCCGATACACTTTAGTGCTGCTTTTTCCTTCCAGATCTTTTCTTGTAGGACTCTGTGGCAACTGACTATTGTCCTCTTCTGAGATGCTGTGTAATCAGAGAAAAGACAATTGTTTCAAGTGACACTCAATGTGAGCTTCACTAAAGAATTTCTACACTGTGTATTGGGCAAATACAGGGATGATTTGCTAGGTCAAAGAGCTGGATGAGTTGAGACATGGAATGGATACTCAGAGAGGTAAGAGTGCTAGCAATAAGGTGTTTGTGGAGATAAGGAAATGAATGAGGCAGCAGATAGGAAAACATGGAAAGAACGAAAGGTTTCCCTGTCCCAGGCTGAGCAAGGCTTTCAATGAGTACTCCTGGCAGAAAACTGAGAGCATGTTTGAGAAAAAGGGCAAAGATAAACAAACATTCAGAAAGAACTTGCAGGAAGTGAGTGAGTGAAGTTCTGGTAAGATGGCAGCACACTTGGTTGCAGCTGCCTCTCGGGGTCCAACAAATGGTGCAGCTGTTCATCTGAAAACATTTTACTAGTAATCACAAGATTGCATTGGGCATTGGCAAAAAATATTGCAAGTCCAGTTCACTGGTTGTGTTGGTGCGTGGCCTAGTGGATAGGGCATTGGTCTAGCGATCTGAAGGTCACTGGTTCTAGCCTCAGCTGAGGCAGCATGTTGTGTCCTAGAGCAAGGCACTTAACAACACATTGCTCTTTGACGTCACCGGTGCCAAGCTGCTTGGGTCCTAGTGCCCTTCCCTTGGACAACATCGGTGGCGTGGAGAGGGGAAGGCTTGCAGCTTGGGCAACTGCCGGTCTCCCATACAACCCTGCCCAGGCCTGCGCCCTGGAAACCTTCCATGGCGCAAATCCATGGTCTCACGAGACTAACGGATGCCGAAAGTTCACTGGTTCATTGGCAAGACAGCAGGGGAGCTGTGTGGCCTCAGAGACCAGGCTCTCATACTGTAGTGTTGCCTGTTCAGCCACCCAATAGAGGTGGTACCAAAGGCAATGTGGTAGAGAACAGGGGCAAAGCAGGTGAGATGTAATCTGTGCTGGGTTTGGGTCTGGCCCCTGAAGGCTGTCTTTCCCATTGGTGCTGATCTCCCGTGTTCGCTCCCAAAAAGTCAAGCTGTATTGCCTTCATCTGCAAGATGAGGAACTGCTGCGTACTTTTTCTTGCAGAAACGTGGCTCCAGGACATCCCATGGACAATCAATCTTCAGGCCATGTCACTCAGGGACTTGTGCTGACATTAATTTGTGACTGTATGTACTGTTTTGCACTTTAGCCCCAGATGAACGATATTTCATTTATCTATATATATTTGTATGGTTAAAAGAAGATTAAACTTTAACTAACCATGAACTTGAGTGATATCCACGATTCAAATTCTCTTTCTGTATACATTTGATCATATGCAGAATGCCAGCATGATTGATCAAGCCCAGTACATGAATGGAGTGAGATTTATCAAAACTACTATCCAAATCCCAACCAAAATTCCTCACTGATTTGATTTGACACAAAGGATGCATTTCACTGTATGTTTCCACGTACATAGAAAATATAAGGCTAATTTTAATCTTAAAGAAACTGCATTAATAGGCCTAAATCCCATTACAAACAGAAAGTTAGCGTTGCTTACCTCTGACCAAGAGAATTAATGGTGGATGATCTCAAATCTGGAAAATAAAAGATCCAGAATTAATTTCTTAGCAGTCTTCAAAGTGCTGAAGTTAGAGACATCTTAAGACTCAATGACACAGGAAGTTCTGGAGAAATTGAGCTGATTTAAGCCTGCCCAACGTGTGTGAACAGGATTGGAGAAAATACTCATCGTTACTAATATGACATGCTGGCACACATTGTGAAGTTGAAGAAAGAGGAATGATGGACACTGGGTATTGATACTGTAGATCCAAAGAAACTGGTTGATAATCAATGCTCTCAAAATGCTGCAGGAACTCAGAATATTAGATAGCATCTAAGGAGGGGAATAAACAATCGACATTTCAGGGTGAAGGGCCACGGCCTGAAACGTCTGTTTATTCTATAGATACTGACTGACCTGCTGAGTTCTTTCAGCATTTTAAGTGTGTTGCTCAAGATTTCCAACATCTGTAGAATCTCTTGTGTTGATGATAATCAATACTGCCTAGTTCTGTCTATAAGTTTTTCCTTCTGAACACTGATATTTAAGTTTCAAGATTCAAGATTGTTTAATGCCACTTCCACTATATAAGTATAAAGGAGAATTAAATAATTTACTCTGGATCCAATGCAACCCCAAAGATAAACACAATAAGAACACAATAATAATAAAACACAATAAATATAAATACATAAGATAGCTTAAATACATAGATTGATTATATGTCCATAAAGTGATGCTAGGCACAGGAGTATCTGTACATATGGTGATTGACAGGAAATGATAAAGTAGTGGTGGTTGTTGGGTGGGTTAGTAGGCGGAGGTGTTGCTGCTTGGGGAAAGTAACTGTTTTTGAGTCTGGTGGCCCTGGCGTGGATGTTATGTAGCCTCCTTCTGATGGGAGTGGGAGAAAAAGTCCTTGAGCAGGGTGGGTAGGATCCTTCAAGATGTTGCTGACCTTCTGCTGGTGCCTTCCTGCACAATGACCTGGGTGGTGGGCAGGCTGGTGCCAGTGATGCAGTGCTGATTTGGTTTTAAGAATCCACTGGTGTCAGAGGATTCTAAAAACAAAATGAGATTTTAATATATAAAAAAAGATTGACTCATAGAATATGGTGCATTATGGATCCCACCTGCAGTTTTGTGTGCGGTTTTGATCTTTTTTTTTATCTGGGCAAAAATATTCTTGTTCTGGAGAGAGATCAACCAGGGTTCCTTGGACTAATTCCATATATGGCAGGACTGATGCAGGAGGAGCAATTTGATCTACTCCCAATAGAATTTAGAAGAATGAGAAGGGGAATACAGAGAATTCTATAAAATTTAATTAAGACTATCTGAGACCAGAAAGAAGGACGATGTTCCTGATGGCTGAACATTCTAGGTCCAACAATCACAGCCTCTGGATATGGGTTATGACATTTGGAACTGAGATCAATGGAAATTTCTTCATTCAGAGAGTAGAATCTGAGGAATTCTCTCCCACAGGAGGCCAAGGTAATAAATGCATAGGAAAGAATCAGATAGATTCCTCAATGCCAAAGTGATTGAGGAATATGAAAAAAGGCAGGGACAAAGTACTGAAGTGGAGAAATCAGCCTTTCACCAGGGGCCTAGTCCTGTTCCTGTGTTCACAATTGCTGACGTTCTAGTGGATCACTTGTTAAAAAGTATCACGTCTAGACATCTCCAAGTGGTGACCAGAACAGGATAAGTTAATATAGGTTGTGTCCTTGGCAAACTCCAGTGATTACCTGCTGCTAAAGATGGATCACCTGAAGTTTACGTTGTCTTGACCCCATACAGGGATCAACACCATTCTCCTGCCTTTTCCCCGCTAACTTTGATTTCCTTACTTGTCAAGAAGCTATCAATCTCTGCTTTAAATATGCTCAACAACTTGGCTTCCACAGCCATCTGTGGTAATTAATTTCACAGAGTCACCACCCACTAGTTGAAGAAATTCCTCCTGACCTCTGTTCTAAACAGACTTCCTTGCATTCTGAGGCTGCCCCCTGGTCCTGTGCTTTCCCACTATTGGAAATATCCTCTCCAGATCCACTCTATCGAGCCATTTCAATATTCAATAGGTTTCAATGAGATCTCTCCTCAATCTTTTCAACCCCAGTGAGTACAGGCTCAAAGCCATCAAACGTTCCTCATACGTTAAGCCTCCATTCATGGTATCATTCTCATAAACTGAGATATTTGTACTAAAAATACAATTTTATTTAAAACCTTTATAAGTGTGTGTGTGTGCGTGTGTGTGTGGAGGTGATAAATTGATCAAAGTTTCTCATGTTTCTTTTTTCAGAAACTTGCTAAGAGAACAGACAGGGGAAGAGATAACAGATAACTGCCATCTTTTCATAGCTGCAAGTGCAGCATCCAAGCTCAATTTCAACATTAAAGAAACATTTGTTTAGGTACATGGCTGGCACAGATATGGAGGTCTATGGTCTGGTTGCAGGTCGATGGGACGAGGGAGTTTAAATGGTCCAGCACAGACTAGATAGGGTGAAGGGCCTGCTTCTGAGCTCTACTTTTCTATGACTCTACAACTGAAACTCTAACACAAACACACTTCAAAAACATACATTATATAATCTGAATATTCATTAAAGTACATAGAAATACACACAAGCGACCCTTCGAGCCAAGACCCTTCATCAGGACCCGAAGAAGGGTCTTGGCTCCAAAACGTCGACTGCTTATTCCTCTCCATAGATGCTGCCTCAGCCTGCTGAGCTCCACCAAAATATGGCTTGTCTTACTCAGGATTTCCAGCATCTGTAGAATCACCTGTGTTTACCATTAAAGATCATGTTTCTCTTATATATTCAGGGATATTATAAATGCCGCAAGAGCCTTTCTTATTTTGCAATGGAATAACTGTAAGAAGGCAGATTTCCATTGCCAACGTCACTGGTGACAGCAACAAATGCCATGTCACTCCAGATGGGTCTGGTATGGGAAAGGGAGGCCGAGAAGGTTTTATAGATGCGAAGAAGTACTCAAACTTCACAGCACTGGTATATATTGGTTAACGGAAGATGGGAATTCAGTTCTTTAAAACTTTATTACTATACCATTTGATTTCAAAGGAGTTGCCCTGGGAGTAACATGTGCATTTGGGGCGGCACGATTGCGCAGTGATTAGTGCAAGGATTTACAGTACCAGTGATCCGGGTTTACTTCCTTCTGTTGTTTGTAAGGAGTTTGTACGTTCTCCCCAGGACCAAGTGGGTTTCCTCCGGGTGCTCCGGTTTCCTCCCACAGTCCAAAGACGTACCAATTGATAGCTTAATTGGTCATTGTAAATTGTCCCATAATTAGGCTAGGGTTAAATTGGGGGTTGCTGGGCGGTGCAGCTCGAAGGGACGGGAGGGCCAATTTGGTGCTGTATCTCAATAAATAAATAAATAACAAGTAACCACACTTCATTGGTTGCACTCTAATTTGCACCCCCAAAAAGGAAGTGAAAGGTGTTATACATTCAGACACTGGCACTAGAAGTTATTAGGCACAGCTAGTGGAGTGCTGTTTGTGAGGAGTCAGCCTGCCACCGCTCCCCCCCACCCCCCATACAACTGTGTGGTCTGCCTCTGGGTGTAGCAGTTTCCTCCCACAATGCAAAGATGTACAAGGCTGGTAAAGATAAAGATCTTTTAAACATTAACTTCATTTGTCATACGTACATCGAAACATGCAGCAAAGTGTGTCACTGTGCATCGAATCAAATCGGCAAATGTCGTCCTAGGCAGTTCGTAAGTGTTACCAGACGTCCAGTACCAACACAGCTTGCCCACAACTCACTAACCCTAACAATACATCTTTGGAATGTGGGAGGAAACTGGAGCACCCGGAGGAAACCCACACAGCCACAGGGAGAATATCCAAACTCCTTAAGGAGGTGGTGAGAATCAATCCCCAATCTTACAGCTAACTGTTGTAAGGTGTTGTGCTAAATACTGTGCTATCATGCCATTCTGGTAGGTTAACTGGCACTTTCAATTGCTCCTAGTGTGTAGCTGAGTTTGTGGAGTCTTGGGGGAGGTCAAAGTTCAAAGCCAAGTTATTCTCCAACTGGGTGTTCAACCAGTGTGCAAAAGATAACCAACTGTCCAAATAAAAATAGATAAAATAATATTTATAATAAAAAAATACATAAATAAGCAATAAACATCAAGAATATGAGATGACAAATCTTTGAAGGTGAGTCATAAGCTTTGGGAATATTTCAGTGATGGGGCAAGTGAAGTCGATGAGAACGTCGGGAGACTTAAAAAAAAAAGTGGGATTAATGTAGGATTAAAGAAGGAATTCTGATGGCTAGCACGGATTCAATAGCCGAAGGGCCTGGTATCAGTACTATATCCCCTGATGACTCCATGATAAGTATTTCTTGTAAAACTGCCCTGAAATTTAATATGTGTACCCCGACTGCACACCTATTTCTAAACTTCTTGTTTCATACTGTTGGAATGGCTATAGAATGGTTAATTGTCTTGTCTTTTTCTATGCTTGCTTACATTTTTATATAATCACCTATAAAATACGTGTAATTGCTCAGTGAATTTTCCAGTAATTACGATACAGTTGGCTCTGTGTTATTCTTGAAACTTCTTAGTTTTAGTAGGTGCCATGTTACTTGAATCTGGCATTTTTATAGTCCTGGTGAAGGATCCTGGCCTGAAATATCGACTCTTTATTCCTCTCTGTTGATGCTGCCTGACTTCCTGAGTTCTTTTAACATTCTGTGTGTGTGCGCGCGCGCGCTCTGGATTTCCCGCACCTGCAGAATCTCTTGTGTTTATTATGTTACTGGTTAACCGTTATCAGTGGAATTTCTGTTATCACACACAGTCACCAGAGACAAGCATGACTACTTTTTATTTGGTTTTTTTGATTCTCACAACGCTTCCCCCTCCTTCTTCGCTCTTGTAACGTTCAATAAAATGGCCGTAAGCAACAATTTTTATGCCTAGCTCTTCACTTCCAAAGAACTTTTGGATCCCAAAGGCAGCAGTTTCCAACAATAAACACAAGTCCTGATGAAGGGTCTTGACCCAAGACGTTAGCTCTTCAAAAATGCTGCCTGACCTGTTGAGCACCTCCAGCATTTTGTGTGAGTTATTCATGATCTAGCAATGCTCAAAGAATTAATGTTTCGTTGATTAAAATGGAAATCACATTTGTTTTTGACCAGCTCCTGGAACAAAGAGCCTTCAGAACCATCAAATGATACAGCACCAACAAGGAAACAGCTGTGCTAAGTAAGGGCTTCAGAAACCTTTAATATAGGGTTAAGAGTTTTCGGTGAAGCAGGAAGTAGTGCCACAGGAAGGAGAAGGGTATGTGTTGGGCAATCTATCTGTAGATTAAAAGGAAACGAGAGTTAGAAAAATTTGGCAGGAGCACTGGCCATCAGAGGAGAAACATGGCACAAGAAGCTGAGATTCAAGTTACGACGGGAATCATTTCAGTTTCAGACTACCCACACTGGAACACTGGACACAAGAGATTCTGCAGGTGCCGGAAATTTGACTGTTGTTTCCCAAGAAAGCTTCGTAACCAGAAAGGATTCCCAGAGTTTATGTTGAATTATACTTTAAAAAAACACAGGTCAGGCAGCAGCAGTGGAAGTTAATAAGCAATCTATATTTCAGGCTAAGAACCTACATCAGGACACATAAAGAGGTTTTTATTTTGCAGTTTGTTTCTGGCTTTTGCCCAATCACATTAAAATTCTATCCCTGAACCACCAGAGAACAGCTTCCATCTATTTCACATCTCTTAACCCCAAGTGATCATATGTCTTCCACCTATCAGCTCCCAGCTTCTTACTTCATCTCCTGGTTTCACCTGTCTTCTGCCAGATTGCATTCCTCCCCCCCAGACATGCCCTCTTCTCATTGCTATCATCAAGGAGGAGACACAGGAGCCTGAAGACAGGCATTCAATGTTTTAGGCACAGCTTCTTCTCCTCTGCCATCAGATTTCTGAATGCACAATGAACCCACATACACGACTCCACTATTCTTTTTTTTTTGCGCTCTTTTTGCATTAACTTAATTAAACACACACCCCCCCCCCCATTGGATTCTGGTTAATGGGGGCCAGCTGCTTATCTGGGACAACTCTTAAGGACCAAAAACGAATTGAGAAAATTGCTGGGATTCCCTTCATAAATTTGGGACACCAGGTCACTTAACTGGGGCAAGAGACTGTTGCTGAACAGGTTCTAACTAGTATCAGATAATGCACATGTGGCCGTTAGATGCTACACTGTGCTCAGAGCGATCAGCTTTTACATTGCTTCATTTGTGTGTTTCTGTTCAAAAATCAGTGATTTTCTGTCACAAATAGTTGGTGAGGAATAAACAAGAGGACAATTGCTACTGTTTTGTTACTGGACTGCCAACACAGATGCCTTGTGCAGGAAGGCACAGAGTCGACTGTACTTCCTTAGAAGGTTGGCGTCATTCAATGTCTGTAGTGAGATGCTGAAGATGTTCTATAGGTCAGTTGTGGAGAGCGCCCTCTTCTTTGTGGTGGCGTGTTGGGGAGGAAGCATTAAGAAGAGGGACGCCTCACGTCTTAATAAGCTGGTAAGGAAGGCGGGCTCTGTCATGGGCAAAGTACTGGAGAGTTTAACATCGGTAGCTGAGCGAAGGGCGCTGAGTAGGCTACGGTCAATTATGGAAAACTCTGAACATCCTCTACATAGCACCATCCAGAGACAGAGAAGCAGTTTCAGCGACAGGTTACTATCGATGCAATGCTCCTCAGACAGGATGAAGAGGTCAATACTCCCCAATGCCATTAGGCTTTACAATTCAACCGCCAGGACTTAAGAACTTTTTAAAAGCTATTATTAATGCTTTTTGAGATAGTGATTTAGATGCATATCATATTTTTTTACTGAGTTAAGTATTGTATGTTATTAGTTTTGCTACAACAAGTGTATGGGACATTGGAAAAAAAGTTGAATTTCCCCATGGGGATGAATAAAGTATCTATCTATTTATCTGTTTTGCTCACTGCGATTTCAAGTATTCACACTCGGAAATGCCAGAAATGGCTGGAAATGAAAGTGAAACAATTTTACTACAATGAGCTAGGAGCTACAAAGAATTTGAAGACATTGACAATCATCTTATGCCAGATGGTGGTGTAATGGCATCAGCATCGGACTTCCAGGTGAATGGTCCCGAGTTTGAATCTGGATGGTCCCTGGCAAGCTTTCCATCCATGCTGCGTTGAGCGAGCAACTTGGTCTCATAAAATAGTTGGGTGTATAAAAGGGAGGTCAGGAGGATGAATACAGGGCCCTGGTGGAGGACTCTGTCAAATGATGCAAGCTGAATCATCTGCAGCTCAGCATCAGTAAGATATAGGAGATGGTGACGACTGCCAATTACCTGGGGTACACCTGGTTGACAGACTTGAGTGGAGCACCAACACAGAGGCCGTATACAAGAAGGACCAAGTCGCCTCTACTTCCTGAGGAGACTGAGGTGCTTTGGAGTATGCAGGCCTCTCCTTCACATGTCCTACCATCCTGCTATCACCAGTACAATCTTCTATGTGGTGGTGTGCTGGGGCAATGGCATCAACAGGCTCAATAAACTGAATAGAAAGGCCGGCTCTATTATAGGAGTCAAACTGGACACACTGGAGGCTGTGGTAGAACAAAGGACCTTACGGAAAATCCTAGAAATTCTGGACAGTGTTTCTCACCCTCTCCATTCCACCTTGGCTGAACAGAGGAGCACTTTCAGTAATAGACTAAGACAACTGTGCTGCTCCAAAGAGCGCTATATGAGGTCATTCTTACCCTCAGCCATTAGGCTCTATAATAAGTCAACCTATAGCCGGGGAAATGATGACCTCCTCATGTTAGTCTGTTTGAGGTAACTTATTTTTTTTATTTTGTCTTACTTCTCTTTTAATATTTGAATATCTGTACACTGGTAACACTACTGTGACACTGTAATTTCCTTTGGGTCAATAAAATATCTACCTACCTATTATGGTTGATATTTAATTTCTACTGTATTTCATTTAAATATGTAATTTATAAGTCAGCTTGTCTTTTTATACCTTTTTAACTATTTCCATGAAACTGGCTAATTGGGATAGCTGCTTAATTGGGCCAAAATGTGCAGGTCCCGATGTGTCCCAACTGATTTATATTATTATGTATTGCACTGTACTGCTGCCACAAAATTACAAATTTTACAGCATATGTTAGTGATATTAAACCAGATTCTGATCTCCAGCAACCCCCCCCCCCCCCCCAACCCACCCTCTTATTTTGGCTTCTTCCCCTTCCTTTCCTGTCCTGAAAGTCTTTGGCTCAAAATGTTAATTGTTTATTCCCCTTCATAGATGCTGCCTGACCAGCTGAGTTCCTCCAGCATTCCATGTGCTTTGCTCAACATAAACATTGGGAAATCTTTCTGGCCACAAAGTTTTCTTGGGAGATCTGCACAGTCAAATAATGCTGCAGTAAGACCAACCACTTCAAAAGCGAAAGAGAGTAGTCAATAATGCCTTTGAGATTCCGGGCAGATATTCATATCTGCCTTGATGCAAATGCAAGCTCAGCACTGATTAGTCCAACAGAAAAACTGCTAATGGTAATGGTCCATGGCATAAAAAAGGCTGGGAACCCCTGCAATAATTAAATAACCACACAATGAAGTGCAGCACTGTTTTCATCAATTGCCTACTTTCCCGAGTGTGTATTTTCCACAGATTTTGATTGGATCAGTGGATCTCACATGAAAACTCAAGGAGTCTTTGTCTGGGCAGTAGGGGTTCCCAACCTGGGTTCCATGAACCCCTTGCTTAATGGTATTGGTCCATGGCATAAAAAGGGTTAGGCACCCCTGGTCGAGAGGTAGCAATCTGTTTGGGGCTGTGAATACTTTGCTGTTTAGACAAAATACTTGAAGACTTCCAATACTACATTTGGTATATTTTTCAGAAGACATCACACAACCCAATTTCTTCAAGAACTGAATATCTACCGTGGACAAGTTTACAATGTTAGTCCAAAAAGGTCACTTTTCATGTGATATCATTAATTCCAAAGAGTGGAAAACATCAATAGCATCATATTGGAGTTGTGGTTAGGAACATCGCTATTCCATATCGCACCACCAACAATCAAAAGTCACTATGATTGTAGATATTAACAATTTACATCCTTCATCAATATCTCCAACACTGAGGCTCTCATCAATTATGTCCAGTTAATTAATTACTAATTACATTAAATCACTTTGCTCCATTGGCAGGCTACATTGCTTGAATCCTCGACCCAGACTCTCAAAATCCAACCTGCTAGAGGAAGAGTATCTTTCTGTAAGACTATCAGTCATAGGAGAGTGAATTATGGCTGATTTATTTGCCATGTGAAAAGGCTGCCCCTCGTGTTCTTTTTAAATCTTTCTCTTCCCACTTTAACGCTACGACTTAGGAACAGAATTAGACCATTTTATCCCCATCGAATCTGCTCAACCTCTTGATCGTAGCAGATTTATTTTTCCTCTCAATCCCATTCTTCTGTGTTCTCTCGATAAACTTTGATGCCCTGACTAATCAAAAATCTATGAGCTTTTGCTTTAAATATACCCAATGCCTTGGCCTCCACAGCCATCTGTGGCAATGAATTCCATAGACTTACCATAGAATTCCTTTGCAATTTTCTGATTCTTTGGTGGTTAGACTGCAAAATCCATTTACCTTTGATGTGAAAGATCTGGATAGCTCCAACATTCATTTCAATTCCCCCAATATACAGAGGAAAACAAATGAAGTCTGCTTGAAAAAGAAATACAACATTGCCACTGACTGCTGCAAACTCCTTGCCCATGATCACTCAAAATGGAGGAGGAACAGAGAACTTCAGATCCATGGCAATGGGAGCTAGCATAAGCCCTGTATGAGTGATTCAAAGTTCAAATTCAAAGTAAATTTAGGATTAAAGAGCATATTTGCCACCATATGAACCTTGAGATTAATTTTCTTTCAGGCATTTAAAGGAAAATAAAGCATAGTAGAATTTATGAAAAACTATACATTAAGACTGACAAACAACCAATGTGGAAAAGAAGACAAATTGTGCAAATAACTTATAAACAAATAAATAATTCTGAAAATATGAGTTGTAGAGCCCTTGAAAGTGAGCCTATAGATTGCGGAATCAGTTCAGGGTTGAGGTGAGTGAAGTTGTCCATGCTGGTTCAGGAGCTTGATGGTTGAAGGGTAATAACTGTTCCTGGACCTAAGTGGTGTGGGACCTAAGGCTCCTGTAACTCCTTCCCGATGGCAGTAGTGAGAAGACAGCATAGCCCGTATGGTGAGGGTCCTTGATGATGGATGCTGCTTTCTTGTGGAAGCATTCCTTGTAGATGTGCTCAGTGGTGGGGAGGGCCTTGCCTGTGATGGAGTGAGGTGAAAAGAGCGGGCAACTTTACAAGCTACCAACTTAATTGCCCTATTCTTAGGCACCATCTGTGTCGGGTCCGATTGCTTGAATATGTTCTGAGCTGGCTGGTGAGACCAAAAGAGTGGAAGTTAGTTCGATTTTGATCCCACTAAGCGACTTTCTAAGGCAACTGCAGTTATTCCACTGTAGTCATATCACAGTACCTCAGTATATTACCAAGGTCTAGCAACTCAATTGGCAAAGGGTTGCTGTTCCTCCTTTCGGAGTGACTACAGCTCAGAAAAAGGAACTCTAAGTAAGAAGGATGCAACTAGTTTAGCTTTGCATGAGCTTTGGCAGAATTTCACAAGAGTATGCTTCACACCATCAAACACCGTCTTTCATTATCTACTAAAATGTCACAAATAACTTTTCTCATTGTTTTCTTTTTAGCTAATTTACTAACATTTTAGGATTACATTAAACTAATGAAGTTATTGGGTGGTGGGCTGGAGATACGTCCACCAAAGGTGGTGTAGGGCACTCCTTCCCTCCACTAGCCTGCAGGTCACCGTTGGACAAGGTATCTGCTTAGCCCCCGATCAGGGTCATGTGAAGTGATGGAAGCAGGTGGTGGATGGTCGTATGGGCAGCTGGTCCATATCACAAGTCCTGGTTATGTGACCACTGATGCTACTCTGAAGAGTATTGATATGGCTGGGGGTCACTTGTCTTGTAAAGACACTACCCAGAAGAAGGCAATGACAAACCACTTCGGTAGAAAGTTTGCCAAGAATAATCACTGTCATGAGACCATGATCATCCATGTCATACGACATGGCACATAATGATAATAATGATGATGATGATGAATGAAGTTATAAATGCCTATTTCAGTAACCAATCAATTAAGTCTCAGATCATAAGGAAATTAAATGCCAAGCGGTTTGCCAGGGGATCTGAGGATTCTGACATTTTATTGCGGAGCAATAAATTCTCGGTACATTCTACCTGGGCAGCAAATGTTGTAAGTCTGACTCTGCAGTGAATTTAAGGCAATGTTCCAGTACTGTTGCTCAAATGTCCACCTGACCCAACACATCATCAACTGTGGAGGAGCTCGTTGCAGGAAAGCAACAACCATCATCAGGGACCCCTACCACCCAGCTCACGCTCTCTTCTCACTGCTGCCATTTTTTTTTAAGCATGTTGCACCAGACAGTCAGACATTCTTATCTGGTGCGTGGTGTCAGGATTGGGCTCCTTTCGGATTAACCGGGTCATGATATGAACGTTCCTGACTCGACCCTTGTTTTTTATTTTACGAGGACAAGTGGCTAGCTCGACGCTCAACCCAGCACGGATGGAAAGCGTGCTCCGGGGATGGCCCGACTTGGATTCGAACTCGGGAACCTTTGCTCCGGAGTCCAGCGCTGATGCCACTGCTGCCATCAGGAAGGAGGTACAGGAGCCTCAGGACTCACACCACCAGGAACAGCTATTACCCCTCAAATATCAGGCTCTTCACTTCACTTGCCCCATGACTGAAATATTCCCAGAACCTACAGACTCTCTTTCAATGAATCTTTATCTTATGTTCTCGATATTTATTTATTATTCTTATTTCTCTCTTGTATTTGTGCAGTTTGTTGTCATTTGCATATTAGTTGAAGTGGTCTTTCATTGATTCTATTACGGTTATTATTCAATTATGGATTTATTGAGTATTCTTGCAAGTAAATGAATCAAGGGTTGTGCATGGTGGGATAAATGTACTTCGATAATAAATTTACTTTGAACTTATTATCAGTAAACATTTACACACCTCCTTTGCAGGGGTTGCTGAAGAGTTATTTAGGGCCGTAATGTTCGCTGAACATTATTTCCTTCTTTCTGCCAAGGGGTAAAATTAATCTCTCCAAAGTCGGCATAATTGAATATAAATAAGTCATTATTTACAGTGATGAAAATGATATTCCCAGGTTGTTTCGGCTCTTGCAGCCAGATCTCATAAACCAAACCTTAAATCTTCAAAGTACTTCTCCTTTGAAGTTAATTTGGTTAAAGAAATATTTCAGGCTGGTAGTGGTGTGGGAAAACTGTGGACTCTCTGAGCCAGTCCAGTGCACAGCTAAGCTCTTTACTTTGTGCTCCAGAAACTGAACTATGGATCACCAGAGACTCAATAACAACCTGGCAGTTTAAACTGAACTTGGATATCTGATATTTTTCCCCAGTGAACTATTTTGTAGTAAAAAGGTATTTACTCCTAAGATTTTTATTTTTAATTAACCGTTGGGAAAAAAAGTAGAATACCTCACTTTCTGGGAGTTCTTTCCGAGGTGTGTCAGAACTAAATGGAAAATTCATCGATAAAAAAATGTGCAAGTAATTTTGTAATAACTAATGCAGAAGAAAGCTCAAACTGATTCAAAATTCTGAAACTGTTTAAGAACATTAAAACAGAGAAAACATTCTGCGCAAAAGGAAAGCAAATTCAAGGATTGTTTTAAGGTTGGAGAATAATTATATCAGTTACGTAAGCCCATTAAAATATCCACTGATATACAATTGTGCAGAACTAAGGATGATCAAGCATCAAGAACATTAACTCAATAGGCACATTTTAACCTTATTCCTTTGGAATACTGCTATTAGATTTATAAAAGAATGATTTTTATGCCAAGATTTACTTACTATCTGGCTCATCATCACTTGAAGAACCAAGAGAAAAGAGAGTTTTAGACTTAGGAAGGAATGGAGAGATATTCAAGGAAAAGGAGATTTTCTTCCTGGACTTGGTTCTTCCGGCTTCTGTTAACAGTAGAATTAAATCATGCATTTTACTGAAAGGAAGAAAATCACATCCACCTACTGTTCTTCCACCACATACCAAGCCGAAGTACTAAGCAGCAAGGTGCAAGGGTACATGCAGGGTAGCGACCATGACTACGTTATCTGGTAACTGGTGCTCATTGTATAGAGTGAGAGAGAAGATTGAGAAATCCCGTCTGAAGAGACTTCTGATTAGATTTTTAACTTCAGCTGTATTGTTCCAAGTAGCAATCCACTTGGAAAGAACAGGAGCCAATTTGACAGGCGTCTCCTGCGCCACAAGCACCATTTACAAATTCCTCAGGGTTGGGTCTACAGAATCCATTCTCTCATTGCACAACATCAATGTTGTTGCTTGTAATTTAGTAAAGCAGATTAGTAGACATTTAAAAATTTGAGACCACGTCCACTCAAATTGTACCAATGAAAGGGTAGTGGACATAACTCAGTCCATCACAGGAAAACCCCTCCACACCATTGAGAACATCTGCTTGGAGCGCTGCCACAAGTCAGCAGCATTCATCATCAGGGACCTTACCACCCAGGCCATGCTCTCTTCGCGTTACTACCATCGGAAAGGAAGTACACGAGCCTTAGGATCCCACCTCCAAGTTCAGGAACTGTTATTACCCTTCAGCCATCAAACTCTGAACCAGTGTGGATAACTTCACTCACTTCAGTTCTGAGCTGATTTTACAACCTACAGATTCACTTCCAAGGATTCTACAACTCATGTTCTCAGTAATATTTATTTATTGTATTTGCACTATCTGCCTTCTTTTGCACATTGTTTTTTGTCAGTCGTTATTAATGTGTAGCTTTTCATTAATTCTACTGTATTTCTTTGTTCTACTTTGCATGCCTGCAAGAAAATGAATCTCAGGGTTGTATATGGTAACATCTACATACTTTGATAATAAACTTACTTTGAACTTTGAATTGTGACATTTAGGTTTACTTAGTGTTAAACTCGGCTTGCTATTCTGTGGCACTGGTAGGAAAGGTCTTGGAACCAGTTTAAGTGGATAAGCTGAGCTTACCACATAATAAGCACGTGGTACAATTCGAAGATGTTTATGACTATGGTTAAGGATATCTCAGTGCAGGGACATAGACAAATCTCAATGTAAAAGATTCAGGTATGGAACAAGATGCTTGAAGGCAGATGTGTGAGAAATGGAGGAGATGTGGATGAGGGCAGCATTGAAGGTGGAGGAAGAGAAACTCTGCTGATCTGGAAGGAGAAAGGTGGGAAAGGCACATATTTGCGCCTTTTGGGGGCACTAATCTTTGCCACCAGGAATCATGGAAAGTGGGTCACATGAAGCCATGGAAGCAGGTGGTGGATGGTCATATGATCAGCTGGTGCAGATCACAAATCCTAGCTATGTGATCACTAATGCCAGGCAATCTCTGAAGAGTATCAATAATGGCGAGGGTCAACCACCTTACAAAGACACTGCCTCGAAGAAGGCAATGGCAAACCACCTCTATAGAAAAAATTGTCAGGAACAATCACGGTGAAAGACCATGATCCCCCATACGTAAAACAACATGGTACATAATGACGACGATTTAAATTGTCAACCTGCTCTTCTTGGAGACATGGGAGAAAACTACAACACTTACAGGAATCCCTCCTGGAGTCACAAGGAGAACACAGAAACTCTACTCAGACAGTAGCAGAGGGCAGGGCTGAACTTGGACAGCTGGAACTATGTGGCAGCAACCTTACCAGCTGCATCACTACTCCGGGAGGACAATCATTGTTCTGGTCACCACAGTACAGCAAGGATTTGGAGAAGTGGTTCACCAGGATGTTGTCTGGATTAGAGATGAATAACTATAAAGGAGAGGTTGTACAAACTTGGGTTGTTTTCTCTGGAGTTTTGGGGTGGGGGAATGGGACATTGTGAGAAGTATAGGGTAGATCAGGGGTTCCCAAACTTTTTTATGCCATGGACCAATATCTTTAAGCAAGGGGTCTGTGGTTGGGAACCCCTGGGGTAGAAAATGCCTTTCTCCCCCAAGAGGAAATCTCAAATACTAGACGACGTAGCTTTAAGGAGAGAGGGGAAAAGTTTAAAAGAGAATTTTGAGCCAAATTATTTTTAATTTTTTACACGGAGAGCGTGGGTGCCTGGTAGCAGGTACCAGGGGTGGGGGTGGAAGTAGAGACAGGTAGTGGAATACGATTTTAGAGGCCCTTAGACAAGGACATGAAGAGGCAGAGGATGAAGGGATATGGATAACACACAGGCAGAGGCAGAAGGATTACTTTAAATGGGCATTATGGCTGTCACTGACATTGTGGCAGAAGGGCCTCCTCTAGTGCTGTACTTCTCTACATTTAGCCATTGTGGTCATATCAATCCTCATGATCACTTTCACAATGACTCCCTGGACTACAGACAGAACTAGACTAGAAAGAACCATAGGCTCGTGATGCAGGCTTGGATCATACTTTCAAAGTGAATTTATAATGAAAATACATAAATTTATTTATTGAGATACAGCGCAGAACAGGCCCTTCCTGCCCCTGAAGCCATACTGCCTAGCCGTTTCCCCAATTTAATCCTCGCTTTATCACGGGACAATTTACAACGACCAATTAACCTACCACTCACACCACTTGCTACCCCGAAATTCAGCTACTTGCAGGAATTCACAGTAGAACAAAGAAATATAGTACGATCAGTGAAGAACTGCACACGAAGGGTGACAAGCAACCAATGTGCAAAAGACGACAAAACTGTGCAAAGAAACAAATAATAAAGAAACAATAACCAACCCTTCACTCAGAGGGCTGTGAGTGTGAAATGGGCAGACAGTGCCAGTGCTGCATGCAAGATCGATTTCAACATTTTGGAGAAGTTTGGATAGGTACATGGATGGTAGGGGCATGGAGTGTGTTGGTCAGGAATAGGCAGTTTAACTAGTTTGGCATGGACTAGATGAGCCGAAAGGCCTGTTTCTGTGTTGTATTTTTCCATGACTCTATGATTTTAATACTGAGAACCTGAGCTGCAGAGTTGAAAGTGAATCCATAGGTTGCAGATTCAGTTCTGTGTTGAGCTGAGTGAAGTTCTCCACGCTGGTTCAGGAGTCTCATGACTGAAGGGTAATAACTGTTCCCACACCTGGTGGTCTAGGATCCAAGGCTTCTGTTGCTCCAGCAACAATGATAAGGGGATGAATCACACTTCAAACTACCCATCCAGATTTCCAATGGCCAGGACTTCTTACCAGAAACCTTGTGTGTCCTTCCCATCTCAAGTGGTTGCTAATTTAAATGTGCTAATTATGCATTGGAACAGTTTTGCAAGTTTTAAGCAAAAGGACAACACCAATTTCCTACATTTCGCTCCTTCCAGAGATTGAGAGTACACAGTAAAGGGCATCATGAATTTAAAGAGCTTTAGCAAAATAATTAGTGAACAATCTCCATTGACTAAGCAATGCAGCATATTGTAAGTTATTTTAGTTATCTGGAGATAAAACAGGCCCTTCTAGCCCAACAAGCCTACTTACCCAATTACACCCATGTGACTAACCTACTAACCCATACGTCTTTTGGAATGTGGGAGGACACCAGAGCATCTAGAGGAAACCCACGAGGGATACGTGCAAACTCCTTACATACAGTGGTGAGAATTGACCTTGGGTTGCTGGCTCTGTAACAAGTTACACTACCAGACTGTGCCAAAAGATCAGAAGTTGGCACTTGGTGTGATGCATTTTTAAATCAGTGAGTTACTGGAACACTCCCATAGACCGAGTGATTGAAGCAAAATGTACAATATACTTCAGATGAATAACTAGAAGCAATAGTGGTTTGGGAAGAAGAGTGGAACACAAGTTCCAAAAGTGCATCGGTGCTAGCATGGACACTGGACCTAATGGCATCTTTTATTCAATAAGACCATAAGATATAGGAGCAGAATTAGGTCATTTGGCCCATCGAGTCTGCTCCATCATTTTATCATGGCTGATCCATTTTCCCTCTCAGCCCCAGTCTCCTGCCTTCTCCCTGTATCCCTTTATGTCTTGATCAATCAAGAATTTATCAACCTAAGACTATAAGACATCAGAGTATAATTAAACCATGTGGTCCATTGTGTCTACTTCACCAGTTGATCACAGCTGATTTACTGTCTTTCTCAACTCCATTCTCCAGCCTTCTCCCCATAACCTTTGACACCCTTACAAGTTAAGAACCTACCAACCTCTGCTTTCACACCTGGCTTCCTGTGGCAATGAATTGCACAGATTTACCAAACTCTGGCTTTCCTCTGCAATTCTCCAATTCCTTGGTGGCTCAACTGCAAACTCCATTTACCTTTGATGTTCTGGATCTGCATAGCTCTAGCATTCATCTCAAATCCCCCTCATTAAAACACTTACCATTTTCCAGCCCTTTACTACTGAATGATTGGAAAGATTACTGCATAAGGTGGTCCCTTAGTCAAGGACTGACTCATCTCTTTCAAAGTACTGACTTCTTTACAATTTCATTCAAATGAACTCAAAATCTCTGATTCATATTATTTCAGACTAGTGCTACTACAGCTCAAAGTCTGTGAATCTGTTCAGGAAAAGCAAACTAGCTCATCTTTTTTTTTCCCAAAGGAAGTGGTTAAGCCTTAACTTTATCCTTGGAACAGAGAGTTCGTATTATTCAGTCAATGCTAGGGAGCCACTCAACAATCGTCCCCTTATGTTTTCAATTTTCTCTTGTAATCGGTATTGAACTATTTTTAGCTCTTTGCTCTGGATGACAAACATTGAACACACTGAGACTTGGCTAGGCACTTATGAATGGTTATGCTCCTGCCACTTCAACAGCTCCAAATCCCAAAACAAATTAAGATGCAAATGACTGGACAGACCAATGCCTGCTGAGGCCACAGTGCTGTGTGGATCACTGACACCAGCAAAGACGGAGTTTAAAAGCATCGCATTAGCAGCAAGTTAACCTGAGGTCGATATCCAGTTGAAAGAACTAAATCGTCACTTTGGGAGAGTTTTTGGAAATTAATTAGGTTAATGCAGTCTATTTATTTGTGCTCTATGTTTCAGAGATGGGAAATGTTTGAAGGATCCCGGCCCGAAACGTCAACTGCTTAATTCTTGTCCATAGATGCTGCCTGACCTGCTGAGTTCCTCCAGCATTTTGTGTGTGTTGCTCTGGATTGTGCTTATTATTTCTTTCTTATCATTTTGCCTCAATTCCCGATTCAAATTCTGGACTAAGGCCAGGCTGATCTGCAGAGTTAATATACTTATTTTTTATTTATTGAAATACAGGGCAGAATACGACCTTCCAGCCCTTGAAGCCAGGCCACCTAGCAATCGCGCGATTTAACTATCCTGATCACAGGACAATTTACAATGACCAATTAACCTGCCTACTAGTAGGTCTTTCGACTGTCAGAGGAAACTGGAGAACCTGGAGGAAACCCACATGGGCAAGGGGACAAAATACAAACTCCTTACAGGCAGTGCTGGGAATTGAATCCGGGTCGTCTGTACTGTAAAGTGTTGTGCTTACCACTGCGCTACTGTGGTATGGTTTCAACAAAACATTCAGAAACTGGTACCAAACCTCTGCCCTAAAGATTAGATCAGTGAGCAGCTGAACCTCTGCTCCATGCCGCCCAACCCCCACCACGTACTGTTCTCCATTATTTCCTGTTTGCTCATGACTATTACCCTGGCTCTTGCTCTGAAACAGGGTTTTAGAAGCAAATAACTGAATGTTACACTTCACTTCAACGCAGGTACAGCTGTTTGTTGGATGGATTCAAAATGCTGTCAGGAATAAAAACATTGGACCAATGTTCATCGTTAATATCATCAAAACAAAACATTTCTTGCCAAAAGCTTGTTGAGTGTAAATCACCCAACATATTTATGCAGAAAACATGAGTTTGAACCTTAAAGGCAAATCGCTGGGAGTTCCAAAGGGCAAGACAGATTCTAGTTAAATGAAAGCACATCTTGTCTTCTTTGGAATGACAGTTGCTCTTATCATGCCAGGTTTGACTACCATTGGAGAAGCTTATAGCCAGACACATTGGAGAAGCTAATAGCCAAACAGCTGCCCATCAACCTCACAGCAAAGTTCCCTTGGGGCAATTCTACACTGTCATCTCACAGCAGCTACCACTGTCTGGTTTGGCGCAGCATCCTCACACAATATACAAAAACTACAGTCCACAGGAAAGGCTATGGCTGCATTCTACCATCACCACAGGACCGGTATGTGACAAGACAAAGCAGTGGACGGAAAAGATCACTGCTGACACTACCCACTCTGCAAACTGCCTTTTCCAAATGCTCCCTTCTGGAAAATGCCATAGGCCTATTAAAATCCTCAAGTCACCTTATAATTTTCCTCCCACAGACAGTTAATCTGATTGAGCATTCCACTGAGCCCAGCCTCTCTAACTATTGTCTCTGACACTGCACTGTAAACACTTCTAACTACTTTTTATAATGCTGTTTACATTATAAATAAATGATGGTTTATGCACATTTTATTCCATATCTGCACTTCAAACTTTAACTTTAGCTTTGATATAATCTTTATTCTTCATAATTGTTGAATGCTTTGTTTCGCGAGGCATCAACACACCACAGCATATTCCTAATACATGTAAATGTATATGGCAAATAAAGTTGATCCTTGAATTAAAGATGACAAAGCAAGACCTTTATATGTGAAAACCACTTACTGCTACTGACTACCAAGATGTGGCAGGAGCGAGGCCTATCTATGTGAGGAGTCAACTCCCAGAAAGGATTCAACATTTTTGGAACAATGAGAAAATGTGGAAAAGGCGAACAGTTAACAGGACAACATGCATTTTTTTAAAAAAAGTGCAAAATGCGTAGCATTCCCACTCTTCCTTGCTCCAAGCACATACACCACATTAATTAATGATTGTATCCGTCCACTAAGAATGCTGTGTAGAGTACTCACTGTCTGTGCTTGGAGGGCTGATAGCTTGGAGTGAAATAGATTTTGTTAATGGAGGAGCAGAACGCAGCGGTGGTCTGGCCAAATTCTGTAGAGAAACAAAATGTTTATTTTTAATAAATCATTATCCTAATGGAATTCCCTGTAAAGTCACAAGTAAAATCTACAGCAACTAAAAAGGTTAATTTTAATTGCACTAGCACTAAAATCCAGATATCCACCTAAACAATAGAGTGAATATAACATTCTTATCTAACTCAATAGCTATTTAAAACACGGCCTCTGTTTAAAATTGGAGATGAAGTAATTATAAATGTGGTAGAAATGTGCTGAGCATTTCCTCTGTCACAGCACTAAAGAAAATGTATTAATAGTTAAGCAAATAAGCAGAACCAAGACAAAAGTGAGGTCATCGGCTTGAGCTCAACAGGAAGAAACGAGAGCATTTGGTAGATGACGACAAGCTAAAAGTCCAAAGATATTTAGGAGCTCCTCCTGTCTATAGATAATTAAAATATCAGGGGCAGGAAACAAAAATTAATCAAAAGGCTAATGGAATGATGGTTCTGTACAGAATGAGGATGAGGCACATCCGGTACAGGAAGTTACTTTGCTATACAAAGCCTTGGTTAGACCATAATCAGCGCAGTGACAGCAGTTTAGGACAAACGTCTTGGGAAGGTTCTACCAGCCTCGGAAGGAGTGCCGTGATTTCCAGCACAACACCAGGATTCGGAGCGACAGACGATGGGGAATTGTGTCGAGTCAAAGGCTTATTATTTACTACTCCAGGGCAATGTGATTAAACACTGCCTAAAGTTGTGAGCCTACGTCCTGTGAAATGAGCATTCACAACCAAACTGAAGCTGTTACTGACATGAAACGTACAGAAGTGAGGGAGCCATTGGATTAAAATTTACAAGATATTAAGGGAAAGAAATTGTTTGAGGTGTTTGGGGAATGCATAACCTAAAAATTAAAACAAGCCTTTCTGGTGTGAGGTTCTCAATTATGTTTAAATCAGAAGATGACAGCAAATCTCTTCCACAAACAACCACTGATACCAAGTCAAAATCAGAATCAGGTTTAATATCACTGGCAAGTGTCGTGAGGTTCGCTAACTTTGCAGCAGCAGTATAATGCAATATATAATAGAGACAAAAAAAACTGTGAATTACAGTAGGTGTGTGTGTGTGTGTGTGTGTGTATATACATACACACACACACACACACACACACAAATAAATTATATATGCGAGGGGTGATTGATAAGTTCGTGGCCTAAGGTAGAAGGAGATAAGGAGATGAGTTATACAGCTCTCGTTACATGCACGTGCAGTTCAACTCTTTGAGTGATCATGCAGAAACTTTGAAGTTAATAACTCATCTCCTTCTACCTTAGGCCAGAAACTGATCAAACACCCCTGCTGTGGACCATTTCTGAAGGTCTAAGATGCCGACTTCTACAAAGAAGGGATTCATATGCTCCACGACCGCTGGACTAAGTGTGTAAATGTAAGAGGGGACTATGTTGAAAAATAAATGTGCTAGGTTTTCTAAAATTGACTCCTTCTACTTTAGGCCACAAACTTATCAATCTCACACACACACACACAAATATGGCAGAAAGGAATAAGCTCTTCCTGCCTGAATCATTAAGCATATGTCTTCAGGCTTCTGTACCTCCTTCCTGATAGTAACAATGAGAAGTGGGCATGCCCTGAGTGATGGGGGTCCTTAATGATGGACGCTGTGTTTCTGAGTCACTGTTCCTTGAAGATGTCCTGGATACTACTGAGGCTAGTGCCCTGTACTTCAGAGAATCTGTTATTTTGTGGGAGCAGTACACAGCAGGACACAAAATATATTATGAATTGTATTAAAAATAAAATAAATAATATTTGCTAAGAGGAGTAATGAGATCATCGATTATTGACAGATCTGATGGTACAGGGGAAGTAGCTACTCCTAAGATGTTGAGTGTCTATTTTCAAGCTCCTGTACCTCTTCCCTGATGAGAGTAAGAAGAAGAGGGGATGTCCTAGATGGTGAGGGTCCTTATTCCTTGTTAACAAAAGGTA
This sequence comes from Hemitrygon akajei, assembly GCF_048418815.1. Taxonomy (NCBI): domain Eukaryota; kingdom Metazoa; phylum Chordata; class Chondrichthyes; order Myliobatiformes; family Dasyatidae; genus Hemitrygon; species Hemitrygon akajei. The sequence goes on along the minus strand of NC_133153.1, from coordinate 35,375,791 downwards.
TTCAATAATTTGGGGAAAATGCAGGTGTAGGGAGAGAGATCATAGATTAAGCTAATCTCAGTGAAGATCAGGAGAATGATAGGGAATGAATAGTCTTTTCTGTCCCCACTCTAATATTTACTTTATATATTCAAAGATGCAGTGCAGAATCGGCCCAACAAGCTGCACCACTCAACAACCCGCCTATTTAACCCTGGCCTAATCACAGGACAAATTTACAATGACCAATAAACCTTCTACCTGGTATGACTTTGGAACGGAGGGGGGAAACTGGAGAAATCGCACGCACTTATGGGATGGACGTACAAGACGGCATTGGAATTGAACTCTGAACTTTGACACCTCGAGCTGTGATAGTGTTGTGCTAACCGCCACGGTACTGCGGCACCCTAATATCACAGTTCAAAACCTCTTTGTTGGAGATGAGGCCTCTTCGGTCATCTAGAGTGGGAAGTATCAGATGTCAAAATGCCCTTCAGCATTCAGCATGTATATCCATGGTTTAAACAACATATCCTGATTTGCCATCCTGCCAACATTGGTAAGAGCCCAAGTCAATGAGTTTTAGTCTTGACCACCACTCATTTGTGTTAGAAACCAATTTACCGGGTTATCAAATACGCTGCCCTCGCTGTGGTCCGACTCCATCTCCTCCTCGGTCAGCGAGACAAGCGATCCACGGTCATCGCTGCAGACCACTGGAGCTCGACGAGGGTCGCGGGAATTCTGAAGAACGGACTCCATGGTACGCGGTGGCTCTTTTGTCGCCTCGCTGCCAGCTGTCAGACCTTCCAGGCTGTAACTAAACATAGATGTGACAGGATCAAGTAACAGCTTGGAAACCGACGCAGGTAGCCAAAGGTAAGGTATAGGGGCAGTATTAAACTATTTGGCCCACTGAGTCTGTTCCACCAATCAATTATAGAACAGTACCAGCCCTTCAGCCCAAGATGTTGTGCCGATCTTTTAAACTACTTCAAGATCAATCAAACCCTTCCCTCCAAAAAAGCCCTCCGCTTTTCTTTCATCCTTGTTCCCACTTACGAGTCTCTTAAATCTCCCTAATGTATCTGCCTCTACCACAACACCTGGCAGCATGTAACATGCACCCACCACTCTCTGTCTAAAAAATGTACTTCTGAAATCTGTCCTATACTTTTCTCCAATCACCTTAAAATTATGCCCTCTTGTATTTGCCATTTCCATCCTGGGAAAAAGTCTTTGGCTGTCCACTCTATCTATGCCTCCTATTACCTTTTATTGCTCTAACAAGTCACCTCTCATTCGCCATCATTCCAAAGAGAAAAAGCCCTAGCTTGTTCAACCTTTCCTTATAAGATGAGCTCTCTAATCCAGGCAGCATCTTGGTAAATCTCTACTGCATTCATCCCAGAATGAGGGGACCAGAACTGAACATAATCATGGCTGATTTATTTTCAACCCTTTTTTCCCCGCCTTCTACCTGCAACCCTTAACCCATTTACCAGACGTGAACCTATCAACCTCTGCCTTAAACACCCAATGACTTGGCCTCCTCTGCTCTCTGTCGTAACAAGTTCCACAGATTCACTACCCCCGGCTAAAGAATTTTCGCCTCATATTAGTTTTGAAGGGACGACCCTTTATTCTGATGCTGTTCCCTCAGGTCCTAGACTCTCCTATTAGTCCTTACAATTACCTCCTCTTCAAAGTTTTCCAGAGCTACTGAAGACACAAATAGTTCATCACACAGAAAGGGAAATATATAACCCAGTTCAATGACTTGCATTAGGCCAGAAGAGAAAAAGGTATCAACACTGGGAGTATGAGATGACCTGGAGAGCAAGTGGGAGGAATTAGGACAGTCATAATGGCCTTTGAGTGTGCAACAGGCAAGGATGGAGATGACGGTGGAGATGCAATGGTTTAATTCAAGGGGATAAACAGAAGTTGCATGGAGGCTTGCTGTATTTAAAGAAAGTAGGATCAATGCAATATGAACATCGCAGGAAAACCCTGCATTTAATCACTAGCCTTACCACCCTTGTCATTTCAAGGGCAATTAAGAGCAAACCACAATAAGTGAATGAGGAGTCACTCCAGATAAGGTCGACACATCTCATTCTACTGACTTGGTGATGGAGGCAGATGGCCTCACATCATTCAAGCAACATCTACGCAAGCACGTAAGTTGCCAACGCATAAAAAGCGACTGGCCAAGTGTGGGTTAAGTGGGAATAATGTAGATAGGTGCAAAGGTCAGCAAAGACCTGTTTCTATGCAAGACACTAATAGTCTATGATCTGTGAATATTATAGCATTCAGAACGGTTGTTATTTATCTACCGCCATAGAGTCTGAAAGTGACGTTAAAAATTAAACTCAAATCCACAACTGGAGGGTGGCCTGTTTGGTCCATGTCCAGATGCCAGCTCATCTGCTGACTTCTGGCACCCTCCTCTTACTGAGGGAAGTTATGTTTCTTTTGGCAAGGCAAGCAGGAGAGGAAAAATCATTATGTACGATTTAGGGGAAAAAAAATATTTTACTTTTCTCATGCGTGGGAACGGCAATTAGTACCAAGATTGGTCTCACTACCCTGAGACCTGAAGGAATTCAAGTCCAATAACAAAAGCACATTTAATGCCGAAACTCTCAGTACATCGGGGAACTTGGAGACGACCTCCAGAAGCACCCTTCGTGCATTTAGCAGTGAGCACCCGTCCACCACAGCTCACAGACCACTGAACAGACCATGGACCCAGCAAGCATTCTCGGTTTTTGAAGAACAGAGCAAGGACACTCAGTAAAAAGTTCTCAGCGTAAACAGAACTGACGCACTCACCCCATTCCTGCACAAATAGCATTTAACACAGTCTTTTGGGGAGGAAAAGGAATAACCAGCAGTAAGTAACTCAAGAGTCAAACAGAAACATTTTATGCTCCATAATGAGTCCTAAAACCAGGGATCTATTCCACTGTTTTTATTCATGGAATTTTAACCAATAAAAGCTTGGATTGGCAGAGAGGATGTTGATGTCATCAAGTATGTGGAGATTATTTGTTAGCGTGTCGCACCAGACAGTCAACCATTCTTGTCTGGCACGTGGTGTCAGGACTGGCCTTTCGGGTTAACCAGGTCACGATCTGAACGTTCCTGACTTAACCCTTGTACTTTATACGAGGCCGAGTGGCTAGTTCGGCGTTCAACCCTGCACGGATGGAAAGTGTGCTGGGGGGGGGGGGCGGCCCGACTTGGATTCGAACTCGGGAACCTTCGCTCCGGTGTCCGGCACTGATGCCATTGAGCCACGAGCCGGCCTATGTGGAGATGCACGGTCCTTCTTCACAAGGAAGAATTGAGTAATGGGGAGAGGTTGAGCAGGTTAGGATTGGAGTGTAGGAAAATGAGTGATGATCTTATAAATGTGTATAAAAGGTGCATAGATATGATGAAAGCATATAAACTCTTTCCTGGGCTGGGGAATCGAGTATTAGAGGGCAGAGGCTTGCACTCAACAATTCAGGAACAGCTTCTTCCCCTCTGCCACCCAGGTTTAATATCATTGGCATATGTTGTGAAATTTGTTGTCTTTGCAGCAGAAGTACAATACAATATATAATAGTAGAAAAATTGTGATCACAGTAAAATATATATATCTAAATTAAGTAAGTAGTGCACAAAAAATTTAAGGTAGTGTTCAATGGTTCCGTGTCCATTCAGAAATTGGATGGCAGAGGGGAAGAAGCTGTTCCTGAGTCATTGAGTGCGTGTCTTCAGGCTCCTGTACCTCCTTCCTGATGGCAGCAATGAGAAGAGGGCATGTCTTAGATGGTGGGGATCCTTGATGATGGATGCCCCTTTTTTGAGGCATCACTTCTTGAAGATGTCCTGGATGGTCGGGTGATGAGAGGGAAGAGATTTAATAGGAACCCAAGGGGCAGCATTTTTCACCCTGAGGGCGGTCAGTAGACGGAATGAAAGAGGAAGCAGTTAAGGCAAATAAGTAAACAAATTTGAAATGAATGAACTCTTCTCGGGCTTCTAGCCGGGCACAGGTATCAGCAATAACTGACGTTTCAATGACAAGCTTCGCCATCTTCTTCAGGGATGATGAATTTGAAATTTGAAAGGTACTTGAACAGAGACATGGAAAGACTTGAAAGATTAGCTTTATTTCTCATGTGTACATCGAAACATACAGTGAAACGCATCGCTTTGCATCAAAGCAAGACGTGGAGGATTGTGCTGGGGGCAGCCTACAAATGTTCGCCACAGTTCTGGTGCCAACACAGCATGCCCACAACTCACTAACCCTAACCTGTACCTTTGTGGAATGTGGGAGGAAACCCGAGGGATTGAACCCCGATCTCACAGATGGCTGTTGTAACGAGCCACGGTAATCACTACACTACCATGCAAATCCCACTCTATCAGACTGGAGCATAGGAGAATGAAAGATGATCTTATGAAAATGTAGATCATAAGGGGCATATATAGGGTTAATGCGCACAGTCTTCTTCCCAGGGCTCGTGAACCAAGTACTACAGGGCACAGGTTTATGGCGAGAGGGAAGAGATTCAACAGGAACGTGAGGCACAACTTTTTTATCCAGTGGACAGGTAGTAGATGGAGTGAGCTGCTCAAGGATGTAGTCAAGCAAGTAAAGTGGCATGCAGTGCCACTTTTTGATTCTTTAAACCCTATTTATAACAAAAGATACATAGTAATTATATTTACTGCCAAATGAAGCAGCGAATGATTTTTTGCAAACTCAAGAGCAGTGAGATGTTTTCACAGGAAACGCCTCATGTTGGCTTGGCACCAGCTAGACAGTTGTGAGAGCATGTGACATTGAACGATATGTTTTGTAATCCTCTCAGACTTGGTATACACATCAGTGTTTGGAACAATACGATTTAGAAATGATATTATTCTTCAACTGTCTTTTTAAAAGATAAATCATTTTTGAAGTAAAATATTTCAATATTTCTATCAGTCTCTTACATTTTTATTAATGGAGAAACAATGAATTCATGCCAATAAGAAACAGGACTCATTCTTTTTCCTTAACAACAACCATAATTATTGCTATTAATTCATTAATCAATGATAATCTCTGTTCAAAATTACCATGACGTGAGAGAATTCTCTTTAGAAGATCATTGCCAATTTGGGCACACACACTCAAAAAAGTTTGGCACCTAGTTTTAGAGAATATGGGATAAATGGGACCCACTTAGATGGGAACTTTGGTCAGCATGGGCCAGTAGGGCCTAAGGGCCTGTTTCGCTTCTGTGTGCTATGATGTCACCTGAATGCGCCAAACTGCAGCAAAGATAGTCAAGGTTGGCCTGAGTTGTGAAGTTCCAACGAGCAACCAAGAAAGGTCAAGAGCAAGCCATGAGAAACCTTCCTTCAGTACTTCCTTCCCCAATGAAGAGAGGTACAGCAGTTCCCTACCTAAGGAATCACTGGTTCCTTTAAGCAAAGTTGGCTACACAGAGGCTTTCAGTATCCCAACTATAAAAAAATTGCTCCTAACCCTGTTTCCCCACTCCACCAAACATAAAAGGTTAGCTCCCAAAGCACTGCTTTTCCCATCGGAACACAAGATTCCCTTCATTGCTCCTCCAAATCTTACCAACAGGAAAGTATTTTAGTTTAGTTTTCCACACCCCCCCTCATCCCACTCATGTTCAAAAAGACAAAATCTATCTGATGAAATTTTTTTTTCTAGGAATAATTGTGCACAGAAATAACTTGACTGAGACGCACATTCCTTGGCCGTTCAACAGATTCCTCTGGCACCCAATGGCACCTTGGGATTGTTTCAGGTTTTAATCTTTCATTTACAGTATCTGTTATCATAAGATGCACCAAGAATATATTTGCTCTTATTTCCTCTGCTCTTTACTTGAAACTCTAAAGAAATAAACTAAACTTCTGCGCTCTGGACAGCTCCTGATAAGGTCCATACCTTCTGCAACTAAGGTCACACTCTGTGACAAAGGGCTGCATTTCAGAAGGACACCAGCTCATACTGGAAATAAGAGGAGAAAGATCAGAACAGGGAAGGAAACAACAAACCGAAAGATGTGCATATACAGGAAGTTTCAGCACAAGGTTTCATGCAATAACAGCAAACCACATTCAAAACGGGAGGTTAATAAAATCTGTTAGGTGTTTGTTCACTTAAAGCTTTTCAAGCTTCCAAGCTGGTTAAAGACGTTCTGCCAAATTATCTTTTTTTACATGCTGTTTAAGAAGTTACACTAAATTCAATGTGCAGTCAGTGCTGTTGGTGTCAACTTTTCCTGTCCAATTGTACTTACATCACCATCACTGACAGAACTCTGAAATTGAACCCAAGTCACTGGCACTATAGAGCATTACGCTAACTGCTATGCTACTGGGCCGCCCTTATCATGCCCACAATTCACTAACCATAAACCCAGTCATGATTGTGCCAACAAACAACAATTACTTGGACACAACTTCCAGGTAGTCAATTATTTCACTTTTTCTACGTCTTTTACTTATTCTTTCTATCTAATAATGTGTTTCGGAAACTGTTGTAGCCTATGACTTAGGTTAGAGCTCAGTCAAGTCACCTAGTGCTTTGGTGTCCCCAAGAAAATTCTAGGAAAGAACCGCAAGCACAAGTTCAGGAGACCAGAGACAGGGTGTGGGGCTATGATTGACTCTATTTCTCGCTGATTGAAGGGCCAAGGAAGATTGAAAACATCGAGGTGAATGTGGAGGAGGCCAGGTCGCAGGTTGTTCCTCCCAGGTTAGTCGGAGGTAGTTCTTCACGGGTCAGGCCACAGTTCGAGAGGCTGCGGGCCGGCAGTCACTCCCCACAACCTGCCTCTCTCCTCGATGCTGATGAAGGTTGTTTTCGAAATTCTGAGACATATGTGATTATTGGTGTGGACTGTAGTTCATATTGGTCTCCTTCAGTTTTTCACCCAAAGATTGGTGGGTAGGTGATACGTTACATTTTTGAGTGAGGAAGCAGTTGAGGATTTGAGACATTTTGGTGCTTTTACATGTGAGCGATCTGTTAGATTTCATGTGTACAAGACAGGTTGTGGGTTTGATGTTACTGCTGATTTTTTTGTGTGGGAGGGGCTTGGGAGTTAGGGGTTTGATGTTTTAGCTGCCGTGTCCGGGTGGGTGGTCTGTTTTTGTGCGAGGGAGGGGTTGGGGTTGGTTGGTGTTTGAGAGTCCAAATCACTGTTAAATCATGGGCAGCACCGCACAATTCATTGCACAGCAATTAATATTGCTGCTGTCAATTTAGCTATATTTAATACTGGAAACCGAAAGCTGATACACTGAGTGACTAAAATTACTATCCCACTCTATTACAAATCTCGTAACAATACTGTCTTGTGTTTTTCAACAATGAGATCAAAAGAAAAACATAATTATGTATGGTTGCCGCCTTGTTTTGAGGCTGTTTAGATCTTCTGCTTCCTCACCCTCAACTACACCTCACCAATCAGAGAAGATAAATGATGGGCGGTTAGTAGGACAAGCAGCAAGGCCAAGAGAGTCCACTGGCCGCTGGCCTCTTCACAATTATCTCACCTAAGGAAGTGTCATTAGGGAACCTAGACATCGAATGCCTACCAACATCCACCCCATCCTCCTGCCCCTCAAACTTTGAGGAGAGGATGCTTATTTGGCAGCAGGGAAGTGTGTCAAGTTTCAGCAGAGATCAAGTAACACAGAACAGCAGAAGAAAGGGAAAAATGGAAAAGATTCAAATGAGTCGAGCCATGTGTTACACACTGGGACAGTTGACAATGCTTTGTCTGTGGCATCAGTTTTCATTCACACAGCTGCAATCCTTAGGCAAGCTGATTTAAAGAGTCAATTTTTGATCATTTCCAAAGGTTGCACAAGAGACCGGGCTTCAGTGAAAGAATATTTACAGAACACTAGACAGATGTGAGTTTTGATTAGTTTTGAAAACCACAAATGCAGCCAAATGCGTGTAAACAAAATGTTAGAATCCATTTGCGAGGGTTAAAATAGGTACTTGTATTGGTTTTCTCTATTACCTTCTTCTATGAATTGGCGGCCTCTTTATGACATCTCCAAGCATTTCCACAGAACTGAAAATGAATCATGAAATGTGAAAATAAAGGAATGAGGTGAGAAAGGCTGAGAGAAGATAGAAAGAAGTAAGAGAAATCTAAGAAAGAGAAATGACGAACATCAGCAAGGGATAAAATTAAAGTGAAGAGGAATCCTTCATCCAGAAACCAAATATTTCAAACAAACAGCCACATCTTCCCCTTTATTTGCTATGATGTCATTCTGTACTTCATGAGCCAATTGCACAAATGTGTCGCTCAACCTAATGCTAACATTAATGTTTTTAAGATGAGCTTCCTTTTCCAAATCTTGACATATCTTGGGACATCCAATCAGTCTTCAGGTTATTTTTTTTGAAGGAAGTACTGCTGGTTCTTGAGTCGGGTGAACTCGAATAAGCGTCGCTTCAGATTGTAACGTCAAAACAGCGATCTGTTGCTCCGCCTCTCACTGTGGAAAGGGTGACAACTCTTTGTCCCTTGCTACTGAGAGAGAGAGAGAGAGAGAGTGGCAATGCGAAGTGCTGGGTTATGGCCTCTTTAGAGGCTTTGCTTTTGCTTGCTTGGTGGGTGCTGATGCTTCCTTCTGGAGCAAGTGGGGGAGGGAGAAGGGGGACAGTTGATGCGTTGTTGCTGCTCGTGTGTGGGGGTGGGCTTTGGGGGGGTCTAACATTTTTCTGTCATTCATTCTTTGGGGTTCTCTTCTGTTTTGAGGATGTCTGCGAAGAGTAAGAATTTCAGGTTGCATTCTGTGTACATTCTCTGATATTAAATGGAACCATTGAACCAGCTGGTTTGTGTAGTCTGGCCAATTTTAATTTCTGACCTTGATATTTTTCTAACAGCAATGAAAATAATTTGAGTTCAGTTCACGACCTGATCATATGTTATCATCTTCAACTTCAATCTCTGTCTGGAGTACTCAAATCAGATCAATTCTTTTCACTAGAAGTTTTCCATGGAGCCATTGAAGCACAATTTTTTTCATACTAATTAAGGATTGTTAGAATAACTGGGGATTGAATATTGTGATTTTTCACATTTAAACTTCTGTACTGGTGGAAAAATAATGGAAAGAGTTTAGTCTGGGATGGCTGGACAGAATATAATCCACTTGTTCCAATGAATAAATCCCCGCCAGAATAAGATTAAGGATATCTTTATTTGTCACATGTACATCGAAACTTACAGTGAAATGCATCAGTTGCACTAACAACCAACAAAACCCGATGATGTGCTAGGGGCAGCCTGTGAGCATTTCCAAGGTTCTGGTGTCAAAATTGCATGGCCACAATTTATTAACCCAACCTGTATGTCATTTGTTGGAATGCGAGAGGAAAGCAGAGTACCCAGACGGATATCCAGGTGATTGTGGGGAGAATATACAGCTCCTTACAGATGGCTGCAGGAATTGAACCCTGATCTCTGACTACTGGCACTGTAAAGTGTTTTGCTGTTGTGATACCATGCCACCACCCCGTCCCACCAAAATTAAACATTTCCTTAGCACCCACGACTGATGCTCCACTAACTTCTCATCACCAGCAAACTACCATCATGAAATATGGAAATAAGGCCACTTGCATCAACTCATACACCAATCTGACATGGAACTATGTTGCTGGCCCTTCAACGTGGCTGCCTTTGAATCTTAAATATTCCTCCCCGAGCAACATGGTGGGAACAGCTTCCAAAGCAGAGTTGTAGCCTAGACTGTGCCTACCTGACTCAAGCCCTATGGGACTTGAAGGTATGGGTCGTGTGCCTATTTTGCTGAAATATCTGGATTCAGTTGGGAGGCAGGCCTGGCTTGCCCAGCTCATTTCCTCAACCAGGGCAGGATAGTCCGTTTAATATTTCCACTTACAGTACACTCACTCTTAGTCAATAGCAACATACATGCAGTTTTGCAAGTATTCACTGTGTATTCTGCAAGCAGCGCTGGGTTGAGTCAGACTGCATTGTAGCTTTATACTCAGGCAGTCATACAGTCATTCATTCCATCTCTGAGGAATAAATACTGGCCTTGTAAATGGCGCCCTCATTCCAGAGAGGAACGAGCGATCTGTAAAGTGGATGCTTAAAATTATTTCTACTGGCTGCAGACAATGGGACATTCTGTCAAAGTTAGAGCCAGAACCTTGAGGGGAAATGTTCTAATACATCTACAAGCTAGTAAGGATTTGGAACTGATCTTCAGAGGTAAAGTGAAGCGAAATCAGCGGTTAATTAGAAAGGCTGCTTTCATTAATCAAAGGTAATGTGGGAAAGAGGAAAATGGTCAATACTTGAAATTGCCACGGTCACAGATGGACAAAATTATGAAAGACAAAGATAGGGAAGACATAAGAAGCATTTCTCTATGACAAAGGTTTCTAAAAGGAGAGGCCATAAGTTTATGGTGTGGAGCAAGAGGTTTAGAGGGGATCTGAGGAAGACTTTCCTCATCAAAACAATGGTTGCGATCTTGAACTCACTATCTGAGAAGGTGGTGGAGGTAGGGAGCGTCAAATTTAGATGAACACTTGAATTGTCAAGGAAAATTAGGCTGTGGACCTATTGCTGGAAATGGGATGAGTGTAGAAAGGTCAGCTTAGACATTGTGGGCTGAAGGGCCAGATTCGGTTCCGTATGCCTCCAATTGCCACTTTGTTGAAAGGTGCAATTATTCAGTGGTCTAAAAAGCCCCACATGGCTGGCTTTAGTTAGTTCATGCCTCCTGTGTTGCATGGATGACTACACTTTATGAACCTCAGTAAGTCTCCACTCATGAATTACATCGTCATACCGGCTGAAAATCCGGCCTCCCACTTCATATCCTACCTTCGCTGGTTGATCTCGGTTTCACTGCCTGTGTTCTTCCCAGGACCCCAACTGTGCCGTCGAAAGGGAGACAGTGACCTGATGGTCGGCCTGAAGGTGGAGGCACGAGTGGGCACTTCAGCGACGCTGTCCTTCTCCTCCTCCGCTTCGCAGACGATGGGGCAGCTGTCCCGTTGCCCGCGCGATCCTCTGTCACCCATCTCCTCTGTGCCCATGGGGCTCTGCTGCTTGTCGGGCTCTTTCATTTCCAAGGCAGTGGTGGGCTCCAGGAACACTTCCCCTTCAGGGGTCTCAGGAGGCTCAGGGTCCTCAACGGTCGAACTGCTTGTTGTCACACCACCAATGCTGTACACGACATTCTGTTCATCTTCTACCTGTAATGAAAGGAACAACTGAATAACTCTCGTTCATATTCCTGCCGCCATTGAACTGTTTACCATTCTTTGCTCCTGGAGGAATGGAAGGAACAAGGATCAATTTTGTTCGGCGTGTGTGTAGTGTGTAGGCCTCCGTTAGGATCAATAGACCATGGATTTGTGCCTTGGGAAGTTTCCAGGGGCACAAGCCTGGGCAGGGTTTTTTAAAAATGGAAGACCGGCAGTTGCCCAAGCTGCAAGCCTCCCCTCTCCACGCCACCAATGTTGTCCAAGGGAAGGGGATTAGGACCCATACAGCTTGGCACCGGTGTCGTCGCAGAGCAATGTGTGGTTAAGTGCCTCGCTCAAGGACACACACGCAGCCTCAGCCAAGGCTCGAACTAGCAACCTTTAGATCACTAGACGAACGCCTTAACCACTTGGCCACGTGCCAACACTTCCACCACAGATTTGGCGTAACATGCAAGAAAAAACAACATTCAATTGTATAAGAATATCTATAAAGGTATACACATACTTTTTCTCAATAGAGAAAAAATATATATTCTCGTCTAAATACATGATTTTTTCTATTGAGATACTGCACAGAATAGACCCTTCTGGCCCTGCAAGCTTTGAACAGTACTGCCCAGCAACCCCTGATTTAATCCCAGCCAAATCAAAGGACAATTTACAAAGATCAATTAACCTACCAACCAGAGCAGCTGGAGGAGAGCCACAGGGTTACGGGGGGAATGTACGAGCTCCTTACAGGCAGTGGCAGTCACTGTGAAGTGTGCTAACCTCTAAGCTACCATGCCACCCAATGCACGCGCGTGTGCGTGTATATATTTACTTCTGTATTTATATTTATTGCTTTTTTATGCGGCATTGGATCCGAAGTAACAATGACTTAGTTCTCATTTACACCTGTGTACTGAGGAGTAACGATTTATTCAGATTCAGTTTATTGTCATTTGGAAACCACAAATGCAATGCAGTTAAAAACTTAAACCTATCTCATAATTGACACACGTCTCTGACCTCTCAATTCTTGCTCACCATTTAAAACATTACATTTTAATAATGCCTCTTCTCATTCTGTCTATCAGAGTGTAGGGCCCTGGAAACCTCACAACATGCCATAAGACATAGAGGCAGCATTAGGCCATTTGGCCCATCAAGTCTGCCCTGCCATTTTATCATGTCTGATCCATTTCCCTCTCAGTCCCAATCTCCTGCCTTCTCCCCACATTCCTTCATGCCCTGACTGATCAAGAATCTATCCAGCTTTGCCTTAAATATGCCCAAAGAGTTGACCTCTACAGCTGCCTGTGGCAACGAATTCCACAGATTTTCCACATTCTGGCTAAAGAATTCCTCCTCATCTCTGATCTAAGTGGACACCCCTCTATTCTAAGGCTGTGTTTGAAACTCTTGGGTGTAACGTTTTCCCACACAGTGTTATTGTGTGTCATCCACCAGTCACACAGCGAATTCCTCAAGCCTGTTCTGGACAGGTCTTCCATTCTGAACCATCATTTACCCTACAAAATTTTATGTTCCAGCTAGTTTATCCCCTTCTATGTCCCTCCTTCCGCTTCCAAGGTGTTGGATCCAAGCATTTCCTGGACTGGAGATCAATCCCCTATTTAATTTTGTCAACGATTTAAGTTTGAAGTACTCATCCTTATTTAAATCTTCACCTGCCCTGTGCGAAACACAGGAGGAACTCAGCAGTCACTGGTTCCTCCAAGCTACACAGGTGCGTGGCTGTGCAGTAACTGAAAAGCTTCTGCACACATTGCTTTTGTTGCCACGTAACCAGAGGTTTCACTTATATACAGCTACAGCGATGTTAATATAATTTAAAAATTATTTTAATATAAGTTTGAAATCTGTGTTAATAGAATAGTGAAATAGCCTTTAATTAATTGTGTGCTAATGGATATAATACATGAATTTTCTAAATAATAAATGTACCCCAACCATTAGTTTGAAACATATTTGAGCTTCAACCAGGATCAAGTTTAATATCACCAGCATATGTCGTGAAATTCACTAACTTAGCAGCAACAGTACAATGCAATACATGAGAATATAGAAAAAATAAGTAAAACAATTACAGATATATATATTAAATAGTTAAATTAAAAATAGTGCAAAAACAGAAATAATATTTTTTTTAAAAGTGAGGTAGTGCTCATGGGTTCAATGTCCATTTAGGAATCAGATGGCAGAGGGGAAGAAGCTGTTCCTGAATAGTTGTGTATGTGCCTTCAGGCTTCTGTACCTCCTACCTGATGGTAACAGTGAGAAGAGGGCATGCCCTGGGTGATGGGGGTCCATAATGATGGATGACACCTTTCTGAGGCACCACTCCTTGAAGATGTCTTGGAGACTACGGAGGCTAGTATCCAAGATGGAACTGACTGCTTTTACAAACTTTCTGTAGCTTCTTTCCATCCTGTGCAGTACCCCCACCCCACCCCAAACCAGGCAGTGATGCAGCCTGCCAGAATGTTCTTCACGCTACAACATACTTGCATTGCCAGTGTTTCAAGTTACAACACTGCTACAAATTCTAACAGTAAACACAGAATGGAAGTCAGTAGTTCATTAATACACTGATAGCCTGCTGAAACCTGACATCATCTAGTCAAAACATTTTACATTTGCCACTGTGTCAGTTGTTTTGACTGCCTGACATTGTTTATTTGTGTTGTGAGTCATGGTTTGTGCTTGTTTGATGTGCTATTACAAAAAAAACATTTAAAGTGCCATGCAAATTACAGGCCGTATGAAAATTTCCTGCTCAGAGCAATGGCTGGTTTGCAAAGCTGTGAAAAAAAGAAAGAGGGAGCATTGTCAGAAGGTCAGGCATTCTCCACGGATGGAAATGGGCAGTTGACGTTTCAGGTAATGTCCTTTCATTTGGACTGGAAAGAACAGATAAAACCGGAATAAAGAGATGGAGGGAAAGGCAGGTGACAGGTGGATCCAGGAGAGGGGGAGTGGTGATAAGCAAGTGGGGACAGTGGAAATGGTCAAAAGATGGAGGATGATAGGTGGACGTGACCAAAGGCAGGTGATGATGGAATCTGATAGGAGAAGAAAGTGGAGCATGGAATAAAGGGAGGGGAATATGTGGGATGAGTGTGAGGGTGATGATCAGATGGAGAGGGCGAGGAAGTAGAAAGAGTAGGATGATGGGGCTGATAAATCAAAAAGGGAGGGAATAATGGAAAGGGACAGAGGGAGAGTGGATACCAGAAGTTTCAGAAATTCGATGTTCATGCCACCAGTTTGGAGACTGCCAGGGTGGAATATAAGATACTGCTCTACCGACAGTTGAACATGTATTGATAAAATGTAAGAAGTATGAAAGAGAAAGTGTGAAGATGATAGGAGCGCTTCCGATAAACAAAAAAAAACTGCTGTGGGTATAGAAGACATTTTAGGTGGGAGTTCAAGAGAAATACAGACCTATATCATGAAGTATCTGAAAGACTTTGGTTTATTATATAGAATTTAGGGAATGCAATTCTTTTCATTCCTCCTATTTATCAAATGATCCACACTCTAGTCTACTAGGTCGCGGTAATGCACCTTAAAGCTGGTTTGCCAACCACCATAAAACAACAGAAGAAGAAGATACTGCTCCTCTAAATTGAACCTGGCATTGGATGTGTTTATGGGCAAGATATGTTGGCATGGGAATGGGAAGTTGAATTAAATGTCTGGCCACAAGGAGCTCCATGTTCTAGCCCTGGATTCCGTGTGGCAGTTTGTATCTTAAAACCTCCTCTCTTCTTATTGCTACCCTTACAGAGGAGGTACAAGAGCCTGAAGCCACACACTATTTATTTCAGGAACAGATTCTTCCCTGCACCTTCATATTTTTGAATGGGCAATCAACTCATGAACATACGATAGATTCTTGATTTGTCAGGGGATGAAGGGATATGGAGAGGAGGCCAGAGATTGGGTATGAGAGGGAAAATGCATCAGCCATGTCAAAATTACGGAACAGACTTGATGGGCCAAATGGCCTATATCTTATGGTCTTATTACCTCACTATTTTGCTCTTTTTTTGCACTATTTATTTAATTTTATATACATCTTATTATCATTTACAGTGTATTATGTATACTGCTACCACAAAAAAATAAACCTGATTTTGATTGCTCCTCCCACCCCATAATAAACCAGAGCAGAGAGCATACACAATATTATACCGGGTTTTACCATTTGCTGGATACTGATTTAAGTGGTTGATGCACCATAAATAACTCTCGGAGACGGGAGGCAAACAATAGGCTTTTATTAGCTGCAAAAGTGACCACAACATCTTGGAGACTGAGGGAGGAGCAGTGCCTCCAATCGCCTTTATACAGGGGTCTGTGGGAGGAGCCACAGGAGCAGTCAGCAGAGGGGCGTGTCCAGACAGGTATACACATAGTTTACCACAGTGGTGCAGACTTGTATAGGAAGCAAAGTGTACTGAATGTCGGTGATTGGCAAAACCAGAAGTCTCAAGGGATGAAAAAAATTAGATCTCAGCTGTCGTAGAATATGCAAAAGATTCTTTTTTTGTCTGATTAGCTCCAAAGACTGGCCATGTGTTTTAGTTTTGACAGGAAGTTAGAATGACTTCCTCAGGTCAAAGATAATGATGCAATGTGGTATTTGCCATATGATTAATTTACCCATTTCACACAGACACAACAGGATTTCTTTACCCTCTGACCCACTGCAGTAATTCTCACTTCCTGTCAGGATGTCATGGACTAAGCCAAGGTAGCTAATTGGAAGAGGCTTGTGCGCCCCCCCGTGGCTTTCTCTTGAGGGGAAGCTTTCAGTTCTAAAGGATGTTAAACTATATACTACTTAGTTCAGGACATCAAACAGTCCTTCCAGGTGAAGCGACATTTCACCTGCAAGTTTGTCTGGGTCATCATTGGGCCTTTGAAATTCAAACGAAGTGGCTACAGAGCGTACGTGCAAACTCCAAACAGACATAATCTGAGGACGGTATCGAACCTGGACCATTGAGGCAGTGAGAAAGCAGCACTAATGGCTGCGCCGCAGGACTGTCAATATAGTACTGTAGAGACTTAACATGACGTAAAGTCATCAAGCTAAAGCATTTTCTCCTTTCACAGGTACCTTCTGACCAATTATTTCCAATGCTACCTTGATCAGTCAGATTTCCAGCATCTATAGTATTTTTCTCAATATTAGACTAAGTGGCTATTTTATTTGGTATCTCCTGTACTTGATAAAGTGTATATTCATGGCCATCTACTTCAAGGTTCAATGTGTTGTGCATTTAGAGATGCTCTTCTGCACATCACTGTTGTACTGCATGGTTATACGAGTTACCGTCACCTTCCTGCCAACTTCAACCATTCTGGCCATTCTCCTCTAACTTCCCTCATTAGCAAAGCATTTTCGGCCACAGAACTGCTGCTCACTGGATTTGTTTGGTTTTTTTGCATCATTCTCTGTAAACTCTAGAGACTGTTTGTGCAAGAAAATCCCAGCAGATCAGAAGTTTCTCAAATGCTTAAACCCCCGGCTGGCACCAATAATCATTCCATAATCAAAATCATTTAAGTCACATTTCTTCCCCTTTCTGATGTTTGATCTGAACTACAAATGAACCTCTTGTCCATGTCTGCATGCTTTTATGCATTGAGTTGCTGTCAGTTGTTTTGTATTAATGAGCAAATGTATGGGTGTACCTAATAAAGTGGCTACTGAGTGTAGCATTATAGATGCTAATGATGATGTAAGATCATCAAGGTGAAACATTTTTTCCCTTCACAGGTACCTCCTGGTCCACTATTTCCAACATAATCTTGTTTAATCAGATTTCTAACATCTATATAGTTGGCCTTCCTTATCCACGGGGGATTGGACCTGGGACCACCGCGGATACCAAAAAACGCAGATGATCAAGTCCTTTATTTAATCTGTCTCAGTGCGGTGGACTTTAGGACCCAGCAGAGCTCTGAATCCGCAGTGTTTCTGTTCACAAAAATAATCACGATCACAACTGAAAATAAAGCAGAAATAGCAAAGTGATCGGAAAGAGGTGAAACACCATCGGTCATTGGAAAAGCGTTAAGCTACAGTGGTCAACGATTAGAACAATTTTAAAGGATAAAGTGAGAAAGGCCTTGCCCCAATGAAAGCTACAATTATTACTAAGCAACGCAGTGGTTTAATTATTGAAATACATACGCTTCTTAAGTGTTTTACATGCATAGAAAGGTAAAATATATACCATATACTAAGACAAACGTTTGACTGACAATAATACCGAATGTACCTGTTCCGACTTACTTAGTAAGAGAATTTCTGGTTTTGTTTTGATTCTGATCCGCAATAACCTACGCACATCCTCCCGTATACTTTAAAACATCTCTAGATTACTTATAATACCTAATACACTGAAAATGCTATGTAAATAGTTGTTACACTGCATTGTTTAGGCAATAATGACAAGAAAAACAGTCTGTACATGCTCAAATAACAAGTGCTGAAGAGAGAACTTCCAGGTTTTCCCAAACTGCAGTTGGTTGAATCTGCACATGCGGAACCCGCGGATAAGGAGGGCTGACTATAGTATTTTGCTCAGTATTATATCACACCTCCCAGCATTTGAGGAGGCTGCATTCTTCTTGGAGTAGAAAACCAGCCAAACGAGACACAAGAGATTCACCAGAGGCAGGAATGGAGCAATTGAGACACAAAACGTAGGAAGAACTCAGCAAGGAGCTTCTGAATATCAACTGAGCAACTCCAACAAGAGAGAGTGTAAATATGGAACAGAATTCAAAATCTGCCATGAATGGGCTCCAGAATAAGATTGAAGTGTTGTGTTTGAAATATTCCTAGTTCATACTGTAGCGTTGTCAGCCAACTTGACATCTGCATTACTAATTTACCCAACACTTTCGGGAAAATCTCTGCCTCAGCCTGCAGAGGGTTCCCACAGGAGAGCAGGCAGGCAGTTCAGCTGTCGTTTCTTCGTTTGTTCATTATATTAAAAAAAGGATTTTATTTTTAAGAAATCCACCAATCGAAATTCCACAGCCTGAGCAGTGCTGTGATTCAGTGACCGATTGTTTGAAAAGACGCCTCATAAAGGGCGATTTCCAGAGTACAGTTAGAAGAGATGAAAATTAGATGCATGGCTGTGTGGCACTCCACAGCTCCGGTTGTTGTTGTTGCTTTTTACGCCTTGTGGTGCATCGGGCATCATCTTTACTGTGTCCATAGCAATTGACTACTTTTTATGAGGCCAAGTTGCTAGCTTGACACTCAACCCAGCATGGATAGAAAGCGTGCAAAGAGCTGGATAGATTCGAACCCATTCGACTCAAAGTCCAGAGCTGATGCCACGACACCCCCGTCTGCCACAGCCCCAGTGACCCAGGTCAATCCTGACCTCAGATGCATTCTATCCAGGGTTTGCACACTCTCCCCTTAACACGTGGGCACCCCCAGCTGCTTCCGCTTTCTCCTTTATCCCATACATTTGGAGGAAGATGGGTTCAACTTCATCTTGGAGGATATTCGGTACGTCACCAAAGACTCTAGCAAATTTCTGCAGACATGTGATGGAGAGTATTCTGACTGGTCACACCACTGGCTGGTACGGAGGAATCACAAGAACTGCAGAAGGTTGGAGACTCATCCAACTCCATCACAGGTCCGTCATCGGGAACGTCTTCAAAAGGCCGTGCCTCAACAAAGTGGCATCCATCATTAAGGACTCTCACCATCATAATATGCGCTCTTTTCATTAGTACCATCAGGGAAAGAGGTACAGAAGGCTGAAGACCCGCACCCAATGTTTTTGGAGCAGCTTCTTCCACTCTGCCATCGGATTTCTGAATGGTCCATGAATGCTACCTTACTCTTCCACTTTTGCACTGTAGATTTATTTACTGTAGCTTCTATGGCTTGCCACAAAACAAAAATTTCACGACATATTCCAGTCCCTGAGATTCTGATACCTGAGGACCACCGCAAATTCTTTGGGCCAAATGACCTCCTAGGTGACAAGGGGACCTCCCATCCATCGACAATTCACACTGCCATAGGAAAGCAAGGGCCCTCCTGCTGGGGTCATTCTCTCTTCACACCCCGCCCTCCCAATGCACAGAAGAAATCTCACAAACTGTCAGACTGAAGGGCAGCTTCAATCACACTGTTATCAGACTCTTGAACAGACATCTTCTGCGCTAAAACATGAACTTTTGAACTCCTAATCTATGCTACTATGGCCACGACAACTGACCTGTTTGCCTACACTACATCTCCTCTGTAAATGAAACACTATATTCTGCACTAGGTTTTTGTTTTTTTATATCGCAGTTTAATTATATAAAAGTAAGAATGTAACGTTGAAACTTTGGATTGTACATGGTGTCTGGGGAGGGGTAGCACCTCTGGGAAAGGGGCTTGTAATGTTTACTCTGGGGCAGCTCACAATCCTTTTGGTCCCCATTAGACACTCGGCTCTCACCTGTGGCTCCAAATAGGTGTTTGCATGCGACAGCGGCCGCACCCTGCTACACCGCTTCGACAGGTGAGAGTGCCCAGCAGGCCTCATACCCTGGCGAGATAGGGACATGCCTGTCCTAGCAAGCAAAGTCAGCTCCAGTCGACTGGGCGGACGAGATTTACAGTGCGATCAAACTGCCAGGAACGCGGTTCACTCCATGGAGAGCGAAGGGCCTGACAAAGTGCAGGAGACATCACGGTCAGCCACTGCACTCAAGGAGGACCCCAGTTTGTGACACTTGCTCGTACCACTGGACCCAGACTTCTGAGGCTGAGAGAGTGGAACTGTCCCAGTGCAATAGCTGTTCCACTTTAAAAACTCTCTCACACAGGTCTCCTGTCATCGTCAAACAGAATGGACAATCACTGTAATGCTGAAGCTTTACAAGGCATTGGTCAGACTACATTTAGCGACTTTTATTGTTTTAAAAAATATTCATCGACACGGCCAATCCCCTCCCTCTTTCTTTAATATCCTCCAGTCCTTTCATTCCTTGAGTTGGGTAATGTACTAGTCACTTTGTGTAGATAAGTGCAAAGTAATTTAAAAAGTCAATGTGTATGTTAAAGAAAATAACTTGAAGGGATAAAGGATAAACAATAAAGGAAATGGGATGGATGGAAATGTTCTTCTCGGAGTTGGCACAAACCACATGGTCTCCAAAGGTGTTAAAATAGGAAAGGTGAGACCCGTGAAATAAATAGCAGCTATAAACTCAAATATATTTTTCCTAATCAATTCATTAATTCAGACATCAGTAGACAACATTTAAGAGAAATTTGGTTAGGTACGTGGATGGCTTGGAGGGCTATGGTTGCATTGCAGGTTAATAGGACCAGACAGAATAATTGTTCAGCATATACAAGATGGGGCAGAAAGATGTGTTTCTCTGCTGTAGTCATCTTTGACTCTGGTCACCTGCAAGGAATGGAGATTTTCCTTCATTCCATTTTTGACCTCTGCTATTTATGCATCTTCTTTAACACTATAAAAGAACCCAGGTTGGTTCACAGAACATTATCTAGAATGGTTGGTGCTAACCCTCCAGTAGGGCTTGAGTGCAAATTACCAAGAACCCAAAGTAGTTATTTGCTGAGGAGGAAAGGGAGGTTCAGGCAAAGAATCTGGGACTTAGGCTTTAGTAGCTAAGATCTCAATCACCAATGGTGCAGCATCTGAATCCATCGATGAACAAGGGACAAAACTTGAGGAAGATGGAGATATAGAATGGCTTTGGGACTCCAAACAAAAACCTACATCAGTCCCATTCCCCCCACTTTTCCTGTATCCCTGCAACATCTCAATAAACTTCTCCCTCAATGTTGTCAAGAAAGCAACCTCTCCCTCAATGTCACAAAAACAAAGGAGCTGATTGTAGACTACAGGAGGAATGGAGACAGGTTAACCCCTATTGATATTGAGGTTGAGAGAATGAACAGCTTTAAATTCCTTGGCATACACATCATTGAGGTTCTCATGTGATCTGTACAGACCAGCTGTTTTTGAAAAAAGCACAACAGTGCCTCTTTCACCTCAGACAATTGAAAAAGTTTGATATGGGTCTCCAAATCCCAACAACCTTCTAAGGGGTACAATTGAGAGCGCCCTGCCTGGTGTGGGAACTGTACTTCCCTCAGTCGCAGGACACTGAAGAGAGTGGTGCAGACAGCCCAGCATATCTGCAGATGTTAACTTTCCAGTATTCAGGACATTTACAAAGACAGGTGTGTAAAAAGGGCCTGAAGCATCATTAGGGACACAAATCACCCCGACCACAAACTGCTCCAGTTGCTACCATTTGGGAAACGGTACCACAGCATAAAAGCCAGGACCAACAGGCTCCAGGATAGCTTCTTCAACCAGGCCATCAGATTGATTAATTCACGCCGATACAATTGCATTTCTATGTTATATTGATTGTCCTGTTGCATATACTATTTATTACAAATCATTATTACTTGCATATTTAGATGGAGACGTAACATAAAGATTTTTACTCCTCATGTATGTGAAGGATGTAAGCAAAAGTCAATTCAATTGAATTCAACCTAATTTTAAGTTCTTTCGCCTGTTACCTGCTACTAGCAGGTGGCAGGGTGGAGATATGTCTCTACCAAAGGAGGGGTAAGGCACTCTGCCCCCTCCACTAGCATAAAGATCACCCTTGGGCAAGGTGTAGCCCCTCTTAGCACCCCCTCCCCTGATCAGGATCACACGAAGCCATCGGACAGGTAGCAGAAGGAGGCAATGGCAGACCACTTCTGTAGAGAAATGTGTCAAGAACAATCACGGTGATGGAAAGACCGTGACTGCTTATGCCGCATGACATGGCACACAACAAATAAATGAACAAACTTGCATCTGGGGAACAAGTACAGCAGTCGGTTAAACCAGAAGAAATAAGAGAACCTGGAAGAAAAGCCTTCACGGTGACAGGGAGTATGTGTAAGCTCACACGTACAAGACCCGAGGTCAGGAGTGAACCGGTATCCTTGGAGATGTGAGGTAACAACAATAACCACTGTGCCACCTCAATGGCTAATTGACTGCCCGAGTGATAAACTCATTGGTTTCAGCATGGCTTGATAACAAATAATCTGTTTAATGGCAATCCAATGTCAATAAACCTCCTTAGATATTTCAGAGACCAGTACTCAAACAATGCTTGAAGCAATGTTGACTTTGGGAGGGGATATTCAAGATACCATTTGGTATGAAAAGTGTGTTTTAAGGAGGATCTGAAGAAGGGGATTTATTTGTATATGGTGGGGGAACGTTCTCCCTCTGCCCATCACTCTGCCTGTTCTCCATCTCCCTCTGGTGCTCCCCTCCCCCTTTCTTTCTCCTTAGGCCTCCCGTCCCATGATCCTTTCCCTTCTCCAGCTCTGTATCCCTTTTGCCAATCACCTTTCCAGCTCTTAGCACCCCACCCCCTCCAGTCTTCTCCTATAATTTCACATTTCCCCCTCCTATTTTCAAATCTCTTACTATCTTTTCTTTCAGTTAGTCCTGCTGAAGGGTCTCGGCCCGAAATGTCGACAATGCCTCTTCCTATAGATGCTGCCTGGCTTGCTGTGTTCCACCAGCATTTTGTGTGAAATGCTCTTTAATGGCTGGCAGCTTGAACTCCTTGGATATTAGACGGAACACAGACAAAATGCTGGAGGAACTCAGCAAGTTAGGCAGCATCCATGGAAGGAATGAAGAGTTGACATTTTGGGCTGTGACCCTTCATCAAGACTGGAAAGGAAGTGGGGATAAATCAGAATAAGCTCCCCTCAACTGCCAATCACCTTTTCCACCTATCACCACCTCCTAGCTCCTAATTTCATCTCCCCCCCTCCTCCACCCACCCAACTTCCCCCTCACCTGGCCTCACCTATCATCTGTCAGACTGCACTCCCTTCCCTTCCTCACCTTCTCAATCTGGCTTCTTTCCCCTTCCTTTCCAGTCCTGATATAGGGCCTTGGCCCAAAACGTTGACTCTTTATCGCCTTCCACAGATGCTACCTGTCCTGCCGAGTTCTTCCAGTACTTTGTGTGTATTACCCAGACATGAGCCCTAAACAAATCATACTCTTTTTCCTCCAGCATTTTGTATGAGTTACTCTGGATTTCCAGCATCAGCAAAAGCTCTTGTGTTTATTAAGTATTAGATCCAAGCTTCATGCTCACCTACTGCTACACACTCCATCCCCTTCTCTAGTAACAGGAAACAAAACATACTTTTAAATAGGTTATTCAAGCAGTAATTTTGGCCAAAGCACTTTTGTTACGTTATTGAACACATCTTTAATGCACCCATAGCTGTAATTAACACAATTTCTTCTCGCAATGTTGTCAACCGTCAGCAAAATGAAGAAAGCTGAATGCATAGATTAAGGCAGCAGAAGGACAATAATTCTTCCATTTATGTTCACTTTTCTGGACCAGTTACTTTTTGGAATGCATTTATACTGTTATATTGTGGAGAAATGTGCCAGCAAATTCCTTCAAACAACAATTAAACAAACGACTAGTTAATCTGCTTTCTCTGCTGGAACTGACAGAGAAAAAGGATTTCTCTAGGAGAACACCGCAGCCCTCTCCTCCCTGCTTTTTTTTTAACCCAAAATGTGACAAGGGAATGCAAAGTAAAAACACTTAATTTCTTTCTGTGGGTATCAGGGAGCAGCTCACTAAATCAGAACAGTTAATGAAAACAAGAAAAAATGCACCGAATAAATCTTACACAGTTTTTAGTTGACGAAGAGAGAGCAGACAATAAAAAGTTCTTGAAATGTAGCAACCTTTACTTTGAACACAGAATCACAAGGCCCACAGTTGGAAAAAGAGCAACTTTTAAACATCTTAAGCTTTAGAAAACAGGTTTAAAATTTTCTACCTGAAATTTAAATTTAATCTTTGCTTGAAGGCAAACCAAACTTCACTGAGCGACTTGTGGACTTTGGAAACAAATATTTAATTGAACTCAAACCGTGCCTTCTGTTAACAAATTGCCCTTCCACATTGTGTATACTGTATGACATGACTGTACAATTACAACTTTGACAGTCACGGTTTATAGAATTCATACCTAAGAATTTCTGTCGCTCCCTCAAGTTATGTTATGAGTTTAATTTACAAACACGAACTGCTGAACTTCAGAGACCACTTGACCTCGTCTCAGTGATTTCCCAATGCCAGAACATCAACCCTTCACTGGGAAGTCACACACCACCTTGGAACTCCCTGTGTCCACTTGCCAACAAGCTCATGGAAAGAATTTGTTCACCAGCTGATTGATGTGGATGGGCAGGGCACAAATGTTTGTGTAAATGGCATATCCCATACAAAGCTGAAGGGTGCAGAGCCAGGGAAAGTCTGATGCTAAACAAAGATGACATCATCAGGAAACCAAACCATTTGCTGCCCAGATTTACACTGGCCAGCAATCATTTCTTCCATTTCATATTTCAACCACACCCTGAACCCAATGACATTCCTTCCAGAAATCCTGATCCCTGGATGCGAATCAGTGGCCAAAAATAAATGGTTTCCTTTCATTGTGAAGAAGACGGTAACGGTTAGCGTAATGCTATTATAGCGCCAGTGACCTGGGTTCACTTCTACTGCTGCCTGGAAGGAATTTGCATGTAGTTGGGCAGTGTGGGCTCACTGGGTCAGAAGAGTCTTTTCCAGTGCTGTATCTCTAAATAAAAAGAGGAACAAAACAACCCCGCAAGCATTTAAAATGTGAGGAGGTGGAATTGGACACTAGCCTATTAAAGGACCACTGACCCAGGTTCGATTTCTGCTGCCAGCTGTAAGGAGTTTGTACGGGGGGTGATTGATAAGTTCGTGGCCCAAGGTAGAAGGAGTCAGTTTTAGAAAACCTAGCACATTTATTTTCCCAACATAGTCCCCTCCTACATTTACACACTTAGTCCAGCGGTCATGGAGCATACGGATCTTGGACCTCCAGAAACTGTCCACAACAGGGGTGATTGATAAGTTCGTGGCCCAACGTAGACGGGGATGAGTTATATATACAGCTCTCATTACGTACATATGCAGTTCAACTCTTTGAGTGAATATGCAAAAAGTTTGAAGTTAATAACTCGTCTCCTTCTACCTTAGGCCACTAACTTATTAATCACACCTGATGAGTTATTAACTTCAAACTTTCTGCATTTTCACTCAGAGTTGACCACATGTGCCTGTAACGAGAGCTGTATAACTCATCTCCTTCTACCTTAGGCCACGAACTTATCAATCACCCTGTTGTGGACAGTTTCTGGAGGTCCAAGATCCGTATGCTCCATGACCGCTGGACTAAGTGTGTAAATGTAGGAGGGGACTATGCTGAAAAATAAATGTGCTAGGTTTTCTAAAATTGACTCCTTCTACCTTAGGCCACGAACTTATCAATCACCCCTCGTACATTCTCCCCGTGACCACATGGGATTCTTCTGAACGCTCAGGATTCCTCCCACATTTCAGAGGTGAACAGGTTAGTAGATTACTAGGCCACAAGGGTGTTACTGGGCACAATGGGCTGAATGGCCTGTTACTGTGCCAGATCTCTAAATAAGTATAGAGTGGAATATAACAACCCTAAAACTAAAAATGTGAGAAAGTGGAATTGGAGACTAATTTCAACCTTTCCGTTAGACCATAAGACATAGGAACAGAACTAGCCCATTTGGCCCACTGAGTCTGCTTTCCCACTCCATCATGACTGTTTTATTACTCCCCCTCAACCCCATTCTTCCTGTAACCTTTATAACATCCATACTAATCAAGAATTTATTAACCTCTGCTTTAAATATACCCAATGACTTGGCCTCCACAGCTAGCCATCGCAATGAATTCCAGAGATTCAACACCCTCCCTCTCATCTCTGCTCTAAAGGGACATCCTTGTATTCTGAGGCTGTGTCCTCTTCTGTGAGACTCCCCACCATCGGAACTATCCTCTCCATCTTCAAACTATATAGGTCTTTCAAAATTCGATGTTTCAATGAGATCCTCCCCTCATTCTTCTAAACTCTAGTGTGTATAGGCCCAGCGACATCAAATGCTCTTCATATGTTAACCCTTTCATTCCCAGGATCATTCTTGTGAACCTCCTCTGGACCCTCTCATGCCAGCCATGATTTCCTAGATGAGAGGTCCAAAACTGCTCACAGCACTCCAAGTGTGGTCTGACCAATGCACCATAAGGTCACAGCATTACATCCTTGTTTCCTTGGCAATTAGCAGAGAATAAAACACGCTGGCATTGCCAGTGGTGTCTACATCCCCTGAAGGAATGGAAGAAACAAGATCTGAGAGAAATAAAAAGAAACCAGATCCAATAGCAACTCCATAGATTCTGCCCGCAACCTCACATGAAGCGTTCAAGGGCCAGTTGAATCTGTACACTACACAGGCAACAATGAACATCAAAGCAAACGAGAAAGGAAAATGAGATCTTCACCCTATTGGTCCAACAGTTAAGATAGTTGAGTCCCATTTCCAATACACAGGTGTAAAAGGAGAAGAAAATAATTGTTACTCCGGATCTAATGCAGCTCAAAGAAAATGAAAACACAGGAAGATCGAGAACACAACAATAAAAAAACCATTAATTATGAATATATAAGAAGCTTATAGCTGGCCAGCACTTTAGTGGCATGCCAGCACTGGACTTCGAGGCAAATGGTCCGGGGTTTGAATCCAGCCGGCCCTCTGCATGCTTTCCATCTGTGCTGGGTTGGGTGTTGAGCTAGCAACTTGGCCTCAAAAAAAAATCACGGCAAAACAAAATACTGCTAATGCGCCACAAGGCTTGTTAAGGAACAACAACAACAACAAGCTTAAGGACATAGATATTAAGTGATGCGAGGTACAGGAGTGTCTGTAACATAAGGTGACTCTGACGGGAAATCATAAAGTAATGGTGGTGGGGTGGGTTAGTGGCAGATGTGTTGATCAGCCTTACTGCTTGGGGAAAGTAACAGTGTTTGAGTCTGGTGGTCCTGGTGTGGATGCTACGTAGCTTCCTCCCTGATAGACCATGAGCAGAGTGAATGGGATCCTTTGTAATATTGCTGACCTTTTCCTGGCACCTTTCTGTATACACATCCTTGATGGCAAGTAGGCCGGTGCCTGTGATTGGGCAGTTTTGACTACCCACCGGGAGGTATTCAACGTAAAACTAATTAAGTTACTGCCCTGCAGGACAAAAATAATCAACAGGAGTATCAGCAGGAAAAGAAGACTTCTCTCTACCTTTGTGGGCAGGTCTTCTGTCTTGTTGCTGACCTGTTGATCAGAGTAACACACTGGCTCTCCAGCCACAGGCATTGATGAACTGCACTCGACAGCCAGTGGAGGGTCAGATAACGGGCCACATTCTGAAATAAGAGAAAAATGTCATGTATTAAAGTCCATAATTGAGCACCATGTCTTAAAACCTGAACCAAGCAGCCAGAATATTTCACTCAGCACTTAAGGCAAATCTTCAAATTGTCAGTTCTAATCATCAGAGAACAAGAAAGCCACCACATGGTCCATTACCAACAACAGGACTACCCTGGCAGATCATGCAATCAGTGGATATTGAATAATGCCCAGTTTCGGTCAACGCAGCTTGAATCTAAAAGCATAGGAAGTAACTCAGCAAGCGCAAAACTGACAGAAGAATGAGTAAATAAAACAATGGGCGCCATGGTAGCGTAGCGGTTAGCGCAACGGTATTACAGCTTGGGGCATCAAAGTTTGGAATCCCTAAATAAAATAAATAAAATTTATCCACCATGTCCCAGTGAGCTTTAGCGGAGTCACCGTAGTAACGTGCGAAATGAGGCACCCAGATTGATAATGTGATTAAAGATCAACAACTTATTTACGCAAGGGAGCTACTGAGGAAGAAATACTGTCCAAATGAGCACATAATCCTGGTACAAAGTTCTTGACTCAAAATGTAAAGCAATTTTGTTTCTGACCTCAAAGTCAAAGTATATTATCAAAGTACATTTATGTCACCACATACTACTTTGAAATTCATTTTCTTGCAGGCATTTATAGGAAAATAAAGAACTACAATAGAACTTACAGAGAAAAAAATATATATGAACAAAGGCTGCCAAATAATCAATTTGTAAAAGATGACAAACTGAACTTTAAAAATATTACTTAAAAAAAAGTTTAAGAGTCCTTGGAAGTGAGACTGTAGGTTGTAGAATCAGAAAAGGGTTTAACATCACCGACATATGTCGTGAAATTTGTTAACTTTGCGGCAGCTGATATTATTTTAAGTATTTTGCAAATAGCTTTTCTTGAAGTTATTCTATTGTGTTCTCGATAATTCAACCTTTCGAACCTGATCATGTTAATGTCGCAGGAAGCTTACTGTTCTCAACCTGGCTGTCATCACTCCTATGTTACAATACTGACTTCACTTCACTTCAATGATAGTGAACCACGGTGGGGTGTCCCAAATGAAAGATCTCAAAGAAGCTTAAATGTTTTCATTCCATTCAGAATTAAACTCAGTTTAGAGCCACAGATACAGCACAGGAACAGGCCCTTCGATTATGCTACCCATTGAGTATCCATTTACACCAATTTCATCTTATTTCCATTGGGAGAAGCAGATGCTAGAACATGAGCGAAAATAAACTTCCAGAGAAATTCAGTCATAGACAGCATCTCCTTAGGGGATTGTAAACACGGGAGATTCTGCAGAAGCTGGAAATCTGAAGCAACTGGATGGAGGACCTCAGCAGGTCAGGCAGCATCTATGGGAACGAATAAACAGTCGATGTTCCAGGCTGAGGCATTTCTTCAGGACGGAGAAGGAAGGGGGAAGATGCCAGAATAAAAAGGTGGGGAGAAGAGGGGGTGGCTAGCTGGAAGGTGATTGGTGGAAAAGGTTCTGGGGTTGGAAACAAAGGAATCTGATAGGAACCTGTAGGGATATGGACAATTAATGTTCCAGTTTGAGATCCTTCATCTGGACTGATTTAATTTACTTCTCCATCCTCTTAAGTATCTCTAGATTCCACCCCTCAACCACATACTAGGTGCTCAATTAACAAATTACCTATCAGCCCACATATCTTTGTGGAGGTGGGAGCAAACCTGAGCACTGAAGGAGACCCGAATCAGTTACCAAATCCACTGCCCATTACACCACTGGCACGCAGAGCAGCAATGGAGGATATCCAACTCTGGTGGTGTTCAGAGCTTCCTTCACTGTGTCAGTAGCCTCCTCTCGGTTTTCACAAGTCCTGGATGGAGACTCAGATGCAGAAGGATTCTTCATTGCTGTTCCCGTGTTTATCCAGTCAGGGTTGTTGGCCCTGAGCTGAATCCCTCAACCTGGGGGACTGGTGGACCACTCGCCTGCCCTCTACCCTTTGACCTGTTTGACATGGGTGACCCTACCAAGAGCCAAAGCATACAGCCCTGACTCCAGCCAACACAGCTCCCAAGGTCACTGAGGGACGCAAGCCTTCAAACCCAGAAAGGCTGCCGTCCTCTTGGAGGAATCAGTTACAGAAAATCCACAAACTCAACACAGACAGTACTGAAACTCAGGATAGAACCCAGGTTCCTGAAACTGTGAGGTAATGGCTCTACTGTGCCACCAAAGGTTAAAAGTTAATTAACAGTACTTCCATATTGGCATTCTGCTCCAGATTTTCGGAAAGGATCCCGTACCATCTAATATTAGTCTGTCTGTCTTGCCAAGTGGCAGGGGTGGATATGGAAAGTTCCCAGTACTGTTACTTAAAATGGAGCAGGCTGTTTTAGCACTTGTGGTAACATTCTTATCTTTTATTATCTGTAAGATCTCATCACAAATTCATAACTTTATTTACAATACCACTGCTTTATAAAGTGAGGCACTTTGGACACTGGTAGGGATGTAATTAGATGCATCACAAGTTAACTTCCTGCAATAAACTTGACATTTCTCCCTCCACTATGCAGAACTACAAACACCTGAAATGCAGATCACCTGGACCACTTGTTTGTCAAAGCAAGCACGAAAATAAAATCACTGAATGATACAGAATGCTGGTGTTAGTCTGAGTCAGTTCCCTTCTGGTCAGCCGTAACTCATTGCTTGAGTGACAGACCACAGCCAAGTTCTAATGAAATGATGGAGCTGTTTCTTGTCCATTTACAAAGGAAGCTCTTCTTTATCAAAATAAACTTCATTCAAAATAAAAATGATTTGCAAGACTGAACTGCACAATGCCTTTTCGTTCTTACGTTCACTGTCAATGCTGTTCTGTTATAGTCCTCCAAAAAATAAAGAACAGGACTGTTGCCACTCAACGTGGCCACCTGGGGCAGTACACCACTCCAATAATTTGGGGGCTTCCTTGCCAACTCGGCCACTCCATTTCCAGTAGCAGAAGAATCCTATGTTGTGGTCCTTCCCCATCAAACCCTCACGGTGGCGACACCGAGCTTCAGTGTGTCCCTCGGCATGACTCCTCCAGCCTCGAACGTGCCAGTTTGCAATATTCCTCCATGGACATCTCGATGTGCTGCCAGATCAACAAATGCTGGGAGTCCTTCACCAAGTTGATGATCTGCCAGTAGTACTTGATGTCCGTCTCGATATGTGTCCCTGGCATCTGCCTACAGATCAGTCACCATAAAAAAATAGCAGAATTAGGCCATTTGGCCCATTGCGTCTGCTCCACCATTTCATTATGGCTGATTTATCCTACCCCATTCTCTCACCCTCTCTCCATAACCTTTGATGCCCTTTCTAATCAAGAACCTATTCACCTCCACTGCCGCCTGTGGCAATGAATTCTATAAATTCAACCCACTCTGCCGAAAGAAATTCCTCATCTCTGTTCTAAAAGGACATGCTTGTATTCTGAGACTGTGCCCCCTGGCTAGGCTCCCCTGCTTTAGGGAACATCCTCTCCTCATCCACTCAGTATTCAATAGGTTTCAACAAGATTACCTCTAATCCTTCTAACTCCATCGAGTACTGGTCTACAGCCATCAACGGCTCCTCTTAGGTTAACCCTTTCATTCCCGTGATCATTCTCAGGAATGTCCTCTAGACCCTCTCTAACGCCAAACTGTCCTTTCTTAGATAAGGGGCCCAAAACTGCTCACGATACTCCAAGTGTTACACAGCACCTGTGCACTGTACAGCAGCTCCGATATCAATGTGATCCTTGAGTGTTATGGTTATTAGAAAGAGTTGAAATATCTGGTTCAAGTTGTGACAGTAAAAGCCTTAAGACCCCATGCCTAACAAAGACCGAGCGGTTTCTTTTTTTTGTACGTGGTTCACTGCACGGAAGCCTCTTTCAACAAGGTAGGAGGATGGAAATGCAATAATGAGCAGTTTTCACTCTGCTGCAAAGACCAGGAAACTTAGTATGACAGTGTAGCCACATACAGGTGTGTTCCCCCCCTCCCCTTTACAAAGGGAGAGTGTTCCTATGAAACCTTTCTTAATCCGAAATGGCGTAAAGCAAAGAACCATTAATTTATATGGGAAAAATTTTCACAAAACTGAAAGTCCTCTTTGTAATGCGAAAACAGGCTATTAATGTAGGTCTTTCGTAAAAGTGAAGCGGCATAAAGCGAGCATTCGTAAAGTGGGGGGCACCTGTACCACAAAAGACAGCATTTTTGGAAGGCATTTTTTTCTTCATCATTCTAAGTTTCGATAATTTCTTCTTGCAAGTTTTCTTCCTGTTCTTTCACCTTGCAAAGGAATGTGTTAATTACCCAGTGCAGAATTTCCAGATCACTCAAATCCTTGATTCGATTCTGAAAATCCTACTTCAGTGACTGCAGGTCTAACAGGTACTCTTGGCAAATCACTGTCTGTGAAAGAGAGTGCCATAGTTTTCATGCAGAGAAACTGTGAGAACATTTTTCTCCCAATGCTTGCTTATATATTTTAAATTTTCTGATAAAAGTGGAAGTGATGAAGGGTCTTGGCTTGAAACGTCAACTGTACTCTTTTCCACAGAGTACATCTTTTCCATGGAATACATTTTATTCCACATCCGTACCTTAACTTCTACTTTTTATACATTTCTTTATGCTTCATAATTGCCGAATGTTGCTGTTTATTATTGCACGTCACAGTAAATTCTTAGTAAATATGAATGTCTATTGTGAATAAAGTTGATCCTTCATTTAAAATTGCTCATCAATGCAGATCAAAGACACTAAAATTAAATTCAAATGCAATTAATTTTCCAAAGAAAGCAGTTATCCCAGTACAGTATACATATTAGAATGCAGGTCCTTATTTTGTTTTAGAGAAATAGGATGGAACAAGTTCTTCCAGCATAATGAACCCCCCCCCCTCCATTTATTTAACACTAGTCTAATCACAAGACAATTTACAATGACCAATTAACCTACTAACAGGCATGTCTTTGGATAGGGGAGCAAAACAGAGAGCTGAAAGGAAACCTGTGCAGTTTCCACGGAAAATGTATAAACTCACAGACGGCGCCAGAATTGAATTACGATTCTTTTTTCACTTGCTGATACTAAGGAGTAATTTCTAGTTGCCACCTATCATACCAGCAGGTTTGAGGGCTTCAGGAGGGAACCTCAGTACCCACAGGAAACTGACACAGTCACTGACAGAACATGAACGCTCTCCAGATACAGCATCTGAGGCCAGGATCGAACCCATATTCCTGGAACTGTGACAACAGCCATCAGCAGCTCCACTGCCCACTGCAAAAGCAGTGGTTGTAACTTCCAGTAAACTTAACAACAGCTGAATTACAACACAATTGAGTAAAAGAACAGCCAGGGACTTTAGCCCAGGGCAGAAATAGTTAAATAGAAGTGGGATCAACTTGGAAAATGTGTAGTTACGGTAGTACCTTTGGTTACCAGTGTCTTCAACACAATTAATTGTTAGCAAGTCAGACAGAGAGACACATCCAAACAAATTGGCGCATTCATAAACCTTGCATTTCCCGGGACATCTTCCATTTGAGAGTGAGTGGGTGGTCAGATTATTCACAGCCATTGGGAAAAATTCACTCCAGGCTTTAAACTGAAGCCTATATAATAGTTTAATGTATTACTAAAAAATAGTGAAAATGACCTGGGTTTCCAATATAATAGAGGGATCTGAGAATACAGATCCACAATTCCTTGG
Organism: Hemitrygon akajei; assembly: GCF_048418815.1. Classification (NCBI taxonomy): domain Eukaryota; kingdom Metazoa; phylum Chordata; class Chondrichthyes; order Myliobatiformes; family Dasyatidae; genus Hemitrygon; species Hemitrygon akajei. Next base: position 35,342,295 of record NC_133153.1, on the reverse strand, counting down.
AAGTGGCATCACTGGTAGATAGAGTCATAAAGAAAACTTTCGGCACATTGATTTATGAAGGCCAATGTACTCAGCACAGGAGTTGGGATGTTATATTGAAATTGTATAAGACATTGTTGATTTGGTAATTTGGGAATTGTGGGCTGCTTTGGTTTCCTCGCTACAGGACAGATGTAAATAAGATGGTAAGAGTGCAGAGAAAATTTACAAGAATGTTGCCAGGTCTTGAGGACCTGAGATATAAGGAAAGGTTGACTAGGTTAGGACTTCACTCCCTACAGCACAGGAGAATGAGGGGAGATTTAATGCGAGTTCAGTTTCAAAATTTAAGGGAAATTTGGATAGATACATGGAGAACTATGGTCTGCATGCAGGTTGATAGATGAGATAGAATACTAGTTCAGCAGGGTCTAGATGGGCCAAAGGGCCTGTTTCTGTACAGTAGCGTTGTATGACTTGATACACTGAGCTGGAGATTGAAGGTGGCCTGCACTGGGGTTGGAAGACAGTCTGTGTGAATGGATGGGAGGGAAGCGAGGGTTTTATTTTGTTGTTTGTTTTGTTGTTATTTTTGTTACCTGAGTTGTTCTGCTGAACACTGTGGGCATCTCATGTAGGCACTGTAATGTGCGGTGGCACTCGTGTACTGTCCCCAGCGTATCCTTAGGTTGTGTTGGTTGTTAATGCAAAGAACGTGTTTCACTATGTTTTGATGTACATATGACAAATTAATCTGAATCCAATCCATTGTACCATATAGCTCACCGAGTGATGCCCCGAGATGGCACCTCAAAGAAAATAGTAGATCTGAGCCACAACTTGAACGCAATTCAATGAGAGAAGCCACTGCTTTCAAAAGGCAGCAACATGCTGAGACACCCCCATCCCCATAGTGAGCAGTTCATAGACAAAGTTGCAGTGGGTTTGCACTGAAGGCTGGCTAGGGAGCGAAGAGACACTGAGATCTCCACCTCCACAAGTCAATTAGTGAACCAGATGGGCTTTTAATGGTATTCTGGTAATTTTTTGGTCATACAGCCTCTTCAATTCCACATTTAATTACTTGAATTAGTCATTTACCAGCTGCCATGGTGATATAGGGACTCAAGTACTTGGCTCAGTGCCCAGCCCTCTCTCGTAACTTAACCACCATGATACTACACACTCATCTTCTTCTACACAATGAATGGCCAATAAGGGAATCTACAAGAACACTGAATTTAGTTAATTAACTCATTTTAACAACCCCGGCAGCTGTGACAGGGTGTGAAGTGTCTGTGGACCGCTGGATCAGTGATCTTACAGCTGCCTATCTATCTCAAAGCCAAAGGGTCTGATTCATGCTTGGCAAAAGAATAAATTTCATTTTGGGATGAAACTGGATTAGATTTTATACCAGAACAGATCTCTTAACAAATAGATTACATCTCCCAACTACAGACCCATGGCTGACTTATCATCTCAGTCTGACCCAACCCACACCATTCATCAAAGGACCACACACAAAATGCTGGTGGAACACAGCAGGCCAGGCAGCATCTATAGGGAGAAGCACTGTCGATGTTTCGGGCCAAGACCCTTTGTCAGGACTAGCTGAAAGGAAAGATAGTAAGAGATATGAAAGTGGGAGGGGGAGGGGGGAATCCGAAGTGATAGGAGAAGACAGGAGGGGGAGGGATGAAGCTAAGAGCTGGAAAGTTGATTGGCAAAAGGGATACACAGCTTGAGAAGGGAAAGGATCATGGGACGGGAGGCTTAGGGAGAAAGAAAGGGGGAGAGGAGCACCAGAGGGAGATGGAGAACAGGCGAGGAGTGATTGTGAGAGGGGCAGAGAGAGAAAAAAAGGGGGGGGGGGGAAATAATAAATAAATAAGGGATGGGGTAAAGGGGAGGAGGGGCATTAATGGAAGTTAGAGAAATCAATCTTCATGCCATCAGGTTGGAGGCTACCCAAACGGAATATCAGGTGTTGTTCCTCCAACCTGAATGTGGCTTCATCTTTACAGTAGATGAGGCCATGGACAGACATATCAGAAGGGGAATGGGACGTGGAATTAAAATGTGTGGCCACTGGGAGATCCTGCTTTCTCTGGTGGACAGAACGCAGGTGTTCAGCGAAACGGTCTCCCAGTCAACCATTAATCAAAGGTTCTATCTGGCTATTTGAATGGATGTAAGATTCCCTCGGGCACTTTTAAAGGGCAGGAACTTTTCTCCATTAGGCTAACTAGTAAACTTTGAACAGGTTTTGTAAAATGTGTAAACACGAGTGATTCTGTAGATGCTGGAAAACCAGAGTAACTCTACACAAAAGCTCAGGTCAGGCAGCATCTATGGAAAGGAACGAACAGTCAACATTTTGGGCTGAAATCCTTTATCGGAAGGAAGGGGGAAGAAGCCAGATTAACAGATTAAGAAGGTTGGGTGTTTTGGGGGGGGGGGGGGAGATGAGTACCAGTTGGCAAGTGATAGGTGGATGAGGTAAACAGCTAAAGCAGGAGGAATCTGTGGACCATGGGGGAAAAGAGGAGGAGTGGGGGAAAAGAGGAGGAGTAGGGACAACCAAAGAGGGATGAAAGGTTGATGTGATGATGGGAGCTAGAATGGGGAAGAGAAAGAGGGAGAACGGGAAGGGGGGAGGAGAGAAATTACGAGAGGTTAGAGAAATCAATGTTTATCCCATCAGGATGGAGGCTCCCTAGGGAAAATATCCAAGATTTTGTGTGTATACTCTGGGTTTCCAGCATCTTCAAAATATCATGTTATGCTGTTCAAAAATTATTAATAATAATTTTTTGAATATTGAATAGACAATTAAAAATACCATTTAAAAAGGATTGTTAATGTAATCATTTGCTATCTAAATAGTGATATGAGATGATCTGTGAGGATTTCAAGGCAGATAATCCAGTCACATATTCTCACAACCATCTAAATGGCCCCAAACTGGTGTGAGATGCTTCCTGTTAAAACATATCACTGCTTTGGGGTTGTAAAAAAAATGTTTCATTTGGCAATAAAGACAATCATTATGCATCTTTTTATTATGGGTAGGGTTTAAAGAATCAATAGGTGGCAGTGCATGTCATGTGCCAACAGAATTTTTACGCGTGCCTCCATGGTCACCACCCCCACAGAATGCAAGACTTGCTTCTTCAAATCTACTGAACTCTAGTTTTTAAAGTTTGACACACATGCCCCATTAAGAATGAGGAGAACAATACCAAAGGAACTACATAGGTGACACAGTAGTGTGGCAGTTATCTTACGCTTTACAGCACCCGCAATCACAATCTGCAAAGAGTTTGTATGTTCTCTTTGTAACCGCCTGGGTTTCCTCTGAATACTCGGGTTTCCTCCCACAACCCAGAGACATGTAAATTGTGGACATGCTATGTTGACACTGGAAGCATGGTAACACTTACATTCTGCCCAAAGCACAATCCTCTAACTGCGTTGGTCATTTTTGCAAGTGACGCATTTCACTGTATGTTTCAATGCATATGTGACAAATAAAACTACCGTAATCTTATTCAATTTAACAAAAAAAGGTCATTTGGAATGTAACGTTCAAATTAAGCTGCAACAGTTTGAAGACGTAAGGGGGGCAATTTTAATTCAGAATGCACGGGAGAAAGGGCAGCACGGTAGCATGATGGTTAGCACGTTTTACAATGCAGGTGACCTAGGTTCAATTCCCACCCGTGCCTGTAAGGAGTTTGTATGTTCTCCCATGATCGCATGGGGTTCCTCTGGGTGCTCTGGTTTCTTCCCACAGTCCAAAGACAAACCAATTGTTAATTGGTCATTGTAAATTGTTAGGCTGGAACTAAATGGGGGGGATTGCAGGGCGACGTGGCTCACAGTACCAGAAAGGCCTATTCCACGCTGTGTCTAAATTAAAAAATAAAGCCCTTCTTTCTGTGTTCAGTTCATGGAGTAGAACTCTTATCAATGTCGAGAACACATAGTTTTAAAAAAAAGTAAAGTTTTCTTTTAGAGGGGAAATACAGGGATTTTGCTGGATGAATGTCCAGCCTTCTCGTTTCTATCTCGGAATATCGTACTTGATGTAACTTAGTCTGCTCAATGCCACTACATGTACAGTATCTTGCCTAATTGTGTTTTCTCTCAAGTAATTATATACCAGGGAGCTCAAATTAAAGAACCTGACAAAACAGAAAATTTTCAGTCAAGAATAAATTGTAGGTTATCTCATTTGTTGGTGTTTGTGTACACCAAAGGAGTGTGCACTAGTTTGCAGTAAACAGGAATCATTCTGCAGGTGCAGCCCAACTAAAAGCTATAAATGCAGTTGTCATAACAAGACCTAAACACTGAATCCCACAGAGATTTACTTCTGTGAAGAGAGCATATTTAGCACTACGCCAAGTTGGTTTTTATTAAAGGGGTATTGCCACTTCAGTATCTTTCACAATGGATATGTTTGCAGACCTGATGATATTGTGGTTTGGATTTACTTTTGATTATTCACATTTCACTTTTACGTCGCTTCCATTCACCTAGCATTTCGTGAATTCTGAAGGCAAGGGTTGGAATATTGTAATTTCACTGAGCCCAACAGCACGGTCTCTGTGGAAATCTCTCGAGAAGTCCATTGGCTAACCTACTTCGTTAAATCATGAGTCATTTGATGGTTGGCAGGGTCTGCTTCAGTGCTGTATTACTCCTGACACATTAAAGTACTGCTGAACAATACCAGCCCAATTCAAATTAATTAACTGTGGGGATCTGCCCGCAGTTTCCTACAAGTGCCCCACCCAAAGGAGTGTGATCTGATACGCAGCTAGAGGAAGGAAGAAATGAATATAGGGTGAGGCAATTGCATCAAACCAGCATAGGCCATAGCAGTTTGTGATGGCAGCCCCAAGTTCAACTCACAGGGAGCATCTCTTTTTTTTATAAAGACTAGAAAGTCTGAAGATGCTGGAAATCTAAAGCAACACACACAAAATGCTGGAGGAACTCAGGTCAGGCAGCATCAATGGAAAAGAGTAAACAGTCGACAGTTTGGCCTGAGTCCTTTCTTCAGGAATTTTTATTTTATTTTATTTATTTAGAGATATAGCACAGCGACAGACCCTTCCAACCCAATGAACTTGCACTGCCCAATTATACCCATGTGACTAATTATAATAAGCCATACATCTTTGAAATGTGGGAGGAAACCAGAGCACCAGGAGCGAACCCATGCAATAATGGGAGAACGTACAAGCTACTTACAGACAGTGGTGGGAATTGAACCTGGGTTACTGTAATAGCGATATGCTAACTGCTGTGCTATGCTGTTAAGTGTTTCACACTCAATTCCTACTCCTGCAGCAAATCTGCATGTTAGCCTGCTTTTAAAATGGCCTACTTGAAGACAAATTCTTATTCTGGCTAGAAAACCATAAAGCAAGGCTCTTACACTTCAACAGTTCGATGCAATTTGAGAGTGTAGACCGATAATCTCAAGAAAATTAACCTGGGCTTTAAAGCTCATCACTTATCTGTGGAAGAAAAAAAATGAAAAAGCATCTTCATTGTAGGAAAATGCGGCCGATTACCTACATGATTATTGGGATGAATGTAAAGTCCTCAAGATGTGTTCAGTTCTTCTAAGTTGACCTTCTTTGTTAAGACTCTGGGAATCCAGTGAGGGAGCGTGAATTTGTAGATTCCCCACGATCTGTGTCAAGTTAACCCCAGTATAGGGAAAGCGTCCCTGTTTTCAGTGCAGAATGTTTGCTTTATCAGTTTGTTTACTAAATGAGGACATCATGGCAATGTTGATATTTATGCATCCTTTATTGCTTTTGATCTGAGAGATGGTTAAAAGTCAACCACTTTAAATATGGCCTAGAGTCACATAAGGGCTACACTGGATAAGGGTGGCATATGAGGCCAACCCAAAGCCACAACTACGTGTGGGATAGGTGGTGTTTAATCAGAGACTGGGTACTCTGAGAAACAGTGTTCACCTTCCACCATTAATTTCAATCTCCTGTATGTTCCTAATGGAATGCTTCCCTGTTCTCAGTTTTGTTGAATGAGTTAAAAAAAAAACTTGAGTTTCTAAAATGTTTCCAGAAACCTAATTGTTTCATGCCTACAGAACTCACTGTGTAGAGCTCCTGTGACTAGGAGGCTTTCCATCCCAATGTTATCCTGAGTGGTAGTATAATCAATGCTCTAAATGATCCCTTCTGCAGGTGGGTGATTTAATTAATGAGAACGTGGGGAGAATAGGCTACAGAGAAGACCACTGAGAGCTGGGAAATTCTTGAAGGGCTGAATGGCCTCCTACATTGGAAGCAGATAATGGACGCATCAATTGGAACCTCAATAAGTTTGTGGTCCTACAAGTGATGGAACCAAACATTAACATGGCAGAAGGAATTCTGGAATGGGTTGGTTGCAAGGAAAGCACCCAAGGGTGGCATGGTAGTGCAGTGTTAGCACAAAGCTTTACGGTGTGCAAGCTGTGCGATCATGGTTCGATTCCCCCCCGCTGTCTGTAAGGAGCTTGTACGTTCTCCTTGTGAGCACATGGGTTTCCTCCGGTTCACTCCTGCATTCCCAATACGTACAAGTTAGGGTTAGAGAATTGTGGGCATGCTATGCTAGTGCTGGAAGCATGGCAGGCTGCCCCCAGCATTATAATGTTAATCTGATTTGACACAAAACGGTGCATACGCTTCGATGTACATGTGACAAATAAAGCTAACCTTTTAAAAACATTAAAACATTTCAAATCACACATGGTATATGTAATGACTGCAAACAAATAACCTCAATGATGTTCCGCCATCATTAGTTTAAGATTCAAGATTCAAAAACTTTATTGTCATTCTAACCGTACACGAGCTCTGCAGGGCAGAATGAGACAGCATTTCCCAGGGGCAGTGCAATCATAACATAACAAATGCAACACTAAATAATAAACATAATAATAAATAGTAAAACACAACAGCCACATGTCGGTTAAAATCAAGTTATAAGTGTCCAGTGCAAGTTAAAAGTGTCCACAGCAGTCAGGTAGAGCAGCTATTTAGCAGTCTGACTGCCTGTGGGAGGAAGCTGTTTAGTAGCTTTGTGGTTTTAGTTTTGATGCTCATGTAACGTTTACCTGATGGCAGAAGAACAAACAGTTTATGGAGAGGGTGTGAGGGGTCTTTAATGATGTACCGTGTCTTCTGATCATCTCTATGGTGTTTCTAGCTGTTGGGAGCAGAATTATTTTGAAAAAGTAGCTTGGCCCAGTTGGGACTCTCTGGGACACAGGATCTGATCATACGAGCCTGCAGGGTGTGTGATCGGCACTCTGCCTGGTGTGCAACTAGCCTAACCTGGATGCTCGGCAGGATCGGGTAGGGGTGGAAAGATGGATGCGATAACTGAAGCCCAGCACTGGTGCCACGTTTCGTTGCCAACAGTGACAAGCTATGAAATATATAGAGGTGGAATTTCACCAAAAGCATCCAGGAACATTTGATACCCCTATAACATTTTGCAGCCTTACAATTTGTTGGTACACATACATCAAAAGCCAAGGGTCAAAGTGTGAAACATTAGCAAGTACTAGCAGTTTGTTCTTCTATGGAGGCAAAGTTCAGGAAAACATTTCAATGTGAATCAATATGAATCCAATAAATTGAGGAATTAGTAAAGAATACTTCAAAACTAGAAATTTGGTTTACACCTTCAATGGCTCTAGCAGAAAGTTTCTCTCCTGATCCAATGGGAATGGGCTGATATTTTCTAGAGTCCAGAACAATGGAAAGTTCAAAGTAACTTCATCATCAAAGCATGTATATGTCACCATATACTGTCCTGAGATTCATTTTCTTGCTAGCATTCACAGTACAACCAAGAAATACATACAGAATCATTGAAAAAACTACACACAAAAACAGACATTCAATGCACAAAAAATAAACTGTGCATATGTGAAATAAATAACAATAAACAAGTAAATAGATAATACTAAGATTGAGAGTTGTAGAGTCCTTGAAAATGAATCTATAGGCTCATAATGAATCTATAGTTCAGAAAAGCCAAGATTCTGAAAAGGCTTGTCAGGATAGAAGCTGTCAGGCTGATTCCCTTGAGTAGATAGGTCTAGAACTACAGTCTAAGAACAAGGTTTTGGCTATTTAGAACCATATGTAAAGGATTCCTCCTTCAGCAGGGTATGAATCATTAGCACTCACTACCCTGGAGACCTCTGGATATCGAGTCAATGGCACATTCAAAGTTAAGCCTTCGATTACTGGGGAGTCAAAGGTCATCAGGATTCAGGCAGAAAAATTGAGTTGTGATTCAAAATCAGTTCAGTCAAGATCTTACTGAAAGGTATGCACACTCGGACCAGAAGACATAGGAGCGGAATTAGGCCATACCGTCAATTGAGTCTCTACTGCTATTCCACCATGGCTGATTTATTATCTCTCACAACTCCATTCTCCTGTCTCATCCCCGTAGTCTTTGGTGCCCTTAGTAATCAAGAACCTATCAACCTCTGCTTTAAATATACTCAATGACTTGTGTGGCAATGACATCTGTGGCAATGAATTCCACAGACTTGTTACCCTCTGGTTGAAGAAATTCTTCCTCATCTCTTTTCTAAAGGAATGTTTTATATTTATAATGCATTGCAGTTACTCTGCATGCATCTCTCAAATGGGTGATTCCTAGCAACAAAATGAAGGGAAGCAGACAGTCAGGAACACGACCACTTGGAAGTTTTCTTCCAAGTTGCACACATCCTCTTTTGGGAATACCTAGCTGCTCCTTCATCAACATTGGTTTGAAAATCCTGCAACTCATAGCAACACTATCGTCACTGGAAGTCCTGCAGGCAGTGAAGAAGATTCTCACCACCTTGTCAGGGGCAAGCGGAGAAGGGCCACGGGCGCTGATCTTGACAACAAATCCCAGTTTCCTGAAACATTTCGGAATTAGTCAGGGGATAAAGGGATACAGAAAGAAGGCAGGAGATTGGCACTTAGAGGGAAAATGGATAGGCCATAATGAAATGGTGGAGCAGACTCAATAGGCCAAATGGTCCAATTCTGCTCCCTTCATCTTATGACACAAAGTACACCGGCCAACCACAAGTTATATCGTCTAGGTGAAATGGGGGGGGGGGGCGGGGGGAGAGAGAGAGGGAGGACTGAAAGATGAATAAAGAAAAGACCACAAAACTAAACACTTGCAGCTCCAGGTGTTAGAAACCATACTTCCAATTAAACTGATTGAATGGCATCTCTGTCTTGAAAATAAATTTGGCATTGCACGTGTTTTTCCTTTAACTGATCTGTAAATATTGGCATCAGTCCAGTCAAAACAGCAAAGTTCTAATCCTTTGAGAGTGCGTTTTTTCTCCTTCCTACTTGGACCACACAAACCTTAAAATAACCTCAGGGAAATAAATCTGTAATTGTCTGCGTGATTTTACATGGATAAAATGAGAATATTTATTTATGTAGTATTTGTTGTCTGGGAACTCTGGAGATATCATTCTCCATCTGACTGTTGGCCTGGTATATACATCTGATAAAACAGATTCGGTTTGAACAGAAGGGAGATGTATAAACCCTTTGCTGGCTTAATGTATGCATTTCAGTTCAGTTAGGTTTGAGTGCTGGGATTGGATGTTGTCCAGTCGCACAGGTCATGAACCTAGAGTGACCTATTGAATCCTTCAAACCTGGATGCCATTAACGAACACAAAGCAAAAAGCGTAGAAATCTTGGAGAGACCCTTCCCTACCTTGGAATTGAAGCAATACAGTCGCATTGTTCAATTTGTGTCCTGAATATTGGTGGCTGACTGAAATGTTTCTGCTCCTAAAGGATTAATCCATCTCAGTCATGACCAACCAATCACCAGGAGACTGGAATCTTGCAACATTAGACAACAGTGGGTAGATGAGTGAAGAATCACACATGGTTATATAAGAGAGATATTTGGGGTCCGCCAGCCTTCGAACAATCAGCATTCAGGAAGGGATGGTGAAGAGCCCAAGCAGCAGTTGGCCACACTTGCTCTGACTCTTGAAGAGGGTAGGTAACTAATGGGTGCGGGAGGGAGATAGAAGAGAAAAGGTTGAGTAAGGAAGAGAAGCAAAGAGGCAGGCTGAAGAAAAGACATCAGGGCAGTTGACAGAGGTGGCAAGAAGGGGATCAGGGCAAGAAACGAGATATTGGGGTGATGAAGGGTGTGGACAATATTATGTAGGTGTCCAAGCATGCAAGCATCTGTTCACATGACAAAAAAATGTGCATGCATGCATCTTCTGCAAGCGTGTGCCAAGCTGGTTTGTAATAATCCCAGACCTTCACTCCATTGGACCAAAATCTCTGTCTGTTCAGTGACATGGCAGATAGCTTGAGATACTCAACTAACTTCAGCAGAACTCATGCACAGACATCTTCCACTGCTTGGAATGGGAGGGGAGGCAAATCATACATGATTTCAAGAATTGGCCTAATGAAATTTTAAATTTCATGAACTCATTTAAACTCATATTAAACTCATTTGCCCCACCCAAATGAGGGGCATCTGCTTCATGTGTTACATTCAATGCAAAACAAACTAATTTTCGTCAGGAAGGCAAGAGGTCCCAAATAAGCCTTACTGTTTTTAAATGCTGGGGTAGTAGAAAGGATCTCCAGTTTCAAGTTTATGGGGATGAACATCATTGAAGAACTCTATTGATCTGTCAACACAACCTCAACAGTAGGGAGGGCACAACAGCTTCTATACAACCTGAGGAGCTTAAGGAGAGCTGATCTGCCCCCAAAACTGCTGCCAAACTTTTATCGATGTGCAATAGAGAGCATACTGACATGTGCAATAGACAGCGTACTTCATCGTTCCATCATGGCAGATTTATTTGCCCATTTGCCTGCCTTCTCCTTGTAACAACTGAAGCCTTTACTAATCAAAAACATATCAACCTCCACTTTCAACATACCCAATGACTTAGCCATTGTAACTGTTTGTGGCAATGAATTCCACAGATTCACCACCATACAGCTAAAGAAATTCCTCCTTATCTCTGTTCTATTGGGACATCCATGTATTCTGAAGACATGCCCTTTGATCCCAGACACTCCAAAAACTGGAAACATCCTCTCCATGCTCACCCTATTCAATAGGTAAGCACAACTAACAAACCAACACAGGTTGGTTGGATGAATAACCAACCAAAACACAAGAAGGCTCTTGAGATATTATGATCCCCAAAGATGGAATGCCCAAAAGACATGACTGAGGTGATTACCATCATCTTTAGCAGTGTCCAACCAAACCAACTCAGTGCCGGTGATATCAAGAATTAACCAAGTACAGTGAAGGCTGAGGACATCGTGACTCTGGTATTGAAGATGCACTCCAGAACTAGTAGGTTCAGTTTCAAGGTGGCGTGGTAGCGTAACGCTTTTACAGTATCAGGAACCTGGGCTCACTTCCAACACTGTAATGGGTTTGTACCTTCTCTCCGTGACTTCATGGGTTTCCTTTGGGCCATCTGGTTTCCTTCCACATTCCAAAGACGTACTGGTTAGAAGGTAAATTAGTCACATGGTTTAATTAGGCTCACTGGAAAAGCCCGTTACCAAGCTGTGCCTCTGAATAAATAGAAATACAAGATACAAGACTTGTAGCTACCTGACTATTTGGGCAAATTCCCAGGTACGTCGTCTATACAAAACAAAAAGAGAAATCCTACCCAGCTAATTGCCTCCAAGAATCTTTCAGCATAGTAATGAAAGGTATCATTACACTGCTATCAAATATCACCTGCTCCTCAATAAACTGCTCACCAGTTCTCAAAGGTTAGCTTTATTTGACACACGTACAAAGAAACATACAGCCAAACGCGTCATTCGCAGATCGATTCAGCGAGGATTGCGCTGAGCAGCTCTGTAAGTGCCGTCAACGTAGCATGCCCACAACTCGCTAACCCTAACCCACATGTCTTTGGAATGTGGGAGGAAACTGGAGCATCTGGAGGAAACCCATGCGGTCAGGGGGAGAATGTACAAACTCCTTACAGACAGCGGTGGGAATCGAACCCTGATAGCTGGCACAGTAAGGCATTATGCCAGGAGCACTCATCCTAGTACAGCCCTGATACCAACGTGCAGTGGGCTTTCATCTCTGATGTCAAGGTAGTGCTTGGTCCATTGCAAAATCATGGTGATGGCATCAAGGAGCTGAACTAACAGAGAAGGTAATGGAATTATGTGGGAAAACTTATTCCTAGCAGGAGTCACACTTTAAAGTCATAGAGTCAAAGAGCACTACAGCACTGAAACGATCCTTTTGGCCTACTATCTAGTCAATGCCCAAGTATTATTTGGCCTATTTACATCAATCTGCACTTGGACCATAGAACTCATTACCACTCCAATCCAAGTATCTATCCAAACCACATCTTAAATGTTGAAATTGAACTCACATCTGCCACTTCCTCTGGCAACTCGTTCCACAGTCTCACCACTCTCAGAGTGAGGACTTCTCCCTCATTTTCCTCTTCAACATTTCACCTTTCACCCCTAACCTGTGACCTCACCCAACCTCAGTGGAAGAAGCCTGCTTGCAGATAGCCTATCTATATTCCTCATAGATTTGAACACCTCTATCAAATCACCCCTTATTCACACCTTGCACAAAAAGATCGTTCCGGATATGAATGGAAGCCAATCAACTTCATCCCAGAACTTTCTCTACTATGAGGTGTGAACTACAATGTTCAGCTTCTTCATCAATGGTTTTCTAACTTCATGAGGTCTGGAGTGATAGGTAATGATCTTTTCTGAAGTGTCCAGCTCCACAGACTAACTCCTCAGATTATAAAGCAATCTATCTACAACTTACACTCAGTGCCGCTTTATTAGATGCCACTTGAGTGAACGTTCATGTCCTTCTGCCGCTGTTGCCCATCCACTTCAAAGTTTGACGTGTTGATCTCTTCTGCACACTATTGTATCACGTCGTTATTTGAGTTACTGTCGCCTTCCTGTCAGCTTGAACCAGTCTGGCCATTCTCCCCTGACCTCTCTCGTTAACAAGGCACTTTCACCCACAGTACTGCCACTCACAGGATATTTTTAATTTTTTTTGCACCATTCTCTGTAAACTCTAGAGATTGCTGCACATGAAAATCCCAGAGATTAGCAGTTTCTGAGATACTCAAACCACCCCGTCTGACACCAACAATCATTCCACAGTCAAAGTCACTTAGATCACATTTCATCACCATTTTGATGACTGGTGTGAACAACAACTGAAACTCTTGACTATGTCTTCGTGTTTCGATGCATTAACTTGCTGTCACAGAATTGGCTGATTAGATATTTGCATTGACAAGCAGGTGCACAGGTGTACCTAATGAGTGTATGTAGTCTGTGACAAAACCTGGACCCTGGACATCTCTCAGTGACAAGCAACATCTGTACCAGACAAGAGTCCACCCACTTCTCTAGACTTTTAACTAACATCACAAAACCCTTTGCCATCGACACGATGAAATAACCAGAAACATAATTAGATCCGTCTAAAGGTCCAAGTTCAGAAGTTCAAAGCATATTGGCAAATTTGTACCTTACAGAACCTGGACACTCAAAACAAAGAAACACAATAGAATCCACGAAAAATCCTGCACAACAAAGACCGTCAAACACCCCAATGTGTGAAAAAGCAAATTGTGCAAACAATATAAAAAGTAAACAAATAATTCACAGAAAATGATCCACAGAGTCTCCGAAAGGGAGTCCACAGCCATGGAACAAGTTCAGCACTGAGGTGAGTGCCAATGGCTGCAGGTCACAGCTGCAGAGTCAGTTCAGCACTGAGGTGAGTAAAGCCTCATAGGGTAAGTGAGCTAAACACCAGTCCATCCTCCGCCCTCGATGCCTTTATCTTTTTAATCTGGATCAGTATTTAAATTGGTAAAACATTGGTTTGTTTTCCACTTTTGGGCCTGGGCCCCGCCACTTCAACCTGGCGCGAAGTTTCAATTTGGCCCAAAATTTAAATCTGGTGTGATGTCCACTGCAGCAATGGCCAATGAGGCTGTACCTGCATTCTCAAGAGTCCAGTTCACCAAATCCTTCAGGATACCACAAGAACGCCAGGCCGTACAGACCATTCAACAACACAACTCTCTGGGAAATTACAGGCTGCGGATTTTTGTGATCGTAGTCCAGAAAAGGTATATTTCAATGGTTCAATCCAATGTCAAAGTATGTATACAGTATACATCCTGAAATCCTTACTCTTCACAGACATCCATGAGACAGAGAAAGAAAAACCCAAAGAATGACTGACAGAAAAATGTTAGAACCCCAAAGCCTTCCTCCACCCTGCCATGCACAAGCAGCGGCAAAGCATCAACCCTCCCTCCTCCACCTCCCCCCACTTGTTCCAGCAAAAGCCCACCCTCCATTACACAATAGCACGCCCCCAGAGACCATGTTCCATAGACCATCAAAAACTACTGTCCATCCCAACACCTCGACATAGAATAGAATGGAATAATAAATGGAACAGGAGGTTAGAAGCTGGAACTTCTGCAGAGAATTACCCCGTCTTCTCTACCAAATCAAGGAACCAAAGGAGTGCTCTTCCATTTGACAGAGCTACACTTATCTAGACAATAGAAACAGCAAACAGCCCACTCTAGCCAATCCTCCTTTAGACAACTGACTTCCTCCATCACTGCTCCCAACCTTTCTTATGCCATGGACCCCTACCATTAACTGTGGGGTCTGTAGACCCCAGGTTGGAACCCTATCTGGATCTCTCACCACACCTCTGCACCTCATACTGCATACTGCAGAGGCACCAATCACAACGGTAGATCGCCACTTCCAAGATCACTGCTAAATTCCAGATAGACCCAACCACTTTAAAGCGCAGGTGACCCGGGTTCAATTCCCGCTGCTGCCTGTACGGAGTTTGTACATTTTCCCCATGAGCGCATGGGCTTCCTCTGGGTGCTCCGGTTTCCTCCCACAGTCCAAAGATGTGCTGGTTGATAGGTTAACTGGTTAGTATAAATTATCCTGTGATTAGGCAAGGATTAATTTGGGGAATTAGAACATAGAATAGTACAGCACAGTACAGGCCTTTCAGTCCACAATGTTGTGCCGACCCTTGAAACCTGCCTCCCATATATCCCCCCACCTTAAATTACTCCATATACCCGTCTAGTAGTCTTTTAAATTTCACCAGTGTATCTGCCTCCACCACTGACTCAGGCTGTGCAGTGTGGCTTGAAGGGCCTATTCTGTGCTGTATCTCAATCAATCAATAAGTAAATTCCCACAGGCTGAGTAACAGAAAACAATCTGATATTATCAGCTACAGTAATGCCCATTGATCTATAGCCTTCCTTTCCCCCTCTCCCTTTCCATATTCTGTCCAAGGTAAATCTGGTACACATATTTGGATTTAATTGTGATATTATTGGAAGTTGGAGTTATGTCCATGTGCGTGTAGGAAGGTGGGAAAGAGGAATGAGGTTTATTTTGCTGATTTTCTTTTGTTGCTTGTGGTGTTCTGGACTGTTCTGCTGACCATTATGGGCATGCTATGTTGCCGCTGTAATCTGTGGTGACGCTAGCGGGCTGCCCCCTGTATATCCTTAAGTGTTCTGTTTGTAAATGCAATTGACGCACGTCACTGTATGTTTCAAGTAAAAGTACACACACACACACACACACACACACACACACACACACACACACACACACACACACACACACACACACACACACACACACACACACACACACACACACACACACACACACACACACACACACACACACACACACACACACACACACACGAAGCAATGTTCCTCCAAGGTGCACAACACAGTACATATAACTAACACACAACACAAAGTACTATTACCATAAATAAATTAACAAATAATAAAATATTGTAGAAGATTGACATTTAGCATGAAGTGCATTTACTACACAAGTTAAAAAGTAAACAGTATAACTCTACTGGTGCTTCATAAGGGACGAGACCTGGGTGGTGACAGGGTGTTCAGTAGCCTCACGGCCTGGAGGAAGAAGCTGTTTCCCATCCTAACAGTCCATGTCCGAATGCTATGGTACCTCCAGCCTAATGGTGGGGGGGGGGTCAAAGACATTGTGGGACGGATGGGACGAATCCTTGACAACACTAAGGGCCCTGGGTATGCTTTGCTCCCGAGAAGTATCTCGGATGGGTGGAAGTGAGTCCTGATGATCCTCTCAGCAGTCCTCACAATCCTTCGTAGGGTCTTGTGGCTAGATGGTTTGCAACACCCAAAGCAGACAGTGATGCAGTTGGTCAGGACACTCTCAATGGTACTCCTGTAAAAACTGGTTAAGATGGGGGGAGGTAAGAGCCTCGCTCACCTCAATCTCTTCAGGAAGTGGTGATGTTGCCATGCTTTCTTGACTCAATAGGTGGTGTTGAGGGACTAGGTGAGATTGTCCATTTCAGTGCACACCCAGAAACTAGGTGCTTCTAACTCTCTCTACGGAGTAGCTATTCATGCCCAGTGAGGTGTGGTTAGCCTGGACTTTCGATGTACACATGATAAACAAATCCGAATCTGAATCTACTGCTGCACTAAAATTGTTCAATCATCATTGCAGAACAGCGGTGACACAAGGACAATGGAAGGAATACATGAAGCGTTTCAAGGGAAACTTTGAAATGTCACATTGAATAGATACCCAATTCATGACTCTGGCTACATTTTATCCATGACTGAGTTATCTGATAAGTTGCAGTTATGAATCTGTGATAAGTATCTCACTGCTAGCGTGGCCTTGTTGTAATCATTCCCAGTTGTGTAGTCAGAATGACTGGAAAGCGACCAGTTTGTACTCTCTCACTCTGCCCTACAGAGGAGCTATTGTCACTTGAGCAAGTCCTGATTCTTTAATTACTATCATGCTCCAAAATCCTTCACATTCAGCATGCAGTGCTGCCTAACAGGAGCCACTGTAGTCAAAACATTTAAAACTTAGTTAAGTGTGTAGGGGTGAATTAATATAAATGCCCATTGTGCCCAATGACATTCGAATTTGAGTGCATTTGAGTAAGAGTCAACCTGAAATAATTAATTTTTATATTAAAGATTGGGGTATAGTTTCATCAATTGGGATGTAGATTGAGAGAGTGGGGTGTGGGAAGGCATTTTAATCCTGAAGCCACAGTAAAATATAGAGGGGTATTTATAGTTTTTTTATTTTATTCAGAGACACTCTGGAATTGGCCCTCTCAGTCCTTTGAGCTGCACTACCCAACAATCTCTGACAGCCCCAATTTCACCCTTGCCTAGTTGCAGGACAACTTATAATGACTAATTAACCTATTTTGGACTGTGGGAGGAAATTGTATGACCCGGAGGAAACTTGCACGTTCCATGGGGTGGACGTACAGAGACTTCTTACAGAGAACGCCGGGATTCGACTGTGAATTCTGACACCCCCAGCTGTAATCGCTTTGCATCGCCCAGTGGGAAAAATGTGACATAACTTGTATTTGATTCTGACACTAGTACCCAATCAGGAGAGCAGAAAACTTTTGAAAAACAAAATAGATCTACAATCATAATGTTTAAAACTTTCAAAACCTTTATAGACATCTTTGTTCCATGACTTAAGTTGGAAAGAAAACTGTAATCACATCAAATTTGACGCAGAGCATAACAATTGGACAGTGTTCAAACTACTGCAGGCTTAGAAATTCTTTAATAACTATTCATGAGATCATATCCACAGCGAGACAGATAGCCCCAAAGGATAGGGTGGCAAATGGTCTGCTTGAACACAATCTTTACAATAGAGCAATGGGTCCAATCCCAGGCCAGATTAAATGGGCATCACAACAAACACAGCAGAAATTAGATAAGAGTCAGGCTCCTTGGGCAGTAGTTATATCCCATGAAAATTGCTGAATAACTTGCCAACTTTCACAGAAATATAAACGGAAAATAGAAAAGCTTGCGAAGTGGCGACTGCTTAAGGCACATTGTTGAAGATTTGCAACAGAAGTAGGAAAAATGCTTCCTTTATAAGCTTTAAAAAAATAAGTGCTTTCCCAGCAGTATTAACTTAGCTGAAAATGACTACGACTCCAAAGGTATTATTTATTATCAGAAACTCATCTGTTTCCATGGATCAGTTTGAAATACTGCAGTCGTACCTCCAAGTTTGAGTTTGAACTGCAAAGCTTAGTGGAGAGATGAGACTGGAAAAAGAGTAGGGGTTTGGGAAAGATGGAAAAATAACTGTGTTTTGTCTCTGAACCTGCATCGCTTTGAGCAGTTCTTGGTTTTGCCAGATTCCTATTTGGGAGAGTTAACTGGCTACATTTGATCTTTTTTTCCATTGGCTGTAAAATACTTTAGGGAGTCAAGAAAGAATCTCTATGAACACTTTCTCTTTTATCATAGGTCCATATTATCTTTTAACATCAGTCAGAATGAAATATTCATTCTCACAGCATGGCTGGTGTTGCAAGTGCACCAACTCAGTTTTTTTTTAGCTTGTGGCTCAAAATCAGCACTGGATGCACTTGGATAGAATAAAGATGTTCTTAATATGAAATCTTCATAATATTAAATACTTAATGAACACAGGCTTGTGGGACTGGACGTCATTTTCTGTCTGTGCACATTGACGCCGTCTGGACTCAGTCATGAATAGTCCAACCCCAGGCATCATGATTTCTCTGTCTACAGTACTGCGCAAAAGACTTAGGTAGATACATATATAGCTAGGGTGCCCAACACTTTTGCACTGTACTGCATTTGTTAACATGGAGTGAGAGCGAGTTTTTAAATCTAGTGGGAGAAAAGGATGTTTGGAATGGTGAGGGTGGAGACACACCCAACCCTGAGGCACCAGGCAAGGCAATTTGATTCCAACCAATTGGTTTATTGATCATTACAGAATGCCTCTCTGGTGCTTTCTGCTCCCTCCCCTCTCCCTTCCCCTTTTCCCAACCGTGATTCCCCTCTCCCTGCCCCCTTCCCACTCTCAGTCCACAATAGAGACCCATATCAGAATCAGGTTTATCATCACTCACATATGTCATGAAATGTGTTTTTTTTGTGGCAACAGCACAGTATAATATGTAAAATTACCACAGTACTGTGCAAATGTCCGAGACTTTTACACAGCACTGTGTGAGGTGATTTGGTACATCACCAAAAACTCTAACAAATTTCTACAGGAGTACAATGAAGAACATTCTAACTAGTTGCATCACCATCTGGTATGGAGGGGTCACTGTACAGCTGCGGAAAAAGTGGCAGAGCGTTGTAAACTCAACCAACTCCATCACGGGCATTGTACTTCCTACCATTGAGGACGTCTTCAAAAGGCAATGCCTCAAGAAATTGCATCTATCATGAAGGACCCTCACCATCCAGATAAAAATGCTTTCTTCTCATTACTACCTTCAAGGAGAAGGTGCAGCAGCTTGAAGACACGTGCTCAAAGTTTTAGCAACAGCTTCTTCCCCTCTGCCATCAGATTTCTGAATGGTCCACAAATATTTTGCTCTCTTTTTGCACTGTATATTGTTTATATGTTCTTATTGTAAGTTATAATAATGCTTATGTATTGTACTGTATTGCTGCCACAAAACAGATTTTATGACATATGTCAGTAATGATAAATCTGTTTTTGATTCTGAAATATTAACTCAATTCCTCTTCCTGAAAATGCCTGAGTTTTTCCAGCATCTTGTGTTTTTAATTTTACATTTCCAGCAACCGTAGTTTTCTTCAAATTTTTAATTATCTTTCTCATTTCAATTTACTTCTGGGTCACGGGATAGTGAACAATTAATAGTCGCAGTCGTTCATGAAATTTGATCACTGGCAAAGCAGATTTCAGAATTCAATCATCACCCTGCTCTTGCTGCAGTCTAACTTTGTGAAAGGTGTGAAAGGTGAGTATCTGCTTACCAGCTGCTTCAGGTCCCTCCTTTGTTTGGACCAAACTGGGATTGGGGCACCAGCTCTCTCGGTTAATCTGAAAGGTAAAACCAGCGTGTTAGACCAAAAACCAGAACCTGCATTCTCTGTTTTCTATTTTGGGATGTGGAAGTCACTGGCAAGGTGAACATTTATTGCCTTGTCCTGGCACCACTGTAGTGTGGCAGTTAATGTAACACTTCTACAGCTCAGGGCATTCCAGAGGTTGGATGCCAATTCTGGCTTCTAAGAAACAAAATTTAGTGTACATTCAGATGATAAGCCTCTTAGCCATGCGTCAGATGGTAACACTCATTCCATTCTATATGTACACTGTGGAGAGTATCCTAACTGGTTGTATCACAAACTGCATATGGAAACACCAATGTCTAGGAATGGAAAAATCCAAAAAATCGTGACGAATGCAGCCCAGTCCATCACCAGGCAAAACCCTCCCCATCACTGAGCACAGCTACACAGAGTGCTGTTACAAGAAAGTAGCATCTATCATCAAGGATCCCTACCATCCAGGCCATGCTCTCTTCTTGCTGCTACCATCGGGTAGGAGGTGCAGGAGCCTTACGTCCCACCCCACCAGATTCAGGAACAGTTATTAGCCTACAAGCATCAGGCTCCTGAACCAGCGTGGATAACTTCACTCAGCTCAACACTGAACTGATTGAACAACCTATAGACTCACTTTCAACGACACTACAACTCAGGTTCTCAGTTTTTATTTACTTATTGGTCTATTTATTTATTTATATTTGCACAGCCTACCTTCATTTGCAATTAATTTTGTGCAGTCTTTATTCATAGTTTTTCATATATTCTGGTGTATTTCTTGATTTTCCTCTAAATGACTGCAAGAAAACTAATCTCAAGATAGTATATGGTGACACATACATACTTCAATAATACATTTACTTTGAAACTTTCATTCAGGAAGATGAAAGGCAAGTCCTAATTGAGGTGGATGTCGACAAAGACTCCCGTGTATTACTGAGGGAGGGCCTAACTGTTGAAGATGAGACTGCTTGAACAAAATATCAAAATTAAGGCAATTTCTGCATTCTAATGTCAATGCACTTTTCTTGCAGGCATTTTCAGGAAAATAAAGAAATGAAATGGAATTCATGAAAAACTACTCTCAGCTATCAGGATCTTGAACCTAACGGGATAACTTCACTCAACTGTTCCCACAACTAATGGACTCATTTTCAACGTCATTAGAAACGGGGATGGTGTCGGAGGATTGGCGTATTGCTCATGTGGTTCCATTGTTTAAAAAGGGTTCTAAGAGTAATCCTAGCAATTATAGGCTTGTCAGTTTGACGTCAGTGGTGGGTAAATTAATGGAAAGTATTCTTAGAGATGGTATATATAATTATCTGGAAAGACAGGGTCTGATTAGGAACAGTCAACATGGATTTGTGTGTGAAAGGTCATGTTTGACAAATCTTATTGAATTTTTTGAAGAGGTTATGAGGAAAGTTGACGAGGGTAAAGCAGTGGATGTTGTCTATACGGACTTCAGTAAGGCCTTTGACAAGGTTCCGCTCGGAAGGTTAGTTAGGAAGGTTCAATCATTGGGTATTAATATTGAAGTAGTAAAATGGATTCAACAGTGGCTGGATGGGAGATGCCAGAGAGTAGTGGTGGATAACTGTTTGTCAGGTTGAAGGCCGGTGATTGGTGGTGTGCCTCAGGGATCTGTACTGGGTCCAATGTTGTTTGTCATATACACTAATGATCTGGATGATGGGGTGGTAAATTGGATTGGTAAGTATGCAGATGATACTAAGGCGTTGTGGATAATGAAGTAGGTTTTCAAAGTTTGCAGAGAGATTTAGGCCAGTTAGAAGAGTAGGCTGAACAATGGCAGATGGAATTTAATGCCGATAAGTGTGAGGTGCTACATTTTGGTAGGAATAATCCAAATAGGACATACATGGTAAATGGTAGGACATTGAAGAATCCAGTAGAACAGAGTATAATGGTGCATAGTTCCCTGAAGGTGGAATCTCATGTGGATAGGGTGGTGAAGAAAGCTTTTGGTATGTTGGCCTTTATAAATCAGAGCATTGAGTATAGGAGTTGGGATGTAATGTTGAAATTATACAAGGCATTGGTAAGGCCAAATTTGGAGTATTGTGTATAGTTCTGGTCACCGAATTATAGGAAAGATGTCAACAAAATAGAGAGAGTACAGAGGAGATTTACTAGAATGTTACCTGGGTTTCAGCACCTAAGTTACAGGTAAAGACTGAACAAGTTAGGTCTTTATTCTTTGGCGCATAGAAGGTTGAGGGGGTACTTGATAGAGGTATTTAAAATTATGAAGGGGATAGATAGAGTTGATGTGGATAGGCTTTGTCCATTGAGAGTAGGGGAGATTCAAACAAGAGGACATGAGTTGAGAGTTAAGGGGCAAAAGTTTAAGGGTAACACGAGGGGGAATTTCTTTACTCAGAGTGGTAGCTGTGTGGAATGAGCTTCCAGTAGAAGTGGTAGAGGCAGGTTCAGTATTGTCATTTAAAGTAAAATTGGATAGGTATAGGGACAGGAAAGGAATGCAGGGTTATGGGCTGAGTGTGGGTCAGTGGGACTAGGTGAGAGTAAGTGTTCGGCACGGACTAGAAGGGCCGAGATGGCCTGTTTCCGTGTTGTAATTGTTATATGGTCTCTTCATTTCATGTTTTTTGATACTTATTGCTTATTTATTTATTATTATTATTGTTTGTTTTTTAATTTTTGTGTTTACATACTTCGTTGTCTTTTGCACATTGGTTGTCCATCTTGTAATGTACGTTTTTATAAATAATTATATGTTTCATTGTAGTTACTGTTAAAAGCAAGATAGTGAAATCTTGCAAGAAACTGAAGCTCAGGATTGTACATGGTGATTTATACGTATTTTGTTTACTTTGAGCTGTGCAAAAAGAAACAAATCGTGCAAATGAGTAAATACAACAAAAAACAAAATACCAGCAGTGCTTCATGAAATACTGCAGAGTAAAAGACCTATGAATAATGGCATGGTTGTGGGAAATTCAGAAAGATTTATGAAAGGTACTTTTAACCAAATGGACACAGATGTTTTGGGCGTGGCTCTGCATCAGAAATCCAATAAATCACGAAGTTTATTTTTAAACCCAGATTTCGATTCGTGAGTTTGTATTTTCTCCTCCTCCTACATTTAAAATTTCTTTGGAATTTTGGGGAGAATGCAAAAAAAAAACGAACACTACTGACAATGAGTGCACACATCCTTTCAGCAGACCAGGAAGCTGGAACTGAACCCAAGTTTCCAGACTTCAGCTGGAAGGGTTCAAGTCCCTGAGGTCCGCCTACAACAGCTCCCAGCAGCTGCGTCAGCCTGGGCTAGCTCCAATTTGAGTGGAACGCAGGCTCACAATATTTGCCACCAATTGCGTTGCTCTGGATAAAACACAATCCTTAATCAGTGAGGATACAGGAAAATATCAGTCAGGATCCCAAAATGCTGGCCTACAACACAAAGTGCATTGCTTTGTAGACCCAAAGCTGCGCCTTTCTTGCAGATTTAACAGCCACCCCAGACTAATTGGCTGTGAGTTTTGAGCACATTGGAATACGTGGTAAGGTGACAATTGCTCATCTGCTGGTACTTGGTCTCGGAATTCTCGCTGAGTCAGAATAAAGTCTCACTCAGTCACCACCCTGTTCTCAGAGTCACAGAGCTGTGAAGCAAGGACACTGGCCCTTCGGCCCACCAAATCCTTGCCAACATTCTATTGAAGCCCCATTTTCCAGCATTAGGTCCATATCCCTCTAGGCCTTGCCTATTCAAGAGCTTTTCTAAATTCCTCTTAAATTTGGTGACTTTATCTGTCTCTACCACCACCTCTAGCAGTGAGTTCCAGATTTCAATCACGTTCTGTGCCAAAGAAATCCCATTCCTCTTTAGATCTCCCCATAAACCTAGGCACTCTTGTTTTAATACCACTAACCATGGGAAAACAATTCCGACTGTCTACCCCATCAATGCCCCCTCATAAGGTTTATATAAGTCTCTCAGATCCGTCAGCCTTCTACGTAACAGGGAAAATGATAAAAAGATAAAGTTTAGCTTTATTTTCACATATACATTAAAGAAACAAAATATTCAGTGAATCAAATCTGCAAGGATTGCGCTAATCAATCTGCAAGTGTCGCTACACTTCTGGTAGCAACATTGAAGCCCACAACTCACTAACCCTTTGGAACGTAGGAGGAAACCAGAGGACTCGGAGGAAACCCACATGGAGAATGTGCAAACGCCTTCCAGGCAACAGTGGGAATTGAACTCTGATCAGCGATCACTGGTGCTGAAGTAGCAAATTCAGCCTTTCTAATCACTAAAGTCTTCCAATCGATTCAACATCCTGGTGAACCTACACTGCCATCGCATCCTTCCTATATTCCTACACAGTGCTGAGATTCTCTATTTCTTCCTGTAGTTGTTTGGACTGAGACCAGTGAGTCCAATCTTAGCAAACCCCATTTGTAAAACATGCACCATTGCCCCATAATAGTTTGATGACACTATGAACCGCTCTCTGGCCAACCTGTTGACCTGAGGGTCACTGGCAGCCCTACAGCCAGGCTAGCTGCTGTGCCAAATCTATTCCTATCTATTTGTTCTATTGCATTACTTGTTTCATTCAATTTCAATATAATCAAAACCCACACATCTGTTACTTCTGGCACTGCACCACCTCTCAAAGATCAAAACGTTCAAAGCTCAAAGTAAGTTTATTATTCAAGTATATATATGTCACCATATACAACCCTGAGATTCATTTCCTTGCAGGCATACTGAGTAAATCCATAACGGAATCATAACTATAATGGAATCCAAGTAAAATCGCACCAGTTGTGTGTTCAACCAGTGTTCAAAAGATGACAAACTGTGCAAATACAAAAAAAAATAATAAACAAATAAGTAAAAATATCAAGAACATGAGATGAAGAGTCTTTGAAAATGAGTCCATTGGTTGTTGGAACAGTTCAGTGATGGGGCAAGTGAAGTTGAGTGGAGTAATCCTCTCTAGTTCAAGAGCCTGATGGTAGAGGGGTAAATAACTTCCTGAACCTGGTGGTGTGAGTCCTGAAGCACCTGTACCTTCTTCCTGATGGCAGCAGTGAAAAGGGAGCATGACCTGGATGGTGGGGAGTCCCTGATGATGGGTACTGCTTTCCAGCGACAGCGCCCCGAGCAGATATGCTTCATGATGGAGAGGGTATTACACGCGATGGAAAGAACAAGGACACAATGTCAATCTCCTTTTCATGCAGATTATAAAGATGTGTCAAAGCAGGCCCAGTTTGGAGCATCCTCAGCTTGGGTCAGAGGTTGTGGGTTCCAGGTCTACTCCAGCGAGTTCAGCATACAATTCCAGGGTGTAGGAAGTGCAAGAAGCAGAAGTTCCCAAGTGGATAATTTTGACAGATCTCCACTGTACCCTGGATAATATCCACCACTCACTGAACAGTAGTAAAACAAGCTCTGATCATTTTCATGACATGGTTTGTGGAAGGTTGCGTGTTTGCTATGCTGCTACAACAGTGAAGCTTTCCATTGGCTGTGGAGTGCTCTGAGTCTGAAGTATAAAAGGAAATGCAAGCCCTAAGCTGTAGGACATGAAACAACGTGCATTTTCACAACATCTTTAACTTGGTACAGTACAGTGTCAAAGTCTTCGGCACATATATAGCTAGGGAGCCTAAGACATTTGCACAGTACTGTATTGGTCAATGTGGAGCAGGCAGCGACGTTGTAAATCCAGTGGGAGCAAAGGATGTTGGGAATGGCAAGGGTGAAGCACCGCGGGAGGGGTTTGGGACAGGTGGCAGAGAGAAGTACCGGGGTGGGGAGTGGTGCAGGTCCAGACACACCCAGCCCTGAGATACCAGGCGAGGTTCATTAGATTCCAAACAATTGGTTTATCGATCATTACAGAATGTCTCTCTGGCGCTTCCTGCTCCCTCCCCTCTCCCTTCCCCTTTTCCCAATCATGATTCCCCTCTCCCTGCCCCCTTCCCACTCTCAGTCCACAACAGAGACCCATATCAGAATCAGGTTTATAATTCTGGACTAAACTTGAATTGTCATAGGATGCTGGACAGTTGTGGCAGGGCTCAAATACTATCATCTCTTATAAAGTAAAATCCAGCAACATGTGTGATAACAGTGCTTCGCTTCCAGATGACCTCAATGTCTTCTATGCTTGCTTTAACTCATCACTCACATGTCATGAAATGTCTTTTTTGTGGCAGTACAGTGCAATACACAAAATTACTACAGAACTGTGTAGAAGTCTAAGGAACTCTAGCTATATATGTGCGTCTAAGACTTTAGCACAGTACTGCAAACATTGCAGGCTGTTTCACAAAAGTGTTATAAAATAAACATTGGCATGGAACCACATAAGACATTAGATTTGTTATCCATTGTGTTGGTCAAAAAGATGAGTTTTATGGGAATTCAAGATTTTAATTGAGGGGAAACTCCAGGCAGCAGAAGAGACTCAGAAGCATTTCAACTTGAGGAGACTGCACTCAGAGTTGTAGTGATTCTGCACAGGAACAGGGGCTTCAGCCCAACTCAATCAAGCAGAACAAGCTGTCATTCCTGACCTAGTCCTATTTGGCCCATATCCCTCTAAACCAGGGGTTCCCAACTTTTTTAATGCGATGGAGCCTTAGAATTAACTGAGGGGTCCGTGGACAACAGGTTAGGAACTCCTGCTCTAAACCCTCCTAGTCTTAAATCTGTCCAAGTGCTTTTTAAATATTGTAATCATACCCACTTTCTCTGACAGCTGATTGAAAATACCAACCAACTTCTGTGTGAAATATTTTCCTCTCAGGGTCTCATTCACCATTAACCCAGTCCACTATGCTGGGAAAAAGGGACTGTGAAAATCCATCTTTATCTATACCCTTGTTGATTTTATAAACCTTCATAAGGTCATCCTTCAGCCTTCTTTACTCCAGAGAAAACAGGCCCTGCATTTTCAGTCTCTCCCTTTAACTCAGGCCCTCCAGTCCCAGCAACCATGTTGTGAATCTTTTCTGAAACTTTCCTCACTTAATCACATCCTCCCTAATAGTACGACAATACTATATTTTCTACATGAATAAATAACTCATAGGAAAAAAATCTTCAACACTCATCCCAAAATATCATCAACAGTATAGTAATTGAAAAATATGTTTCTAATAATCCATGAAAAGTCACATAAGGCTTTATGTAGTGTCCTAGACTAAAAGGTTGCGACTGAATGCTGTTGAAATGCAATAAAATATTCTCCAATGCAAAATCAAAAGTCAGAAAATGGCTGGTGGTGAATCTCTGGAATTCTCTACCCCAAGGGTAATCATGAGGGGTGTTTAGATAGGAAGTATATAGATTTCTGCAAGATTAAGGAATTGAGGGCTCTGGCTCAAGAGAGAAGTCCAACGCAGATCTTGTTAAATAGCGGGGCAAGGCTTGAGGGGCTTGATATTTTGTTATGTTCTTCTGAAATACTGAGCATATCAAACAGCACAAAGAGTCATGTCATGGAGTACAAGCCAAAAACACACCCTTTGGCCTTGTTTTCTGCCTTGTCCCATCTCTACCTGCTCCAGGACAATAGCCCTCCTGTGCATCATTGTACTTCACTTAAATGTTAAATGTGGATCATATACATCAGAGATACAGGCTCCTAAGCCCAACATGTGGACGGAAGCCATATTGTACATCCAGCTTTTATTTCACATTTCCAACATCTGCTGTTTTCTACCATTGGATCCTCAATAAAACGCTCCCATTTGATAGACTAAATCAAGAACCTTCAATAACAGCACATTCCAAAATGGAGGTTGATAGATTCTTGATTAGTAAAAGCATCAAAAGTTTTAGAGAGAAGGCAGGAGAATGGGGTTTGAGGGAGATAGTACGACAGCCTTGATCGAATGGTGGTACAGATTCGACGGGGCAAATTGCCTAATTCTACTCCCATGTCTTATAACACCAAAGTGAGCTCAGCTTTCAACTTCATTGAAGAGAGTTATGTTAGAATGACATCAGGTTGGCAGAACCTGTGATACAGGAGATGGGATGTTACATTGAACATAGGCCACTGGTGAGGCCTAATTTGGAGTATTGTGTGTAGTTTTGATCACCTACCTACAGGAAGGATGTAAATAAGATTGAAAAGAATACAACGAAAATTTATAAGAAAAGTTAACAGTCTGGAGGAACTGAGTTATATGGGAAAATATTGAATAGGTTAGGACTTTATTCCTTGGAATGCAGTAAATTGAGTGGAAATTTGATAGAGGTATACAAAATTATGAGGGGTATAGAGTAAATGCAAGCAGGCTTTTTCCACTGCGGTTGGGTGTTACAACAACTAGAGGTCATGGGTTAAGGTGAAAGTTTAAGGGGAACGTGAGGGGAAACTTCTTCACTCAGAAGGTCATGAGAGTGTGGAATGAGCTGCCAGCACAAGTGGTGCATGCAAGCTCGATTTCAATGTTTAGGAGATGTTTGGGTAGGTACGTGGATGGTAGAGGTATGGAGGGCTATGGTCCTGGTTGATGGGAGTAGGCAGTTTAAATGGTTTGACGTGGACTAGAAGGATCGAAGAGCCCGTTTCTGTGCTATATGTTTCTATGACTCCATGACCTTAATTTAGTGGCTGAATAGCATTCAGCACTCATTCTCACCCGCATCCTCCACCGAGAATTCTCCAAAGGGGAGCCAAGGACAGATGAGACCACCCCCAACTCTGGGAAGGTATTGTCGATATAGACAAATTAAATAGCAGCCTGTATGTCCCTTCCAATCAACTCTGCCACTTGGGAAGATTGTGGCTCATTTACTTCTATTCCTCTCTAAATATACCGATCTCAACCTTGTGCATTCATCGGAGGGCGTGCACAAGCACACCGGTACAAGGAATGGCCAGAATTCAAAATCCTCTGCACAAATAAGTTCCTTCCCCATCCCTATTAATTTTGCACTGATGAGATTTATACCACATGCCAGTCCTCTGCATTTCTGCAAAGCTTAGAATGTGTGTAGCCAGAATCCAAGGGCTTGCTCTGCCTTGATTTGGTTACTGTAAAAATTCAAGCCAGAGATGTATACAAGAGATGAAATTAATTGCACTGCATCGACTTTTCTCAATGGTCATTATTCAACCACAAGCCTGAATGAATGGATTTCAGATTTTGCACTATAGAACTCTTTGCTTCGGCATTTCCCATGACTCCTCACTCTTACAGATTGTACAGGTGACCTGTGTTATGGGGTGGTGGGTGGGGTGGGGTGGGGGGGGGGATAATGGTTGCATTCCTAGAGTTGCATTCCATCGGAATCCCAATTTCCTGCAACATGAAGCTGAATCATATTCATGAACACAAGTTGAAAAAATAATTGTATGCTGACATATTTACTTTCTTTTCCACAAAAAATTCTATGAGGGTGAACTTGTTTCAGTATCTCAATTTTTTAGGTAGCTGTTATGCATTTAATATTTCAGTTATATATATGTATGGATGTAAGATAACTGATATAGGTTGATCAAGCATTCTTGCTTATTTAAATAATTCATTACAGGCTATATGTATTAATGAGTATTGCATATGTCATTACACCACCCCATGATAGGTATGCATCTCACTTACAGTGAAGAAGAAGTTATACCTGCATAGACAGGGTAACTGCAAGCAGGCTTTTTACATTGAGGATGGGTGGGACTACAGCTAGAGGTCATGGGTTAAGGATGAAAGGTGAAAAGTTTAAGGGGAACATGGGGGGGGGGAACTTCTTCACTCACAGGGTCACGGGAGTGTGGAATAAGCTGCTGGCGCAAGTGGTGCCTGCGAGCTCAATTTCAGCGTTTAGGAGAAGTTTGCATAGGTGCACGAATGGCAGGGGTATGGAGAGTTACGTACCAGTGCTGGTCGATGGAAATAGGCAGCTTAAATGGTTCGGCACGGACCAAGTGGGCTGAACAGCCTGTTTCTGTGTTGTACTTTTCTATGACTCTATGTATCTCAAAATTGTTATAGCTGGGGGTGGTCGTGAGGATAAGCTCCCATTACTTGCTCCCAATGGCGTGCGACTCAAGGAGCCAAGTCAACCAAGTCCAGCTCGTGGCCTTCACACGTGGCCTAGCTACTTAGCCTGGGAGAACTATTTCTACTAACAGAAGGGGAAAAGGCAAGTTACTGGCACTTTAAAACCAGTTGCTTCGGGCAGAAGGGGCTCGTCAGCCGTGGTTGGCAGCTCATCTGCGGGAAGGAAAACTCTGATCTCAAACCTCCGCAGCCCTGCAGGTATACCCACTCATGGGGCAGGCTTCGGGAGTAAATCCAGAGGGAGAAATCCGGAGCTGGAGTCCTTAAGGCAGTCTTACACTGAGTTCAACTCAGACTGGCAACGCCTGCGGTGCTGCTGGTGCCAAACAGTATCGGTCTCTGCCTTCCCTTTGGATTCACCAAATGCTTGAGAGGGGGAGCTTGCTCTCTTGATATCGTAGTGCACTGGCTTGTGTATCTAGACAGTCAGGACCCTGACCGACGCAGGCCTCTTCTCATCAGCGACTTTATTTCGGACTCCAATATCTTCATGTTAGTCTTGAAGTCACAAAGCGTAACAGCAGGGATCGGTGAATTCTCTAAGGGAGAATTTCCACTACCTGAATAATGCAGGGGTTTGCCTGAACTAGGGCCTCAGACGCAAAGTAGTCCCCTTCCTGGTGTAAAATGCTTGGTATTAGAAACAACAGAACAACCACTTCTCAGACAAATCTGATGGAAAATCAGAGTCTGAGCCGAGTCTTCTGAACTCAAACCCAGTGTCTCAACAGTCTCTATAAAAACCAGGAATGGTTCCAAGAGAATGAATCAGAGCCTGAGAATTTTCTTCTAAACAAGTTCTGTCAGGGACAGGGTGGCCTTTATCATCAGTGTGGTGTACCTGGCCAGTGTTTGCACAGATGTAACCCATAGCCTTTCCATCACTGACAACAGTTTAGCAAAACCTCATGACATCCAATTGACTATCCTTTGAAGTGTTTCTGCGGGATGTTGAACAGAAGGTCACAGACAGATAGAAAACAAAGAACAGTACAGCACAGTACTGTTGACTTTTGAGTGCAAAAGTCAGGAGGTTTTGCTGCAACTTTATAAAAACTCTGGTTAGGCCACATCTGGAGAATCATGTACAGTTCTGGTCACCCCACAATAGGAAGGATGGGGAGGCTTTGAAGAGGGTGCAGTAGAGGTTTAACCAGGATGCTGCCTGGTTTAGAGGGCATGTGCTATCACGAGAGGCTGGTTAAACTTGGGTTGTTTTCTCTGGAGCAGCGGAAGCTGAGGGGAGATCTGACAGAGGTTTACAAGATTATGAGTGGCATGGATAGAGTGGATGGAGAACATCTGTTTGCCAGGGTTCAAATGTCTAACACCAGATAGCGTGCATTGAAGATGAGTTGCGGTAGGTTCAAGGAGGATGTGAGGGGTAAGTTGTTTTATTGAAAGAGTAGTGGATGCCTGGAATGGGTGATGAAGGCAAATGCATTAGAAGCTTTTAAGAGACATTTGGATAGGCACATGGATGTAAGAAAGATGGAAGGATATGGACATTGTGTAGGTAGGAGGGATTAGTGTTTGGGTGTTTTTTGATCTGCTTTCTAGCTGGTTCAGCAATATATTGTGGACCGACTGACCTGTTTCTGTGCTGTACTCTTCTATGTTTATAGTATCAACCTTTTAACCTATTCCAAGATCAATATAACCTTTTCCTCAATTTTCGTGACCTCAAATTTTCTTTCATCCATATGCCTATCTATGAGTCCCCTAGATGTCTCTAATGTATCTCTATCGGTACCACCACACCTGGCAATGTGTTCTACGTACCCACCACCCTGCACAAAGCCTAACTCTGACATCCCTGCAAAATGTTCCTCCAAATTATGCCCACTCAAGTTGTCCATTTCACCCCTGGGAAAAGTCTCTGGCCTTCTATTCGATCTATGCCTTTAGTATCTTGTGTAACTCAATCAAGTCACTTCTGATCTTCCTTTACTCCAAAGAGAGAAGCCCTGGCTTGCTCAACCTATCCTTATAAGACATGCTGTCTAATCCAGACAATATCCTGGTCAGTCTCCTTTGCATCCTCCCTAAAACTTCCACATCCTTCCAATGATGAGGTGACCCAAACTGAACACAACACACTAACATCTTCACTTTGCAATTCTATTTGTGCTTAGGAATATAGTGCAATTATAAAATACAGAGAATGTTGCTTCTGTAGATGTTGACTGACCTACACTGAGCTGCTGACACTCTAGTCTTCACAAATACCTTTGCTTTTTCATACAAACTCTTCTCCCTCCTGCCGTCTGGGAAAAGGCACCGAAGCATTCGGGCTCTCACGACCAGACTATGCAACAGTTTCTTCCCCCAAGCTATCAGACTCCTCAATACCCAGAGCCTGGACTGACACCTTACTGCCCTATTGTCCTGTTTATTATTTATTGTAATGCCTGCACTGTTTTGTGCACTTTATGCAGTCCTGGGTAGGTCTGTAGTCTAGTGTAGTTGGTTTTTTTTCTCTCGGTGTTATTTTTTACATAGTTCAGTCTAGTTTTTGTACTGTGTCATGTAACACCATGGTCCTGAAAAACGTTGTCTCATTTTTACTATGTACTGTACATAGCAGTTATGGTTGAAACGACAATAAAAGTGACTTGACTTTTTGTTTGCAAGTTAAAGCTGACCCTTGGCAATCCCAAATTTGCAGTCAATTGACAAATACACCATAATAGTTTGCTTGGAGTTGTTTAAGCTGTTCAAAGCAATGCTTAAATTAAAGGTTGCTACAGTGCACTAACAACACCCATGGTTACTTGGAGGATAATTAAAAACCACAGCCATCGAGTCAGAATAATACAGCATGAAAACATCCTTTTAGCCCAACTCATCTGCGCTGAATAAGTTGTCTAACTGAATAATCCTATAACCCTCTAAACCATTCCTACCCATATACCTATCCATATGCCGTTTAAATGTTGTAATTATACTCACCTCTACTACTTCCTGAGGCATCTTGTTCCGTGTGTGAAATGGTTATCCTGCAGATTCTTTCTAAACCTTTCCCTTCTCACTTTAACCATAAGACTTAGGAACAAAATTAAGCCATTTTTTTTCTCCCATTTGATCATGGCCAATTTGCTTTTCCTCTCAGTCCCATTCTCCTGCCTTCTCTCCATAACCTTTGGTGCCCTTACTAATCAACAAACTATCAACCTCTGCTTTAAATACAAGCATAAGTGTCATTACGAAGAAAGCACGGCAGAGCGTTAGAAGACCAAGGAGCTGATTATTGACTTCAGGAGGAAACTGGAGGTCCACAAGCCAGTTCTTATTGGGGGATCAGAGATGGAGAGGGTCACTTATTCTTTCAGAGGATCTGTCCTGGCCCCAACATGCAAGGTCAATTATGAAGAAAGCACGGCAGAGCTTCTACTTTCTTAGAAGTTTACAAATATTCAGCATGACATCTAAAACTTTGACAAACTTCTCTAGATGTGTGGTGGACAGTATTTTGACCGGATCCATCACAACCTGGTATGGAAACACCAATGCCCCTGAATAGAAAATCCTATAAAAAGAAGTGTATATGGCAGAGTCCATCACGTTTAAAACCCTCCTCACCAATGAGCTCATCTACACGAAGCACTGTCACGCATCCATCATTAAGGATCCCCCTCACCCAGGCTCTCTCTCACTGCTGCCATCAGGAAGAAAGTACAGGCCTCACACTACCAGGTTCAGGAACTGTTATTACACCTCAACCATTAGGGTCTTAAAGCACAGGGGATAACTTCACCTACCCCTACACACCATTGACTCACTTAATTCATACAACTCATGTTCTCTATTATTTGTTACTTATTTATTGTTATTATTCTTTATTGTATTTGCACAATTTGCTGTCTTTTGCACTGTCTTTGTCATGTGTAGTTTTTGATTGATTCTACTGTGTTTCTTTGTATTTACAGTGAATGCCCCCAAGAAAATGAAACTCAGGGTAGTATATAGTGACATGTACATTCTTTAACAATAAATTTACTGACTTTGACTCCTCCTCCTTTACCCAAAGAAGCAACCCAGCTGCTTCAGTCTAACCTTAGAGTTGCAACGTCCCATACTTGGAACGACTGACAAATCTTTCCTGCATCCACACACTAGAACATTCACAACTTAACACAATACTCCAGTTGTTGCCTACCCACTGCTTCATAATGTCAAAAATAACCCAGGATTTGCTACAAGCACATCATCTCAATGATTCTATAAACAGTGACCTAGTGAGTTTTTGCGCCAGATTAGATTAAAACACATCTCCTACAATCGTAGCATTGTTTTGTCAGGATTTGAAAGCTAAGGGAGGGGCAAATAGGAATCTGTAACAAGGTGTCACTGTTTGCGAGGTCCTTGGAAAAACATCACCACGTGAAGGGGGACCATCTGGGCATTTTGCCACGCGCACGGGGCTCGTTGGACTGTAATCATGTCAGCAGGTGTTCCCTTCTGGAACGGAGAAATCACACAAAGAGACAAAGCAAAAACTTGTTTCCAGATTCAAATTCATTCTTCTTTCCCCCTGCACACAGATAAGTCATGTATTCTAAACCAAAGCAATGGGTGAGAAATTCATCTCTGGTTTCTAGTAGAAAATGTGTGTGGGAGTATGGACTACCGGTTTCATTCACCAGACATTCAGATCCCACTGAAGCCTGCAGAGCCAGCTGCGCAGAGTACAAACAAAGGCAGGGATTTTTCAGTAGTGACCACATCTCCACCGTAACTCAAGGATTATAGATCGGACAGAATTTGCTTTCTATCAACATTTTAGAAATAAAATTATAATCATGTGCAGCACATCTTTTTTTTCCTGTGGTTTAACCATTTAATTAATACACCATCTGCTCCAAACAAGTGAAAGCTTTCAAATGGGAATAGTTGGACCTCAGCCAAAGTTCCTCCATCAACCATAGCCAGAGAGAAAAAATATACACAGCAATTCATTTCATGAATTTTCCTGCTGATAAAATGAGTCCAGGATTTAAGCAGCGGCATTCATTTCAAGCTGTTAAGTGTACTTGACGTGCTCTGAGACCGTTGATGGGTTCTTACTTACCCATTCCTAGGATATAGGCGTCACCGATAAGAGCAGCATTCAATATCCATTCCTAATTACCGCTGATTGAAAACTCACTTCAAAAGCTACTCAGTAACGTAGTGATTAGCACAACGCTATTACAGCTCGGGGCATTCTGCGCTTTGGAGTTCAATTCTGAAACCATCTGTAAGGAGTTTGAACACTCACCCTGCGAACCCTGTGGGTTTCCTCCAGGTTCTCCAGTTTCCTCCCACAGTCTAAAGATGTAGTGGTTGGTAGGTTAATTGGTCATTGTAGAATGTCCTGTGATTAGGCTAATGTTAAATAGGTGGCTTATTGGGTGGTGTGGCTCGATGGGCGGAAAGCGCCTGTCCCGCACAGTATGTTTAAGTAAAAGACAGCTGGGGGGTCTGGCACGTCATTGTAGGGGTCTGTAGTCAATAGCGGGGTTAGGCCAGCTGCTTCATACACACTACTGATGATACTAACACAAGAGTTTCTGCAGATGCTGGAAAGCCAGTGCACCCTACACACAAAATGCTGAAAAACTCAGCAGGTCAGGCAGCAGCCGTGGAGAGGAATAAAGAGTCAAATTTCGGGCAGAGGCCCTTCATCAGAATCATGAAACATCACCTATTTATTTCCCTTCAGAGATGCTGCCTAATCTGCCGAGTTCCTCCAGCATTTTGAGGGTGTTACATTGATGATGGCAACTTTTTATTCCCAGTTTAATGAATACAGAAATTTGAGATACTCAGCTGTCATCAGATTGTTTTACAGATCAGTGGTCAATAACTTTGGATACAATATCCTGTGATATGGTAGTATGTCCCGCTTAAACCTGGGAAGGAAGGAATGATTTTTAAAACTAGGTAACATCTTGACTATAACTATTGCAAGGATTTGTATGAATAGAAGTAAAACACAAACAACCACTTGTGCATAAATCTCACTACAACTTCCAATTGAAGACAGCAATTAATAGACCAGGATTATTGTGTACACACATATGGAGGCAAATGCAATCAAATTTGGGCACGGCCATCATTGCCCACACAATAGTTCACCTGTGCACCAAATGCAATAGTAGAAATACCATCATCTGCAGGACAGTAGAGATGAACAACATTCCAGGCCATATCACAAATGTTGTTAATAGAGATGATTATTGACTGCAGGAGAAGGAAGCCAGAAGCCCATGAGTCAGTCCTCACTGGGGGATCAGAACTGGAGAGGGTCAGCAACTTTAAGTTCCTCAGTGTTATAATTTCTGTGCCAAGCATGCAAGTGTAATTATGAAGAAAGCAGGACAGTGCCTCTACTTCCCTATATGTTTGTGAAGATCGGCATGACTCTAAAACTTTGACAGACTTCCATATATGTGTTGTGGAGAGCATATTGACTGGCTGCATCACAGCCTGGTATGGAAACACCAATGCCCTTGAATGGTAAGTCCTATAAAAGGTTGTGGATACAGTCCAGTCTAATACGGGTAAAACCCTCCCCACCACTGAGCACATCGACATGGAGTGTTGCTGTAGGAAAGCAGCATCCATCATCAGGGACCCACCTAGGTCATGCTCCCATCTCACGCTGCCATCAAGAAGGTGGTACAGGAAACCCCGTACTCACACAATCAGGTTCAAGAACTACTATTACTCCTCAACTATCAGGCTCTTGAACCAGTGGGGATAAGTTCACTTGCCCCATCACTGAATGGCTCCCACAATCTACAGACTCACTTCCAAGAACTCTTCATCTTACGCTCTCGATATGTATTGATTATTTATTATTTACTTTTTTTTGTACTTGCTATACTGGTTGGGTGTGGTCATTCATAGATTCTATTATGGTTATTGGATTTTTTGAGTATGCCCGCAAGAGAATGAACATCAGGATTGTACACGGTGACATTTATGTACTTTGCTGATAAACTTACAGCATTTTGCACTTTGACCTAGCTAGTTACGACTCAGACGCAGCATAATAAGCCCAATACTAACCAGAAAGATTCTCAACACCTTGTTGTCCCTCTGCTCTCTACTGTGGTTATTTGCATAGATACACAGCACATGAAGTCACTTGGCTTCACTTCATTTTCCATCAGATTTGTCAGAAAACAAGCCAATTCCAAAACTGAATAAATTTCAATTGGAACAAATTCCCAGACTAAATTTCCAACTCGAAGATTGCAAAAATTTATCCTGAGAAAGGCTTGTTCGCATACTTTTTTTTAAAAAAGCATCTTTCTGCTTCTTTTGCATTCGTAGACATACCCACAAAATCCAACATACCTTGAGAAGCACAACATCAACGCCTCTGCTGGGCTTTGAGATGCCAGACAGGCTGTACCTCCTTTTATGCCGTTCGTACATTTTGCAGAAGAAACACAAAAGAAAGCAAAATCCACAATGTGGACTCCAGACTGCAGTTTATGGGACATAGGAACCAGAGGCACCGAGAATCTCTCACACGTGCTGTGTGTGTGTGTTGCCGATATCCTCCGAATTACTGCTGAATTGCAGGGAGAATCCCTCACACAGCTGAGACCACTGGATAAACGCTCTCCTTTCAAAACCAAACACAAGAAAAGACACACACGCGAGTGCGCGCCTGCACAAAGGAAAGGCAGCAGTTGTCAAAGGAATTGGGGGGGAAAAAAGAGCTCAAAATGATTTCCAAGTTGAACTGAAAATAACAGGCAGCAGTTTTCTCTCCTCTTTCTTTTCCCTTAAATGTAACACCACGGTGACTGTACAGGCTGATGAATTGCTCACTCCCGTCAATGGTCTCATTCAGATCAGCTGGGCTTTTTACGCACACTGCCACATAGCCGCTTCCTGCGTCTGTGCCTCTCAGTCTCCCTGGGATAAAAAAACACTCTCTTTTTCTCTCCACTTCCTCTTCCCACCCTCTCTCATAAACGCATCCAGTTGTAACAGCCACTTTATTCAGCAGTAACAAGGCACAGTGCTGTAAACACTGGGGGCCGTTCACTCCCACCCCAGGACTTAAACAAGGAACAGAGCACCAGGCTAGCTATGAGAATTACAGCCAAGGAAGAAAGTGACACCTGGAAGCTGAAGTGTTAAATCTGTCCTTAAACAAAGACGAAGCACAAGAAATGTAAATTTGCAAGTGCTTCTGAGGAACTCTTAATTCAAGTCTTTAATGAAGCCTGCTTTAAACAATGCAACATGCCGATCTAACAACAGCAGCTTCAGTCAGACAAAATGGTGCAGGTCAGTGCTCAAGCTAACCAAATTCAATAATAGATAATTGAGAGGCAGGACCATCTTGGTAGGAGGACAGTGGAAGGGACGTTCCATTGTCCAGACACTGGTGAATCTGTGGAAATCATTGCCACAGAGGGGCTATGGTGCTCATCATTGAGTGTATTTAAGACAAAGATCGTTAGGTTCTTAATTCAGAATCAGAAGGATTATCATCGTTATGTCAGTGACAATAAATCCGATTCAGATCCTAAAATCTGTTGTGTGTCTGCAGTACAGTGCAAGGCAAACACTCAGTGGCCACTTAATTAGGTACATCTGCTCATTAATTCAAATATCTCTTTGGCCAATCACATGGCAGCAACTCATGCAGATGTGGTCAAGATGTTTAAGTTGTTGTTCAGATCAAACGACTTTGGCCGTGAAATGATTGTTGGTGCCAGGCAGGGCGGTTTGAGTGGGTGGTTTGCTAATATCCTGGAATTTTCACACACAACAGTCTTGAGTTTACAGGGAATGGTGCGAAAAACAAAAAAAAAAATCCAGTGGGCAGCAGTTCTGTGGGCAAAGGAGAATGAGAGGCTAGAGGAGAATGGCCAGACTGATTCAAGCTGACAGGATGGCAACAGCAACTCAAATAATCACATGCTACAACAGTGGTGCAGAAGAGCATTTCTGAACACATAACAGGTCGAACCTTGAAGTGGATGGGCTACATCAACAGAAGACCACATTGTGTTCCACTCCTATACTGGCCAGTCAGTGTAAATTGCTATGATCAGTTACAATTAAAAAGAAATAAATATAAATAAAATGTACAAAAAAAATGAGGTCATGCTCATCGGCCATTCAGAAACCTGATGGCAGAAAGGATAAAGATTTTCCTAAAATGTTGAATGGCTTGAGGTTCACAGGGAAAAGGTGGGAGAATGAGGTTGAGAAAAACAGCAGCCATGATTAGATAGTACAGCAGATGATGGGCTGAATGGCCTAGTTCTGCTCCTGTACCTTATAACCTTATGGAAATTGATATTTCAATCAGGGGATCGGGTGGGGAGAACAGATCAGTACAGATGCACAAAACAATTTTAAAAAATGCAATTATGGTTAATAATACTCTAAACAAAAACTAGAAGCAAGTTGAATGATCACTTGCACGGGAGATAAATTGCAGTGAAGCTCTATAAAAATTACTCATGATTAGTTAAGGATACTGAAAAGGTATAAACATGACACTAGATTAGTAAGGTTACACATGAATCAGGAAAAATTTAAGCGACATGGGGTGTTTTCTCCAAAACGCTGTGGGATGGCCTATTGGAGATATTTAAAATTATGAAAGGAGCCATACAGGAGTGATGTCACAACAACATTCTCACGACAAAAGTACTGATTGTGGAGTTCAGGAAGGGGTAGTTGAGAGAACACACACCAACCCTCATTAAGGGGTCAGCGGAGGAATGGGTAGTTTCTAGACATCAGCACCTCAGAGGACCTATTCTCGGCCAGCCATACTGATGTAATCACATCAACGGCTATAGTTCATCAGGAGTCAATGTTTTGGACCAAGACGATTCATCATGCCCGAAGAAGGGTCTAGGCCCAAAATGTTGAGTGGTCATTCCTCTTCATGGATGCTGCCTGACCCACTGAATTTTTCCAGCATTTTGTGAGTGTTATTCTGGATTTCCAGCATCTACAGAATATCTTGTGTTTATGAATGCAAGGCAAACTGTGGATTAAAGGAATAGTGAAACGATTTGAAAGACATTGGATGAAATAGCTGGAATAAGGAGCATTTGGACTACTGACACCGACACGCACCTACTCAGCCATGCTGTGCTAGACCCAAGACACACTCAGAATCAGAATGATCACTGATATGAAATTTGTCATTTTGTATCAGCAATGGTTCAAAGATGGAAAATTACTACAGATTATGAAAATACTAAGATAATGCAAAAAAAAAGGAACAATGAGGTAGTATTCATGGGTTTATAGACCATTCCAAAATCTGATAGTGGTGAGCTGTTTCTGAAACATTGAGAGTGAGTCTTCAAGCTGCTGTACCTCCTCCCCAAGGGTGCTAATGAGAAGAAAGCATATAGGTTTAACAGGAATGATTGCAGAACAATTGTCTTGAGTGTAGTGACCCAGCCAGTGGCTCTCAGAACTTAGAAAGCCATATCCTTTTCTCCTTTACCTACTGAACCCATGAGCACTACCTTTATTGAACCTGGCGGGACTTGGGGGAGGGGAAGACCTGGTAGAGAGAGAACTCAGGTTTGTGGGGACATGGGCCAGGGTCTGTGGACAACTGGATGTTAGGGTTAGGGAGAGGGGTAGGGTTGGGGAGGTGGAGATGAGAGGCTGGAGGAGATAGTAATGTAGAGCTTGGGGTTAAGGGCACACACTCAACAATTCAGGAACAACTTCTTCCCCTCTGCCATCTGATTTCTGAATGGAGATTGAACCCATGAAACTACCTCACTACCTTTTTAAAATTTTTTCACTACTTACTTAACTATTTTACTTTGTATGTATACTTACTGTAATTCAGTTTTTTTCTCTATATTTATGTATTGCATTGTGCTGTTGCCATAAAGACAACAAATTACACAACATATGCAATGATATTAAAGCTGTTTCTGATTAGTTGCAAAGTTAGTGTGCCCATCACTAGAGGCTGATTATCAACAAAATAAACTCCACAGCACTCAATCTCCAGCATAAAGTCCATCATAATCCCTTCTGTATTTATCTTGTGCCAAAATGAATGTGATGGTAAAAAGAATCAAGTCTCCTGCAGGACAATGCTGACATTCCAGGACTATTGCCAACGGGACAAAGGCCAATATTGTTCAATAGACTCATCAGCCAATATAAAGCTCAAAAACTTCAAAGTACAAAAGTAAATTTACTAGCAAAGTACATATACGTCACCATATACAACCCTGAGGTTCTTTTACTTGTGGGCATATTCAATAAACCGATAACAGAATCAATGAAAGACTGCACCAACCTGGGGCGCTCAACCAGTGTGCAAAATACAGTAAGAGAGAAAGAGAGAAAGAAAGAACAATAAATATCAAGAATATGAGATGAGGAGTCCTTGAAAGCGAGTCCATGGGTTGTGGCAACGTTTCAGTGATAAAGTGCAGTTGAGGGAAGTTATCCCCTTTGTTCTACACCAAAAGGGTTAACCTGCTTACACCATAGAGGGTGACTGGTTTACAGCAAAGGGGATGACTGGTTTACGCCAGTGCAGAAATCCCATTGCACCACTATAATTCTGCTCCTCCGCATTTAGAGAAACATGTTCAGTTTTTGTTTCCCTGCTCGAGGAAAAATGCCATTAACCTGGAAAGAATGCATTGGAAATTTACAAGGATGTTGCTGGGACTCACAAGACTGAGTCACGGAGAGGCTGACCACACAAGGATTCTTTTCACTCAATTGTAGGAGAACGAGGGGTCGTCTTATATAAGCGCATAACTTCATGAAGGGCAAATCTACACAGTCTACTTACCCCCAGGTTTGGGGAATCGAGAACCAGAGAGCATAATTTAAGGTGAGAGGGGAGAGGTAGAGCTGGTACATGAAGGAGAACTTCTTCACCCCAGGGGTAGTCTGTATCTGGCATCATATGGTGGAATTGAATTCTGTTCAGAGTTCGTCCTTGCCGTGAAATGTGTGGGTGCTCCAGTTTTCTCCCACAGTTCAAAAATGTACCAGGTAGGTTAACCGGTCATTGCAAAACACCCTGTGATTAGCTTAGGGTTAAATTGGTGTTGTTGGTGCAGCACGGCTCAAAGGGCTGGAAAGGCCAACTCTCACTGTATCTCTGAATAAAATATATAAGCTGCCAGAGGCAGGTTGAGGCAGGTACATTAACAACATTGAAAGGACACTTGGACAGGTGTATGGATGGGAAAGGTTTCGAGCGGGGGTTCACAGACCCCTTGCTGACTGGTATTGGTCCATGTCATAAAAAAGGTTGAGAACCCCTTGTTTAGAGGGATATGGGCCAAATGTGAGCAAAGAGGACCCGCTTAGATGGGCACCTTGGTCAGCATGGGCCAGTTGGGCCAAAGGGCTTGTTATCAGGCTGTACGATACTCTGGGCCCAGAAGGCTGCGGCAAAGATACAGAGAGCCCGGCCATCTCCTGAGGCAGGACTGCAGCAACAGTTGCAGAATCCGCAGGGAGTAAGATCGGCTCTGACATTTCAAGACGACTCACTGGAAACAAATCTGAAATTTAACTGCATCTCCTTAAACCACATACAACCAGCATGGTAGCCTAATGCTTTACAGTGCCAGCAATCGGGGTTCAACTCCCATCGCTGACTATAAGAAGAAAGTACGTTCTACTAGGTGCTCCAGTTTCATCTCACATTCCAAGGGCACCTTACCGATTAGTAAGGGTTAGTAATGCTGGTGGTGGAAACACGGTGAGCCTCACAGGCTGTCCCTGCAATTATTCCGACTGTGTTGGTTGTTGACGCAAATGTCACATTTCACCATATGCCTTGATGTACATATGACAAATAAATCTAATCTACATTTACGTCATGGGTCAATTCAAAATCTACAGAGTCCATACAGAACTGGATAAAGAACTTTCTTTTAAGAGTATTATGCCACTGATATAAAAATGCTAAAATACTTAATGTATGGTACCCCAATGAACTTTTAACATTTTCCAGATAAATAAATGTCTGATCTTTCTTGATAACACCACACTCATTTTGGACACATGTTAAGACTTAAGTCGTATCTTCGCCACCTGTATTTAATTTATGTAATAGTTTCCCTAATCACACTGAATGGTCTGCGGTTGCTCCATTAACTTCAAATAAGCCGCATGTCTTTAAAATAGTGAATGACTTCTTCGTTAAGTACATATCCTGACCCAAGAGATTAAATGGGGCTTGTGTTTCATGGCCTGGCACAACCACCCCAGTAAATGAGCATCTTTTCTTCCCGGCCAGTTTCTTCCGATTCCACACAGAGCATTTTCAGGGAAGAAGCAGCCGCACTCTGTCTTTGAGCAGTCCAGACCAAGTGATTTGGTATCCTCTGCCCCTTGCTTGTACGCAAGCATCTGACTTTATGTTCCTTAGCTTTCACAAAAGAGAGGAGAAGATCTGTCCTCTACTACTAGGCGCCACGGTAGTATAGCGGTTAGCGCGAATTATTATAGACCGGGTCGTCAGAGTTTGGAGCTCAATCCCGGTGTCCTCTGTAAGGAGTTTGTACCTTCTCTCCATGACATAGCGAAATCACTGTGGATGCAGAACCTGCTTGGCCCCATATCATTGTTATTGCAATACAGAAGCTCGCCCTTATCATCATTAAATCCAAGCGGGCACTCAGCACAATGATCCCATTGGTCTCATTTCACTGCCCGTCTCTGCTCGACTGCGACATGTCCTCTCTCATGTGTTCATCAACTCCCCTTTGGATCCTCTGCCACCTACCCAATCTATGAGCCAACTGGCCTCCCAGCTTGTCTGGTCAATGATCTTGGCTGCTGGACAGAATTTGGAGACCAACAGTGAACCATACTGGCAGTCCCGATGCAGACCGTCACAGCCTCATGATCTGAATGTGGCATTCAATTCGTGAGACGGTTTTTGTGAAGAGCATGATTTGAAGGGTGGCACAGTTAATGTGAGGCTATTAAAGCATCAGAAATTACCAATCAGGATTTAATTCCCACCACTGTCTGCAAGAGATTTGTATATTCGCACTGTGATCATCTGGGTATCCTCCCACATTCCAAGGATGTACAGTTAGGTTTAGTGAGTTGCGGGCATGCTGTCTTGGCACAGGAAGTGTTGCGGCATTTGTGGGCTGCCCTGCACAATCCTCACTGATTTGATTTGAAGCAAATGACATATTTCACTGTAGGCTTCAATGTATATGTGACAAGTAAAGGTAATAAAGCTAATAATGAATAAATGTAATGCATTTGCACATAAATTGATGACTTAAAGCTTTGTTGGATGAAATCCAGCAGCTCCAGTTACATCAGCCAAGTGCAGACAGGAAGATTCATCCACTTGCTGGATGATTTAGATGAAGGCCAACGAGTCAATGTGCTTGAGGAAGTTTTGTTTTTTATACTTGGCAAAATGGCATTATTTATTGTCATCTTGCATGGTCTGAGCAACATTTATTAACTGAGTTTGAACTTTAAATGTTATGAGCTTCTTAGGGGAGTTTCATCAAAGTTAATCTGAAGTGAAAGCACGGTGTGTCAATGTAGTCCATGGTTTGGGCTTGGCCTTTCTCAAGACTTGATATCTGTGTACTAAGTAGTCACATTGTCCATGCCCATTTCAGATCCTGTTTAGAAGCATCCCTTTTTTCAAGACTGTTGAAACACAGGGAGTTGTACTGTTG
This sequence comes from Hemitrygon akajei, assembly GCF_048418815.1. Classification (NCBI taxonomy): domain Eukaryota; kingdom Metazoa; phylum Chordata; class Chondrichthyes; order Myliobatiformes; family Dasyatidae; genus Hemitrygon; species Hemitrygon akajei. The sequence goes on along the minus strand of NC_133153.1, from coordinate 35,297,427 downwards.
AATCTCAAATGAAAAACACAGTGACAGCCCAGGTGCAACACGCACGAAATGCTGCAGAAACTCAGCAAGACAAGCAGTATCAATGGAGGAGAAGAAATAGTCAATGCTTTGGTGGTAACCTATTTCAATTCGACTTCCTATTTCCATTCTTATATGTCTGTCCATGGCCTATTCTACTGCCATGATGAGGCTAAACTCAGGTTGGAGGAGTAATGCCTCCTATTCCCATCTGGGTAAGCTCCAACCTGATGATATCTGATTTCTTTAAATTCCAGTAATTTCTCCTTCTTCCACTTTTTCTATTCCCTATTCTGATTATATTCTCACTCCTTCTCTTCTCCTCACTTGACAATCACCTCCCCTGCTTCCCCTCCTCCTTCCCTTTCTTCTGTGATCCACTGTCCTCTCCTATCACATTCCTTCTTCTTCAGTCCTTTACCTCTTCCAACCCCCGGCTTCTTACTTCATCCTCTCTCCCATACACACACACCTTCCCCCCACCTGCTAACTTGTACTCCTTCCCCTTCCCCACCTTATTTTTCACCCTTCTTTTTCAGCCTTGATAAAGGGCTTGATAACCCAAAATGTTGACTGTTTAATCCCCTCCATAGATGCTGCCTGGCTTGCTGAGTTCCTCCAACCTTTTGGACACATTGCTCAAGATTTTCAATGTCTGCAGAATTTCTTGTGATTATGAAGCCCAAGTACCTTGAATTTGTTAACTTGTTATATTTCTACTTTTACATATTTTATAAACCCCGAACAACATCACTGAACCATGGCCCATTACTTAAATTCTGTTCTTCAATCCTTCGAGGAAGAATTCCAACTGCAGATGCACAATATCAGTTCAAGTCAAGTTCAGGACCAATTACTAGTCAGCATCGCAATGCCACCAGCCGACAGAGGAATCTACATGTAATTAAAATGTGATTTATCAGGTTGCAGCTAACCCAAGGTCACACACACTTTGTTCCTTCTTAGAAAGATTTGCCTGCATCTGAGAGAAAAGTCTTTGAAGTAAAGCACTTCTACAGCGTGACCCGGAGCAGATTAGGCTGCAACACACTTGAAATCATGGGAAGCTGACAATTTGTGTAAGGACACAGCCCAGTACTGAATGAACCAAACAGTGAACATTGGAAGTGATTTCCATTTCATCATCTCCTGTCACCATGAACTGCACTTGGGAGTATTGTCAGCTGTTTTTGGCCACTTATCTCAGAAAGGATGTGCTACACATTGGTGAGGGTCCAGAGGAGGTTCGTGAGAATGGTTCCAGGAATGAAAGGTTTAACATATGAGGAGCATTTGATGGTTCTGGGCCTGTACTCAATGGAGTTTAGAAGAATGGGGTGGGGGGATGTCATTGAAACCTATTGAAAATTGAACAATCTGGATACAGTGGAATTGGAGAGGATGCTTCCTATGGGGGTGGGGGGGGGGAAATCCAGAACTAGAGGGCATAGATAAGAACAAGAGGGCATCCCTTTAAAGCAGGGATGTGCAGGAATTTCTTAAACCAGAGGGAACTCATTGTGACAGATAGCTGTGGTGGCCAAGTCATTGGGTGTATTTAACGTGGAGACTGATAGGTTCTTGATTTGTAAGGGCACCAAAGGTTATGGGTATGGCAAGAGTATAGGATTGAGAGATAATAAATCAGCTATGAATGAATGGTGGAGTAGACTCCATGGGTCAAATGGCTTAATTCCACCCCCTATTGTCTTATGGTATCCTGGGCACTTCTCCAAACTTCAATCCGGATTTGATCCTTTGCAATTTGGTAATGGCCCAGAGTTTTGTTCTTTTTCTAAGAGGAAAGTCATAGCAGAATGACTTCAGAGCATGGGGAACATAATTATCTTCTTACACAAGCAAGCTGTGACTCTATTATGTTTGTCCAACATCACTTCCCAAGCTAGTGATCTGCACCAGCTAAAAGGACAAAGGGACAAGGACAATATCTGTATAGAACCACCAGACTCATATCACACAAAATACTGCAAGAATTCAGAAAGTCAGGCAGCATCTATGGAGAGGAACAACTGATCCCCACCCCGCCACAGATGCTACCTGACTTGCTGAGTTGATCCAGCAGCCTTGCTCAAGATTTCTACTACCTACAGAATCTTGAGTTTTATGTCTACATCACCCCTTCATACATCTTCTCTGAGGACCAGCACCATGTCATGACGGAGAGGCTTGTGAGTTCCTGAGATCCCAAGAGCTGTGCTTAGCCTAGCTCCTGGTTGAGTTGCACATGGTTGTAAGATCAAGGGGGAGCTTTCAGACAAAGAGTGACCCAACTTAAACCTCAGTGGTGGAGCTGGCAGAAGGTGATGACACGTCACAATGGTGCTGAAGGCAAAGGAAGGCAGCAGCAGTGAAGAGTCACTGATTGTCTTGCAATCCATAGCACTGGACTCTGATCCCGATCTGTCATGGACCCTGTAATGGCCGCCTGTGCATCAGCCTCCACAGATTAAAGAAAGACACAAAGGCATTCTCTATTAAAGGAATAACCCCTTAGTACAGCCAACCTATATGCCATAGACCTTTACCTTTAACCGAGGGGGTTTGTGGATCCTAAGATGGAAACCCCTGTCTTAGAACATCAGTTCAACTTGAATGATTGCACTACTGCTCCATCAGCCCTGTAGCAGACGTACTCCCGAACTTTACCCCTGATGAGGCTGTCCGGAAGCTCTTTACGCTACAAATCACTATAGTACCATGGGACCACAAATACTATGCAGACTGCGACAGTTCAAAGAGGCTGTTCTTGCCCGTGCAGGTAGGCAATGACAAATGGGCAATACATGCCCACACTGATCACATCCTGAAAGAGAAGAAACATGATCAATGTGACCCCAGTAGCTTCCTAACCATTGCAGAGTGCATAGACTGATAGCAAGTTCAAAATAAACTTATTATAAAAGTATGTACACGTCACCATGTATAACTTCCTTGTGTTTCTCTCTCCCCTTCCCCAATCTATTAAGCCTACTCTTCAGCTTTTTTCTACAGTCGTGCCGAAGGGTTTCGGCCCGAAACGTCGACTGTACTCTTCTCCTACATGCAGCTTAGCCTGCCGAGTTCCTCCAGCATTTTGTGTGTGTTGACCATATACAACACTGAGATTCATTTTCTTGCAGGCATTTACAAGAATATAAAGAATATCCAATAGAATTTACAAAAAAATTCACATAAAAATTGACAAATAGAAGGTGGAGCTTAGGAGGATTAATGGCGCCTAACGGCGACTCCTTTGCTTGCATCTTCAGAAACAGTTCTATTTCCATCTTTAATATCTCAATTTTTCCCTTTCAGGGTTCTTTTGAAGACCCTGACCTGGAGATACAAGCTGACTTCGGTTCTTTGCGGGAATGGGTCCCGCCCTCAGGCTTCCATAACTGGCCTTTGTTCGGCACGCCAAAGGCTCGGCCTAAGAGACCGGCTCAAATTTGGAAGCCTAGAATCGAGGGTCAGTGTCACGACAGGAGACCCACATGTTATCAGGGAGTCAGGATATCTGCTGTATGCCTGTAGACCCAGGATCTTCGTGATCTTCAGGCACAGAGCTCGAAAAAAAGACTTTTAACATCATAAACCAGTGAGTTGTCTGTTATGTCTGTTATGGGAATATGGAGACACCTCTTTCTCCCTTATTAGGGAGAGAGGGAACCTGTGAGACGTTGAATACCGGGTGAAACGTGAAGTCTTTGGGGTAACTGCAAGTCTGTGACTTTGCTGTTGCTTTGCTCACACTTGAGCGCTCAGTGGCGGTGCCGATGCTTGCATTTTCCTGCCGGTGGGGGGGGAGAGGGGGGGATTGTTGCTCGCTGCCGCTTACGCACGGGGGGGGGGGGGGGATTTTGGGGTTCAAACGTTCAACTGTCGTTCATTCTTTGGGGCACTCCTCTGCTCTTGCTGATGGTTGCAAAGAAAAATCATTTCAGGATGTACGTTGTGTACATTTCTCTGACATTAAATTGTACCTTTAATTTGAACCTTTGAAATAACCAATGTGTAAAAGGAGGCAAATTATGCAAATAAAAAAATTATACTGACAACACAAGTTGTAGAGTCCATAACAGCGAGCCTGTGAGTTGTGGGATCAACTAAGTGTTGTACTGAATGAAGTTATCCACACCGATTCAGGAGCCCGATAAGTACTGTTCCTGACCCTGGTGTTGAGTGACTTAAGACTTCAATAACTCCTGTCCTATGGTTGTATCGAGAAGAGAGCATGGTCTGGATTGTGGGGGTCCTTGATGATGGTTGTTGCTTTCTTGAGGCAATAGTACATGTAAATGTGCTCACTAGTATATCAAGCAAGACACATTATTCAAAAGTTCCTCATGGCAGTGTCTGGAATGGTATGTGTTTGTATCACAGAGAGCTGTTAATCACACTGGGTAAGTCTTAAAGGGGTAGCCATTAAACAACTGCTATTTTGTAAATGTTGCAGCCCAACACGCACTAGGCAGCTCAAGCTTTCTGGATGATAATCAGAAGTAAGATCCTTCACTGACTTCTCTTCCTTACTCCCAAGTTGTTAGGATGAACCATCTCAAGCCAGTTGTTGCCTGGCAAAAAGCAGCCAGCTCCACACAGGCTAAAACCAAATCTAGAGCTTGCTCCTTCTCATGGTGTGGGGGGTACAGCAGCGAGCTTGAAATGGTGGGGAGCAGGGTGCCCAAAATATGCGCTTTATCAATATGTTGCAAACCGAAAGCAAATGTAGTAAGTTTCTACAGATGTACCATCAAGAGCATTCTGACGGGCTGTATCACTGCCTGCTACTGGAGCAGAATGCACAGGATTGGAAAAGGCTGCAGAGGGGTGCAAGTATCAGGGGCACTGACCTCCCACCATCAAGGACATCTTCAAACACCAGTGACTGAAGAAGGCAGAATCCTTCATGAAGGACCCTTGCCAACAAGGACATGCATTCTTCTCATCACTACCATCAGAGAGGAGGTACAGGAGCCTGAAGACATACACTCAATGTTTTAGCAACAGCTTCTTCACCTCCGTCATCAGATTTCTGAATGGACAATGATCCAACCCACTACCTCACATTTTGCTCTCTTTTAGCACGATTTAGTATTTATATATTCTTACAGTAATTTATAGGTTTCTTTTAATGTCTTGCACTATACTGCTGCCACAAAAGAACACATTTTACAATGTATGTCAGGGATGATAAACCCAACTCTGGTTCTGATACATACACTGTTCTAAAAAAGTGTTTGAAAAGGAAATACGATGCTATCATTTGAGAGGCTGGGTAAGAATCCAAATAGGTATCATGGCAGCACGGTGGTTAGCGTGGCGCTGTTACACCTCGGAACGTTCCAGAGTTCGGAGTTCAATTCTGCCCGAGTTCCTCCAGCATTTTGTGGTGTGATACTCCGGATTTCCGAGAGGACCACAGCCTTGTCATTGGGTTTGGAGGTCTGTGTGCCTCAATGACCCGGAGAGCTACGTTGGCTGGAGTCAGGGTCTTGTGCTTTGATTCCTGGTAGGGTCACCCATGCCAAACAGGTCAAAGGGTAGAGGCCCGACTAAGAGTGGTCCACCAGTCCTCCTGGTTTGGGGATTGCAGCTCAATGCTAACAACTCCAAATGGTAAAAACAAAACTGTAACAGGAACAGCAACGAAGAATCCTTCTACATCTGAGTGCGACTGTATTCCTGAGTCTTCACCCGGGATTTGCATGACTGACAGTAGTGAAAACCACGAGGAAGCTACTGACATGATGAAGGAAGCCCTGATTACTATCAGAGATGGAGAACTTTCAATGCTGCTCTAAATACCAGTGGTGTAATGGGCAGTAAACTCTGAATTTCCAGCATCTGCTGAATCTCGTGTCCATAACCTATGGACTGATTTTCAAGGACTCTACAACATATTTTCTCAGTATTACTTATTATTTTATTGGTAGAGTTTGTCTTTGTGTGTAGTGTTTCATTGATTCTGTTGTATTTCCCTGTTTTACTGGGAATGTCTGTAAGAAAACGAATCTCAGGGTAGCAGATGGTGACATAAATGCACTTTGATAATAAATTTACTTTGAATTTTATCAAGGATTACCAGTGATGGAGAGTTTCTGAGATGCAGCTTTAGAGATTAAGCAGACTGAAACTTGATGATGGTTACATGCTCTTGAGCGGGAAGAAGTTGATCCAGCCAATTAGCTAACAGGTGTTAGGCACAGACAGAAGCAGTTGGCAGCAACTACCACATCAGAGCCTCTAGGGAACAATTACGGCTTCAGGAAATGCAATGGGGCTTGGAAAATCATACCTTGCTGCAGCAAACATGTCCAAGATTCTGGAAACCTTTGCTTACTTTCTCCACCTCTCTCCTTTCCCCTCTCTGTCACAAATTGCCAGAACCAGCTGAGGGTCTTAACCAACACATAGAGGACCAAATCAAAAATACAGACAGTTATGAGCAGAACTATAATGGTCATAACTGAATTGTAACACTCTTTCTTCACCATTCCATCAGAAACTTCTACAAGTAGCCAAGGGTCTCAACTAGCTTACAAAGGTTCATTATTTATCAAAGTATGTAGGATACAAGTCTGAGATTCATCTTTTTCAGATAGCTACGAGACAAAGAGAACCATAGAAGTCATTCAAAGAATAACATCAACCCCCCCACACAAAAAAGAGCAACAAGAACATCAACCCCCAAAACCTCACCCCCACACAAAAACACTAACAAATTGCACCACATTTAAGATGAAAAGCAGATGTACAAAAGTGAAACAAACAGCTTCATGGACTCTCTGGAAGATGTCAACCGATGGAGTGCTGTACACTGGCGCCATCTTGACTGAAAGAGTGATTAAGAAGACCAAATCAAAAATACATGCAGTTATCAGCTGTGTGGCCAAGTGGTTAAGGCATTGGTCTAGTGATCTGGAAGTTGCTAGTTTGAGCCTCAGCTAAAGCAACGTGTTGTGTCCTTGAGCAAGGCACTTAACCACACATTGCTCTGTGACGACACCGGTGCCAAGCTGTATCGGCCCTTGCCCTTCCCTTGGACAACATCGGTGGTGTGGAGAGGGGAGACTCCCAGCATGGGCAACTGCTGGTCTCCCATACAATCCTGCCCAGGCCTGGAAACTTTCCAAGGCGCAAAGCCATGGCCTCTCAAGACTAACAGATGCCTATTTTATCAACAGCAGAATTAAAATGCAGTTGCTAATATGCTGCTTTTGCAGAAAGGCATCAGAATCCCCCCTCTCTCAGTTTTATTGGAAGCTTCTCCAGTCTGTGCTAATTTAAAAAGGGAAAACAGGGAGTGTAACAGAACTGTATCACCAGCTTCCCGTTACTAGCTCCACAATAATTATTCATGGGCCAATGCAGCTAAAGTGGTTTGGCAAAAAGCTTCCTCTATACTTCAACCACTTTGGTCCGTTAATAACTGCCTCGATTCAATATCTGCCTAGCTGAAGCGGTGCTTACGTCAGAAGCTTATTGCTCCCAGATGCTTCAGCGGCCAGAAATGGAGTCTGCTGGGAAAAGAACAGTTAATTTGCAAACAGCCTCATGCCAGCTGGATGGAAATCCATCAGAGCTCTCTCAATGGTCACTAGTTCCCACGAACAATGACAAGTCATGTAACGCAGACTGGAGCTACTGAAGGCTCCCATACAGTCGTGCAGGGCTGGGAGTGGGGAGAATCGAAACCCTGACCCCACTGCCTGCTACCGGACTCCCTGCCTGTAAGATGATGAGAGGCATTGATTGTGTGGACAGTCAGAGGCTTTTTACCAGGGCTGAAATGGCTAGAACGAGAGGGCACAGTTTTAAGGTGCTTGGAAGTAGGAACAGAGGAGATGTCGGTGTAAGTTTTTTGTTTACGCAGACAGCGGTGAGTGTGTGGAATGGGCCGAGACCCCTAGATAGGCACCTGGAGCTTAGAAAATTAGAGGGCTATGGGTAACCCTAGGTAATTTCTAAAGTAAGTACATGTTCAGCACAGCATTGTGGGCTGAAGGGCCTGTACTGTGTGTTGGTTTTCTATTTATCGCAAGCCATTGCGCCCTGTTGGAATATGGTGCCAGGGATGTCAAGGCTTAGGGTGGCACAGTAGAGTAATGCCCTACAGTGCAAGTGATCTGGGTTTAACCCATGCCGCCTGTGAGGAAGGTATATGAGGACTCCCTGTGATGTGCCGGTTACCCTCCAGTGCCTCCAGTTCCCTCCCAAATTGCAAAGACATACGGGTTAGTAAGTCCTGAGCACACTATGTTGGTGCCAGAAGCATGGTGACTCTTGCGCACTCCCCCAAGCACCTCCTTGGATTGTGTTGGTTGTTGACAAACGACGCATTTCACTTTTTGATGTTTCGATGAATGCAACATGTGACAAGCAAAACTAATCTTTCTTTCTTTCAAATGATGGTCTCCACAGCCAAATAGCACACTGCTTTCTGCTTAGGCTGGCACTTAAAAAAAAAAGATTAGCTCTATTTTTTCATATATACATCAAAACACACAGTGAAATGGATTGTTCGTGGCAAATCAAATCAGTAAGGATAATTCCAGGCTTCCAGCATCAACATATCATACCCACAATGTACTAACTCTTACTGTGTATCTTTGGAATAAAGATGGCTACAGTGCCATTCCCCCTCTGTGCTACTGTACAACCACACCCAGGCATCTCAAAAAGGGTTAAGGTACCTGGGGACAGCTGTTGCCTACAAAATCACAGCAAGATTACCAGCTTTGCAGGAATGAAGAACTAACCAGTAAGTGGGAAGAGAGGTCAGAAGCAAAAAATGCTGGAACTGCTTCAAAATTTGTTTTACATTTTTGCTTAAAGTCATCATATGTGAGATTAACTCAGATTTATGTCTCTCCATTAGTATGCCCTGACCAATATTTTACAGCATCAGCCAACTGGTCCATGAGCAGCTTGTTCCCACACCAGTCCCTCTACACTACCCTGCCACCACATTTAAAGAGCGACTGGGTTAAGATGCCTGAGGACTGTTGAGATGCCCGTGAAACCCCAGCAAAAGACAAGCCTATTACAGATATTAACTTTGCTCTTTCCATCCCTCTTCCCAACCTTCTTTGCTACTTAGAACCAATTTCAACCTGAAATATTAACCGTTTACATCTCCAGATGCTGTCTGACCTGCTGAGAGTTTCCAGCATGACCAATTTTTGTTTCAGAATTTCAGCATCTGCAGTTTATTATTTCATTTTCAGTTCAGGCTTAAGTTTGCCAGCGGGCACTCTCACTCACAGAAATCTCAACTAAACAACAACGAATCAGATGCCCATGAGATGTCATACAGGAGAGAGATATACCCGCTAGTTGAGTGGTGTCATAGCAACAGCCTTGCACTCAAATTTAGTAAGACCAAAGAGCTGATTGTGGACTTCAGAAAGGATAGAACAAGGAAACACAAACCAATCCGCTTAGAGGGATCAGAAGAGGAGGGAGTAAGCAACTTCAAGTTCCTGGGTGTCAGTATCTCTGAGGACCCTAAACTGGGGGCAACATATAGATGCAGCTATAAACAAGGCAAGACAGCGGGTATATTTCATTAGGAGTTTGAAGAGATTTGTTTTGTCAACTAAAACACTCGAAAGCTCCTATAGAAGTACTGTGGAGAGTTTTCTGACAGGCTGCATTACTGTCTGGTACAGAGAGGCTACTGCACAGGACCAAAAAAAGCTACAGAAAGTTGTGAAATTAGTCGGCTCCATCTTGGGTACTTGCCCAGACATATTCAAGGAGCAGTGCCTCAGAAAGGCAGCGTCTGTTATTAAGGGCCCCCACCATCCAAGACACGCCCTCTTCTCATTGTTACCGTCAGGAAGGAGGTACAGAAGCCTGAAGGTACACACTCAGTTATTCAGGAACAGCTTCTTTCCTGCGGCCATCCAATTTCTAAACAGACATTGAACCCATGAATACTACCTACTACTGTGGTTCTGGTTTTGCACTTCAGGCATTTATTTTAACTTAGCTATTTAATATACATATGCACACACACACACACACATACACACACACACACATACACACACACATACACATACACACACATATATATATATATATATATATATTAGTAGTCACACATATATATGTGTGTCAGTCCTCCAGCAGTGGCGGGATCTCCCTGTGGCCACACACTTCAATTCCACAGACCACTCCCACTCCGACATGTCTGTCCATGGCCTCCTCTACCGTCAAGATGAGGCCGTGCGCAGGTTGATGGAGCAATACCTTATCTCCCGCCTGGGTATCTCCCTTCCTTATCTCCCTTCCTGCCGGCATGAACATCCAATTCACAGACCTCTGTTGATACCCCTGCCCCCACCCCCCTTATCCCCATCCCTATCTATTATTTCAGTTTGGTTCTCTTTCTCTCTCCTTTTTCCCCCTCACTATAATCTCCCCCCAGCCCTACCTTTCTTTCTCTTTTATTTCCCATAATTCTCCACCTTCCCCCCAGCCCATTTCCCTCCAACCTATCACTTCCCAGCTCTCTACTTTATCCCTCCCCCCACTTCTTATCCCCCCTTGACTATCCCATGTTACTTCATTCCTGATAAAGGGTTTCGGCCCGAAACATCGTCACTACCTCCTCCCATAGATGCTGTCTGGCCTGCTGAGTTCTGCCAGCATTTTGTGTTTTGACACATATATACATACATGTTTATACACACATACATTTACTGTAATTCAGTTTTTCTCTCTACATTTTTCATGTATTGCATTGTACTGCTCCCACTAAGTTAACAAATTTCGCAACACATGCAGTGATATTGAACCTGATTCTGATTCTGGAAATCATGGAACATATACACTTTCACATTTTCTTCAGTGAAGACTGCAGCTGAAATAACTTGCAATAATTCAGGGCCATTGACAGAAGCATTTAGTAAGGCAACTCCAAAGGTTGAAGTTGAGATGCTTAAACACTGCTCTGGTGAACCGATGTTGCTGGGACAACCAGTATGTTCAATATTTCCATTTTCTACAGTCATATTACATCCACTGTTCCACAGCTTGTCCTTTCCCCCCTCAAAGAAAACCAAGTTCTCTTAACACAAATTCTTTAAGTGAATAGAATATGCCTCCTTTTATCTGGAGACATGGGATAGAATAAAGCGAAGAAGTTTCAACATCAGACTTTTTTAAGCAAGGATTTAAGATGGGTGAATGCTTCCAATCTTTTTAACATATTCAGAACTACCCCTAAACCATTGGGCTCTTGAACAAAGGGGATAACTACACTCACTTGCCCATCCACTGAGATATTCCCAAAACCAAAGATCTCGCTTTAAGGACTGCTTTATCCTGTTAGTTCATGTTCTTGTTATTTTATTGCTGTTTATTTATATTTGCATTTGCACAGTTTGTTGTCTTCTGCACTCTGGTTGATCTTTCATTGATCTTGTTACAGTTACTATTCTATTGATTTGCTGAGTATGCCTGCAGGAAAAATGAATCTCAGGGTTGTATGTGGTGACATCTGTGACAATAAGGTTTACTTTGAACTTTCAATCAGAATCAGGTTTATTATCACTGACATGTGTCATGAAATTTGCTGTTTTGCAACAGCAGTAGAGTGCAATACATTACATTTCAGTAAAAGGGGGTAAAAGATTTTAAAGAGACCCGCGGGGGAACTTCTTACTCGGAGTATATGAAATGAACTTCCAAAGGAAAAGGTTGAAAGAAGTACAATAACAACAATTAAAAGCCAATTGACAGGAAAGATCCCAACCCGGGGGTCCCTGGAAGCCTCTGTTCATGGTATTTGTCCATGGCATAGGTTGGGAGCCTCTGGTTTAGAGGGAAATAGACTAAATGTAGGCAAAGTGAAGCGGCTTGGTGGGCACCATGGTAGCGATGGACGTGTTGGACCAATGGGCCTGTTTCCATGGTAATACTCTGTAATCACACAGGAGCAAGAGGTAGGTCACATGGCCCCTCACACCTGTACTATCACTCAACATATTCATGGCTAATCTGCCCCAGACTCCATCTCATCTTATGTGCTGTTCCCCCAAAGCCCTATAGTCCCTCTACAAATACCTCCAATGATCCAGCCCCCATAATCCTCAGGGTAGAGAACTCCAGAGATTCACCCTCTGCAAAATGTTGCTATGCACCTCAATTTTAAGTAACCATTCCTAACCCTGTTATTGTGTCCCCTCATTAGCCATTCTGCCACTTGCAGAAATGTTGGTATCTACACTGCCAGTACCCCACCCCAGCAAGGATCCTATATTCCAGTAAGCTCACCCCTCATTCTTCTGGACTGAAGACCCATAAGACATAAGACAAAGCAGCAGGATTAGGCCATTCAGTCCATTGAAAACACAGCACCATGGTAGCGTAGTGGCTAGCACGATGCTATGACAGCTTGGGGCGTCAGAGTTTGGAGTCCAATTCCAACTCTGTCTGTAAAGAGTTTGTATGTTCTCCCTGTGAGTGCATGGGTTTCCTCCAGGTGCTCCAGTTTCCTCCCTCAAAGACATACTGGTTAGCAGGTTTAATTGGTCATTGTAAGTTGCCCTCTGATTATGCTAGGGTTAAGTAGGTGGGTTGTTAGATGGCTTAGCTCATTGGGTTGGAAGGACTTGAAGAAAGCTAATGGCATGCTGGCTTTAATAACAAGAGGAATTGAGTATAGGAGTAAAGAGGTCCTTCTGCAGCTGTACAGGGCCCTGGTGAGACCACACCTGGAGTATTGTGTGCAGTTTTGGTCTCCAAATTTGAGGAAGGACATTCTTGCTATTGAGGGAGTGCAGCGTAGGTTCACAAGGTTAATTCCCGGAATGGCGGGACTGTCATATGTTGAAAGATTGGAGCGACTGGGCTTGTATACACTGGAATTTAGAAGGATGAGAGAGGATCTGATTGAAACATATAAGATTATTAAGGGATTGGACACACTGGAGGCAGGAAGCATGTTCCCGCTGATGCGTGAGTCCAGAACTAGAGGCCACAGTTTAAGAATAAGGGGTAGGCCATCTAGAACAGAGATGCGGAAAAACTTTTTCACCCAGAGAGTGGTGGATATGTGGAATGTTCTGTCCCAGAAGGCAGTGGAGGCCAAGTCTCTGGATGCATTCAAGAGAGAGTTAGATAGAGCTCTTATAGATAGTGGTGTCAAGGGATATGGGGAGAGGGCAGGAACGGGGTACTGATTGTGTATGATCAGCCATGATCACAGTGAATGGCGGTGCTGGCTAGAAGGGCCGAATGGCCTACTCCTGCACCTACTGTCTATTGTCTATTATTGACTTGTTCCGAGTAAACCTTTAAATAAATAAAATAAAAATAAACACAGCTGAAGAGAGGCAACTTCTTTGGCTGCTTGTGGCAGGATCAGCTGTAGCTCCATGTGTAGCTTCCTCGATTCGGTCAGAAAGTTGTACATCCTCATTTAGAGACTTGATCACCACAACCTAGGCTAATCGAAACTCTCAGTACAGTACCAAGAGGCTGCTGCATTGCCCGAGGCACCGTCTTCCAGGTAATTAAACTGAGATCCAATCTTCTCTCTCTCTCTCTCTCTCTCTCTCTCTCTCTCTCTCTCTCTCTCGAGGATATAAATAATTAAAAGAGTCTCAGTTAATGAAGAAAGCAAAATCCATCATGAAGGACCCCCACCATTCATCCTAGAGACACACAGGTGGTGGATGCAGCCCAGTTCATCACAGGGAAAATCCTCCGCACCATTGAGCACATTTACAAGGAGCACTGCCACAAGAAGGCAGCATCCATCATCAAAGACCCCCACCATCCAGGCCATGCTCTCTTCTCACTGCTACCACCAGGCAGGAGGTAAAGCAGCCATATGTCCCACATAACTGGTTTCAAAAACAGTTATTACCCTTCAACCGTCAGAATCCTGAACCAGCGTGGATAACTTCTACAGTGAACTAATTCCACAATCTATGGACTCACTTTCAAGGATTTTCCAGCTTATGTTCTCAGTATTATTTTATTTATAATTTTTTTTTTTGCATTTCCACAGTTTGTCTTCTTTTGCACATTAGTTGTTTGTCAGTCTTTGTGTGCAGTTTTTCACGGATTCTATTGTGTTTCTTGATTTTGTTGGGAGCGCTTGCAAGACACCAAATCTAAGGGTATGGTGGTATATATGAACTACTATAATAAATTTACTTAGAACTTTGTAAACACGCTTACTGTTGAAGCTAATATTTATTTCTCAAGCACAATCATTACAACAGTTACTCCATCTCAAAGAGAATCTCATTGGCTGTGAAGCACCTTAACACTTCCCGCAACTGCATATCATGCTCTAATAATGCAAACTCCTCATCCTGTTAGGACTAGGGAACAGAAAATTAGCCCACAGGAAGTACTAATTGCCACAGCCCTGCACGCAGTGAACTTTCCACTTCTACCCGTTTCCATCTGTCTAGGTTGCAGCAGAATTCCCAAGAAAATGTCTCAAAAAGCAACAGCACTCACCCAAGTCTTCTGGGGAAGTCGCTCTGCCTCAGGTTAAAATGTTTAACTGGATACGAATTCTCTCGACAAAGGCCCAATTATTTCAGCTTCAAGCAATGTGACACACCCAGGCCAAAATTAAAGCAAATCCTTGCTCTAATATGTACTGGTAAAACGCCCAGAAATTGTGTACTTTGTAAAGATGTATTGAGCTGGTGACTGATGCTTCTAATGTCTGTCAAAAAAAACATTCAACACTCCTCACATGCACTGACTGGGCTGAACCAATCACTCCTTTTCCACTCACTTTACTGAAGGAACAGGTGTTGACAGAAATGGAACGCCAATGAGTCAAAGAGCACAACTTACACCATGATCTTTACCAGTTTATTGGCTGTTCGTAGGAAGTGTTCTAACTGGCAAACCTGGCAACCTCTTGTACTCACAAAATGCTGGAGGAACTCAGCTGGCCAGGCAGCACCTATGGAAATGAGCAACCAGTTGATGCTTCGGGCTGAGACACTTCATCAGGACTGGAAAGGAAGAGGAGCAGTCCGTATAAGAAGGTGGGGGGGGGGGAGGGGTGGGTGGACGAAGTTCTGATGGGTGATCGGCGAAAATGGGAATGGGGGAGGGGTGAAGTAAAAAGCCGGGAAGTTGATTGGTAAAATAGATAAAGGGTTGCAGGAGGAGGGAATCTGATACGAGAGGACAGAAGATCATGGGGAAAAAAGGAAGTGGCACAGGAGCACCAGAGAGACGTGAAGGGCAGTTAAGAAGGGAAGGTGTCAGAAGGAAACAGCAGGAGACAATGGTGCCTAACGGCGATTCCCTTGCTTGCATCTTCAGAAACAGCTCCAATTCCATCTTTAATATCTCTATTTTTCCCTCTCAGGGTTCCTTTGAAGACCCTGACCTGGAGTTACACGCTGACTTCGGTTCTTTGCGGGAATGGGGCTCGCTCTCGTGGTTTCATGGCTGGCCGTTATTCAATATGCCAGGGACCTGGCCTAGGAGATTAGCTCACCTTTGGAATTCCAGGATCTTGTGGCTCTGGAGACGGGCAGACTGGTGGCGGGTGTCTCTGCAGGAATCCAGTGTGCCGTGGGAGACGGATGATTGAAAGCAGCTAGCTGGCTGCCGGCCGTGTACTCAGAGAAAGCGACGCGACGTACCTTTAATATCGTGAACCAGCGAGTTGTTTGTTACGTCTCCCCTCTCACTGTGAAACGGAGACACCTCTTTCATCTTTATTAGGGAGAGAGAGAGAGAGCCTGTGGTATATCAAATACTGGGTGAACGAGTCGTCTTTGGGGTACTGCAAGTCTGTGTCTTTGTTACTGCTTTCCTGCATGCTTGAGTGCTCGGTGGGGGGTGCCAATGCTTTTTTTTGCTGCTATGGGAGGGGGGATTGATGCTTTTCTGCTGCTTATGTGTGGGAGGGGGGAGCTGGGTGGGCTTAACTGTTATTCATTCTTTGGGAACACTCCTCTGTTTTCCTGGATGGCTGCGAAGAGAAAGTACTCACAAGGAGATCCCACTTTTTGCGGTGGACGGAGCAGAGGTGCTCGACGAAGCGGTCTCGCAGTCTACGCCAGGCCTCACTGATATACAGGAGGCCACACCGAGAGAACCGGATACAGTCGGAGACCTCCGCAGACTCGCAGGTGAAGTGTCGCCTCGCCTAGAGGGACTGTTTGGGGAGGGAGGTGGTGCAGGGGCGGGAGTGGCACTCGTTCCGCTTGCAAGGGTGGACTGTTGCTCCGCTCACCACAAAAAGCGGCACCTCCTGCTGGCCATCCACTCAATTCTACTTCCCATTCTGACATGTCGGTCCACGGCCTCCCCTACTGCCTCGATGAGACCACACTCAGGTTGGAGGAGCAACACCCGTCCGGGTAACCAACAAACCTGATTGATTTCTCAAACTTCCGGGAATTTCCCCCACCCCTCCTCTCCCTTACCATTCCCCATTCCTGTCTCCTTCTCTCTCCTTATCTCCTTACCTGCCCATTGCCTCATCCCTTGTCCCCTTCTTCCATGGTCTTCTGTCCTATCTGATTCCCCCTTCTCCAGCTCTTTATTCTCTTTCACCAATTAACTTCCCAGAACTTAACTTCACCCCCTCCCCCTCTCAGTTTCACCTAACAGCTACCACCTTGTATTTCTTCCTCTTTCTCCCCCCCCCCCCCACTTCTTACTCTGATTTCTGCTGTTCTTTTCCAATCCTGATGAAGGGTGTCGGCCCAAAACTTCAACACTTTACTCTGTTCCATAGCTGCTGCCTGACCTGCCGAGTTCCTCCATTGCGTTACGTTGGATTTCCAGCACCTGCAGATTTTCTCATGTTTGTAAACCTCTTGTTCTCTGCTGTTAATTGGTTCCCTTGTACACAAAGGTGGGCATGGCCTCATAATCTATCTTATCAAGATTCTGCACCTTTTGTTGTCTTTTGCACATACCCGGTTGTTTGTCAGTCTTTGTGGTTTTACATTGACTCTATCGTATTTCTTTGTTCTACTGTGAACGCCTGAAGTAAAATGAATCTCACGGTGGCATACGGTAATATATATACTTCAATAATAAATTTACTTTGAACTTTTTTGTTTAACTGCACTTTCGCTGAAGCTAGTACATTTTCTTCTGCATTCTGTTATTGTGTTTATTTATTTATTGAGGTGGACCAGGCCTTCCGCCTCTTTGAGTTGCACCAGCCAGCAAACCTCAACTTAACCCGAGCCTAATCACAGGAAAATCTGCAATGAGCAACAAAGCTACCGACTCTTTCAATTGTGGGAGGAAACCGGAGCACCCAGGTTTAATATCACCAGCATATGCCATGAAACTTGTTGTTCCTGTGGCAGCAGTACACTGTGATACAAAATACTAGAAAAAGAAACTGTGAATTAGATAGATAGATAGATAGATAGATAGATACTTTATTCATCCCCATGGGGAAATTCAACTTTTTTCCAATGTCCCATACACTTGTTGTAGCAAAACTAATTACATACAATACTTAACTCAGTAAAAAAAAAATATGATATGCATCTAAATCACCATCTCAAAAAGCATTAATAATAGCTTTAAAAAGTTCTTAAGTCCTGGCGGTAGAATTGTAAAGCCTAATGGCATTGGGGAGTATTGACCTCTTCATCCTGTCTGAGGAGCATTGCATCGATAGTAACCTGTCGCTGAAACTGCTTCTCTGTCTCTGGATGGTGCTATGTAGAGGATGTTCAGAGTTATCCATAATTGACCGTAGCCTACTCAGCGGCCTTCGCTCAGCTACCGATGTTAAACTCTCCAGTACTTTGCCCACGACAGAGCCCGCCTTCCTTACTAGCTTATTAAGACGTGAGGCGTCCCTCTTCTTAATGCTTCCTCCCCAACACGCCACCACAAAGAAGAGGGCGCTCTCCACAACTGACCTATAGAACATCTTCAGCATCTCACTACAGACATTGAATGACGCCAACCTTCTTAGAAAGTACATTCGACTACAGTAAGATAATAATTAAATTAAATAAGTACTGGAAAAATAGAAATAAAAAGTACTGGGGTCGTGCTCATGGGTTCAATGTCCGTTATCAAATCGGATGGCAGAGGGGAAGAAGCTGTTTCTGAATCAGTGAGTATGAGCCTTCAGGCTTCGGTACCTCCTTCCTGATGGTAGCAATGAGAAGGGAGCAAGTCCTGGGTGATGGAGGTCCTTAATGATGGATTCCTTTTTAAGACATCTTGCCCTATGTACTTCAGAGGCTAGTGCCCACAATGGAGCTGGCTAAAGTTTACAACTCTCTGTAGCTCAGTTCGATCCGGTGTAGTGATAGCACTCCCCTACCCCCCCACATACCAGACCGTGATCAAGCCAGTTAGAATGCTCTCGATGGTACCTCCGTAGAAACTTGCGAGTGGCATTGAGGTGCACCCAACAAAGATTATATGATCGCTTTGTTCAGGCTTTGGGGGTTCAGAAAGAGAATCAAGTCAAAAGCAAAAACTAAAATCTCAATTTAAAAGCAAAGCTTGTTATAGACACTTGTTTTTAATGGACACTGATTAATGTCTTCAACAGCATTGTGTTAAAGAAGATACATTTGAAATCAAGTTGATAGGGTTTGCATTGGCACTGAAAAAATGAAATATATAAACTCTGACAAAGTAGAACACATTCAATACAAATGTCAATGCTACAGACTCTATAATGCACCTGCTTATTAGTATTACTGGTTGATCTTACTCCAGCAGCTGGAAGAACAGCACCTTCTTTTATTCAGTAACAATAACAACCAGTTTTTTAAAAAAGTCATCCAGAACCCCTGGATCTGCTCCAGGTGACAAAGCTAACAGAGCAACATGAGCTGTTAGGCTGGAACTCAAACCAGTCAATAGGATTCAGATCATCCATCTCGTCAGCTGAAACGGACATTTCTGAGCTGCTAAAATTACTTGTTTAATTAATAATGCACCAGGATTCCTCATTCTGATTCTTGCAGCCTTTTTCAGTGTTCCGTACTCTCACCACAATGTTGGAGAGGTCAATCCTGGGCGATGAAAGTGGAGCCACAGAACAACGTTCAAAGTAAATTATCAAAGAAGATATATGTCACCATATACAACCCTGAGATTTATTTTCTTGTGGGCATATCCAATAAATTAATAATAACAACCATAATATAATCACTGAAAGACCACACGGATTTGGGCGTTCAACCAGTGAGCGAAAGACAATAAACTGTTCAAATACAAAAAGAAAGAAAAATAAGAATATATAAAGAAGCAATAAATATTGAGAACATGAGATGAAAAGTCCTTGAAAGTGAGTCCACAAGTTGTGGGAACATTTCAATGATGGGGTAAGTGAAGGTGAGTGAAGTTATTCCCTTTGATTGTTGAGATGAAAGAACTATTCCTGAAACTGGTGGTGTTAGCCCTGAGACTCCTGTGCCTTCTTCCTGACGGCAGCAGTGAGAAAGGAGCATGTTCTGGGTAGTGGGGGGTGGGGGGAGGGCCCTGACAACCAACAAAACAGTTGTAGGAGGAATTAAAATGGATGGTTCGGAATAAGACTAGTTAGCACATCAAACCTACACCAAGCAATGATGGGAAAATAGGTCTAGTCAGCTCCATCTTGGGTACCAGCCTACAAAAGTACCCAGGACATCTTTAGAGAGCGGTGTCTCAGAAAGGTAGTGTCCATTATTAAGGACCTCCAGCACCCAGGGCATGCCCTTTCCTCACTGTTACCATCAGGGAGGAGGTACAGAAGCCTGAAATCACACACTCAGCGATTCAGAAACAGCTTCTTCCCCTCTGCCATCCCATTCCTAAATGGACATTGAACCTTTGGACACTACCTTGCTTTTTTTTTATATATACAGTACAGTATTTCTGTTTTTGCATGTTTTTTAATCTATTCAATATACGTAAATGATTTATGTGTTTACTGATTTTTTTTATTTTATTTATTTTTTCTCTGCTAGATTATGTATTGCATTGAACTTCTGCTGCTGAATTAACAAGTATCATGTCACATGCTGGTGATAATAAACCTGATGATAACAATATACCAATAAGATCAAAGAGATCAATAACTTTGAAAGGATGCAGAGAAAATTTACAAAGATGTTGCCAGGACTTGTGGATTTAAGTTATAGGGAAATGTTAAAGAGCTTAGGACTTTTTTCCCCAAGAGTTTAAGAGAATGAGAAAAGATTTATTAGGGGCATATAAAATAATGAGGGGTATAGATAGGGTAAACGCAAGCAGGCTTTTTCCACTGAAGCTGGGTGAGAATATAACTAAAGTTGAAAGGTTAAAGGTGAAAGAAGAAATATTTAAGGCAAAGGTTCCCAAACTGAGGTCCACTGACCCCTTGGCTTACATGGCAGAAAAAAGGAACCCCTGATTTAAGGAGAGCCTGAGGACGAATTTGTTCATTCAGTGGGTGGTGTGAGTATGGAAAGAACTGTCAGCGGAAGTACTGGATGAGGGTTTGATTACAACATTCAAGAGAGATTAACTGGTAAAGTTGACATTTTCTTCTTTGGAGCAAGGAAAATTGCGAGGAAATTTGACGGAAGGAGACCAGGTTGTTACTGGTTTAGGTTGCGTAAATTGAGGGAAGCTTTTCTTGCTGTCAGGAGGTTGAAGGATTGGGCAAATCATTTTAAAAGTTTAAATAAAAGATACAAGATGGTGACGGACAATTTTTTAAAAACCTCATTATGATCTGGAACTTGCTGACTTCAAGAGTGGCAGAAACTGAAAACTTGAGCTTTCAAGACAAATTGCACGGCTATGAAGAATGTTTTTTGTACTGTTCCACAGACTCCCAGAACAGATTCAAAGGGCCAAATGTTCTCCATCAGTGACAGGAGAACTCCACAACTGTGTCTGTTCCAGAATTCACTCAACCGGAATCAGTTTGCTAAGGAACGACACTTTGACATTTATAAAGTTGCAGCCATCAGAGCACATGATGGACTTGCTAATTGGCCAATGCCCTCATGTCAGTTTGCCCAGAGTTACCCAATGAGCCCCAACTTTGGTGGAGCAAATTCTCTGTTGAGATTCTTTACTAAACGGATGGCAACTTCCAGATTGTTACTTGCTGAGTGAGATAATTGTTATTATATCTATGAGGTCAAAAAGCTACCTTTTCTGTTTCTCATGGTTTTACCAGAACTGTCATGTGTGCTTTTGTTTTGGGGAAGTACACTGGGGGGCGGGGGACGACGACGCAGTGGCATAGCAGTTAGAATAATGCTATTACAGATTAGGATTCAATTCCCTCTGCTGTATGGAGTATATTCTCCCTGTCACCATGTGGGTTTCCTCCCCCACTCTAAAGGCACTCGAATTATGGTTAGCGAGCTGTGAACTTGCTACATTGGCACTGTAACTGTGGTGACACTTGCAGGCTGCCCCACGCAATCCACTCTGATTTGATCTGATACAAATGACACATTTCACTGTAGGTTTGCGGTGAACTACATATACCTGTCTGGACACGCCCCCCTGCTGACTGCTCCTGTGGCTCCTCCCACTGACCGTGGCTCCTCCCACGGACCCCGGTATAAAGGCGATTGGAGACACCGCCCCGGCCTCAGTCTCCAGGATGCAGTGTGGTGGTCAATTGCTGCTTGTTCTTTCTTCCAGCCAATAAAACCTATATCTCGCCTCACGTCTCCGAGAGTTATTGATGGTGCATCAAGGTTTCAAGGCACAAGTGATGAAAAAAAAAGCTAATATATCTTTTTAAAATATTTACATTAGTCAAAAGCATGACATACCACTAAAAGGAAAGCATCCACCACCGTCAGAGGTGGGTTCAGCTCTGCAGATCAGTGAGCTAAGGCCATCAATCTTATAACTGAGGTGCCATTGAAGCTGGATTTCTCAGCTGAACAAAGACACAAGAAAAATGAGTAGGCCATTTCACTTATTGAGCCTGTTCTGTCAGTAAATAGGAGTGTGCCTGAACCTACTCCTCAAGTCCAGTTTCCCATTTCTCCTCTAAATAATAAAGTCAACATTCAGGATACTGAAATCTAGTTTTTGTTGAGGATTTTCATGATTCTACAAACATTTGTTTGTTTCTCATCCGAATGGGAAGAACTCTTCTCATTTTTCTTCTTATTTTTAGTAGAATTCTAAATAGCTGCACTGTAAAGATCTGTAAACCTGAGGAGTGGGAATAATTGGTGCTTGTTTCACGGGAACAGCACAAGCAGCTGGGACTGAAGGCTCTCCTGAAAACAAGAGGTTGTAGCCAAAAGCTTGCCCCGGCCTCTGGGCCAAGCGCCTCAGTGAAACAACATGCAGATGATGATAAACCAGTCATGTGGAGAAATGTGGAATTACAGAGAATCTATTGGAAAATTTGTTTAGTGAGCAGATGCCTTAGGAAATCAGAGTAAGACTGAACGATCTGTCATTGTAGAGATAAAGCTGCAGGAGAGAAGGAGTTTACGTGGCAATTTGTGACCAGTTAACAGGCTGCCAATGTACCTCGATCACTGGCTTAATCGTAGCACTGCTGCTGAAACGACGTCCTGTTACTTGGCAAGAAATAACCAGGTCTGGGAGGCAACCTTTCACACTGCAGACTCAACAATGATTCAATTCAGAAAGATCGAAATGTGATACTTTGAGTATTAACCACTATTTATGCATAAAATGACCAGGCTTAAATATGGAAAGTCTGGTTCTCCCCTGCTAAAAACTTTGACCCTCCCACCCAGCATAAAAAATGATCCCTGAGGCACAACTTTTCCATTTCGGCCAAAAAAAATTCCAAGGGTCTCCTTTCTGCAGTGCTGACGATTTCCAAGTATGGAAACTGTTTAAAGTGTCTGAATGTTTCTGGGGAATGCCTTATACTTCAACAGTGGCATACTAAAAACATGTTGGGTCTTCCTAACAGCCACCTCTCCCTCTCCTTAGTATCGAACAGATCCGGCAAGTGCAAGGTCACTGGAGTACTAGAGGATGGTTTGCTGCAATTTCAGAGGTCTCCCTCGAGTATTGCGGGATATACTTGCCTAAGGAGGGGTTGAAGAAAGAGACGAAGAGCTCCAGTAAAATGGACCCAAGCCGGATATTGTTTCAGGGCAATGGGTCAACATTCTATGACTAAAATAAAGAGTGATTACAATACTGTGCATAAGTCTTAGGCACATATATATAGCTAGGGTGCCTATGATGTTTTGCACCGCACTGTATTTGTCGACGTGGAGTGGAGAGCGAGGTTGTAAATGTGGCAGGAGTGAAGGATGTTGGGAACAGGGAGGGTGGAGCGCCGTGGGAGGGGTGTGGGACAGGTGGCAGAGAAAGAGTGCCAGGAGTGGCACAGGTGCAGACACACCCAGCCTTGAGACACCAGGCAAGGTCATTCAATTCCAAACAATCGGTTTATTAATCATTACAGAATGCCTCTCTGGTGTTTCCTATTCCCTCCACTCTCCTTCCCTTTTTCCCCAACCATGATTTCCCTCTCCCCCTTCTCCCTTCCCACTCTCAGTCCACAGTGGAGACCCATATCAGAATCAGGTTTATCATCACTCACATGTCACGAAATGTGTCTTTTTTTTGCAGTAGCAGTACGGTGCAATACATGAAATTACTAAAATACTGTGCAAATAACTTAGGCAGACTAGCTTTATACATGTGCCCAAACCTGTATTTCTCTTGAAGGATTCCAGTCTTCGGAATTTTGAGTCACACAACATGGAAACAGGCCATTCGATCCAGCTCGCCCATGGCTGCTGCATTGCCCAGCGAATGAGTCCTATCCACTTGCATGCAGTCCATTGCTCTCTAAACCCCTCCTATCCATGTACTTATCTGGATGGTTTTTAACCGTTGCAAATGCACCCCCCTCAACAACTATTCCTGGCAGCTTGTTTCAAATGTGCACCACCCTTTCCGTGACATTAGTCCAAGGCCTGACATATCCCTAAAGGGGAGCAAAGACCACTGTCAGAGGTGGGTTCTGTTCTGCAGACTGCTGAGCTGAGGCCACCAGTCTTGTATCTGTGAGCTACGATGGAAGCTGGAATTCTCAGCTGAACTTTTGAGTACAAGGATGTAAGGAAAATGCTAGGCCATTTCACTTATTGAGCCTGCTCTGTCAGTCAATAGGGGTGTGTTTCATCCTATTTTCGACGTCCAGATTCCTATTTTTCCTCTAAATACTAAAAATTCATCATTTAGAATACTAAAATTGTTTTTCTTAAATATAGGATCTTTATATTTTTATGAATCTACACACATTCCATGGGAAGATGTCCATTTTAAACCTCTTACCTCTGATCCCAAGCCTATGCCTCTTACTTTTAGCATTGTCTCCTTAGGAAGAAGACTGCATTTTCACCCCATCTCTGCCCTTTTATCAGCTCACCCCAAAAATCTCCTATATTCCAGGGAATAAAGTCCTGAAAATACTATCTGAAGTTCTCTACCTGAAAAGCTTGCTTGGTCACCGAGTATGTTTAAGGATGTGATAAAGAGGTTTTTGAATACATGGGGAAGGAAAGGAATCTGGCGAATGAGGAAGTTGGAGTTGAAGGATTGGCCTTGGTTTTATTGATCACAAAGTTCACGTGAGGACCCCACTGCCCTAGAAACATTCCCCAAGACTTTCTCACACAACTCATGGACATTCAGTAGATTTCTGAGGTGGGGGTGCTGACGTTCACACTGAAATGCAAATATGATTTTTTATGCAAATATAAATTTTGGTAGTGAACAGCTTAAAACTTGTTCTGACTATGAGACTGGGGGCACACAAGGTGGAGTAGGAAATCAGGGTGGCTCAATGGGCTGCAGCCTCACTTCAACACCCAGATTATTTGACCTATATGTGAGTGTAGTTCTTTGGTTCCTTAAGGTTGCTATAGCGGGGATGGTCATGGGGATAAGCTCCCACTACTTACTAAATGCTCCCAATGGTGTGCGCCTCAAATAGCCTCTGACAACCAAGTCCAGCTCCTGGCCTTCACGTGTGGCTTAGCTACTAAGTGCAGCAGAACCATTTCTACTGACAGGAGGAGGAGCAAAGATAAGTCACCGGCACCTTAAAATTAGTCACTTTGGGCAGATGGGACTTGTCAGCTCATCTTGGAGAAGGAAAAGTCTGATCTCAAAACTCCACTGCCTTGCGACTATATCCACTCATGGGTAAGGGAGGCTTCGGAAGGAAACCCCGAGGGAAAAATCCAGAGCTGGAGTCCCTGAGGTAATCCTGGGTTGAGTTCAATTCAAACCAGGCAACTCCTGCAAAGCTAATGGTAGCAAACTGTATCGGTCCCTGCCATTCCTTTGGGTTCATCAGATGTGTGGAGGGGGGAGCTTACTACGTGGGCAACAGCTTGCTCTCCGTATTGTACTGCCCTGCCTCATGCACCTAGACAGCTAGGACACAACATCCATGATCGACCCTGACCAACAGAGGCCTAGTTGTTTAGTGCTACTTATGTTCAGGAAGATACTATATAAATTGCATAACATCACACACAACATGCTGGAGGAACTCAGCAGGGCCAAAACCCTTTTTGAGCTCGGAAGAAGGGTCTCAGCCCGAAACCTCGACCGTTTACTCATTTCCTTAGATGCTGCCTGATCTGCTGAGTTCCTCCAGCATTTTGAGCGTGTCGCTTTGGATTTCCTGCATTTGCAGATTTTCTCATGTTTGCGGCATAAATCGCACATTCCATTTTCAAATTCCCTCAACAAGCAGAGGGCTTCACCACTTACAATTTTAACATTCTTAGAATCCGTGCCCCCGAGCAACAAGATGAATCCTCTCGCCCATTCTTCAGTGCAAAGTTTGCCTAGCTTATTATTGTCAATGAAAGACCTTGTTTTTTTTTGCATGTTATCCACCCAGATTATTTTATTGCAGCAGTGCACTAAGGTAGTACTAGGGAGAGCAGAATAAAGTGCTACAGTTACAGAAAGAGTAGAGTGCAGGAAGACAATGAGGTGTAACAAGTCTGAGTCAAAGTGGCTGCAGTTGTGATAGTGGCCACACCCAGATACACCACTTTGACAGATGGGTTAAACCAGGTGAGAGTAGCCAGAGGGCCTCATATCCCAGTGAAACAGGGATATGCCTGTCCTAGCATGGGAAGTCAACACCAGCAGCGGGCAGATGAGAGAGATCAACATTGAGATCCACTGGCCAGGAAGGCGGCCCTGCATCACTTCCCGCAGAGTGAAAGACACAGATGAAGTCATGGTCATCCACTGTAACCAAGGAAAACCCCAGTTGTGACGACTACTCACAGCACCGGACCCGGACTTCCGAGGTCATGAGAGTGGAACAGCTGCAGTGTAAGGGCTTTTCCACTTTAAAAACTCTCCCGCACAGGTTTCCTGTCGCCGTTGGATACGATGGACAACCATGTGTCAGCTGGTTCTAAATGATGACCTCATACAAAGCTAGAAATTTGTTAGTGTTAGCCTAAGTTTTAGTTAGAAGGCCCCACTGTCTCTCACACAACGGGAATATTTGTGTAGCAGCAAGCTACATAAAGGTAGCTGAAAAATGGCTGACTACATTGTCTTATTGTGGAAGTATTTTTTAAACCTCTATCAGCTTTTAACAACAGACTTCCTAAGATTCAGCAAACTGCACATAATCCTATAAATTAATGTAGAGAAATCAAATGGAATATTTAATATCAATAAACCCAAATGCATTTTCCAGCTCAACTGTCTACACTGACCCCTTACAGATCATGTGCACTTTTGTCTAAGTACCTCAAGGGAAGTGATAATCCAGATGTTCAGTATTAGAAGTGCAGTCAGCCTTCTCAACACAAAGGGAGGAAAAGCTTCAACTGTAGTAATATGGAACAGTCACCTCCTTTAGCACCTCTCCTGACAAAGCAGACATCTGAAATGCACCTAGCAACCCCCAAAGCCAGTAGGGAGACCAATCCCTGTTTCTAAATGTTCCAAGGGCTTTTTACCCTTTTTCATGGATGCTGCCTGGCTTGCTGAGTTCCTCCAGCATTTTGCATATGAAATGTTGTAGATGCCAGGAGGCTTTTGAAGTCCAGGTGGGACAAGGCCTTTCCTCAACTATGAAACACAAATGCCTAGGAATGGAAGAGACTCCTGAAAGTGGTGGATACAACCTCATCCATCACCAGCAAAGCCCTTCCTACCCTTGAGTACATTCACATGGAGCAATGCCACAAGAAAGTAGCACCCATTAAGGACCCCCACCATCCAGGCCATACCTGCTTCTCACTACTATGATTGGGCAGCAGGTACAGCAAATTCAGGAAAGGTTTGAACCATCAGGCTCCAGAAACTACATGGATAACCTCACTCACAACTCTGAACTGACTCTACGGCAACAGACTCACTATCAAGGACTCTTCACAACTCATGTTCTCAGCATTGTTTCTTGTTTGCACATTGTCCTCTTTTGCACATTGATTGGCAGTCCTTGTTTACATATTCATAAATTCTATTATATTTATTTTTTCTTTAAATGATTACTGTTTGACAGAAATAATACAGTACAGGTAGAGATATATTTAGATGTACGTTTAGGTGACACATTACTTCATGGGACACAGAGCCTATTCAAGTCACACCTATTGGATTGAGATTCCTGCGTGGAACTCTGCTCCCTACAAGGGAGTCATTCCAGCACTGGCTTTAGCATTAACTTGGACTCACATCAACCATACTTGCACAGCAGTCGATATGTCAGGCCTGCTGACAAGTGAGTCAGGGTACTTGTGCTCTTAGATGCTCAAGCAGATAAATCCAGGTTCCACATCACTTTAATTAATTATTTACCTGGTCAGTGTTTAATAGACAAACATCAAAACTGGTGCATCTGCGCAATGTCTGCTCAGCCAAGGTTGGTCTTTGAGGCACTTCCATTATTGACTTTATTACTTACACCCTTCATATACATGAGGAGTAAAAATCTTTACGTTATGTCTCCGTCTAAACGTGCAATGTGCAATTTATAATAAATAGTATGTACAACAATATCATGTAGAAATACAGTTGTGTCAGCGTGAATTAATCAGTCTGATGGCCTGGTGGAAGAAGCTGCCCTGGAGCCTGTTGATCCTGGCTTTTATACTGCAGTACCGTTTCCCCGTGGCAACAGCTAGAAAAGTTTGTGGTTGGGGTGGCTCGGGTCCCCAGTGATCCTTCAGGCACAGGTAGCTGGGGATTTCAGAAACTAAATAGGCTATGATGGGGCAGCATGGTCATGTAGTGCTTAGCACAAAGCTTTACAGTAGCAGTGACCCGGGTTCAATTCCTGCCACTGTCAGGTAGGGAGTTTGTATGTTCTCCCCGTGACTGCCTGGGTTTCCTACGGGTGCTCCAGTTTCCTCCCACAGTCCAAAGACCTACCAGTTAGAAGGTTAATTGGTCATTGTAAGTTGTTCGTGACCTGTGTTGAAATAGCCCCTTTCACATCCCCTACCAGGGATCCAAAGTGCTTCGCAACTGGTGTGGCCACTAGTTTTAATGCACAACAGAACACCTGATTTAATGCACATTTTAAAAACACAGAACAGTATAGGCTCTTTAGTCCACAATGTTCTGCTAACCTTCTATCATAGTCCAAGGTCAGCCTAACCCTTCCCTTCCACATTGTCCTCCATTTTTCTTTCATCCACCTACCTATCAAAGAATCATCAATGTATCTACCTATGAATCTCCTCAATGTATCTGCCCCTATCACCAACTCTGGCAGCACATCCCACACCCTCACCACACTCTACGTAAAAAAAAAATTCCTCTAACATCCCCCTCTGTACTTTCTTCGAATCACCTTAAAATTATGACCCTTCCTATTAGCAATTTCCACCCTGGGCAATTGGCTTTGGCTGTCTCAGCTTGAGTGTCTCTAGCAGATGCAATCTCACTGGCTCGCCACTCGGCCTTGGATTGCCTAAACAATAGTAATACCTAGCTGGGGCTGCTGTCTATTGATCTCAGCTTAGCGTTCAACACAATCATACCCTCAATTCTAGTCAACAAACTCCAAAATCTGGGCCTCTGTACCTCTCTCTGCAACTGGATCCTTGACTTTCTCACCAGGAGACCACAGTTAGTGCAGATCGGAAACAGCAACTCCGCCGCCCTCTCTAGCTATGCCTCTGATAATCTTTATTAGTCATTTCTACCCTGGGAAAAAGTTTCTGGCTGTCCATTCAATCCATGCCTCTCATCAGCTTGTAACACATCTATCAAGTCACCTCTCATCCTCCTTCACTCCAAAGTGAAAAGCCCTAGGCCACTCAAACTATCCTCATAAGACACGCTCTCCAACCCCAGGCAGCATCCCAGTAAATCTCCTCTGCACCCTCTCTAAAGCCCTCACATCCTTCCCTTAATGAGGCAACTGATCACAAGAGATTCCTTACTCCCAGAACAATTCAAATAACAAGGTGATACAGTTTATAAGCACTGGGGGGGGGGGGGGGGGGGAACTTGTGGTGACACAGTGAGAACAGAGAGCACCAGAGATCAGGATTAAATCTGGGATGCTAGCACCAGGAAACATTTGTATTACCACTTAGGAGGCCTGTAAATTGATCTATTTATGTTCATCCCCCCCCCCACCCCCGCAAACCTTCGGCCAGAGTCCAAATACCAGAAGCCTGTACACCCAAAACATATAAAGACTGTAGCAGAGGGCAGAGGGCTTGCCCAGTTTTGCAAACATGCAAGAAGACCTGTACCTGTCTTCACTGAACAGGGTAACTGGACCAGCTCCACTTTGACTCAGAGCGGCCACAAGTGCTGGCCTCACGACTGGTTTGCACCCACCTCACGAGTGACTTCCATGCAGCATGACTTTCATTTGCAATTAATTCTTTGAAGAAATTTAACCATAAATGTGCATTGAAATTTGAGAGCTTGATTTATTGGCTCCCCCTCTCCCCCCCAACATTCAGACTCTGCATGGAAATAGAGAAAGGCAGATTTAACACTCATCTAGTCCTGGTCTCCCCGGTGGAGACAGCTGGCAAAGGGAATAGCGATTTAGTCATTTCCTTCTTCAATAAACTTCACCAGATGCAATGGGGGTACAGATAAACTTACTACTGACTTTGACCCCTGTCTGCAGTCCCCAAACACCTTATTTTTCTGGTCTAAATATGAGTGCAAAATGCCACAGACCCCAACAGTAGACTTAAGCAATTTCTGGGCACAGGTGGAACCAGATGTCAAAGGCATCAAGGCTGTTTAATACCATTTCCATGTCACCTCCATTGAGAAACATCTCGAAAATAATACGTACTAGGGTAACACACACAAAATGCTGCAGGAATTCAGCAGATCAGTCATTCATTCGTTAAGGTTTCTTTTTTTTGTTTTGTGGATGTCTGCGAAGAGTAAGAATTTCAAGATGCAAACTATATACATTCTCTGATATTAAATTGAACCATTGAACCTGTGAAAAATAAAGCGTCTCAACTTTCATCTTGAGGATTCCTTGCATATGGAATCTGCTGTATTAAAACCAGCCTACAGTGAATCACTTATTTAAAACAACTCAACCTTGTTAATGAGCGGGAATAGAGATGGGGGAAAGAATTACTCAGGGAAGCAGAGAGGGACACACCACTGTGAAGCATGCCCAGTTTTTCATGCCCAAGTGCTATGAGGCCTATTGCAGTGCAAACATTATATCAGGGAATTACACTGTGACTCACTTGGAAAGTTAAATTGGATCAGTCTCAGTTGCTCAGGAGACTGGAAGTAGGCTTGCTTGTGGGGATAAACAAAAAATAAGCCAAAAGTATAAGCAATACTTTGGAGTTACTGTACAAAAAATGGAAATGAATGAAAAACAGCACTCAACTAACCACAGAGGTTAACTCCCGAATGTCCTGAGCTACTCAGTCTGGTTGGTAACTTGACAGACAGACAAACTTTACTGATCCCGGGGGAAACTGGGTTTCGTTACAGCCGCACTAACCAAGAATAGTGAAGAAATATAGCAATATAAAACCATACATAATTAAATAATGTTAATCATGCCAAGTGGAAATAAATCCAGGACCAGCCTATTGGCTCAGGGTGTCTGACACTCTGAGGGAGGAGTTGTAAAGTTTGATGGCCACAGGTAGGAATGACTTCCTATGCCACTCAGTGTTACATCTCGGTGGAATGAGTCTCTGGCTGAATGTACTCCTATGCCTAACCAGTACATTATGGAGTGGATGGGAGACATTGTCCAAGATGGCATGCAACTTGGACAGCATCTTCTTTTCAGACACCACCATCAGGGAGTCCAGTTCCACCCCCACAACATTACTGGCCTTACGAATAAGTTTGTTGATTCTGTTGGTGTCTGCTACCCTCAGCCTGCTGCCCCAGCACACAACAGCAAACATGATAGCACTGGCCACCACAGCCTCGTAGAACATCCTCAGCATCGTCCGGCAGATGTTCACGCAAACTTCACGTACCTCAACTGATTCTACAATCTATTGCCTCGCTTTCAAGGACTCTACAGCTCACACTCTCAGAAATATTTATTTACTTTAATAATATTTGCACTATTTGCTTTCTTTGCACATTGGCTGTCAGTCTTTGTGTGTAGTTTTTCATTGGTTCTATTGTATTTCGTTGCTCTACTGTGAATGCCCAAAAGAAAATGTATCTCAGGGTAGTGGATGGCAATTTACGTCATTGCATTACATACTTTGATAATGAACTTACTTTGAAAGAATGCAACAATTAACTCTGCATCCCAATTTAGAGTTGGAAAACAAACTTCAAAGAAGGCTCCCATTTAAATCATTATTGCAAATCCATTTACCAGGAACAAAGCTCATTTATAGAGACTCAAAACACTTCTGGAATCTGGAGTAGAATTCAAACTGTGGCCGGAACTCAGCTGTGACAAGCAGCATCTGGGGAGGCTGATGTCCCGATGCAAGGTCTTGTAAATCGTAAGTTGTCCTGTGATTAGATTAGGGTTAAATAGGTGGGGTGGGTTGCTGAGTGGTGTGGTCCGTAGGACTGAAGGAGCCTGTTTCCGCGCTGTACCTCTAAATAAAATAAATAATTTTAGCCTCCTCAAACACTTCCTGTGACAACTCATTCCATATACGTGCCATTCTCTGAAAAGTTGCCCCTCAGATTCCTTTAAAATGTTTCCCCTCTCACACTCTTTAGTTTTGTACTTCCTTGCCGCAGTTTTAACCTCAGAGTGCAGTGAAAAGGGGTTTAACCTCAAAGTGCAATGATATGGGATTTAACCTCAGGGTGCAGTGTGCTGTGGTTTACCCTTCGAGTACAGCGACATGGGGTTTAATGCTAGAGTGCAGAGTGCTGGGGTTTAATTCCAGGAGAATAATGTTCCAGAAGAATGATGCTAATACCAATATCAATGTAAAGTGTAATTCCTGCTGAAAAACTGGAGACAAGCAACTAATTTGCCAAAGAAAGCACTCTCAAATGGTAACTGTATTAAGGACCCGATTATTAGATGCTAAATATTGGCAAGGCTCCAGAGAGAAATGTTGTACTATTTCTTGAAAGAATGCCTCAGGAAAGCAGCATCCATCATCAAGGACTCCTACCATCCAGGCCACGCTCTCTTCTCACTGCTGCCATCAGGCAGGAGGTACAAGGGCTCACATCACCGAGTTCAGAAACAGTTATTACCCTTCAACCATCAGGCTCCTGAACCAGAGTGGATAACTTCACTCAGCTCAACACTGAACTGATTCCACAACCTACAGACTCACTTTCAAAGACTCTACAACTCATGTTCTCAGAATTATTTATTCATTATTATAATGATCTTCTTTGCTGTTTGCCCAGTATTATCTTTTTGCTACTGGTTGGTTGTCAGTCTTTGCTTCTAGTTTTTCATTGGTTCCACTGCATTTCTTTATTCTACTGTAAATGTCTGCAGGAAAACAGATCTTAGAGTAGTTTACTTTAAAATCACCGTAGTATGACAATACTTCGATAATGAATTTACTTCGAAAGAATGCAACAATTAGCTCTGCATTCTAAATTAGAAATGGAAGAAAATTCAAAGGCTGCTTCAGTTGATCAGGAACAAAGGACAGTATGTGGTGATATATACAGTATTGTGGAAAATTCTTAGGCACCCTAGATTTTTTACATGGTTTCAGATGGTATGGTCCCAACAGACCCCTGATCTCACATCATCGAGGCTGTCTAGGATTATCTGAAGAGACAGAAGCAAGAAAGGCAGCCAAAGTCTGCAGAAGAACTGCGGCAAGTTCTCCAAGATGCTTGGAACAAGCTACTGGCCGATCTTCTTATAGAACTGTTCGACAGTGTACCCAAGGGAACTGATGCAGTTTTAAAGGCAAAGGGTGGTCACACCAAATATTGATTTGATTTGTTTTTTGTTGTTGTTAACTACTCTTTATAGTAGTCTCTTTTGATATTTAGTAACATTTCAATTAATGGTTTTTGAAAGCGTATTTGCTTTACAGATTTTTTTTAGATGTGCCTAAGGCTATTGCATAGTATTTGAACTATTGCTAATAGACATTCATGTCCTCTTAGATGGACGCAAGTGGTTTAGTTAACATCTCATCCAGCAATGAACATCCCACAGTGTAGCATTCCTTCAGCTGCACTTTGGAAGATCAGCAGAGAGTTTTGGTGCTTAAACTGCTGGAGTGGGACATGCTCTCCAAGGTGACAGTGATGCTGTTGGAACCAAAGCTTGAACTTGAATAGGCTGGGTTTGTTTTTCTCTTTCAGTTGGAATGGGCTAGGCCCAGCTAAATCTCCAGACGCCTTTAAAATTAGGAAAGGATTTCATAGACCGGGTTAGAATAAATCATTTCCACTCTGAGTCCACAACAAGGAATAAAATGTGAGGCAGGCATCATGAATTTAAGGGGCTCAGGGAGTGCAGGGGATGAAGAACAGAGGTTGAAGCAGATTGTACCGGAGGGACAGGCAACAGACATGAGGCATAAACGTGTGTCATGATAACATAGCGGTTAGCACAATGCTAATACAGCTTGAGGAGGAGTTCAGCTCCAATGAAGATTGTACATCCTTCCTGTGTATGTGTGTGTTTCCTCCGGGTGCTCCAGATTTCTCCAACAGTCTAGTAGATTAACTAGTCACTGGATGTTGTCCTATGATTAGACTAAGGTTCTATCAGTGGGTTTCTGGGTTTGGTGGCTTGATGGGGTGCAAGGGCCTGTCCTGTACACTATCTCTAAATAAATAACTACAGAAACACAAGAGGTTCTGTAGATGCTGGGAATCTAAAGCAACACACACAAACTGCAGGAGGTACTCCGCAGATCAGGCAGCTTCCATGGAGGGGAACGAACCGCCCGAGACACTTCACCAGGACCCAAAGGGAAAGGGGACAAAAGCCAGAATAAGATGGTGGGGGACGGGAAGGAATACAGACTGGGAGATGATAGGAGAAACCACGTGAGGGGGGGAGCTGGGGAAGGGGGCATGAAGTGAAAAGCTTTAAGGGAACAGGTGGAAATGGAAAAGGGCTGAAGGAGAAAGGATCTGATAGGAGACAGAAGGATGGGGCCTGCATCTGGAGTGTAATCTGAAAAATTAATGCCAATCAGAAACCACATCTAAAATGATAGGGTGCATTTTAGCTTATTGCTGCTGAACTTTGATAAGATAAACAGTCTTTATTTAAAGGTTTGCACAGTCTCATTCCAGTCTTTAAGAAAGTATCAGTGTGAACCCCTGCAGTGGGCCCCATGCAGTCACCCATTCTCATCAGTGGCTTCCTCCACCGCTGCACTGTTGCCAACCCAAGACACAAAATTCAGTGTAAGAGTTCAGGAATAAATAGTGACTCACAAGATTGTTAACTTATATTCATAATGTGCTGCTGCGGCAAGAAGTTATTTTTATCGAATTATATCCTGTGTATCTATGCCCACAACAATAAACTTGAACCTGAAATTCCAAAGCCAACATACTGGAAAAGAAAAAGAAGTTACGGGAGTTACAAGAGCAGATGGTATAAACTGGCTGTATAGGAGACTAGATTATGAAAGATGGAGCAGAAATAGGGTTAATCAGTCAAACCTACGGATCCCTAAGGATTTCAGAGCTTTTTCCTGTTTCTGAAGATCTTTTGACCCTTAACTGTTCTCTGTAACAGCGCAAAACAACAGGTGGTCGGGAATGTGTTACAGACGTACATTGAGGAGGTGGGTGAGCTCTCCTGTGAAGTAGGAGGGGCTGTAGATCATCACTCTCCAGCCCTTGATTGTCTCCACAGCTGTAGCACTGCTGGTTTACATGTGCACTTGTGATTTGCTTTTCTTCAGGAGAACAAAATAGTTGACCCAAAGGCTACCGCTCCCTTTCACCCAACAACAGGCCCAGGACAAGAAGGAGCCGTAGCCTGTGACTAGGCCGCTCTCTCAGCTGTGCAAGATGTGTGACCAAGCAGGCCTGTGCAGAGTGACGCAATACAAAATTACAAGCTCAAGGAGTCCTTCGACTTCAATGCCCCCCTTGGTCGACAGCCAGACTTTACACAGTCCTAAAGTCACCAGGACCCAGAAATTTCTCTCCCCCCCACCAAGCAAACTGTACCTTCTTCCTACATGAGAGCAGAAAGGTAACATTCTGAACACCTTACAACAATAAATCGTGTGCCTCTAAAGAGTGCTGACTCATCATCACCTTCAGCTGAGGTAAAGCATTCGTCTCTTTCCATCAGTTTAAATAGCATTTGTGTTTACGGAGACATATTTATAAGACAAGAAGCTGGTCATTTAAGGTTGAGGTACATAGAAATTTTTTCACTCAAGAGGGTGAAGCAGCTCTGGAATTCTCTGCCTCAAGGGTGGTGGATGCCAAATCATTAGATATAATTACAAATAGCCATAGAGTCATGCAGCGTAGTAACCAGCCTTTCAGCCTAACCTGTCCAGTCTTACCAATATCCCATCTAATATCCCATCATTTTAGTCTCATTTGCCCATGTTTGGACCATATCCCTCTGAACAAGGGGTTTCTGACCAGTTTTATGCCTTTCCTAATCCTTGTCAATGGTGAGACCACAGTTGGGAATAACATTTACAGCTCAAAGCTATACAAAGCTATAGGAAAGATGACATTAAGCTAGAAAGGGGCACAGAAGATCCACAAGGACGTTAGCAGAACTAGAGGGCTTGAGCTACCAGGAAAGATTGGATAAGCTGGGACTTTTCCCTGGAGTGTATGAAGCTGAGGGGTGACCTCAGACAGCGGAATAGACAATCACAAAGGGAGTTGCTAACAGAGGTTGTCTTTTTCCCTCCCAGGTAGGAGTCGTCTAAAACTTCTTCCAGGTGAGAGGTGTTGAGAAGTTTAAAGCACGAGGGGATATATTTAAAATAGACTTCTGGGACTTTATTTATTCATATACCGAGGACAGTGGATACATGGAATAAACCACCAGAAGCAGGTACAATGTGTAAAGGACATTTGAAAAAGGTACAATGGATAGAAATAGACTAAAAGATATGGGCTCAAACACACGCAAATGGGACTATCTCAGATAGACACCTTGGTCAGGATGGGCAAGTTAGGATAAAGGCCTGTATAACTGCATATCTCTGACCCAGGGCTTCAAAATGGTGGAAAGCACAAGATATCCCCACACATTGAAAAACAAATCAATCGACATCAGTATCATAAGGCAGAGCAGCAGCAAATATATGATCGTGTGACAGTCACTCACCAGCTCATCCAGATCCTTGGACACTTTCTCAATGCCATCAACTTCACTCTCTTGTAGTTCTTCTGCAACTTAATACAAGAAAAAGAACTATCATTCACCTTGGAGACAACAGAATGAGACGCAGAAAATGGAAT
The DNA here is from genome assembly GCF_048418815.1 of Hemitrygon akajei. NCBI lineage: Eukaryota > Metazoa > Chordata > Chondrichthyes > Myliobatiformes > Dasyatidae > Hemitrygon > Hemitrygon akajei. Next base: position 35,260,578 of record NC_133153.1, on the reverse strand, counting down.
ATAATTCAATTCCAAGATTCATAGATCTGTTTCACAGGTACTTACACAATGCTGGAGGAGATAACACATGCCAACCACAGATCTGTTGATCTTTGTATAGTGGCAACCCTAAAGAGTTCATTCAGCTGGATTAATTCAATAAATAATTTAAACCCAGCTTCCTGGATGATCTTCATAACACTTCAGACTCCAAATCAAAGAGGCCATGGGGAGAACAGAGGTCAAAGCTCAGGTCTACATTCCAGTTCAATACAGAAGCAATGCTGTACCATCATATATGGCCAAGTGGTTAAGGCTTTGGGCTAGTGATCTGAAGGTCGTTAGTTCAAGCCTCAGCCGAGGCAGCATGTGTGTCCTTGAACAAGGCACTTAACCACACACTGCTCCTGCACATTTATAGCCCAGTGGTGGCGGTTGGTGGTACGGACAAGACAAGGCTTGTTAGCCTACCTTACCGTGACACGATTTCAAAATGGATTCCCCAACCACCACCATGCTTCCTCATCCACTCTATCCCTACTCCCTGTGTCTTGAGCAGTATTTATTCCACAACTAACTAAAAAAGGTAGGCTTCTTCCCTCCTCCCCCAACCATCATCCTCTATTTTCCCATTTCCCATCTGGCTCTGCTCTTACCCACTCTCTTCTCACCTACCTATCACCTCCGACTGGTGCCCCTCCTCATTCCCTTTCTTTCATGGTCCACACTCCTCCATTAGACTGCTTCTTCTTCAGCCCCATACCTCTTCCACCTGTCACCTCCCAGCTTCTCACTTAATTCCCCTTTCCCCATCCACCTTCCCTCCTCACCTGGTTTTACCTATCACCTTCTAGCTTGTACTCTTTCCCCACCCCCCACCTTCTTACTCTGAATTTATCCCCCGCCCTTTCCAATTCCGAAGAAGGGTCGCAACCCGAAACATCAGCTGCTCATTCCCCTCCATGGATCGGGGCTCCCAGCTATTTTGGAGCCTTACCATAAACCAAGGGGTACGTGGACCCCAGGTTGAGAATGTTGCCTTCATAGTTCCTTCAGCATTGTGTGTGCAGAACCTCTTCTAAGGTTGGCTACCTGTATTACTGTTTGTGGGATTTTTTGCTTGACGCCATTGACCACACAAGCAGTCCCTCAGGTTATGCAAGGGTTCAGTTCCTGACAACAGACCACAAGTTGATTTCTATGTAAGTCAGAAATGTTTTTCTTCAACTCCCCGTTATCTATCTTTCTACATACACTTGCAACGACTCTTTCATGGCACTGAATATTGATTCTGACACAATTCATAATTAAACACATGGAATATATACTGTATCCTGTACATTGGATGTTTGATGTCCTTTTTTTAAAAAAAATAGGTTCTTGTGGGTTTCCTTGATTTGTGGCTGCATATCAGGAGACGAATATCACGATTGTAGAATGCGTAAATACTTTGATAATAAATGTACGTAGAACTTGGAGGTATTTTAATATTAATATCTTGAGAAAATGCTCTGAAAACATATAAGCAAATTTGTATGAAGTTAAATTTAACAAAATAAGTTTATCCATAATCCATGGAGACCTTAGTGTGACATGGTAGTGTAGCAGTTAGCATAACGCTTTACTGCGCCAGCTCTAAGATCAGGGTTCAATTTCCACCACTGTCTGTAAGGAATTTGTAGGCTCTGCCTGTGACCACATGGATTTCCTCCAGGCGCTCTGGTTTCCTCCCACATTCCAAAGACGATAGTCAATAAGTTATGGGCGTGCTACATTGGCACTGAGAGCACGGCAACACTTGCAGGCTGTTCTTACTGATTTGATTTGATGCAATCAATGCATTTCACTTCAAAAAAATAAAGCTATTTTAATCTCATCTAATTCAAAACTTCACTGTTTGTAAAACAATTGTGGCATCCAGAAAGAGATGAGGAAAGCCCTGTGTAAACAAGACTTGTCTCCCATCTCTTTACACCAAGTGTGATTGTTCTGCCAGTAGAGGCCACTGATGTATCAACTCAAATGTACCACCAAAATTCATCCAGTGTCCCCTTCTCATCCAACTCTGACTCGATGCTTTCTCACAACAAGCTTTTCTTTCTTTTCCAATATTTTTATTAGTTTCTACATAGAAGAATACAGAGTACAAGAAAGTGTATACAAAAGGTCAGAAAAGATAAAAATAAAACTACCAGTTGCATTATATCTGTTTATAATAACAATTACATTACCCCGTATCCATATATTGAACTATATTAATTTATTACAAAAGAACAAAAACAGTCTAACCCCTACCAAGACCGAAGCTGTTCATTAAGGAGAAAAGGTGGTAAATACTTTCTTATATAATAAAAATAATAATAGCCAACAGCTGAGTTTAAATAACGAGTTGAAGGTTTTGAAAATAATTCAGAAAAGGTCCCCACAATGTCTGAAAGTCTTGACGAGATTCAGAAATTGAACAACCAATCTTCTCTAAATCTAAGCATGACATAATGTCGCATAACCATTGAGCATGAGCAGGAGGAAGAACATCCTTCCAATTAAACAAAAGCATTCTCCAAGCTACAAGAGAGCTAAAGGCCAAAATATGTAAATCAGATGCCTTCAACTTAATATCTTGTCCTGCAACAATACCAAATAGGGCCGTCAGAGGGTTCGGCTTAAAATCGACTTTAAAAAGTAAGGAAAAGTTTGAAAAACTTCCTTCCAATATTTTTCAAGATTCGGGCAAGTCCAAATCATATGAAGTAATGAAGCTTCTCCATTACTACATCTGTCACAGTAGGGACATGCTTTTCAAATTAGTTTAGCAGAAACAGACAACATCCAACAGGTTGGAAGTCCTGGTAAGGAAAGTATACATCTAAAGTAAAGTAGGTTACCCAATTCTGAATTAAGCAATTGATGGAACCTCTGAATAGGTCATTGATGAGTTCACAGCAAAGAGCAGCACCAAGCCATATAATGCTCAGGAACAGCAGAAAGAAGCTGATTACTCTCAGTGCCCCCCGACTTGTGCCGACAGTGCCTTGGAGTACTCGTTTACCCCATTACAGGGAAGATGTGGAGGCTTTTGAAAGAGTATAGAAGAGGTTCACCAGGAAAAAAATTCCAGGGTGGGTGGGAGGGAGGAGCAGGACCTGCTTTTGCTGCTTGTCGTGCTGTTGCTTATGTCTTTCTACCAAACATGGTGGGCATGCAATGTTGGTGCTGGAATGGTCGGTGACACTTGCAGACTGCCCCAGCACCTGTTTAGGTCGTGTTGCTTATTAACACAAACAAAGCATTTCACTGTATGCTTCAATGTTCATGTGACAACTAAATAAAACTAAATCTGAATACAAAGGTGCCTGGTTTAGTGGGCAGAGCTATAAGGAGACAATGGACAACTCTGACTGTTTTCTCTGGAGTTTCAGAGGCTGATGGGAGACTAGTCAGGAGTTTATAAACTTCCGAGTGGCAATAGATAACGAGTTGATTTCTTTCACCCAGTGTAGAAATGTCAAGTACTAGAAGACGTATATTTAAAGTGAGAAGGGGTAAGTTTAAAGGGGATGTATGCAGTAAATTTTTCTTTGAAACACAAAATCCTCAGGATTGCTGGGGTAGTGGTGGAAGGAGTTATGACAGTTGTGTTTAAGAGGCTGTTAGATAGACACATAAAGGGAATAGAGCGATATGGATCATGTACAGGCAAAAGAGTTTTAATTTGATTTGATACTTTGAACTTGTTACTATGCTACACTGTTCTACATTCTAACAGGTTGAAAGACAGGGGAAAAGAAACAGGAAATACTGGACTCTACTTTCTCCAAGCAGTAAGACTGATCAACACCTCCACCCACTAACTCCCCCTTCCACACTCCGCACCACCACTACTTTATCACTTCCTGTCAGTCACCTTGCATACAGACACTCCTGTGCCACGCATCACTTTATGGACATGCTATCAATCCATATACATAAGCTATCTCATGTATTTTATTGTGTTCTTTATCTGCTTGTCTTTGTCCTGCATTGGACCTGGAGTAACAACTATTTACCTGACACCAGATGACTGTGGTGGACGGAAGGGCTCTACAACAGGTAGTTAAATCTGCCCAAAGCACCAACGACACCAGCCTACCCACTACCAAGGACATATATACAATAAAGTCCAGCAACATCACAAAGGATCCCACCCACCCTGCTCGTGGATTGTTTGTTCCACTCCCATCAGGGAGGAGGCCAGCATCCATGCCAGGACCACCAGACTCAATAAACTGTTATATTCCCCAAGCTGTCAGGCTGATCAACACCTATCCCAACACACCACCACTACTTTATCGTTTCCTGTCAGAGTCACCTTATGTACAGGCACTCCTGTAGCTAGTATCACTTTATGGACAGACAATCAATCTGCGATTATAAGCTATCCTATGCATTTATATTTATTGCATTTTTATTAACAATATTTTGTTCTATTTACCCTTGTGTTCTGGAAATGACATTAAACAATTGTGAATTCTGAAATACTCCTCAAGTCAGCTGTTTGAACAAGGATGGATCAGGGACCCAAAATGCCAACTCCGTTCCCCTACCCTCAGATGCTGACTGATTTAGTGTCACATGGAGACTCAGCTCGGAAACAGACGCTTCAGCCACCGAGTCTGTGTCAATCACCAGCCTCCCATTTGCTCCTACTTTACTTCCCCAACTGAGAGTGACACGGTAGAGTAGTGGTTGGCATAACACTTTACAGTACAGGTGGCCCAGGTTCAATTCCCACTGCTGCCTGTAAGGAAAGTTCGCCCTGTGACCATGTGGGTTTTCTCTGGGAGCTCCAGTTTCCATCCATGGTCCAAAGATGTACCAGTTGGTAGGGTAATTGGTCATTGTAAACGGACTCGTGATTAGGCCAGGATTAAATCAGAGGATTGCTGGGCGGCGTGGCTCAAAGTACTCACCCACCCATCCACACATCTGTGGGATGGAGGAGGAACCAGAACAATCCCAGCGGAATCCAGCACTGTCCCAAGGAGAACGTACAAACTCCACACGGACTGCACTGGAGGCCAGGAACGACCCTGGACCTTTGGCATTGTGAGGCAGCAGCACCACAAGAGACAGGAGAAGAATTAGGCCATTCAGTCCATCAAGTCTGCTCCACTAACTTATTGCGCTACCTTGCTGAGTGCCTCCATCACTTTACCTTTGATTCAGATTTGTGATTTAAAAAGAAATATTTCAGATCAGACGATAGTGCAAGCTGAATAAGAGCTATCAAGGCATCTCAGCTTAACCCGCACCCACTCACAAACATATCTCTTCTCCAAGGGCCAGTCTGTCACAACAAATGGAAATAACAAAGGTTCATCTTAGTACAGGATGTCCAAAAGCATTTCGCGGCCAGTTGGTTATCTTGGAAGTGAAGTCACAGTAGCTTTGTAGACAAACAACTTCCAAAACCAATTTCCCAACTCATTAAGCAGTTTATTACAAATCAGCTGGGATTTTCCAGTCAAGCACGTTGCCAACTGGTCTGACAGATGTAAAAAGAAGATTACAGCCCTAATACAGAGAGTGAAACATTTCTGAGAGCCAACAGTAAATATGAGCTCCTGCCTTTTGTTGCTCTTTGCATCAGCCGAATCGACATTTCTTGGGTTACAGCACAATAAGACCATAAAACATAGGGAGCAGAATTTGACATTCATTCCATTGAATCTGCTCTATAAGAACTGATTTATTATCCCTCTCAAACCCAATCTCCTGCCTTCTCCCTATAACCTTTGATGCTCTTTACTAATCAAGAACCTATCAACCACTGCATTAAAATAACTTGGCCTCCGCAGCCATCTGTAGCAATGAATTATGCAGATTCACCACTCTCCGGCTATAGTAATTCCTCTTCATCTCTGTTCTAAAGGGGCATCCTTCTGTTCTAAGGCTGTGCCTTCTGGTCCTAGGCTGCACCACTTAGAAAAACATCCTCTCCATGTCCACTCTGTTTAGGCCTTACAATATTCAATAAGTTTCAATGAGATCCCATGCCTCACATTCTTCTTCAACTCCGTGAGTACAGGACCAGAGCTATCAAACGCTCCTCATACGTTAACTCTTTCACTCTCGTGAATCTCCTCTGGGCCCACTCCAAAGCCAGCAGAATTTGATCAACACTTTGTCACATACCGATCACAAACCTCCACAGCACATTTGTGACTGCCCCTCGATCGTCAACGTTCACATAGCAAAAGTACGGAGGAAAAAAGGAAGAGTGGGAGAAAAGCTGCTGAACCGAAGAATTCTGACAATGAGTGCAGAGGAGATTTGCCTGGGTTCGAGAGCATGTCTTATGAAGGTACGTTAAGCAAGCTAGGGATTTTCTTTTTGGAGTGAAGCAGGATGAGGGGTGACTTGATAGAAGAGTACAAGCTGATAAAAGACATAGCTCGAGTGGATAGCTACAGACTTCACTCAGACTGGAAATGGCTAACACGAGAAGGCATAAGGTGATTGAAGAAAAGTATGGGGTGTGTCAGAGGTATTTTATTTTACACAGAAAATGACTGGTGTCCTGCCAGAGGGGGATAGAGCCAGATACGTTAAGAAGCTCTTGGAAAGGCACATGGATGATAGAAAAATGGAGGGCTACGTAGAACGGAATTGTTGGATTCATCTTGGAGTAGGTTAAAAGGTCAGCACCATACTATGGGCCGAAGGGTCTCCACTCTGCTCTAGTGTTCTATAGTCTATATTTAACACAGGGGTAATGCAACACCTTTGTCACACTTGCTAAAATTCCGAGCAGAACTAAACAGCCTTGTTTATGAAGAATTGGAGGACTTACAGAGAAAAAAGCAAGTCCAAGGAACTAACTCCCCGCTGCCACAGTGAAAAACTGAGAAAGCTAACCAGATTTAGTCAAGTCCTGGTAGGCAGCCCAACTCCTGGGTGCCTGCCATGAAACCAGAGAGTCGCATCATCCAAAAGGGAAGCAGATTAACATGCAAAAAGCAATGTGGTCTGAAGAGATTTTCTTAATGAAAACTCTTCACAGAGATAGTGCTCCTCCATCACACATGTGATCATTTAAATTTTAACAGAAAGGTAATCTTTGAGATTCATATCCCTCTCCAATACAGTACCGTAGTAGAAAGGTAATTAAGGGGTTATGTTACATTGCTTAAATGAGGATTACATTGAAGGATTTTATTGCAACACACAACCTGCTGGAGGAACGCAGCAGGATGAGTAGCAGCAGTGGGAGTAATGAAGTTGGCGGCATTTTGGGTGAAAACCCTACATCAGGATGTTAGAGATTGTGTAACTCTGCATGGCCACCAGGGGGCTTAGTAGGAAAACTCTTGTCATTGGCGATTCCCCAACAGCAGGAGTCAGAGACATTGACAGACAGACGGAGACAGGGAGACAGACGAACAGAGAGAGACGAGAGGCAGCAGGACAGAGAGAGACAAACAGTGAGACAATGAGAGAGAGAGAGAGACAGAGACACACACACACAGTGACATAAGACAGAGAGAGAGACAGACAGAGCGAGAGAGAGAGAGAGATACAATGAGAGAGAGAGTGACAGAGGAAATGTGACAAGGAGTGACAGACAACAGACAGCGATGGAAAGGGTCCAACAGACAGTCAGGCACACATACACACACAGGGTCGGACATACATAGAGGCACATTGGTTGGCAGGCAGGCAGGGTACCAACAGACAGACTGACCGACACATCCACCCACACAGGGTCCAACAGACACACAAAGGCAGTGAGGCAGGACACCAACGCACACACAGATGCAAGGTTAAGAATGGGGTCGGACAGACAGATAGAAAGACGGACAGAAATCTGTGCTGGAAAGTACGTAAAATTCCAGTGTGATAGATAGTGAAATGAAGAACCAAAGCTTCCTCTCTGCCATGGCAATGCACCGAGTGCAAAGGGAATTCAGCAGCCTGGATTTGAAAGGATTATTCTCCATCTTTTATGGATGTACCAGCACCAGAAAATTCTAATTTTAACTGCAGAAGCTGAATCCGGCATATTTCTAAAAATGGCCTCAAAGGGTCAGATCAGGCGGAAGTCTCTCAGTAATTGAGTTACAATTGAACATTACCAAGCCTGTTCCCAGAGCTGCTCTCAACATTTTCAGTTTTGTGTTATGTCTAAAGAGTCTAATGTTCAGGAAATGCACTCATTCTCTCCATACTTATTGATTTGGCATACAGGACACTGTAAATAAACTTCCTCTTGCAGGATGCCCTATGAATAGAGATTCAGGCTCAATTATTCTCTCCGCATCTAAGACAAAGCATTATTTCAGGCAGCCTCCTGCTGATTTAGCTACCCATCAATGATTCCCCCTATGTTCCATGGAAATGTGGACATACAATTGCATTGTCTGTTACGGCCACTGATTCCCAGGCTACTCCCCCACCCACTCCTGCTGAACAGAAAAGGTTTTTGGGAACAGCCCACTGTCCTCCCAGATGAGTGACTTGTGAGATCTTCACCGCAGGCAGGTGAGGGTTAACCACCATTGTGGCTCGGAAGCCACATTTGTCAGTCTAGTGAAGTTTCCTTCCCACTAGAACATTTGATGATCGGCTGCATATTTATGCCAATCCAGCAGTTCCATAGTCATCATAGTGTATATAAACTAGTGGCGTATATCACTGACACTGTGCAATCTTTGAAAAGTACTGATAATGGCTGGGGTCACCAGTCTTGTAAAGACACTGCCCAGAGGAAGGCAACGGCAAGCCACTGCTGTAGAAAATATTTGTCAAGAACAATCATGAGACCATGATCACTTACATCAGGGTGATCTCTAGATCAATAACCCAAGTGTGTGGTTAAACCATTGAGGAATGCACCAAGTATTGCACTCTGGCCATCCAGTTAATCATACATCCACCCTGCCTTATCTACTCCAGCCCACATCTCTGATTACTCACGCATTCAAAGGTCTCACACACCACGAATACTGATCGTTCACAGACAATGACCGAACACGAGGTGCAACAAGACACAGAGCAGTACTACCGCAGTTAGGCAAGCATGAACACACAAGCAACTCCGCCTGTCTAAGGTCACTCCTTTTTCCAGCTCCACTAAACTTTTACTAATTCTATTTCTATCCATTTTTCTAAGAAGCCAAACTAAGCAAAAAAAAAATAGGAGCGACGCATGACAATTGGGTACAATTAGTGTGCATGATTACAACATTCAAAAGGAATATAGGCGGTTGCATACGTAGGTAGGATTTAGAGGGATATAGGTGAAACACAGGCAAGTGGGACTAGGTTTGGCAACTTGATCAGTATAGATGAGTTGGATCAGAATCAGGTTTAATTTCACTGGCACTAATATATATATATATATATATACACACACACACACACACACACTAAGTTAAGTAATGAAAAAGAGAGCAAAAAAAACAAAGAAAAAAGTAGCACGGTAGTGTTCATTGGTTCAATGTCCACTCAGAAATCTATCTGATGGCAGAAGGGAACTATGCCGGAAATGTAGAGTGAGTGCTTTCAGGCTCTTGTATTTCTTCCTTGGCGGTAGCAATGAGAAAGAGGGCATGTCCTTGGCGACGGGAGTCCTTATTGATGGATGTCACCTTTTTAAGGCATTGCCTTTTGGAAGTTCCTCAGTGCTGGGGAGGTTAGTGTCCATGATGGAGCTGGCTGAGTTTACAACCTTATGAGGCTTTTTATGATCCTGTGCAGTCGCCCCTTCAAACTCCACGAAGAGCTTGGATGATAAAATTCTGGCTGAAACACTTACAACACATAACTAAGGGAACTGGAGAACTGAAGATGCCACTTTCAAAAGCTATTGGTAGAAATTTTTAAACAAACAGGAATACAAAGAATAACAAATTCTACCTAAACGTGTAGTACAGGAAACAAGCTCAGGATGTGCTACCTTCCAATTGGGCTCTCCACCCTCTAAATACAGGGCCTCTACTAAGCAGACTGGCAGGCACCAGGAGTTAAATAGCAGCTTAATTCGCTCAGTACCTTAGTTAATTAGGTAACGAGACAGAACGTGTACAATAACTATTTCACTTGTAAAATGGAGGCATAAACATGGAACAGCACATTGCAGGCCTTTCGGCCTACAATCTTGCAACAACCTTTTAACCTACTCTAAGATCAAACTAACTCTTCCCTCTGACATAGGTCTCCATTTTTCTCTCTCACATGTGCCTATCTCAGAGATTCGTAATTGCCCCCCCAATGTATCTGCCTCTACTACCACCCCTGGCAGTGCATTCAGATAAGAGTCTGCAGATGCTGGAATCCGGAGCAAACTGCACTGGGCCAACTCAGTGGGTCAAGCAGCAACTGCGGAGGGAAATGGATGAGACCAGATGAACGATCTCAATGGGAAATGTTGACTGTCCACTTCCCTGCCCGACTCTCTGAGCTCCCCTGGTCAATTTGTACTCTCTTTTTTGTCACCTGTAGAATTCAGCATCACAGATCATAGAGCCGTAGAGCAGAACCTCGGGTACATGCAAAGTGTTGGTAGGAATCCCTTTAAGGGTCGCAGAATGGTCCTGGTCTTGGGTTCTTGTCAGGGCAGAGTTTGCATGTTCTCCCTGTGACCACATAGGTATTATTTTTCAGTTTCTGAGAGTAAGTTAATTGGCTGTTGTAAATTCCCCAAGTGTACGTCAGAGACAGATCTGCTTCTTCCTATAGATGCTGCCTGGCCTATTGTGTTCCACCAGCATTTTGTGTGTGTTGCAAAGAAATCTGATGAGCATTTGCGAGAAAATGAATGTGGAGAGTCCATGGTGGGGTAGGAGCTAATGGGATTTCTTCCATAGAGCTAATTGGCTGAAAAGCCTCCAACTCTTTATTAACACAAGTCTTCTTACCCCAGAATCCCTCAAATCTCTCTCCAACTAAATCCCCATCCATCCACCCATGTGCTCCTTTTCTGAAGACTTCAAATTATTCATTGGTAAGTTTAAAAACAATCATCTTCCCAGTGGATCCTGTGCAAGGATGTGATTGCTCACATCCCTGTGGGCGAGGAATGTCTCCAAAATCATTGGTGCCACGTTTCTTTCTCTGCCTGTCTCTCTCTCTTTTTCCATCCTCAGTAACAAATGTCCTCTGTACTTTGCAAATCATGGACGTTCTGTGGAAAGGTATAGTTGTCTTGTTCTGTTGTTGCTGCTTGTAGCAGAGCTGAGGGGCAAGGATTAAAATAGAAAACGCAAGCCAAATGTTGATTGGGCCTGCCAATTACTATGGATGAATGACTAATTACTGGCAAGTGACCAGCACAATCAGACGATCAAAGTATTATCACCCCAGCTTTTCAAATTTCTCTGAATCGTTATTGCCTATGGCAGTCATTCAGCTATCCAACTCTTAATGTGGAGAAAGTATTGTGGCTTTATCAACACATCTTAGCCCAAAGAACCGAATTGAATTGAATTGTCTATTTCTTACATCCTTCACATACATGAGTAAAGATCTTTACGTTACAGGCAAAGCTACAGGCTGATGGTCCTTTGCAATGAGGGAATGCTGCATTATTTGAAGTGATGTCTTTCAGATAGAACAGAAAACTGAAGTCTCAGATGCAAATAGTGGGATCCATGGAGCTAATCACACAGAAGAGGAGAGGCTATGACCAATATTTATCCCTCTGTCAATGACAAGGTTCACAATCAGGTTGCTATTTTTGGGATCATGGAGCATTAATGTGGTATGAAAGTTCTTTGATTGACTATGAAGTGATTTTTAAAAAAATTTATTTTTATTGAGTTTCAGCACGGAATAGGCCCTTCCAGCCCTTTGAGCTACGCCACCCACCTGATTTCATCCTAGCTTAATCACAGGACAATTTACAATGACCAATTAACCTACCAACTGGTATGTCTTTGGACTGCAGTTAGAAACCAGAGCAGCCAGAGGAAACCAATGTGGCCGAGGGGAGAACTCTTCATAGTCAGTGGCAGGATTTGAACCTGGGGCACCTGTGCTGTAAAACGTTGAGCTAACCACTATGCTGCCATGCTGCCCCTGTGGTTTAAATGCACCTTATTCTGATTTTTTTTATTCAGATAGGACCTATGCAGAATATCAATTATCTTTAATTGCTAGAGAGACGAAGAGACTGCAGATGTTGGAATCAGGAGCAACAAACAATTTGCTTGAGGAGCTCAAGTGGGTCAAATAGCATATGTGGGAGGGGTGCAGTAGAGCAGAGGGATCTTGGAATACAAATAAATAGTTCCTTCTAAGTAGCCTCACAGGTAGAATGGGTTGTAAAGAAAAGTTTTGGCACATTAGCTTTCTCAAAGCAATATACTGAGTACTCTTTTCCACTGATGCTGCCTGGCCTGCTGAGTTCCTCCAACATTTTTTGTGTGTTACTGAGTACAGGAGATGGGATGTTATCTTGAAATTGTATATGACATGGCTGACGTCTAATTTAGAGTATTGTGTGCTATTTTGGTCATCTCCCCATAGGAAAGATGTAAATAAGATTGAAAGAGTGCAGAGAAAAAATTTACAATATTGTTGCTGGGACTTGATAACCTGAGTTATAGGGAAAGGTTGGATAGGTTAGGACTTTATTTCCTAGAACACAGAAGATTGAGAGGAGATTTGATAGAGGTATACAAAATTATGAGGGGTATAGATAGGGTAAATGCAAGCAGGCTTTTTCCACTGTGGTTGGGTGAGACTAGAACTAGAGGTCATGGGTTATGAGTGAAAGGTGACATGTTTAAGTGGAACATAAGGGGGAACTTCTCGCAGGGGGAGCACAAGTGCAAGTTGGGGATGCAGGTTCGATTTCAACATTTAAGAGAACTTTGGATAGGTACATGGATGGGAGAGATTACCTAGTGCAGGTTGATGGGACTAACTAGATTAATGGTTTGAAACTGACTATCTGGGCCGAAGGGCCTGTTTCTGAGCTGCATTGTTTTATGACTCTCTTCTGCAAGGCAGTCTTGATTGAAGGATCTCTGCCTGAAATGTAGACAGCTTATTCCTCTCTATCAATACTGCCTGACCTGCTGAGTTCCTGCTGCATTTTGTGGGTGTTCTCTGGATTTCCAGCATCGGCAGGAACTCGTGTTTACATTTTAAAGTTATTTTCAAATTCAAATTGTATACCTGCTGAACAACTCACAGTGGGACTGACTACATTCTTAAGAACCCCAAACAAAAACTCATGCCATTGTCAGCAAAGATCCTCCCTCCAAATGCATTGTGCAACCAGGATGGAGTAAAAAGCCCCTATACCACTCACAAGTGCACTATTATTTTCTTTCAATCTACAGTCATTATCAAAATATCAGAATATCAAATGTGCAAATCGCCAAAAAGCTGGAGGTTTCAGGTAGTGTGAGGTTTCAGGTGTCACGTCACTGGAAGAGGAAAAGAGGAAAGCAAAAACAAAAAGTATTACAAAATCAGAATAAACTGAATCAGTTCCATGGAATCATTTGCAAAGTAACACTGGATCTTGGAGAAACACTGAATGACATCATTGGTCTAACCTCCAGGCAGCAGGAAGTACACCAGTGGCAGATTCCAAGGTTTAAGCTCAAGATACCAGAGATTTGCTCAACTATAACATTAGAACTCAATCTGACTGACATCATAACCTACACAATCCTTGATACTGTACACAATATTGTTGGCACCTGATCTTAAGCCACACATAGTCTGGTCTGGACTCTAATAGTCACACCCCTCCAATGCTAAACTCAGGAGCTACACTGTTCTAGTTTGCTGGTGTCCAACATTAGATTATGGCTGCAAAGTCACAACGGTTGAGGAGGTCACAAATCTCCCAACAAGGATCCTATGTACAGGAAGAAAGGAAACTCACAGTTTTCAAAGTTCAAAGTAAATTTATTATCGCTGGATGTATATGTCACCATATACTATCCCGAGATTCACTTGGCTGGGACTTGTGTCCAATATTCCCTCTAATCTGTAATGACCAATGTGCGCAAAAGCTTTGTGCTGCTCAATCTTTTGCCCAGTGACAACGTCAGGTGCGCGCTGGATTATTAAGTGGACGTAAACCTGAAGCTATATTTCCTACTTGCAAACTCTCCAGCAGATTTTATCTGGTGACAATACACACCGGTAACACCAGTGTCTGTATTGTATACAATTATTTCTCTAGCTGCACTCTCTTGGCCTCATGAGCTTTCGGTGTAGCAGTTTCTGCTGTTTAATTAAGCCATTCCACTTTAAACGAACTAGCAGTTCTTCTGCACTTTGCGCCCTTTGCTTCTTTGGAATTCGACAGTGAATTAGTAATTTCTTCAATAAAAACAGTATTTAAAAGCCAGTTCTAAAACTGCGAATAAATCATCGCAAACTCCACTTTGTCAATCCCGTCCGCATCAGAAACCGGAAAGGGAAACGCGAAATATACTTAACATGCCAACAAGGTAGTGGTGACAACCTTTAGTGCGCAGCTTAAATTCCTTTGTGCACTAGTAGCATATGTGCACACCTTAGAGGGAACATGTTTATGACCTCTTTAACCATTACACCTGAGGAACTGAACCAGGCAGAAGAACATTGCAAGGCTCTTAAATGCGTAAACAGTGAACCTGAGTTCAAGCATCTGAGAAAATAGGCCAGAGATGAGTTTATCATCTCCTCTTCAGACAGCCCAGTGGTGATGCACCCATGTACTTGAGGGACTGCTCCCTGACCTCAAAGCCTTGCAAGGCTCTTCGTTGATAAGTCTCAACAGATTCAAGTATTACCAAACTTGGGTGGGGCTCTAAAATATTTAATAGGTACCTTGGTGTTCTTCATTAACTAGACTTGCAAAAATAATTTCAGTGATTGCTGTTTGTGGTTGTTTTCAAAGATGTGAATAGATTTAGGTGCGATCCAGTTACTGAGAAAAATACCTCTGTACTCACGGGGATGGGGATGTAACTTGAATATTTTGGATTTTAGCCCTGTTGTTGACTTCTTGCATTAGCCCAGTTGTGGAATGTTAGAACAGCTGTCAATTGCCCAAAATCCAAATGGCCTCCCTACTGACAATACAAAGCTGCCTAAATTCACCAACAGCTTTCATATCGGCTGGCCTCCTCTCTATCTCCCACACCTTGAAGACCTTGTAAATGTCCATTCTCACACTGGCCCATTTCTGGAAATCTTATATCTCTTTTCAAAGTTCAATGACAATAAATAAATAACCAATAAACATTGAGAACATGAGATGACGAGTCCTTGAAAGTGGTCTCTACAGATGACCCCCCCCACCCCCCCCCCCCCCCCCCCGGTGTTCCTATTGCTATGTTGTCTCTTTTGGATTCACAATGAGAAGGAAAATTGCTGTGTTTGGATACACTGAAAATGAAACATTTAAAGCTGGCCTTCAATGCTACAACTGGTTAGGCCATTTCACCATTGGTTTAGCTTGTGTAGAGATTGGGTTGCATGCTGTGTCATTATAAAGGACTCTCTGTAGGTTCTCTGGAGCGTACGCTGCCTTATCTCAGATCAAGCACATCATACACCATTCATTTCAGAGGTTCTGAGTGGAAATTTTGGGGTACACTGGAATGATAGTCAACTTACTGCATGAGCAGCCAGAGTTCAAGTCCTACCATGACATCTAGGGGGTTTAAATTAGAGAAATTAAATAAATCTGAGTTTTAATCTCAGTAATATTGGCAATGAATGACTGATATTGCAAAAATATGCCTCAACATGATGAAATAATCAGTTGCAAGCAGTCTGAATTAACTAGAAACTCATAGCACATTAAGCACTATTCAAATCAAGTATGCCAGCATTAATTACTGGTGAAATAACTACATCAACCAAGCTTTCAAATAAAGTCTCACCAACTGGAAATCTGAGCAACACACGGAAAAGAGTACAGCCAACGTTTTGGGCTGAGACCCTTCAGCAGAACTAGAGCAAAAAAGCTGAGTAGATTTGAAAGGAGGAGAGAGAGTAAAACGCCAGGCGATAGGTAAAACTTGGAGGGAGAGGGATGAGGCAAAGAGCTAGGAAGTTGATTGTGAACAAGACAGAAGACCATGGAAGAAAGAAAAAGAGGGGGAGGGGGGAAGGAGCACCAGAGGGAGGCGATGGGTGGGCAAGGAGATAACATGAGGGAGGGACAAGGGGATGGGAGATGCTGAAGGGGGGGGCACAGGGAGCATTACTGGAAGTTTGAGAAATCAAAGTTCATGCCATCAGGTTGAAAGCTACCCAAAGGAAATATAAGGTGTTGTTCCTCTAACAACACCTAGTGTGTTGTTAGGATAAAGTGTGACTTTATCCTGACAATGAAGGAGGCCATGGATGGACATATCGGAATGGGAATGAGAAGTGGAATTAAAATGGCAGATCCCGCTTGTTCTGGTGGATGGGGAGTAGGTGCTCAGTGAAGCGGTCTCCCAACCTACGTCAGGTAGCACCGATATACAAGAGGCCACACCGTGAGCAACGAACACAGTATACGACCCCAACAGACCCACAGGTGAAGTGTCACCTCACCTGGAGGACTGTTTGGGGCCGTGAATGGTAGTAAAGGAAGAGGTGTAGGAGCAAGTGTAGCACTTGTTCTTCTTACAATGATAAGTGCTAGGAGGGAGATCAGTGGGGAGGGACAAATAGACAAGGGAGTCATGTAGGGTGTGACCCCTGCGGAAAGCAGCAAATGGGGATAGAGGGAAAGACACGTTTGGTGGTGGGATCCAGTTGGAGGTGGTGGAAGTAATCTGCTATACCAAGTTCCCCTTCTCAAGGTAAAGTTTGTTCTGAATATTCTTTGACTATCACTTGGACTGTTGTGAGCCGTTTCGGGCCTCTCATTGAAGAAAGGTAGTGCTGGCATAGGAGGGGGTCCGGAGGATGTTCATGAGAATGATCCTGAGAATGAAAGGGTTAACTTATGGGGCACGCTTGATGGCTCTGGGCCAATACTCACTGGAGTTTAGAAGAATGAGAAAATAATTCATTGAAGTCTATTGAATGGAATAGAGGCCAGATAGAATGGACGTGGAGAGGATGTTTCTTATACTGGGGAGTCTAGGACCAGAATGGAAGGACACCCCTTTAGAACAGAGATGAGGAGGAATTTCTTTAGCCAGAGGGTAGTGAATCCATGGAATTCATTGCCATGGGTGGCAGTGGAGGCCAAGCCACTGGGTATATCCAAATCTGTGGTGGAAAGGTTCTAGATGAGTAAGGGTGTCAAAAGTTATGAGGAGAAGGCAGGAGAATGGGGTTGAGAGGTATAATAAATCAGTCATGATAGAATGGTGGAGCAGACTCAATGGGCCAAATGGCCTAATTCTGCTCTGATGTCTTATTACCCTTGTATATCATTCTTGCACCCTCTGTAGTACCCAAAATTCTTTATATGGTAAACAACGCTGCTAAGTTCTCCATAATGGTGCACACATGGTTTGGTACAAGTTTAGTATGATCAATCTACATCTGAATTCTGCTCTTTTCAAAGCAAACCAGTGTTTGGCTGGCCTTCCTTCTTCTCTCAAGCTGTGTGGCAACTTTTAACTAAGGCAAAGATAACTGCTTATTTGTAACCTAAAATGAATTGAGCTGAAGCCCAAGCTGTCTGGCCAAGAAATGGGGAAGAAAACTAGAGTACTGTCTCTTTTGTTTAAAACAAATCTTTGAAACTGCCAGAGAACAGAATGAGACAAAGGGGTAGTCTGTCCATTAAAAATAATCTTCCACATAACTCAGACAATACCCCTTATTCACAAACTCCACCAAACATGCACATCACAAATGGAGCTCTTTGAGTGTTCTGTCTGCCCATCTCTGGATTGTCCAGATCACCCCTTTAAAGCTGCCTTTGAGAACATCTACCGCACATTTCACCTGCCAGTAATCAGTGCCATGTCTTCCAGAGGGAAATGTACGCTTGGTTCCTCATCCCAATCCCACCAATCACCCCGATTCTAAAGGCTCTTTCTTGTGCAGACCATATGCTGCTACTGTCCTTTCACCTTTTTCCCTCCCCACCATCCAAGCACTATTTCCAGGTGAGGCAGAGACTAACTTGCACTACGGCCAGTCTGGTGTGTGGTCTCCTCCACGCGGAGGAAACCAAGTGCTATTGAGGAACCACTTCTGAGTTCAGCCCACAGGGGAAACCCTCCACTTTCCATTGTCTATTGCCTTTACTCTCACTCATTCTCGCTCTGATCAAACCGTACCATTCCTGTGTAGACACAGTAAGCTTGAGGAACACCGCTTCCATCTTCTGCCTGGGCAAGTTAGATCTTTCAGGACTCCATACTGAATACAGGTAACTCGGATGGTATCAGTCGTCCACCTGGGATACTGGATCAGCTTGTTTCTCTCACCCTCTTTCTATTCTTTTCCCCTTTGGGACTGTCTATGCCGAGCGTGACATGCCAGGAACCTCCTGCTCTGCACTTTGCAACTCTTACATTCTTATTTTTCAGTTTTTTTTTGTCCACGTTCACCCATTCATTCAATGGCCCAATAGTCGGTTTAACCAGTTTATCCACAGATTCTTGATTCACACTCCCTGAATCTTTCAAGTTAAAAGTACATTTATTATCAAAGCATGTAATCAGTGTACAACCCTGCGATTCATCTTCTCCACAGACAGCAAAACAAAGAAAGCTATGGGACTCATTCAAAGACAAACATCAAAAATATCTTACTTCCCATTCTTCACCAGCATGACATGAAAAAGTACAAAAAACACAAATATCATACAATAGTTTCAGCGACTGAGATCCCACCATCTCATGGATCCACTTACCTTTCAAATCAACAGATTTCAAATTTCCATTTGCATCCAGCACAGAGTTAAACGTCCAGTCAGGAGAATCCTGTGTAACTTTTGTATCCGATAAAATTGCATCAGACGTCTCATCCCCGTGGGAAATGACTTCAGACTTGATATTCAATCTGGCATTGCTCATCATCCAGTCATCCTCCTTCAGTTCCTCCTCAGGTGAGGACTTCTCACATTCTTCAAACCGACCCTCAGAATCTGAAGAACTGTTTACAATGTAATCAGCAGGCTCCTCGACTATACTGAGCAATACTTCCTGATTTGGAGAATACATAATTGCATCACTTGGTCTGTGAATGAACTCCAAGGTCCTTTCATCTCCACTGGGACTATCACTTTCATTAAGTGGGCTATCTAAAGTCACTGGCAAGCAAGGTGGTCCTTCTGAGATGCTCTTGGACAACAGCTCTTCCGTGCCATCATTTTGGGAGACTTCTTCCTTTAAATCCACCATTGCTTGGACTTCTTTGGCCAATGCCTGCTCCTCCCCCAAACTGGAATCCGAAGAAGCGGTCTCCAACAACGCATCGACCTGCTTAGACCACTCGTCATCACAAGAGCAACCTAACTGGTCGTCACTCTGCTCGGGTTCACTTTCTAAATGACTGAGAGATAACAGTGCTGAAGAAATACCTTTCTCTTCATGTGAGGATTGCACTTCCGATAGCACTTCATTCTGTTCATGCGAAGGTAACACCTTCAAAGTTGTGTCACTTCGCTCATCTAATGCTGGCAATTCGAAAATTGTATCATTCTGATCAAATTCCTCTGAGGGATTTAAAGAGCAAGGCAGTTCAAGATTCTGTGGAACCTCATCCTCACCAGTCCTGCTGTGATGTCCTTCTTTACACCCATCGTCTGAGTCATTAAGTGGGTTTGCTGTAGCCACACATACCTCATCACCAGCTCTAGCACTCATTTCACCTGTGTCTACCAATGAACCCTCGGGGTTTGCACAGGAACCATTGTTACCCAACTCCAAATCCGCTGTGGCTTCCTCAGTAAGTTCAGCGAGTGGAGGCTTTTCACTGTTCAGCTGTACCCCTTGAAAATCCACCTCCTGAGAAGATCCCCCAGCTGGTCCACTTTCAGCTCCGGGCAGCTCAACACATTCTTTGGATTCTTCCAGTGTAATGACAGTAGACTCCAACTCTGTGTGAGCAAAAGTTTCCTCAGTGTCTGCCACCTGTCTGTCAGGATTTCCAATCACCCTGTCAACTTCAGGGACATCACTTTTGGATGTACACACTTGGTTGGAATGCAGTTCCTCACTGGACCCCAAGATTTCTTTGTATTCTCCATCGAAGCTTAGAAAGGTCTCATCACATTCATCTTCAGATGTGCTCTGCACAAGGGTATTGTTATCTAACTCGTTGTTAGAATCCACTGGTGACCTGAATCCTCCATCGGGGAGAGTGGACACAGCTTCACCACCAATTGCTTCACCCTCCAGTTCTAACTCTGTAATATTTTCTTGATTATTGGTAAGTTTTGCCTCAGGACACTTGGTGGTCAACTCCGCATTAGTTGATGTGCTGTCCCTTGGGGGCAGATTATCTGATTGCTCAACAGGCATTTCGGTTAACATTTGTGCAATTGGGCAGACGGCTTCAGGTGTGCAATCCTCTTTGTTCTCTTCTGTTCTTAAACTCTCAACGGGCTCAGCATGTACCGAAAGCCCTGGCTGTGGGTGCAGGCATGGTGAGGGAGGTACATCCTATTCCAAAATAAGAAAAAACAAGTCATAAATTGTTTTATTCAGTAATTGCCGTGATATAATATTTAGTACAGCAGTTTGAACAAAGAATCACTTCCCTGTTGTATACCCAGAGTAACACACACAAAACGCTGGAAGAATTCAGCAGGTTAGTCCTGCTCCAGCCCCACAGAAGTCCTGTCCCCACAAAAAATGCCTCACCTGCTGAGTTTCTCCTGCATTTTGTGTGTGTTGCTCTGGATTTCCAGCATCTGCAGACTATTGTTATGTCCTCCCTGACTTAGTTTGTTGTTTTATTTCTAGCTATTAGATCTCATTGCTTACTTGTAAGTTTACAGCTGTTGTTGATTACTTATTATTGCGTTGTTAAGCAATTAACCTTTGACATCAGGGCGGTTATATGCACGTGTATATTTATTCATTTATTAGTCAGAAGCACTTTTGCGAGTCAAAGGAATTTTAATCAGTATTTGAATCTATCTTTCGTGAGCTTGCCAGGAAGTATTGTCTTTTTACTCAGCTCCTCGCGTACCATAACTCTTCAATTAACAATAAAGTGGCCTTTAAAATATAACTACACTGAAACAGGAGTTGACCTACCTAGCTTAAGAGAACGGGGAAAAATCTTGAGTGAGGGCAGAATACTCGTGTTTATAACCTGTTATACATTCTCTATTTGACAAGCTGTTTGCACAAACAACAGTTTCGCATTTCTTCATACCAGTGATAAAATCATATGAATCTAGAGGCTGGCCTCCAGGCAGAACGAATCCACACTGTTCTTAAATCAGATTGGCCTAAAACTGCACCCAAAACACGACTCCAGTCTTTGAAGTGGAAGGCTCTTCACACAGCTCCAGTGTGTAAAAAAATAGCTTTAGTGGACAAGGTCAAATTGGCAACAGACTACTCCAGGCTCTGCATTCCCCTTCCCTGCACGGTTCCTCACCAACATCTTCTGTCACTGCTATCTTGCACCTCCCACACTGTGTTCACTCCTACTCTGAAAGTTCTAGATCCCACACAATGTGCTCTAATTCTCCCTTCTTCACATGTCTTTACTACCTCTGGATTTCTACCATAAAGACCAGACTCCCCTCCACTGACTGTCTATACTTCCCTTTACCTTGGGAAAGCAGCAAACGTGATCAAAGATCCCTGCCACCCTGGCCATTCTCTCTTCTACTGAGCAACAGATACCAAGGCTTGAAAACACAAAGCACCAGGTATCCTACACAGGAATGGACCTCTTATATGAGAGAGATGATTTCTTGATCTCTTAAACTACCTCAGTCATTAATTTATATATCTATCTACTTTTGGAGAGATACGGCTTAGATTAGGCCCTTCCAGCTTGCTGGGTTGCACTACCCAGCAATCTCCAATTTAACCCTAGCCTAATCATGGGACAATTTATAATGTCCAATTAATCTACATCTTTGGACTGTGGGAAGAAACCTGAGCACCGTGGGAAATCCCTTACATTCCATCAGGAGGATGTACAAACTCCTTACAGAGGATGCTAGGATTGACCAATGAACTTCAAGACCCCCAAGCTGTAATAGCATAGCACCAACCAACATTGTGACCTGTGCATTTTATTTGTCTACCTACACTGCACTTTCCCTGCAACCGTAAACTATACAGGTGGCCCCCGTTTTTCGAACGTTCGCTTTACGACAGCTCGCTGTTACGAAAGACCTACATTAGTACCTGTTTCCACTAACCAAAGAGGATTTTCACTTTTACGTAAAAAAGATGCCCGCTTTATACGTGTGTTTACCACGAGAAAGACTACAATGACCGTGAAGCCTTGTGCAGGCAGTTGTTTGCGCATGCGTGTATGTGCGTATGCGGTATGTACGTATGTGTGAATGTGCATAGGCGTGTACGTGCCGATTTTTTTTCTCCAAATCATCTTTGGCTGGCTGTCTTCTCAAGTTTGATAAGTGAAACTACACCGTAACTACAATATTTCTACTTTATATAGGGTGTATATTTATCATATCATTCCTGCTTTTACTATAGGTTAGTGTTATTTTAGGTTTTGTCTGTTATTTGGTTTGATTTGGTGGGTTATTTTTTGGGTCTGGGAACGCTCAAAAATTTTCCCCATATAAATTAATGGTAATTGCTTCTTCGTTTTACGACATCTCAGCTTACGAACGGTTTCATAGGAACGCTCTACCTTCGGATAGCAGGGGAAACTTGTAATCTGTTATTGCTTTTCCTTTTCTACTATCTCAATGCAGTTATGTTTGGAATGATCTGTCTGGATGGCTTGCAAACAAAGCTTTCTTCTGCATATGGAAACACATGACCATAATAAACCAATTACCATTCACCAAAGCCCGAAGCCCTGCCTCAAGTTGCAGCATTTCTCCTACCACCCACGATCAACATCAACAATTGTCCTAAGCAGAACCCATACCACCACAATCTACATTCTGGACCTGACAACACTCCATGGCAACAACACACACTAAATGTTGGTGGAACACAGCAGGCCAGGCAGCACCTATAGGGAGAAGCGCTGTCGACGTTTCGGGCCGAGACCCTTCGTCAGGACTAACACCCCCATGGTAGTCTACATTGCAAGATGGTCCTCCCAAAGTACAGGCCAAATTCATGAAACAGAGCCCGTAACCTGCTCTTGATCATCGTTCTGAATCGTGTTGCAAATGTCACCTCTCCCCACTCTCCCAATTAAGGATACTGGTGCATTTATGCAATAATAGATTATTACTATTAGAGGAAATTTTCCAGGATGCTACCTGAATTGGAGAGCATGTCTTATGAGGATAGGTTGAGTAAGCTAGGGCTTTTCTCTTTGGAGAGGAGGATGATGAGAGGTAACTTGATAGAGATGTATAAAGTGATAAAAGACATAGTTAGAGTGGACAGCCGAAGACTTTTTCCCTGAGCAGAAAAGGATAAAACAAGGAAAATAAGCGGCATACTTTTAATGGATGGGATTGGGGGTGGGGGGGAGTCAGAGGTAGTTTCTTTTAAACACAGACAATGGTGGACATTTATGAGTCTCTTAGATAGGCACATAGATGAAAGAAACTTCAGGAGAATTGGGGAGAGAAGGGTTAGATTGATCTTAGAGTCATAGAGTACTAGAAGTGAACAGCACAGATAGAGGCCTTTTGGCCCATCTCCTGTCCATGCCAAACCATTTAAACTGCCTACTCCCATCCGCCTGTCTCCATACCCCTACCATTAATGTCCCTATCCAAACTTCTCTTAAACATTGTAATCGAGCTCGCATGTACCACTTGCGCAGGCAGCTCTCACAACCCTGTGCGTGAAGAAGTTCCCCATCATATTCCCCTTTAACATTTCACCTTTCACCCTTAACCCATGACCTCTTGTAGTCCCACCCAACGCCAGTGGAACAAGCCTGCTTGCATTTACCCTGTCTGTACTCCTCATAAATCTCTCAATCTTCTACATTCCTAGCAATAAAGTCTTAACCAATTTAATCTTTCCTTATAAACTCAGGTCCACTAGACCCTGTAACATCTTTGTAAATTTTCTCTGTATTCTTTCAACCTTATTAACATTTTTCCTGTAGGCAGGTGACCAAAATTGCACACAATACTCCAAAAATAGGCCTCACCGACATCTTATACGACTTCAACATAACATCCCATCGCCTGTACTCAATACTTTGATTTATGAAGGTCAATGTGCCAAAAGCTCTCTTTATGACCCTATGTACCAGTGACACCATTTTCAATGAAATATGGACCTGTAATCCCAGATCCCTTTGCTCTACCACACTCCACAGTGTAAGACCTACCCTGGTTGGTCCTACCGAAGTACAAAACCTTACACTTGTCTGCTTTAAATTGCACCTGCCATTTTTCAGCCCATTTTTCCATCTTGAAGTTTAAACAGTTGGCCCAAGCTCAGCAGATGAAGGGAGTGTACTGTTCTATGCTCTATATTTTATTATGTAATCTGATGCAACTGGTCTTGATTCTTGGTTAAAAAGATCACCTGTCTGTTAACAATTACTTCTCTGCATTATAAAATATTTTAATGTTTTCCATTTTAAGCAGCAATCATGGCAATGAAAAACACATTTAGTATATGGGCTTCAAGATCTCAACCAAGAACACACTTGAATATCCAAAGCATATAAATATTGGCACCACCTTACCCCACCTTGTTCCTACATAATTGCACCAAGAAGCAGTTTCAGAAAAACAAGAGTTACATATTTATAAAAAGATGACCACACTAAGATTAATCACAGAAGAAGTGATTTTTCAGCCTTGACTTTCATCAAAGAAAACTGAATAAAGTAGAAATTTGATAAAAGTGCAAATCTGAATGAACAGAGGTTCTGGATTTGGTAACTGGACTAAACCAAGCTCCTGCTAAGGCAGGGGCATGGAATCTGCTTCCACAGCTGAAAGGTAAAAGGGAAATATATTTGGTTTAGAAACCATTCAGGACTGTTCTTACATGCTGTTCTCATACCCTTAAGTGATAATCAATTTGCCTTCCTCTGCATCAAGTAATGCAGTAAGTACTGTGTAAAAGTTCGGCACATATATATAGCTAGGGTGCATAAGAATTTTGCACAGTACTGTAGTAATTTTATGTATTGGACTGTACTGCTGCCGCAAAAAATCAACTTCATGACATATGTGAGTGATGATAAACCTGTACCTGACGGGTCTCTATTGCAAACTGAGAGTGGGAAGGGGACAGGGAGACAGGGATTATGGTTGGGAAAAGGGGAAGGCAGAAGAGAGGGAGTGGGAATCACCAGAGAAACATTCTGTAATCATCAATAAACAAATTGTTTAAAATCAAATGACCTTGCCTGGTGTCTCTCAGGGCTGGGTATGTCTGCCCGCGCCACGCACCCCCCCCCCCCCCCAATCTCCGGCGATCCCTCTCAGTCACCTGTCGCACACCCCTCTCACGGCACTCTACTCTCACCATTCCCAGCATCCTTTGCTCCTGCCTGATTTACAAACCCACTCTTTGCTTTGCGTTGGCAAATACAGTACTGTGCAAAAGCCTCAGGCACCTGAACTATATACATATATGTGCCTAAGACTTTTGCACAGTACCGTATGGTGGCATTTCTTCATCTAGGTTCACAGAATGACCAGGGCCACTTCCAGAACACTGCACCCCAACAAATAAATTAACACATCTGACGACAAGAGACTGCAGAAGCTGGATTCTGGAGCAATCTGATGACAGTGGATCAATTTAAAAAGCTGAATTTTCTTAGGCAGACAGAAGAAACTCAACTTATTCACCCATTATACATTAAATATAGAAGATATCCAGCAAGTCTGATAGCACAACTAACATTTGAAAACTGCCCATTTCAGATCAGTAGGGCTATTTGGAACAGTCATAAATGATAAATAATATTCATAAATTATTCATAGTCATTGCATGATTAATATGTGTAAAGGTAAATAATGATACTAATGAAATATTGTAATTTAAAATGAAGATGAAGGTAATTATCCCTTCACATTTATTGGCACACATTCTGGAAGTGACAGAAATGCCACATTTACCTCCTCCTTCACCTCCATTTAGGGTCCCAAACAGTCCTTTCAGGTGAGGCAACACTTCACCTGTGAATCTGCTGAGTTTGTCTATTGTGTCCAGTGCTCTCAATGGAGCCTCCTTTACATTGGTGAGACCCGACATAAATTGGGGGACTGCTTTGTCCAGCACCTCACTCCTTCTGCCAAAAGCAGAATTGCCCAGTGGCCAACCTTTTTAATTCCTATCCTCATTCCTGTATCAACATGACATGGCTGCAATGAGGCCACTGAAAAGCAACACCTCATATTCCATTTAGGTAGCCTCCAACCTGATGACATGAACACTAATTGCTCCTTCTGGTAAAAAAAAAATATGCCCCCCCCATTCTTCTATTCCCTACTGTGGCCTTTGGCCTCTTCTCCTCATCTGCCTATCATTTCCCCCTGATTCCCCTCCTTCTTCCCTTTCCCCTATGGTCCACTCTCCTCCAACTAGCAGGTTCCGTCTTCCCTTTACTTTTCTCACCTACCTGGCTTCAACTATCATCTTCTTGCCTGTACTCTTTCCCTTCCTCCCCACCTTTTTATTCTTCACCCTTCCTTTTCAGACCTGAAGAAGGGTCTCGGTCCAAAACATTGATTGTTTATTCATTTCCATAGACGATGCCTGACCTGCTAAGTCCCTTCACCATTTTGTGTGCGTTGCTCAGGATTTCCAGCATCTGCACAATATCTTGTGTTTACAATTTAGAAAGCTATTCGATGCATAACAGATTGATGATTGATTCAACAACGTCTCATTTATTCCTGTATAATGTTAATAGGAAGGAGATAGAAGATGGACCCAACTCTTACTTCAAAATCTCCATGATTTGGAGTAAAATTTCAAATTATGCTCCAAATCATCAAGATCTTTTAGTTTTATATGGCGGTGTATTGTCAAATGATAATTACAATTTTATGTTTGATGGAGGGCACAACCCACTCCACCATTAAGGGCAACATTTAAGAGAGGTTTGGACAGATATATAGGTGGGAGGGGTACAGAGGGCTATGGTCCAGGTGCAGCTCAATGTGACAAAGCAGAATAATAGTAACACACACAAAACGCTGGAGGAACTCAGCAGGTCAGGCAAAACCTATGGAAATAAGTAAACTGTCGATGTTTTGGGCTTCTTCAGGTAGAATAATAGTTCAGCACAGACGGAATGGGACAAAGGGCCTGTATATCTGCAGCAGTGCTCTATGATTTTCACTCTATTATGATGATTAAGGTGGTACCTCTCAAGATAGGTGGGGACCCTCACCATCCAGGATGCCCTCTTTTAATTGCTACCATCGAGTTGATAATATGGGAGCCTGAAGACCCACACTGAATACTTTAGGAACAGCTTCTTCCCCTCTGCCACTGGATTTCTGATCAGTCCATGAACTCACTATTCCACTTTCACACTCTATATTTATTTTAAAATAGTACAGTTTTTTTTTTAATGTCTTACATTGCACTGCCGCCACAAAACGACAAATTTCACGACATATGTCAGTGATTCTGACTCTGACAAGGTTTTACACAGAACTTCTGTGGTTAAAAATGGTTTGCGCTTTGAAACCAAACTGACGGTGAAGAGTTTGTGAAGCCAAGCTGATTCTTACCATGTCTCGCCTGTGAGAGTGGATGTACTTCTGCAGTTCGCTGATGTTGTGTTCCACGCTACTGAGCTCTGCTCCTTGGGGGTTATTGATGGTGTACATGTAAACATTCAGATGCTGCTGAAATTGCACAGAGCAGTCTTCAGAGGATACAATCGGTGTTACGTCCTCTTGCAGAGCTGCAGCGGAGTTTTGTCTGAAACAGAAGGAACAGCAGCAGTTAAACATCCTGAAGTGTTCTACCGGCTTTGACACATTGGAGCAACTCACAGGACTTTGGGGCGTCAGCTCAGGATAGCACTGAATTGTGAAAGCAAAGGTTCCATCCGGGAAGCCACTGTAGAGAATGCAGCTGCTTTCTCCTGCTACGCATCTGTGGGGAGGTGCTTAACAAGCACCTGCGGCTTCCGCTGAAATCGGGATGTGAGGGGATCACTTGGCAGCTTTCTGACACATGTCCCAAGGGGATCCATCCTCCATTCAACTCGACTTGGCGTAGTGCAGCCAGGTATTGGAGAAACAGAGCAAAATGAGTTTACAACAATGCACAGAAAATGCTGCAGGAACTCAGCAAGGCAGGCAGCATTTACGAAGAGGAATAAACAGCCGATGCTTCAAGCTGAGACCCTTCATCAGGACTGAAAAGGAAGGGAGCAGACCAGAATAAAGAGTAAGGGAAGGAGTACAAGCTGGCAGGTGATCAGTAAGACCAGGTGAGGCAGAGGTACGATGTAAGACGCTGGGAGGGATAGATGGAAGAAATAAAGGACTTAAGGAGGAGGAATCAGATAGGAGAGCACAGTGGACCATGGAAGAAATGGGAAGGGGGAACCAGAGGGAGGTGATAGCCAGGTGAAGAGAGAAGGAGTGACAGGGTAACCAGAAAGGCGAACAGAAAACGAGGTGGAGAGAGAGGGTAGAAATTACCAAAAGTCTAAGAAATCAACATCCATGCCGTCAGATTGGAGGTTACCCAGACAAAAAATGGCGGGTTGCTCCTCCTACCTGAGATTGGCTTCATCAATGTAGTAGAGGCGGCCATGGACAGGCATGCCAGAATGAGAATGGGAAATTGAACTGAGTTTACAAATATTCATGTACAACTCCAATATGCAACTTTAAGAGATCATTCTCAGCCAGTTATGATAAACATTCTCAGCACTCTGCTTTGCCAATGCTACTTCCAATAACTGTCTCATGGCTGGAGATCAGACTAACACATCTTTCAAAGTTGAACACCAAGTTGTATCAGTTACTTCTGTGCCCGGAACCAAGTCATCAACTTGAACCATTGCAGGACGCTACTGAACATCTTGTTTCTGAAGCAGTCTGGCTTGTTCAAAAGAGCAACTTTTCACAAGGTACTCAGGAAATGTCAATAAACATTGGCTTTCGCAATGGCACCTGAGTCAAAAGTGAACAAACAAATTGCAGATATTGATATCAGGATAACAGTGCTGCTAGGGAGTTGTAACATCGATGGGGAGATGTAGATCAATGATTGGTAATACTGGGTGGATACTATCATACACTAGGGAGCAGGGACTATGCTGAACACTATTTTTTCCTCTAATAACACACAGATTCACAACTCCTCACATCACTTGAGATATTATGTGAATCAACTGGATTCAATTTGACTGAAGATGACAAGAACGTGATGAAGATTAAGTTAATCAATGATCAAGATTCAGCTTGATTCACCATATGCAGTCTTTGTATGTCTGCCTACCATCATAACAGGCCAATAGCAGATGCCATTTAATTGGCTCTTCACACGACCTTGGAACATCGGGACAGCAAAGATGCAAACATCAGAATGTTCTTTATTGAATGCAGCTCAGAATTCAATAATATCATCCTGAGAAATCTAATCACTAAGCTTTAAGATGTTGGCCTCAATTGTGCAACTGAATCTTTCATTTACTCACTTGCAGACCCCAGTCAGTTTGGATTGGCAACAGCATCTCCTCCACAATCGCCAACAGCACAGGTACACCACAGGGATATGTGGTTAGACCCTTTCTCTACTGGGTTTATAGGTGTGGCTATGATTTAAATTTGCTGACAACACCACTGTCATTGGCTGAATCAAAGGTGGTGATGAATCAGCACATAGGAGGGAGATTGAAAATCTGGCTGAGTGATGCCACAACAACAACCTCTTACTCAATGTCCGTAAGACTAGGGAGCTGATTATTGACTTCAGGAGGAGGATACTAGAGGTGCATGAACCAGTGCTCAAAGGGGAATCAGCAACTTTAAATTCCTTGGTGTTATCATTTCAGAGGATCTATCCTGGGCCCAGCAGGTAAGTGCCATGACAAAGAAAACACAGCATCACCTCTACTTCTTTGCAAAGATTCAGCACAACATCTAAAGCTTTAACAAACTTCAATATTTGCTTGGTGGAGAGCATATCAACAGGTTGCATCATGGCCTGGTATGGAAATCACAGTGTCGCAGTGGATACAGCTCAGTCCATCACGGGTAAAGCCCTCCCCACCATTGTAGGAAGGCAGCACCCATCATCAAGGATCCCCACCATCCAGGCCACGTTCTCTGCATGCTGCTGCCATCAGGAAGAAGGGACAGGAGCCTCAGGACCCACACCTTCAGGAACAGTTACTACCCCTCAACTATCAGGCTCTTGAACCCAAGCAGATGACTTCACTCAGCCGAACTGTCCCCAAACCAATGGACTCATTTTCAAAGCCTCTTCATCTCATGATCTTGATGTTTATTGCTGATTTATTATTACTTTTTTTGTATTTTCACAGTTTGTTATCCTTGCACATTGATTGCTTGTATGTTCTGTCGGAGGAGGTCTTTCATTGATTTACTGTGTTTCTTGTATGCCCACAAGATAACAAATCTCAGAGTTGTATACAATGACATATATGTAATTTGCTTTGAACTTTGAATTTACAATAACAAAATTAACAATGATAAAGAATAAAGAATTATACATAAATTTAGAAATTAAAGTATAGATAAGGAATAAAATGTGCATAAATACCAGCATGCAATACCAATGCAGTGACTGAGGTAATATATTGAGGGGGTGGGGTGGCTAACTTAAGCGGTTGATCAGACTGACTACCTCGGGGAAGAAACATTTAAGATTATGTGAAGTTTTAGTAGCCTTGTAAGCAATTGCAAGAAGGGAGCTTTTGGAAAAGGCTGTTTTCAGGGTGGATAATGTCAACCATGGTTTTTCCCGGCTGCTTCTTTGTCCTGTGGACATGTACAATCCCTGCAGTGATGGTAGACCTTTTCTGCTGACCTGACAGTTCACTGTAGTTTTTGTATACTGTGAGAAGACTTTTTAGATAACACAAGATTCAACCTGATTTTTTGAATGCGTCTTTTTAAATATCCAAGCTACTATTAATTTCAAGTAATAATCCCATACCTTGATGCAGTAACCACAAAAAAAAGCAACACCTATAAAACCACACTGCATCTTAATCTTTCTTCTCATTTCAGAGCTGTTAAGCTCTGATTTTTGGACTTGGAAATTTCCCCCCCATTTTATCATTAAATGTTTCCCTGATGACAATTTACAAACTGCCAAATCCTAAAATGCATCCGTAAACTAATATAACACATTTTTACAGGAACACCCAACCCGGAGAGTAAACCCACTTGGAAATTAATTGTTACTTGAGATGGAGCGCTCCTTTTAAACACACCTTCTAGCACTTAAATATGTGGAGTCTGCAAATATTCTCACCCAGGTCACCATATCCCTCCTGGGGGCTGGCTATATATTAGCAAAGTTCACAAACCGCATCTGGTTCTAGCAAGAACTTGACTGCATCTGAAAATATTTCCACTTCATGTGCAGTGTCATGTGAAGCATATTTATTTCTTCTCTGATTTACTGCAAATGGTGTCTAGATGCATTTACAGTACCCATAAATCTGCGGATTTGGCACAGGCAAATCCACTCAAACTACCGGTATATAATGACAACCAGAGCTACTGTCACTGTAGCACAGTAGTGAATGGTGAGGAAAACGCTTTACAGTGCCAGCGATTGGGATTCAATTCTCACACCACTGTATGTTCTCCTGTAACCGTATGTGTTTCTTCCAGGTGCTCCAGTTTCCTCCCATATTCCAAAGACATACGGGTTAAGGTTACAATTAGTAAGTTGTGGGCATGCTATGTTGGTACTGGAAGCATGGCCACACTTGTGAGCTGCTCCCAGCAAATCCAGATGCTGTGTTGGTCGCTGACACAAATGACTCATTTCACTGAGTTTTGATGTTTCGATGCACATGTGACAAATAAAGCTAATCTTTATATTGTCTTTAAGCACAGTGAACCCAAAATGTCTTAAGTATCAAGGCAGACAGTCTTCTAAATAATAATAGAACATAAAACAGTACAGGACTTTGGCCCACAGCGTCGTGCTGACCTTTTAACCTACTCTAAGATCAATCTAAACCTTTCCCCCATTAATAGACCCCCATTCTTCTTTCATCCATGTGTCTATCTAAGAGTTTCTTAAATGCTCCTGATATATCTGCCTTTACCACCACCCCGACACGGTGCTCCACGCAGCCACCACTGTGTTTAAAAAAAACTTATCCTTTGTCATCCTTCACCCTGCCTATATTTTCTTTTATAACCTTTATAAATATTAAATTCTCACTATTAATTAGTGACAAAATTTTGCTGGCGACTATGCGTGAGCCAGTACACTACATCTCTTACCTCTCCTTAACCCACTGGCTGCCATTTAAATGACTTATCTGGGAGTATCCTCACCATGAGTCAGAAAGGGAGTGCCCTTAAAAACAACTAAATCACTTAATGGATTAACTATGTCCATCCAATCTGGGCTATAAATAACACTAATGAGATTAAGCCCTTGACTTCTTATAAGGAATAAAGTTCTTCTTTTTAGACCATTAGAGATAGGAGCAGAAATAGGCTATTCGACCCTTTGAGTCTGCTTTATCATTCTATCATGGCTGATCTATTATCCCTCTCAATCTGATTCTCCTGCTTTTTATCCCCATAAACTTTGATGCCTTCACAATCAAGATCCTATCAACCTCCACTTTAAATATACCCAATAATTTGGCCCCCAAAGCTGTCTGCAGCAATTACTTCCACAAATTCACCACCCTCTGGCTGAAGAAATTCCTCCTCATCTCTGTTCTAAAGGGACATCCATTTATTCTGAGGCTGGTCCCTTTGGACCAAGACCACCCCCAAAATTGGAAGCATCCTCTTAACATCCACTCTGTCTTGGTCTTTCAATTTACAATAGGTTTCAATGAGATCCTCCTCCTCATCCTTCTAAACTTGAGCGATTACAGGCCGAGAGCCATCAAATGCTCCTCTTACATTAATCTTAATACATTTTCAATGAACTGTGGTTAAGCAGCCATTGGCACTGATTATATTGTGAAGCTAACTATAATTATTCTGTCTTACCCAGTCACTGCAATGATGCTGACATACAAAGCAGAAATATAATGGCACATTAAGACCTCTGACCTTCAATGATGATTGGGGTTTCCACATTGGGGATCTGGGCATCATTGGCATTGCCAGCATTTATTGTTTACCCCTATTTGCCCTCAAGGTGGTGGCCAGCCACTTTCTTGAAACTCCCCCTTCTGCCCTAGGCACTGTTGGAGCAGGAAACTTCGGCCACGATGAAAGAACGGTGCACAATTCCCAAGTCAGGATGATGTACGATTTGAAGGGGAAACTTGCGGGAGGTGGTGCTGCCCTCCTCCTTGGTGGGTGAAGTCGCGGGTTTTGGAGGCGTTGTTGGTGGAGTCTTCTTCAAAAACTACAGTGCATTCTGTAGGTGGTGGTGCACAGGACAACCACGTGCGCTAGAGGTGGAGTCCGTGAACACTGAGGGTGGTAAATGAAGTGGAGACCTTATCCTGTGCTGCTTCGGAGCACAAATTCCATCCTCCCTCTGAGTTGTGCCTTGTAGATGGCAGAAACGTTCTGGTCTCTCAGCTGTTGAGTCCCCATCATAGAACACAGAACAGTACAGCACAGTGCAGATCCTTTGGCCCACAATGTTGTGCCAATCTTATAACCTATTCCAAAATCTACCTAGTGCTTCGCTCCCACATATTCCTCCATTTTCCTTTCTTACGTGTGTCTCTCCAAGTCTCTTAAATGCTCCCAATGTATCTGCCTCTATCATCAGCTTGGCACCCACCTCTGGCACAATTCAATACCTTAAAATTATGTCTTCACCATTAGCCATTACCACCCCAGGAAAACAGCACTGGCTCTCCACCTCCCATGCTCCTTCCGTCCAAGCAGAAAAGTCACAGCTTGCTCAGTCTTCACTCATTAGACACGCTCTCTAATCCAGGCAGAGTCCTGGTAAATTTCCTCCGCACCCTGTCTAAATCCTTCACATCCTTCCTACAATGAGGCAGACAGAACTGAACCCAATCATATGCCAGCATACTCCCAGCTGTGCCTGCATGTAGCACATGCACGTGGCTACAACACCCAATCTGCTAGAGGAAATCAGCAGGTTGAGCCACATCTATCCTGGAGCAAGATCTCAACCTGAAATGTGAATAATTCCTTTCCGCCCACAGACGTTGCTCAACTCACTGAGTTGCTCTAGTAGAGGAAGTGTTGATCCAGGTTTCATCATTCACAGTCTCGTGTTTCCACCTGCGTGGCTTTGTATCTTCACTTGTGCGGTTGATCCTCTTGTACTTCCAGTTGGTGGTGACTCCCAGGTTATTATTGGTAGGGCAGGGCAAGTGGCGATTGTGAGACATTGGAGACAGAAAGGTTAAAGACCCTTGTTGGTGCAGAGGGGGAGTTGTATTACGTTGCAGCTAGCCACGTTTAGTCTGTCTGCAGAAATGGCTCCATAAGAACCCAGAATAATTCAACAACATACTGAAGAAATTCAGCGTGCAAGTACTCCTAGAGTCCAGAACAGGAGTTCCCAACATGTAGTCCATGAGCCCCTCAGTTAATGGTAGGGGTAGTTAAAGGTAGAACGATGGGGGAGTGGCATTAAAAGCTACCAAATATAGTACTGTGCAGAAGTCTTGTGTGTGTGTGTATATATATATATATATATATATATATATAGAAAGAGAGAGATAGATAGAGAGATAGAGATAGAGAGAGAGAGAGAGAGAGAGAGAGAGAGAGAGAGAGAGCCTAAGACTTTTGCACAGTACTGTAGTAATTTTATGTATTGCACTGCACTGCAAACAAAAATTCATGACAAATGTGAGTGATGATGAATTTGATTCTGATATGGGTCTCTGTTGTCGATTGAGAGCGGGAAGAGGGCAGGGAGAGGGGAATCATGGTTGGGAAAAGGGGAAGGAAGAGGGGAGGGAGTGGGAAGCACCAGAGAGACATTCTGTAATGATCAATAAACCAATTGTTTGGAATCACATGACCTTGCCTTTTGCCTCGGGGCTATGTGTGCCCACGCCATCCTCTGCCCCAACACTCCTCCTCTTCCACCTGCCCCTACCCCCTCCCTTTTCAAATCTTTTTATTGATTTTGAGAAAAAAACATAAGTAAAATATAAGTACAAAAACATTTGAGAGTACACAATAGATTCATTAATAATCAATTATATATTATCAATGTAAAAAGTCTCCCAAACTTATAATATTAATATGAAGGATTTAAAACGAAAAGCAAAGAAAAAACCCCAAAAAGAAGAAAAAAAAACAATATATAAAAAAAAACTAACATGGGCAATTGTATAATGTTAAATACATACAGTAGTGCCAATGACTCCGAACCTCCATTTATACAATTCAGGATGGTAACAATAAGGTTCAGGATCAGACCATTTAATTCGCATGAAAATGTTGAATAAATGGTCTCCAAGTTTCCTCAAATTTAACTGAGGAGTTAAAGACCACACTTCTAATTTTTTCTAAACTCAAACAGGAAATGGTTTGAGAGAGCCACTGAAATACAGTTGGAGGATTAATTTCTTTCCAGTTCAATAAAATAGATCTTCTAGCCATTAGTGTAACAAATGCAATCATTCGCTGAGATGAAGCAGATAGACACATATTATCTATCATAGGTAGACCAAAGATTGCAGTAAAAGGATGCGGTTGAAGATTAATATTTAAAACTCTTGAAATGATATTAAAAATATCCTTCCAATAGCTTTGTAAACAAGGACAAGACCAAAACATATGGGTCAATGTAGCAATATCAGAATGACATCTATCACAGGTTGGATTAACATAAGAATAAAATCGAGCAAGTTTATTTTTAGACATGTGGGCTCTGTGTACAACCTTGAATTGTATTAGAGCATGTTTAGCACAAATAGAGGATGAGTTTACCAATAATAAAATTTTTTCCCATTGCTCAGCAGATATAGGGCAATGCAATTCTTCCTGCCATTCCTTCTTAATTTTTTCTGATATATCTGGCTGTACCTTCATAATCATATTGTAAATGATAGCTACTAAACCCTTTTGATAAGGATTAAGAGTTAGAATTCTCTCTGTAATGTCCAATGGACATTCTTTCGAAAAAGACTTTAATTCATTATATAGAAAATTTCTAATTTGTAAGTATCTAAAAAAATGGGTTTTAGATAAATTGTATTTGTTAGATAACTGTTCAAAGGACATAATGTTATCATCCAAAAACAGATCACGAAAACATGTTATACCTTTTGTTTTCCATAGGAAAAAAGCTTGATCTATAGATGATGGCCGAAAGAAGTAATTAGATATTATAGGACTTGACAGTATAAACTTATTCAAGCCAAAAGATTTACGAAATTGAAACCAGATTCGTAATGTATACTTAACTATGGGATTAGTTATCTGTTTATTAATTTTGAGTAACGAAAAAGGAAGTGAAGATCCTAAGATTGAGATCAATGAGAAATCTTGCACAGATTTACATTCCAAATTTACCCATTGTGGGCCAGCTACTGTAGTCAATTCTTGTGTCCAAAATATCAAATACCGTATATTAACTGCCCAATAGTAAAATCTTAGGTTTGGTAAAGCCAAGCCGCCCTCCTTCTTTGGCTTCTGTAAATATTTTTTGCCTAATCTAGGATTTTTGTTCTACCACAAATAGGAAGATATTTTAGAGTCAACCATATCAAAAAAAGATTTAGGGATAAAAATTGGTAATGCTTGAAATAAATATAGAAATTTAGGTAGTATCATCATCTTAATGGCATTAACTCTGCCTACCAAAGACAAAGATAGTGGGGACCATCTATTAGCAAGTTGCTTAATTTGATCTATTAAGGGTAAAAAATTAGTTTTAAACAAATCTTTATGTTTTTTAGTAATTTTAATACCTAAATAGGTAAAATAATCTGTAACGATTCTATATGGTACATGATTATAAATTGGAATATACATATTTAATGGAAAAAGTTCACTCTTATTAAAATTCAATTTATAACCAGAAAAATTACTAACTTGAGCAAGTAAAGAAGAAATAGCAGGAATAGATCTTTCAGGATCAGATATATATAATAACAAATCGTCCGCATATAATGATACCTTATACATCGTCTCTCCACGGGTAATGCCTAAAATATTGGGTGATTCACGAATAGCTATAGCCAAGGGTTCTAAAGCAATATCAAATAATAAAGGGCTCAAAGGACAACCTTGCCTTGTACCGCGAAATAATTGAAAAAAAGGGGATTTTTGATTATTGGTAAAAACCGAAGCTAAAGGTTTATGATATATTAACTTAATCCATGATATAAATTTTGATCTAAAATTAAAATGTTGCAATGTATTGAATAAATATGACCATTCGACTCTATCAAATGCTTTTTCGGCATCCAAAGAGATAATACATTCTGGGATTTTAGATGAAGAGGTATAAGCAATATTAATTAATTTTCTAATGTTAAATCCTACCCCCTCCCACAGCACCAGCAGTGAGCAAGACATTGTGGGCACCCTAACTCAGAGTGAACATGCTCAGAATAGAAGGATGAACCTTTGGAACAGAGATGAAAAGGAACTTCTTTATCTAGAGGGTGGTGAATCTGACACTTAGGCAACTTAGCATGTAAAGCCCTCAAGAATTCAGAGGAATGAGAGGGGACTCTCATTGAAACCTACGAAATATGGATGTTGTGAGGATGTTTCCAATAGTGGAAGAGTCCAGACCAGAGGGCACTAAAATCATACCACCTTAGCACCAAAATGAAACATGGTTCCATTTTCCAAATTACTCAGTGACAAATGCACCAGAGATAGAACAACTCTGCTGTCAATCAAAATCAAGCTACACAAATAAAAAATAAATTTCATTCTGAGTAGCGAAAAGGTGGGAGGCCAGAAATGTCTGACCCATGATCTGTAGACTTCTTTGTGCATCACTTTCCTTGCTAATCAGTCGGGTGAGGGAAATTTGGAAGTTACTTTACAAACGGAGATGCGATGGAGATTTGAAGTGGTTTAGGGGTGAGCTACGGTACTTGCAAAGGGGTCTAGTGCCCATCCAGTCTATTCACCATTCAATCATGGCGGCTTCATTTTCTTCACCACATTCTCCTGCCTTCACACTGTAAACCTTTGATGCCCTTACTAACCAAAAACCTATCACCTCCACTTTACGTGTGACTTGGCCTCCAGAGCCATCTGCGGCAATGAATTGCATAGATTCACCATCCTCTGGCTAAAGAAATTCCTGTTCCTCTATGTTATAAAGGGACATTCTTTTGTTCTGAGACTGTGCCCTCTGGTCCTAGACTCATCACTATTGGAAACATCTTCTCCATGTCCATATTTGGCAGGTTCCAATAAGATACCCCCCTCATGCTTCTAAACTCGAGAAGTACAGGCCCAGAGCCATAACTTTTATTTCTGGGATCATTGTTCTGAACCTCCTCTGGAATTTTTCCAATACCAGCAGATACTTATTTTAGATTTTGGGGCATAATTCTTCAAATGCTTTCTGACCAATGTCTTTTAAAGCATTAAAGCCTTGCTTTTATAGCTAGTCCTCTCAATATGATTGCTGACATTGCAGTTCCCTTCCTTACTACTGACAGTGTAAGACAGCTTACTACAGTGTGGGGGAGACATTATCATACATGAGGAACTGACAGAGAGAGACATCAAAACGGTAGTGACTCATTATGTATGGAGTGATGAGGGACAGAGGGATGATGGTTCTAGTTTTAATGCTTCTATATATACTTGGGAAGAAATACATTAAGAAATTTAGTGGTTATGTGAAGAAATAAAATATTTCTTAGAGTTCTAAAGGAAGTTTTACAGTTTCTCTCCTGTTCTAACTGGTACACAGGGATCTTTGATAAAGCCAAAGCACTGGTTCTTTCCCAAGATCTTTACGAGACAATAACCTTCAGCAATTCAAGCCAGCGCTAGTTGCTCAGCCTGCACAGAGGCTATTTGGCATCCATCATTAAGGACCCCCAACAACCAAGACATGCACTTTTCTTATTGCTACCATGACAGAGGAGGTGCAGGATCCTAAAGACATGGACTCAATGTTCTAGGAACAGCTTCTTCTCCTCCACCATCAGATTTCTTAATGGATAATGAACCAACCCATGTATACCTCACTATTTTTGGCTCTCTTTTTGCTGTAAGTATTTAATTTATATATAAGTACCGTGCAAAAGTCTTCAGCACATGTGAAGTAAAAATCTGTAAAGTGAATATGCTTTCAAAAATAATGAAAAGTTAAAAAAAAAATTCCTATAAATAGCAGTAAACAGAACCCCCTCCCCACATCAAATCAATATTTGGTGTGGCCACCGTTTGCCTTTAAAACTGATTAAATTATCTTTCAGTACACTGTCGTGCAGTTTTGTAAGAAAATCAGCTGGTAGGTTGTTCCAAGCATCTTGGAGAATTTGTCACAGCTCTTCTGTAGATTTTGGCTGTCTCGCTTGCTTCTGTTTCTCCAGGTAATCCCAGACAGCCTCGATGATGTTGAGGTCAGGGCTCTGTGGAGACCATACCATCTGTTGCAGAGCTCCCTGTTCTTCCTTTCATTGACGATAGTTCTTTATGACTTTGGCCGTGTGTTTGGGGGTCATTGTCCTGCTGCAGAATGAAGTTAGGACTGATCAGATGCCTCGCTGATAGTACTGTGTGATAGCTAAGAGTCTGCTTGTACTTCTCAGCATTGAGGATTCCCTTAATTCTGACCAGATCACCAGCTCCAACTGGAGAAGTACAGCCCCAGACTTGCAAGGAATCTCCACTGTGCTTCACTGTTGGCTGCAGACACTCGTCCAGGTAGCGCTCTCCAGCTCCTCCATGGACAAACTGCCTTCAGTCTGAGCCAAAAATGTCAAACTTTGACTCATCAGTTCAGAGCACCTGCTGCCATTGTTCAGCATCCCTGTCCTTGTTTAGGTGAGTCTCTTGATTTGTTTCCAGGTCAGAGGAATGGCATTTTGGCAGCAGTTCTTCCATGAAGACCACTTCAGACAAAACTTGTCCAGATGTACATGGGTTCCAGTGGTTCAGAGCTGACAGCAGTGCTAGACCTCTTCCAATTTAGCATAGATGTCAGTATGATGCATCTTTCTGCTGCACTCAGTTTCCTTGGCCAGCCACTGCATATCTGGTCTTCCACCTTGCCCATTTCTTTGCCCTTCTTCAGAAGAGCTTGGACAAAACATCTTGCAACTCTCACCTTTAAGTTTGGTTGTTCTTCACCCAGTCTGATTCCTTCTACACCGTTTCTGTTTTAGTTCATTCAACTCATTATGTCATTGATCATTAGCATCCTGTTTGTTATCTTTGTCTAATCATCAAACTATAAATCTGCAAAGTAATCAGGTTTTTATTTGAAAAGTGGTCTATTGCTTAATGCTACTTTCTTCAACAAAAACTTATTTGTAACATTTAAATGTTTGGAAAATACATGTTTGGAAATCTAAAATTTTCTGACATACTAATGCAGTTGACAAAAAATAAACACCTAAAACAAAATTTATATAAAAAATCTTGGGTGCCTATCTACACACATGTACACATACAGTTGCAAGGAAAAGTATGTGAATCTTTTTGCCATTACCTGCTTTTCTGAATTAATTACTCATAAAATGGGGTCTGATCTTCATCTAAGTCATAATAATAGACAAACATAATCTGCCCAAAATAATAACACAAACAATTGTACTTCTTCTCATCAGTACTGAGTACTCCATTTAAACAATCAGTATAGGTTCAAAAAAAAAGTATCTGAACCTCTGAGATAAGGCCTTTTACAAAAGCTATTTGGAGTTATATGTTCCAATCACTGAGATGGGCTTGGAAGTGTAGGTTGTAGAGGTGTCCTGCCCTATAAAAAGACACACAATGTCAGGTTGATGACGGAGCCTGCTTTTCTCAAGAAAGATCTTTTTATATGCCTCATTGGAAACAAATTTCAGAGGACCTTAGAAGAAGAATTGCAGAGATACATGAAGTTGGAAAAGGCTACAAAAGCATTTCTTAAAGACCAAACTGTTCATCAGTGCACAGTAAGACAAATTGTCTACAAATGGAGGAAATTCAGTACTGTTACTATTCACCTTAAGAGTGGGCATCCTGCAAAGATCACACCAAGAGCACAGTGCAATGCTGAAGAAGGTGAAAAAGAACCCAAGGGTAACAGCAAAAGACCTGCAGAGATTTCTAGAACTTGCTAAAGTCTCTAGTCATGAGTCCACTATAAGAAAAACACCTAACAAGAATGGTGTTCATGAAAGGACACCATGGAGGAAACCACTAATCTTTGAACAAAAACATTACTGCACAATTCAAGTTTGAAAAAGAGCACCTGGATATTCCACAATGTTCTGTAGGCAAATGAGACAAAAGCTGAACTTTTTAGCAGAACTGCACACCACTATGTTTGGAGGAAAGAAGGCACTGCACACTAAAACCAAAATCTTATCCTAACTGTGAAGCATGGTGGAAGGAGCATCATGGTTTGGGGCTGCTTTGCTGGCTCAAGGCCTGAACAGCTTGCAATCATTGAAGGAACAATGAATTCAAAATTGTATCACGGCATTTTACAGCAGAATGTCAAGGTAATGGTCCATCACCTGACGCTTAATAGAAGTTGGATGATGCAATAAGACAAAGATACAAAACACAAGAGTAAATCGACAACAGAATTGTTTAAAAAGAAGAAAATTTGTGTTTTGGAATGGCCAAATCAGAGTCTAGACCTTAAACTAATTGAAATGCTGTGGCATGACCTGACGAGGGTTGTTCATGCAAGGTATCCCATGATGAACTGAAACAGTTTTGTATGGAGGAATGGTCTATAATTCCTCTTTGCTGTTATTAAAGTCTGATCAGCAGCTACAGGAAATATTTGGTGGAGGTCATTGCTGCTAAATTTATTAAAAACAAAGGTTCATGCACTCTTTCTGGCCTGGACTGTGAATGATTAAAAACAATGTGTTTAATAAAGACGTGTAAAGTACAATTGTTTATGTGTCACTGGTTGAGACAGATTGTGACTTAAATGAATATCAGACCACATTTCATAAATAATGAATGCAGAAAACCAGATAATTGAAAAGGGTTTACGAACTTTTTCTTGCAGTTGTATATAAACTAAATACGAAGTGCAGATATATGCATTTCTTATTGTAATTTTTAGTTTTTTAATGTATTGCAATGGACTGCTTCTGCAAAACAACAAACTTCATGACATATGCCAGTGATATTAAGCTTGATTTTGATTGTGAACAAAGGTTGGGAGATTCCAGCACTGTAGCGAAGAACCAGCATTGCAAAGATCAGACGGTTGACAGTTTGATGATTGTCATGGGAGTCCTGTGAACTACCTCTCTATTCTCTTGAAATACTGCAGAAAGCCAGGAACAAGAACTGAAAAGTCAACCAGGCCTGAAGTTTTACCCACACTTTTCATTGACACAGTCTGTTCCAATTTCTGAATTTCCTCTTCATTTTAATTACCTGAAGGCTGTTACAATCTCAGCCACTAACCTCAGTAGTGAAGCTGACAAGATAATTCAGTGTTAAGAATTTTCCCTAAGTGTTCCTTTCACTTTGATTTTATGTTTGTAAGCCTTTGCTGTTCATCCGTATTCTGATTAAACCTACCCTCTTTTTTCCACAAAAGGCCGTCTGCCCTTGCTATGCCCAACGTTCTTTGTTCCTGTGGATTTACAAACTCGCTCTCCACATCTTGTTGACAAATACGGTACTGTGTAAAGGTTTTAGGCATTCTAGCTATATATATATATATATATATATATATATAGCTAGAATATATATATATGTGTGTGCCTAGTTCTTTGGACTATGGGAGGAAACCCACGTGATCATGAGGAGAATGTACAAATGCCTTACAGACGGTGGCGGGAATTGAACCTGGGTCACTGGTACTGTAAAGCGTTGCGCTAACCACCATGCTACACTGCAACCCCAAGAGGGATATGGGCCAAACATGGGCAAATGGGACTAGT
Organism: Hemitrygon akajei; assembly: GCF_048418815.1. Classification (NCBI taxonomy): domain Eukaryota; kingdom Metazoa; phylum Chordata; class Chondrichthyes; order Myliobatiformes; family Dasyatidae; genus Hemitrygon; species Hemitrygon akajei. The sequence goes on along the minus strand of NC_133153.1, from coordinate 35,217,387 downwards.
TTAGAAGAGCATCTTGGTTGGTGTAGACAAGTTCGGCTGAAGGGCTCTTTGCTCCCATACTCTATGACTCCAGATCAGAGGTTCCCAGAATATTTCTGTTATGGAACCCGACATTAACCAAGGGATCCATGGAACTCAGGTTGAAAACCCTGGTCTAGATTATTTGGGACTCCTGAAGATGTTGTAAGATTCTTTTCTATATGTATGACTAATCTGATCCTATAATAACACGTGTATATTTTCAGGTTTAATAAAAATTCTTACAATCAGCTTCGTGTCCTGGCCCGATTCACCCCCTTGAAATACCACCTAGAAGGGTGTTTACTGTTGAGGCAAGCTCTTGTGCTGCACTTGTGACTCCAGGTTCCCGGCAGGGCTGGCTCACTGCTCTCCGCCTGTAGCCAGCGGTACACTGGAATCTCCACAGGCAACACTCCCTGCACGCCTGTAACCCGATATTTCAGAGCTCGCATCTAAGTCTACCTTACCATTCTGAAATATCTCATTACCTTTCTTATTATAACCTGAACCTGTAGCTTGATACCAACCTTGCCCACTGCTGTTAATAACAATCTTCGAGAACAGCATATGCACCTTTTCAATAACACAAATGTAATACTATAATTAATGCATTGCCTACAATTGAATGGGTAAAAGTGTTATTAGACACAATGACGACAGTAGAATAATAATGTTCCTTTACTCAACTCACTAAGCAGGTTTTCTACAAAAAGTGGAGCTGGTGACATCAGTTTATAACAGGCTTTCTGATTGTTTGCCGTCTGGGCTGGAAAGCAAGCACGGCTCTGTGTCCATCGCTAACAGGTACTTACTGCGCGAAAAGCTCCTCGAGACCATGGAAGCCCCGCTGCGCGGCAAGATTGATGGGCGTGGCCCCGTCGAGGTTGGTGATGCTGAGAGCTTCTTGTCCGCCCGGCTGCTGCAGGAGGAACGAGGCCAGCCTGGACAGACCCAGTCTCGCTGTGAAATGCAACAACGTCTCCCTGGGGATCGAAGCTGAAAGGAAGCAAGCACACAGAAAACCAGTATCAGTTTCACTGATTCCTTAATCCAAGACAAGCGGCAAACTCACATTTAGCTGGTGCCTTATTAACTTGCAAAACAAAGGAGATCTGCTTTGTTGGAAGACATGACTAACCATTGTTGAAAAGCAAAATTTCCACAAAGAACACAGGATAAGTACTACGGTACCACAAGGAATGCTACCATAAGAAAATAGCGTCCATCATCAAGGATCCTCACTACTCAGGCCATAATCTCTTCTTGCTACTACCATTGGGAAGGGGTTACAGGAGACTTAGAACCCACACCACCATATTCAGGAGCAGTTATTACCCTACAACCATCAAGCTCCTGAACCAGTGTGGATAGCTTCACTCATCTCAACCCAGAACTGATTTCACAAATTACAGACTCACTTTCAAGGACTCTACAACTCACGTTCTCAGTATTATTTATTTACTTTTATTTGCACATTTAATATTTGTCAGTCTTTATAATGAAAAGTTTTTAAAAATTATTCTATTGTATTTCCTTATTGTCCTTTAAATGCCCGCAAGAAAATGAATTTCAAGGTAGTACAAGGTGTTATATACCGATTCAGGAACACACTGAATAACAACTCTGGACATTCCCACTGTGACAGTATGGGGTGTTGATCTCAACCCAGCCTGGTCACTCAGTGTAAACCTGCTAAATCTTTAAACACTAACATAAAAGCAGAATCCCTCCAGCAACATTTCTGAAACACCATCTCATTACAATTGTGGCTTGTGTACAGGGTACATTGAGAACTTACTCCCTCACCAGCATTCTGCCCTGTTGGGCAAAACAGCAGTTCTCAAATACCAACATACACAAATACAATGCCGCATTAAGTTCCCACATGCAGAAAGCAAATGACTTAGAAGGTGAAGAGACAAGAGACTACAGGTGCTGGAACTTGAGGTGATACACAAAATGGTGGAAAAACTCAACAGGTCGGACAGCATCTGTGGAAGGAAATGACAATGGTGTGGCGAAGGGTCTCGATTCCAAAGGTCGAATGTGCACTTCCTGCACGGATGCTGCCTGAATAGCTGTGCTACTCCAGTGCTTTCTTTGTGGTATGGAAGCTAACAAGTTCACAAATGTTTAAAATATCACAAAAGAGAAGAGCAGCAGGAAAATGGATCCCCACACATTCAGCGGCCACTTACTAGTTACAGCTGTTCACCTGCTTGTTAATGCAAATGTCTAAGCAGCAAATCATACAGCAGCAACTCGATGCATTAAAAGCACGCAGACATGGTGAAGAGGTTCAGTTGTTGTGCTGATAGTGGACTACTTGACAGATAGACCTCAATATGTGCGGTTGGGAGACTGTAGGTCTGACACGGTGGTCAGCAGCACAGGAGCGCCGCAGGGAACCGTACTCTCTCCGGTCCTGTTCACCCTGTACACATCAGACTTCCAATATAACTCGGAGTCCTGCCATGTGCAGAAGTTCGCTGATGACACGGCCATAGTGGGGTGTGTCAGGAATGGACAGGAGGAGGAGTATAGGAAACTGATACAGGACTTTGTGATATGGTGCAACTCAAACTACCTGCGTCTCAATATCACCAAGACCAAGGAGATGGTGGTGGACTTTAGGAGATCTAGGCCTCATATGGAGCCTGTGATCATTAATGGAGAACGTGTGGAGCAGGTTAAGACCTACAAGTATCTGGGAGTACAGTTAGACGAGAAGCTAGACTGGACTGCCAACACAGATGCCTTGTGCAGGAAGGCACAGAGTCGACTGTACTTCCTTAGAAGGTTGGCGTCATTTAATGTCTGTAGTGAGATGCTGAAGATGTTCTATAGGTCAGTTGTGGAGAGCGCCCTCTTCTTTGTGGTGGCGTGTTGGGGAGGAAGCATTAAGAAGAGGGACGCCTCACGTCTTAATAAGCTGGTAAGGAAGGCGGGCTCTGTTGTGGGCAAAGTACTGGAGAGTTTAACATTGGTAGCTGAGCGAAGGGCGCTGAGTAGGCTACGGTCAATTATGGATAACTCTGAACATCCTCTACATAGCACCATCCAGAGACAGAGAAGCAGTTTCAGCGACAGGTTACTATCGATGCAATGCTCCTCAGACAGGATGAAGAGGTCAATACTCCCCAATGCCATTAGGCTTTACAATTCTACCGCCAGGACTTAAGAACTTTTTAAAAGCTATTATTAATGCTTTTTGAGATAGTGATTTAGATGCATATCATATTTTTTACTGAGTTAAGTATTGTATGTAATTAGTTTTGCTACAACAAGTGTATGGGACATTGGAAAAAAAGTTGAATTTCCCCATGGGGATGAATAAAGTATCTATCTATCTATCAGAACAGGGAAGAAATTTGATCTAAGTGATTTTAACCTCGGAATCAGACAGGGTGGTTGAGCACCTCAGAACTGATCGCCTGAAATTTTCACGCACAGGGATCTCTAGAGTTTGCAGAGGATGGTACTAAAAGCAATCAATATCCAGTGAGCAAAAATACCTTGTTAATGAGAGGCCAGGCTAGTTCAAGCTGACACGAAGGTGACAGTAGCCCAAATAACCACGTGCTACAACAGTGGTGTGTAGAAATCATCTCTGAATGCCCAACACATTGAACCTCAAAGCAGATGGGCTACAGCAGCAGAAGATTTTACCGGATTCCATTCCCGTGGTTTGTTAATTGGGTCCATTCCCGTGCCTACTAAACTAGACGCTGAGTGTATTTCGGCCTTTCAGTGAGTCAGGGCATTTCTACAGCAGGAAGAACAACCCTTCCCCAGTGCAATGGTCCTTACTTTTTCCTCTCCAGCATCTGATGATTCACGTAGCAATGCGGTTTTACGGGCTCCTGTGTGACTCACCTGAGCAAGTATTTCTACACAAGTCCTGACAGCAATTACCTTCAAACCAAGCCCCAGTGAATGGTGAATGGGAAAACCTCTACACCCAATCCCAGTTCAGGACTAACAAACTAAAACAACGGGTTTTGCAGATCAGATTAAACAATTTGACGTCTCTATTTAGAAAACAGCTTCAGAGTTGCATCAAAACCCAACAAATCTACCTTTTACCTCCGAAGATCAACGCCAGAATAGTAATCCGATGCGTAGAATGGCCTTCTGAACACAAGCTTTCCATCTACTTGTGCCAAGCCCTTTTGCCTGATGCAGTTTAAATTTTGAAGTAATACTTTAAATTTAAAGACATGCACAGACCATAATTCAGGACATGATTCCCATGATTCAGGACATTTACAAAGACAGGTGTGAGAAAAGGCCCAAAGGATCATTGGGACCTAAGTCACCCCAACCACAATCCATTCCATCCGGGAAACGGTACCGCAGCATAAAAGCCAGGACCAACAGGCTCCGGGACAGCTTCTTCCACCGGGCCATCAGACTGATTAACTCACACTGATTTTAATGTATTTCTATGTTACATTGACTGTTCTATTTACTCTAAATTATTATAAATTACTATGATTACACATTGCACATTTATTTAGAGACGTAACGTATAGATTTTTACTCCTCATGTATGTGAAGGATGTAAGAAATAAAGTCAATTCAATTCAATAAGACATTGGAATAGAATTAGACCACCTGGCTCATTGAGTCTGCTCCACCCTTCAATCATGACTGATCTTTTTTTCTATCTCCACCTCAACCTCAGTTCCCGGTCTTCTCCCCGTAACCTTTGATGCCATGTCCAATCACGAACCTATCAATCCCTGCTTTAAATACACCCAACGACCTGAACTCCACAGCTGCATGTGGTTACATATTCCACAAAATCACCACCCTATAGCTAATGAAATTTCTCCGCATCTCTGTTTTGAAAGTTTTGAAAAGCATGGTGGCGTAGCGATCAGTATAACAGCACTACAGCACCAACGACCTGGTTCAACTCCTGCCAGTCAGTAAGGAGCTTGTACAGTACTGTGCAGAATTCTTAGGCACATATATGTTGCTAGAGTGCCTAAGTCTTTTTGCACAGTACTGTATTTGTCAACATAGAGCGGAGAGCACAGTTATAAATCTGGCGGGAGCAAAGGATGCTGGGGATGGCGAGGGTGGAGGACTGTGGGAGGGCTGTGGAACAGGTGACAGAGGAGTGCCCTGCAAAGTCAAGCGATTCCAGATAATTGGATTATTGATCATTACAGAATGTCTCTCTGGTGATTCCTGCTCCCTACCCGTTTTTCTCAGCCACAATTCCCCTCTCCCTGCCCCCTACCCACTCTCAGTCCACAATAGAGACCCATATCAGAATCAGGTTTATCATTATTCATATATATCATGAAATTTCTTTTCTTTTTTGCAGCAGTACAGTGCAATACATTAAATTACAGTAGTAGAGTGCAACACATAACAGACAGACAGACATACTTTATTGATCCCGAGGGAAATTGGGTTTTGTTACAGCCGCACTACCAAGAATAGTGTAGAAATATAGCAATATAAAACCCTAAATAATTAAATAATAATAAGTTAATCATGCCAAGTGGAAAAAATAAGTCCAGGACCAGCCTATTGGATCAGGGTGTCTGACACTCCGAGGGAGGAGTTGTAAAGTTTGATGGCCACAGGCAGGAATGACTTCCTGTGACGCTCAGTGTTACATCTCGGTGGAATGAGCCTCTGGCTGAATGTACTCCTGTGCCTAACCAGTACATTATGGAGTGGATGGGAGTCATTGTCCAAGATGGCATGCAACTTGGACAGCATCCTCTTTTCAGACACCACTGTCAGAGAGTCCAGTTCCACCGCCATTACATCACTGGCCTTACGAATGAGTTTGTTGATTCTGCTGGTGTCTGCTACCCTCAGCCTGCTGCCCCAGCACACAACAGAAAACATGATAGCACTGGCCACCACAATCTTGTAGAACATCCTCAACATCGTCCGGCAGATGTTAAAGGACCTCAGTCTCCTCAGGAAATAGAGACGGCTCTGACCCTTCTTGTAGCCAGCCTCAATGTTCTTTGACCAGTCCAGTTTATTGTCCATTCGTATCCCCAGGTATTTGTAATCCTCCATGTCCACACTGACCCCTGTGGTAAAATTACCACAGTACTGTGTAAAAGTCTTAAGCATGTGTCTAATACTTTTACACAGTATTGTCTGTTCTCCCCTTGATGGGGCAGGGTTCCTCCAGGTGCTCTGGTTTTCTCTCAGCCCAGAAATTTGAGTTAATAGGTTAATTGTTCACATGGGTATAACCGGGTATTACGGGCTCGTTGGGCTGAAAGGGCTTGTATGTCTAAGTAAAAAAATACATTTGCCTGATCTCTATCATATTGATTTTACTCTGGAACCACATCACTACCATTTAGCTATTGCCCTCTAGTTCTAGATTAAAGGGATGAGAGGAATGCTGGTTCTAATCATATCATAGTAAAGGAAAAGCACAGGACTAATATCAATATTTGTTATATTTAGTTTATGTCAACATTCATGAACATTTCTGGGTGCTGTTGAGTTTGTATTTGTAGACTCTTGACGTTGAAGCGAATGGCTACCATCATCTTGGGCCAGAGCAGCTTACGAATATACCACAGAATGGCACTGGAATGAGCCCTTCAGCCCTCAACGATAATTAAATACCTACAGCAATCGCTTGCAAGTGCAATTATGAAGAAAGCATGGCAGCCCTTCTACTTTCTTAGGAGTTTGTGAAGATTCGGCATGACATCTATAACTTTCACAAACTTCCATAGACGTGTAATGCAGAGAATATTCACTAGCTGCACCGCGGCCTGGCATGGGAACACCAATGCCCTTGAACGGAAAATCCTACAAAAGGTAGTTGATTTGGCCTAGTATGTCACGGGTAAAGCCTTCCCAAGCAATGAGCAGTTCTATATGAAACGTTGTTGTAGGACAGCAGCATCCAGCATCAGAAATTCCCATCACCCAGGCCATGCTCTCTTCTCGCTGCTGCCATCCACGTAGGAATATAAGACTTGCACCACCAGGTTCAAGAACTGTTACTACCCCTCAACCATCAGGCTCCTGAATAAAAGGGGATAACTACACCTAGTTGCCCCATCAAAGAAGTGTTCCCACAACCAATGATCTCACTTTAGGGACTCTTTATCTCACTATCTCATGCTCTTGTTACTTATTGCTATTTGACAAACAAACTCTTCTCGTGCTTCCAGCCGGGTACAGGTATCGATTTTAACCGATGTTTAAAAGATAAACTCTGCTGTCTTCTTCAGTGATGATGTCTGGGCATGTCTAACCTGTGGTATTTATACCCCCGTTGCCCATCCTTCCTGATTGGTTAGTCCTCATCCAAAGCACTAGATCCTTCTTATTGCTATTTATTTATATTCACATTTGCAGAGTTTGTCGTCTTCTGCACTCTGGTTGATCTTTCACTGATCCCGCATAGTTACTGTTCTATTGATTTCCTGAATATACCCACAAGAAAATGAATCTCAAGGGTTGTATACGGTGACACATATATACTTTGATAAAATTTACATTGAACTTTTTACTAACTCCTTTTGCCTACACAACATCCACATCCTTTCACTTTCTGCATATTAACGGGCCTATCTAAGGGCCTCGTAAACAGCTCTATCACACTGGTCTCCACAACTATCCCTGGCAGCACATTCTTGGATGCCACCACTTTCTATGTCAAAAAGAACTTGTTTCACACATCGTCTTTGAACGTCGCCCCGCTCACCTTAAACTCATTCTCTCTAGTATTACATATTTCCACTCTGGGGGGAAAAAAAAAGATACTGGCTGTCTATTTTATCTGTACCTCTTCTAATCTTACAAACTTCTATCAGGTTTCTTCTTAGCCGCTAGTGCTCCACAGAAAACAACCCAGGCCTGTCCAAACTCTCCTTTTCGCCCATGTCCTCAAATCTGAGCAGCAACCCAGTGAAACTTCTTGTTCACCCTCTCCAAAGTGTCCACGTCTTTCCTCCAATGAGGCGACCAGAAGTGAACGCAATACTCTAATTGCAGCCTAACTACATCAAAGGTCATCGCGACGACGCAGGGCGCAGCGGCCACTCCAGTAAGGAATATCCGTTATCTGTAAGTAGGGGCCGTGCACAATCCTGATTTGATTGAGACGGATGTGTGAAGCACGGAGGAACATCTGGCGAAACTTCTGACATGCCTGTGCTGCTGACGCTGCTACTGAGCGATCGGAGAGATCTCCAGAGAGGAAGGCCCCGAATCCTCGGCTTTGCCTGTTGCTTGGTGGCCGGAGCCGGGGTTGAAGCACTCGGCAGAGATGGTGCTCGGTGCTCGGTGTCGGAGGGCTGGTCGGAGGCACGAAGTTGTCGGAAGTTTTCGGACGGACTCACAGTTGGCTGTGCTCGGGTGCTTCCAGAGGCTGCATCGGGAAGTTTTGCCACGTTGGAGGTTTCTTCCTTCTGCCATCTGCGTGAGATGATGGGCTATCTGGGACTTTGAGACTTTTTTTTACCGTGCCCATGGTCTGCTCTTATCAAATTATGGTATTGCTTTGCACTGTTGTAACTGTATGTTATAATTATGTGGTTTTTTTGGTCAGTTAGTCTTGGTCTGTCTTGTGTTTATGTGATATCATACTGGAGGAACATTGAATTTCCCCTTGGGGATGAATAAAGTATCTATCTATCTATCTATCTATCTATCTAGACTTCACTCAACACTAAAGGATAAGCCGCTTACTGAGGGGAAAGTTACTGCCCCCATCAGTCACAAGTGATTTATTGCAACTGAGGACATACATATGGAACAATGATTGAACCCTGCTAAATAACAGAGGTTTTAAACAAAGAATGAGGCAATTGGAGCAGTCCCAACAGCACGTCTTTTCTCCCTACCGATGCAGATAAATCTTCTGCAGCTTTTCACCCTTCCCTTGCCCATGCTTGGCACCAGGGGAGCGAGCCACAATGGAATTCCTCTGCCCAGCTCCTACTGCCACCTCCTCTCAACTCCACATCAATAGGCATTTATAAAATAAAGTGACAGGGTCAAGGCTATGCTCCAACCTACACAAACAAAGGACAACGTGCAAGTGAGTCTTTGCCAAGATTAAACTGTTTATGTTGCAGACTGCTTGACAATAAAGTAGATTTTAGGATTAAGAGCTGTAGTAGTGATTTAATAGATAGTCCTTTACAGGCTCATGCTATATTCAGGATTCAGAGGGGTTTGAATTTTGCCAGCGTGGTCAATACTATCAATGTTCAACCACAATCATAACCTTGATTCCATCCAGCTGTGTCGCACTCTCTAGATGCACGACAGCAAAATTCCTTCAATGTTTGAAAGATACTTCTCTGGCTGCAGAACACACTGGGCTGTCCTGAAAGGAATACTAAAAAGCAGCATAGAAATGCCCAGAGCAAACTAACTCCACTGCTGGTAATTCGAAACAAAAGGTCTAAATGATAGAGCTACTCGGGTCAGACAGAATCTGTGGGAGAAAAATGGAGTTAAGGTTTCATGCCAAAGTCTTTCCTTCAGATCTGGCAGATCTCCGGAGGAGGAGAAAAGATGGTTAATTTTCTTTTCTATTGAAGGCAGATGACAATAATTGAAGAAGATGTGGCCTCCTTCGATCCTCTAGAAGCAAACAAATAAAGTGGATTGGGACCAAGCCACAGCTCACTCAGCCTTTGCTTGGAGACACAGAGAGGAATCAGCATGTAAAAGGAATTGTTTTGAAAGGGCTCAGAGATTTATTATTCAAATACAACCTCAACGTCCTCCTGCTAAACACTGCTGACCAGCTTGTCTACCAGACAACCTGGCTACCCGACAAGATGTACAGAGAAAGGGGGAATTGGAGATGAATCAGGTCACGAAGTGGCAACCTACCTCAGTATGACAATCGCCTTGAGTTAAGATCACTGACATGTTGGCTCACCAAGTACGCACTGACTCTTTCCACACTCCCATTGATATTCGAGATTTTATCACACACATTCACACAAAGAGGCAATGTACAGTGTTTTAAATAATCCAATTGATAACTTGTTGAACTGGTTTCCCTCTGTTTATTTATTGAGATACCATATGGAATAGGCCCTTCCTGCCCTTTGAGCCATGCCACCCAGCAATCCTCTGATTTAATCCTAGCCTAATCAGGGGATAATTTACAATGACCAATTAACCTACTAACAGGTACGTCTTTGGACCATGGGAGGAAACAAGAGCACCCTGCGGAAACCCACGCGGTCAAGGGAAGAAAGTACAAACTCCTTACAAGCAGCAGTAGGAATTGAACCCAGGTTGCTGGTACTGTAAAGCGTTGTGCTAACCACTATGCTACTGCGCCACCCTATTTATTTATATGGTTGAATTAGTTAGCACAAGCAGCTTTCCACAGAGAAAGGTCCGATAATCATTTCCATTAAAAAAACATGAATCCTTTGGATATAGCAGGAAACTAGAGCACCCAGGGAAACCCACACAGTCATGGGGAGGACATGAAAACTCCACAGAGACAGCACCAGAGGTTGGCATTGAACCCAAGTCACTGGAGCTGTGAAATATTGGCTCTACCAGCTGTGCCAAGCTGCCAGCTTACTGAGATGAAGGTAAATTTTGAGAAGTTGAGCTTGGGGTGCACTTTCTTGCTTAATAAGAACAGCAGCATGTTTAAGGTTGTTGTTCTTGTAGAGCTGTCAGACGTGGAAAATATTCCAAGTGTACAGGCTTTGATAGGCTGTGGTTAGGCCACTGGTTTTAAATACTACTGTATACCTCTGCTGCAAATATGGTCTTATGTGTTATTTTAATTTGGTAGGAAGCAGGAGATATATTGGTCTTCACTGGAAACCAAATACTCCAGATGTTTTTGTTTGTTTGGAACAGAGGTGTTCTACATGGATGACTGATATGCAGATGTTCAGAGCTGAGCAAGTCCAGGTTTCTGAGTAGTTTGCTGACAAAGCCCGCCAGCAGCACAATCAAAGGAACTGGCATACGCGGCAGCCGCCCTGCAGTCTTATGAATGTGGAAGAAGTCTTAATCCAAGTCTGAGCGTGGCTTCATTTAAGCACAGAGACTTGCTTAGCCAGCATCCTCGTGCTACACAAATACAACGCATCAATAAGAGTGACGCAGCAGTTTGTACACATTGCATTCACGCAGTTTGGCCGGAGGGCCCCAAGCAGTCTGCAGAATCTGTTTGAACCAGGGTGAAAACTATAAAAGGAAGAACTGAAGTTCTTTGGAACCTTCCACCTCTGATGTCCCAAAGACACTAAAACTCAATGGAGCATGTTTTTAAAGTATTTACTGTTCCCTTGGAATAAAGTGGAGAGACAATTTTGTGATTTGAAATTTATCATTAAAATTGATGCTTCCACCCAATGTTGGCCCTCCAGATACTTCACTAGATTTAGTTGTGTCTAATGTTGACAACAAAACAAAGACTTACAATGCTGGCTATAAATGGATAGTCTAGTTGGCAACTTTGACAATTAGCATTAATCCAATTCATCCAATTCCTTTTTGGCCCTCATACACACTTTACAAGAGCATGCTTCGCCATGCCATCATGGCTGACTTAAAGTTCAAATGTTAAAGTTCAAAGTACATTTCTTATCAAAATATGTATACAATATACAACATTAAAATTTATCTCATAAAAACACAAAATGTTGGCAGAACTCAGCAGGCCTGACAGCATCTATGGGAGGAGGTAGTGACGACGTTTCGGGCCGAAACCCTTCATCAGTAGTTTTGGCCCGAAACGTCGTCACTACCTCCTCCCATAGATGCTGTCTGGCCTGCTGAGTTCTGCCAGCATTTTGTGTTTTTATTTATTTCCAGCATCTGTAGATTCACTCGTGTTGCATTAAAATACATCTCCTTACCTCAGCCACAAAACCAAACAAAATCAATAGAACCCATTAAAAAAGACCATAAAACAAACAATGCAGGAAAAAAATTGTTCAGACAAAAAGAAGAAACATTCGGAACTGATATTCACGAAAGAGAGCCTCTTAACCTCATTCTCCTGCCTTCTCCTCAAAACCCTTGACACCCTCACTAATGAAGAACCTTTCAACCTCTGCTTTAAATATACCCAATGACTTGACCTGCACAGCCATTTGGGGCAATGAATTCCACAGATTAACCACACTCTAGCTGAAGAAATTCTTCTTCATCTCTGTTCTAAACGGATGTTTATGTGGTGGTGTCTTTCCTTTTACACAACAAGCTTTGACCCAAGTCTTTTTTGCAGTACATTCTAGAATCTCATCCAAAGAAATTCACCAAATGTGGAAAGAGATGAGACCATTTGGCCCAGGAGTTCTCTACAACCAAATATACATCATCACCTTATTCCAAGCAAGGGCTACTTTTATTTAAATATCTTTGAGAATGGCAATAAAAGGAGATGTTATTTCTGCTGTGTATATGCGGAGCAAGAACATCAATGGAGCTGTATGACTAAATGCTTTAACGGAGTCATTTTAGTAACGGTACACACTGGGCATCTTGCAGTGTGGGAGCAATGAATCGAGCCCACAAAGACAAAAACATGTACACCTTGAAAGCCCGTGCATAATAGGGAGAGCCCTCAGCACGTAGAAGGCCCAATCGGTTCACTGCTCAATCAATCAATCAGGCACATGTGCATTTGCCGCATTCTCACAATCGATCCGCTATGGTTCAATTTCCATCATCACACATTTAAATAGAGTAAGTGTGATAAGATATGATATGTGGACTTCACTTCTGAATGATACTTGCTTACATTTATTGCTTACACAATATTTTTTCTTTCTGCACATTGGGTGTTTGACTGTCTTCTTTGTTTTATGGTTTTTTGAGTTTCTTTGATTTGCGCCTGCTCATAAAGAGATGAATTTCAAGGTTGTGTGATGTGTGCATACTTTGATAATAAATGTACTTGGAACTTTAAGCATAAATAACAACGGAAAACAAAGGCATAGATTTCACAAAATAGAACAGAAAACTCGATTTGCAGCATTACATTTAACAACAACAAATATTTTTAAATCCTACTTAATGAAACAACTGACTTTACAAACTGCTGTCATTCTACTTAATTAGGTTTCACTAGCACAAGCAGCTTTCCGTCAAGAAAGATCTGAGAAGCAGAACATGAATCGATACCAACAAAATGGAAGAGTACAGTGAATAGGAAGCAGGGCAAAACAATAAGGGAAGAATTTCTGCAGCAAGAGCAAGATTCAGCCTTCGGAGCAGAAAAACCTCCATGAGAAATTTCCATTTTGTGAAAGATAAAGAGAAGGGAACTGAAGTAATTAAATCGGCAGTTGAATTTCATCATGACTGGGGAACGAGGAGCACTGCCCTGAATTGGGCTCTGCAATAGATACAAGAGGCGGCATTGTTCTATGTTTCAAAAGGGATGTTCATCACAAACTTTTAACAACACACTCTCCGATTCTGAACTCATTGAACATCAGAGAAGTATTTCCGGATAAGCCATTTAAAAAAAAACCCCGCATACTGTGCTGGAGGGGTGCAAGATCATTAATAGCACCATTTCAATAATTCAACATTATTCATCAATAGATCTGTAAAAAAAATTGAGCATATTTGTCGAACAATTGAATGCCTTGTGGGGAAAATACTCATAGTATTTTAGGATGCTGAAAACTAAATAATGGGAAATGGTTGAATTATTCACTCCACATAAGGCTCATAGTTGATAAATTGGAGGATGAACTTGAAATGGAGTAGGACAGGAGTCGAACCGCTCCTTTTCCTTACAAGTTCAAGTTAATTGTTATTCAGCTGTATACATGTATTCCAGCACATGAAACAATGTTCTTCTGGTCCAAGGTGCACGCCAAAGTATACACAACTCACTCAAGATGGTTTAATGTCACTTCCAAGTGTAAAGGAGAGCAAAATAATTGCTACTCCGGATCTGATGCAGAACAAAGAAAAAGCATAAAAAGATAATTATCACAATAATAATAATAAAACAAAATGCAATAAATATAAGCACGAGGAAGTCTGCAGATGCTGGAAATCCAAAGCAACACACACAAAATGCTGGAGGAACTCAGCAGGTCAGGCAGTATCTATGAAAAATAGTGAGCAGTCGACATTTAGGGATGAGACCCTTCTTCAGGATTGAGAGGGAAGGGGCAAGATGCCCGAATTAAAAGTAGGGGGAGAGGGGAAAGAGACCAGCTGGAAGATGATTGGTGAAGCCTAGTGGGGGGGATAAATACATAAGATTGCTTATGTATGTAAATTGATTGAATGCCCATTAAGTAATCCTAGACACAGAAGTGTCTGTATATCAGGTGACTGATTGAAAATGATGAAGTAATGGCATTGAGGAGTGGTGGAGGTGTTGATCACCCTTACTGCTTTGGGAAAGTAACTATTTTTGAGTCTGGTGGTCCTGGCATGGATGCTACCCTGTGATGGGGGTGGGAACACAGTCCATGAGCAGGATGGGTGGGATCCTTCGTGATGTTACTGGCTCTTTCCCGAAACCTTTCTGTGTGCATGTCCTTGGTGGTGGGTAGGAGTAATATTACCACAAATAAATTTTAAAAAAAAAATTATTTTAGTCGATTGACACTTCGCTTAAGATACATTTATGAGACAAGTTAAAAAAAAATGAACAGTATAACACCACTGGTCCTTCAATAGTGATGTGACCTTGATGGTGGTAAGGAGTCTCACAGCCGGAGCGGGGGCGGTGGGGCGGAGTAGCAGTTTTGTACCCTAACAGTCCTTACCAATATAAAGGAATTGCTATGGGCAAGGTACAGAGAGAGCATTGACCAATTGGCTCAAATGAGCCAATCTTCACATAGTAAAAGAAGAATAGAAATAGAAATTGTGGGTAAAACTCAGCAGGTCAGCCGTCATCTGTGGAAAGAGAAATGGTTAAAGAAACAGTTAATTACTTAGATTTTGGACCCTTCAGCAAAAGTAAGAGAAACCTATTAGTCACATTAGCAGAGATGGCAGCGACGGTGCTGGGTGAACTAGGGTGACAGGACAGGAGCTGTTAAGTTCCTTTGTCTGTATAATGTGTTACTATTGTAAAGTCTGTGTAATATTGTATAGTCTGGTCTACTGGAACACTTCCAGCAGGGCAGACTATTTAAATGAAGAAAAAAAGCAAAGGATAGCAGACAAAAATGTTTGGTAGAAGGTACAGGAGCCTTAGGTCCCACATTACCAATTCAGGAATAGTTATTACCCTACAATCATCTGGCTCCTGAACCAGTGTGGGTAACTTCACTCGCCTAAAATCTGAACTGATCCCACAACATACAGACTCACTTTCAAGGACTCGACAATCCATGTTCTCAGTGTTATCGCTCCATCCCTCTCTCTGCCCATCAAATTTAAATTAATGTGTACATTAGTTATGCAAAACCTGTTTGTCTTCTTTAGCACTTGGCTGTTTGTCAGTCTTTGTGTGCAGGTTTTTTTGATTCTATGTATTTCTTTGTTCTGCTATAAACGTCTGCAAGAAAATTAATCTTGAGACTGTGTATGGTAACATATACACACATTGATAATAAAATTACTTTGGACTTTGAAATGGAGAAGGTTTTGAATATTGAGTCCTGCAGGTTGTAAAGAAATACCCTCGAGCTTCAAACGTGATTCAATCACCAGGCACACATTCCCCTCTCCTTGCAGCATTTCAAAGGGATGACTCCCTTCATGGCTCCCTGGTTCACTCTTCCACCTCCTCCACCACTCCCTCTCCGGCAACGTTTTCCCATGCGAGGCAGGAGATCCAACACCCATCTTTTGACCTCTTCTCTTCCTGCCATCCTGGGATCACTTTCCAGGTGAAGCAATGATTCACTTGCACCTTTTCCAATCCGGTAAACCGCATTTGGTTTCTACTACGTAGTTACCTGTACACTGGAGCACCATACACACATGGGTGAATGAACACTGTCGTTTTCCCAAGGAACGGGAACTAGAAAACCAGATGGTTTAAGGCAGGGGTTCCCAACCTGGGGTCCACAGATCCGTTGCTTAATGGTATTGGTCTATGGCAGAGAAAAGCTTAGAAACCACTGGTTTAAGGTGAGGGGCAAAAAATGAACCCAAAGGGCAACTTCTTCACAGCCAGGGCAGTTTATGTAAGGAATGAACAGTCAGAAAAAATAGCTGAGGCAGATACAAGAATAATGTTTAAAAGACACTTGGATAAATATATGGATAGGAAAAAAACTGTAGGCCTCCATTAGTCTTGACAGACCATGGATTTGCACCTTGGAAAGTTTCCATGACGCAAGCCTGGGCAAGGTTTTTTTATGGAAGACCGGCAGTTGCCCAAGCTGCAAGTCACCGATGTTGTCCAAGGGAAGGGCATTAGGACCCATACAGCTTGGCACCGGTGTCATCACAGAGCAATGTGTGGTTAAGTGCCTCACTCAAGGACACACATTCAGCTTCAGCCAAGGCTCGAACTAGCAACTTTCAGATCACTAGACAAATGCCTTAACCACTCAGCCACACGCCAACACTAGGGACATATGGATAATAGGAAGGCAAATGGGACTAAGTTAGTGACATAACTTGTTCAGCTTCAACAGATCAGGCCAAAAAGCCCAATTCTGCACTGTGGACTGTACAAACCTAATTTTAAAAACTACAATGATAGCAGTGCTCTGTACAGATAGACCAAGTTCACCTTCCCCATAACTGCACGGGAACCGGCCTCTCTTCTCTGGACTCTGACTACTCGCAACTTCAATGAAGCAACCAGCGTAATCCAAGTCCACACCTACCCTGGATAGTCTCTTTTACCCCCTGGGCAAAAGATACAAAAACCTAAGAGCAACTACAGCCAGGCTCCAGGACAGCTTCTATCACATTGTTATCTGACTCTAGGACAGACCTCTTGAACAATAAGATGGACTCTTGGTCTTACAACCCACCTCGTTATAATCTTGCACTTTATCGTTTACCAGCACTTCACTCTTTCGGTAGCTCTTACACTTCATTCTGCAATGTTATTGCTTTACCTTGCTCTAGCTCAATGCACTGTGTAATGGTTTGATCTGTATTAACAGTACACAAGATGAGCTTTTCCGAGTATTTTGGTAAACATGATAATAATAAACCAATACTAATGTTTCACCCTATCAGAGAAATTCTTTTACACTGACTCATCGTTTCCAGCCCCACTTTATAGTCTACCGAGACAAACTTGTTTCTCTCTTTCTCAGTAGTCTCAAGCTTTGAAGCTCCGACCATTTATCAACAGCAAGCCAGTTTATAGCCAGCAATGGGTCTTCAAGCTGTGTTTGTGTGTGGAAGATTTACTTTGAAATATTTATCTACGTGCCTCACCTCATCCAGCTGGTCACAACAGTAATCTAATCTAATTTACACTCAGTGGCCACTTTGTTAGGTACGGGTGTAGAACACAGTGTAGTTTTCTGCTGCTGTTGCCCATTCACTTCAAGGCGTGATGTGCTGTGCGTACTGAGGTGTTCTGCTGAATGAACACCAACGTTATAACATGTGGTAGTTAACTTACTGCTGCCTTCCTGATAGTTTGACCCAGTCTGGCCATTCTCCTCTGACCTCTTTCGTTAACAAGGTGTTTACACCCACAGAACTGCTGCTCATTGGATGGTATCTGTTTCTCACATCGTTCTCTGTCAATTCTCGGCATCTAGTGTGAAAACCCCGGGAGATCAGCAGTTTCTGAGATACTTAAAGACCCACCCAGTCTGGCACTAACAATCATTCCAGGATCAAAGTCACTGAGATCACATTTCTTCCCCATTCTGATGTTTGCTATGAAAAACAACTAAACCTACTGACCATGTCTGCACACTTTTATGCATTAAGTTGCTGCCACACGATTGGCTGATTAGATTTTTACATTAACGAGCAGGTGTACTAATAAACAGGCCACAGAGTGTACATTTGTGCAGGGGTGGATTCAGATTATTGTCATTTAAAATCCACAAATGCAATGCAGTTAAAAAATGAGACAACGTTCCTCCAGAATGATATCACAAAAGCACATGACAAAACAGACTACACCAGAAAATCCACATAACGTTTGGTAATCCCCAATCCGGAGTCTGGAGAGGCTGCTACGTATTAATATCGTGCTACCATCTTAGCGATTTCCCCGGAAAGGAGCTCCAAATCCACCAGACAAACAAGACCAAAAACTAAAGCTACAAGACCTGCACAAAACCACATAATTACAACATATAGTTACAACAGTGCAAACAATAACATAATTTGATTTTTAAAAAACAGACCATGGGCACGGTAAAAATAGTCCAAAGATGTTAAAAGACTATAAGTTCGAAAGAGACCACCACACAGTTTCCACAAGTCCTCAGGGTCCCGTTAAGACTCGTCATCCCACGCCGGCGGCAGAAGGGAGTACCCCCGCTATGGACTTCCAAGGCACCGCCCGACTCAGCCTCGCAGACGCAGCACACAATGAAAGCTCCGTCGAACCCAGCCTTGCAGACACAGCACACACCGAAAGCGACCTGATCGCAGCGGACTCTGAGTCCATCGAACCTCCAAGCCTCCGACCAACCCCTCCGGCACAGCTTCTCCGAGCACCATCCTCTGCCGAGCGTATTAAGACGCCCCCGCCAACGCGACCCCAAGGACTGGGGGCCTGTTCTTCTCAGCAGAGACCCGGACCTCACAGCAGCAATGAAGAAGGCCTTCCTGGAGATTTCCAGATGTTCCTCCGTGCTCCCACGTCCGTACTTCATCAGATTAGGACTGTGCACGGCACTCCACTTGACAAATAACAGATATCAACTCCGGAGAGGCCGCAGCAGACTGCGTCGCGCCGCCATCTTGAAGGTCAAACCATGTTCAAACCATGTTCCAGAGCACAGTGGTTTGTTGGATCTTGTGGCTTCTCTGCACCTCTTAATGTAGAGGAAATGCAGTCAAAGTTTATAAGGAGTTATGTCTGAGAGGATTGAATACAATACAGCAAATATCAAGGAGAGCATTCTAACTGGTTGCATCACTGTCTAGTACAGAGGAGTCACTGTGTATGTCTGTATATGTGTGTGTATATATGTGTATACATATGTGTTGTATGTATGTATATATATATATATATATATATATATATACATATACACACACACACACATATATATATATAGTGCCTATAAAAGTATTCTCTCCCCCCCCCCCTTGAAGTTTTCATGTTTTATTGTTTTACAACATTGAATCACAGTGGATTTAATTTGGGTTTTTTGACACTGATCGGCAGAAAAAGACACTTTTGTGTCAAAGTGAAAACAGATCTCTACAAAGTAATCTAAATTAACTACAAATATAAACTCAATGTCCTGGAGTGACCAAGTCAGAGTCCAGACCTCAATCCAATTGAGAATGCGTGGCTGGACTTGAAAAGGGCAGTTCACTCATGATCCCCATGCAATCTGACAGAGCAAGAGCAGTTTAGTAACGAAGGGGAAACATCACAGTGAGCAAATGTGTAAAGTTGCAGGAGATCTGTCCACACAGACTCGAGCCTGTAATTGCTGCCAAAGATTCATCTACTAAATACTGACTTGAAGGGAGTAAATACTTATGCAGTCAATTATCTTGTGTTGTATAATTAGTTTAGATTACTTTGCCAAGATCTGTTTTCACTTTGACACAAAAGTCTTATTCTGTTGATCAGTGTCAAAAAAGCCAAATTAAATCCACTGTGATTTAATGTTGTAAAACAAAATATGAAAACTTCCAAGGGAGGGGTGAATACTTTTTATAGGCATTATATACATATATACACAAATACACACACAAACATATATATCTTATTGGAATGTATCATTTATTATGTATTGTAATGTACTGCTGCCGCAAAACAACAAATTTCACACGTGCCAATGATATTAAACCTGATTCTGATAAGAAGGGTATTCATATTCTAGCTTTCCTTCACTCTAGTTAAAAGCTTTTAACTAGTTGCGTATGCTAACAAAAATGCCATTGTTCACCTTACAAAAGAATATATTATGATTCATAAACATTAACTCAAGACACACTGAGGTGTTTTTTGTTTTCTGGTGCTGGGGACAAAAGCAGCACTGTTAAAATTGAGTAATCAATCACTTACATTAATATTTTTGCAGGAAAACCAATCTTTTCTGCATCAAAATTAGGCCCTGGAGAACCATTTTGGAATAGTCTGGTAGTTATTCCAGTACTCTTTAGACCAGGCCTCAGCTTGGCCATGCAAACCTCTGTTACCCATTTATTGATTTGCACAAAATTCTTCTTGCCCTTCTGCTCACTGGCCTACGCTGAGGAACTAGCTGCGCTAGACACAGGTTTTAAAAAATATCAAAAGCAAATGCTTCTGATTTAAATAAAATTTCAGACTGAAATCCTTCTACAGAATGAGGAAGGAGAGAAAGCAAGATAGTTTTCAGATGCAGAGAGGATGGGGGATGGATCGGGCAAGGGGAATCTCTCTGATAAGGAAAGCCCAGGATTGCTACAGTCATGAGATGCTCCTGAAGCCATCTGCAACATACTGAGAGATAACTGGAGGTCATGGGTTAAGGGTGAAAGGAGAAAAGTTTAAGGGGAACACAAGAGGGATCTTCTTCACTCAGAAGGTGGTGAAAGTGTGGAACAAGCTACCAGAGGAAGTGGTGAATGCAGGTTCAATTTCAGCATTTAGGAAAATTTGGTTAGGTACATGGATGGGAGGGGAATAGAGGTATTTGGTCCAGGTGCAGATCAATTGGACTAGGCAGAGAAATATTTCAGCACTGACTATATGTCGGGAAAGGCCTGTTTCTGTGCCTCACACACAAAATGCTGGAGGAAGGACTTGTGGAAACTGTGTGGTGGTTTCTTTCGAACTTATAGTCTTTTAACATCTTTGGACTACTTTCACTGTGCCCATGGTCAGTTTTTTTAAAAATCAATTATGGTATTGTCTGCACGGTTGTAACTATATGTTAACTATAACTATATGTAACTATATGGTTTTGTATAGGTCTTTTAGCTTTAGTTTTTGGTTTGTTGGGTGATAGAGTTGGTCTCCTGACTTTACTTTTATAGATAGATAGATAGATAGATAGATAGATAGATAGATAGATAGATACTTTATTCATCCCCATGGGGAAATTCAACTTTTTTCCAATGTCCCATACACTTGTTGTAGAAAAACTAATTACATACAATACTTAACTCAGTAAAAAATATAATATGCATCTAAATCACTATCTCAAAAAGAATTAATAATAGCTTTTAAAAAGTTCTTAAGTCCTGGCGGTAGAATTGTAAAGCCTAATGGCATTGGGGAGTATTGACCTCTTCATCCTGTCTGAGGAGCATTGCATCGATAGTAACCTGTCGCTGAAACTGCATCTCTGTCTCTGGATGGTGCTATGTAGAGGATGTTCAGAGTTATCCATAATTGACCGTAGCCTACTCAGCGCCCTTCGCTCAGCTACCGATGTTAAACTCTCCAGTACTTTGCCCACGACAGAGCCCGCCTTCCTTACCAGCTTATTAAGACGTGAGGCGTCCCTCTTCTTAATGCTTCCTCCCCAACACGCCACCACAAAGAAGAGGGCGCTCTCCACAACTGACCTATAGAACATCTTCAGCATCTCACTACAGACATTGAATGACGCCAACCTTCTAAGGAAGTACAGTCGACTCTGTGCCTTCCTGCACAAGGCATCTGTGTTGGCAGTCCAGTCTAGCTTCTCGTCTAACTGTACTCCCAGATACTTGTAGGTCTTAACCTGCTCCACACATTCTCCATTAATGATCACTGGCTCCATATGAGGCCTAGATCTCCTAAAGTCCACCACCATCTCCTTGGTCTTGGTGATATTGAGACGCAGGCAGTTTGAGTTGCACCATATCACAAAGTCCTGTATCAGTTTCCTATACTCCTCCTCCTGTCCATTCCTGACACACCCCACTATGGCCGTGTCATCAGCGAACTTCTGCACATGGCAGGACTCCGAGTTATATTGGAAGTCTGATGTGTACAGGGTGAACAGGACCACATTATTGTCACCAAACGATTAATACTAGAGCGTACAATCATCACAGCGATATTGATTTTGCGCTTTACGCTCCCTGAAGTACAAAGCTAAGTAAATATAATAAAAAATTAAATTATAAATCATAATTAGAAAATAGAAAAGGGAAAGTAAGGTAGTGCAAGTCAGCTCCGGATATTTGGAAGGTACGGCCCAGATCTGGGTCAGGATCCGTTCAGCAGTCTTATCACAGTTGGAAAGAAGGTGTTCCCAAATCTGGCCATATGAATCTTCAAGCTCCTGAACCTTCTCCTGGAGGGAAGAGGGACAAAAAGTGTATTGGCTGGGTGGGTCGTGTCCTTGATTATCCTGGCAGCACTGCTCCGACAGCGTGCGGTGTAAAGTGAGTCCAAGGATGGAAGATTGGTCTGTGTGATGTGCTGGGCTATGTTCACGATCTTCTGCAGCTTCTTCTGGTCTTGGACAGGACAACTTCCATACCAGGTTGTGATGCACCCTGGAAGAATGCTTTCCATGGTGCACCTATAAAAATTGGTGAGGGTTTTAGGGGACAGGCCAAATTTCTTCAGCTTTCTCAGGAAGTAACGGCGCTGGCGGGCCTTCTTGGCAGTGGACTCTGCTTGGTTAGACAGTCAGACTTGGTGTGTCTGGGTAGTCTTGTTTTGTCTGGTGGGTATAGCATTGGAATAGCATTTTCAGTGCTGTAGTGTTCTATGACCCCAACTATAAAAGGACGGAAAGAAATTAGATTTTGATGCTTTTACTTGCTCTCAATTAACAGCCAAACTATATTTGCAGTTATAAAATACTTTAGAAAGTTGTTTTAACATGCAGAGAGACTCAACCACTCTGTCCTCAGATCCATTCATCCATTCAACAACTTTTAATTTTTCTTTTGCAAGCTGGTCGAAAATAGTTTGGAATTTTGGAAGCAGCATCAACTTAGCCAAGCTTTATCAGTAAAAGATATTTCAATAATCCAAACAATCCTTTAACAGTAAATATCAGCTTCCATAGAGACTGTATCATAGAAGGCTAAGTCAGAAGACACGAACCAACAACAAAGTTCAAAGTAAATTTATTATTGAAGTACGTGTATGTCACCATATACAAAACTGGGATTAATTTTCTTGCAGGCATACACAGTAAATCCAAGAAACATAACAGAATCAATGAAAGATGGAAGACCTTCAAAGGACCTTGAGAACAGCTAACAGGATCATAAGTGTTTCCCTATCATCTATCAGAGAAAATTATCAGAAGGCCCATGTACACAGGGCCCTTAGAATTATTAAAGATCCCACCCAAACATCCAGCATCTTCTTTGACTTTCTACCATCAGGCAGGAGACTCCGATCCATAGAAACCAGAACAGTCAGGATGGGAAACAGTTTCTTCCCTCAGGCCATGAGGCTTCTGAACTCCCTGCTACATTGCACTCAAATTCTCACTGGTTAATCTGTTTTGTACCTTACAATATTTAATTTATGCACTTTTGTTTGTTTATTTATGTGCGATCCATCTGTAGATTTCATCCTTACTTTCATAAGTTATTATGTGTTATGTGTACTACAATGCTTTACACCCTGGTTTGGAGAAATTTTGTCTCGTTTGACTGTATACATGCATATATAGTTAAATGACAATAAACTTGACTTGACAAACCACCAACGTGCAAAGCCAATGTGTTAAGCCTTTCATTTCATGACCTTTATTTCACCCACACAAAACTATTCATGAAGTTAAGAACCAAAGTGGGAGCCAGTGTAGCTGGAAAATAATTAGAAAGGAACTTGTGTTCCTTAATCTCAGTGGACATGATCCATTAACTCATAAGTAAAATTCACTTCAAAAAAAATTACAGGTTATATAAAGACTGGCACAGGTGGCTGCTGTCTGATCACAGACCATGACCGTCTTAAAACCACGATTTTTTGATTAAAGTACCCAATAGTAATCTGCTGAAGCCTTCAGTGAAGCCCTTCTAATTTAGTTAAATAAGCTCTCCACAGGTTTCGTAAAAATGTACTGTATTTGTCTTAGCCAATGACATCAAATTATAAAATACTAAGTGACTGCCATGATAGCATGAGCAATTACCATGACGCTGCTACAGGTTGTGAGTTCAATTCTGGGGTTGTCTGTAAGAGTTTATACGTTCTCCCTGTAACTGCGTGGGTTTCCTCCAGGTGCTCCAGTTTCCTCCTAGTCTGACAATGTACGATTTAGTGGGTTAGTTGCTCATTCTAAATTGTCCTGTGATTAGGCTAGGGTTAAACAGGTGGGTTGCTGGGCCTGTTCCACCTATATCTCTATATAAATCAATCAAATAAAAGCTTTTAGGTGTTTAAATGTCACCTTAAGATAACCACATCACAAAGTAAACTCAATGCAACTCAAAATAAATTTGTCAATCATTAGATATTTTGTTTAAAAAATGATTCCATGACCAACAGTGCAAGCCTCGAGAAATCTTAAAACCACTACAGATCCCCCTCCATTTGATTATTTTTTAAAGAGCATATATTGTCACAAATAGAGAAAATCTGTAGATGCTGGAAATCCAAGTAACACACAGCAAATGCTGGAGGAACTCAGCAGGCCAGGCAGCATCTGTGGAAAAGAGAACAGCTGACGTTTCAGGCCGAGAAAAAAAAGACTTGACTCCTCATCGTTTTTTCTCCAGTCCTGATGAAGGGTCTCCGCCTGAAATGTCGACTGTACTCTTTTCCATAGATGCTATATGGCCTGCCGAGTTCCTCCAGCATTTTGTGTGTGTTGTATATAAAAATGATATAGAAATTCAGAATTACATTTTCAGATACTTTTAAATCAATAAGGGAAAATATCAGGTTTGCCCTTCAGATCTGGGTTGTGTCTGAAGAAAATACTTTGAGCTGGGTAACACTATGGTGAAACAAGGAAAGAGCACAATGCAGTTGCCAAGAATACTACCTTAATGCTGATTTTCCAAATTAAAAGAAGATTTTAACAGTTGCAAATTCAGTTTGAACAAGATGTTTTGATCTACTTGTAATGACTTTGCATTAAATTTAATGAAAACTAACTAGCTGGAAATGATCAGCAAGTCAGGCTGCGACTGAAGGTTTAAGATCCTTCATCAAAGTCTTCGACCTGAAGCATCCGGTGGTGTACCTGCTAGTGTAATGCTATTACCGTGCTAGCTGTAAGATCAACGTTCAACTCCTGGCACTATCAGTGTTCTCCCCATGACCACGTCGGTTTCCCCCAGGTATCCCACATTCTGAAGACACGTGCGTTAGGGTTAGTGAGCTGTGGGCGTGCTATTCTGGTACCGGAGGTGTAACGAAACCCATGGGCTGTCCAGCATGATTCTCACTGATTTGATTTTATGTAATGATACATTTCACTGTACGCTACGGTGCATCTGTGATTTATAAACCTAATCTGAGAAATCTTTAACCTTTCACTTTCACAGATACAGTCTGATGACGCCAGAATTTTTGTGTTTTCCTTTTAGATTTCCAGCACCTTCAGTTTACCTTTGTATTCCATTTGCATTTTATATGCTGCTCTCCGAATCTTTACGAACTCTTTGATCTTACATTACTCAGAAAGACTCCTTTACTGGTTAACTTGCTGATCCTGATTGGAACAATAATGCCGGGAGGTTTCTAAGCAACACCAGGAATCAGATACAGTACAGTTGACGCAGGGTTCACTCAGGAGATCTGTGAGGCTACAATGCCCACATCCGATGCAAACAACTCGGATGCTGGAATGCAGAAAACTACAGTGAGCTATCAGGTCAGGTCAGCTGGCTGCAGCCTACCATCACTGCAGGACTTTCACGTGTCCAGGACAAAGAAGCAGGCAGGAAAAATCACAGCAGTCACTAGCCACCCTACAAACTGCATTTTCCAGAAGATCCCCTCTGGAAAGCGATATAGGAATATTCAAACAAAAACTTCATGCCATCTTAAAAGTTTCTTTCCCCAGGCAATTAATCTGATCAAACATTCGCACTGAATGAACGCACTCCTTCCCCCATCTATTACCTCAGTCACCGCACAGCACTGTAAACACTTTAAACCACTTTTTATTATGCCATCTATATTGTTGGTACATAGTGGTATTTATGTAGCTTTGTATATTTTATTCCTTATCTGCACTTTAAACTCTAATTTTATTTTTGTTATTATAATGCCCTGATTAAGATAGCTACTGCTATGCTATGAGGTATTTTATTTTAGCAGTTCTCTGTAAAAGCAGTGAGTCCTGCTGATAGGATGTTTTGGTCTCGGCTAAAGATAAGGTGCCATGTTTTTCAACTTAGGAATGTTGTGTCCGCCAATCAGGGTGGTGGGATGGAGAGAAGATTCGCGAGAGAGCTGGGCATAGAGGGATTTCTGATGGAGAGTAGTCGGGTTCGTGGTCTTTTGGCAGGAGATGCTGAAAGGAGAGGATCAGGGAAGACGCCTGGAGGATCCTATCCGACGGGAAGACCTTAATGTAAGAATTTCTTCACGAGGCAAAGGAGCTCAAGAAGGGAAGTTCCACCTGTAATTGGCAATGAGAATTCAGCTCCATGAGTTAAGCTACTCCCAGCTACTACAGACATGAGCTCCAATGTTTGTGTGCACATTCAGACTGGTTTAATCATAATGAGACTTTCTATTTTTTTCTATTAACTGTTTGGTAAAGCTGAAATTGGTAAATGAAGTTTCTTTATAATTTTATGCCGTGTTACTTTTTGGCGACCAATAATTGTGTATGGGGAGTATTTAAACAGCATTTGCTCAAATCGAGGTTCCTCTAATTGGAATTCCCAATGTTCCTATTTGGTGGAACCCCAAATCATAATGACTCTATATATATATTGTTTAGAAAGGCAGCCTTCTCACCGCTAAGTCTTGTGGCTGTTCGCAGAATCAGCCGACGAGCCAAGCTGGCATACGAGCTCCGTTAATTGCTGAATGTTGTTATTTTTTGTGGCATGCTGCCTTCTGACCAACACACCACAGCAAATTCTTAATACATGTAACTATGCGTTCATGGTGAATAAATATGAACCTTCATCCTGGAGAAAGGAATTTCAAAATTTTCCATTACCACCAATCTTGGATGTATGACAGTGAGGATACTTCCAATGACCAGGATATGCACTCGGTGGCCACTTCAGTGGATAAACCTGCATATCTGCTCGTTAATGCAAATATCTAATCAGACAATCACGTGGCAGCAACTCAATGCATAAAAGCATGCGGACATCGTCACGAGGTTCAGATTTTGTTCGGTCGAAACATCAGAATGGGGGAAAAAATTGTGATCTAAGTGAATAACTTTTCATGCCAGATGGGGTGGTTTGAGTACCTCAAAAACTGCTGATTTCCTGGGATTTTCATGCACAACAGTCTCTTAAGAGTTAACAGGAAAAAAAACAAAAAATAATTCAGTGAGTGACACCTCTACTGCATTGAGTTTCAGTCACTGCAACACGAGAGGTGGACAGAGATCCAACAGAATGGCTCTATGGATGAGCTACCTTGGCATCAAGGTTGTATCAGTGAAGCTAAGCTTGCTCCCTTGGTGCAGAGCATATTGATATAATTATACAAGACTGGCAGATTTAAAAGAGTCAAACAAGTAAAACTGTCCCCACTGTCTGATGGTACGAGGACAATTGGACACAGATTGGCTGGTTTTGGCAAAAGATGCAGGAAGGGATATCAGCAAAAACTTTTATGAAACAACATGCGAGACTGAGACAGAAGTCACTGACTACAGGGGTTGCAAGATCATAAGACATATGCACGAGCAGAATTAGGCCATTCAGCCCATTGGGTATCACCAGTATTCGATCATAACTTATTATCGCTCTCAACCCAATTTTCCTGCCTTCTCCTGATATCCTTTGACGCCCTTACTAATCAAGACTCTATCAACCTCCTCTTCAAATATCCCAAGACCTGGCTTCCACAGACATCTGTGGCTATGAATTCTACAGATTCACTACCCTCAGGCTAAAGAAATTCCTTCTCATTTCTCACAGCACACACAAAATGCTGGTGGAACACAGCAGGCCAGGCAGCATCTATAAGGAGAAGCACTGTCGACATTTCGGGCCGAGACCCTTCGTCAGGATTCGGCCCAAACGTCGACAGCGCTTCTCCTTATAGATGCTGCCTGGCCTGCTGTGCTCCACCAGCATTTTGTGTGTGTTGTTTGAATTTCCAGCATCTGCAGATTTCCTCGTGCCTTCTCATTTCTGTTGTAATGGAACATCCTTGTATTCTGAGGCTGTACCGTCGTCCTCGACCAGAGAGGATGAAAAGTTTTAACAGAAAGCTGTATAGGCACAATGGAAGTTTTTGTGCATGGGTATGGGGATAGAGGGGGTGAATGGGATTGACTGGATTTCACCAGCAAGAGGAGGCGTGGCATCCTCTGTGTAACAGATTCTAGCACATCACATTCCAAAGAAAAGTTTTCAGCCATTCCTCTTCATACCATTGCTAAATGACATACCAGCTGGAAAACAGTATTAGCCTCCAACTCAAGAACCACCAAGGCCCCTGAAAAATTATATAGCAAAGGCATGAAGAACTTAAGTGTGATGATGAGACATTCAATAAGTGAGACATGTACTCTGGCATGCAGATTTCCAGGATATTCAAAGCAATTGACTGGATGGATGGAGAGAAACCTTTCTCCGACAAACAAAAAACTTCAGATGCCAAATTAAAAAGAGAAACTTTTTAAAAAAAAAAATATGGAGAGTGGTATGCATATAGAATGAGCTGCCAGAGGATGTAGTTGAGGCAGATATATTTATAACTTTTAAAAGATCATCATACAGGTACATCGGTGGGAAATGTTCGGAAGAATATAGTCTGAACACTAGCAAAGCAAACACAAGCTTGCATGAGCATCTTGGCCAGCATGCATGTTTAGTATGACTCTTAGTACATGGATGAGAGGGTATGGTGGGCTATGGCCAAGGTACAAGTGGATGGCACCAGGCAGAATAATAATTTAGTACGGACTAGATGGGCCAAAGGGACTGTTTTTATGCTGTGGTGCTCTAGGACTCTATAATGCTGGAGATACTCAGCACATCGGGAAACATGTGGAAGGAGACGCAGTTAAGCATTTCAGGTCAATGATCTTTTTATTATAAATATTAGGATGTGTGAGATAAGATGGACAAAGAAGGCAGTGAAGAGAGAAATACTTTGAAACACTGTCATGCATAGGGCTGCGAATGTATGGAGCAGTCATAAAAAGCAGTAACTGTGAGCACAATGACCAAATTTGGACATTGAAAGGATTTTCAAGGTTAACAGAATAAGAAATGCAAGAAAATACAAGCAGGAGTCTGACGCTTAACTTCTAAAATCTACTTCCTTAAGCCCTGTCACTGCAACTGCAGTACAGCAGCCGACAGTAACTCGCCAGTGTTCTCTGCCCTGGGCCAGTCTTCAAAGTCTCCAGGTGCAGTCTTTCTACTTGGTGTATCCACCCTCTCCCAGGAAAGAGGTCTTTGAAGCTTCTGTTGGCATTCCTGCAGTGCTGGCCTTTTGCGGGATGGGGTTGCTAGTCCCACGCGTAACCCTCTTCCTTTCGCAGCCAGGTTTGGGATTATCCACTGAAGAATTTTAAGCCGAGCCCGCCATTCAACATCACTGTTGGTTTGTCCCAGGCAACAAATCCACGAATATGCCAGCGTTACATTCACCTCATTTCCTCCATCTTAAAAACAGTTACCAACCTTTTCTTGAAATACTTTCAGTGATCTAGCCTTCACAGCCACTCAGGGCACAGAATTTATTATTTAATTTAGAAATACGGCACAGTAACAGGCCCTTCCAGCCCATTTACATCCAGATAGCTGATTAACCTACTAACCTGCTCATCTTTGAAATGTGGGAGGAACGCCTAGAAAACCGGGAGGAATCCCACATGGTCACAGGGAGAATGTACAATCTCCTTACCAATAGTGGCAGAATTGCAGCTAGATGGCTGGTGCTATAATAGAGTTAATCTAATTGCTACACTACTGTGATACTCCCCCATTCCCCAGATTCACCACCGTACGTATGAGGAAATTCCAAATACCTGTTTTAAACGATCTAACTTCTTACCTGGTAACCATAAAAATATAAGACATAGGAGCAGAATTACACCATTCGGCCCATCGAGTCTGCTACACTATTTCATCAAGGCTGACCCATTTCCTTCTACACCCCATTCTCCTACCTTCTCCGCATAACCATTCACACCCTGACTAAGTAAGAGCCTATCAACCTCTATCTTAAATAACACAATGATCTGGCCTCCACAGCTGCCTGTAGCAACAAATTCCTCAGATTCACCACCTTCTGGCTAAAGAAATTCCTCCTCATCTCCATTCCAAATAGTCTGAGGCTTCTCCCCCTGATTCTGGACTCTCCCACTATAGGAAACATTCTCTCCAATCCACTCTAAATAGGCCTTTCAACATTCAATAGGTTTCAATGAGGTCGCCCCTCATCCTTCTAACTTCCAGCAAGCAAACACCCTGGGGCATCAAATGCTCTTTATACATTAACCCTTGCATTCCCATAATCATTCTCGTGACCCTTCCCTGTGCCCTCTCAAATGTCAGCACATCCTTCCTCAAACTGCTCACAATTTTTCAAGTGTGGCCTCAGAATTACACCCCTGCTTTAATACTCTAGTCTTCTCAAACTGAGTGCTAACATTGCATTTGCCTTCCTCACCAACAACTCAACCTGCAAGTTAATCTTTAGGGAATCCTGCACTAGGACTCCCTAGTCCCTTTGCACCCCAGACTTCTCAATTTTCTCCCCTTTTAGTAAATAGTCTATGCTTGTATTTCTTCTACCAAAGTGTATAACCATAAAATTCCTGGCACTGTACTCCTTTTGCCAGTTCTTTGCCCATTCTCCTATTCCGCCCAAGTCCTTCTCAGCCTCCCTGCTTCCTCAACACTACCTGCTCTTCCACTGTTGTTAGTATTGTCTGCAAACTTGGCCACAAAGCATTAATTCCATCACCCAAACCACTGACATACAACTTACAAAGCGGTCCCAACACAGAGCCCTGCAGAGCACCACATTGGTAATAACATAGTCTACTTCATTACAACCTTGCACTTTACTGCTCACTTGTATTGCACTTTTTTGATAGTTTTTACACTTTATTCTACATTGTTATTGTTTTATCTTAATCTAGCTCAATGCACTGTGTGATGATGATTTGACCTGCATGTTCTTTACTATATCTTGGTACATGCGACAATTATAAACGTCTGGATTAAAGAGCACGTTTTACAAGGATAGCTTAAGCAAGCTCGGGATTTCCTCGTTGGAGCGAAGGAGGGTGAGAGGTGAATCGACAGCGATGATCAAGTGGACAGCCAGAGACTTTTCCCCAGGGCAGAAATTGCTAATACAAGGGGCACAACTTTGAGGTGGACTATGGAGGAAGGTCAGAGGCAGATTTTTTACTTGCACAAAGTGGTGGGTGCACAGAACCTGCTGCCAGGGGTGTTGGTGATGGAAGCAGATACACTAGGGGTATTTAAGAAACTCTCAGATAGGCACATAGATGAAAAAATAATGGAAGGTTATGTTGGGGGGGGAAGGGTCTGATTGATCTTTGATTAATTTAAAGGGATAGCACAACATCCTGGGCTGAAGGGCCTGTACCATTCTCTGTTCTATATAATATCAATATGAATAACAACATAAGACCATACGGCATAGGAACGCTATCTTGGCCCCTCAATATTTAATAGCTATCAAAGAATTTATACATATATAAAAAATGGAAAAGGTTTTAAATGTAAACAAGTTTATGTAATACTTGCTGATACTTTATCCAAATAAAAATAAAATTTAAAAAAAAGCTGTCCTCACTTAAGACTCTCACTAAAGGAACCATCTTAAACATGATATAACCTGCTAGATATCTAGAGCACGCCCCCGAGGGTGGATTCGTGGATCAAAATGACAGGCTCCATCAGTGTTACAGCAAATGCAGTGTGAATGGCCTTTGTCATTATGTGCCTGTAGATTACCGCATTGTACTGGAACCCTACCTTGCCGCTTGGTGTCTGGCCCCAGGACATTCCACTTGGAAGGCAGCACCAAATGTTGCACCTTTAAGGTCAGATCTTTATCAAGCAGCGTCGCGTCGGCAGAGGACATGCGGAAGTTATCCATTATCCGGATGGCATTGAGTGCTTCTTGGGATCCAGCGCTGCTCACCAGAAACCGTGCCATATCGTAGGTGGCGTCTTGCACATACTGGAAATTCTCTTCTGCCAGCACAGAAACGGGAAAGCCTTCCTTGGAGGCACACAGTAGGACTTTCACCACCTCACAGCGGTTGTGTGCTGCAAACAGCGAAAAGAAATAACAATTATGGCAAATACAGCAGAGCAGTTAAAGTCATAGAGTCACAGAACAGTACAGCACAGAAACAGGCCCTTTGGCCCATCTAGTCCATGCTGAATTGTTATTCTGTCTAGTCCCATCAAACTGCATCCAGACCAAAGCCCTCCTTACCTCTCCCATTCATGTACTTATCCAAACTTCTCTTAAATGTTGAAATTGAACCCACATGCGCTATTTCCACTAGCAGCTTGTTCCACACCTGCACCACACTCTGAGCGAAGAAACTCCCATCTAGTTCCCTTTGAATATTCCATCTTTCACCCTTAACCTATGACCTCTAGTTCTAGTTTCACCCAACCTCAGTGGAAAAGGCCTGCTTGCATTTACCCTATCTATATCCCTCATAATTTTGTATACCTTTATCAAATCTCCCCTCATTTTCCTATGCTCCAGGGGGGGAAAATGTCCTAACATATTCAACCTTTCCCTATTACTCAGGTTTTCAAGTCCTAGCAGCATCCTTGTAAATTTTATCAGTACTGTTTCAATCTTACTCAGAATCAAACATCTAGTTTAATAGTACCGAAATATGTCGTGAAATTTGTTGTTTTGTTGCAACAGTACGTTGCTAAATCTGTAATTTACATTAAGTATATGTCTAAAAAAAAAGGAAATTAAATTAAATAAGTAGTGCAAAAAGAGTGGAGAACAAAAACTGAGGTGGTGTTCATGGGTTAATTGTCCATTCAGAAATCTGATGTTGGAAGGGTAGAAGCTGTTCCTGAAATGTTGATTGTGTGTTTTCAGGCTCCCTATACCTCCTCCTTGTTGGTAGCAATGAGAAGAGGGCAACTCCTGGATGACGGAGGTCCTTACTGATGGATGCCACCTTTTGAAGGTGTCCTGGATACCGAGGAGCTAGGTGAGTTTACAATTTTCTGCAGCTTTTCATAGACCAGTGCAGTGGCTCCTCCATACCAGATGGTGATGTAACTAGTTAGAATGATCTCCATGGTATATCTGCAGAAATTTGCAAGTATCTTTCCCATAAGTAGGTGACCAGAATAACACACAATACTCAAAATTAGGCTTCACTAAAGTCTGATACAACTCCAAGATAACATACAGAAAATGCTGGAGGAACTGATAAGAGCAAGTGAAGAATGAAGAGACAACATTGTGGGCTGAGACTCTTCATCATGATTTCCAGCACTGCAGAACTTCTTGCGTTCAATATAACATCTTTGTTATTGGAAATATTGGAACTGGTCTGTGCCGGACCCAACTACCATCAGCCAATTTCTTTGAGGTCCAGCATAGATCAGTCCCATCTGCTTCAGTCAATCTTGCTGACCCCTTCCCACTCATCCATGTATTGCAATCAACTGGGGAAATCTCAATGATCGGACTTCAGGCAGTCAGTTGCTGACTTCCCACCCACCTGTTCGTCCCCTGACAAAACTGGGGAAAAAGCTTGGGATGTAACTCTGCCTTCTGTCAAAGCTGTCCAGAATTATAACCTTTTCAAATTTCTGACAAAAATTTGAAATGATGATAAAAACAGAAACAGTGAATTAAAAATATAAATCTACCTAGTAAAAACTTAAAAGTTAACCAAAGAGATTTTTTTTTTCAGAAATTCTAACTCTCCTTTCCCTCTTCACTTGCAGAGAACTGAAGAAATTAATCTTCTATCCGATTCCAGATCTCACCTGGGAAGAATTGGAGGGACAACTCCCCGACTCCAGTGTTGGACTTCAATAGTGCAAATAACTTACTAGATTTTGAGACTTTGCACTCAGCATAGTGGGAAGCTTTGAAACTTAGGAGGTTCTGCAGCTGAAATTTATGATTCCCATTGAAACTAGTGTCTGCAGCTCAATTCACCACATTGTCTGATGTTTTAAACTCAAACTGTCAAATGATTCAGAGTCATTAAACATGGCAAATACAACAAAGAAAAAATATAATAGGAGCGATTACAAAGCAGGTAGTGTAGAACAGACACCTGCAGATAAAAGTAGATGAGCTTTTAAACAAACTTTTCCCCTCTGGCAGATATGATGCAGGTAGGGGTTGTCAATAGATGCATACAACTAAGAGTTGTGTTTACAATGGAGTTCCCTGACTGCACCTCATTATTTAAACAGTTTGGCAATAAATGCCTTCTCTCTTCAACCTTATATCTCATGTGAATACATTTCTACAGGATCTACATTTAAGTTTGAAAGTTTTCTGTATTTCTGTAGATGCGCAGTGGAGAATATCCTATCACAAACATGAGAAAGTCTGTAGAAGCTGGAAATCCAAAGCAGCACACACAAACTGTCGGAGGAACTCAGTAAATCTGACAGCATCTATGGAAAAGAGTAAACAGTCCATATTTTGGGCCAAGACCCTTCTTCGTGTATCTTGACTGGTTGATTCATGGACTGAGTTGGAAACGCCAAAGCCCAGGAAGGGAAACACCAATGCCTAGGAATTTAAAAAGTCTGCCAAGAGTGGTGGGTACAGCCCAGTCCATCACAGGCAAAGCCCTCCACGCCATTGAGCATACCTACAAAGGTCGTTGTCACAAGAAAGCAACATCCATTGTCAAGGAACCCGGCTATCCAGGGTGTGGTCTATTTTCACTGCTCCCATTGGGAAGAAGGTACCAGGGCCAGAGCTCCCACACTTCCAAGTTCAGGAACAATTATTGCCCTACAACCATCAGGTTCCTGAACCAACATGGACAACTTCAATCACCTCACTCAACTGATTCCACAATCTACGGACTCACTTTCGATGACTCTACAAACGCATGTTCTCAGTATTATTTATATACTTTTTTCATATTTGCAGCTTGTCTTCTTTTGCACATTGGTTGGTTGGCAGTCTTTGTGTGTAGCTTTTCATGGAGTCTACTGTATTTCTTTGTTCTACTGCAAGAAAATGAACCTCAGGGTGGTATATGGTAAAATATAAGTACTTGATAATGAATTTACTTTGAACTTTGAAAGTTGCAGCCAAAACACACTGAGGCATGATGTTTGTATGTCACCGATGTTAATCTTGTGCATTCAGCCAACACGTATGAAGCCAACTCACATTAATAGAGTAAATGGCATCGTATCAGCAAACTAAATGTTATACGATTGCATTCTGTTAATACTGAAACTGGTGGTAAACAAGGATGAAACAGCACATCGCCCCAAGATCAAGCCAAAGAGCAATGACAAACTTAATGGGCCGAATGGCCTAATTCTGCTGTGTCTTATAGACAAACGGTTGTGACTGAATTTACTTCACTTCAGAGAAGGTTTGACATTATTTGCTTTCGAAAACAACACAGCAGATATTTGTGATCTGTTCTACTAACAGGGGAATTTATACATTTCCTGGCTCAACAATCAATGTTCAGTTACTGTAAGTCTGCAATTATTGCATCATCCTCTAGTAAAATTCTATTTTCCAGGATCTTGGAACAGCAATGGTTATTTCTTTCCATTTTTCTTTCCTTCTATGACTTAGAATTTAGAACCAACACCAGATATAAGTGAAGCAATTTCCCTTTATCGCTTTTCTATCACTCAACAATAATTCCCAGCCCTTCACCTAGAAAACTGAGCAACACAATTACAAAAGGGAAACACATGGGAAACACTATTCTTTATTCATTGGGCACATGGACACCATTGACGAGGCTCCCACTTTTCACTTGACGTGGTGAGTTTTGCTGCCTCAAATCTCCAGAGAACTGGGTTTGACACCAACCTCAGATGCTGTCTGTCTGGAGTTTGTACGTTCTCCCTTGACTGCGTGGGTTTGCCCTCAGCTGTTCCGGTTTCCTACCAGTCCTAAATGCTGGGGAGAACTTCCATTATAGGTGAGTGGCAAGAAATTATCAAGTCACTCAAGTGCTGCCACCAGAAAGATTTAAAGGTCGGTTTTATTTGTGACGTTTATATCAGAACATACAATGAAAGAAGGGTCTTCCTGAAGATCGTTCTTGGCCCAAGATGTCGAATGTTTACTCTTTTCCATAGATGTTGCTCGACCTACTGAGTTCCTCCAGCATTCTGTGTATGTTGCTTTGGACTTCAGGCAGGCTTTCTCATCTTTGTGGTTTAATACAATGAACACTTGCCACCGGAGTCTAATGAGGTCAGTAAAGATTGTGTTGGAATGCTTCTGGTGCCAACAGAGCATGCCCAGAACTTGCTAATCAGTACGTCTTTGCAATGTGGAAGGAAACTGGAGCACCTGGAGGAAACACACCTGCCCAAGGTGAGAACGTACAAACTTGTTATGGACAGCGGCAGAAGCAAACCTCAATCAAAAATCACTGGTGCTTTAAAGTAATTGCCCTAGTGATAAGCTACTGAGCCACCCAAAGAAGAGGGGGAACCAACAATGCTTAACATGCTTGATCGTTGCACGCCCAATGACTGCCAGTCAAGTTACATCAACACCTCACAAGGAGGAGCCCCAGGAATCGAGTCATTTTACATGAAGTGAAATAAAATTTCCACAAACCAAACCAAATGACCACTTGAAAGTACATTTCCTAAAGACCCTTCAAAAACTAAATGTTCTGGGATATTTCAAAAGTTCATGAATATTATAAAGATTTGTCTCTTTCTCTGGTTACGTTTCTCATTGTTTAATGTACATCTGCAGGAGGAAAAACGTGAATAAGGGTTAAAATGGTCACAAGGTGGAGGAGCTCCATTAGTCAGCAGGCGGTGAGTCGGTGGAATGCATTGCCATATAGCTGGGTATATTTAAAGCAGAGGCTGGTAGATTCCTGATTAGTAAGGGTATCAAAGATTATGGGGAGAAGGCAGGAGAATGAGATTAAGAGGGATAACGATCGAATGGCGGAGCAGACTCAATGGGCTAAATGCCCTAATTCTGCTCCTCTTATGCAGAGGTGGAAAAGGTCTCCAAGTTGGTTTCCTTTCCACCTTGTCCAGAGCCAGAACATGGAGATTGCTTTCTTTGCATTGGAATTTCCATTTTATGCACCTCCCGAAGGCAGGATATGTTTCACTGCGACAATACCAACACCCAGTGGTTCAGCGACCCCTCGGTAAACTACCACAAGGCAAAATGACCAGCTTCGTCCCAAAGGGGATCCACTGGAAAGTGCATCCACTTTCCACTCATCAGTCTGAGGTAGAGTGTGAAGCCAATGTCTGCCTTGCATTCTATCATATAAATCAATGACTGTGTAAGACATGGGAGCGGAATTAGGCCATTTGACCCATTGCATCATGGCTGATTTATTTTCCATCTTGACTCATTCTGTTGCCTTCTACCCATTACATTTGACGTCCCTACTAATCAAGAACCTATCAAACCTCTGCTTTAAATATACCCAGTGACTTGGCTTCCACAGCCATCTGTGTAACTGAATTCCACAGATTCACCACCCTCGACTGAAGAATTCCTCCTAATCTCTGTTCTAAACAAACATTCTTGTATGCAGAGGCTGTGCTCTCTGGTCCTAGACTCTCCCAATCTGAAAAAAAATAAGCAGGGAACAGGGAGAGTTAGAAATAAAACTTTCACTGACACAATCTATTCAGTGGACAGCAGTTCAATGAGTTTGAGAAATAAATCAGCAATTCTCCCTAGCCTGAATGAAGATAGTAAAGTTCATCTGGGACTCTGCTGAGGGCTGCTACTATTGACCACATTTTCCTTAGCCTTAAAGGAAAACTAAGGCCTGACCATTAGCCAGTGACAACTATATGCGGACCCAGGGGAAAGCCTTCACTGGGTTGGGCAATAGTGCTCCACTCCCTTCACTGTCCAGTAGACTTGAACTGCCCACATTCCACATCAATATACTTTGTAACGACAATTCAGCAACCACTTAGCCCATCAAGTCTATGCCAGCTTTTGGAGCAATCAGTTTCTCCAGTTATTTCCTTCCGACCTATTACCTCACCCACTGACAGCAAATACCAAAGTCCCTCGATCCTTCCACCGGCCACCTGCACGACGTGTAATTTCAAAGTACATATATTATCACAGTATGTATACTTTATACAAACTTGAGATTCATCTCCTCACAGGCAGCCACCAGAGAAAGAAACCAAATAAACCCCATTGAAAAAAAATACCAGCAAACACAAATCATGCGAACGATAAAAAGTAAGCACAAGTAGCATTCAGAACTGAAGTTTACGAAAGGGAGTCCACAGACGTGAAGCCAGGCGTCACTGCAGCCAATTTAGCAGTAGGCCACAGCCTCAGTTCAAACTTCAGCGCTCAGTTATAGTGGTTAATTAACCTAGCAACCAGCATGCCTTTGGGGAACTGGAGCAAGATGGGGGGGGGGGGGGGGAAGAGGGAGAGATGAAGACTCATACAGCCATGGGGGTGTGTGTGCAAAATTAGTAGTTGTAGAAGACATAATGTGATCATTTGAGTCAAGTATGATGTTCTCCAAATGGGTTGTCTGCCAGTGGGTTCTCAAGTGGCTGTAGAGGCCAATCCGGGATCTACATATTTTGGCGCAGTGCGGGCAAGAATCAAAGGTGGCTATGGGTTATGGGTTAGTGACGGGATTGAACTCCAGTCACTGGGTCAGTGAGGCTGGTGCCCTGTCTGCCACACCACCATGTCATTTGACACTTGAGTAATGACAACCTAGGCTGCATGACTGTCAAAATCATATAAGGGCGGTTGGATCACTCAGGACCAGAAGTTAAAATTTAATGATGAGAAACAAAATCAGAAAGAAGCAGAATTTAATTAGTCAAATTGAAAAAGCATGTAATGCTCTGGTGAAGGCACTTTGCCGTTTAAATGATTCTCAGCCCTCTGCCAGACTTAGTCGCTAAGCAAAGAGGAGTCGCTTTCCAACTGGGAAAGAGCATAAAACACAAACAAAGTCCTTCGCGTCACTGTTAGTGGTAACCAGTAAGGCACACAGATTTTGGAATGAAATGATGCGGAACGAGGTAGAGTGCTAAAAAGGGGAAGGGGGGCCGTAGAGAAAGGGTGAAGGGCAAATGGGAGCAAGACAGAAGTAAGGGGGTGGAGAGCTAAGGAATATCCATATGTGGCGGGGGGGGGGGGGGGTTGGGGCACCTGTGGGTGGAGGAGGAAAGGGAACAGGAGCGAAGATAAGTAAAGATTAGCTTTATATGTCACATGTACATCAAAAGATACAGTTGTAGATTTTTACAAATAAAACAGTGTGAGGCATTTTAGGCTTAAGGAAAACCGTAACAACTCCTTTATTTTCCTGTCAACCCTGAACACAAAGCACGGTGACATAACTTCATGGAATTACATCATCACGTCAGATCAGCCTCTCAAAGTGAACCCCAGCTCAATGTTGGTGGTTGTGAATTGTGTACTGTTCCACCAATTACATTACCCTACACAGTGAAATGCATTGTTTGTGTCAAATAATACAGGAGAGGATTGTGCTGGACACTTATTGCCAGACTCCTAGGGCCAATATAGCAAGCCCATAACTCACTCAACCCCTATCCCATACACCTTTCGGAAGAAACTAGGGAACCTAGATGAAATGCACACTGACACGCGGAGAACGTACAAACTCCTAACAGGCAGTGACGGGAATTGAACATTGTGTGGTGATCCCTGATGGTGTAACTGCGTCACGCTAACCACTACGCTACCATGGCCACAAGCAGAAAGTGGGGGCAGGAGGCAGGAAAGGTGCGATATGAGTACCTGGGGGCAGGTGGAGATGACTGGGGAGGGGATGACAACCACAGGAGCAAGGGAAGGACAAGAGAAAAATTAAACACTTTGTTGACAAAGAAGTCTGTTTATACCAATGACATTTTAAAAATTAACATATCAGTGTTAAGCTCCTAACTGAAGACAAATTTTCC
Source organism: Hemitrygon akajei (assembly GCF_048418815.1). Classification (NCBI taxonomy): domain Eukaryota; kingdom Metazoa; phylum Chordata; class Chondrichthyes; order Myliobatiformes; family Dasyatidae; genus Hemitrygon; species Hemitrygon akajei. Next base: position 35,177,085 of record NC_133153.1, on the reverse strand, counting down.
ATCAACTGCAGCATTATTCTACTACGTTTTGGCAATATAACAATGAGGCTATAGTTTTCGTTACATATTCTTTTTAAATATTAATTATTGTATTGATCAACCGATGAGCCATGTGAGTGAATTTGTAAAACAGCAGCATGTGTATTTAGGAGTATGGACTATTCCCAGAGTGCATCTGCAAGCTGGACACCAAATACTGCACAGTTGCCGTGACTAGCTATTACTTTCAGAACAAATGCCAAGCTGCCGGATCGAAAAGAAAGCTTCAAGCTGGGATTTGGAACCCTCTGGACTGCGTGCGATTGAGTGGATGGGTACGGATGGGGTATGAGGTCAACAGATTCTGCGGTTGAATAGAAATTTTACAGCACTGAAGTATTAACCGAGACTGAAAAGTACTGGACTTCTGAATGTTGTTTACAAGCTCATGTCCCAGTATAACTTCGACTGTAAAGGAAGGAAACATGGCCGACAGTTTGCGAATGTTAAGCAGCAACAAGATAACGCCAATTCTGTGATTTTGTTTTATTGGCATTAAGGGCATCAGGTGATGAGTTGGAAGGCGAGGCACATCACAGCAATTCACTCAAAATTTTTCTTTTTAAAGAGGAGGCCGTTGAGGGAATAACGGCTACACCCAATAAAAGCAAAATGAATCCACCAGAAAATGCAACAAGTGAAGAACAGGAAATGATGTAATGACAATCAATTTCCTTCAGTGGGAGTGTCACCGAACTTGGAATTATACAATTATTCCTATATTGTCTAGTTTTAATGTCAATTTATAGAGCACAAATTCCATTTTTTAAATTTAGAGATACGGATTTGTACCAGATCTTTCCAATGCAATGAGCCAGTGCCGCCCAATTATACCCATGTGACCAATTAACCTACTCATATGACTTTGGAAAGTGGCAGGAAATTGCAGCACCCGTAGGAAACCCATGTGGTCCCAGGGAGAACATATATCCTCCTTACAGACAAGCAGCAGAATTCAACCTGGGCCACTGCTGCTTTAAGAGTATTATGCTAACTGCTACATTAGGGTGCCACCTCAAATTCTACATAAAAACATGGCATTTGTTTTGTTATTAATGGTAAGATTGCTCCAACCAGTAACATGGCCCTCTAATAACAGGTCTTGTTTTGATTAGTTGACATTATGTTGCAGGGAATATGGAGGAGATACAGAGAGTGAGAAATTTTGGGGGGTTGAGGGTGGGGATGTGGAGAAAATGTAGTGACCAAGGGTGCGAAAATATATCCTGGAGGTAGAAAGATGTACAACAATCTGCTTGAAGAACTCGGCAGCATCTCTGGGAGAAAAGGAACTGGCTTGTCAGGTCAAAACCTCGAGAAGGTCTATAACTCAACTAAGACATTCATGACAAGTACTAGCTTAAAAATAAATTACACCCTGACAAAAATTAATAAATTGCTATCAATGCTTTTTCAAAATATCTAGGCGTAATATTCAATTATACTGTTAAATAAAAGACCAAACAGGTTCAGATCAGATGCACTTCCCCCAATTTCACTCTGCAACTCTTTTCTCAGTTTTCTCTGGAGGTTGAAAGGTGGCGGTATCTTCCATGCGTTAGGTGCTGTGTTGTATGACGTGGGCGATCATGGTCTTTCCATGTCCATGATTGTTTTTGGCAAGCTTTTCTGCAGAAGTGGCTTGCCATTGCCAGGTGACCCCAGACATTAGCTGTGCTCTTCAGAGATTGCCTGCCCAGTGTCAGTGGTCACATAACCAGGACTTGTGATCTGCACCAGCTGCTCATTTACCATCCACCACCTGCTCCCATGGCTTCACATGATCCTGATCCGGTGGGGGGGGGAGGTTGAGGGGAGGGGGAGTGCTAAGCAGGGGTCACACCTTACCCAAGGGTGACCTACAGGTTAGAAGAGGGAAGGAGTGCCTTACAGTTCCTTTGGTAGAGATGCATCTCTTCCCCCACCACTTTTTTGTGCACATGTTACTTTAAATGAAGGAAGGTGTCTACATACTATTAATTAGGAATTCATTCAAAAATAATCTGATTTACATTTTATATTATTTTTGCTTTCAAGATATGGTTTGATGTCCTGAACACGACTTTCAAAATAGCTTCCTGTTGCTTGTTCCAAGAGCGTCCCTGTCCTCAACTTGGTCTTCAGGATCGTGTGGCCAATGGGTCCCAGCAGAAACTATTACAATAGCTTCCAGCTACAAAAAAAATACTTAACACCCAGTATACCAACTTGGCAGATTAGACAAGGCTGTGATGGGTGCTGGCATCTCATATAAAGTATCAAAATACTTTCCAAGGCAATCCAAGGTAGTGAAACCCCAGAGGTTACTGTTGAAAGCACCTTGTAGGTTAGAAGGAGGTTCATCACACACCACTGGAATCACAATCACAGTTGAGATACCAGTCAACAGTGCACTGTGCTGCTGGTGTTTATACAATTTTATACATAATGATTTTCTTTAAAGCTTTTTCCCTGTTCCTGATCGGTCTGCTGCCAAATTATCCTGGTTCATTTCATTTTCACTAAAACTTAGTTTATTTCTATTTAACATTCTACCCTACCCAATAGAATTCTGTTTATCACTAGTTATCGTGCAACGATCTCCCACATGTTGACAACAGCCTTTTGCTGGCTGCAGCTTCCATCTCCAGGAGAAAACCCTCCCACAGCACAATCAATGTACGAAAGCCATCAGATCTATTTATATTATGCTTTTTTATTATTATTGTGGTTTTTATCTTATTGTGTTTTTCTTCCTGGTGCTGCATCAGATCTGGAATAACAATAGTTTTCCTGACAGCAGACTCCACTGTGGCAGACGGGAAGGCTCTACAATGGCAGTTAAAACTGCCCAACGCATCACTGGCATCAGCCTACCTGCCAACAAGGACATTTATACAAAAAGATGCCGGACAACAGAGAGCAATATCATGAAGCATCCCACCGAGCCTGCCCGTGGACTATTTGTCACACTTTCATCAGGGAAGAGACGGGGCAGTATCCACATCAAAACCATCGGACTCTAAACAGTCCTGTTCCCAAGCCATCAGGCTAATCAACATCTGCACCACCATTACTTCAGCATTTCCTGTCAGAGGCACTTTACGTACAAACACTCCTGTGCCCAGCATCACTTTATGTACATACAATCTATGTATATAAGCTCATTTAATGTATTTATATTTAAATGTTTTTATTTTGTTCTTCAGCTGAGAAAATCATCGGAGTCTCTCTTCCCACCATCACGGACATTTACACTACACGCTGCATCTGCAAAGCAAACAGCATTATGAAGGACCCCACGCACTCCTCATACAAACTCTTCTCCCTCCTGCCGTCTGGGAAAAGGCTCCAAAGCATTCGGGCTCTCACGACCAGACTATGTAACAGTTTCTTCCCCCCAAGCTATCAGACTCCTCAATACCCGAAGCCCGGACTGACACCTTACTGCCCTATTGTCCTGTTTATTATTTATTGTAATGCCTGTACTGTTTTGTGCACTTTATGCAGTCCTGGGTAGGTCTGTAGTCTAGTGTAGTTGTTTTTTTTTGTTTTATATGTAATTCAGTCTAGTTTTTGTACTGTGTCATGTAACACCATGGTCCTGAAAAACATTGTCTCATTTTTACTATGTACTGTACATAGCAGTTATGGTTGAAATGACAATAAAAAGTGACTTGACTTGACTTTATGCTTATTGTGTATTTTTATGCTGTAAGATCTGGAGTGACAATCATTTTGTTCTCCTTTACATTTGTGTACTGAAGAATGACAATAAACAATCTCGAACTGGATTTAAATGGTGGCCATGAGCTTGCAAAGACTTATCTTTATGCCATTTTGTGAGCCAAGTCACCGGTAATTTGGAAAACTGTAAAGAACACATTGCCACAACGTCAAACTCCACATCAACCTCAAAGCAGGTTTGAAGAATGAACAGAAAATGACCATGACTGGGGTGGCACGGTAGCATAGCGGTTAGCGTAATGCTTTACAGTGCCAGTGTCCTGGGTTCAATTCCCATCATGGTCTGTAAAGACTATCATGGTCTGGTGCATGTTCTTGTGACTGTGTGGATTTCCTCCAAATGCTCCAATTTCCTCCCACATCCCAAAGTTAGTAGGTTAAATTGGTCACATGGGTATAATTCGGCTTGTTAGAGCAGGAAGTCCTGTTACTGTGCTGTATCTCCGAATAACTAAAATGAATGCAGGACAGCATCAAACTAGACAGAGAACTGCGTAGTATTTAAAGACACTCCAGTTTATTAGGCACGTTCAGTGACTAAAATCAACTTTGCATCCACATCAGAACCACCAGACTCTAAAACAGTCCTGTTTTAAATTATAATTATTCAATTATAATTTGAATAATTTGTATACTGTATATCTAAATTATATTGTTAAAGATAAACACGAGAAGGTTTGTAGATGCTGGAAATCCAGAGCAACACACACAAAATCCTGCAGGAACTCAGCAGGCCGGGCAGCATCCATGGAAATTAATAAACAGGCGACATTTCGGGCTGACAACCTCCTTCCAGACTAGAAAGAGGGGAGATACCAGAATAAAAAGGTGTGGGGAGGGGAAGGAGGTGAGCTGGAAGGTGGTAGGAAAAGCCAGGTGGGTGGGGAAGATCATGGGCTGGAGAAGAACGAATCTGATTGGAGGGGAGAGTGGACAACAGGAGAAAGGGAAGAAAGTGGGGACCCGGGGAAGTAATAGGCAGGTGAGAAGAGGTGAAAGGTCAGAGTGGGGTACAGAAGGGGGGGTGGTGGGTATTTGCTTATCAGGAGGAGAAATCAATACTCATGCCATCAGGTTAGCGACCATCCAGACAGAATACAAGGTGTTGATCCTCCACCCTGAGTGGGGCCTCATGGTGGCACAAGAGGAGGCCATGGACTGACATGTTGGAACGGGAATGGGAATTGGAAATCCCACTTGTAGTGGATGGTGCGGAAGTGCTTAAGGAAGTGGTCTCCCAATTTACGACGGGTCTCACCAATGTACGGGGGCTGCAGCAGGAGTTGATGGTTCTTCCTCTCCAGGCCAGTAGTTATCATATTGCTTTGGGGAGCTAATTCTGCAACACTGTTTTGGCCTTCAATCACTGTTGTCAGTCTACGCGAGGGCTACGTTTGGAGGCAGACTTGAAGAAAATAAATCTACTTCCTAAACAACAAAACTAAGAGGTGACCCTTGCATACAAAGATTGAACACCCAGATACTGTCGTGGAAGTCAATTAAAATCCAGCCTGCATTGAAGGTCAAGGAAAGTTCAGCACTGCCCAAATTCTATTCACACTGCTCCTTGTAAAAAAAAACAGTCTCATCGCTTGGGTGAATAGCATTATTCAGTATAATAAAATTATACACACAGATCAAAGCCAAAAGAACGGCTTGAGCGTAAAAATTATAAATTCCTGAAGTACTATTACTCGACTTTTTCCTCATTTTGAAAATGTATGCAAAAGCTTAAGCACCCACAATTGGTAGTTTGGTCTTCAATGCCGACCTTGGCCATACACTAAATGTCAATCTTCTGGAGTATACTTTATTATTTGTTAATTTATTTGTGGTAATACAGGTTGAGTACCACTCAGACAAAATGCCTGGGGCCAGAGCTTTTCCAGATTTTATCAGATTTTGGAATATATAATAAGATAGCCTGGGATCGCCAACATTTCCAACTCTGAATTTATGTGCTACCGGTACGCAGTCCTCGTCTTACATTTGCTCATCACACATATGAACTTAGCAGTGAAGATTATCACACGCCATTAATATAATGATATTAATATAATTAATAGTGTGCAGGGTAACAGAAGCAGCACAGCGGGCTTTGGGAGAATACCTGAGTCAGCTGTTGAACAGCAACAAGTAACAGTAGGCTTTTGGTCTCTACCTACAATGCTGTGTTTTCATTAAAAGGTTGTAGAGCATAGTATTTGTTTTTTTTTAATTTTTTCTACGGCATGGTAGACTTGTTCTGGTGCTAGATTTTCATCAGCGACGATATTCGCCAATTCATTGCTGCCTCCTACCAATCAGCCAAAGCTCTATGTTAGTAACTTTCCTGTAATACCATGGACTCTTAACGTGGTAAGCAGCCTCATGTGTGGCAACTTGTCAAAGGCCTTCTGAAAGTCCAGATATACATCCACTGCATCTCCTTTATCTATCCTACGTGTATTCTCCCCAAAGAATTTCAACAGATTTCAAAGATTTTCCCTTCAGGAAACCATTGTTTTATCTTGTCATGTGTCACCAAGTACTCCATAACCTCATCCTTAACAACTGGCTCCAACATCTTCCCAACTACTGAGGTCAGGATAACTGGTCTATAATTTACTTTCTGCTGCCTTCCTCCTTTCTTAAAGAGTGGAGTGACATTTGCAATTTCCCAGTCCTCTTACAACATGGAAGAGTCCAATGATTTTTGAAAGATCATTACTAATATCTCCACAATTTCTTCCGCTACCTCTCTCAAAACCCTAGGATGCTGTTCATCTGGTCTGGGTGGCTTACACAGGTCTTTCAGCTTTTTGAGCATGTTCTCCCTTGTGATAGTAACTGCACTCCCTTCCCTCCTCTCACACCATTCAACATCTGGCACACTGCTAGTGTCTTCCACAGTGATGCAAAATACTCATTTAGTTCATCTGCCATTTCACTGTCCCCTGTTATTATTTCTCCGGCCTCATTTTCTAGTAGTCCTATATCTACTCTCATTTCTCTTTTATTTTTTCCATACTTGAAAAAGCTTTTACTATCCACTTTGATATTGTTTGCTAGCTTGCTTTCATATTTCATCTTTTCCCCTCCTAATGATTTTTTAGTTGCTCTCTGCAGGTTTTTAAAAGCTTCCCAATCCTCTATCCATAACCCATAATGAATTATGTAAACAAAGAGCGCTTGATCAAACACTATATTTGCAATATTGTTCAAATATTATTGAAATATTCAATACAGAATACTCCTTGCTTGGCTATAAACTACAACTCAATATAGAAAATGAACAAATATAATGTTTTTATGTTATTTATTTAATTGGATTAAACGTTTAATATTTTAGGACACATTTATGCAGAAATACAGAAAATTCTACAGGGTTCTCAAACTTTCCAGCTCCACTACATCTGCCTTTGCTTCACAGAAAATAATCACATTTCTTCCACATGAAATGTCTCACCCTTGGTACCAAGTTGGCAGACCTCCTCTGCAACCTCCCCAAAGTCTGGCCAAGAGAATTGAATGCAAGAATCTCTTGCCGAGGACAAGCCAGTGATTTATAAAAAGACTGGCACAACTTTCTTCTTTAGGATTCAATGCGCCCATTTATAGGGTTATTTGTTTTTTTTTTAAAAAGAAGGCTCAGTAAACTTGGACTACTAGTTCAAAGATGTTTACATCTGAATTGCCAGGTCTTTTTTTATTTATTCACAGGATGTGAACAGTTGGGCAAGGCAGCATTTATTCAGAATTCCTGAATTACTCCCGACTATGATGGCTTTCTACACCACTTGACAGCCAGCCAAACGGCTGATTCTGGCGTTACACTTAAGTCAGACCGCGTAAATATGGCAGATTACGTTCCTCATCAGTTACGGGCAAACCAATTTATTGAACCCAACAGCTGAGCTTCCTTGTTGTGCAACTTCCTTTTTCTAGATTTACTAAATAACTTGAATTTACTAAATTTAAATTAAATTCGCAAGCAATCTTTGTGGGCCAAATTGCCTGCTTCGACTCCTATATCTTGTGACCTTAAATTGCCTAACTGTCAGGCTGGGAGAAGAAAATAAAGAAATTGAAAAATGGGCCACCTGGCCTTTCGAGCAATTAAGATCCATATTTTCTATCTCAGTGCTTTTTCCTGCATTTTCCCTTGATAACTCTCTAATTTTCCTCATTAACCTGCTGACCTTGTTTACAATTCACCCACACCTTACCCATACAAAATCCCTTTGTCCCATCCCTATCCCAGCCTCTTGGCAAATCAAGACTTATTTTTCCTCTCCTTCCCAGTTCTAATGAACAGCTCTCAACCCAAAATGCTAAATCTTTCCTCTTCCATAGATGCTGCCTAACCTTCTTCCCCGCACGTTCTGAATCTGATCTCAGATTCAGATTTATTTACCGTGTGTAGAGCGAAACACAGAGTGAAATGCGTCATTTGTGTTAACAACCAGCACACCAAAGGATGTGCTGGGTGCAAGCCCACACATGTTGCCATCTACTTCAGTGCAACACAGCGTGACCACATTGTTCAGCAGAACAACACAAGCAACAAAAACAAGCCCCTTTCCCATCCCTCCCTCCCACCTACACAGGCCGTCAAGTACCGATCAGGCTCCCTCTAGACCTTCTTCCCTTGTCCTGGGCTTCTGCAGGTATTTTGCTTCCCCCTGTCCCACCCTCCCAATTTTATTAACCCTTGAATCTTCATAATGAACAGAAATTTAGTGATCCAATTTTGAATGAAGTCAACATCTGAGCTTCCACAGTCCTCCACTGTGGAGAACACTTAAGGTTACACCATCATCCCCTTAATGCTTGGATCAAAAGTTCAGGCTGTAAAACTGCACTCATTAATTTATACATCGTTCCCACCCCCATTATCCACACAAGAACTTGACTTTTTTTTTTGATTGTTCTATCAACACTGCATCTCCCAACATCATGTTCACATCTTTGAGTTTGGTGACTGGACTGGATTACCAGTGAAGTAAAAAAAATACAGCCGATGCCGAATATCTGAAATAAAAATCCCAAGTGTTGGAAATACATGGGGTGCATATGCAGAGGGACAAAGATGCTTCAAATTGATGATTTGCCATCAGCCATCTGAAGCATCATCTATTTCGGTCTCCACACACACAGACTATCTGACCCAAAGAAACAGAAGGTGACCACTTGGTTCCTAGAACTTGCCCACCACTGAGGATCAAGGCAAATAATCTTCCATTTTCTCCCCATTTTGCTCTTTGTATCTGCATAGCGCTCAATTCCGAATTTCGAGAAATCCACTCATTGCAGATGGGTGGCAAGGTGGAGATGTGTCTCTACCAAAGGAGGTGTGAGGTGCTCCTTCCCTCCACTAGCCTGCAGGTCACCCTCGGGCAAGGTGTGGCACCTCCTTTGCCCCCCAACCCCGATCAGGGTCATGTGAAATCATGGCAGTGGGCGATGGATGGTCATATGAGCAACTGGTGCGGATTACAAGTCCTGGTTATGCAACCACTGAAGCCAGGCAGGCAATCTCTGAAGAGTATAGATAATGCCTGGGTCACCCATCTTGTGAAGACACTGCCCAAAAGGTGGAAATGGCAAACTACTTCTGTCAAAAAACTTGCCAGGAACAATCATGGTCAAAGACCATAAACACCCACATCATATAACAAGGTACATAATGATGATGCTGATTAGTTGTAGCTTTCAGGGAGTGGGGATTAAATTTGCATAGAATCGGTTCTCCGAAGAGATTTTTCATTTCAATCAAAAATGACTAACACTTTGTTTTTGAGATTGCTTGCTTAGCCACAGGGAACACTTTCACCTTGCCTGCACCATCAAACCCTCTACAATTTTGTTTCAGGCAGCTTTCTCTCTCTTTCATTCTTTTAAATCTTGAAGAATTATGGTCCAGGTTGCTCACGAACTGCTCGTGTGACAGAGTTATCTTTGGGACCATTCTGGTGAATCTTTGCTACACACCTTAAAAAGTCATATGGAGGCAGAAGATGATACAGGTGGCACAATAGCACAGTGGCTTTACAGAGCCAACAGTCACCAATCAGGGTTCAATTCTCTCTGCTGTCCATAAGGAGATTATACATTCTCCATGTGACCATGTGGGTTTTTTCTGGGTGCTCTGGTTTCATCCCATATTGTGAAGATGTATTGGTTGGTGTTAGTGAGTCATGGGTATGCTATGATGGCTCTGAAATCAAAGCCTCCCTTACAGGCTGCCCCCCACAGCCCCAATACAAACCTTACTGATCTGACTTGATGCAAATGTCACATTTCACTGTGTTTCGATGTCTTGATGTACATGTGACAATCTTTCCAAGAGACTGCAGCTACTGGAATCTGAAGCAAAACTGAACTAACTGTTGGGGGCAACTCAGAAGGTCAGGCAGCATTTGTAGAGGGAAACAGACAGTTGATGTTTCGGGCAAGACCCTTCATATGAATGACAGGGGTTGATACACTTCTCCTCACCTCTCCACACACATAGACCGTTAATGCCCCTCCTCCCCTTCTTACCCCATCACTGATATATTTAGTTTTTTCTGCCCTCTTTTCTCTCTCTCTCTCTCTCTCTGCCCATCACTCTCCCTGTTCTCCTTCTCCCTCTGGTGCTCTCCTCCCCCTTTATTTCTCCCTAGGCATAACGTCCCATAACCCTTTCCCTTCTCCAGCTCTGTATCCCTTTTGCCAATCACCTTTCTGGCTCTCAGCTTCACTCCACCCCCTTCGGTCTTCTATCATTTCACATTTCCCCCTCCCCCTCCTACTTTCAAATCTCTTACTCCCTTTCCTTTCAGTTAGTCCTGACGAAGGGTCTCGGCCCGAAATGTCGACAGTGCTTCTCCTTATAGATGCTGCTTGGCCTGCTGCGTTCCACCAGCATTTTGTGTGTGTTGCTTGAATTTCCAGCATCTGCAGATTTCCTCGTGTCTGCTATTCAGCAGTTCACTTTTACTGCTTAAAAAGTAATAAACTATGGTATCAAAGACCTGAACTGTATAATACTCCCAGTATAATGTTGCCAAGGCTTACAGTACTAGAATAAGACACGTGCAACATTGTACTAGATTTTCCTTGCCTTCCGAACTGCCTTCTACATCCACTCAAAAGTGGAAAAACTGAGCAATTTCAAGTCCCTGGGTGTCAACTTCTCTTGAGAATCTATCCTGGGCTCAACATATTGATGCAGTTACAAAGAAAGCATAGCAATGGTTCTATTTCATTAGGTGTTTGAGGAGATTTGGTATGACACCAAAGACATTTGCAAATTTCTACAAAAGTACCATGTCTACATCACCATCTGGTATGGGGGGGTGGGTAAAGTGTTGGGGGACACTCTACAGGATCGAAATAAGCTGCAGAAAGTTGTGAAATCAGTCAGTTCCATCATGGGCACTAGCCCCACCAGCATCTACGACATCTTCAAGGAACAATACCTCAAAATAGGTGGCATCCATCATTAAGGACCCCCATCACCCAGGATATCCCACCTTCTCATTGCTACCATCAGGGAGGAGGTACAGGAATCTGAAGGCACTCACTCAACAATTCAGGAACAGCTTATTACCCTCTGCCATCAGATCTCTGAATGGTCATTGAATGTTATTTTTCTCTTTTTGCAGTTCTTATTTAAACTAAACTTTTTAAAAATAAATATACCTCTTAGTCATTTTCAGATTTTATTATGTATTGCACTGTACTGCTGCCACATAACAAAAAATTTCATGACATATGCCAGTGACATTAAACCTGATGCTCATTCACTTGTTAGTTTTTAGTGGCTTATACACTGCAAGTTAATGTTCAGAGTATCAGCATTCCCAAATACAAATCAGTAAAGGTCTGGCGATAACCACAAGAAATTCTGCAGGAACTCAGCAGGTCAAGCAGCATCTCTGAAAATGAATAGACAGTCAACGTTTTGGTCCAAGACCTCTCTTCAGGACTGAAGACCCCAGAATAAAAAGGTGGGGAGAGGGGAAAGAGGACTAGCTAGAGGATGATAGGTGAAGCCAGGTGGGTGGGAAAGGTAAAAAGCTGGAGAGAAAGGAATTTGATAGGAGAGGGGAGAAGAGGCAACGTCTAGGGAATAATTATGGTTGGGGGGGGGGGGGAAGATATAAAAGGAACCATCTTAAAGATGCAAGAGCTGAAAATGTTTACAAAGGGCAGATGGGGTGGGGTAATGATTGCAGGACAAAACTGGAAATGTACTTGAGGGAAATAAGCTTCGGAGCTGAGGGAAAATGCAGGGGATAACAGGTCTGGAGAGAAAGTCTCTGCAGATGCAGGACACTTGAGCAGCAGTCCGAAACGCTGACCGTTGATGCTGACCTGCTGAGTTCCTTCAGCGTCTTGTGTGTGTCGCAGCTGCTTTAGCGAGATAAGAGATCGTACCCATGCTGGAGATCTTAGCAGCAGTCCTGACGAAGGGTCTTGGTCCAGAACATCAACTGTTCATTTCTCTCCATAGATGCTGGCCTGCAGAGTTCCTCCAGCATTTTGTGTGTTACTGCAGTTCTGGAGAGCTGGTGTGAACCTGATAAGCTGTATGGCTTCCTGCAGTGTACTGTCTCCAACTTAAAATGGTTTTTGTTTTTAACACAGAAACTTTGAGCCAACAGAAAACACTGAATTCTTCCAGGATTCAAAGATTCACAGTGCATTTATTATTTAAGTATGTATGCAGTATACAACCCTGAGATTTGCCTTTCTGCAGACAGCCACGAAACAAAGACACACATGGAACTTGTTCAAAAGGAAACATTAAGTACCCAACGCACAAAAAAAATCTTGCAAACAGCAAAAAAAAAGCGAAATACGCACAGAATATAAAACATCAAACCAGAGTCCTTGAAACAGTCTAGGAATGTTCGGTTTAGTTCAGTTTAATTTAGCACTGTGTCATTTGTTGACTGCAGGCTGCAGAGCTGATCTGCCCCGATCAAAATCAACAAAATAGCAATAAAAAAAAAAGGAATAACCAGAAACACATATAACATGAACTGCAGAGTTCAATCCACATACTGTGTCGATTAAACCCTGCCCAAGACCCTGGCATCCTCCTCTGGCAGTCTCGAGAGAGTGGTAGAGAGACTGGTTAAATTCAAAGAACTTCAAACAATTTCAAAGAGCATCTATCTTTTTATTTTGTGCTGATGTACATAGTTGCTTGTGAGCATCAAAGACTGCTGGCAGATTGACTTCCACCCTCATTGCCTGCAGTATAAAACAGAAACAGTAGGTGCCATGTACTTCTCTCTACAGGCTGGTGTTATTTATCACAATACCGCAAGCTGTACAAACTGGGCTGATGGAATAATAATTCAGAATTTAAAACTACATTTCTTTACGTAGTTCTGCCTTCCAGAAAATTCAGAGCCGCAGTAGCTGCAATAGTTTGCACACAGAAACTAAACTGGATGCACTTAAGAAGTGAAAGGCAGTAAAAAAAAACCATAGGAAGTTTGTAAATTTCAGGAGTGAATTGCCCTGCGGCAAAACCTCACACACTTTGAATGTAATTTTTATCACATTCAAAAAGGGATTTTCAAAGCCCATTTCGACTGATAAGTACCCAGATATATTTTGGGATGGAGATGCCTATCAAAGGAGGTTTAAGCTGCTTGAGCCATCCAGCAGCCTTCTGGTCATCCTTGGGCAAGGTGTAGCAACGGTCACAGTCATGTGCAGCCATGGTAGTAATGGCAGCTGGTGCATATCACAAGTCCCGGTTATGCGACCAGGCAGACAATCTCTGGAGAGTACTGATAATGGCTGGGGTCACCCGTCTTGCAAAAGACACTGCCCAGAAGGCGGCAACGGCAAACCTCTTCTGTAGAATTTGCTAAGAATAACCATGCTCATAGACCATGATTGCCTATCCTCATTAGACACGGCAATTAATGATGATGATATTTTGGGTGGATCACTAAATAGAGACAGATCCTCCTGAAATCCTGCACAACTTTCTGACTCTATTTTGGGTCTGGACATTGATAGATACTGACGAAGACCAGCAACGAGAACAAACACCTCATTGTGAATAGAATGTTCTATGAACATTCAGTAAAAAGAGCTTACATTTACACAGTACTTTTAACGTAGCACAAATTTCTCAAGGTAATTCTGAATGATAATATACTGATAAAAGTATATATTACAAAATTATATTTTACAAACAATTTTCAGTCACAGAGTAAACAACACAGAAACAGACCACTCCCTCATCCCAAATCAAACGTGCCGATCAAAATGCCCACCTATCATCATTATGTGCCGCATTGTATGTCACGGACAATCATGTTCTTCCATCTGTCTTTGATTTGATCATGGATGACTCTTTTCATTATCCATGACCACGATTGTTATCGTTGATGTTAACATCGTTGTTTATTCCCCCCGTGACAGAGAGGGCTGGGGATATGAAGTTATCGTCGTTGTTTTTTTTTGTGAGGGTGGGGGCTGGGGCTTTGGGGTTTTTGGGGTGTGGGTGATCTGTTCATTTTTTTGTATGAGGGAGGGGGTGGAGGGTTTTGGGGTTTGCAAGTTTTGTTTCTTCTTTTTTGTATCTGGGGTGGGGGGTGGGGGAATGATGGCTTTTCTTTTCAATAGCTTCCAAGGTTTTTCTGCATTTTATGGTTATCTGGAGAACAGGAACACCAGAGTTGCATTGTACATACATACTTTGACAATAAAATGAACCTTTGATTGTTCTTGGCAAATTTCTCTACAGAAGTAGCTTACACTACCTTCTTCTGGGCAGTGTTTTTGCAAGACGGGTGACCCCAGCCATTATCAATACTCTCCAGAGGTTGTCTGTCTGGTATCAGTGTCGCATAACCTGGACTTGTGATCTGACCAACCACTCAGACGACCATCCACCAACTGCTCCCATGGTTTCACATGACCCCGATCGGGGAGGCTAAGCCAGTGCCACACCTTGTCAAGGGTGACCTGCAGGCTAGCAGAGGGAAGGAGCACCTTACACCTCCTTTGGTAGAGACATATCTCCACCCCACCATCTATATTACCGGTAGTTCCTTTTACCCGTATTTGGCCATATCCCTATAAACCTCACACTCAATGTTTTAGGAAAGCTTCTTCCCCACTGCTATTATGTTTTGCAAATTCAGAACATTAAACTAATTCTAAGGAAAATACGCGAGTCCGCGAATGCGGGTTTAACTTCGAGTTTAGTTTCAAGCAAGGTGCCCTCGTATCACACAGAGGCGTGATGACATATGCATTTCATGCATTCATTCATATAACCCATCATGAATTACTTAATTAACCAATATACATTCAAGATTACTCAAATATTACTGAAAGGTTAAATGCACAACATCCACCATCAGACTTCTGAATGAACTATAAACCAAACCATGAATCAGCTCACTACTTTCACTCTCATTCTGGGCTACTTATTTAAATTATTTTCATATATATACACACAGTGTCCATATTTCTCACAGAAGCTTGTAGCATTTGTTTGTGTATTGTACTGTACTGCTGCTGCAAAACAAATTACATGACATACTGTAAGACCGTTACATTCAACCTGATTCCGATTCTGACCTTTGCTCTCCATACACTGATCCAAATGTCTTTTAAATGTTATTGTACCTGCTTCAGCTACTTTTTCTGGCAGCTCCTTCCACATACTCACGGCCCTCTGTGTGAAGTTGCCCCTGAGGTACCTTCTAAATCTTTCCCCTTAAATCCATCTAGTTTTTAAACCATATGGTTGCAAATTGTTGACAGACTTCAATAACGCCAATGATCATGATGGGCACAGCTGAAAATTGAACCTTAGCTGTCCCATCCATCCACAACATTATTACTTTACCCTATTTTTAAAAAAAAGAATTTTGTGACAGGAAAATTTAACTCTGCTTTTAGAATGTGTCATTTGGGCTTGCAAAGGAAGTGCCTTGAGGTAGCAACATCCATCAAGGAGGACCCTCACATCCAAGACATGCTCACTTCTCATTATTACCATCAGGGAGAGGGTACAGAAGCCTGAAGATGCACATTCAATATTTCTAGAAACAGCTTCTTCCCCTCCACCATCAGATTTCTGAACGATCCATGAACACCGTCTCACTATTCCATTTTTTTTTGCAATATTTATTGTAACTTACGGTATTTTTTTTAATGTATTGCACTGGTGCCACAGAGCAGCGCATTCCACAACATATAACAACCGTCATTCTGATTCATTGATGCCTGCCAAGGATGTAATTAATCATTCCTATCTGTGCTCCCCTCACCCAATGTTTCATAGTTCGGCGATGCTCAGAATAGAAATATTTTTCCCGATTATCATCGACGTTCACCCTATTTATAGATTCCAATTCTCCCTCCAAATCAGCTCGGATATCGCTACAAACCTCACACTCAATGTTTTAGGAACAACTTCTTTAACCTGGGGTCCACAGATGCCTCGATTAATAGTGAGGGTCCATGGAATAAAAAAAAAAATTGGGAACCCTTGGGCCAGCATTAAACTTGAACTTGCAGAAAACTCATTTCCTCTCAGCACTTACAACCAATTTTAAGCACAACATTATCTCATGGGCCCCATCGCAGCAAGCAGATAAAATCTAGGACTGTAATTAGTTTTTTGATTTAAACTAAATAGAAGCAGTCCCAAGACAATGCTGCACATGGTCTAATGATGTTGCCTGGCCTGCTGAGTTCCTCCAGCATTTTGTGTGGGTGTTGTATGGTCTAATTGTTTTGTTTAGGGTAGGGAAGGATGGCTGAGGTAAGGAGAGACTGCATTAATTGCCATAGGCTAATTTCAGGTTAAGTCCCATTCAGCGATGCCCTGGGGCACATACGCCGGCGTTTGGAAGGACTCAGCTCTATTTTCAGAACCAGCTTCTCCTCCTCCAACATGGGATTTCTGAACAGACAATGAACCAATGATCGACCAGGTGTTGGACTTCGTAACCAACAGACCTCATTGTCAGGATGCACAACGCCTCCTCCCTCCCCATTATGCTCAGCACCGGTGCCTCCTAGGCTTGTGTGCAGAGCCCACTGTCGTACATTCTACCCATACACGAGTGCAGGGCTAAATACCCGCGTAATCACATTGTCAAGTTTGCCGACGGCTCATCATGAACAACAATGAGATGGCGTAGAGAAAGGAGATGGAAGAGCTCAAGGCCTGGTGCCAGGCAAGTAACAGCTTGCATATATTTCATATTTATAATTTAGAGTATATTTTATGTATTCACTTTCTGCTGTCACAAACCTGATTCTGATTTAGTGCCGCCATAGCAGACAACCTGCCCCAGTTATACTCTGCTGCGTAGGTGCCAGGTGTGGGGACTCTCCATCATTAAACAAAAAAAAATAAAGCTCGTCTAAATTAAGTTATTTCATGAAACTGCTGTTCATTTATTAACTTAAATCCACTTCCTACCCAAATGTTATCAACCAAAGCTTCAAAGGTAACAAACTGTTTAGTGTGAGCACAAATGCAGAGCTGACGTTTGGAAACATTGACAATGCTGAGATAACAGTCCATAGATACGTATCGGAAAATGGCCTTGGATAGACTCAAGTTGATAAACAGGACATGTCAATCATTTAACGACCAACTACTTCTGCCCCAGTTCTGACAAATACTGTTGATTCTCCAGACTCAATTACACAGCAGTTTGTCAGGTCTGTGCTGGGCTACACACTGCAGATCCAACTACAGGCAGGCGTGAGTATCAGCAGCGAAGGGAAATTGTCTCCAGCTATGATGCCCACTTCAAATGTCAGTGATGAGGGCATTTCAATGCCTGGCTGATAGTCATAGGAGGATTACTGATCTGAAAATCCAGAATCAGAACGCCGGCTAGCATCACTGACATATATTGTGAAATCTGTCGTCGTGCAGCAGCGTAAAAATTACAATAAGAACAGAATAAATAAATAATAGAAAAATAGTGTTCATGGAATACTCTCGCATCTGATGGCGGGGGTGGGGTGGGTTTGTGGGAGAGAAGCTGTTACTGAAATGTTGAGTGTGTGTCTTCAGGCTCCTGCATCTCCTCCTGAAGGTAATAATGAAGACTGCAGGTGCTGGATGGTGAGAGCACTTTATGAATGCCAACTTTTGGAGGCATTGCCTTTTGAAGATGTCCTCGAGAGTGCGGAGGGCTAGTGTTCACGATGGTGCTGGCCGAGTTTACAGCCCTCCGCAGCTTTGTCCGATCCTGTGTATTAATTCGCACCTCCATACCAGATGCAACCACTCAGAACGCTCTCCACAGTACATCGGTAGAAATTTGCTAGAGTCTTTAGCGACGTATCAAATCTCCTCAAACTCACAACAAAATATAGCCATGGGCGTGCCTTCTTCAGAATTGCACCTGTATGTTGGGCCCAGGAGAGACCCTCTGAGAAACACACACAAAACACCAGAGGAACCTAGCAGGTCAGGCAGCACCTATGGATGTTTCAGGCCGAGACCCTTCAACAGGACTGAGAATTTGACACCAACTACTCACCCCCAGTATCTTTGTTTGGTTTTAAACTGGTATCCTTTAAAATAATTTAACACCTGATGCATGATAACATCAACCTCTCTGCCCTACTGCGCAACAATACTTAAAATTCTTAGTGTTAACATCTGGGATGACCTGTTCTGGGCCCAGCACATTGGTGTCATTACAAGGAAGGCAGGAGGGCAGCCCTCTCCAGTACCTTAGAAGGTTAAGGAGTTTCAGCGTGTCACCAAAACTACAAATAAACTTCGACAGATATATGGCTGACAATCTCCTGACTGGTGGAATCGGTAGTATAGTAATTCCAATCCACAGGAACCCAAGAAGCTGTACAGAATAATACTCAATACATCACTGACTCATCCCTTATTATCATCAGTATTATTTAAATGAGGCATTGCCTCAAGAAGGCAACACCATTCAAATACCCCCATGATCCAGGCCATTTCATCTTCTCGTCAGGCAAGAGGTACACACCACCAGGTTCAAGAACAGGTACTTGCCGTCAGCTATTCAGTTCTTGAACCAACCTGCACAACTCTGTCACTACCTCAGTGTAACAACTCAAATGCCACAGTATAGCAACATTATGACCACTTAGTACAGCAGTGACTTTCTTGGTCTAATTGTGTCCTTCCTTATATAATTTTGTATAGTTTATGATTTTCTGTATCTCTAATGCAGAATGTTGTAAACTCGGCCAGTTCACCACGGGCTCTAGCCTCCCCAGCATCCACACACCTTCAAAAGGTGATGCCTTAAAAAGGCAGCACCCATTATTAAAGAGCCCCTTCATCCCAACTCAATCCTTGGACTGTGTTGGTCACTGATGCAAACAATGCATTTCACTGCATGCTGTGATGTACATATGACATAAAGATAATCCTTAAATCTTTATAGTTGCACCCAAAAACAGTTCCACAATCTAAGCCGTTGTAAGCATTGTAAGTTGGTATTTGAACTCAGATTTCTAGCATCTGCAGTCTCATGTCTCCATTTTCAGCTCTATTATAAAGTCTTTTTAAGGTGTGCCTACTTAGTCTCCTTGACAGTTCTGTGAGACCTTCTCTCACTGCTCCCACCCCCCACCTCTACTCATGATCTCTACTGCTCTCTGCCTCCTCATTCCACCCCTTCCCCCCCCCCCCACCATTTTACACCAGCCATCTCCCCTCTTTCTTTACAGTCCTGATGAAGGAGTATTTCTCTCTGTTGATGCTGCCTGACCTATTGAGTTTCTCCAGCTTCTTTGTGTGCTGCTCCATACAGTCATTTTTAAAAATAAATTGTTATAGAAAAAAAAACAATTCAGGGCCCTCTTGCCCCTGTACATCAAATAAAATCTGTGCTCGAAATCCATGAACTATTTATTTCGCTTCAGTTATAACTAATTTACAAACTCAATTAAATAATCCATTTATTTTTATTTATTGAGATAAAGTATGGAATAGGCCCTTCTAGCCCAATGAGTAGTGCTGCTCAGCAATGTGATTTAACCCTAGCCTAACCACACAATGGTTTACAATGACCAATTAATCTACCAACTGGACTGTGGCAGGAAACTGGAGCACCCTGAGACTGTAGAAGTTTCTCACAGATGGTGGTGGGTTTTGAACCCAGGTTGCCAATACGGGATAATCAATCATGCTCACTGATACCCTGCACCCGCAATGTCAGAGCACAGGGCAATGAAGACCCATTGGCCTCAATGCCTATAGTGAGGGTATTGGTTCTTAAATACCATTACTATAGGGTGGGTAATAACTATCCAAATTGGGGGGGGGGGGGAGGACTACTACAAGCTAGCAAGTGATAGGTGGGGGAGGAGGCAAGCAGGGAGGTGATAGGTGGAAAAGGTTAAGAGCTGGAAGTGAAGGAATCTGACAGCAAAAGATAGCGGACCATGGGAGAAAGGGGAAGAAGAGAAGTCGGGGGGGTGTGGTGGGCACACTTGGGGAAAGTGATAGGCAGGTGAGAAGATTAAGAGATGGGGGTGAGCCAGATTGGGTGGATGGAAGAAGAGGGAAGGGGGGGGGGAACAAATTACCAGAGATTGATACCTGCTGAATTCCTCCAGCATTCTGTGTGTGTTGCTCTGGATTTCCGGCATCTGCAGAATCTCTGGTGCTTAAGATTTCCTAGAGCATGAAACATAGTGGCTGTTTCATGGACAGTGGCTCGTGGAACAAAGTAATAGCTAGGAAGAACGGGAGGGAACCATCAACATACAAATATGGGACAGGATGAGGAAAGATCCTTGGCGAAGAAATAAGTGAGACAAAGGTCAGAGCTCAACCCAGCTGAGATCATTGGGAACACAGAAACAGAGTGATGATTGCCCATTTAAGAGGCTGGTGATGATGTCAGTGAGGACGACTTAATACACTGAAATTCATTTGGGAACACATCATTTCCTCTGTAAAAAATATATTGCAAGATCTAAGCAACAAGCACTGACACACAGTGCAGCAGTTTTGAGACAGGGTCAGTGGAGTAACCAAAAGCATTCATGGCCCTGCACCAGAAACATCAATGGCACTGGTAATTTTTAGCTTCTAACTGGGGATAGTGTGTTAAAGGAGAGTAGAGCTGTAACACAGAGAAAAATGCCCTTCAGCCCATCTAGTCCATGCCAAACTATTATTCTGCCAAGTCCCACTGACTTGTATTTGGACCATAGTCCTCCAGACTTCTCTCAATTATGTACTTACCCAAATTTCTCTTCAATGTGAAATCAAACCCACATCAACCACTTCAGTTGGTGGCTCATTCCACACTCATATAACCCACTGAGTGAAGCCTCCCCTCACGTTCCCTTTAAAAATTTCAACTTTAACCTATGACCTCTAGTTGTCTCCCTGAACTTCAGTGGAAAAAGCCCGCTTGCATTTACCATATCTATCATTCATAATTTTGTTTACCTCTATCAAATCTCCTGTCATTCTCCAATGCTGCTGGGAATAAAGTCCTACTCTGATTAAACTTCCCCTATAACTCAGGTCCCAAGTCCTGGCAAAATCCTTCGTAAATTTTCTCTGTACTCTTTCAAACTCATTGATATCTTTCCTGTAAGTAGACGACTAGAATTGCAAAAAATATTCCAAATTAGGCCCACCGACGTCCTGTACAACTACAATGTCCCAGCTCCCATACTCAGTACAGGTTGAGTCTCCCTGATCTGAAATGCTTGGAGCCAGAATTTGGAATATATAATGAGATAGCTTGTGATTGCCATTGCTTCCAACTCTGAATTTATGTGTTACTGATAATCAGTCTCTGTCTGACACATGTTCACCATATACATGTACAGTAAAAATTGGTTCCTTAAGGTTATTATGGCTGGTGATGGTTAATGAGAACAAGCTCCCACTATCTATAAAATGCTACCAACGGCGTGTGCCTCAAATAGCCTCTGACAACCAGGTCCTGCTCCTGGCCTTCACATGTGGCTTAGCTACTAAGCCCAAAAGAACCGTTTCTACTGACAGGAGAAGGGGCAAAGGCCGGTTACCGGCACCTTAAAACCAGTCGCTTCAGGCAGATGGGGCTTATCAGCCGTGGTTGGCAGCTCATCTAGAAGGAACACTCTGATCTCACACCTCTGCTGCCTCGCGGCTATACCCACCCGTGGGAAAGCTTTGGGAGTCAACCCCAAGGGAAAAATCCACAGCTGGAGTCCTTAAGGCAGTCCAACATTGAGTTCAATGTGGATTGGCAACTCCTGTGATGCTGCTGGTACCAAACCGCATCCGTTTCTGCCGTTCCATTAGGTTCATCAGAGGCATGGAGAGAGGGAGCTTGCTTTTCATATCGCACTGCCCAGGCTTGAGAAACCTGGACTCTTAGGACACAATATCCACGGTCAACTCTGACCGAAGGAGGCCTCAGACTCAGACTGCAAAAACCAACTCCATTAACCTAATGAAAATATCAGGTGCAGAGTAACAGAAGCAGCACAGCTGCATTGGTGGAATACCTGAATCAGCTGTTGAACAACAACGGCATGCCTTTAGTCTCCACCTACAATGCCGTGTTTTGATTAAAAGGTTACAATACACTGTATTTGTATTTTACTTTGTCTTTTAGGTTTTATGTAAGGTATAAAAACTATTGGTATTGCAGACTTGTTCTGGTATCAGATTTTCAGCAGCAACAATTTTCACAAACTTATCGATGAGCTTATATGCTGCTTCCTGATCAGCAGATGCTTTATCTTTCAAATATTTTAAATCTTTAAAAATGTAATCTATGCCTTTTCTTAAATTTTTGCAACCAGCCTGGTGAATATTCACGATTACCTTCAAATTTCAGTTCATCTTGATAGCTCGCTGCTAGTTTTGAATAGTGGCATACGCTCACTCCAGGCTGACAAATCTACTCTCACAATAAACAATCAAGATCCTCACTTTTCACTATATGCAGTGTTTTACTATTTTTCATTCATTTCTGTTCATTACATGTGTGAGGTCTATGATGCACAGAAACCTGTACGTCACCTGGGAACCTTGCCAGCACCTTGTGGAATTTGCCATTCGCAACGTCAAGTCAGTGCTCAAAAAAATTTCGGATTTCTGAGGTTTTTGCATTCTGATATTTCAGATAAGGTACTTTAGTTTATGAAGGCCAATGTGTCACAAGTTCTCTTTACGACCCAATCTATAGTACCATGCAAAGTCTGAGGCAGGTAGAGTATATATAGCTGGGATGCTAAGACTTTTGCACAGTATATAGAACACTGAAAACCTACAGCACAATACAGGCCCTTCGGCCCACAATGCTGTGCCGAACATGTACTTACTTTAGAAATTACCCAGGGTTACACATAGCCCTCTATTTTTCTAAGCTCCATATACCTATCCAAGAGTCTCTTAAAAGACCCTATCGTGTCCACCTCCACCACCGTTGCCAGCAGCCCATTCCACGCACTCATCACTTTCTGTGTAAAAAACTTGCCCGATATCTCCTCTGTACCTACCTACAAGCAGCTTTAAACTGGGCCCTCTCGTGTTAGCACTTCAACCCTGGGAAAAAGCCTCTATCTACACGATCAATGCCTCTCATCACCTTATACACCTCTCTCAGGTCACCTCTCATCCTCTGTCGTTCCAAGGAGAAAAGGCCAAGTTCACTCAACCAAACTGTACAGTACTATAGTCATTTTATGTATTGCACCTTATTGCTGCCACATTAAAAAAAAACAAATATCATGACATATGTGAGTGATGATAAACCTGATATGGGTCTCTAAGGGGGACTAAGAGTGGGAAGGGGACTGGGAGAGGGAAACCATGGTTGGGAAAAGGGGAAGGAAAAGGGGAAGGAAAAGGGGAAGGAAAAGGGGAAGGAAAAGGGGAAGGAAAAGGGGAAGGAAAAGGGGAAGGAAAAGGGGAAGGAACTCCTCCTCTGCCACCTGTGTCACACCTCTCCAGCCCTGCTCTACCTTTGCAATTCTCAAAGTCCTCCCGCCAGATTTACGAACTCGTTCTCCGCCCCAACAGACAAGCACCATGCAAAATTCTTTGGCACCCAAGCTATATGTATGTGCCTACAACATTTGCACAGTACTGAATGCGCGATGCCACTTTCAAGTTATTTCCATGAAAATAAGAGAGCTAAGTGAAGCAATAAGAGCCAGGATAATATCACTTACCAGGAGCGACTGTCTGCAAAGTGTTCTGGTCCACTCTCTGTGTGCTGGTTAAATGATGCTGACTGGAGCCAGAGAACATGAGGTAAAGGGCAACATCCTTGTCGACTGTGTGCTCCTCTCCCAAGAGTACCGAGAGGACAGACTTGCCCTTCAGGAAAGGAAAAGAGCAATTATAATCAGAACCAAAAACAAAGTATGACATTCACCATGAATATCATCAGTTGGAATGCTTAAGCAAATTTGTAGTTTTGCCACAAATACTTTCTTCCAAAGTTTGGCTCATTTATAAACTATGCAGAAGCCATTTGACACATTACTCGAGTTTCAGCTGAAAACCTCTGCATTATCTGATAATGTACAGAGTTCTAATCTGATTAACATCAAACCATTCCAAAATTAACATGCATCACGGGACAGATCTCATCAGTTCTTGACAAGAATCTTGCACACGGTTTCAAGGAACAATAATGCTGAACTACGAGTTTGTCCTAAAATAAACAAGCATATCAATCATTTCACCTCACTCTACAAAAAGCAAAGCAAAGCCAAGCCTTTTGTTTATTGTTATCACTGCATCTTGATCGATATCTGGTCTATGTATCACTGTACCTACAATCTGCAGTTCACCAACATCAATGGTGTTAGTCACATCTCCGTACCAACACTTCCATCAATCAATTGACTCAGCTCCCAACTCCAGTTATTTGGACATAGTCCAGGCTGACCTTCCACTACGTCGATTCAGAGGTGCTGCACTGCGAGGACTGGTGCTACTTCCTCAGAGGAAGCTGCTAAAGGTCCCAGAAATCTTTTAAGATGTTGGAAAAGACTTGTAGCTTGGGTCAAGGATGTTGTTGTTGAGTGGCTTGCCGAGCGGGCTTGTCACCAAGGCAACTTTGAATGAAATTATGGTGATCTACATTGTTCACCTTTGATGTGTTCTGTGGTTAGTCTGTTTGTGTATGTGTTTGTGTATGTGTTTGTGTGGGGGGGTATATGTGCCATTCAATTGGATTATATCATATATGTCAAACTCAAGGCCCGCGGGCCAAATCCGGCCCGCGGTGGAATTATCTTTGGCCCGCGAGATAATATCTAATTACTATTAAAGCTGGACCCAGTAATCGAAGCGCCTATGGCGTATGATATGGCTGATGCTGAGTTTATTCAGGTACCAGGTTTTCAGGGTTTTTAGTGTTTATTCGGCAGTCTTGCTCGGCAGTCTTCTTCATAAGAAACGGAATTTGTAAAGTGAAACACTTCGTAGTTATAGCAGAGACTGAGACACATGAGAGCAGGCTGAAAAAACAGAGGCAACGAAAGCTGCGTTCGCACGCGTCCGACTGATCCGGCCCGCATGAAGCTGCATTTTGCTCAATCCGGCCCTTGACCTAAAATGAGTTTGACACCCCTGGATTATATAATCGGTAACCAATAGAAACAGCACATATACCCACATACACACACTCACAAACAGACTAATCACAGGACACATAAAAGATGAACAATGTAGATCACCAACATTTCATTCGAAGTTGCCCTGATGTTGCCTAGCTGGGTAACGAAATGTCTGCAAGCTAACGAGCCAGCTCGGCGAGCCACTCAACAACAACGTCCCATAAAACTCTTTATTCCTTTCCATGGGTGCTGCCTGACCTGCTGATTCATTCTGGCATTTCATGCGTGCAACTCAAAGAGCAGGGGAGGTTCGTGTTCTGAGTCAATCCACCTCCATATCCCTTAAAGTAGGTCATTTATTTATTATTTTTTGTTTGCAGTTTGTCTTCTGTTGCACATTGTTTGCTTTTCAATTGTTTGTGTGTAGTTTTTCATTGACTCTATTGTACTCCTTTGTCCAAACCTGTGAACGCCCGCAGGAAAATGAATATCAAAATAATACTTGGTGTCAATTACATTCTTGGATAATAAATTTACTTCGAACTTTGATGTACTAAATCTCCATCCTGGTGAATGGTCATGGAGCCTCAAACACAAAGGTTGTGCTTGGGGGGTGGGGGCATGGTAGCGTAGTAGTTAGCACAATACTTTACAGAACTAGCGACCTGGGTTCCATTCCCGCCGTTGCCTGCAAGGAGTTCGTACGTTCTCCCTGTAAATGCATGGGTTTCCTCAGGGTGCTCCGGTTTCCTCCCACAGTCCAAAGATGTACTGGTTGGTAGGTTAATTGGGTATTGTAAATTGTCTCGTGACTAGGCTGGGGTTAAATTGGGATTTGCTAGGCAGCACAGCCGGATGGTCCAGAAAGCCTATTTCACGCCACATGCCAAAAAAATGAAAATAAATAAATAAATTTTATGGGTGCCGGAAATCCAGAGCAAAATACAAAATACTGGAGGAAGTGAAGAAGCACCTCAGCCCAAAATATTCCTCACCATAGATGCTGCCTGACAGACTGAGCTGCCCCAGCATTTCGTGTGTTGCTGTAGTGTAGACCCATAGTTGGTGTTCGAAACTTTCAGCGCCAAGTGGTGAAGTTCAAAAAGGTAGAAATACACACAGGGTGGACACAAGCCTCAGGAGGCAGATTTTGTGCTTTGTCTGCAGCAGATATCAAGGAGTGCTCGAGTCGAACCAGGTTATGTAACTTGGCAGTCAATACCAGTGCAAAGACAGGCTGCCAAGACCAAGAGGCTTGGCATTCAGGCAGTTTCACATAAATGCCAAATTCATGACATCTTCAGAACTTAACCAGATACAAAAGTCTGCATGTGCGTACACCAGGCTGAAGGACGGATCTACCGAATGTCATCAGGCTCTTGATTGGGCCTACAAAGTCCTGATGAGCTTTGATGAAGTATCTCGACCAGAAAAGTCAACTGTTTATTCCTCTCCATAAATTATGGCCAACATGCTGACCTCTTAGAGCATTGTGTGTGTATTACTCTAGATATCCAGCATCCGCAGAACCCCGTGTTCTTAAGCAGGCCTCCGGAATGAAAAGATGGATTCCGTCCTCACAATCCATTTCATCATGATCTTATGATTGTACTGTGGCCTGCAATTAACAGGCTCCTAGATCAGCTGTGACAGGCTTCATGGCTGTGGACTCACTTTCGCGAACCAGTTCTGAATGTTCGTTGCTCACTTTTATTGCCTGAGTGATTTTTTTCCCTCTCTGCTTGGTATTTGAAGGACTTTTTAATGGGTTCTATTGGGTTTCTTTGTTTTTTGGCTGCCTGTAAGGATACAAATCTCAAGGTTGTATATAGTGTACGTGCTTTCTTAATAAACACACTTTGAACTTTGCAGCTCATCATTTACTGACGCTGTACCCTATCGATAGCTTTTACACTTTATTCTAGATTGTTATCGAGTCCTACCGAAGGGTTTCGGCCCAAAACGTCAATTCTACTTTTTTCCCCCAAAGATGCGGCCTGACCTGTTGAGTTCCTCCAGAAGAGAGAGAGAGAGTGTCTGTGTGTGTCTGCATCTGCGTCTGCGTCTGCGTGCGTGCGTTGTTGTCGTCGTCTTACTTTATTTTAGCTCAATGCAGTGTAATGATTTGATCTGCAACCAGTGGCCACTTTATAAACATTTGTGGTCTTCTGCTGCTGTAGCCCATCCATTTCAAGGTTCGACAGATTGTGCATTCAGAGAAGCCCCTCTGCACATCGCTGTTGTAACATGGGATTATTTGAGTTACTGTTACCTGCCTGAGAGATTGAACAGGTCTGGCCTTTCTTCTCCAAACTCCCTCATTAGCAAAGCTTTGTCACCCACAGAACCGCCACTCACTGGATGAATTCTTTGTTTGTCGCACCATCCTCTGTAAACTCTGGAGACTGTTGTGCGTGAAAATCCCAGGAGATCAGCAGTTTCTGAGATACTCAAGCCACCCCATCTAGCACCAACAATCATTCCACTGTCAAAGTGACTTAGATCATGCTTTTTCCCCATTCTGATGTTTGGTCTGAACAACAGCTAAATCTCTTGACTGTGTCTGCATGTATTTATGCACTGAGTTGCTGCCACATGATTGGCTGATTAGATATTTGCTTTAACAAGCACATGCACTCTGAGTATAGATAAAACATTCTCAGTGCTGGAGAATCCATGGAACCAACATACCTTTGAGAAACTTTATCACCTCAATTTTAAGTGCTCAGCCCTTTATCCGGGAATCACGCACAGTTGTCAGCACCCCCAGTACAGCAAACATCATCAGATCTTTCACCAGTCAAACCCTGTCAGAATTCTAATATTCCTTTCAGTCCTCACTGTCATCCTTACTCTAGTTCAGTCCTGTGACACCAAAGTTTAGTCTTCACATGGAGTTAATCACTCTGGGAATAATTTTTTTAATTAATCAGAATCAGGTTCAATATCACTGGCATATGTCGTGAAATTTGTTAACTTTCTGGCAGTACAGTACATGATATTAGAGAAAAAAGAAAACTGAATTACAGTAAGAATATGTTAAATATTCAAATTAAATTAGTAGTACAAAAAATAGGAATTAAAAAAATGTAGTGCAGAAGTATTCATGGGTTCAATGTCTATTCAGAAATCAGATAGCAGCAGGGAAGAAACTGTCCCTGAATCGCTGAGTGTGTGCCTTCAGGCTTCTGTACCTCCTTCCTGATGGTAACAATGAGATGGGGGTCCTTAATGATGGATACTGCCTTTTTGAGGCATCGCTCCTTGAAGATGTCTTGGACACCATGGAGGCTAGTGCCCTTGGTGGAGCTGACTAATTTTACTACTCTCTGCAGCTTACTTCGATCCTGTGCAGTAGTTCCCCCCCACCCCCTGTATCAGTCTAGAGCATTTACGAACATTTGCACACAATAAGGCAAGAACACAACTCCAGTGAAGGTCAGAGGAAAGGAATTAGCTACCAATTAATAAGTTAGTTCAAAAGTACCTACTGTTACTCAGCTCAATATACAGTATACTATTGTCATTGTTGTGTATGTTATTATTCTGTACATGATTAGTTGGGTCTGCACACTAAGTGTGTTTTTAAATGTTGCTGCTGTAACAAAAGAATGTCCCACTCAGAATCAATAACTTACTTATTATTCTTGTATATGGTTTCATTTTCTCCTAAAATCAAATATTCTTTGAGATGGTAATTGGCTGAACTTCACATTCTGCTATTTACTTCTCTGAAAGCAATGACCTTCACTGAAGAGCAATGCCCTTCCACGTGGTGTGAGGTTACCAGAATCAGCCCGGCAATGCCAAACTGCTGTCTCACCCTTCCCGGGCCCAACCCAGAAAAACTACATTAATACCAGTGGGAGATTATCCAAGATGTGGGCATCTTTGTTGGCATGGTGTCTTTGGATCTTAGGGTAGGTTAAAATGCTGGCACAGCATTGTGGGCCGAAGGGCCTGTTCTATGCTGTAATGTTTTAGGTTCCTTAACCACTGTAATACAAATCAAATCTAATCAATGGTGGCTGTGACATTGATGCACTTGTGCACATGACAATGAACTTGACCCTGACACATGGCTGCTTACATCGACACGGGGATAGACTTCACCTGTAACAGCTACTTACATTTTATTTTATTTCTTATGTTCAAGGGAGTAAAAATCTTTATGTTGCATCTCTTTCACAATGTACAAGCAATAAAGAAGGGAAATGTGGGAAGATACTGCCCAAACACTAAGATTGAATACATAATTGTTTTGTATACATTGTATGTACGCACAGTCTGATCAATCTACATTGATAAATCTAATGGCCTGGTGAAAGAAGCTGTCCCGGAGCCTGTTAGCAATGGCCTTAACGCTGCTATACCATTTTCCAGATGGCAGCAGCTGAAACATTTTGTAGCTGGGGCGGCTGGAGTCCCTGATGATCCTCTGGGCCCTTTTAACACACCGGCTGCCGTAAATGTCCAGAGTAGAGGAAAGTTCACATCCACAGATACTTCTGTCTGTGGGGGAGAACTCAGCCTCCAGCTGATAGCCCCGCAGCTCAAACATGGGAATACAACTGGTATCCATACGCTTTTCACACTCAACCAGTGAAAAAAAAACAGTAAGAAAGGTGGAATTCAGAAAAGGAACTAAAAATAGGCATCAAAAACAGAAGTGTTACTCTTTTAACAATCACATCACAACTTTGGCAGGAAGGATTTGGAATTGTATTTAAGCAAGACAACAAAATCTATCACTTTTGACATTGGTTAAGCTGTCCTTCACCAGGCCAAAAAGTTCAAAAATAATCCCTGACGTAGGAGGTTGCTCAAGCTTAGATTTATTGAAGTGAAAGTACAAATGAACATCTATTCAGTGAACCAAGACCTGAAAAAAGAACAAGTAACTGCTGACTGTGTCAGGTGCAGATGTTCATATTTTCCCTCGTTAGTCTAGCAAGGGCCAGTGCAAGCGTGCAGTTCCTCAGCACAGGCCTCTCCCTCTGCCAGGCCCTATACCCCCTTCATTTCTCTGACCTCACTACCCTTGAGAATCAATCCCTGACAGCAAGGGTGTCAGGGCAATCAGCACAAAATGTAACAGACACTCATCTGGGAAGCAGCTTACAGAAAATGTGTTAGCATATTACGATAAGAGAACATTAAGTCTATAAAGGCTTGCATGTTACACCAGCGTGGATAACTTCACTCACCTCAGCACTGAACTGATTCAACAACCTATGGCCTCACTTCCAAGGATTTGGTAACTCATGTCCTCAGTGTTATTCGTCTACTTAGTTTTAAAAATTTGCACTTTTGTCTTCTTTTGCATAGAAGAGATTCTGTTTATGTTGGAAATCCAGAGTAACACACACAAACAGAAAATGCTGGAGAAACTCAAGTAGGTCAAGGAGCATCAGTAGAAATCGATAGTGGCCAATGCTCCGGGCTGAGACCTGATGTCTTCTTTTGCACAAACAGAAGAGATTTTGCAGATGTTGGAAATCCAGAGAAACACACACACACACACACACACAGAGAAAATGCTGGAGGAACTCAGCAAGTCAAGCAATATCAGTAGAAATCGGTAACAGTCAATGTTTCGGGCTGAGACCTG
This sequence comes from Hemitrygon akajei, assembly GCF_048418815.1. NCBI lineage: Eukaryota > Metazoa > Chordata > Chondrichthyes > Myliobatiformes > Dasyatidae > Hemitrygon > Hemitrygon akajei. The sequence goes on along the minus strand of NC_133153.1, from coordinate 35,146,142 downwards.
ATGAAGGGATTCCACTCTATTTGTTTCCGTTGACCTGCTAAGTTCCTCCACTGTTTTATGTGAGTTACCGTAGATGTCGGATTATAAGCCGCTACTTTTTTCCCACATTTTGAACAGCTTTGAACACTACGGCCTTTACTACGGTGCGGCTAATGCATGATTTTTTTTCATGCCGCCAAAAACATTTTGCCTCGTAACAGTAGACCAATAAAATTGATGAGTAGTTCACAGAGGTCCAATGAAATTGTACGATAAATCAAGCGCACTTTCACAATTAAATTATTGTAAATCAGTCATTTGTACTCACCCTCATCAACATGGAAAACACTCGAAGAAAAGCATTGTGCTGCCTTTATGGCAGTTATTTAGTTTATAATATTTTCGCTTAGTAATTCATTTGTTAGTTAAAGTTAGAAGTGTTTTAACTATATTTGTTTTCTGTACTACATCCCGGGATGCTATGATGTCACACCCGGTTTCGCCGCGTCTTGTGGGAAATACCGGTTTGCGATAAACGGGAAGGCGGGGGGCGAGCGGCAGAGCAGCGGAGCCAAAACGCTGCTTTTAAGTTAAAGGCGATCAATAACTTTTCCTGGTAGGCTGCAGTATATATATTTTTTACCAGTCGTTAGGAGATATTGGAATGTTGTTCAGTAAAAAAGTATACGCAACGTATATTTAAAAGTAGCCGCGTTACAGGCACGGTTCGAAAAAAAGCATTTGCAATATGTATTTGTTTATGTTACCATATGGATTTAATTAAAAGTTAAAAAATCCTCACGTGTAATATCTTTCTGTGTAAATATCTCATATTACAACGTGGGATACCTGCGGCCGAAAATCCGGTGCGGCCTAAAATCTGGTGCGGCTTGTACAAGTACAAAATTGATTTTATTTCTAAAATTAGAGCCAGCGGCTTTTAATCAGGTGCGCTCTGTAGTGCGAAATCTACGGTACTCTGTCTTCTTTTGAATATTGGTTGTATGCCAGTCTTTGTTTGTATGTAGATTTTCACTGATTTTTACAGTAACTGAAAATGAATCTCAGGGTAGTCTATATGGTACTTGGATAATAAATTTACTTTGAGCTTTGAAAAGCACGAAACCAATTACAAAATTGTTATATAAAAACACAAAATGCTGGCAGAACTCAGCAGGCCAGACAGCATCTATGGGAGGAGGTAGTGACGACGTTTCGGGCCGAAACCCTGGGGTTTCAGCCTGAAACGTCGTCACTTCCTCCTCCCATAGATGCTGTCTGGCCTGCTGAGTTCTGCCAGCATTTTGTGTTTTTATTGATTTCCAGCATCTGCAGATTCACTCGTGCTGCCTACAAAATTGTTAACTTGAATAACATTCAAAGTCCCTTTCCCAAAAACAACAAAGAAGGTATCTAGACCCAAAGGAAATTATTCCAAGATATCTAACAATGTTGGAACTTTAACATTACTGGAGTTGCATCATTACTGATGCAATTAAATCAAGAATGAGTATTGCATACAGTACTGGTCGCAACACTATAGGAAGGATGGTGAGGCTTTGAAGAGGGTGCAAAAGAGGTTTATCATGATACTACCTGGTTTAGAGGGCATGTGCTATCGTGAGAGGCCAGACAAACTTGGGTTGCTTTCTCTGGAGTAGCAGAGGCTGAGGGGCTATCTGTTAGAGGTTTGCAAGATTACAAGGGCAGAGATAGAGTAGACAAGGAGTATCTTATCTCCCCCCAGAGTTGAAATGTCTAAAACTAGAGGGCATGCATTGAAGGTGAGAGGGGGTAGGTTCAAACAGGATGTGAGGGGCAAGCTTTTTACTTACTCAGAGTGCTGGATGCCTGCTCTGGTGGTAGAGGCAAATACATTTAAAACTGTTAAGAGACATTCAGATTGGCAAATGAATCTGAGGAAGATGGAGGGTAATGGACATTCTGTAGGAAGGAGGGATTAGGTTTTGTTGCCGGGGGGGAGGGGGAGGGATTTGATTTACTTTTTAGCCGGTTTGGCACAACACTGCAGGCTGAAGAGCCCGTTCCGGTGCTGTAATGTTCTGTGTTCTATGAAAATGACATCATGCCCCATCTTACTGCAGCCAGAAAAGTTAACAGAAAGAAAATGGCATTTGGAGGACCTTTATATTAATGGCTTCAGGAAAGAACTCCAGGTTCAGACCATTGCCAGTAAATTTGTGGTGTTCAGAAGAGTAGGAGTGGCCTATGGATTTGATGGTAACTACAGTCATGGGGGTGGGGGTGGTGGAACAATGATTTGAAAAGCTGGACAACCATTTTAAACTTCTTGCATTATTCAACTGGGAGGAGTCGATGTCAGTAAGTGCAAGGGCAATGAGTGAATGGACAGCAGAGACAATCACAAGTTTACAAAGTAGAATGAGGATAACAATTAGAATAGTTAAGCAGAGTGTGGACAAGAACCTAGCAGATTAACACAAGCAGAACCAATGTCATGTGATGCTCAAGATGGAAATAAAAACAACGATCCAACCCATATTTGTAGATCGACTAATTTTAGACGACCACAGATCTGTTGAAAGTTTCATTAATAAGCAGGTTCTGTACTCTTAAGAGTTTCCAAAAGAAAGGCAATGATACGAGACAGCTGCTGTCTCCACTTGTGTGAAACTGTGCCATATAAAGTGTCAACCATGAAGGTCATCAGCTGAGCCTCAACAAGTGTTTCACGATGCTTCCAAAAATACCTCAGCCCTTTTGGGACTCGCAATTCAGAAATGCTCCTCTTCTAGCCACTAAACAATGCGAGAGGTAAATGCATTAACTCGTCAAGTGGCCACAAACACCGCGTCGATCTGCACATTAAATATCGCAGAAGCATCTTCGCTTAAACTGACAAGACAGGCCGCGAGAACAAGGGCCTTTGTACAGGCGAGGCCGCGGCAGAGAAAGCAACAGTTGTTGGGAATTCTCATCTGGGATTTCACAGGGGCTGTAGCTGATTTTCAAATGACAGGAAGATTAAGAGAGTGAGGATGTCCCAGGTTATGGGTCAGCAGGAGGAACAAGTTGTTGCAGTTGGATTTCAATGTGTATGAAATGGCACAGAGTCCAATGAGAATTGAAAAGTATTCATTTCAAGGGTAATTAAAGATGGGCATTAATTGCTGACCTTGCCAGTTGTATCGACATCATATAAATGTCTTTAAAAAAAACACAGGAACGCCAGTGAATTCTGCATAATGGAACAATATTGAAACTTGCAGCATTGAAATCTCCATTTACAGTGCACCTGGAGCTTTTGATGATCTGGGCCTGTACTCACTGGAGTTCAGACGATGATGGGGGGGGGGGGGGGGGGCGGTCTCATTGATTGAGTGGACATTTCCTAAAGTAGGGGAGTCTAGGACCTCAGAGCACAGCTTCAAAATAGAGCAATGTTCCCTCAGAAAAGAGATGAGGAGTAATTTCTTTAGCCAGAAGATGGCGAATCTGTGGAAATCATCTCCACAGGTGGCTGTGGAGGCCAAGTCACTGGGCCTTGAATATTTAAAGTAGAGGTTGGTAGGTTCTTGATTAGTCAGGACAAAGGTTACAGCGGAGAAAGCAGGAGATAAGAAGATTAATAAATCAACCATGCTAGAATGGCGGAGGAGTCTCACTGGGCCGAAAGGCCTATTTCTACTTTTGTATTGTAGTCTTAATCATCCAATTCCAACAGAAGCCATTTTAAGCACAGCTTCAGTCACAGAGTCCATTTGCACCAGCTACATAAAGCTTGCCAGTCTACGCATACATGTGTCTGTGCCCAAATCAAGATGTCAATGGTTTATGAAAACAGCAATCAATTTCTAATTGCTGGTAAGGCCAAGTCTTTTCAGCTGGTACCTGACTCATGCCAACCAATTAGTATCCAACAGCTGCTTAGATGCGAGCAATGTTTGCCAAACCCAGAATCTCCAACAAATGCTGCCCTGAAAATCTGGTGGTGCCAATTCATCTTCCTCCACTTGCCAACTCTATCTGTTCATAGGGTACAGCTGTCCCTCAGGGTTTAAAATTGCAGCCGACAAAAGAGAAAAATAATCTAAGTCTTTGGTTCTATGTACAACTGACTTTCTAAAATGAGCAGGCAAATGCAAAATTTGGAACTAACTCAGTTAAATCTGATGCCGGGAAACAGAAAAGCAGAAATTGTTTACTAGGAACAGCTGATAATGGTAGCATGGAGGTTAGCCTAAGACTGTTACAGATCCAGCTGTAAGATCAGGGTTCAAATCCTGCTGCTGCCTCTAATGAGATCATACTTTCTCCCCGTGACCATGTGGGTTTTCTCTAGGTGCTCTGGTTTCTGCTGTCATTCCAAAGACGCATGTTAGGGTTATTAAGTTGTGGGCAGGCTATGTTGGTGTCTGAAGCATGGCAACAATTGCAGGCTGCCCAGAACAATCCTTGCTGATTTCATTTGGCACAAATTACATATTTCACTGTATTTTTGGTATACAGTATGTGTGATAAACAAAGCTAATTTTTAATGATGGAGCCTGTGATAAATTAGTGAACTGTGAATAAATATATATATTTTTTAAAGTGTTCCACTTCAATGAAACAGGCTGGGAAATTTTTCCTTTCAATTCCATGCCTACTGCTCACGAAGCCATTACCTACAATATTAACTCGGGCAGAGAGCCCTGAAATTGCTCATACTTACAACAGTCATAGATATATTTTTCCATTAAATAATATGACAGATGGTTGCTTCAGCAAAGCAAGAACAGCTGAACATGTATCTAGGTAGTATGAAAATGAAATGAAAAATGCCTCCACGAGGGAGAACAGTCAACAGGATATGTTGATTGAGCCAGGGCTTTTCTTTTTGGAGTGAAGAGGCTTAAAACCCAACTTGTACAGGAGTCACAGATCAAGTGGACAACCAGAAACTTACTACCAGAGCAGAAATGCCCAGCAAGATGACAACATCTTGCAGAGAGCTTACAAAACTACTGGATACTCTCCTTCTGAACTGCAATTAATTGCAGCCTGTAATTTCACTTTTAAGAATGTTTCTTTGGGCCAACTGAACAACCTAGCGCTTCTGCGATTTCTTGGGGGAAATCCGGTGTGGATGAGGTTCTGTGTCGATTCCCATTGGCGGAACATGAACCCGTGGTTAGCTCCATTAATTTGCACCAATTAAAGGGTCGAGCAAGATTAAAATCATCAAGGATGAGAGTTAAACGAACGGGTGTTCGATGCCGTCTGCCTCTGTTTGACCAATCTCCCTCACAGTCGCTGGCTGGCGGAAGGTGCAGGAATCTTGGGTCCTGCATTCAAGAGGGGCTGTTTCCTGCAACCATCGGTCTTCTCAACGGGCTCACCTCAGCACTGAATGCACTCCGCAATTGTTAACTTGCTTCAGGGAATCTGCAGTTCATGTTTCTTGGAAGTTTTTTGTTTACTTGTTTTATTTTGCTATTTGAGTGATTTGAAAATGGCACTTCAGAGCTAAACTAATCCTGCAGTCGTGGCCTGTAGCCATTAGCACAACACTGAAACCACCATCAGCACGGTGCTGAGGACTCACTTTCAGAAACTCCGCATTAGATGCTCTTTGTTTATTTTTGATTTATTCGATTTTGGCATCTTGGGTATTTGATGGTCTTGTGCAGGGTTTTGCTTTGAATGGGTTCTGTTATGTTTCTTGGCTTGGTGGCTGCCTGCAAGAAAATGAATCTCGAAGTTGTATGCGGTATACATACATCGATAATAAATGTACTTTGAATGGCTAACACGAGGGGTATCATTCTAAGGCAATTGGAAGAAAAGTAGAGAGAAGATATCAAAGGTAAGCTTTGCCTTTACACAAGGGTGCATGGAAGGTTTTGCCAGGAATGGTGGTAGAGGCAGGTATATTAGAGACATTTAAAAAAATTATGTAGGCACATGGATGATACAAAAAAAAAATGGAGGGCTACGTAGGAAGGAAGGATTAAATGGTTAAAAGATCAGGGCAATATTGTGAGTCGAATGGCCAGTATCGTGCTGCACTGTTTTATGAATGCACCAGTTATGGTGGGAAGCTCATTCATCATTTTACTGGAAATTAATCACAGGCCATTGATGCCCAGCTTCTTTTCCCTATCCAGCCCTCTTGAACCCATTTAGTCAGGAACCTCGCTTATGCATGAACAAGGAAGCACTGATCCCAAACACAAGGGATTCTGCAGATGCAGGAAATCCAAAATAATGCACACACAAATCATTGGAGGAACTCAGCAGCTCAGGCAGCATTTACGGAAAAGAATAAAAAGTTAATGTTTTGGACCAAGACCCTTCTGGACCTAATGAAGTGTCTCAGCTGAAAACATTGATTCTTTATTCCTTTCCATAGATGCTGCCTGTCCTGCTGCGTTTGTCCAGCATTTTGTAGGCATTGACTCTAAAATGTTGTTGAAGTGATGGTCAGGAGCAGAACTCAAGCCATTTTTTTTTTAAAAAAACATTCCCTGCATTCTATCATTTCAGAATTAGGGGAATATTGCTTTTCAGATGAGATACAAAACCAAAAGTATGATTGGTCCAGCAGATCAACACAAGAGATCTGTTATTAAACACCACCAAAATATTCACTGACAACACCACTATCCAGGACAATGTAGGCTGTTTGGTGGACCCCCAGTTAGCATAAACTATCTTCCTATACTCTATTTTTGCACCATAACTTCAATGCTTGTCTACAAAAAGCACTGAACATCTAACAGATATCTATGGCATTGGTGTTTCTGGTGTGGCCTCCCCCACACTGGTGAGACCTGGTGAAGATTGGGAGACCGCTTCATCAAGCACCTTTGCTCCATCCACCACAGAAGGTGGGATTTCCTAGTGACCGTGTCATTCCAACTTGATTTCTCAATCCCAGAAACCTCTATTGCCATGATGAGGCCACTTTCAGGTTGGAGGAACAGCACATCATAGCCCGTCAGGGTAGCCTCCAACCCGATGTCACGAACATTGATTTCTCCAACTCCACCGCCCCCCTCGCCTTTTTTCCACCCGCAATTCAGGTTCCCCTGAACTTGAATCTGAATTGACTTTATTTCGTACATCCTTCACATACGTGAGGAGTAAAAATCTTTATGTTACCGTAGATTCCGGACTACAGAGCGCACCTGATTAAAAGCCGCTGGCTCTAATTTTAGAAAGAAAATCAATTTTGTACTTGTACAAGCCGCACCGGATTTTCGGCCGCACCGGATTTTCGGCCGCAGGTGTCCCACGTTGTAATATGAGATATTTACACAGAAAGATATTACACGTGAGGATTTTTTAACTTTTAATTAAATCCATATGGTAACATAAACAAATACATATTGCAAATGCTTTTTTTCGAACCGTGCCTGTAACGCGGCTACTTTTAAATATACGTTGCGTATACTTTTTTACTGAACAACATTCCAATATCTCCTAACGACTGGTAAAAAATATATATACTGCAGCCTACCAGGAAAAGTTATTGATCGCCTTTAACTTAAAAGCAGCGTTCGCTCAGATCCAATGCCGCTCGCGTAATGCACTCCCCCCCCCCTCCTTCCCGTTTATCGCAAACTGGCATTTTTCCCACAAGACGCGGCGAAACCGGGTGTGACGTCATAGCATCCCGCGATGTAGTACAGAAAACAAATATAGTTAAAACACTTCTAACTTTAACTAGAAAATGAATTACTAAGCGAAAATATTATAAACTAAATAACTGCCATAAAGGCAGCACAATGCTTTTCTTCGAGTGTTTTCCATGTTGATGAGGGTGAGTACAAATGACTGATTTACAATAATTTAATTGTGAAAGTGCGCTTGATTTATCGTACAATTTCATTGGACCTCTGTGAACTACTCATCAATTTTATTGGTCTACTGTTACGAGGCAAAATGTTTTTGGCGGCATGAAAAAAATCATGCATTAGCCGCACCGTATTAAAGGCCACAGTGTTCAAAATGTGGGAAAAAAGTAGCGGCTTATAATCCGACATCTCCATCTAAATGTGCAATCATAGCAATTTATAATAATTTATAATAAATGAACAGTCAATGTAATAGAGCACACTCAAATCAGTGCGGGTTCATCAGTCTGATGACTTGGTGGAAGAAGCTGTCCCGGAGCCTGTTGGTCCTGGCTTTTATGCTGCGGTATCACTTCCCAGATGGTAGCAGCTGGAATAGATTGTGATTGGGATGCTTGTGTCCCCAATGATCCTATGAGCCCTTTTTATACACCTGTCCTTGTAAATGTCCTGAATCATGGGAAGTTCACAACTACAGATGCGCTGGGCTGTCCACATCACTCTCTGCAGAGTCCTGTGATTAAGGGAGGTACAGTTCCCATACCAGGCAGTGATGCAGCCAGTCGGGATGCTCTCAATTGTGCCCCTGTAGGAAGTGCTTAGAATTTGGGGGCCCATACCAAACTTCCTCAGCCATCTGAGGTGAAAGAGGTGCTGTTGTGCCTTTTTCACCACACAGCTGGTGTGTACAGACCACGTGAGGTCTTCGGTGACGTGGATGCCAAGGAACTTGAAGCTGTTTACCTCTCTCAACCCCAGATCCATTGCTCTCACCCCCTCTCCTCAGTTGTCCATTACCACCTTCTGGTGCCCCTCCTCATTCCCCTTAACCCATGGTCCACTCTCTTCTCCCATCAGATTCCTCCTTCTGCAGCTCTTTATCTTTTCTACCCATCATCTCCCAGCTTCATTCTTCACTCCCCCCCCCCCCCCACCAGTCCATCACCTTCCCCCAACCTGGTTTCATCGATCATCTGCCAGCTTGCACTCTTCCCCCATCCCCACTGGCTTATTATGGCCTCTGACCCCATCCTTTCCAGTCCCGATGAAGGGTCTCAGGCTAAAATGTTGACTTGTTTGTTTCCCTCCAGCGATGCTGTCTGAACCTGCTGAACTCCTCCAGCACTATCAGTGTGTGTTGCTCTAAATTCTAAGCTGTTTCAATAGTGCCTCAACCAGCAAGGGAAAGGGCAGCAGACACATGGGGCCACCACCACTTGTTGGCCCCCTTCCCAGTTGCTCACTATTCCGACTTGGAAACATCTTGCACCTGGATCCAGATCTTGAAACTCACTACCCAACGGTACTGAGAAAGTATCTTCAACAAATGTTCTCAGTGCAATAAAATGGTTCATCACTTTCGAAAACAATGCAGTACGGATAGTGCATTTTGCTCTCAACCCAAAACAACAGTAAATGTCAAGCAGTACTTTATTGCTTTTGGCTTTGGGGATGTTAATTCTGGTGAATTAACCTAATACCAGCCTACATATTGCATCTATCTGCGATCAAAGCTCAAGTTTTCAAAAGTGCTTTGGTCCCCACTTGCATATCTTGCCGTCACAGGGGATCCTACATTGAATAATGAGGGGAGAATTATCTCAGAAGTCTTGTCTTCAGAGCTACATGAATTGTTTTAAAAATTACTGAAGATCATCAGTGATGACCTGATACATGATCAGCGCAGATTAAATTAAGAACTGCAAAGTCTGTAACAATTCTATGTAAAGCAAGCAGAATATCTGGAAATTAAATTTAATACTGGGCACTATTTCACTGTTGTTGTTGTACCTTTCCACGCCTTGTGGCTCAACGGGCAGCAACCTTGCCATTTCTTTAGCACTATCTATTTTTTTTAAAACTAGGCTGAGTTGCTGGCTTGATGTTCAACCCAGCAGGAATGGAAAGCGTACAATGAGCCGGCCAGATTCGAACCTGGGACCACTCGCCTCGCAACCCAGTGCTGATGCCATAACACCACCGGCTGGCAGGGCACCATCATAACCCTCACTCCGTGGGGTGCATAAAAATGACCAAGTAAACCACAAGGATAAAATATTTGAATTTCACACTTTTTATTGCTGAAAAATTCTATACTTCAAGATTGCACTCCTGCATGCAAAGAACAATTTCTATTGCCATTTCTGAAAATCAAGTTCAAGTTTATTGTCATTCAACCATATATAAATGTATACAGCTAAAGGAAACACAGTAAATCCAGACACACATATAGCTGCAACCCAGCACATACAGTCCAAAATAATATCAGCCCAAGTCCCTGAGTGGCATGGACTGAAGACTGGCAGGCTGACAAACTGTGAGGTGCACTTTTATGAAAGACATGAATGAAAAAATGATACTGGCATTATTACAATAAAACAAGCAAGAATTCATCAGATGGTATAACTTTAGGAGGGAGGAGGTCGTAGAAAGAGTATTGAGTCATCTCAAGTGCATTAATACCAAAGGATTAGGACCAAGTTTACATTGTGCCTATGTTAATGGAGATTATTCATTTGCCACGTCAACGCCAATAATGTGGTATCACAGTGCTCCAGGTTCCACAGATCTTCATTTCAAGTTTGGAGTTCAGCAATGAGATCCTTGACAGGTTACAAATTGACCTCAGGAACTCTTGACCATAAAGTCGAATAAAATTAATCCTGGGATCCAATTCCTAGCATCTGCAATGTACCCATTCCAGGTAGTGATGGTTATTGTCAATGGCCGTTATAGAAATGAGTACAGAAATGTTTTCATCTCCTTTTAGAATGATTTATCCTTATTTGGGAATCTCATTTTTGAAAAAGGTCTACTCCCTTTTGAATGAATGGCTTGCACTGTCACTTTGGGAGGAGAGGCAAAAGTGTGAAGTTCAAATGGGTGTTTCCAACAATTTAACTCATTTTTCCCCATTTCCTGCACAAAATTCGGCAGGTTAGGCAGAATCTATGGAGGGAAATGGTTCAAAGGGATTCCAAGTACATTTATTATCAAAGCATGTATGCAGTATGCAGCTAAGATTTGTCTTCCCCACAGGCAGCCATGATACAAAGATCCATGTAACCTGTTCAAAGAAAACATCAAACCACCCCCCTCCCTGCATGTGCAATAAAACAAACTGCTCAAATAGCAACAGAAAAAACCCCAAACAAAAACACAGAATACAAACACAAAATCAAAAGGAATACTTTAGTTCAGTTCAGTGTTAATTATCTGCAGGATTCCCCCCCCCCATTCAAAAATCACCAAAACTAGCAATGAAGAAAGGGGAGCAACCAGAAACTAGAACATATCATACACATGAATTAATTAGAGTCCACAATCCACATCGATTAAACCTTTCTCCAGCACCATCTTCCGACATCAACAAAGAGAGATCATTCAAATGCAAGGACCTCCCCTCGGGAGCAGTGAGTGAGAGAAGAGAGAGGCCATTACATGCAGACACACTCCTCTAGTAGCAGCTAGTGAGATGCTGGATAATTGATCTTGTCCTGAAAGATCAACTGTTCATGTTCCTCAAAAGATGCTGCCTGACCTGATGAGTTCCTCCAGCACTGTGTGTGTATTGCTCAAGATTTCCAGAGTCCCATGTTCCCAGTTACTTATCTTCACATGTGTATCTGCTGTCCAAGAACGGTCTGCAAACGTTCAAGGTTCAGCAACAGATCTTAGAGTAGTGAGAAACCCATAAGTGACCGATGGCGTGAACTATTCGCCTTGCCTGCTTAAGAATTATCAAAAAATAACCAAAAAAAATCAAAACTTCCCGATTTTCTGTCTCCTCTTAGAGGAGTTGTATCCATTTTAAGAAAGCAAACTGCTCCTACTATTACTGAAAGTTGGTCTATATTTTTTTAAGGTCAATTTGGAAGCATATTCAGCAGTACTGAAAATACTGACAAAGCAAAGTTTCAGTGGGAAATGTGGGCATACCAATACTTGTGACCAAAACTTGTGGCAAGTCTGTGGACATGAAGATGACTGGTTTCATTTAAATATTCAAAAACAAATTTTCAGAGATATTTCTTTGAATATCTAGTCCGTCATGTTTTTAAAACTTGCAACAGAACAGTACTTGCCAAAGAACCATCCTATGACAATAAAGCCTTAGATCAGCAACACAATTGTAGTCAAGTTTAATGGTCTATTGAGTACATTTCAAAACCGCCCTCCTGAGTAGTGCAAAATTCCCAGCAGCTCCCTTCTCTCCAAGGACAGTAACGTGTTGGGTACCCTGTTGATCTCACTAGTACACAGCATGTAAGGATGTGGCCTACAAATTACAACAGGAATAGAAAATGCATGCCAATAGGGCAATGTTATAATAGTCACGGCAGACTTCAATGCGCAGGTAGACTGGGAAAATCAGGTCGGTGCTGGATTTCAGGAGGAGGAATTGCAATAGTGCCTACGAGATGGCTTTTTAGAGCAGCTCAGTGGGAGGATCACCTCTTCTGGATTGGGTCCAAGCACAAACAAGAGAAATTCTGCAGATGCTGGAAATCCAAGAAACACACACCCACACACAATGCTACGTGAACTTGCTGAATTAATTCAGCATTGTGAGAGTTCTGGATTGGGTGCTGTGCAATGAACCAGAATTGACTACAGAGATCAAGGTAAAGAACCCTTAGGGGCAAGTGATCATAATATGGTCGGATTCATCGCAAAATTTGAGAAGGAGAAGCTAAATTCAGATATTACAGTGGAATAAAGGGAATTACAGAGGTACAAGGGACGAGTTGGCCAGAATTGTGTGGAAAAGAACACAGGCAAGGATGACAGCAAAGCAATAATGGCTTGAATTTCTGGAAGCAATTCAGAAAGCACAGGATATATAGATCCAAAAGAGGAAGAAGTATTTTAAAGGAAAGATGACATAACTGTGGCTAAGAGAAGTCAAAACCAACCTAAAAGCCAAAGAAGGGGCAAATACTACAGCAAAAATTAGTGGTAAGTTAGGAGACTGGGAAGCTTTTAAAAACCAGAAACCAACTAAAAAAGTCATTAGGATAAAGATAGAGAAAGAAAGTAATTTAGCCAATAATATTAGAGAGGATACCAAAAGGTTCATCAGATACATTAAGTATAAAAGAGAGGTGAGCGAGGATATCGGACTGCTAAAGAGATAATAATGGAGGAAAGCGAAAGAGCAGACAAACTGAGTAAGTACTTTGCATCAGTTTTCACTTTGGAAGACACTAGCGCAATGGCAGAAGTTCCAGGTGTCAGGGATCATGAAATGTGTGAAGTTACCATTACTAGAGAGGTGGTTCTTGAGAAACTGAAAGATCTGAAGATAGATAAGTCACCTGGACCAGACAGTGCACACCCCAGGGCTCTAAAAGAGGTGGCTGAGGAGATCTTGGGGACATTAGTAATGACCTTTCAAAAATCACTAGATTCTGGAATAGTACCAGAAGACTGGAAAAGTGCAAATGTCTCTTCCCTCTTCAAGTGAGAGGGGCAGAAGAAAGGAAGCTATAAGCTAGCAAGTCTGACATCAGTGGTTGGGAAGATGCTGGAGTCGACGATTAAGGATGAGTCTCAGGATACTTGGAGACGCATGACAAAATAGGTCATAGTCAGCGTAGTTCCCTCAAGAGAAAATCTTGCCTGACAAATCTGTTGGAATCCTTTAAGTATTAACAAGCAGGATAGACAAAGCACAATCAGTTGTTGTGTACTTGGATTTCCAAAGGCCCTAGACATGGTGCCACATGAGGCTGCTTACCTGGGCTCAAGCCCATGGTATTCCACAAAAGATTCTAGCATGGATAAAGAAGTGGCTGATTGGCAGGAGGCAAAGAGTGGGAATAAAGGGAGCCTTTTCTGTTTGGTTGGCGGTGACTAGTGGAATTCCACTGGGATTGATTCTTTTCACATTATTTGTTAACTGTTTGGATGATGCAGTTGATGGCCTTGTTGCAAAGTTTGCAGACGATATGAAGATATGTTTTGAGAAAGTACAGAGGCTACAGGACATAGACAGATTAGGACAGGGTTGGCCAACCTGTGGCGCATTGGATGAATTAGGAGTGGCACATTGCACCCCAGTGATAATAATAAAAAAGAAAGCCTGCTCACGCAAAAAGTATGAACCAAAAACCAATTTGTAGAAAAAAAATCTATAACAGGAATTCAAGTAGCTTAGAGCTAGAAATGGGTTTTACTGAGAATAAATCTAAAACATAGCAATAACTTTTAGCGATTTTATTATTTCGTGCACATCTTTTGGCAAATGTTATCTTCTTTCACATTAATCTGTTTTCAATTTTTAAAAAAATGTTCAATGAGTCAAACTGGGAAAGAAGGACTTTTGTTCTGCAGTCGTTCCATAACCATTCAATACACGTTTGATACTTGTTTGATCCTGAGGCGCCAGGCGTCTGCACCAGCCGTACGTCGCAGGTTTTTGCCAGTCAGTGTACAATTGACACTCATGCGCTACGGAGTTGTGTTTTGTTCGTCCTTTGTGAACATCTGCAGTTCTGTACTTTTTCGAAAATTAAGCCTTGTTTTTACATTCAGTTACCCATCACATTGCAAAAGAAAATGAGCAAAAGAAAAGCAGAAAGTGATAGTAAGCTTGAATTCAATGAACAGTGGGAAAATGAGTTCTTATTTATAGCGGGTCAGTCAGGAAACCGTTGTGCATTGTTTGTGAAAACACTTTCTCACATAATAGAAGACATGATCTTAATAGACACTATAAAACACAACATCAGACTGAAATAAAAGGAAAACTGAAGCTAGTGCTTGGGTCTGAGTTACAGAAATAATACGTGTTTAAGAAAAAGGAAGAAATCAAAAGAAGAAGACAAAATATATTTGTTAAAAGAAGTTGTGAAAGTTTGGCGATGACAGAAACATCCTACAAAATTGCTTTAGCATTGGCCAAAAAAACGGAAGCCTTTCTTTGATGGAAAAGAAATTGTTAAGCCTTGTCTCCAAATATTTGCAAGATGTCTTGGTGATAAAAATATCGAAAGGAAAGTAGACGAAATTGCTCTGTCAAAGCAAACAGTTACGAGACACACCGAAGAAATCTGTCATGATGTATCCGAGCAACTGAAAGACCTTGTCCATGCTTGTACTTTCTATTCTTCAGCTTTGGACGAATCTGCTGACATATGTGAAGCAGCCCAGTTAAGCATTTTTATAAGAGGATTTGATGATAATATTAGTGTCTTTGAAAAACTTATCGGTTTTGAGTCACTTCATGGAAAATCAAGAGGATCAGACATATATGACAAAGGAAAATCATGCCTAGAAAATCTGCAACTAGATTCTAGTAAACTCATTGGCGTTTGTCCTGACGGAGCGCTGTCAATGATAGGTAAAGCCGCTGGGACTACAACTTTGCTTGAAAACTTTTTAGGTCATCGTCTACTAAAATATCACTGCATTATACACCAAGAGTCACTGTGTGGAAAAACTTTAAATTTGCAGCATGTTATGTTACTGGTTGTGAAATGCGTGAATAAAATTAGAGCAAGAGGATTAAACAGACAAAAATTCAGAATATTGTGAAATGTTAGATTTGGAATATGGCGATCTCGTCCTTCGTTGTGAGGTGCTCTGGCTTTCTGAAGGACAGGTTCTGAGTAGATTTTGGAAACAAAAATACTGTTCATAATTTTCTAGAAGAGAAAAATGAGCTGCCTGAGGAAAGAGCCCTATTATGTAATAACAATTGGCTATTTGATTTAGCATTTTTAGTTGATGTTACCAGCCATCTCAATGATCTAAATTTGAAACTCCAAGGCAAGAACAAATTGTTTCCTAGCTTAGTAAATGATATCAATGCATTCAAGATGAAGTTTAAACTGTTCACCTCTCAGTTAGAAAATGCGGATTTGAGCCAGTTTCCGCACTTAAAAGAGCAGAGTGAATGAGCTGAAGTTAATGGCAATTTTACAAAATATATTGAAAAAAGTCAAGAGTCATTTGAAAGTCATTTTCATGATTTTGCTAAAGAAGATGACTGCATACTTGCATTTATAAGCCCATTTTCACTTAGTGAACAAAAAATCATGAAGATACCTAGTAACATACAAATGGAACTTGTTGACTTGAAAACAAATTCATTATTGAACATGAAATTTGATGAGCTTCCCTCAGTCCCAAATGCTTTTGACATGATTAACTTCTGGCGTTCATTACCCTGTGAACATTTTCCAGAACTACGAAAATTTGCCCAGAGTTATATCTGTCATTTCGGAATGATATACAGATGTGAAAAAGCATTTTCAGTCATGAAATTGATTAAAAAACAAAACAAGGTCGCGATTGACTGATTCAAATTTGCAGAATTCTCTGCTGTTCTCAGTAACTAATTTAATTCCAAACATTAAAAGCTTGGCGAAATCAAAACAGACTCAAAAGTCTCATTAAGGTAAGTAATGTTTATCTTGTTTTTATATTAAATCAATATATCATGTAAAAATGCTAAATATGTCTATATTAACATAACTTTACAAGAATTGAATGGAGGTACAAGAGTTGTATGGCGCATCTGAACTAATGCGTGAAAAAATTGACGGATGGAATGTAAAAGGTTGGCCACCCCTGGATTAGAAGAATGGGCAACAAAATGACAGATGGAATTCAGTGTTGAGAAGTGAAAAGTCATGCACTTTGGTAGAAGAAATGAGGAAGCAGAGGCTACATAAGGTCTTAAGACTAAAGCTTAATTTGCAGGTTGATTCTGTAGTAAGGAAGGCAGATACAATGTTAGCATTCATTTCATAAGAACTAGATTATGAAAGCAAGGATGTAATTTTGAGACTTTCTAAAACACTGGTAAGACCTCACATAAGAGTATTGTGAGCAGTTTTGGGCTCCTAGAGTTCAAAGGAGGTTCGCAAACATTATTCCAGGATTCAATGGCATGTCATATGAAGAACATTTGATGGTCTGGGTCTGTATTCACTGGAATTCAGAAGTATGAGGTGTAACCTAATTGAAACCTATCAAATGATGAAAGGCCTTGATAAGTAGGATGTGACAAGGATATTTCCTTTGGTGGGAGAATCTAACACCAGAGGACACAGCCTCAGAATAGAGGGCATCCTTTTAGAACGGAGATGAGGAGGAATTTCTTTAGCCAGAGAGTGGTGAATCGGTTGAATTGTTTGCCATAGGCAGCAGTGGAAGCCAAGTTTCTATACATATTTATGACAAAGGCTGATAGATTCTTGATTGGTCAGGGCATGAAGGGATTTGGGGAGAAGGCCGGAGATTTGGGCTGAGAGGAAAATTGGATCAACCATGATGAAATGGTGAAGCACCTGTTGAAGCGCAGGAGATTTTTCTTCAGAACAGGACAGAGAAGTTCAAGCAAAAAATAGAGCAGAAAGTGGACAAAATTAACAACAACAAGTACGGCCACAAGTTCATAAAAGGTATCAGGTTACAATAATAATAAATTTTTAAAATCCAGAAACGTTTGGCTATAATCGGAAAGGTAGAAGCATTCAATTGTACAACAGATAACTGGATGATGTATATTGAACAAATTGAGCAGTATTTTGAAGCAAATGAAAGAGCTGATGAAAAATGAATGGCAGTATTGCAGAATGCACAGGGGGGAATCATAGTTTGCTTAGAAGATTATCTGCTGCAAAAAAAACTGAAACTAGCTTTGATAATATTGTGAACTTCATGCCATTCGTTTAGAGCCAAAACCATTGTTGATTACAGAACACTTCAGGTTTCATAAGTGGAATCAAAATGAGGAATACATTTCAGCTCACGTGGCTGAATTAAAGAAATCATCCAAGCATTGTCAGTTCAGTGGTGAGCTTAATGATGCACTGAGAGATCATTTACTTTGTGGAACCTTACAGGAAATCATTCAAAACCAGCTCCTCACTGAACCAGGACTCACATTTAGAAGAACAGTTAAAATTGCTGTATCAATGGAAACAGTAGCCAGAAATGCAACTGATTTGCAGTCAGGAACAGAATTACAATGTCCAAACAGAAACCTGCCAGGCCAAACAAAACATGTTACTATTGTAGCAGGGGCTCACATACACCAAACCAATGCAGGTTTAACGGAGGAACTTGCGGAAAATGCAGCCAAGTAGGACACCTACAAAGAGCACGTCAGGCGGACAAAAATAAATAGATTGCATAGGGAAGAGAAAAAGATAAAGAGTCAAGTTGCAGTTTCAAACAGAGCACTAATTTCATGCTGTTGAAAAAAAAATCTGATACTAATGTGAGTGATACAGGACTGGAGAGCCTTCAGATTTACATTATGAAAACAACCAAGAGACAAGGAATATGGCTTACATCAAAGGTGAATGGCAAATTAACTAAAATGGAATTGGACCCTGGCTCGGCTGTCAGTCATTCCACAAAATGAGTTTGAATGGAACTTCAAGGTTATTAACCTGAAGCTTGGAAATATCCAACTAAGTACCTATACTGGAGAAAAGATAACTCCTGTAGGAATGACATTTGTAACAGTAAAATACAACAATCAACAAGCCACATTTGGCTTGTTTGTGGTAAAAACAGGAGGGCCTGCATTGTGGGGCCATGATTGACTGAGACAACTACAACTTGATTGGGGATTCATTCACTATTTGCATGCTATAGCCCCTGCAAAAGCCAACTGAATAGGAATTTAAAAAGATACAGGAAGATGCCACAGCAGTGTTCAAAGATGACATAGGAAAACTCATATATCAAGAGTAAAATAGTATTAATTGAAAATGCCACACCCAAATTTTATAAAGCTAGATCGCTTGGAGGCTGAAGGAATTCTTTCCAAGATTGAGTGGAGCCCATGGACAATGTCAGTGGTCCCAGCAGCCAAGAAGGATGAGTTAGGTGATTTCAAGGTCACCATCAACCTGATACTGTAAGTAGATCAATACCCACTGCCCAGTATATAGAATATTCTTGCAAACCTTTCTGGAGGGAAACATTTCAGCAAAGCGTGTAAGTAGTAGTGTTTGAAAGTTTTGAAACCTGTAAATTCTCTCTACTTCTGCAAAAAAAAGACCTAAAATGTGATCAGATCTTAAGTTCTAAAACTAGATAAAGAGAATCCAATTAAATAAAGAACACAAAAATACACTATACTTGCTCATTTATTTATTGAGAAAAATCTCACATTAATCGGTTGAGAGCAGAGTCGATTGTTGGAGAAGAAAGGAGCCCGGAGCTGTCAGAACCACTTCCTGCAACCCAATAATCAATTCCTACAACCATCACAGAGGAGGCACCTGAAACTGAGATTATTTTACAGCCACAAAGTTCACCTGCCAAGTAGAGTGACCCCTTTGTCAAGACAGGTGTCATCTCACAAGAGTAAGAAATCCTCCACAGTAATTAAATCTTTAGTCTTGAATGGGTCAATTTAAAATTTGAGTTGGGATGCATTCTATATTGAGTTGGAGTTTATAGCCAAGCAGGGAGAAGCGTTGTGTATTTAATATTTCAATAATATTTGAGTAATATTGCAATTTTAGATGCATATCATATTTTTACTGAGTTAAGTATTGTATGTAATTAGTTTTGCTACAATAAGTGTATGGGACATTGGAAAAAATGTTGAATTTCCCCATGGGGATGAATAAAGTATCTATCTATCTATCTAAATATATTGTTTGATCAAGCATACTTTATTTACATAATTCACTATGTATTATATAAGTATGTGAATGGCATCAGTCTTTATGTCACCACTCACATGGCCACACGTCATTGAAGAAAAACTAAGTACACAAAACATATCATGGCTCCGGTTCTCTTTTGATTTGTATCCTCTGGTTTCCTCCCACAGTCCAAAGATACACCGCTTATAAGTTTAATCGGTCATTGTAAATCATCTTGTGATTAGGCTAGGGTTAAAGTGGTTGGCTGCTGGGTGGCGCGTCGTCTCAGTGGGCGGAAGGACCTGACCCGCACTGTATCTCTAAATAAAAATAAAATATAAAATACAGAATAAAGGGTTGCAGTTAGAGTAGGTAGAGTGCAAGCAGACGAATAGAGTGGAAGACTATAACAAGATAGATTGAGGTCAAGAGTCCATCTTTCATATTAGGGAACCAGTCAATTGTCTTATAATAGTGGGAGAGATGCTGTCCATAACTCTGATGGTATAGCATTCAGGTTTTCGCATTTTCTACCTGATGGAAGTGTGAGAAGCCAATGTCTGGGGTGTGTGGGGGGGATTGAACTGTGTTGTCTGCTTTACCAAAGCAGCATCATCAGCTTTGCGCAACTATTCTCTTTATAAGTGTCTTATTCATCAGATGCTGGAAATCCAAAGTAATACACACAAAATTCTGGAGGAACTCAGCAGGTCAGACAGCAGGGAATAAACAATTGACCTACAGTGCAAGACATTAAAATGATTATAAGTTACAGAAAATAAATTACAGTGCAAAAGAGGAATAATGAAGTAGGGTTCATGGACCATTCAAAAATCTGATGTTGGAGAGGAAGAAGCTGTTCCTAATACATTGAGTGTGTGTCTTCAGGCTTCTGTGCCTCCTCCCTGATGGAAGTAATGAGAAGAGGGCACGTCCTGGGTGGTGGAGGTCCTTAATGACAGATACCGCCTTTTTGAGGCATTGCCACCTGAAGTTGCATTTATAGAGATACATTTGATTTAGACTCGATGGGCCGAATGGCCTACTTCTGCTCCTATATCTTATTTGCACAAGAAGCAATTTACTTTGTGTTACTTATGTAATGGGAGCCAAATCTAAGCTTGGTTTTAAGAGAGATCCAAGACATACTTGGTGAAAGAGGATTAACAAATTAAACTCAAGTGCAAGAACATAACTTGAAATAATTAAATACTGACTAGAAAATTTTTTGTGCTTTCATTACAAGTTCCTCCAAGAGGAGGATAAACTTGTCGTAGAGATTGGAGGTTTGCGTGCCTCAATGACCCGGAGAGCTATGTTGGCTGGAGTCAGGGCTTTCTGCTTTGGCTCTTGGTAGGGTCACCCATACTGAACAGATCAAAGGGGTAGAGGTCAGACTAAGAGTGGTTCACCAGTCCAGGTTCGGGGTTTGCTCAAGGCTAGCAACCCTGACTGGTCAAAGAAAATTATGAAACAGCAATGAAGAATCCTTCTGCATCTAAGCGTGATGGCATTCCTGAGTCTCAACCCGGGACTTCCATGATTGACAGTAGTGAAAACCAAGCTACTGACATGAACAGCCAGAGATGGGCGACCTTCATTGTTGCCCTAAACGCCAGTGGCATAATGGGGTGTAGAGTAGGTAGGTCATTAAAAGTTCTCTATATGAGCAAAGAATGTCATGGCATTGTCAGACACACACACACACACACACACACACACACACACACACACACACACACACACACACACACACACACACACACACACACACACACACACACACACACACACACACACACACACACACACACACACACACACACACACACACACGTGGCTTTGGTGTTTTTTGCAGTTTGTTCTCTGCAATGCAATGTTGTCACACCATTGGGTTTTGCTGAGGGCCTTGTGCCCTTATAAAGTGTGGACTTTAAAAATCAGACAAAAGGCTGCAATAGCACATTCAAGGCAAAACTGTTTATTGTGTGGCTGAGGTGGAAAACTTTCAGAAAAATGAAAAAAAGTGGCAAAATAGTAAAATTGACAGATATATAGCATCAGACCTTTAGGACTACCTGTACAGTCCCAAAACATCAGTCTAAAGTAATATACCTTACCACACTCTCTCCATCTTCACTTACACCAAAAAGAGACTTAAGAAAAATCTCCTCACTCTCGGAGAAAAAGGATGCTCTATTCTTTGGTATACTGGGAGGGGGGTGGGTGGAAATTGTTACCCTGACACTGAACAATTACACAAAAACCAAAATACTGGAATTCACATCCTTCTTCACAATCCCAAATGTGCACAAAGACATTCATCATAATAAGCTCGCAATGACATTGCACAACAAAATCAAATCAACAAGTAACCATTTTCCAGGAGCCATCACTCTTTCCCCATCCCTCAGAAGGAACCCTTCCATTGAGCATCTGCATCTGATAATCATAACGTCAGCACAGCCAGACAGGGATGACTATGAATCAAATAAAGTTGAATATGTTAACAGAATGAAGTTTCATATATTTATTCAGTCTATTTATTCATCAGTCATTTCCTTGATCCTAAGAGGGGAAATATCAGTTACAAATACTTAACAGACAGGAGAGGAAAACATTGGGGTCCAGATAATCTCCTCTGAAAACAAACAAACCTTTGATATTGATGACATAGATTTGCAAATGAATTTCAGGTACATGCACTCTAATGAAGGATCTCAGCCCGAAACGTCGACTGTTTACTCTTCTCTACAGATGCCATTCTATTTCAACGTTTAAGAGAAGTTTGGATAGGTACGTGGATGGGAGGGGTATGGATGTTCATGGTCCAGGTGCAGGTCAATGGGATTAGGTAGCTTAAATGGTTTGGCAAAGATTTTTTTTATAACTCTATAACAAATTACACCAAGGTTCCTGGCAGAGCACATACCTCACAGATATGCCATGTGATTCTAATCAACTCTACATTTGGTAGAGTTGATTAAAATCACAGGGTTGTATGCTACTTTGATAATAAATGTCGATTCTTTATTCCTTTCCATATAATGCTGCCCTACATCTTGAATGTAAACCTTCTGCAAAATGTAACACAACCAACCCCCTCCTGTCCTGAGTTAAGTATTGTATGTAATTAGTTTTGATACAACAAGTGTATGGGACATTGAAAAAAAAGTTGAATTTCCCCATGGGGATGAATAAAGTATCTATCTATCTATCTTGCCATCAACTTAGTTGGGAAGATGATCAGCGCAGAACTTCGTCGCACAGGTCAGGAATGAGTTAACGGATCACAGCTGAACGACACAGTGAAGAAACTACAATGGGCTGCTGCACATCTAGACATAGTACAGGAAGAAATCCAGACAGAATAACTGTTCTTGATCAGTAACCAATAAAGCAGACCTGGCACAATCCCACTATGACAACAGAACTGCTCAGTTTCCCACTAGACTGGTTAATACATTGATCAACAGATGACAAAATAAATTGTAGATCTGTCCTTGTGAAGTGACGCCAGTTAATATATTGGCAGGTGAAGCAAGCCCAGCCTTTTGGCCGTCAATACCGTGGAATGTAAATGCAAACGAGCAAGTGGGAGCTCTTCAGAGTGTTTGGCAAACTGAGCTAACAGCTGAAAGCCTTGTGCATTCACAGGGAGCTTTGGGGTGGACTGCTGGCCCCGAGGGTGAGAGCAACTGCCAACTGACAGAGTTCAACATAACAAACCTCGGGGAGGGACGCAGACAGAGAACAGATTTGGCTGGGAAGATTTAACGGCCTGCATTGTAGATTTTTCTGCTGTTTGTCAAGCTGATAACTGACAACCAACCACCTTTAGATTTTATAGAAGCACCGTAGAAACTATTTTATCAAGATGCATTATGCCTTGGTGTGACAACTGCTCTGTCTGAAAGTCCATGAAGCTATGGAGAGTTATGGACACAACTCAGCACATTATGGAAATCAGTCTCACCCTATGATCACGTCCAATCATTTTCAATACCACATCTACGCAAGGACATGTGGAGCCACATCACTTGCGGGCTCCATTCTAAGTTACTCATCATTCTGACTTGGAAACACGTTGACTTTGAAAGATCCTTTGATTAGTTTGTCATGAATGTCTGAACTTGATTAACACTTTACTTCCATCTGAACTGGTGTATAATAATGCAGAAAATGCTGGAGGAGCTCAACAGACCAGGCAGCATCTATGGAAGAGAGAATTGGTGACATTTCGGGCTAAAACCCTTCGGCTGGACTGCTTCAGCCCGAAACGTCAACAATACTCTTATCCGTAGACGCTGCCTGACCTGCCGAGTCTCTCCAGCATTTTGTGTGCATTGCTTGGATTTCCAGCATCTGCAGATTTTATTTTGTGTATAATAATGCAAAATGGCTGGGTATGGCAACCACTTGGCATGTCACCACAAGAAATTGCAAAGTTGTGGACACAGCTCAGTCTATCATGGAAACCAGTCTGCCCTTCATAGATCCTATCTATACTTCTCATTGCTTTGGTAAAGCAGACAGCATAATCAAAAGACCCCAGACTACTTAGACATTCTCACTTCTCCCCCACCACCAACCATTTGGCAGAAGATCCAAAACCCCAAAAGCACGTACCACCAAACACAAAGACAACCTCTACCCTTCTGTTGTCAGACTATTGAATGGTCCCCTAGCACAATTAGATAGACACTTCTCATAATCACCCTTATTTTGTTCCTTATACTTTATTGCCTTTCTTCACTTTCTCTGTAACTGTAACACTTTATTCTGCATTCTGTCAATGCTTTTTCCTTGTACTAGCTCCATGTATTGACGGATAAAATTATCTGTATGGATGGCATGCAAATCAGTTTTCATGGTCTCCCCATACATGTGACAGTAATAAACCAATTGGCAATTTAATATTGGAAAATAGTCCTTTATTAAATTTATGTTATTTCTGATTTTTCAGGTGTTTGAAATCTGGAGAAACATAGGAGGAACTCAGTGGGTCAGGTAGCATCTACAGAGGGAAATGAACAGGTGACATTTCGTGCAGAGTTCTTTTATCAAAACAAAAACAGATTTTACCCAGGGCTTCCATCTCCATGTCCAAGCCTCCCAGCGATGATCCCAGGTACCATCATTCTCTTGACATGCCCCTTTACTTTCCAGTCCTGATGAAGGGTCTAAGCGTTATATATCGACTATTTATTCCCCTACATAAATGCCGCCTGACCTGCTGAGCTTCTCCCACGTTTTGTGTGTTGCTCAGGGTTTCCAGCAATTGCAGAACATCTTGTGTTTACGTGTTTATATTTTTAAAAATTTGGCCAATATCCTCGACCTAACAACGTCGTAGCTGGGTTGCAGTAGAAACAGTGTGATTAGTCACTTTGCCGCTGGGGTCAGAGGTCAGAGAGCCAGTCCCCGCCCATCTCACCACAAAATGAAACTACAGCCCGGTCTCGCCTCTAATCACTGAGAAATGCCAACATGAAGACCACCCCTAGTTACTCTGGCTTGAATGCAAGAGGGTAAATAGCTGAACATGTTTGCACTCACACAGCAACAGATAACCAAGTAACATAATAATCAACTGGATGAGGCATTAGAAGTCAGCTCCACGCCAGAGCAGCTTTGCTTCAGCCAACCTTCGAACCAATACAAAAACATTCCCTTAAACTGTGCCACCATTTGATTAAGTTCCCTCTTGAGAAGAGGCGCTAATAAAGGGTAGAAACAGCAATCACCACTTTTCTTTGACACAAGACATTCGGCAGATTATAAACACTAAATTCTGCAGGTGATAGAAATCCAGACCAACACACACACACACACACACACGCAAAGTGCTGGAGGAACTCAGCAGGTCAGGCAACATCTATTGAGGTGAATGGAGATGAATATAGAGTTGACATTTCAGATGAGACCCTTGATCAAGAATGGCAAAGGGAGAGGAAGCCAGGAAAAGGTGGGGGCAATAGGATGAGTGCAAATGGGTCTATTGTCCTCCATCAGATTTCTCTTTCAGCCTTTTAACTTTTCCACCTATCACCTTGCAGCTTCTCATACCAGCCATGCCACACCCCCTTACCTGGTCTCACCTAGATGCTGCCAAACCTAAATTCCACCAGTATTTTGTGTGATTCTTTTCTTCATGCTCATCATAATGGGCGACATGTTAACGTAAACCTTTACAGCAATCACACATCAGGTTTCGATTCCTGCCATTGTCTGTTAGTAGTTTCTACACTCCCCCGATGACCGTGGGGCTTTCCTCTGTGTGCTCTAGTTTCCTCCCACATACCAAAGGCGTACAGGTTAGGGTTAAGTTATGGGAACGCTATGTTGGCGCTATGCACGCCCCCAGAACATCATCAGACTGTGATGCAAACAACACATTTCACTGTTTGATATACATGTGACAAATTAAGCCAATGTCATCAGGATGAAGGTCAGCTACAGTGCATGTACATACAAAACCTTTCCTAATATTCTCTAACAATACACCTTCTCCCCTAAACGCAAGAGATTCCACCCCAGCAGCACAGGATACCCACCAGGATACTGCCTGGATGAGAGCACTTTATTTACCTCCAGAAAGGGTGCTCTTGGTGTTCCTGGAGAAGAGGAGGGGGAGAGGATGATTCGACTGAAGGACACAAGGTGAGGTGAGATTAGCACAGATGGACAATGACATGAGCACAGGCAAGATGGGTCAAAGGCCAGATACCGTTCTCTGAAACCATGATGGCAATCATGACTATTGATTCCATTTCAGCCCTCTGCCTTTGCTAGATTCTTTGAGTGCACACCAAGAGATTCTGCAGATGGTGGAAATCCAGAGCAACACCAACACACACACACACACACACACACAAAAAATGATTCTGGCTTCAACCCCCCGCCCTTCCTTTCCATTCCTGATGAAGGATCTCAGCCTGAAACATCAACTATGTAATCCCCTCTCTAGATGCTGCCCAACCTGCTGAGTTCCTCCAGCATGTGTTGCTCTGAGAACTAATTCTGAGTCTGAGCAATTTCTGGCTGTTGCCCACTCGAAGACTACCGAACCTCATTTCACTTCGGATGCTAACAGCGAGTAGAAAGAGAATGTCAGTCCCTGATCCTGGTGCTTTACTGAAACAATGATAAAATAACCAAACACATTATGCAATGGTATTTACAGCACAAGAGCTGTAAAAGAGCTGACTAATGCTTAGAGAATCATCCAGAGTATTAAACAACAGTTTCAGACTCCAGGGAATATTTAAGTCTTGTTTCTTTATATAAAAAAAGGTCTTACTTACATACAATGGTGCTTGATTTGGTGTGAGTTTCATGACAGAAGCTGCTGGAACAAGAGGAAACACGGCAAGTTATTTTTTAAGTCAAAGTTACTCAGTAACATTTAGCCATAAACCATGCATGGGTTAGGAATTTAATCACAATGATTCAACTATGATCACATGACTTCTTCCCCTCCCCACCACTGCCCCAAGTTTAGACGCTTCTCACTGAACGTCAAGCTTTTCTTCAGAAACAGAACAGGCTGCAGTTTCTGTACAGTCTACCAACCCTACCTTCTTTGAATGACTAAGATAATATGGTCTGATGTGGCAGCACTAATTCATGTGGCAACAAATAGAATAAAAGGTACTAGGTATGATAAGTTGATTGGTCTCAACATAACAGTACTAGACTTGGTCAAGATCATCAGGCTTTGGAGAAGACAAGAAACCAGCCAAGGCTCCAAACTCTGTTAAAACAATCTCCATTAAAGGTTTGTTAGCAAATCCCATCATAAAGAATCAGGTTTGTCTATAATATCTCCATCTTACATTTATACACCTCCTTTAAATGTAAACACCTACAGTAGAATGACTAAAGTAAAAGTCGGGAGGTACATCTGGTGAAATTAGAGTCATACGGTACTAGAGCACAGAAGATCATAGTAAATTGATTACCAAAATAGATTATGTTCCTTAAGGTTGTTATAGCTGGGGGTGGTAATGGGGACATGCACCCACTACCTATTAAATGCTCCCAATGGCATGTGCCTCTGACAACCAAGTCCAGCTCCTGGCCTTCACATGTGGCTTAGCTACTAAGCCCGGCAGAACCAGTTCTATTGACAGGAGAAGGGGCAAAGGGGATCACTGGTGCCTTAAAAACAATTACTTGTGGCAGATGGGGCTCGTCAGCTGAGATTGGCAGATCATCTAGGAGAAGGGGAACTGACATCAAACCTCCGCTGCCTTGTGGCTATAGCCATTCATGGGGAAGGCTTCAGGAGTAAACCAAGAGGGAAAAATCCAGAGCTGGAGTCCCTAAGGCAAGCCTACGTTGAGTTCAACACTGACTGGCAACTCCAGTGATGCTGCTGGTACCAAATTGCATCAGTCTGTACCATTCCTTTGGGTTCATCAGATGCATGAAGAGGGGGAGCTTGCTACATGGGCAACAGCTTGCTCTCCATATCCTACTGCCCTGTGTACCTAGACAGCTAGGACACAATATCCATGGTCAACTCCGAGTGACAGAAGCCTCACCTCACATTATCTTACCATAGATTACCCTGAGATTCACTTTCTTTCAGGCCTTTACAGGAAAATAAAGAAATACACCAGAATTGATGAAAAGCTACACATAACAACTAACAACCAATGTGCAAAAGACAAACTGTGCGAAGAAAAAAATAAAAACTGAGAAACGGAATGCTCGAAAGGGAACCAGAGCACAGCTGGTCTGTGGCAATTTGTTTCATCATGCCTCGTCCCATCTATCCACACCTGGACCACAATCCTCCACAGCCCGCTCATCCCTGAACTTATCAGAACTTCTCTTAAATGTTGGGATTGAACCTGCATCCACCACTTCTTCTGACAGCTTGTTTCACAACTCTGAGAAAAAAAGCTTTCCTTCAAACTCCCCTTCAATACTTCACCTCTCACCTGAACCTATGACCTCTCATTCTAGTCTTGCCCTCATGTGAAAATCCTGCACGTGTATAGCTTATCTATACCCCTTAATTTGTACAGCTCTACAACAGGGGCTCCCAACTTTTTATGCCATGGAGCCTTAACATTAACCGAGGGGTCCATGGACCCCAGGTTGGGAACCCCTGCTCGACAAGATCTCCCCTCCTCCTATGATCCAGGGAATTATGTCTCAATCTATTTATCTTTTCCTCTATCTCAGGTCCTCGAGTCCCGGCAACACCAATATAAATTTTCTCTGCACTTTTTCAAGCTTATTCGAAGGTTTATTTATTAACAAAGTGTACAACTTGAAATTCTTCAGTTCTCTAGGTAGCCATGAAACCAAGTAAAGAAAAGAAAGGGAGCATGATCATCAGCCCCCAAATATCCCCTCCCCGAACATTGGCTTGCACCCCATCCTGCAGCCTTCTCATCACAGGTTTCTGCCTCCAGGAATCCCCTGAGTCTGCAGAGCACTGGAACACCCAATTTCCAAACAGCAAATCACAGGCTCCAGCAGTCCCAGAGTCACATCTGAGGCAAAAAACAAACAAACATAAAAGACATAAAAGAAGTGAAATAAAAGGCTTCATGGTCTAGCCAAAAGATGCCGACCATAGGAGCATTGTACACAGGTGCCACCTTGACCAGAAAGTTGATAATTTCTCCTGTAGTTAGGTGACCAGAACAGTACGCAATAATCCAAAACTGCCTCACCATCATGTTAAATAACTTCAGCATTATATCCCAACCCCGTACTCAATACTCGGATTTGTGCCAAAGTTGTTCAGAGAAACCAGGTTATCTGGGATAAGAGGCTTGGATTGCCAATGTCTACTGGGATGCTCCAAGTTTGGCCTTGGAGAGTCAGATGAACCTAACAGACTTGCCTGCTGCCACCCACTGTGGAAGTCAACCAAAGAAGCAACGGGCATCCTCTTCAGGAGAGGAGAGAACACCACGCATTGGAACAGTGTCAAATATATGTCTCATTAGAACAGCACTCTCCCTTTCCCTTCATAGTCATTTCTACTTCCTAATCTCCTCCACCCTACTCATAAAATAAACCGGTTAACAGCCTTTGTTGACAAAGCACTGCTTCCTGAACTTCAGATGAGAGACAGCGTCAGGATTTCATTAATCAGCCGCTGCATCATTTCTTTCCCTGGCTCGAACAATAGCTCTTAATGTAATCTGAGTGGCAAATAGCCTTGAGTCATCTCGGGGTGCCCTGCTGTTGCCGCAGAGATTTATACCATTTCCTGTTCTGCATTAGCTTCCTTTAAAAGTCTGACGTGAAAAGACTAGAGGACATAAGGGCAGAATTCAGCCATTTGGCCCATCAAGTCTGCTTCATTATCCCTTTCTGGACCCTCTTCAATGTTTGCACCCCTCAGAAAAGGGGCCCAAAACTGCTCTCAATACTCCAAATGCAGTCTGACCAATGCCTTATAGAGCCTCAGGGGTGCCCTGCTGTTACCTCAGATTTATGCCATCTCTGGTTCTGTTTTGGCTTACATTAAAACTCTGACATGAAAATTATGGACCAGAAAGAGAAATCAGAGGAAAGAGGAATCAAGAGAAATCAAGAGGAAAGTAACATTTTAAATATCATTTGAAAACGATGATTTGAGTAACCTGCCAGGCAGAGGAACGGAAATGATAATACTCAAGCGTTTTAAAGTGTAGTTTGAACGTAGGGTAAGCAAGCTGGAGAGCTAATGAAGGAAGTTCCAATGCTCTCGACTTTCACTTGTGCTCTTAATTTAGAGAGCACAATGAACGCCTTTTTTTTTACAGAAAATACTTAATTCACATGCAGTGCCTGTGGCCAAAAGGAACGGCTACACTTGATGTTCCTTCTGCTTCAGACATTTACCAAAAACAAAAAGAGCGTAACATGCTTTTAGCTAGGCTTCAGTCACAACCACAGACATGGACACAGAAAGGAACTCCTGAAAAAAAAACTGTCAGGTTGGCACATTCAAATAAGGAAATATTGTTTGTGATAATCAAACCAATCAAGTGCAAGAGCAATCTTATTAAGTCTGAGGAGAAATAAACCCCAAGGCTTGTAGACAGAAGGTAAAAAGGTAAAGATGAACTTTATTTGTCTTATCTGCAGTACTGGGCAAAAGTCTTAGGTATATATGAGCTAGGATGACTAAGACTTTTGCACGGTTCTGTAATAATTTTGTTTTGCACTATTCTGCTGCCACAAAAAAAAATCAAATTCCATGACATGTGTGTGTGATGATAAACCTGATTCTGATATGGGTGTCAGTTGTGGACTGATATTGGGAAGGAGGTAGGGAGAGCAGAATCATAGTTGAGAAAAGGGGAAGGGAGAAGGGAGGGAGCGGGAAGCACCCGAGACACATTCTGTAATGATCAATAAGCCAATTGTTTGGAATCAAATGACCTTGTCTTGGGGCTGGGTGTGTCTGCACTTGCACCACACCCCCCCCCCCCGGCCCCAGCACTCCTTCACTGCCACGTGTCCCCCACCCTTCCCATGGTGCTCCACCCTCACTATTCCCAACATCCTTCACTCCCAGCAGGTTTACAAACTTGCTCTCTGCTCCACGTTGACAAATGCAGTACTGTGCACAAGTCTAGCTGTATATATATGTGTCTAAGACTTTTGTACAGGACTGGATATACAGTGAAATGCATCACTGTGTCAAATCAAATAAATGAGGATGTGCTGGGGGTAGCCAGCTAGTGTTGCCATGCTTCAAGCACCAACATATCGTGCCCACAACTCACCAACCCTAACCTGGAATGTGGGAGGAAACCAGAGCACCTGAAGGAAGCCCAAATGGTCACAGGGAGAAGTTACAACTCCTTACAGACCTACAGGAATTGAACGCCAGCCTCTCAGCTGGCACCTCAAGCCATTGCACTAAACATTATAATACCACATCACCCTAATGTACCCAACGAACTGCAATACGCAGGATGGTAGCAAGGTTCATTTAAGTATTTGAGTGTTATCCTTTTCCCCTAAAGTTGGGCACAATAGAGATTTAGCATTGAAAAAAGTTGGGCTTTCCTGCTTCCCAGAAAGCCTCAACTCCTCATTGCAAAGCCCACAAGAACGATGCATTGGAAGGCTGGTTAACATTGCTCATTAGATGGCAATCAATTAGATGGCACTTTTCACTATGAATACGACAATTATGGGCCCAAATCATCCTTCAAGGTATCAGCACACAATCCCTGCTTTAAATAAAAACACAAAATGCTGGCAGAACTCAGCAGGCTAGACAGCATCTATGGGAGGAGGTAGTGACGACGTTTCGGGCCGAAACCCTTCATCAGGAGTGAAGTAACATGGGGTGGTCGAGGGGGGATAAGAAGTGGGGGGGAGGGATGAAGTAGAGAGCTGGGAAATGATAGGCTGAAGGGAAATGGGCTAGGGGGAAGGTGGAGGATTATGGGAAATAAAAGAGAAAGCAAGTTAGGGCTGGGGGGAGATTATAGTGAGGGGGGAAAAGAGAGAGAAAGAGAACCAGACTAAAATTATAGATAGGGATGGTGTATTAACAGAGGTCTGTGAGTTGAATGTTCACGCCGGCAGGTAGGAGGCTACCTAGGCGAGAGATAAGGTGTTGCTCCATCAACCTGCGTGTGGCCTCATCTTGATGGTAAATCTCTGCTTTAACTTCAACCAAGTACTCCATGATTAAGCTGAGAATAAAGTCAGGTCTTGGCCGCTCTGTGATTCATAATGACATCAAAAGAACAATGGCACGATCTGAAAGACAGGAAGTGTCATATGATCCAACCCAACGAGGCAGTCAAATAACTTTCCATCTGAAGTGCACCACTGTCTCAGTTCCAGACTGAGATACCAGGTCACATCATTTGTCACAGTATCAGTTGTCTCTCACACTTAGCATGCTTGGCTCCCAGTCAGAAAGTGTGGGTTTAAGTCTGCCAACTCTCCAGTGTAACGTTAAGCCAATGCAGTATCCATCAACAGAGAGACTCTTTTTTTCAGAACAAGGTACTAAACCTGGTTGATTCAATTGCACATTGATTGTACTGTATTGCAAATTAATTTTATTGCATTTATTTGTTCTACTGTGAATGCTTGCAAAAAATAAAAGGATCTCAGGGTATTATTTGGTGACACATAAGAAATTTACTTTGAACCTTGTCTGCCCTCTGAGGTGGATGAAAAAGATTCCATGTGACTGCACAGCAGATCATCAGTGATGGGGAGGCTAATATTTGTCCCTTCAGTCATCGACGTTAACCGCATATAATCTCGCCATTACAGACAGTTGTGCAGATCCGCCTCCTCAAAATCGTCTTCTGGATGACAATCCATACAACTGCGCTTCAAAAAACATTCGCTTGTAAGCAGTTTAGGGAGGATCAGATGCAGATACAGATGTCAGCTTTTCTTTCTTTAGAGTCCACAAATGAATGCTGAATGTAGGAAGTAAGGCAAAATCCAGCTGACAAAAATTGCACGTGCAACCACACAGTTGAATATAATTTAAAAAAGGAATAATTTTTAAACTGTCAGTCTTGGCTAAGGCTAGACTGAGAAAGGAAAGTTCAAAGTGCCTTCTGTGTAACCACACTCACCACAACAGAGACAAGAAGAGAATGAGTGAAAAATAAAAGAACAAAATATAACACAAATGCTTACTTGTTTTGTGTTTCTGCAGGCTTTCAATACCCCTTTTGAAATTAAGTTGTGAACAACAAGTTCAGTATTGATGGATTCACTTAACTCTTCTGCAATCACGAAAAAGGATTCTAATCTCTAAAAGCAGCAAGATATCACAACTGAGTCATGAGTTTCTCAGGAAAGATAAACCAGATAAGTGAAGGGAAGTGCCTCAATTGTAAACTGCCAATGAAACTGTATCTGTTGAGGCAGAGGGAGTAGCAATTTTTCAGGTTGAGAAGCTCAGTCAGGACGGATCCGGGGAATGATTAGCACTTACTTCATCCCTCCCTCTCACCTCTTTATACAGGCCAAGTCCTCAACCCAAAACGCCAACTATCGCTCGTCTCCACAGAAGCTGCCTGACCCACCGAGTTTCTCCAGTAGTTTGCTTTTTTGCTCCAGATTTCAGCATCTGGAATTGGGAAAGCCTAAATTCTACTAGCTCTATCATGGAGCAGATGAAAGTCTCCTTATGGCTTTTCTTTTGAACTACAGTAAGACAGCAGCCTATTGATTTGAGTTTCCCGAGCTCACCTCTGGACCTTCTGGGGTCAGTTCTGCAGATCCAAAGCAGACCTTTCGGCCCACTGGGTTAGCGCCAGCCATCCCCCTGGATATTCTAGGATCCAGTAAAACAAAACCCTGCATACTTACTCTTTGCTGAGCAAACAGCTTAAGCTTTAGGAAGTAGCATAGGAATTCTGTCATTTCTCTGCCAAACCATTGAGTAGCACAGGTTAAACAGAACTCCAAAATGGGGAATAACACAACCTCCTTATAGTCCACGGTCTCTCCAGGTGCCCACAAGCTAACATCCCACACGCCGCCCCAGGACCACAGCCCGTCTGCGGTGAAGCTTCAACTATCTGTACTTGGCCACCAGGCCAAGGTAAACTAAGGATGGAAATGTACATTGGCAAACCACCAGCTGAAGTCTCATTAGGACGATGGGAATGGAGTGCAGTAATATGCTAATCTAAAGCACATCCATTGGATTGGCTCTAGTACAGGCATTACACTAACATGTACTGTATATGTACATGTTCACGTGGAACATACAAAGTGCTGTTCTCCAACTTCAAAACATTAAACTAATTCAAAGGAAGACAAGGTAGTCAAAATAGTATGACTTCGTATGCAATTCACGTTTTTATACATAAAAACCATAGCGAATTATTTAAACAAACAAGAATGTTTAATCAATATGGATATCTATAGATTAAGCATTCAATATACACACACATACAGATTACTGAAATATTAAATACACAACAAAGTTTGCAGACTGTTAATCTAATCTGGTGTAGGTGAGGCTCCAGACGTGTAAAACTTGGCCGATGCTTTTTGCCGCCAAAATGGTCCACCAAGCTGCTTTGTTTCTTTAAAGATTACCTTTGTTTGCCACCTATGCATTGAAAGTAACAGAGAAGTGTGTTATTTGAGTCAACGCCCAAATAGCTAATGATGTGCTGGGAGCAGCCCACAAGCGTCTCACTAACGCTACCCCTGTGTCTATGAAACGTGGGCGAAAATCAAAGCCCCGGGAGGAAAGCCGCACACGGTCACGAGAGAACACACAAACTCGTTACAGACAGCGGAAGGAATGGAGCCTCAACCGGTGATTGGTGGCACCATAAACCAATTGTGCTGACCGCTAAGTTACTGAAGAGCAAGCAAGGATAAGTAAGAAATGTCAGCCTCACCAATAATATTCATATCCTGTGAATGATTATTACAGAAAGAACACTTTTTTGGCCATATTTTACACATTTTTATTTATCTGATATTAGAACAGATACCATTACCCTTGAGAGAGTCGAGAATCGAGCAAAATTATTATTCCGAGGATCAAGAATTTAAGTTATGAGGCAAGGTTAAGGAAGTTGGCCTCTTCCCCTCAAGAGTAAGGTCACAGAATGAAAGCCGATATACAAGCAAACTGTTGGCTGTGGTTCAGGGCCGACATACCAGGTACTCCACAGAGAAACAAAATTAGGAAGGCGTAGAAGGAACCTCAGTGGGGATGTTTTCAACAGCCGTGCAGTACGAAGAACACACACAGGAGGCTCTGAGCTCCTTCAGGGTCACTGCTTTAGACATGGATATGCGAACTCCGATCAATTTTGCTTGTTACTGCATGGGACATATTTCTCCCAATTTCATTGGGCAAGTTTTTTTTCCCCTCATTCCTACACTAATGCGGTTACAGTTTCAAAGCCATGCATTTTTGAGACTTTGTGCTCAGGAGGAAGTAGATGGATCACATTGGTTCCATGTTATTAAATATACAAATTAGGAAGAGGCCATTCAATCCCTCAAAGCTTGCTGGGTCATCTAATAAGATATTAGCTGATCTGATCACAACCTCAACTTCAGATTTCTCTCCACACACAGTAGCCTTTCAACCCCATACTAATCAAGAATCTACAGTACTGTGCAAAAGTCTTGGACACCCTAGATTTTTTTTAAAATACAAGTTTTGTTTTAGATGTTTTTTGTCTGCTGCATTAGTGTACCAATAGAAAATAGCAAGTTTTAGATTTCCATTCATTTTCCAAAAAAATAAATGTTACAGATAAATTTTTGTATTTTGTTTAAAAAATAAGATTAAATAACAGACCACTTTTCAAATAAAAACTTGATTACTTTGTAGGCACATAGTCCAGTGCACGATTAAACAAAGATAAACAAACAAGATGCTAATAATCAATGATATAATGAGTTGAATGAACTAAGCTGATTAACTGAAACAGAAATGGATGTAGAAGGAATCTAACTGGGCGAAGGACAACCAAACTAAACAGTAAGGGTGGAACAGATGTGACAGTTTAATACCAATTCTTACACCAAGGCAACAGTGAGCATCGCAACAAGTTGGTTATCCTGCATCAGCAAGGTCTGTCACAAGCAAGGATTTTGCAGCAGACAGGAGTTTCAAGATGCACTGTCCAAGCTCTTCCAAAGCACAAAGGAACGGGCAATGTTGAGGACCAGAAATGCAGTTGCCAGCCATGGAAACGGAGTGCAAGAGATGAGAGATATGCCAAACCAACGTCCAGCACTGCTATCAGCTCTGAACTCAGAAACCCCTGGAACCCAAGTATACCCCACTATGGTCTGGAGAAGTCTTATCAGAAGTAGTCTTCATAGAGGAGTTGCTGCCAAAAAGCTCCTCTAAACTCACCTACACACAAAAGCACAAAGACTGGGGTGCTGAACAATGGCAGCAAGTGCTCTGAACTGATGAGTCAAAGTTTGACATTTTTGACTCAAACTGGAGGCAGTTTGCCCATAGAAGAGCTGGAGAGTGCTACACGGTTGAGTGTCTACAGCCAACGGTAAAGCACGGCGAAGGTTCCCTACAGGTTTGGGGTGGCATTTCTGCAAATGGAGCTGGTGATCTGGTCATAATTAAGGGAATCCTCAATGCTGAGAAGTACAAGCAGACTCTTAGCTATCACGCAGTACTATCAGAGAGGCGTCTGATCTGTCCCAACTTCATTCTGCAGCAGGACCCCCGCATACGGCCAAGGTCATAATCGTCAGTGAAATGAAGAACTAACTCCGCAGCAGTTGGTACGGCCTCCACACAGCCCAGATCTCAACATCTTTGAGGCTGTCTGGGACTACCTGAAGAGGCAGAAGGAAGTGAGACAGCCAGTGTCTGCAGAAGAACAGTGGCAAGTTCTCCAAGATGCTTGGAACAACTTACCAGCCAATTTTCTTATAAAACGGAATGGTGTAAAGGCAAAGTGTGGTCGCACAAAATACCGATCTTATTTAGTTTTTTTTTGAAAAACTGTTTACTGCTCTTTATAGGTATTTTTGATGTTTAGAAACTTCTCATTTATTTTTGAAAGCATCTTCACTCTACATATTGTTTTTCCCCCACATTTGCCTTAGACTTTTGTGTAGTACTCAATGGCCACTTTATTAGGTACCCTGCTCCTTAATGTAAATACCTAATTAGCCAATCATGTGGCAGCACCTCAGTGCATGAAAGCATGCAGACATGGTCAAGAACTTCAGTTGTTGTTCAGACCAAACATCAGAATGGGGAAGAAATGTGATCTGAGTGGCAGTGACCATGGAATGATTGATGGTGCCAGACAGGATGGTTTGAGTATCCCAGAATCTGATCTCCTAGGATTTTCGCGCACAACAGTCTCTAGAGTTTAAAGAGAATTATGCAAAAAACAAAAACAAAACATCTCGTGAGTGGCAGTTCTATAAGTGAAAATACCTTGTTAATGAGAGAGGTCAGAGGAGAATGACCAAACTGGTTCAAGCTGAGAGGAAGGTGACAATAACTCAAATAACCATGTGTTACAACAGTGGTGTGCATCTCTGAACACTGAGCATGTAGCATCCTGAAGTGGATGGGCTACAGCAGCAGCAGACAACACACTGGGGTCCATTCTCTTACCTAATAAAGTGGCCACTCAATCTCTGCCTTAAAAATATCCAAAGTCCATGCTTCCTTTATCCTTTGAGAAGTTTCAAGGTCTTGCAACTCAATAAAAATATCAGCTTGTGATAAATAAAGGGTTCCTTATTTAAACAGCAACTCCTATTTCCAGGTTCTCCCACAGGACAAAATATCCTTCCGATATCCACCCTGGCAAAACCTCTCAAGATCTAATATTTCAGTCAAGTCCTTTCACACTATCCAGTTCAGTAGCCGAAAGACTAGCCTGCCAAACTCTTTGACAAAGCAATCTACCCATTCCGGGAGCGGTCTTGTAAAACTGCTCTGACACAATCACATCCATTAAAGATTCCGACACCGTGCACAGTACTTCTAATGCGGATTTTCACCAGTGTCATCTATAATTGAAACATGACCTCACCGTTTTCCATTAAATTCCTTTTGCAAGAAACAGTAACAGTCTGTTAGCTTTCCAGATCATTTGCCGTACCTGGTTTCCTCCCACATTCTCAAAAAAAAAGACTTTTGGGTTAGGATTAGTGAATTGTCGGCATGCTAAATTGGTGCCAGATACATGGTGACACTTGTAGGCTCCCACCCCCCAACACATTACAAATTATTATGCAAGTGACGCATTTCACTATGTTTCAATGTACGTGTGACAAATAAACTAACCTTACAGTTAATGTTCTTGTTTACCAGATTCCAGAGCTCTACAATCTCCCACCATTTAGACATAGTTTATATTTTTCTGCTAAAATTTCACATTTCCCCATATTATACTCTATTTTCCCATTCAATTGATCTGTATCCTTTTCATATCCAGATGCTTGTCTGCACTTCCCACTGCCTTAGGAACACAGCCAACATAATCAAGGTTCCCTCCCCAGCCCAGTCACTCTTCTCCACTCCTCCATTGCGCAGAAGATACAATAACATGAGAACGCACGCCACCAAGCTCAAGGACAGCCTTTATCCTGCTCTTCAAAGACTCCTGAACAGAGCTCTTGTACCAGAATGAGGAACTTCAAATTCCGAGATGTTTCTATTTCAGAGGATCTGTCCTGGACCCAGCATGGAAGTGCAACTGTGAAGAAAGCACGGCAGCGCCTCTATTTCCTTAGGAGTCTGCAGAGATTCAGCATGACACCTAAAACGGACAAGCTTCTACAAGATGTGTAGTGGAGAGAGTATTGATTGGCTGCATCACTGCCTGGTATGGAAACACCAGTGCCTTTGAACAGAAAATCCAACAAAAGTTAATGGATTCAGCTCAGTACATCACAGGTAAAGTCCTCTCAACCATTGAGCACATTTACATGAAATGCTGCCATCAGAGACCTCCACCACCAGGCCACGTTCTTCTCACCATCAGGGAGAAGGTAGAAAAACCAAAGGATTCTCACCACAGGTTCAAGAGCAGTTATCACCCCATAACCATCAGGTTCTTGAATAAAAGGGAATGACTACACTCACTCGCCCCACCAATTAACTCACTTTAAGAACTCTACTCATGTTCTACTTATTTATTGCTATTTATTTATATTCACATTTGCACAGCTTGCTGTCTTCTGCACTCTAGTTGATCTTCCATCAATTCTTTTATAGTCACTATATAGATTTGCTGAGTATGTCCACTGGAAAATGAATCTCAGGGTTGTATATGGTGACATATATGTACTTTGACTTTGAACTCTTTCTTTCTCAATGTACCTTATCATGACCATTGCCATTTGTCTACCTGCACTTCACTTTCTCAGTAACTGCAACTCTTTAGGTACTGCATTCCACTGAGTTTTCATTTTGTTCTATCTTGATTTACTTATAGTATGATCTGTTTGGATGGCTGGCAAGTAAGCTTTTCACTGTATCAGAAAAACATCATTTACCAGTTGTTGCCTCTTTATGTCCACTTCACAACTTACTTGTGCGCTTTTTTGTGCTAGTGTATTTAGCAACCATATCTTTGCTTCCTTCATTGAAGCAATTTCTAAAAATTATAGAAAGTTATGACCTCAGTACTAACGTCAGTGGCACACAATTTGTACTATCTTAACCAGAAGACAACTAGCTTTTGCCTACTGTTTTTTGTTAGCCAGTCAAATCTTCTACATGCAATGTCACCTCATATACTGTGAGCTTTTATTTCTAGAATTAAATTGAATACAACCCTTATTAAAAATGTTTTTTTGAAAATTCTGGTGCATCTATCCATTGCCATTTATCCACAGCACATCTTCAAAGAACCCCAACAAATTGGTCAGACAATTACCCTTTCACAAAACCATGCTGAATTTTGCCCACTTGTCATGAATTTATCAAAATCTCCTCCCATAACATTAACAGCACACATCTTTTTCTCTCAATCATAGACATGTGTTTAAGCAGTCCAAAGGTTCCTGCTCTTCCTTCCTCCCTTGTAACAGAACTTGCATTTGTCCAGGACAAAAAAATAGAGCAAGACAAATCACTGCAAAAGCTCCCTTCTGGAAAGTGCTATAGGGTTATTAATACAAAAACATAGCAACATTTTCAGCCTGCTGGTGGTGTAATGGCATCAGCACCAGACTTCAAAGAGAATGGTCCTGAGTTCGAATCCGGCTGGCTCCTTGCACGCTTTCCATCCATGCTGGATTGAGTGTCGAGCTAGCAGCCTGGCCGTGTAAAAAGCAGTCAAATGCAATGGAAATGGCAAAAAAATGCATCACAAGGCACAAAAAGGAACGACAACAATAACACACACAAAGTGCTGGTGGAACACAGGAGGCCAGGCAGCATCTGTAGTGAGAATCACTGTCAACGTTTCGGGCCGAGACCCTTCGTCAGGACTAAATGAAAGGAAAGATAGTAAGAGATTTGAAAGTAGGAGCGGGAGGGGAAATGCGAAATGATAGGAGAAGACCGGAAGGGGTGGGGTGAAGCTGAGAGCCGGAAAGGCGATTGGCAAAAGGGATACAGAGCTGGAGAAGGGAAAGGATCATGGGACGGGAGGCCTAGAGAGAAAGAAAGGGGGAGGGAAGCACCAGAGGGAGATGGAGAACAGGCAGAGTGATGGGCAAAAAGGGAGAAAAAAAAGGAGGGGGGAAAAAACTAATTATATTGGGGATGGGGTAAGAAGGGGAGGAGGGGTATTAACGGAAGTTAGAGAAGTCAATGTTCATACCATCAAGTTGGAGGCTACCCAGCCGGTATATGAGGTGTTGTTCCTCCAACCTGAGTGTGGCTTCATCTTGACAGTAGAGGATTGGCAACAATAATGTCATTTTAAAGTTTCTTCCCCGAGGCAGTTAATCTGATCAATTTTCTAGTTAGTTCCTCCCCCACCCCACCATTACCCACTGCGAACACTTTAAACCACTTTTTATAAAGCTGTTTACATTGTAAATACACGGTGGCCCTTATGCACATTTTATTCCATGTCCATTCTTAAACCTCTAACTTGACCTTCTAGTTGTTGAATGTTGTTTTGTCACATGTCATGCCAACACACCACTGCAAATTCTTCTCATACAGGTAAATGTATATGGCAAATAAAGTTGATCATTGATAAGGGAGCTGCACTTTCCTTCCATTAGAGCCTTCCCAAAAATGAAAGAAAATTTGGAAAATTAAAGCCAATGCATCAACTCTTAAGCTAGCCAATTTTTGAGACAGTGTGATGTAGTCCATCACACCCCAGAGATTAGTTAGCGCTTGGCTCCAACAATTTAGTTCTTCAGTCCTGATGAAGGGCCTTGGCCTGAAGCAGCAATTGTTTGTTCATTTCTATAGATATTGCTTACCTGCTGAGTTCCACTAGAATTTTGTGTGTTGCTAACAATTTGCTTCACTTCTCCGCTGACCAATATTCCCCATATTTCTCTTTCCCTTCTGTTCCTGATCTTTTGTAATTTCTGGGGCATTACCTGCATCCTCCACATGGAAGACTGGTATAAAATACCTTATTAATATCTTTGTCATCTCTTAATTTATCATTAAATTCCTGGGATTTACTTTGCATTACTCACTTTGTTACTTCTTGACTGAGGTGTTTAAGAAGAGGCACAGATAGAGTGGACAGTCAGAATTTTTCCAAGGACAGAAACAGCTAATACAAGGGGGCATAATGTTATGATCAGAGGAAATATCAGGGGTAAGTTCTTACACAGATAATGGTGAGAGTGAGAAGTGCCAGCCAGGGGTTGGTATTAGTGGAGTCACAAACATGAGAAAATCTGCTGATGCGGGAAATCCAAACTAACACAAAATGCTGGAGTCCATCAGGACTCATGAAGGGTCTTGTCCCGAAACGTCAACTGCTTACCCTTTTCTACAGTTGTTGCCAGCCCTGCTGAGTTCCTCCAGCATTTTGTGCATGTTGCTTTGGATTTCCAGCATCTACAGGTTTTCTTGTGTAAGGAAGATCAAGATTTAGACTCATTTACTTATCACGCATACATTGAAATGAATAGCCTGTGTTAACCAACACAACCTAAAGATGCACTCTGGCAGCTCACAAGCGTCACCACACATTCCAGTGCCAACATGCCCACAATGTTCAGCTGAACAACACGAACAGCAAAAAAACAAAAGCAAATCAAGTCCCTATCCTCCCTCCCACACATTCACACACAGACAACGGGACTCTGACCCCATCGGTGGACTTGCAGACGTTAGGCCTCTGACTTCTGGGCACGTTGACACAGGGTTTCCAACTATAGAGCCTCAGAAAGCAATGCACACCAACTATTGCTCTCCGAATACAACTGAACAGCCAATTTTAAACGGCTGAATCCATCAAACTCTGCACCCCACAACCCCTCCACATTGCCTATCAGGGCCATAAGTCCAATTCAAAAGCAAGGTGCTGTGCACTTAAACTTAACCCCTATTCACACATCAATTACCAAGAACCGTGAAGACTCCCGCAAAGAAGTGCAGTTAGGCCATGCTCTACTAAATTAAACAAACAGGTTTTCACTAAAGCAAACAGCAGCAAAAGCCATGGTCACAAGGACACCCATTACCTCAGACATTAAATCTTTACTTTTCTTGTCACTTTCTCACTCGTTTTCTCCCTCCCTCCCCCCCCCCCCCCCCCCCACCACAAACCACATCCCCCTGGTGGGCACGACAGAGAGACGATAAGGAGGCTTGAATCCAAGCACCGGTCCCAGGGTTGAGGCCAAGTTTATTAGTCGCAGTGCACAAGCAAAGCCAATTCAACACAGTGTGGGAATTTGGACAATTCACCCCCCGCACTGTGTTACCATCCAATGAAGCAGTTAACAATCATGAAGGAATGCTGCACATAATAGTGGCTGAGCTGCAGCTCTGACATTTAAAAAGTCTAACTGCATAAGATCTAGGAGCAGAATTAGGCCATTTGGCCCATCGAGTCTGCTCCTCCATTTCATCATGGCTGATCCGTTTCCCTCTCAGTCCCAATCTTCTGCTTTCTTCCTGTATCCCATCATGCCCTGACTGATCAGGAGCCTATCAACCTCTGCCTTAAATATACCCAATGACTTGGCCTCCACAGTCACCTGTAGCAACAAGTTCCACAGATTCACCACTTGCTTGCTAAAGAAATTTCTCACCTCCGTTCTAAGTGGGCATCCCTCTACTCTCCAACACAAACACACACACCCCTCCAACCCTAAAACAGGTAGAAAAACTAAACAGCAGAAATATAAATCTGGCAATAACTGTGGCAAAGTATAAACTAATGAACAGTTACTCCATAGTACAGTAATACAGAACTATGCAAATGTCTGAGGCACATACAGTATATATAGCTAGAGTGCCTAATACTGTAGTAATTTTATATATTGTACTGTACTGCTGCAAAAATAACAAATTTCATGATACGATATGAGAGTGATGATGAACCTGACTATTGCCGACTGATAGCGGGAAGGGAGGCGGCAGGGAGAATTGATCATGGTTGGGAAAAGGGGAAGGAAGAGGAGAAGGGAAAGGGGAAGGAACGGGTGCGGGAAGCAACCAACAGACATTCCATAATGATCAATAAAGCAATTGTTTGGAATCAAACAACCTTGCCCGGTGTCTCAGGGCTGGGTGTGTTGGCACTCCCTACCATCTGACCTACACCCATCCCGCAGCACTCCACCCTCACCATTCCCAACATGCTTTGCTCCTGCCAAATTTACAAACTCATTCTCTGCTCCACGTTGACAAATAGAGTTCCGTGCAAAAGTCTAGCTATATACGTGTGCCTAAGATGTTTGCACAGTCCTGCAGATTACAGACAATGACAAAGAGCTGGAAATGAAATTACAGTAAATAAATTGGGTGCAGTCAGTCTCATCTGTGTCACCGTGAACATGTACACAGGGGAAGGAGTGATTAGGAAAGGAATCAATCATT
This sequence comes from Hemitrygon akajei, assembly GCF_048418815.1. Classification (NCBI taxonomy): domain Eukaryota; kingdom Metazoa; phylum Chordata; class Chondrichthyes; order Myliobatiformes; family Dasyatidae; genus Hemitrygon; species Hemitrygon akajei. The sequence continues at coordinate 35,102,253 of NC_133153.1, read as the reverse complement.
TTCCTTCAGTAATGACACCTCAAACCCACTGACAGTCTGTATTACGGCTCACAAGCACAGGTTACGATTACAAAACACTGTTTGGACAGCAGCAGGCACCTTCTTAATCTGAATTGAGAAAATTTCAAAAGGGGAAATAAAATCTAGGAGGTTTACAGATATTTAGAAGAACCTCTGGAGAAGCAAATAGCAAACAGGAGACATAGAATATAAAATAATTTGAATTTCAGACCATTAAGACTTTGGAGCAGAATTCAGCCATTCACTTGGAACTGCTCTGCAATACCATCACGGCCGATTCATTCTCCCCCTCAACCCCATTCTCCTGTCTTCTCCCTGTAAACTTTGAAGCCCTTATTAATCAAGAATCTATCAAACTTTACCTTAAACAGACCCATTGACTTGGCTTCCACAGCAATCGCAGCAATGAACTCCACAGACCCACCACCCTTTGGCCTGAGGAACCCATCCCGATTTCTGTTCTCACTCACAGGAATCTATAGTGAATCATTTACTAGCATATTCACCTTACAAAATAAGTCGGTTTACACCAAACATGTTTATTTTACATACACTGAGAGTGGTGGGTGCATGGAATGTGCTGCCAGGTTGATGTTAGAGGCAGATACATTAGGACATTTAGGAGACTCTTAGATAGGAACATGGATGAAAGAAAAATGGGGGCTATGTGGGAGGAAGGGTTGAGATTGATTGAGTAGGTTAAAGGTCGGCACAAAGGAGTGGGCCAAAGGGGCTCCCAACAACGAGTCTGTGGACCCCTCAGTTAAATGTTAAGGTGGCATGGCATAAAAAAGATTGGGAACCCTCTATTCTAGAACATCCAATAACACAAAAACACAATTAGTCCTCTGTTGATTTTAATGAAATTACAACAGTAGCTTATATTTAAATAGCTTTTCTTTTTTTAAAACTTTTTTATTGTGTTTTCAAATAGTTACAGAATAAAAGTGTGTGAAAAAGAAAATATGTGTTACCCATCCCCCCTCCCCTTAACCCCTCCCCCCTAACATCCCTATTGAAAAAAAGAAGAAAGAAAGAAAAAAAAGGAGGAATGCCTGGATATTGGAAGATCCCCACATGCTCCATGGAGTTCGTAATAACTTTAGTATATATATTTATTTATTTCCCCAAGTAACCAATTATAAATAGCTTTTCTTAAAGAAAGTAGAACAGTTCAAGATATTTCAATAGAAAAAGTTATCAAACTAGATTTGACAAAAGGAGGTGTTAGGACTAATGACAAGAAATTTGGCAGGGGTGTATATTTTAAGGGAATGCTTTAGAAAGGAGGAAGAGATGGATAGAGCTTTATCATGAGTTTTAAATTAACTTTCTCTGGCCAGTGCGTCACTGATAAGTCTAGTACTCACACGCCAGCATTTATCGCTCATTCTAATTTCCCCAAGTAGATTCAGTTTATTGTAATATAAACCAGGGTACAATAAAATTCATTGCTCATATGATACACACAGAGTGAATGATAAACATGGTATTAATAAATCTACAGAGGGCAGAACAGCATAATGGTGAAAAGATTATTGTACAAACCAAAGCAATGCAAAAAGATGTGATAAATTGTCAACAATGGAGAGAGTAAGAGTCCAATAACACGGCAGCACGAAGGGAAAGTGGGTATTTGATTCAGACATCTGATAGCAGTGAAGTAGCTATTTCCAAATCTGAAGTTGCGGACCCAACTGATAAGAATATTTAAGAATCGGCCACATTAATGGCGGATCTAGAGTCAGACAAGCTAAAAACAGAACATGCTTAAGGAACTAACCAGATAAGGCAGCATCTATGGAGGGGAATAAACAGCCAACATTTTGAGCTGAGACCCTTCAGCAGGCCTGGAAAGGAAAGGGAATGAAGCTAGTATAAGAATCTGGGCAGAGGGGGAGGAATACAAACTGGCAGGTGATAGTTGAAGCCAGGTGAGAGGGAAGGGGGTTGGGTGGGGGATGAAAAGATGAAGTAAGAGGCTGGGAGGTGATAGGTGGAAAAGCCTGTAGAAGGAATCTGATTGGAGTGGAGAGTGGACTCTGGGAGAAAGGAAAGGAGGAGGGGCACCAGAGAGATTTGATGAGCGAGTGAGAAGGGGCAAGACAGAGGCCACAATGGTTATGAATGGGAGATCTCTTACTGTGCTGGAGATCTGCAAATGAGAGGAATCACTGCTAATATCTGGTGTTGTTGTGGCCAACACCAATTTGACAAGATCTTCAAAAAGTAGGTCTACTCAAAGGAATCCAATTAAAGAGGATGCACAGAGATCTCAGATGCTCTTAGCACTATAGAAAATTATAGACATACAGTAGGAAAAGGCCACATTTGAAAACTTGAGAATTAAGTGTCAGCTTGTCAGATGTAGGCAGGTGAGCGTGGGATTATAGCGAATGGGTGGAAGTTCCCAGCAGAGTTTTGGGTGAGCTCAGAAGCCACTATATGGACCACTGTAATGGCCACGCCTGGAGATAATGGATATATACTTGAAGATTTCAAAGTTGGTAGGCTGAAGGAAAGAAACGTGTTGCAACCGAGGTGAATACAGATGGTCTTGATCATGGAATTGAAGAATGGTGGTAAGACAGAGTGAAATACAAACTCCAAAGGTCATGAATGATTGGACAACCTGGTTCACTTTGACAGGGAGGAGAACAGCTGTAGAGTCAGAGCACTTCAGCACAGAAATGGACCATTCAGCCCATCAAAACCATCCCAAGCTGTCATTCAGATTAATCCCATTGACATACACTTGGACTATAGCCCCCCCCCCACCATACTCCTCCCATTCACCTACTCATCCAAACTTTTCTAAATGCTGAAATCGAACCCGCATCCTCCACTTCTGCAGGCAGCTCACTCTACCACCCTCTGAGTGAAGCTCCCCCTCAGTTTCCCTCGAAATATTTCACCTTTCACCCTTAAACCAAGGGCTCTAGTTCCAGTCTCACCCAACATCAGTGGAGAAATTACACTGAGCAATTTATTGATGAATGATATGCTTTGTGTGATAACCTCAACAAAATTACGGCAAATTGGTGTTATTATCAACACTAATCAAAGACCTGTACTCTTGGGTATTTCATGTCTATTAAGTTCGACCTCACGGGTTCTGAGCCACAGTACTGTAAGACAATGCAACTCTTTTGTCTTTGGCCATAATATATGCTGAATCGAGTTTCAAGTTTACATTTCTCAGTTTTTACTTTTGGTTTACTTTGAAAGTTTCTCTACGTTACCACTGGCAATAAAATTATTTGTTTAGAATAAATAATTCAGGCAAATAGATCAACTGACTACCAGACAATGAACTGAACTGGCACTGACAATAGATAATTTGTATGCATTTGACTCCACCCACTGACGTCTGCTTTTTTTAAAAATCTGAACTCCCATCCTCAAGTGATCTGGTCATATCTGGTTACACGATGTAACACGTATATGCAACATATCCTTATGAATCCCCATTCTTATGGCAAAACACATGGTTGCCAAAAATTTCAGAAGGGAACAAAAGAAATATCTAGTCTTCATTCCAGATCTCACGTCAAATTCACCATTTCAAAAGCACAACCAATAATTCATTACATGCTCTCGTTATTTGTTACCAAATATTTATATTTGCATTTGCAGTTTGTTTTTCATTGATCCTGTTTACAGTTACTGCTCCATAGATTCAAGTATGTCCGTAGGTAAAAGAATCTCAGAGCTGTCTGCAGTGACATGCATGTTCTCTGATAATACATTTCACTTTGAACTTTAACCATGAAGCAAAGTTGGAAATACTCAGCATGTCAGGCAGCGCATGTGGATATAAATGCAATGGTGCCAATGCAGCATGCCCAACAGCTCGTGAACTTTGACCCTAACCATACATCTTTGGAATGCGAGAATAACTAGGAACATCCAGAGGAAACCCATGCAGTCACAGGGAGAACATATCAACTCCTTTCAGAGACCAGTGGCAAGAGAACCACACCTCCCTACACCCCGATCAGTACTGGTGCTTTAAAACAATTCCAAAGATTGTCACCTTGTCGTGGTGAAGAGTTCCTGAGATCCAGGGAGTGAAGCTGCCTGGAGCTTAGCCATCCGGCACTTGGCTCCCATGCAGAAAGGTTAAGGAGGAGGATCTAGAAAAAGAGCAATCTAACAAAGACAGCTGCTCATACAACTATCTACCACCTGCTCCCATGGCTTCCTGTGACCCCGATCAGGGGGCAGAAGAGGCAGGGTGGTCTAAGCAGGTGCTACACCTTGCCCAAGGTGACCTGAAGGCTAGCGGGTAAAAAGATTCTATGTATTTTATCCATGCCACTCAGTCTTATGAATCCGAGGACACCCGTCACCCTTCATGTTCCAGTGCACAAGCTACCCAATCTCTCCTTATAACTGAGGGCCTCCATTCCAGGCAACATCCTCGTGCCCAGCTCCACAGAGATAAAAAGCTATAGAGCCAAAGAGTAAAAAGCATAGACAGAGGCCTTTTGGCCCATCTTATTCATGTCAGCCAAGTTGTCTATCTAAACTAGTCCCCTTTCCCGGCATTTGGCCTATAATCCCGAGATCTTTTCCATTCATATTGACACGTGTTTTTAACATTATAACTGTACTCTATCACTAGCTTAGTCGGTACCGTTGTCAGAGTTCATTGTTCAATTTATGTCTTCTGTAAGGAGTTTGCACGTCCTCACCACGAGGGCATGGGTTTCCTCCCACAGTCCAAAGACGTACCAGTTAGTAGGTTAGTTGATGATTGTAAATTGACCTGTAATTAGACTGCAGCTGATTGGGTGTGTTGCTGGGTAGTGCAGCTTATTTGGGTCAGAAGAGCCTGTTTCATATTGCATCTCTAAATAAATAAATAATATCCCTTGATCCCAGGATCATGGGTTTGAGATCCACATTGGGCGGAAGTATTTTTAAGGGAAGCACAATACAGTGGTGGTTGGCGTAAACACTTTACAACCTCAGCTTTTTCCTCCGCGTGCTCCAGTTTCCACCCACATTCCAAAGACATGGAAGGTAGGGTTAGTAAACCATGGGTGGTATGTTTTGTAACTTGAAAACATTAAACCAGTTCAAAGAAAAACAAAAGCGTGTACTTTGCTTTTTACATTATGCGAGGCACGCAATATCACATGGCAGCATGATGATACATACACTTCACTTTTTTTAAACATATAACCATAATGAACTTAAAGAATACTTAAACAATATACTTACAAGATTAATCAAATAGAATCAAAATCAGAATTAATATCACTGACATGTGTCGTGTCAGTACAGCAGCAGTACAATGCAACACAGAAAAAAATGAAATAAAATATAAAATAGTTAATTTAAATTAGTACAAAAATAGAAATAAAGAAAAAGGAGTGAGGTAGTGTTCATGGGTTCAATGTCCATTCAAAAATTGGAAGACAGAGGGGAAGAAGCTGTTCCTCAATCGCAGGGTGTGCGCCTTCAAGCTTCTGTACCTCCTTCCTGATGGTAACAATGAGAACACGGCATGACCAAATGAAATATTAAATACACAAAAGCAGGCTTTCTATGTTGGTGCTGGAATCACGGCAACATTTGCAGGCTGCTCTCAACACATCTCAGACCGTATTGGTCAATGATGCAAAACAACATGTATTTCACTGTATGTTGTTGCTGTGTACATTTGACAAATACAACTGAGCTTTACAGCTTCTTTTGGCAGTTCATTCCACATACCACCACCTTCCGTGTGGAAGAACAATTTCACTTCAGATTCTTTCTGTCTTTCTCTAGAAGTTACTGTTTACTTTAATGAGGCATCCAAAAAAAATTATAAACCTCATGTTTTATTTCACCACGATATCAGTCAACTGAAGGTATCCTTCAGAGTTCATGTCTGCTCTGAAGAAAACAGATCTTGCAATAGCATTTAATGTGCAGCACATGTAGCACATTTTGAACTACTGTCAATTAATTTTCTTCCATTTTGTTTTTGATCTAGCACCAACTGCTTGTTAAGAGAATTTTTAAGAAGTGTTGAAGTTAAAAATGAAGCTGTTCGCTTTCTCTTGTTCCAAGAAAACACAAAACTTGCTTCTAATTAACAGAAAACCTCCGTGACTCCCATTGCCAATGGTGTCTGAAAAGATTAAATGTATTGAAACAGCTGCTGCAATACCAGCCACTTGCCAGCACTGATTTACAAGCAAATGAAGCATAACCAAACGAGATTTCCGGACATTGTACCTAGTATAAATACCTTATAAACTAGGATGTGAAAAACCTCAAATTGACCAATATGTATTGTTTTATTTTTGAAGTGTTTTTACACTCTTCTGTGGAATGATTTCCTCAATATTTTGCCCAAAAGCCATTCCTCTGAGGCCCAGCTGGAAAGGAAAGGGAGAAGTTCTTAATTTAGCTTCCTCTTACCACCTCAATGTGACTTAGGACATTAACAAAAAAGGAAAATATTTTGCTGGATTGCTTGTGTTCCAAACTATTTCAATGCATCATGTTGTAACCAGGTCCATGAAAGAGGGATGGGTGGGTAGATATTATTAGATTCATCTGCGGTTGGGTTCTGTTGTTCTCCAATCTTGGCAATCCATTTGCCAACATTTCATAACCATACGACGAGACATCATCCTCATATGGTTACAAGACGTTTGCAAATGGATTGCCAAGATCGGAGAACAAATCAATCCAATCATCATCCACCCGAGCTACGCATTTTCAGAGGTATTTCCAGGTTCATCTACCTTAACTAAAAGGGCTGCAGAGTGGTGTAGTGGATAAAGCCTCTGCCTCACAGCGCCAAAGAGCCAGGTTCAATCCTAATCTCCAGCATGGTCTGTGTGAAGCAGGCATACTTTTTTTTTTAAATCAAATCGACACAGAGGGTGGAAATGACTAATACCAAAGGGTATAATTTTAAGGTGATTGGAAGAAAGTGCAAGACCGATGTCAAAGGCAATTTTTAAAAAAATGCAGAGTGGCGGTTACATGGAATGCACTGCCAGGAATGGTGGAAGATGCAAAATCATTAAGGACAATTAAGAAACTCAGATAGGCACATGGATGATAGAAAAAGGAGAGCTATGCGGGGAAACTCGTTCCCGCTGCTGTCTGTAAGGAGTTTGCATTTTCTCCCCATAACCTCGTGAGTTTACTCCCGGTGCTCTGGTTTCCTCCCAGGGTCCAAAGACATACCAGCTGGCAGGTTAATTGGTCATTGTAAATTATCCTGTGATTAGGCTGGGATTAAATTAAGGGTTGCTGGGGCAACACTGCTCAAAAGTGCCAGAAATAAATGAAGTATATAGAATTGAACCATTTCTTATAGCTATCAGACCCTTGAACAGGCATGGATAAATTCACTCACCTGAACCCTGAACTAACTTCACAACCTCACTTTCAAGGATTCTGCAACTCATTTATATATATATATATATATAAAACAAACACACACACACACACACACACACACACACACACACACAGTTGCCACTTCATTAGGCAGTATGCTGCTGGTCATACCCACTCAGATGTGGGGCACAGTCAGGTGAGTGGACTTGACCCAGTCCTCGTCAGCTCTTCCACGTGGGTGGAGTGTTAAAAATAAGCAAGTTCCATTTGTTTTATTACATAGGCTCTTCTGACAGCAGTAGCCAAACATTAGGGTTCTGCCACCAAGAGCCAGGTTTACAAGGAGCCGGGGTATGCAGACCCCATCTGCAAGACACTATGGCTCCTTCATCTGACGACGGTGTTTGCAATTCCTCCTGTCACCCCAACTTGGAACGGTGCCACTGTTTCTTCAGCACCTCTGGTCCTAAATCCAGGAACTTCCTCCCCATCAACACTTTCTCCAGAAGGATTGGAACGGTTCAAATCAGAAGCAGTGTGTGTTGGCTGTGCCACCAAAGTCGTAAATTAACAATTTACAAAACAGCATGGATCAGTGGCAGTGAAATAGTCGGCTAATTGTTCATCAGAACACCCAAACTCCCCTGTTCTTCCAATACAACACTGGAATCTTCTATAGTCAGCTGAGCAAGAGTGCCAGGTGCTCAGTCTAACGTCTTATTCACCAGTGGGGCAGCTTATTAGTACAACACAGAAGTGCCAATCTCATGACTCCAAATCTCTGGAGTGGGTCTTGAACCAATGCCCTACAGATTAAATGAAAGAGCACCAAGAATTAGGTAGACACAAAGGTCCCTGGTTCTAACACCGGTCTCGGCTGATTAGGATAACCTTGGGCAGAAAGCAATGCTTCAATACTCTTGACTGAAGTTGGGCTTGGGATTGAAGGAGGATGGAGGATAACTATCTTGGGCGCCAACCAGTTTTTAATATAGTGATCTCTATCGTCATAGAAATGCTGTGAATCTCTGTCTGTGGCAGTCAATGTGCAGAGAATCGAACATGACAGCAGTGATCCTGAAGCTGAATGGCTTGTCAAATCCAATTAAAGTGAGATACGGTCAGCCATCAGACTTGGAACAATGCCAGTCTCTCGCTCCTGAAGAATACACGCAGCAGCCACTTTACTAGGTGAGCCCTGTACTTAATGTCTGTGCCGGTAGTGAAGTGGTTCCGCACTTGGACTTTGGAACACGAGATCCTGGGTTCAAATCCGGCCGGATCCTTGCACACTCCGTCTGTGCTGGATTGAGCATCAAGCTAGCAACTTGGTCACAAAAAAGAACAGACAAAATGCTAAAGAAAAGACAAGGTTGCCACCCAAACAAGGTGTGGGGGGGGGAAGGGGGAACACTTTGCCTTACCTGTGCTTAATAAGTGGCCACTTACGTATATGTTCATGGTCTTCTGCTGCTGTAGCCCAGCCACCACGAGGTTTGACATTTGTGTCCCGCTCTTCAGCACACCACTGTGGTAACATATGGTTGTCTGAGTTACTGTCACTTTCCTGTCAGTTTGAACCAGTCTGGTTATTCTCCTCTGACCGCTCTCATTAACAAGGTGTTTTTGCCCACAGGCCTGCCACTCACTATGTCTTTTTGTTTTTCACACCATTCTCTGTAAGCGCTGGAGACACGTGTGTGAAAATCCCAGGAGATCAGCAGTTCCTGAGATACTCAAACCTCCTCATTTAGTACTAACGATCATTCCACTGTCAAAGTCACTTAGATCACATTTCTTCCCCTTTCTGATGTTTGGCCTGAACAACAACTAAACCTCTTGATCATGTCTGCATGCTTTTATGCATTGAATAGCTGCCACATGATTGGATAATTAGATATTTGCAATAATGAGCAGGTGTGCAAGTTTTCTTAATAAAGTGGCCACTGAGCGTATGTTGCACTTGCAATTTTGAGGGCCTCTGTTGTTGGGGTTGACCATGATGTTGCATCCCAGCTGTCAACATCATACGCAAGCCAGGGCACAATCCAGGGCTGTGCGATATGGAGAGCAAGCAAGCAGGCTCCCCTTCTTCAAGTCCTGCTGAATCCGAAGGAATGGCAGAGACTGAAACACCTCGGCACCAGCAGCGTCACAGGTGTTCAACATAGGACTGCAGCTCTGGATTTTTCTTTAGGGTTTACTCCCAAGACATTTCCCATGAATGTGGGTATAGCTGCAAGGCAGCAGAAGTTTGAGATCTTGAGTTTTCCTTCTCCTAGATGAGCTAGTGACTGGTTTTAAGGTGCCAGTAACCCGCCTTTGCTCCCTCTTCTGACAGCAGAAACGGTTCCACGGGGTTTAGTAGCTAGGCCACATGGTGAAGGCCAGGAGATAGAGTTGGTCGTCAAAATCTATTTGAGACTCGTGTCTCTGGGAGCATTTAGTAGGTAGTGGGAGCTCATGCCCACTACCAATCCCAGCAATAACAAACTTAAGGAACCATTTTACAACTGAAGAGAAGATATGTCAAACAAAACCAGTACTTAGATTGGTTGCATCACTGCCTGGTATGGAAACACCAGTACCCTACAAAGAGTGGTGGATGCAGCCCAGTCAATCACAGGACAAGCCTTCTCCATCACTGAGCACACTACTGGAGCACTGCCACAAGAAAGTGGCATCCATTATCAAGGACCACCCACCATCCAAGGCCATACTCTCTTCTCACTTCAGCCATTGGGGAGGTAGATACAGGGTCCTTAGGTTCCACACAACCAGGTTCAGAAACTGTTATTACCCTTCAACCATCAGGTTCCTGAACCTGTGTTGATAACTTCACTCACCTCAACATTGAACTGATTCCACAACCTATGGACTCACTTTCAAGGTCCCTACAGCTCATGTTCTCAGTACAATTCATATACTGGTTACTTGTTATGATTATCTTAATTTGCACAGCTTGGCTTATTTTGTACATTGGTTGTTTGCCTGTCTTTATTTATGTGCAGTTTTTCATTGATTCCCATCAATGGTCTTGATAAAGGATCTCGGCCAGAGATGTTGACTGTTTACTCTTTTCCATAGATGCTACCTGAGTTGTTAAGTTCCTCCAGCATTTTGTGTGTGTTGCTTTTCATAGATTCTATTATATTTCTTTGCTCTACTGTGAATGTCTGCAAGAAAACGAATCTCTCAAGGTACTTTGATATTAAATTTACTTTGTACTTTGTTTCTTGTCAGTTATAGCTCAGTGCTACAAAGGGTGCCTGCAATCAAACAATACAAAAGCAAATACTGACAAACACTAAAGTGTGAAAGACAAACTGTGCAAATACAAAAAACAATTAAGAATTATATTAAATCAATAAGTAAATAATACCGAGAGCATGTGTTGTGGAGTCTTTGAAGGCAAGTCCATTGATTGTGGAATCAGCTCAGTGCTGAGGTGAGTGAAGTTATCCATGTATTCAAAGATCAGCAGGGATGACGACAAGGTGTCATCACCAACATTTATACCCAAACCAGCAACATCGAAACAGGTTACCATCTCAATCACTTGGCTTTGCCACACGCGAATTGTCTGCCAGAGCTCCATCACTGTACTTCCAACATTAGTTTGCACTGGAGACCTTTGGTATTAACTGCATCATCACAAGTCCCAAAAAACTACAAAATTCTCCTTCATACAATCCAGAACAGTCCCTTGGAGTGAATGATTGACTGTAAAACTAAGGTGGATTCATGCATGGATGTTAACGGTGCTTTCACTGAAAGCCCACAAGCGGGAAATATGTTCCAGATACTGGGAGAGTCCAGTACCAGAGGGCATGGTTTGAGAATAAGGGGTAGGTCATTTAGGACAGAGTTAAGGAAAAACTTCTTCTCCCAGAGAGTTGTGGAGGTGTGGAATGCACTGCCTCGGAAGACAGTGGAGGCCAATTCTCTGGATGCTTTCAAGAAGGAGTTAGATAGGTATCTTATGGATAGGGGAATCAAGGGATATGGGGACAAGGCAGGAACCAGGTATTGATAGTAGATGATCAGCCATGATCTCAAAATGGCGGTGCAGGCTCGAAGGGCCGAATGGTCTACTTCTGCACCTATTGTCTATTAGCTATAAACCCACCAAGAAATCCCCTGTCACCTCAGGGAATCTCACAAGGGATCGGTACAAACATTGGGACCAGGGCAAAACTAGAAGCAAACTATTAACAGGAAATTTGCAATAATTGCTATCTTTGATCACTGCAAGGAAAAAAAAAATATTTTTCATAATGCTGTTACGTGATTTCTCAAAAGAAATTAGTGTTTTTATGGTCCCATTTCACTGTGCTGCTAATTTACTTCTTACACGCAAGTCAACAGTGTGCAAGATGACAATTTACAATAAGCCATCTACTCGGGTTCAGCAGAGTGAAATAAGTTTCAAGAGCATCAGCTATATTCAAGGATCCCATCAAAATCTGAACTTCAAGTACTTGTGATCTCATTGCCATATCCATATGATCCCATGCAACCAATGATAAATAAGGAACACTCTCAAACAAGATCCTGTCAAAATCACCTTACTAACCATTGTGAAAGCATCTCTTTCTGAGGTGAAGACAGACATATCTGTAAGAGCAGCGTTATACTAAGGAAATGTGTTTGGTGCTTAGTTTGGCTGTTAATAGTTTCCAGTGTGAGGGATGAGAACTGCAATGCATTCTTTAGCTCGCAAAATATGTGACTAAAACTGTGCAGTCTTAAAATCCTGTGGCTAGGTCAGTTATTTTTAGCTCTTGGACCGGTAGGAAGGCACTTAAACAGACAACCTTAGTAATGCCTCAAAAGGCAGCTCCACTGAAACAATTTTTAAATGGTTGCCTGCGAAACTGAGGAATGGATAGCAAGCAGATTAGAATGGCAACATACAATCATTTGGAGAAATCACCAACAAAACCAACTGGGTTGGTTGGACCATGTTTTATGGCAGAGAGTTAGGGGTTTCCTTTAAATATATTAATACATTAGCACAGGAAGCGATTTAATCCAAAAGCAGGTGCTAGAACTGAACTGACGGCGGGTTCTGTGATTCGGGTTTGTAATTGGTACTGTATAAACTACTCCAGCTGAACTCTGCAAAATCCATCTGATCCAATATCTTTCTTGAACTCTTCTTGCACCAGGTTATAAACTCACCTGCCGCCCACCCTGACTCTACCTTCAGTGTTTGCACGTTCAGTTATCTGGTGTACTGCTCCCTCTACACCCACTGACAACACTCAAAACTTGCTTTACAACATCCCACTCTGTCCTGCTACAGCTCTATGACATATTCAAAAGTTCTTACAAAAATATTCTCACTCTTATAACTTCCTCCTTCCCCGTGAATGGTTTGACCAAATTGTATTTTGGAAGTGATTTAGCACATTTACAGTTTTTGATAAGTTTTAGTCACAGCATATATATATTTCTAAGACTTTTGCACAGTACTATAGGTGTGATAAAACTTTTCAAAAGCTCTGTATTGACTATATATGCTTTTTGAGGAGATATATATCATTTACAGTACTGTAATGTAACATATATACACATTACAATGTGTTGAAAGCCTCAGCTCTGAAAAACAGCATAGAAAATAAAAGGTGATTCAGTCCTTGAGTTTCATTTATTTAGGAGATACAGTGCAGAATAGGCACTTCTGACCCTTTGAGGCACATTGTCCTGCAACCCACTGATTTAACCCTAGCCTAATCACGGGACAATTTACAATGACCCTACTACCTCGTTCGTCTTGGCACTGTGGGAGTAAACCAACACACCCAGAGGAAATCTACACGCACACAAGGAGGTATGTACAAATGAGCTTACAGAGGATGCTGAAATTGAACTCCCGACGCCTCGAGCTAGAATAGCATTGCACTATCTGCTACACTACCATGGCGCTGAGCGACTTCGCCTCCACAGCATGCCAATAGAGAATTTCAAAGGTTCACCACAACTTGAAGAATTTCTTCTCTCCAGTTAAGTTTTACACCATATGCTGAGACCCAAACTTCAGCGCATTTTCGAGCCGTACCTGCGCCCCCCTTCAATTGGACTTCATCAGACCAGTGCATTTCAGTGAGATCTCCTCCCATCGCTCTTAACTCTTGTAAGCACAGTAAAAGCACATCACACTATGTCAATTAAGTTCAGCTGATCTCACCCAATTGAAGAAAGTCCCTTTGGGCCATCCACACCCCTTCCCAATTTTTGTTGGCTTTTTTCCTCTTTGCTGGTCATAAAGATGGGACCTGGACCTAAACCTGAAATATTAAATATCTTTTGTTCCATACATCTGGCCTGACCTGGAGTATTTCCAAAAACTGGCATGGCAGAGTAGCATAGAGGTTAGAGTTACACTATTACAGCACTGTTGACTGTGGTTCAACTCTGCCACTGTTGAAAGAGTTTGTATGTCCTCCCCATGACCATGTGCATTTCATCAAGTTTCCTCCCACATTACAAATATGTATGGGTTTGTAGGCTAGTTGGTCACACGGGTGTAGTTGGGCTGTGTGGGCCCATTGGGCTTGAGGGCCTGTAATGTGCTGAACCTCAACATTAAACTTTATTATTTTAATGAACACAGGCCTAACTAACCCAATCTCTCTTCACGTGACTGCTCCACCGTTTCAGGCATCAAGTTAGTCAATCTTTGCTGCAATCCCTTTTTGGCAAAGACATCCTTTCTTAGATAAGGAGTCCAAAATACTCTAGGAATTTGACTTTGGCAAATCAAGAGCTGCTTATTAACTTGAACTTGGCTCTGTTCCTTCTGAATGTTTGGCGTTTCGTGCTTCTCTTGGAGAGAATTCTGGCTGCCAACTTGTTTTTACTTTACATTTCAAAAACAAAATAAAGCAGACAGTGTCAGCAAAAGACTTCTTTCCAGACAAGAAACATTATCATGGCACACTCCAATCCAGGTAAAAACACTGACCACTCACTGGTATTCACAAGGAAACTGGGAAATTAGAGCACTGGATGCTTAAAGGCCGAATACAGATACTCTTGGGAATTGGGCAAGGTGGGCGTTGTACATTGAGATGACCAGCTTCAAGGACTGCAGTGATGACTTGACCGCTGACAAACATCTTCCAAGAGAAATGCGATCTCATTCAGTTGTGGATAAGAGGAAAAAGTGGCATAATTAGAGCACTGATGTGATTTGGATGGATTGCCAACAATTACATGGAAAAAGGCTTGACTTGCAAATTGTTTGCCAATCTCCTAGTTTTTAATCCCTAGAGTAAATAATACGACCTAGAATAGAAACTGGCCAACCAACTCAAAGACCCGATTGTGTCAGGTCAGACACATTCCTCATAAATCATTCACGCTGGTTGGGCCATATTGCTTTGGCACAGGTCAGGACAATTTGCGAAGGGAAAAAAGGTAACTTTCGAGTTAGTTTATCTAATTACATACATAAGAAAGTCTGCAGATACCGGAAATCCAAAGCGACACACACAAAATGCTGGAGGAACTCAGCAGGTCAGGCAGCATCTATGGAAATGAGTAAACAGTCGACATTTTGGGCCCACTTCTTCAAGACCAGAGAAAAAGGGGGAAGATGCCAGAATAAAAAGTTGGGGGGAATGGAAGGAGGATCACTAAATGGTTATTTAACTGCTAGTTTCTTCTCCAACAGATTAACAACACATCCAAGATTCTTACATGTATGGCAAGGAGTGGGTCAGGTCAGATAAAGCAGTTAGGCAGAGTGCAACAGAATATAGTTCTAACACGAGGAAATCTGCAGATGCTGGAAATTCAAACAACAACACACACAAAATGCTGGTGGAACACAGCAGGCTAGGCAGCATCTATAGGGAGAAGCGCTGTCGATGTTTTGGGCCGAGACCTGTCCTGACGAAGGGTCTCGGCCCGAAACGTCAACAGCGCTTCTCCCTATAGATGCTGCCTAGCCTGCTGTGTTCCACCAGCATTTTGAGAATATAGTTCTAGTTTATTGTCAGTCAACCATAAACATGCATACAGCTAAACAAAACCTCATTCCTCTGGGGCTAAGATACAAAACACAATACAATCACACATGGCACAAACAGTTACAATAAAGAACAATACAGTCAGAAAATAATATTAGCACAAGTCTCTGAGTGGCATGATCTCAAGATTTATGGTGCAAGGGATGTTGTCCTGGAGCCATGTTTCTACAAGAATAAGAACGCAGCAGTTCCTCATCTCGTACTGGGCCAGTTGCAGATGAAAGTGATCCAGTTTGTTTTCAGGAAATGAACTCTGAAGAGCAATACTGGTGATATAGTCAGCCTGAAAGTGTAGAAAGTGTGGTATACCTGGATCCATGGTGTGATAAATTAAGGGAAACCTGCAGATTCTTTGTGTTGTCCACACTGGAGCTTGTTAGCAAAGGTATAGGAGTGATAGAGTTGTATTGCCATATCCCAGAGTCCATTTTGTAAATGGTTCACACAGCCATCTTTGGTGCGCTGATGGTGGAAAAGGGATCCAATCAAGAGACAGCTTATCCTGAATGCTGCAATGTTCATTGGCTCCGGGCTACATTTTTTTGTGTGTGATTATATTTTACTGATATCTTATGTGTGTCCCGTGCCGTGTGTGACTGTTGGTACGGTGATTTGCACCTTGGCCCCAGAGTAACACCGTCATATTTGGCTGTATTCATAAGTATTTGTGTATGGTTGAATGCCAATTAAACCTGAAGTTGAACTATGCTGTCAAGCTTCATGAGAATCATTGGGAGTTTCCACATCCAGGGAAGTAGAATGGATCCCATCAAACATGTGTGACCTGTGAATGGTGGAGAGGCTTTGGGGTGTCATTGCTTACATAGCTTCTCACCCGCTCTTGTAACCACAGTACTTGCGGTGAGCCCAGTCAAGTGGCTGTTTAGTGGTGACCCTCAGCTCAGCAGTGTGATTGCGGCAGTGGCATTTGAAATCATGCTTAAAGACTCAAACCATAGTCTGATGGCAGGTTGCTTGAGCCCACCACATTTCCCAAAAGAAACATCTACAATGCGCACCATGCCACTCCTGTATTCACACCCATGAAATAAGCCATCTTCACAATGTTGAATAATGAATGATAGAGCTCCTTGCTATTGGAGATGCGAGAGAGAAAAGGGACTTGGTCTTTTATTCAGAAAAGTACATTTATTATCAAAGTTTGTGTACTTTATACAACCTTTTGATTTGTCTCCTTACAGGCAGCCATAAAACAAAGAACCCAAATAGAACCCATTAGAAACAAAAGACCATCAAGCACCCAATATGCAGAGAGAAAAGAAACAAATCGTGCAAATAAAGTAAGTAAACAGCATGGAGAACTGAAGTTCACAATATTAGGCACCACTGCAGACGACTCAAAAGTCCACCGAAGTGGATTCTGAAGGCCTTAGTCCAGCACAGAGTCGAGCAAACCTTGCAGAGCAACAAGTCAAACCAGCCTGTCTCTCGCCTCTGACTCCGACACCCTGACCACTTCAATCTGGCCTGGCTTTTAAATCATCCAAACTTGGGGTTGTTCCTCGTCCTCAGGTTCATTTGCCTCAACAAGTCTAAATACCCAACCTTTCCAATTTGGTTGCTCTTAAGTCAAACAAAACTTGGATCTTTCCTCACTTCTCTGCTGCATCGAATTACCTACTCTTTCCAGATGATTCGGCTCTTAAATCAATCAAACCTTGGATCTTTCCACAACTTGCCTCGGCTGCGCCGCATCGAAGTGTCACCAAGTCTACTCCAGCAATTCCAGCCTGGATGTGCTACAACCATCCTGCCCCAGTCACACCACACAAATGCTAGATCATACAGGCAATTCTACTCAGCTCTGACAGGAAACCACAGTGATCCGTTTCCAGAAAAACTGAATAACAAAGCACAAAGCACTTTTTTGTTTCATTGGCCACCAGCAAGTTATTGCTCAAATCATTAGGTAGTACCATCTTAAACTGAAAGGGAATGCAGAACTGAAAGGTGTCAGTGTTCATCACAGAGGCTTGTTAGCAGATCAATAAAACTGAATACACCATCTTAGTAAGCAATTAAGAAGGCAAACACAGTATCTTGCCTTTCATTGCAAGAAGATCAGAATTCAGGTGTAGAGATGCCTTGCTCCAACCATAGGGAAGCCCAGTGAAACCACTTTTGGAGTACTGTGCACACATCCAAGGAAGGATCTTCTGGAATCTCGTGAGCTGCTGTCAAAGGAAGGTGCATGAGTCTTGGATTCCACATTGCAAGGATTGATCAGCGAGGCTCGTGGTTGTGGAATCATTTTGGGGGACGTTAAGGTTCATGTTGCATGCCTTTCTGAATTCTGCTTACTTTTTCTCCCCCACTGTTTTTGAGTGGTTTGATCAAGGCACTTCAGCAAAGACTGGCTCTGTGGCCTGCAGTCGGCTAGAGACACAGCACCGAATTAACTGAAATAAACTGAATGCCCCTGGTTTCTTGCTTGATATACAATGTGCTGTTCACTCACTTTCTGCCATTTGCGAAATTTGTTCTTCTTCCACCCAGAGAGTGTTTGATGCCTTCTTTAAAAGGGTTCCACGATTTGAAATATCAGTGCTTCTTTCGTGGCTGCCTGCAGGAGGACAAATCTCAGAGCTGTATTCTGTACATATACTTTGATAATGAATATCTGCAGTCCTACCCGAGAGATCTACACTGCCTTGATAATAAAGAACGCTCAACCTAGAGATGGCTAGATTTTTGAATATCAACGGAAGCAAGCCATTTACAGCCATTGCAAGAGATTGAAGGAATATCCACAAACTTTTTAAAAAGCAGGGCAGCCACTAGGGATCAAATGGGCCACTACTCTTTCCATTTCTTACATTCTTGTGGTGCCAACGTTCAGGATTCTCCAGCAAGTCTCTTGCGCGCACTTGGCAAAACTTTAATCTATCTGAATAAAAACAGAATCTACAGGAGTCCCAAGTGCTGCCAAGCAATAACCATTGGAACATTATGCAACCAGGCAGTGAGTCGTGCTTATTCTTCAGGCAGACAGCCAGCAAATATATGGCCCAGTCCCCAAGAGACTACCACAATGATGAGAGACAACAAACTTGTATTTAATATCTGGCAATAGCAGATCACAGACATTTTCAAAAAAATTGCCCATTTCCATCAACAAAAATAAACATTTGATTTGTTTTAATTGTAGTTAATATATTTTACAGAATGCTTCCACAAGGCAGAGAGCAAGTTGAACTGTCAAGAACGTCATTTATTGGGTGAGATATTAAAATCCAGTTTCAATAGGTACTTTTAACGTCAGAGAAATGTACACAATATACATCATGAAGTTCTTTTCCTTCACAAACATCCACGAAAACAGAGGAGTGCCCCAAAGAATGAATGACAGTTAAATGTTAGAACCTCAAAGACCCCCGAAATCCTCCCTATACACAAGCAGGAGCAAAGCAATGACCCCCCCCCCCCCCCAACATTCCCCCACCAGCAAAAACAAAGTATCGGCACTCCTACCGAGCACTTAAGCATGCAGCAAAGCATCAAGAACTACAGCTCTGTTTAGATAATCAGATGGATGCTGAAGATTCCTTTCCACTATTTTCTCATGGAAGATGTCTCTAACGCAACTACTCCCCAGTAAGTCCTGAAGGAGGGTCGTGGCCTGAAACATCGACTGTTTATTCATTTCCATAGATGCTGTCTGATCTGCTGAGAACCTCCAGCATTTTGTGTGTGCGGCTTTGGATCTCCAGCATCCGCAGACTTTTGCGTTTTTATTACTTGTTACTCCCTAATAATCTGCTTAAAGTAAATTTAGTATCAAAGTTCATATATATCAGCACACACAACCCTGAGATTGATTTTCTTGCAGGCATTCATAACTGATACAAAGAAGCACAATAGAATCAATGAAAGACCACACCGAACAAGTCAAGACAAACAACCAATATTCAAAAGACAACAAACTGAGCAAAAGAAAACTGTTATAATAAATAAATAAGCAATAAATACCAAAAACATAAGATGAAGGGTCCTCTAAAGTGAGCCCATAGGTTGTGAGAACAGTCAGTGACAGGGTGAATGAGGTTGAGTGGATAACTTGAAGGCTCAATTTGGAATTTGTCCAGATCAATGGACTCTGGACTTATTCACAGTCTAACCCAAACAATGATGCACATAATAGCCTACAATTTATTGGTTCTTACTGCTGGGCAAACTTTGTCCAGGACCTGTGGGCTTGGCCACATTCAACTTGTTTTCTGTAGTAAGGGCTCTACTACCAATGCAACACTACCTCGGCTGGGCAAAGTCAATGAGATGCATTGGCCTTGGAGCCGGTTTACATTCTAATCTTCACATTCATTAGTCTTAGTGATGTATTGGCCAAATTCAAATTGAGTTATGTTGTGAAGTTCACCAAATTACAGATATCAAATCCCAACCCACCCCCTCAAATTTGGCAAAAAAACAAAGTTCATATTTCCTTTCCAACCAGCCACTTTCTCAGTATCTTTGACCAAACAAAATCAGCTCTTCCAAGACATGTTATTCACAAGTTTCTGAGTAACATACGGGAGGAATGCAATGAGTCAATCGCCCAGGCTACCAACATCCATGCAGACTGTGATATATGCACTTTGATCCAAAAAGCTACAAGATTCTTTGAAACACAAAGGAGCTGGCAAATCTGATAAATCAGCAGAGTGAGCCAACAAAAATCCAGCATCGCAGGCCCTGCATCAACGTTACTAAATCACCTCTTCTGAATCTTCCGCTTAAGGTCCACGTTTGCACTGTGCAGCAGCATTTGGCTCCAAATTACCAAGAACTGTAGATAGTAAAGGAGCTCTTGCAAACACATATTCACGCAGGAGTAAGAACGGTAGAATTTGATACGTCAATGTTTCAGGGACATCAAAACAAATCTCTGGCTACATTATAAATCGTCTATCATGTCACAGGAAAAATCTTCTGGAGCCACAAAGCACCCTGGAATGTTATCAAGCGGAGTAACGTACTATTATTACAGGAAGCGCAGTGTTCCAAAGTGGGGCCGTATTAAAAGTTGATAAGGATGTGTAATATATTCTAGTTCAATACATGCAACCCACAAAATCAAATGGATATCCAGTGGATAAAGCCATTCGACATTTCAGAAAGAGTTCACATCAACTGGGAATTACCGCACAATAACTATTTCTATCACTGTCCGCTACACCCCCCAATCTTGGTGTCATCCACAAATTTACATATTTACCCTTTCTCTTCTCATCACCTTCCTCTGGTTCCCCACCTCCTTGTAACATGGTCCACTGCCCTCCCCTGTTAGATTTCTTCAGCCTTTTCCCTCTTACTCCTATCACCTTTCAGCCTTTTAATTTATTTCACACCTCTCACCCACCTAACCTATCACCTTCCATCTTGTACTTCTCCCAGTCACCTTTTTATTCTGGCTTCTATCTCCCTTCCCCTCCAGTTTTGATGAAGGTCTCAACATGATGAAGCGACTGTTTATTCCCACCTAGAAAAGTTGCCTTACCTGCTGTGTGTGCTGTCAATGTCTCAGGGTCATGACCCTTGATCAGGCCTGGATGAAAACCCTTCAATCAGTCCTGATGAAAAGTCCCAACCTGAAACATCAACTGTCCACTCCCCTCCATAGATGCTGCCCAACTTGTTGAGTTTCTCCAACAGTTTATGCACTGCTCAACATACCCAGCAACAGCAGAATCTACTGTTTATGACTTTCAGCTCCAAAGTGTCACCTTATGGATGAAATTTAACTTTTGGCAATCCAACCACAATTGAATGTCTCGTCCTTGCAAGGGACCACACACAAGTGACAGTATGACTCAGCTCCTGCTCTCTAATTGATATCATGTAAGCTAGCAGCTGCAGTTTTGCTTTTCATCTTCAGATAAAGCTAATTGGGTTTAGCACCAAAAAACATACCAGAAGTGCGAGCTCGGCTGTAGAACACAGATGGAGAACAATAGAAGAAATAAATACATGCCTGTGGCTTGTGGCTCTCATATTGCACCACATGCTGACTACAGACAACCTTTTGCTGCTAAATATGCCCATCAGAAAGCAGCCAACATCACGGAGGTGCCAGAGAATTGGAGGATAACTAAAGTTGCTCCATTGTTTGAGAAAGGCTTCAAGAATATGCTAGGAAATTATAGGCCGGCGAGCCTGATATCAGTAGTAGGAAAGTTATTGGTAGATATACTAAGGGACCGGATATAGAAAGTATTTGGATACACAGAGACTGACTACAGATAGTTAATATGGCAAGTCATGTCCAACCAAACTTAAGAGTTTTTTTTGAGGAAATTACCAGGAGAATTAATGAAGCAGTGGATGTTGTCTACATGGGCTTTAGCAAGGCCTCACATGGGAGCTTGGTCAAGGTTCAGTTGCTTGACATTCCAGATGAGATAGTAAATTGGATCAGATATTGGCTTCACAGGAGAAGCCAGAAAGTGGTAGATGGTCGCCACTCTGACTGGAGGCCTGCGACCAGTGGCGTGCCGCAGGGGACAGTGTTGGGTCTGTTGTTGTCCGTCATCTATTAAACGATCTGGATGATAGTGTGGCAAA
Source organism: Hemitrygon akajei (assembly GCF_048418815.1). Taxonomy (NCBI): domain Eukaryota; kingdom Metazoa; phylum Chordata; class Chondrichthyes; order Myliobatiformes; family Dasyatidae; genus Hemitrygon; species Hemitrygon akajei. The sequence goes on along the minus strand of NC_133153.1, from coordinate 35,080,255 downwards.
CTGGATCAGCAAATTTGCGGATAACACCAAGATTGGGGGGTGTAGCGGACAGTGAGGAAGACCATCAGAGCTTGCAGTGGGATCTGGACCAGCTGGTGAAATAGGCAGGAAAATGGCAGATGGAATTTGATGCTGACAAGTGTGAGATGCTGGGTGGGAGGACCAACCAGCATAGACCTTACATGGTGATCATCAGGGCACTGAGGAATGCGGCAGAGCAAAGGGATCTGGGAATACAGGTCCATAACTCATTGAAAGCAGTGTCACAGGTAGATGGGATCGTAAAGAAATGTTTTGGCACATTGGTTTTCATAAATCAATATACGAGTACAGAGGTTGGGGTGTTATGGCGCGATTGTGTAAGACATTGGTGAAGTGTAATTTGGAGTACTGTGTGCACCTTTGGTGACCTACCTTTAGGAATGAAAATAAGAATGAAGAAATGCAGAGAAAATTTACAAGGAAGTAGCTGAGACTTAAGGACCTGAGTTATAGGGAAAGGGTGAATAGGTTAGGACTTTATTCCCTACAACATTGAAAATCCAGAGGTGATTTGATCGAGATACACAAAAGTATGAGAGGAATACATTGGGTCAATGCAAGCAGAATTTTTCCACTGAGGTGGGGTGAGTTGAAAGGTGAAATACTTATGGGGAACATGAGGGGAATTTATTCACTGAGGGGGTGGTGAGTGTGTGGAATGTGCTGCCAGCAGAAGTGGTGGATGTGGGCTTGATTCCAACATTTGGGAGAAATTTGGATAGGTACATGGATGCAGGGCTACGGTCTGGGTGTAGGTCACTGGGCCTAGGTAGATTAATGGTTTAGCATGGACTAGATGGGCCAAAGGGCCTGTTTCTGCACTATAGTGTTCTATGACTCTATCCAGAGAGCAAAGCCATCTGGAGCCTAGCTCCTGATACAGTCACCCATGGTCATAAGATCACAGGGGGCATTTCCAGACAAACAGCGATCCAATCAAGACCTCAGTGGTGGAGTGGGTGGAAGATGATGACATCACAACCACAGTAAAGGTCGAGGAAGGCTGCAGCAGTGAAAGGTCCCCCAGTTACCCTGCACTCCATGCCATAGGACCCTGACCCCAATCTCAAGAAGCACGTGGTGGCTGCTCCTTCATCAGCCTCCCCACATTATACAAAGTCACCTACAGGCATTCTCCTTTAAGGGAATAACCCTTCGAGAGAACATCATACTCGACTCAAGAGATTGCACTACTGCTACTAGAGGTGTTCTATAGGGATTGATTATGCAACAACTGCATCTTCACAATGCAGTGTGTTAAGTACAGAAATCCCAATGACAATAACAACATTTTTGATACTCAAGAGTGATGAATGCATGGTAGAGGCAGATACATTAGAGATAGTTAAGAAACTCTTAAATTGACACAAGGATGATAAAAAAATGAATGCTATGTATGAGGGAAGGGCTAGATTGATCTTGGAGTAGCTTAAAAGGCTATCACAACATCATGGGCCGAAGGGCTTGTACTGTGCTGTAATGCTCCATGTTCTAATATCAACATTCGCATTGAAATTGGGAAGCACAGCTATTATCAAGCTCGAGAAAGTAACAGAAGATTGTGGACTGGGTGTGTGTTACTGTCGAATGAACTGCAGTGTAGATAACCAGAACCACAAATACTTACTTAACAAGCCAAGGAACAAGGGAAGCCTGGGACTCCTGGAGTGGAGAAGAACAAGAATTCGCCATGAACGACTTAGAAACAGAGCTAGCCAAGTATACTGGGATTAATTTGGAAAACTGAAATGCAGGGAAGATACATCGAACACATTCAGTCTTGGTTAATGACTTGGAAAATTGCAAAATTGTTCACTTACAGTATATTATTTATATAATACAAGTTTCTGAGTAAATGCAAAGCAACAGGATTCAGCAGAAATGAGTGATTTTATGTGGGAAATTAAGAAACCTCCCAAGAGTCTGGAATATTGAATACACCAACACTGTATGAGCGAGACGAGCAGCATTGATTCGTGGAGGCAAGGGCAAAAGAGTAACAGAGAAGACAATGTTGGTAGGCCTACAGAAATCTGGAGGTTTGAGTAGAGTGAGAGTTATCTTGAGAAAGAAACACAAGGCAACAGGTGAAACTGGGAGGGGTGAGGGGTGAAGTGAAGAGCTGGGAAGTCGATGGTGAAAGAGAGACAGGGCTGGAGAAGGGGGAATCTATTAGGAGAGGAGAGCACAGAAGGCCATGGAAGAAAGAAAAAGGGAGAGGAACACCGGAGGGAGATGTTGGGTAGGCAAGGAGATAAAAAGGGGATGGGGAATAGAGGAGGGTGGGGGCATTACCAGAAGTTTGAGAAACCGGTGTTAATTGTATTTGCAGCTTGATTTATTTTACACACAGATTGTTTCTCAGTCTTTGTATGCAGTTTTGTCATTTTTCTATCACATTTCTTATTTCTGCTGTGAACGCCTGCAAGAAAGTTAATCTCAGTATACTCTATGATGACCTATACATACTTTGATAATAAGTTTATTTTGAACTTTGATGCTTACGGTCGCCAGGGAATACTGCACCACCATGTACTTTGCCTGATGAAATTATGCACTCTCCTTCCACAGAAACACCACTTGGCACCACAATGCAATGACAGCCCAACGCAAAGTGGTCAACATCATCACATAGTAGAGTCCTGATGTTGCAGTTCTCCAGATATTTGAGAAAAGGTGAACATCTATCTCATTGCACCATAACCATGCAAAGCTCTGCACAACAGATGCAATCCATTTGTTTAGGCTTCATCTATTATTTGAAAGCTCAGACCCCAGTTACTGCAAATGTATTCCCATTCTCCCATACTGCGGTGGAAGCAGAGGTGACTGTTTGCATCCTTAAGGAGGAACAAATCAAGAGTTACAAACCACACTTGGGGTATTGTGCAGAGTTCAGGTCGTCTATCATTCAGTAGTACTAACATCTGGTCTGATCTAGTGCTTTGAGAGGTTGGTGATGAAGAATATCAATTCCTGCTTGAGGAGAGACTTGGACCTGCCCCAATTTGCCTACCGTCGCAACAGGTCGACAGCAGGTGCAATTTCATTAGTTCTTCAATCAACACTGGAACATCTGGACGTCAAAGATGCATTCATCAGGATGTTCTTCATTGGCCACAGCTCTGCATGCAATGCTATCATCCCCTCAAAACCAATCAATAAGCTTCAAGTCCCTGGCCTCAATACCTCCTTGTACAACTGGATTCTTGATTTTCTCCCTTGCAGACCCCAGCCAGTTTGGATTGACAACATCTCCTCCATAGTCACCAACAGCTAAAGTGCAATACTAGATAGTGTGTTTAGCCCCCTGTTCTACTCACTTTAGACTCAAGACTGAGACAAGTACAGCTCCAAAGCCATATTCAAGTCTGCTGACGACACCACTGTAGTTGGCCACATCAAAGCTGGTGACGAATCAGTATACAGGAAGGAGACATCAGCAAAACTAAAGTACTGACTACAGGAGGAGGAAGCTGCAAGTCCATGAGCCAGTCCTCATGAGGCAATAAGAGGTGGAGATGCCTGCAAAAACATGAATCTCGAGGTAGTATATCATGACATATATCGTGACACACTTTGATAATAAATTTACTTTGAACTTTGATTCCAGAGAGGTGCATTGGCACTGTCTAGTTTGGAGAGCATGTTTTATGAGGGAAGGTCGAGCGAGCTCGGACCTTCCTCTTTGGAATGGAGGATGAGGGGCAACTTGATAAGATGAGGCATTAATAGGAAGCATCTTTTCCACAGGGCAGAAATAGTATGAGAGAGCATAATTTTAAGGTGGTTGGAAAAAATACATGGGGGATGTCAGAGGTAAGATTTTTTTTTTAAAAAAAAAAGGAAAATTTAAGAGATTCTGAGATAAACACATGAATTTTTTAAAAAAATTGAGTGGTATGTGGGAGGGAAGGATCAGATTGATCTTGAAATAAGTTAAAAGGTCAGCACAATGTGGGCCAAAGGGCCTACACTTTGCTGTACTGTTCTAATTTTCTAACTCTCAATATCTGGTGTTTACTCCGACCATACACACCAGCATCAACCTGAGGCTCCAGAGTGGATTTAGTAAGGTGGTTGTGCTGCCTTTATGGCAGTTATTTAGTTTATAATATTTTCGCATAGTAATTCGCTAGCATTTTTTTAGTTAAAGTTAGGATTGTTTAAATCAATTGATTTGTCTGTAATACATCGCGGCTGCGATGACGTCACATCCGGGTTCGCCGCGTCTTGTGGGGAATTACCGGTTTGAGATTCACGCAAGGGTGGGGGTCACTCTCATGTGCCACCATAACGCTGACTAGGGTCTCTCTATGCACCAAAGACACAGTGAAAGCAACGCTTTTTCACCATGCGTTAATGTGAAGAGTGAACAGTAAATGGTTAATCTTACTGCGGTCTCGTTTGCATTGATTCTGGTTTATCTCGACGTTTACCTCGGCGTTACTTCACACCCGAGCGAGAACGTTACAGTGAAAAAGCGGCATTATCAGGTGTTTAAAGTGCAGCCATGTCAACCCGATCCAGCATCAAGTCGTTGTCAAAGTCATCGTCATCCTGCGACAGGGGCAGTAGGGCATCAAGTAAGGCCACCCAAGCAAGAGCGAAAGCAGAAGCCGCCAAGGTGCGAGCGCGCTTTGCCAAAGAAGAATTAGAAGTAAAGATGAAAGCGGCTGCCAGAGAAGCCGAAAACCAGAAGGAAAAGGCTGCCAGAGAAGCCGAAGCGGCTGCCAGAGAAGCCGAAAACCAGAAGGAAAAGGCCGCCAGAGAAGCCGAAGCGGCTGCCAGAGAAGCCGAAAACGAATTGGAAAGGAAAAGGGTAGAGGCACGGTTAGAAGCGCTGAAGCTAGAACGAGAAGCAGCAGCTGCCGAGGTGGAAGCAGAGTTAATAGAAGACGCCGAAGAAATGCATGATCCGAAGGACGGAAAATCTACCTCAGAAAAGATCGGATTGGAACGTACAAGGGACTATGTCCAATCTCAAATGGAATGGAAGACTCTTTCTTCCTCTCCTTACTTATTCGATAACGTCCCACTTCACGAGGAGTCTTGGAGAGGCCCGACGGCATCACGTCCATCCGAGGAAGATAATTTACCCTCGCAACTCCGCGATGAACCCAGGAATGCAAGGGCTCACGACAAGTACTTCTCGACACCGAACTTACCGGATTTGGGGAGAAGAGAGGCAAAGACTGAGTCCAGACCAGCAAATCCCATAACAGATGTACGCCCTCAGTCATGTACCTGTGGACATGTTCCCTCAGCCCGCACGCCACCTGCAGACGAATCCGCAGCACGGTATTTCGCACGACGGGATCTCGTCACTTCAGGACTATACCAGTTCGACGATAAACCTGAAAATTACCGTGCATGGTACTCCACTTTCACCAACGCTATCGACGGAGTCCAGCTCAGAGCAACCCAGGAGTTGGATCTTATGGCAAAATGGCTGGGAAAAGAATCATGCGAACAGGTGAGACGCATGCGTTCAGTGTACATCAACAAACCCGAGCTAGCATTGAAGAAAGCATGGGAGAGACTTCAGGAGGGCTACGGAGCCCCCGAAATTATTGAGGCGGCGCTATGCCAACGTTTGGGAAATTTTCCTAAGGTGTCAGCCAAGGACCACACCAAGCTAAGAGAATTTGGAGATTTACTCATGGAGATTCAAGGCGCCAAAGAAGATGGCCACTCAGCTGGTCTAGTATACCTAGACACTCCAACCGGGATTAGACAACTCGTGGACAAACTTCCATTTGGGCTGCAGGACAGGTGGTTGTCCGTTGCCTCAGATTACAAGGAAGAACACAAAGGTCAATTCCCTCCCTTCGAGTATTTCACCAGGTTCGTGTGCAAGGAGGCGAAGAAGCGAAACGATCCTAGCCTCATAGGTCCAGGAAGCAGTACAATTTACACCAAGCCAGATAAATCCACTTCGAATAATTCCAACATCACTAAACCAGTCTCAGCGCTTAAGACTGAAGTCCTTACAACTAACAACGATTCTAGCAAGAATTGTCCATTGCATAACAAACCCCACCCCCTCAAAAGATGCAGAACGTTTAGGGAAAAACCCCTCGAAGAGAAGAAGGCCCTCCTCGAGGAGAAAGGAATATGCTTTAGATGCTGTTCCTCGACCTCTCACTGTGCAAGAGAGTGTACGATCGCCGTGAAGTGCCTGGAATGTGATAGCACTAATCACGACTGGGCCATGCATCCTGGCCCGTCACCGCAAACCGACAACGCTCCTTCACCCCCACAACAGGACGGCGGGGAGGGAGAAGCTCACTCCAGGACAACTGTTGTCAGCTCGAGCTGTACGGAAGTTTGCGGTCAAGCTCAGGCAAGCCGTTCTTGTTCAAAGATCTGTCTCACTAAGGTGTACCCTAAGGGAGCCAAAGACAAGGCCATCAAAGCCTACGTAATTCTGGACGATCAGAGCAACCGCTCGCTAGTCAGTCCAAAGTTCTTTAACTTGTTCAACATCGAGAGTGAGCAGTTCCCATACTACCTTAGAACTTGCTCAGGCAACATGAAAACTTACGGAAGGAGGGCCGAAGGCTTCCAGATCGAGTCCCTGGATGGTAAAGTCCTCATCTGTCTCCCCCCACTCGTAGAGTGCGAGAAAATCTTGAATAACCGCACTGAGATCCCGACGCCAAGTGCGGTGCTACACCAACCACATCTCCACCACATCGCCAAACACATCCCAGAACTGGATCCAGAAGCAGAAATACTCCTGCTATTAGGGAGGGATGTTCTCCGGGTACACAAGGTTAGGCAGCAGGTCAATGGACCACACGACGCCCCCTTTGCCCAACGCCTGGATCTGGGCTGGGTGGTGATAGGAGAGGTGTGCCCTGGCAACGAACACAAATCAACGGTTAACACACTCAACACCAATGTGCTAGAGAGTAGCCGCCATATGATTCTTCAACCCCGCACAAGTTCCATGTGCGTCCAGGAAGCACCACAAGGCTTTAACAAGCGCAAAGTAACTGACGAGACGCTGGGTCAGTCTGTCTTTGCTCAAAAGGAGCATGATAATAAACTCGCTCCATCGGCTCAAGACGCCACCATCTTAAAAACGGAGGACACCAAGGTCTTCAGAGACAAAGCAAATAGTGGGGTCGCCCCACTACCTTTCAGAGAACCACGCCAGTGCTTGCCAAACGACAAAGAGCAGGCAGTCAAGCGGTTCACGCCCTTGCAAAAAACCACGAAAAGGAGACCTGAGATGCAGCAAAGCATCCGATCGACCCACGAGGTACTGGGCACACCAATGGCAGAGGTCACAGCCATTATGAATGCACGACCACTCCTACCCGTGTCTTCTGACCCAGAAAACCCCTTCATACTGTCGCCATCAATGCTCCTTACGCAGAAGGCAGGAGCTGCCCCTCCACCAGGGGACTTCTCCGATAAGGACCTGTACACAAAGCAATGGAGAAGGGACCTTCAAGTTGGAGATTTAGTCCTGCTCAAGGACAAGCAAATCGCCGGCAACTGCTGGCCAATGGCCAGGATCACTGCCACATTCCCTAGTAGGGATGGACACGTCCGGAAGGTTGAATTGAAAACTACCGACCAAGGCAATGTGACAATTTACCAAAGGCCCGTTACAGAAGTCATTCTACTTCTACCTAATGACTGATTTAGAGACTGAAGTTCGTATTATGTTCATTGTGACCTTACGAAGGCCAAGCGGGGAGTGTGCTGCCTTTATGGCAGTTATTTAGTTTATAATATTTTCGCATAGTAATTCGCTAGCATTTTTTTAGTTAAAGTTAGGATTGTTTAAATCAATTGATTTGTCTGTAATACATCGCGGCTGCGATGACGTCACATCCGGGTTCGCCGCGTCTTGTGGGGAATTACCGGTTTGAGATTCACGCAAGGGTGGGGGTCACTCTCATGTGCCACCATAACGCTGACTAGGGTCTCTCTATGCACCAAAGACACAGTGAAAGCAACGCTTTTTCACCATGCGTTAATGTGAAGAGTGAACAGTAAATGGTTAATCTTACTGCGGTCTCGTTTGCATTGATTCTGGTTTATCTCGACGTTTACCTCGGCGTTACTTCACACCCGAGCGAGAACGTTACAGTGGTCTTCACAACTACCGGCTTTCTATATTATAACAAGATTATTGTGCACAAACACAAGAAAATCTGCAGATGCTGAAAATCCAAAGTCAAATCTACAAAATGTTGGAGGAAATCAGCAGGCCAGGCAGCATCTATGGAAAAGAGTGAACAGTCAACGTTTCAGGCACAGACCCTTCATCAGGACTCATGAAGGGCCTTGGTTCAAAACGTCAACTGTTCCAAAAATTGTTCCATCAATTTCCCTAGATGCTGTCTGGCTTACTGAGATCGTCCTGCATTTTCCTGTATGCTACTTTAAGTTTATTGTGCAAGTTAATGCAGACAGGCTGTGGAATTAACAAGTTGTGCCACTTTTGAAAGCAACTGCACACTGCAAAGACAGTTCAATGAAAGAACAGCTCTCCTGCAGGAGAATTCACGGGGCCATCCTTCAGCAAAAGTACAGCTCTGCTGCCAAGATCAGACAACACTTAGCACCAAACTCACTCAACACTGAGCTGCTCCGATCAATTCAAACACAGTATAACAAGTATAACAAGTAAGGTTCCAGTGTCAGACAGAAATGAAACATGGCCCTTTAGAAAAACTGATTGCACCCTACAGGGGGGAAAATACCCATTTTTTTTCAAGCCCCATAAAACTGAGTCTGACTAGTTTTTGCAGCCATCTCATCTCAGTATGGGCTCAGGTTCTTGTACATGGGCAACCATTTATTGGGAACTGCATAAACATTTCTCAGACACTCAAACCATACCATGCATCATTATCGGATTTTTCTCAAATCAGAATCAGGTTTAATATCACTAGAAACATCATGAACTTTGTTGACTTTGTAGCAGCAGTACAATGCAATACATAATAATAGAAGATAGGCAAATTAAATAAGTATTGCAAAAATGGAAATTAAAGTATTGAGGTAGTGTTCACAGGTTCAATGTCCATTCAGAAACCTGATGGCAGAGGGGAAGAAACTGTTCATGAATTGCTGAGTGTGTGACTTCACACTTGTTACCCCCTTCCTGATGGAGGCAATGAGAACAAGACATAACCTGGGTGATGGACACTGCCTCTTCCACTGACACAGCAAATAGATTGAAACAATCCAGTTTCAATAATCAAACAAAGCTTAACCCAAGATTCTGGACAGCAGTAATATTTTAAACAAGAATCTTTTACACTGGTCCACACATTGCTTAAAATTGTTTTGCTTTTTGGAAAAAGCTCAAAAGTCACAATGTGCTAGCCTCAGCATTGGGCTGTTCAGGGCATTTTCTTCCATTTAATCTGCCCGACAGATTAAATAATTATCTCCAAATCAATAAAGCCTTTTAGGAAGATGCCAACAAAAATTACATTGGTAAACCAGTCAATATATGCACACCCCCTCCGGGTCAGACATTTAATAGAACCACATTCCCACTGTGTGCTGTAGTGAGACAGTGGATTAACACATTATCATTTCAGAAATGAACAATATCAACTCTCGGCCTACACGTGGCACCCGCACTTGGGCAGAACTCTTCACTGCCTTGTCCACGAACGCATTAAAGCACAAACAAAGTCCAAAGAACAGAAAAATCCCACAGGCCAAATAAGAAATGGAAAATATAATCAAAAGCTTAAATCTCCTAACTTATTGCGGAAATATAATCATAGGACTACTGTAGAAGAAAGCATTAGACGATAGCTATATCAGCTGGTCCTCATTATTCCAACTGATCTCATCCTGTTACTCAGGTCAAGATTCATTTACATAACACACAGCCTCAAATCACGGAGCCAAATACAAACCAAATTCTGCAATCCGAGAACACAATTTGGAAGCGCAGATGATAACTCATTATAATTTATAAGAGTTCCCTTAAAAGGTCACAGATGTTCTCAAGTTCTGTCACGGCAGAGGAAGAAGACTATTCCCCCGGTTTAGATTTTCATAGTATTTTGCTTGTGTAATGATTTGAATGGCCACTTCATATACACGGCCCAGCTGGGTTTTTAAACTTGCCTCTTCACTTGGAGACAAGGGTTCAGGCTCTTGAGAAGGCAACTCTCACGCTGCTGCTTTGACAGATGGGAGCATGTGACAACTACAGGCATAGTGGAACTTAATCTGCAGAAGAACAAGAGCAAACTATGTTGCCCCTCAAGCAAACACCACCATTCAATAAGGTAATAAATGATCTGATCACCGGCCACCTTTGACTCCAGTATCCCACTCAATAGCCAATCCCATTGTCTACCTTTCAGGCCAAAATTTTTTGAATTTTTGAGTTTACATAATGATTGCTTGCTGGTTGTATATTGAATACTGAAAGTCCAAGATAGAGTTGAAGTTGAGAAAATACTTCCTACAGTGATGCAGTCTAGGACCAGAGGGCACAACCTCAAAATAGAAGGACATCCCTTCAAAATAGAGATGAGGAGAAATTTCTTTAGCCAAAGGATGGTGAATCTGTGGAATTAATTGCCAAAGACAGCAGTGAAGATACAACAAGTCATTGGGTATACTTAAATCGGAGGTTGATAAGTTCTTTATTAGGAAGGACACGCTTATGCTCATCAGCCAATCATGTTAAACAACTGTCTGATAAGCAACTCACCAATAATAGGGTTAAGCTTACAGTGAGAAGGCAAGAAAATGGGGTTGAGTGACAATAATAAACCAGTTATGATCAAATGACAGAGCAGACCCGATGGGCCACATGGTCCAATTCTGCTCCTATGTTGTATGGCCTTAGAATTTCAAAGATTCAGAAACCTCAGGAGAAACTCCTTGTGATAATATCCAGTGGCCAGCCCCTACTCCTAATGCTCCATCCTCATCCTCCATGTGAAGGCTTCACCAGAAGCAGGAAGTAATAGCTTCGTAACAACTACCCACTCAGCTCTTGCATTTCAATGAAATGAAATAACATACCTGTCACCTCAGGAACTGATCCAGAGATTCTTAGAAGTGATGTAGCAGAGATTATGTTTCCTTGGATAAGCACAGCAAAGCTGCATCCTGAAGTCTAGCTGTGGTCTCAAAACCCGGTAGAGTTAACATTTGCCAATCTCCTTCGCATGCTAAATGAAAACTATTCCACTAGCTTGCAGCACAAGCTCAAGCACTGCCAAATCAATTAAATAAAATTAATTTTTGATGCAACAGGATAAAGTCCAACTTCACATCAACTTTTACAATATCAAGATAAGATCAGATGGTGTACAGGAATGAGACAGATCAGCTTGTTGCATGGTGTTGCAACAGCAACCTGGCACTCAACGTCAGCAAGAACAAGAAACTGATTGCGGAATTTGGAAAGAGGAAGTCGAGTGAACACACACCAGTCCTCGTCAAGGGATCAGAAGTGGAAAGGGTGAACAGTTTCAAGTTCCTGGGTGTCAACATCTCTGAGGATTTGTCCTGGGTCCAACATATCAGTGCAGTTACAAAGAAACTTCCACAGATGTTCTGAGGAGAGCATGCTAACTAGTTGCATCACTGTCTAGTATGGAGGGGCCAATGCACAGGATCTATAAGATCTGCAGAGGGTTGTAACTCAACCAGCTCCATCATGGGCGCCTCACCTCCTCACCATCAAGGACATCTTCATCCTCACCATCTTCAAAAGGTGGTGCTTAAGAATAAGGCAGTGTCATTAAGAAGCCAAGGCATGCACTCCCCTCATTGCTACCATCAAGGAGGAGCTACAGGAGCCTAAAGACTAAACATTTTAGGAACAGCTTCGTCCCCCTCCGTCGTCGTATTTCTAAATGGTTCATGAACACCACTTCACTATTTTACCCTCTTTTGGCACTGTTTATTTAAATTCCTATTGTAACTTAAAGAATTGTTTTTAATGTATTGAACTGCACCGTCGCCGCAAATAAAATTCACGTCATTTGCAGTGATAATAAACCTGATTCTTGGTCCAAGAGGCAAAGAAAATACATTTCCTGTTTTGCAGTCTAGATGAAACAAAAAGCTCTCCCTTATCAACTGTTTACAGCACAAATTTAAAAAATGAATTTGAATATTTACTACAATTAGTAATCAGGGACTAGAAAGCCCTGTAGAAAGCTGAGGTTTAAACCAGATAGCACACAAATAGGGGGTTGGAATCACAATCTTTGCAAACTATAAATGCAAGCAACTCTCAAACTTCACACTGCCTGATCAGAACAATCTAAACTCAGCACCTACTTTATTAGTTACACCTGTACACCTGCTCGTTAATGCAAATATCTAATCAGCCAATCATGTGGCAGCAACTCAATGCATAAAAGCATGCAGACATGGTCAAGAGGTTCAGCTGTTGTTCAGACCAAACACGCGAATAGAGGAGAAATGTGATTTAAGTGACTTTGATTGTGGAATGATTGCTGGTGCCAGACAGGGCGGTTTGAACATCTCAGACTCTGCTGATCTCCTGGGGTTTTCAAACACAGCAGTCTCTGGAGTTTACAGAGAATAGTGTGAGAAACAAAAAAATATCCAGTGAGTGGTAGTTCTGTGGGCAAAAGCACTGGGGGGGGGGGGGGGGGGGGGGGGTCAAGGAGAATGGCCAGTCTGATTCAAGCTGACAGGAAGGTGATAGTACAACTAACCAAGTGTTACAAAAGTGGTGTGCAAAACAGCATCTCTGAATGCACAACTCCTCAAATCTTGGACCACAGCAGCAAAAGATCATGAATGTACAGGAGGTACCTGATGAAGAGGCCACTGGGTGCGCATATATTAATAAACTTAAGGGGATTAATACTTTTGGTGGTGGTGGGTGGGACACTTGGTGACAGGGGGATATCACAGAATTCCTAAAGAGATGAAGAATTATTCTTCAAAGTCAGCATGCCATGAAGAGACTCGAAGATTCAAGATCACTCTTCTGTCATTCTTACAGGAAAACTAATTGTAACTCCGAATCCAATGCAACATTAAAAAATATAAACACAATAAATGTAAATACATTAGAATAGCTTTTACACATACTGGTTGCATGTTCTTAGAGTGATGTGAAGTACAGGAGTGTCTCCACAGACGGTGACTGACAGGAAATGACAAAGTAGTGGTGCAGAGGTCGGTTAATAGGCAGAGGTTAACAGCCTGATTGTGTTGAAGCCTCAAAGTAAAATTGCAATGCTGGAATCTGCACATAATCAAAACAGTATTTCGAATTATCAAAGACTTTCTTTATGCTTATGAACATTCTCGGAGTGCTGAGCAGATTCCATTTCTTCACATTCATCTCCCCTCTGAGCTCAACAAAAGCATGGCTTCCTTGCTTTGGCTATCACTCCAACTTTCATTCATGCCACCCTCCTTCTGCCATAAATCAAAGCTCAGCCAATAGGATGATGACAGATTGCACAAAGCACAATGATTACTTCATTGGAAATAATTTTCATGGGGGTTTGTTTAGATTTAAAAAAAAGCTACTTAAAAGAAAATTCAACAGGGTGCATCTTGATTTGTTACTTCCAAATCTGAGTATACATTTAATAAATATCCTCAATATTCCAGCTGTGGCCTAACAAATGTATTATAAAGCTTTACTAAAATGTCCCTCATAAACACAAGTAGTTCAACATATGGTTGAAATCCAGAGTACCACACACAAAAAGCTGGAGGAACTCAGGCCAGGCAGGTCCTCTGTGGACAGGAAAAAAAAGAACCGATAATTTGGGCTGAAGCCCTTCATCACAACTAACATCTCCACACTCTACAGTCCAACGAAAGGCAGCAAGCACCCATTTCTGCTGCACCAGCCAAATGACCTATGCTGCCAGGTTTAGGGAGCTTTAGACTAGGATTCCAAGCTTCCTTTATTTCTCAATACTCTCCAAGGATGATACACGTCCCCTCCTAATTTAACCACTGCACGATGCATCATAAGCCAGCTGGTGGAGTTGTGGCATTATCATTGGACTTCGAGGGGAATGGTCCCGGGTTCAGATCTTGCCAGCTCCTTGCACGTTTTCTATCCATGCTGGGTTTTGCATAAAACTAGCAAATAGGCCTTGTAAAAAAAAGACTAAATACTAAGAAAACAACAAAAATGTCATCCAAGTTGCGGAAAGGAACAACACTTTAATTAGGATTAAAATTCCACTGGCACTGGCTTGACCAACTCAGCAGCCCCTCAATAACATTCTCTAGCACAAGACTGCCTCTTTACTAACATCACCAGCAATTTTTTTTATCTGTAAACATTAATCACACCTCCTCTATTCATATCCAAGTCATTTATGTGCATTAGAGGTCCCGTGCACCACAGGCTTCCAATTACAAAAACAATTCTCAATCATCCTCTTCTTCCTATTACAAACCAACTTAGATTTCACAAGAAACTGGAGGGAAAAAAAATTGCTGGAGGAACTTGGCACGTCAACAAATTCTGTGGAGTCAAAGGGATGATCGACATTTCACGTGGCGACCTTTTGCCTCAACAGACGATTCCTCATTCTCTGAGTTCTTCTAGCAACTTTTTTTTTTGGAAATTTTGGATCTAGTTTCCCAGCTTCTCCTGGATTCCAAAAGCTCTAACTTTTTTGGGTCAACCTTGGACAAAAATCCCCCCTTACTACATCCTAGCTAACAACGCACTGAACATCTTGCACAGCAAAATGACACAATTCAAGCATACAATAAACACAAATGATTCTGCAAATATTGGCTATCCAGAGTAACGCCCAAATGCTAGAGGAACTTAGCAAGCCAGATAGCATCTATGGAAATGAATAGAATTGATATTTTGGGCCGAGATCCTTCGTCAGGACTGATGAAGGATCTCCACCCAAAATACTGACATTGGTTGATTGTCAGTCTTTGATAATGTATAGTGTTTCATGAATACTTGATATATGCATACTTGGATCATAAATTTACTTTGACTTTTAATTTTTTTTCTTTGTGTAGTTTTTCATTGATTCTATTGTATTTCTTTGTTCTACTGTAAATGCCTATAAGAAAATCCAACTCATTGTATTATTTTGTAACATCTACATACTTTGATAATAAATTTACTTTGAATTCTAATCCAAACGCTTCCCTGACACTGCACTTCTGTAACATTTGTTACAACTCAAACTTTTCAGTATTTGGAGCTAGAATGTTAAATTTATTCACAGAAAATAGCCAGCATGAAAGGAGAGAACAGTGTCACAGTCAAATCCAGCCAATTCCCAACTTCTCAGAAGAATGGACACCCACAGCAAGAATCTGTCCAACGTTAACTCAGGGTCCGCAGAATGAGCTCAGTGGAAAATGAAGACGACCTCAACAGTGGCCTGGAATTGGATGGGGGCTGAATCAACAACTAGGACTGAAGTGGAGGGAGTCTCATTATGAAATTAGCCTGGTCAGTAAGAGCACTAGGTGCCCCAAGCTGTAAAGTCTCACATCTCAAAGCAAAATATTGCAGATGCCGGAAATCCAAAAAGAACATAATTACAACCGACTTGAGGATTTACAAAAGGAGGAGAAACTGCAGATATTTTAGATCAAAGCCAGGTTATGACCTGCTCCCAGCATTTAATGCTTCTTTTGTGAACTTACTTGAATACAACAGTTAAATAGAAGTCATTAGTGTCCATAAAACACAAGAGACTCTGAAGTTGGAAATCCAGGGCAACACACAGAATACTTGATTGACTCAGCAAGTCAGGCAGCATCTACAGAGAGGAATACACAGTCACCATTTCGGGCTGAGGCCCTTCTTCAGGACTGCAAAGGAAGAGTGGAAGAAGCCAAAATAAGATGATGGGTGAAGGGAAGGAGCACAAGATAGAAGCCAGGTGGGTGTGGGAGGGGAGTTGAAGTAAGAAGCTGGGAGGTGATTGGCAGAAAAAGTACACATGGCTGTGGCAGCAAGTCTGTGTGAGCACACGATTTAAGAAACGGAGAGTAGCAGAGAACACAGAGGGGGAACAGTGGGAGAGGGTCCACCCAGATTGTTGAAAAGTTTTTTTTTGTTTTAACACTATTGAGTTATTTAACTTGATGCAATATAAGTAACAGTGAGCTGGGAAGAATGCACTAGGATCATAGAAATGTCCAACCAATCTAATTAAGATTGTGTTTGCCCTAAATTACATGATAGCACCAAACAACATGCTAACCAACAGACAAAATGTCCTAAAAGTAATCAGTGAACTGGCCTTTCAGAAGCAAATTACATTTTATTTTCAGAATCGTGTGTAATATCACTAGCATATGTTGTGAAACTTGCGTTTTGAGGCAGCAGTTCACTGCAATACATAATAAAAACTATAAATTACAATAATACGTACTGTATATAGATTAAATTAAATAAACAGTGCAAAAAGAGAGGAAAAAATAGTTAAGTAGTGTTCAGGGTTCATTGTCCATTCAGAAATCTGATGGCAGAGGGAAAGAAGCTTTTCCTGAAACATTGTGTATCTTCAGGCTCCTGTACCTCCTCCTTAATGTTAACAATGAGAAGAGGGCATGTCTTGGATAATAGGGGTCTTTAATGATGGATACCACCTTTTTGAAGGCATCCTGGATTCTAGGGAAGGCTAGTGCTTTATGTTGGAGCTAGCTCAGTGTACAACTTTCTTCAGCTTTTTTCCATCAAGTGCAGTGGCCCCTGAATACTAGAAAGTGATGCAACCAGTTAGAATGCTCTCCACAATACATCTGTAGAAATTCGAGTGGTTTATTAAGTATATTTTGAAAATGTGTAATAGACCAAATGTAGCTATTGGCAGTTAATGTCACGTTTACAAGAATCTACATAGTCTCATGCCCACAAACCCAAATACTAACTCAGCTGCTTATTCTATACACATTCAGCACAAGGTCACAAACGTGCTTTCTGCATGTGATACTTGCTGAGAATCTAATAAACCGCTCCATAAATTCAGCAACCTTCATTTATTTGGGAATGAATCAATTGTATATTAAGCACAGCACAAGTGAGAGATAAAAAAAACATCATTTTGGTACTAACAGGCCCCAAGCGGGTATTACTGAATCAGCATCAAGCTGTATCTGGAGATATCTGTCAAATGATACTTAGATAAAGTATTAATGCCAGTGACGCATCATCAGAAATTTGAGATGACAGATGAGAGAGAAGAGTGTAAAAGTTAAGACAATATCAGAGATAAGCTTCTCCAGAGAAGATATTTGACCTATGAGCTGACTGAACAGAAAAAACAAAAAATTAAGGGAGCCCAAGCTAGAAGTTCAGTGGCTTTGGAAGAAAACTCTAGTACATATGACCTTGGCCCTAAAGGGCAGGTTAGAAGGTGGTGGGGATGCTCAAGAGGTCAGACCATGGTAAATCTAGGAAGATTGCAAGGCCATAAGGAATTACGGAGATAGGGAGGCAGGAATCAGGCCACAAACAAAAAGGAGCCAAGACAAGTCAGTTGGAGAGACAAGAAATATCAATGAACTTGCTATTGGATTCGGTTCCTAAGGTCTACCTGGAGTGGAAGCAAGGAGAAACGATTAAGACTAGAAGCCAAGTCTCTGTCAAAGTTAATAGGAGAACAAGTAAGAAATGAATGGGGTCTGAAAGCCAAAAGGAGTGAATTGGGGAGGGGGGGGGATGTGAAGTGGTAAAGAACGGGACACTGGGCAAATCTACAAGAGAGCAGGCACCTCCTCCAGAAAGCTTCACTGTGGTGTCACCCAAATGATGATACCAATATGGGGAGTATCTTGCTACCTGCAAAAATGAAAACTGAGGCTATGGTTGAGGTTCTATGATTATTGAAGTCAGTGTTAAAAACAGGGTGCCCCAGAGAAAGATTTGATGTTATATCAGAGTATTCCTTTGATCAAGCTTTTACCCTGTTGGCACAAGGGGACGTGACCCGTTCACCACAGCCCCAATCCTGCCCAACGACAAACCACATCCTTGCCATTCCTCAGTTATATAACTTCACAACTCTTTATGAATTCCCTTCGTTTTGTCATCTCCTTGAACCAATACGCCTGCTGTGAGTGAGAGCACAAAGTGTGTTAAAACCAAAGAACAAGTTCTGCTTCACTCCTGGATTTAAAGGGTGAGGCTGTTTTGTTGAGGGAGTTGTTTTCCAGTAGTTGTTGGGGTATGGGCTGTTTATGATGTGGGTTGGAGTTGGGGTTTCATTGTCGTCTTTGCAATTTATTTTTAAACAGCTCAGCCCTTTTTCTGAAATATTCTTCCTCCAATATAAACAAGCAAATATTTAAAGCCACATCATGAGTCACTGGCTGCCTATTAAAGTCCTCACGTGATCCCATGCCAAGAAACTCAATTCACCAGGCAAGCACTCGCTAATCAGAATATTTATTAATCGACATATGTCATGACATTTATAACTTTGTGCCAATAGTACAGTAGAAGACAAAAAAAATTAGAACCAGTTACAATAAATAAATAACTGCCAAAAGAAAATCAGACAGTACAGTATTATCAGTAGCATGACCTTTGGGAATAAGATTGCAATCGTTCAGAAATCTGATGAAGGGGAAGAAGCTGTTCCTAAAACGATGTCTGTGAGTCTTCTCCTATCTGATGGTAGCAATGAGAAGAGAGCAAGGCGGGGGTCCTTAATGGTGATGCCATCTTCCTGAGATGTCGCCTTTTGAAAATGTCCTCAATGGTGGGGAGGCTTATGCCCATGATGGAACTGATTTGAGTCTACAATCCTCTGCAGTTCTCCCACCCCAATCCCATACTTTGGTCCCTCCATACAGACAGTGATGCAACCAGTCAATGCACTCCCTGGCACATCGGTAGAAATTTGCCAGAGTCTTGGTTACAGAACAATTCTCCTCAAGCTCCGAATGAATTATAGCTGCTGATGTGCTTTCTTCATAATTGCACCAATAGTTTGAGCATAGGATAGATACTCAGAGACGTTGAACTTGTAGTTGCTTATCCCTTCCACTACTCACCCCACAATGAGGATTGTTGCATGCTTTCCCCACTTCCCCTTCCTGAAATCACAATTAATTTCGTGGTCTTACTGATATTGAGGAAATGGCTGTTCAACTTTGAGTCCCTCCAAGCAGACCGTTTTTGCTCTTTTGGAACCTCAGCTTCTCCAGTAAGAGTTCTGACAGGAATCACTTACAAATGTCAAGGCAACCCAATAAGACAACTGCTGTCATCTGTGATTCAGGAGGCAGCACTCTTTGAATCAGAAGATTGTGATTTCAAAGTCCCTCTCCACAGACTCGAGCACGAAAACCTCGAATGGCATTTCAATGCAATTCCTAAGGTGTGCCATACTGCAGAAAGTACAGAAGAATTCTGGAGAAGACTAAACTCAAATCCCAAATGCTGTTTCAGATAAAAGCTTAGTGCAGAAAAATGGGAACTCTCTCTCTTGATCCCAGCTGCCATAGATGCTATTTTGTTCCTGGATCAACATCAAAAGGACATCTGGCTATTAGATAAAGCTTAAGAGCTTTGTGGGTACCAATGAACCCTGGTGATCCAGGGTCTAACTGCACACAGGAAATCAGTGAATGCTTTAACTTTTTCATCTTGCTGATTTTGACATTCAGCTTTACCACAGCAAAAAATAACAAAACATTTCAAAGGAATATTTGCCCTTGAATGGGAAATCCAACACAAATTAGTGGATATGGCCCAGTCCACCATGGGTAAAGCCCTCCCCACCATTTCTACATGAAACGCTGTTGCAGGAAAGCAGCATCTATCATCAGCGATTCCCCCCCCCCACCCCCGCAAACACCCAGAACATGCTCTCTTCTGCTGCCACCAGAAAGGTAGTACAGGAGCCTCAAGATTCACACCACTGGGTTCAGGAACAGTTATTACCCTGAACCATCAGGCTCTTGAACCAAAGGGGATAACTTCATTCAGCTTCACTTGGCCATCATTGAAATGTTCCCACAACCAATGGACTCACTTTCAAGGACTATCTCATGTTCTCAATATTCATTGCTTATTTATTTATTTATTCATTCTTATTTATTTTTGTAATTGCACAGTTTGGTGTATTTTGCCCACTGGTTGAACAACCAAGTTGGTGCTGTCTTTCATTGATGCTGTTATGGTCATTATTCTGTAGATCTATTGAGTTTGCCCAACAGAATATGAATCTCAGGGTTGTATGTATGTGCTGACATGTATATACTTGGATAATAAATTTAATTTGAACTTTGATATTAAGAGCAGCAGGCAGTATGAAGTGCAAGTTTGCAGATTATATTGGGACTTGCATTGAATTTAAACTTGGATGAAGCTGAAGAGTAACATACAAAATACTGGAGGAACTCAACAGGTCAGACAGTAGCTATGGAGAGGAATAAGCTAAAATGTTTCAGACTGAGATCCATCATCAAAACTGGAAAGGAAGGAGGCAGAAGCCTGAATAAGAAGGCGGTGACAGAAAGGAAGGGAAGCTTAAAGACAACATTTTGGCAATTGACATGCACTATTTAGAAAGTTGGCCACTTTATTAGATATACCCTGTACATCTGTTCATTAGTGCAAATATCTAATCAGCTAATCACATTGCCGCAACTCAATGTATAGAAGCACGCAGACCTGATCAAGAGGTTCAGTTGTTCAGACCAAACATCTGAATGGAGGAGAAATGTGATCTAAATGATTACTTTGACTATGCAATGAGTATTGGTGCCGGACAGGTTAGTTTGAACATCTCAGACACTGCTGATCTATTGGGATTTTCATGCATAAAAGTCTCTAGAGTTTACAGAGAAAAGTGCAAGACACAAACAAAAAAAAAAATCAGTAAATGGTTATTCTGTAGGTGAAAATACTGAGAGGTCAAGAAGAGAAAGGCCAGACTGAATCAAGTTGAGAAGGAGGCAGTACAAATAACCATGTGTTGCAACAGTGGTGTTGCAGAAGAGCATCTCCAAATGGTACTCAACTGGAAGCTAAAACATTAATCTGTACTCAGTGTTACTTTACTGTGTACTCCTGGTCATCTACCTTTGCCTTAAATACACCCAATGACCTGGCCTCCACAGCCACTCATGGCAACAAATTCCACAGATTTACCACCCTCTGACTGAAATAATTTCTCCGCATCTCTTTTCTAACAGGACGTCCTTCAATCCTGAAGTCGTGCCCTCTTGTCCTAGACTCCCCTACCATGGGAACTAACTTTGCCAAATCTAATCTGTTCAGACCTTTTAAAATGTCTCTATGAGATCCCTCCTCAATCTCCTGAACTCCAGGGAATACAGCCCAAGAGCTGCCAGACGTTCCTCATATGGCAACCCTTTCATTCCTGGAATCATTGTTGTGAATCTTCTCTGAACCCTCTCCAATGGCAGTATATCCTTTCTAAAATAAGGAGCCCAAAACTGCACACAATACTCCAAGTGTGGTCTCACGAATGCCTTATAGAGACTCAACATCACATCCTTGCTCTTATATTCTATACCTCTAGAAATGAATGTCAACATTACATTCGCCTACTTCACCACCAACTCAACCTGGAGTTAACCTTTAGGGTATCCTGCACAGGGACTCCCAAGGACTCTACATTTCGAATACTCTCCCCATCTAAGTCTGCTCGTTTATTTCTTCCACCAAAGTGCATGACTATACACTTTCCAACATTGTATTTCATTTACCACTTCTTTGCCCAATCCCCTAAACTATCTAAGTCTCTCTGCAGGCTCGCTGTTTCCTCAACACTACCTGCTCCTCCACCTATCCTTGTATCATCAGCAAATTTAGCCACAAATCTATTAATCCCATAATCCAAATCATTGACATACATCGTAAAAAGCAGCAATCCCAACACTAACCCCTGTGGATCTCCACTGTTAACCGGCAACCAGCCAGAATAGGATCCTTTTATTCCCACTGTTTTCTGTCGATCAGCCAATGCTCCACCCATGTTAGTAGCTCCCCTGTAATTCCATGGGCTCTTACCTTGCTAAGCAGCCTCATGTGTGGCACCTTGTCAAAGGCCTTCTGAAAATACCAGTACACCACATCTATTGCATCTCTTCTGTCTACCCTGCTTGTAATTTCCTCAAAAAAAATTGCAGGATGTTTGTCAGGCAGATTTTCCTTTCAGGAAACCATGCTGGCTTTTGCCTATCTTGTCACGTGCCTCCTGGAAGTGCCTAAGGTCATGAATTCTGTCCTTCACAACCCATCACAGAACTCAAAGGCCAAGGGCAACGATTTCCACTCGAACTGTATAGCACAGCAACAGGCCCTTTAGCCCACAACGTTTTGTCAAACCAACTAAATTAATAATCACACTTGTCCTTTCTGCCTACACCATGTCCATTTTCCTCACATGCACAGTAAGAGGGACTTTTCCCTCTTAAAAGTCCCTAATGTATCTGCCTCTACCACCACCCAGACATTCACCACTCTACAAAAATTGTCTCTCACATTGCCTTTGAACATAACCCCTCTCACTTTAAATCATAACCTCAGGTATTAGACATTTCAACCCTGAGAAAAAGATCCTGTCTACCTTCACACCTCATATAATCTGATAAACCTCTATTAAATCTCACCTCAGCCTCCACTACTCCAGGGGAAACAACCCAAGTCTGTCCAACCAAATTAACCAAGTTTTTTTTTAAAAAACATACAAATTTGGTTCAATGCAAATGTAGAATCTAGGATGTCTCCAGGTCAGAGTTAAATGCAGAAGATCTGCTAAGATAAAATGGGAAATTGCAGTCTGCATTAGGAACAACAACATCTCCTACCCAAGGCAGAGAATCATTCTACCCACAAAGGAAACAAGCCTGTCTTTAACAAGTGACCCAAAAAAAAAATTCATTAAACCTATTGAAGTAAAGGTTAATGGCGTGCTGTGAACACATTAAACCAAGCATTCTACAGGTGGAGGTTACTGGCAAAGGGCAAGACCATCTCTTCTATTTAACCAGAATACCAGAGAACTGTGAAAGATAACTTTAGACAAGAGAATGATGATAAATTCCTCATTTAGTGCAGGAGTGGAGTTTTAACATAATGCCTCGATCAAGGACATGAAACAGCTGTATCCCAGGAAGTAAATTGCAAAAACAATGGAAAATATCTTGCAATTATATACAGCAGATTCATGATACATACACGCACGCTCAATGAGATTCTACTTCTTATCGTGAAGTAACATTCCTGGATGAGTCCACTGGAAAAATGGGTGCACGTGGACAAAGCTTTAGCTTTTAACATCTTGCTAACCACCAGCTTGCTGATTCAAGAATCAAAATAGGTCAACCCAAAAGTTTTTGAATCCTGTTTCGAGCTCCCACCCCAGACACAACTCTACATTCAGATTTATTACATGTACAGCGAAGCATTCAGTGAAACTCGCCACTTGTGTTAATTACCAATACTTCCAAGTGTTGCCGGCACCAGCTTAGCATGCCCACAATGCTCAGCATGATACAAGAATCTAGGACCCCTGCAGCCAATAGTGACAACTTTCACATTTTAATGGGAATTCATTAAGAGAAGATCGAAACATTTTACATGGAGTTGACCATAGCTCAGCGTATTACATTCTTGCCCAGACCTCCCTCAAATCTAGCCAATCAGAACCTTCTACTGCTAAACTGCTCAGTCTTCTGAGCCAGCCAACCAGATCATGACGTCTATCAATATCCAGCCGGACACCGGATGAGTATACAAGTCGGCATTCTGAAGAGACAACACCCTGAACCGCGCACTGATGATGGCTTCTCGACTGGAGCCGAAACCTCTGCAAACTTTTTAGCAAGCTCAGCGATCAACCAAACTTCCACTCTTGCCCAGTAAAACTGATTTATCCCACCCAGGGCCACTGGGAATGCCGAATATCAAACAAAATATTAAGCACTGGGCAACCAACACAAAACGCTGGAGCTGCTCAGCAGAGCAGGCAGCATCTCCGGAGGGAGATAAGCAGTTGATATTGCGAGTTGAGATCCTCCTTCAGGACTGGAAAGGAAGCGGGATGGGGAGAGAAACCGGAATAAGGTGCTGGGGGAGCAAGACGGAGTATAAATTGGTGAAGAGACAGAGTGCACAGAGGGGGAGCAGTGACAGAAGGTCTCACTGAACTCCTGTCCCTTCCATAGATGCTGCCTGATCTGCTGAGCACAACACAATGTGAGTTGCTCCAGATTTCCAGCATCTGCAGAATCTCCTGCTTATTGCAGAATCTCTTATATTTACTAAACCCTCATCCTATCTCACTACACAGGTACAAGAAATAAAAGTCATGTTGAACAGTGCAGACTTCATCCCAGTAACTTAGCTGATATTCATCTACGGGAATTAAAAACAGACTACCGTAGGTACAAAATCCATGGCTGAATTGTGTCATTATAACAATTAGGACATCAGTAATCCTACTGACTATGCCATGAAAGGTGTTGCTTTCCTTAGAGAGCATTGGAGGGATGTCCTCTCCACCTGCTCCAGTGGTTTGTGTCTCATTCCAACAGCAACATCCAAGCTGTGCCATATTCAATGGTGAGGAACAAGCTGCAGCACGGTTGCTGGCTCAATTTCAACATTCAAGGGAAGCTTGGATAGAAACATGGATTGGAGGGATGCGGGGAGCTGTACTCGAGGTGCAAGTGAATGGGACAAGGCAGAATAATAGTTTGGTACAGACCAGAAGGACAAAAGGACCCATTTCTGCTCTGCATGACTCTATAACATACACTAACCTCACCCAAACACATGCTTGGAAGACTTTTGTATTTAATATTTCAGTCGTATTTCAGCAATCTTGTAAATATATAGTTTAAGCATTTTGCTGTTTATATAATTCATTATGTAAAAATACATGAGTTGCATACATAATGACGGTACCACGTGGTAAGTGCACCTTGCTTGAAGTATGAACTGAGACTCACATCTCTCAGCTCTAGTTTTCCCTTCAATTAGCTTGTTTTGAAGTTACAAAAACATAACAAAGACAAGGTTTCAAATTAATGAAACTAGTACTTATACTGAGCCTGCTGCTTTCTGAACAGGGTGAAGAGGGGAGGCCACTTCCGTACTCCACAGTAACACAAAGTGCTGCTGGAACGCCAGGGAGTCCATAAAACATGGGAGCAGAATTAGGCCACTCAGCCCATCAAGTCTGCTCCACTATTCGTGACTGATTTTTCACCCCTCTCAACCACATTCTCCTGCCTTCTCCCTGTGACTGTTGACACCCTTACTAATTAAGAACTTATCAAACTCTGCTCTAAATATACGATTTGGCCTTCACAGCTGTGTGGCAATGAATTCCACAAATTCACCACCCTCTGGTTAAAGAAATTTCTCCTAATCTCTGTTCTAAAGGGACAATCTTATATTCTGAGGCTGTGCCCCCAGTCCTAGACTCTCCCACTGTAGGAAACAATCGCTGCACCATCCACTCTACCTAGGCCTTTCCAGTATTCAATAGGTTTCAGTGAGATCTGCCTCCTTGTCGTTTTACTTTTAAACTCCAGTGAGTACAGGCCCAAAGCCATCAAGCGTTCCTCGTAAGTTAACCTTATCATTTCCAGGTCATTCTCATGAACCTCCTCTGGACACTCTCCAACATCAGCACATGCTTTCTTAGATGGAGAGGAATAAACTGTCGACGGCTCAGGTCGAGACACTTCAGCAGGACTAGAAAGGAAGGGGGAAAAAGTCAGAATAAGGTGGGGAAGAGGGAAAGGAACACAAGAGGCTGATAAGTCAGGGCAAGTAAGGTGGGAAGATAGGCATGTAGAGGTGGCAGATGAAGTGAGAAACCAGGAGGTGATAGGTGGAAGAGGTAAAGGACTGAAGGAGGAATCTGAAAGGGGAGGAGAGTGGACCCAATACATCCCTTAAATCAGTATAAAAGCAGCTTTCACTGATGTCACAACACCAACTGAATTGCGTAGTTCCCAACCATTTATCACCGTGGGTGTTGACAGGTTTTTGATAGTCAGAAATAAAAGGATTACAAGTATCTGACACTTCTGACCCAAGCTCTCAGGAGTTCTGACAATTTTCTGGAGTTTTGTGAACATTTTCACAGATCGTACTGAGAGAAGACAATGTGCAAGCTTTTCTCAAGCAGATCACGAAGATCCCTGTCAAAAGAAGTCTCTCCTCCAAGCTGTGTAACTATTTCAATTCCCTTTCTTCTCTAACATTACAATAGCAAGATGCCGACCTTGAAATCAAGAGTCCTGAGACCCTTAGCCCTGGATTAACAAAAAGCTCTTTGGGGGTCATTGAGAAAGTTCACGCCTGGAGGGCCTGAGTGTGGCTACGACACAACAAGCTGCAGAATGCAGAGTGTTGTATAGAACTGAAACAAGACAAGAAAGCAAGTTTTTGCACAGCTTATTAAAATGGTTAAAATATCTTCACAACCTTAACACTGAATATGGCTGCAAGGATTAATTGACACATCTCCATTCGATTCACTAACAAGATAAATTTTGAAGAAAATCAAAATCGATGGAGCAACATTTAAACCAATGCCCCCAATCACAAGAGCTTCGGTGGAGGTTTATAGCCATAATGAGTTAGTTTTCACTCACCCTTACAATGCAGGAAGTTATGTCTTGCAGGAGAGAGTGATCTAAGTTTTCCTGGGTCCTAAGTGCAATTGTAAAACATATCTCTTCGTCTCCTCCAATTACAGGCAGTTAGCTGTTGAAATGTGGGGGTGGGGAAACAGAGGGAGCAGAGCGAAGGTAGCAGAACAGAAAAAAATCTTCTCTGCCTTTCCCCCATGGTAAAGAGCAAAGAAATGCACAGTCCAACTCCCCACGAGTCACCCTAACAATCGAATAAACCACTGCAACTTTATCTACTTATTGCAATTAAGCAATCTCTAAACTTCTCGATCTTGCTGTCATCTTGGAGGAGATCAAAGCAGACCCAACACTTAAGTGGCTGGTAATTGGTAAAATTTCCTGTCAACTCTCTCATGGTCTAAATTTAATTCACTGCAAATCTTAAATCTAAAACTTTGCAAAACGAAACAGCATCCTGCTCTTACTTACACAATGCCTGTGACGTACTTGATTACATACCAACAGCTCCAAGCACCAATTCATCCACTGATGCACACACTAATCTTAGACCTGATATTTACATCACTTCCTCTGCAGACTGTTACTATATAATGCCAAATAAATGCTGGGATATGACAGCACTTCCCCGCTGCTTAAAATTACCAAGGGTTTGGTGACACAGCAAGAGAAAACGCTGGACGAATTCAGTGGGTCAGGCAGCGCCTGAGGAGGGAGATTTGGGAAGGTGAGCAGCTTTAAGCTCCTAGGGTATCAACATCTCTGAGGATTTAGCCGAGGCCCAACACAATCACGTAGTGGGCACACCAGCTTCATGAGTTTACGGAGATTCGGTATGTCACACCAGAGACTTTTGCAAATTTCTATAAATGCTTGGTGCATAACACTCTGACTGGTTGCATTACTAGCTGCTAAGGACGCTCCAATATCCAGGATCAGAAGAGGAACAATTCACCCCACCAATGAGGACATCCTCAAAAGGCAATGCCACAAGATGGTGGAATCCATCATTGAGCATCATTGTCATCCAGGTAATGTCCTCTACTCATAACTACCATCAGGGAAGAGGTACCAAAGACCCATACTCAATGTTTAAGGGTTTCTTCCTCCTCAACTTTCTGAATTGTTCATGAATACTACCTCGCTTTTTGCACTATTATTAAGGATCCAGCACAGATATAGACCGTCCAGCCCCTTGAGCTGTGCCACCCCAGAAACCCCCGCGATCCCTGATTTAACCCAATACAAGGACAATTTACAATCACCAATTAACCTTGGACCGTGGGAGGCAACCAGAGAAAATCCACGGCATCCCATGGGGTGGACGTACAGAGACTCCTCACAGAGGGCACCGGAACTGAACTCCATCGCCGAGCTGTAACACCACCATGCAAACCGCTAAGCTACCATGGCACCCTGTACCGTATACAGTGGTGCGCATAATGCTACACGGTCAACCTATTAAAGTGCAGAAGTGATGCAATTAGTTGTTCACAGGAAACTCAGTGAAAGCAGTCCCTTTATTCTCTGCAGGATACTCGTTTTCACTAATCACCACAAACTCATTCCATTCATTATATTTACCCTGTTCATAACGACGACAGATTCAAACTTTATTGCACTGCAATGACAAAACCTAATTACTGCAAGCCTAATGATTAGGAACACAACAAGTCCCACGAGTAAAGCCATAACCATCCCAAGATGCTCCAAGTAAACAATTTCACATATTATAGTTATGGGGCTACCAGAAGGAGAAGAGGCCAAGTATGGAAACACCAATGCCTTCAAACAGAAAATCCTACAAAAAGTAGTAGATACGGCCCAGTCCATCACGGGTAAAGCCCTCCCCACCATTGAACACATCTATGTGAAATGATGTCGATGGAAAGCAGCATCCATCATCAGAGACCACCGACACCCAGGATATGCTCTCTTCTTGCGAGTGCCATCAGGATGATGGGACAGAACGCTGAGGACTCACACCACCAGGCTCAGGAACAGTTATTACTCCTCAACCATCAGGCTCTTGAACCAGAGGGGATAACTTCCTGGCCCCATCACTGAAATGTTCCCACTACCTAACTTTCAAGGAATCTTCATCTCATTCTTGATGGTTATTGTTTATTTTTTGTGCATTTGCACCGTTGGTCATCTTCTGCACTCTGGTTGATCGCCCAAGTTGGGCGGTCTTTCATCTGATTCTGTTATGGTTATTATTCTTTAGGTTTATCAAGTATGCCCACAAGAAAATGAATCTTGGGATTATACATGTTGACATACATGTACTTTGATAATATATTTACTTTAAACTTTGAAGTGAAGTGGTGGATGCAGGTTCAATTTCAACATTTCAGGAGAAATTTGTTAAAATAACTGGTATGGAGGCTATATTCTAGGTGCAGGCTGATGGAACTATTCAGAATAATAGTTCAGCACAGATTAGACAACCAAAGGTCCTGTTTCTGTGAGATAGTACTCTATGCTAGTTTCCACAAGGCTGACCTGTAGATCTTTACCATAACTAAATAATAAAATAAAATAACCATTAGAATCTCAAATCCAAATCTAGTTTTAAACCTTCTGCCCATTTATAAATTAGTCATACTCTATCCTTATTTTACAAAGCCCACGGGAGAGGTAAGCAACTGGTCTCTTCATAATGTGATCTAACATGCGGACAATAATAACCAGCCACATTAAATTACAATATCCCAAACATCCCAAGATACTCCAATAAAACAATTGCACATACAGTACACAGTCATGGGGTTGTGCGAGGTAGAAGAGGACAAGGAATAGAAATGGGGAAAGATCTGGAAGACCAATTGAGTTTAGAACAAATGCAATATTCAAACAAATATTAGAAACTAGATCTGAGGCATTACCTCAATTTTTATATTTAGTAGTAATAGTAGCAGCGTGCTCACTCAGGTCAAGTATGATGTTCTCCTAAGGGGTTGTCCATTGGTGGATCCTTGGGTGGCTGCAGAGGCCGATCCAGGATCCACATATTCTGATGCAGTGGGGGCAAGATTAAATTGTGGCTGTGGTTCATGGTTGGATGTTTAGAGATCCAGCACTGTAACAGGTTCTTCCAGCCCAATGAGCCTGCACCTCCCAATTACACCCATGTGACCAATTAACCTACTAACCCACACCAAGGATATGGATGAAAATCACAGCACCCGGAAGAAACTGATGTGGTGCAGTCATACAGCAGTGTGTCCAAACTCCTTACAGGCAGTGGTGAGAACTGAACCTGGGTCACTGACAGTGTAAAACAGTGCACTACCCACCTTAATCTGGAAGGACTACAGAAAGACGTAGAGGTAGGAACGCCAAGAGCTGGGCACATGTTGCTGTTGACCTGTGCTATCAGTTTTAGGAACTGTTTCAGGAATTTAGGCAAACGATGTTCAAGGATTTGGATAAACTGAGTACATTTTGAACAGCCTAAGAACTTCCACACTAGTTCCAGGGGTCTCATTTGATTGTCCATGATGCCATGAAAGCCAGATATCAATATCAAGCAGAGGTATCAAATTCTGCTTCCTGCGACAATGGAGAAGTCCCCTTTGCACTCCCGACAAGCGTTCTACTAACAGTCAGAGTTTTACAATTTTGAACAGCTGCCTACACCAGAAACCCACTTCTCCGTTCTTTAAAATTGCACTGCCCAACACTCAACTCCCACTTTCAGGCGCAGGCAGATACAAGGTTATATGACAGGCACTTAAAACTTGTATCCAGATTCTCTTCTGCACCAACACAAGCTTCCCTCATCTTTCCTTCATCAATCTAACTCATGTGATTTGTAGAAATCAGGAAATGTTTGTATAGAGAAATAGTATGCATTTACAAAAAAAGTTATTAATAGTCAAGAGAATGAGACTGTGACGCACGCTGAGGTTATTGCAGCTCTTGTTAAACATTTGATCTGCAACTTGACTTCTTCCTGCTCACAATTTAGGTTCCAAGCAAAGATCGTTCCACACCAGTGTGATGTATCAACTCCCAGCAAATACACAGAACAGTTCTTTTTCATGGGATGTGAATGTTATCAGAAAGAAAATTGCTTATTGTCCCCACACTGAGTAAAGATAAAGATTAAAGATAAGCTTTATTTATCAAATGTACATCAAAACACAGTGAAATAGGTTGGTGGTGTCAAATCAGAACAGTGCAGATTGTGCTGGGCATCACGCAAGCATCACCACATTTCCAGTGCCAGCATAGCATGCCCATAACTCACTTACCCTAACCGTACGTCCTTGGAATGTGGGAGAAAACCAACGCTCCTGCTAGAAACTATGTAGTCACAGTGGGAAACATACCTCTCTACAAACTGTGGTGGGAATTAGATCCAAATCTTACAAGAGGCGCTGAAAATCATTGTCCTAACTGCTCCTCTGAGTAGGGCTTTTTAAGACAGATGCTCAAAGTACATCTATTATCAAATATGTATACATCATACAACCTTGAGATTTATCTCCTTACAGGCAAACACAAAACAAAAAAAAACAAAAGAACCTAATTTAAAAAACAGCTGGGGGGGGGGTGGTGGTGAAGAGGAAGGAGAAAATTTTTGCAAACAGTGAAAGCAAGCAACAGCAATCAGATTAAAATTGAGCCCATAGACGTGAAGCCTGGAGCAACCAAAACAGGCCTGCAGCCTCAGCTCATCATCACACAGCGAAGGAAAATGTTGCACAGCTCGCAGGCATGATGACAATCCTTCTGGGGTGGGCTCTGGTGTTACATTTGGCAGATCAGATAACATGCAGATTGGCTTCCTTGAATGGCATTAATGAACAAAATGTGTTTTTCCAACACTACAGTAACTCCATGGAGTCATATAGCATGGAAACAGGTTCTTGGGCCTAGTTCATCCATGCCAACTACAAGGTAATTCCATTTCCACCCCATTTTGTTCATATCCCTCTAAACCAGGGGTTCCCAAATGTTTTTTATACCATGGACCCCAGGTTGAGAATCCCTGTTCTAACCCTTCCCTAACAGTATGTGCGGTTGGGAGACTGTAGGTCTGACACAGTGGTCAGCAGCACAGGAG
This sequence comes from Hemitrygon akajei, assembly GCF_048418815.1. NCBI lineage: Eukaryota > Metazoa > Chordata > Chondrichthyes > Myliobatiformes > Dasyatidae > Hemitrygon > Hemitrygon akajei. Next base: position 35,048,541 of record NC_133153.1, on the reverse strand, counting down.
CGCCACAGGGAACCGTACTCTCTCCAGTCCTGTTCACCCTGTACACATCTGACTTCCAATATAACTCGGAGTCCTGCCATGTGCAGAAGTTCGCTGATGACACGGCCATAGTGGGGTGTGTCAGGAATGGACAGGAGGAGGAGTATAGGAAACTGATACAGGACTTTGTGATATGGTGCAACTCAAACTACCTGCGTCTCAATGTCACCAAGACCAAGGAGATGGTGGTGGACTTTAGGAGATCTAGGCCTCATATGGAGCCAGTGATCATTAATGGAGAATGTGTGGAGCAGGTTAAGACCTACAAGTATCTGGGAGTACAGTTGGACGAGAAGCTAGACTGGACTGCCAACACAGATGCCTTGTGCAGGAAGGCACAGAGTCGACTGTACTTCCTTAGAAGGTTGGCGTCATTCAATGTCTGCAGTGAGATGCTGAAGATGTTCTATAGGTCAGTTGTTGAGAGCGCCCTCTTCTTTGTGGTGGCGTGTTGGGGAGGAAGCATTAAGAAGAAGGACGCCTCACGTCTTAATAAGCTGATAAGGAAGGCGGGCTCTGTCGTGGGCAAAGTACTGGAGAGTTTAACATCGGTAGCTGAGCGAAGGGCGCTGAGTAGGCTACGGTCAATTATGGAAAACCCTGAACATCCTCTACATAGCACCATCCAGAGACAGAGAAGCAGTTTCAGCGACAGGTTACTGTCGATGCAATGCTCCTCAGACAGGATGAAGAGGTCAATACTCCCCAATGCCATTAGGCTTTACAATTCAACTGCCAGGACTTAAGAACTTTTTTTAAAGCTATTATTAATGCTTTTTGAGTTAGTGATTTAGATGCATATCATATTATTACTGAGTTAAGTATTGTATGTAATGAGTTTTTGCTACAACAAGTGTATGGGACATTGGAAAAAATGTTGAATTTCCCCATGGGGATGAATAAAGTATCTATCTATCTATCATCTATCTAACCATGCAAGGGCCTCCTAACCATTTGGCAGGCTGTTATTCTGGCTGAAGGTCCACATATCAGCGTTGGGACCTCTGGGATACATGGATGAAAATGTACAATACTATGCAAAAGACTTAAGTACCTAAGTACTGTATTTGTCAACGTGGGGTGGAGAGCGAGTTCGTAAATCTGGCGAGAGCAAAGGATGTTGGGAATGGTGATGGCGAAGCGCTGCAGGAGGGATGTGGGACAGGTGGCAGAGGAGGAGTGCCACGGGGCAGTGGGGTGGTGCGGGTGCAAGCACACCTAGCTCTGAGACACCAGGCAAGGTAATTTGATTCTACACAATTGGTTTACTGGTCATTACAGAATGTCTTTCTGGTACTTCCCATTCCCTCCCCTCTCCCCAACCACAATTCCCTTCTCCCTGCCCCCTTCCCACTCTCAGTCCACAACAGAGACCCACATCAGGATCAGGTTTATCTTCACGTTATGAAATTTGTTTTTATTGCAGCAGCAGTACAGTGCAATACATAAAAATATGACTATACTGTGCAAAAGTCTTCAGCAGCTTAGCTACATACATGTGCCTGAGATTTAAACACAACACTGTAGATTTATAGACTAGCAAATGTGTGGCTGTAACTCAAGCCCATGAGTCCTGGCAGCATCTCCATGAAGCTCTGCGCTCTTTCTACTTGAAGATCTTTCCTTTAACAGGTGACCAAAACTGTGTGCAATGCTCCAAGACCAAAGGGATTTGTCAGATACAACTCTCCATCTTTGATACTATTTTCATTCCAGATTTAAACAATTTAAACTCCCCACACCTATGGATGAGCTCAGTAACTTGACCTCTGGGAGTTCAACCCAGGCAGCTGCATGTAGAATTAAAATCCAATCAGACCCAGAATCCTTTTAATTTGACACAGCCATACTCATTAGAGTTTGGCCCTATTGCCAGATCCTTCGATGAAGCCATTCAAATTCAGATTCATTTATTTATCACATGTATATCAAAACATACAGTAAAACACATAAGCACAAGAGGTTCTGCAGATGTTGGAAATCCAGACAAACATATACAAAACGCTGGAGGAACTCAGCAAGTTAGGCAACAAAGGACTTGGCCCAAAATGTCGGTTCTTTATTCCTCTCCAGTGAAATGCATTGTTGGTGTTAACAATCAACAGGACCCAAGGTTGTGTTTGAAGCAGCCCGTAAGTGTCAACACACATTCTGACATGCCATACTCTGCAATAGGCATGACTATTGATTTCTCCTTCCAGTTAAAAAAAGGTTCCCTCTCCCTCCCCTCTTCTATTCCCCACTGACCCCTCATCTCTTCTCACCTGCTTATCACCACCCCCCTGGTTCCCCTCCTCTTCCCCTTTCTCCTATGGTCCACTCTCCACTATCAGATTCCTTTACTCCAGCCCTTTTCCATTCCTACCCACCTGGCTTCACCTACCATCTTCCAGCTATCTTTCTTCCTCCCCACCCCCCCCCCCCCCCCCATCTTATTCTGGCATCTTTCCGCTTCCTTTCCGGTCCTGCAGAAGGATCTCCCACCAAAACGTCGACTGTTCATTTCCATGGATTGTGCCCGATTTGCTGAGCTTCCCCAGCACTTTGCGTGCGCTGCAATAAAAAAGAAAAGGGGGTGAGGAGAGGAATCGGACAACATTTCTGATGGTAGACGCAGAGGGAATACTTGGGGTCACACGATCTTTCATCAAAACTGAGAAAAGTTTCACTTGCAGAGAACTTAAAGGAATGGGGAGAGAACACCTGTGAAAGGATGGGTGGAGAGCAGGAGAGATCCGATGAACATGAGAAATAGGAGCAGGAATAGGATTTCTGGCCCATTGAGTCTGCTCCCCCATTCAATACGATCATGGCTGTGGACTCAGCTGGGCGGCATGGTAGCAGAGCAGTTAGCACAATGCTTTACAGATTCTCGTGGCATCAACACCATCCTCTTTCACCAAGACCCCATTGTGCTTGACTGCCACTTGCCCCTCACCGAGCAGCTGGAAGCAGATTTTCTAACACTGTAGTTCTGTCGAAAGGTCGTTGACTTTAAACACAACAGTTTCTCCTTTCACAGACAGCAGCCCGAGTACAACAGGTAGAACAACAGGTCCAAATGTGGCTTTGCAATTTTCGTGCAAGAAACCACTAGCTTGCATCACGCTATAAAACTGGCAGGTTGCACAAACACTTTGAACAATAAGAGCAGATACCTGGCCACAGGTTCTGAGAGGTTAGAAAACTTGTTACATTGAAGGGATAGTGAAAACCATTGCACAAGAGTACAAACACAGCAATCAACCAGGGCAAATCTAAATTACTGTTTATATCAGTCAAAACAGAAATGCTAGAACTGATATCAATTCTAGTATCTGATGTCGGAATTTTGTTGACAACAAAATACTCTGCAGGCAACGCAAGAACTTCCACAATCCTCAGAAAGCCTACAGTGAAAAACCCTTACATCAGCCTTTGTGAAACCTGATTTTAGGATTTTAAGATTGGCTTTATTTGTCACATGTACATTGAACCATACAGTGCAACGTGTGTTTGTGACAACAACCAGCATACGTACCAAGCACGTGCTGGGGGGGGGGGGGGGGGGGGGGGGCAGCCTGCAAGTATCACCATGCTTCCAGTAACCCCAACCGACCAACCCACATCTCTTGTTTGGAATAGCAGAGTAACTGCAGAATCTGGAGGAAATGCATGTAGTCAAGGGGAAAACGTACACTTTTCAGACAATGGTGGGAATTGAATCTCTGATCACTGGCATTGTAAAGCACTGCACTAACCACTGTGCTACCATGCCTTGCAAGTGGTGGTGATTGCTAGCAGGGCCAACATTTATTGGTCCATTCCTCACCTGTGCCTAGAAGATACAGAACCACCTTCTTGAAAAGCTATGTGCTTCAGTTAAAGATGCCATAGAATTTAGCTTCAGCAACAAGAGGGGAAAAATGTATTTCTAAGTCAGGATGGTGGATAACATGGAGGAGAAACTGCAGGTAGCTGTAATCTCATGCCTCATGGCAGAGGTCACTGGTTTGGGAGGTACTGTCAGGAACAGTTTACATTAGTGCTAACATTGTTCTACAAATGTTGGAACTCAATAAAAGCAGCTTTTGTAGGCTTTTCTGAGGAATGTTATGCCAGTTCCAAGTCCCTTTATACACATCAAAAGATTGAGTGAATTGCTCACGGCAATGAGCATTTACAATGGCATTTTTAAAAATGTCTAGCCGTACTGTATGATCAAAAGAGTCCCATATCTATGTGACAGCTCCCTCTGATTACCCCACTTTGGGCATCTTATCCACCCCCATCCATCAGCACCCATTCCCAGCTCATTGAAAATGAACCCATTTCACATCCATTTTGACCAAAAATATAGATGTAAAAATTGACCCTGCTTCAAATGCAAACACTCTGAAGATTTTGAGAGCTGCTGCCAATGTAGTAGCAGCTTAGAGCTTTTATTACCAAAGTGAAATTCTTCACCAAAACCCTTGCAAACTTTACAAGCGCATGTTTAGCTGCACCTTCTGAACCAGGGGTTTCCAGCCTTCATTATACCATGGACTCCTACCATTAAGCAAGGGGTGCATGGACCCCAGGTTTGGAACTCGTTCCAGGGTAATACTGTGGTATTGCAATTGCCTCACGTATTTCATCCTAATCTACTGTGCAGTAATGTAACGTTTGCACACACTCCAATGACCATATGGCTTTTTTCTAGGTACTCCACTTTTCCCTCATGTTCTGAAGTTAAATTTGAGTCCAAGAGTCATAGAAAAGGACAGCACAGAAACAGGCCCTTTAGACCATGCCAAACCATTTAAACTGCCTACTCCCATCAACCTGCACTGGAACCATAGCCTTTCATACCCCTACCATCCATGTATGTAGCTAAGGTTTTCTTAAATATTGAAAATGCACCACTTCCACTGGCAGGTCATTCCACACTCATAACCCTCTGAGTGAAGTTTCCCCCTCATGTTCCCCTTAAAATTTTCACCCTTCGCCCATGACCCACCCAACCTCAGTGGAAAAAGCCTGCTCACAATTACCCTATCTATACCTTCAACATCCTGCAAGTTGATGGTGCATTGGTATTAACAGCAGGAACAAGCAGATCTTAGCAGTCCATAGACAAATGGATGCATCCACTCAGTTAGTCTTCCACTAAGTAAATACTGGAGGAGCCAGCCCCCTTACAGCATAGACGCTGCACCACGCTACCTCCGGAGTCTCCCCTCCTAGACTGCTGCAACTGGCAAGCCCACAGCACGAGGCCTAGTCCTCGCAACAAGAGGCCACAGAGCTCTCCCGTAGATGGTCTTGCTAATAAACCAGTGAACAGGACACGCTGTATTTAGAAGAATGGACTGAAAGGGCAGATTGGCCACCTTCAATGGCAGAGGAAAGTACAAAATAAAAATTGCTCACACAGGATTCTGAACCAACATTCCCCTATCAGAAGTAGACCATTTCACCACACATCTGCTGTTTGAATAAATTAACTTCCGATAAATTTACAACTGGGCCCGAGCATTTTACAACAAAACTTGCTGCAAGGCTGCACAAGGCATTGACATGAGCTGAGAACATGTGAGCAGCTACCTTGAATTGTGGTTACAACATGCTGTCTCCAAATCCATCCCCCATTTGGGGAAATGAGCTGTTGGCCAATGTTGCTGACATTGCCCAAATAAACAGGACAATCATAACATTAATTGCACAGAACAATACAAAGTTTGATCATTTGTATGTTCCCTATTGAAACCTCTAGCCATTGCTATAATCATCCATTACAAAAAAATGTCACTGCTGCAAAAGAAAGAGTCATTCTTATCCATCTTCTCCCTCAGGGTCAAGGATAACTTACATTTACTTTGGTTCTGAAGAGCTGAAGATGTCCATGCAATGAATTCTTTAAACATTTGTGGTAGCAGTAACTACACGATGGCTGTGAAACCACTTTGAAAGATCAAACCAATTCCCTTCCCTGGCATTAGTAACAGAAGCCAGAAAAACCACCACCTATACACAATCCAACCCCGAAACCTCTGCTGACCCAGTTTTGTTGATGTCAATTCAGTTTTTATTTCTGATCCCCGAAACATCATGAAAAGTCTCTCAGCTTCAATGACTCATCATCCATAACTTTGGAAAATGGAATTCACAGCTCTCAAAAAGCAGGAAGTCATCATCATCTCAATCTTCAGTGGCCAAACATTTGCAGAGACTGGGCCAATAAGAATAGACTCACCTACCATGGGCAAAACACTCTCACAGAATCCACATCAGGATACAATATCCTGATACTGTTTGAGAAGATCACACCACATTCTTCAAAACTGCACCAAATCTACTTGGTCTTTTGTCATAAGATAACCTCTTGATTCCAAGAGCATCAATCAGGTGCATCTTTGTTGTAATTCCAGCAAGACAAGCATATCCTTTCATTATTAAGGTCATACAATACTCCAGGTAAGGCTAATACACAAAATGCTGGAGGAAATCAACAGGCCAGGCAGCATCTATGGAGATGAATAAACAGTCGATGTTTTGGGCCAAAACTATTATCAGGACTGGAAGGAAAGAAGTCAGAGGGAGGAGGTAGGGAAGGGGTGGAAGTATACAAGATGGTAGGTGATAAGTGAAACCAGAAGAAGGGAGGGGCAAAGTAAGGAGCTGGGAAGTTGTTTGGTGAAAGAGATATAGGGCTGAAAAAGGGGGAATCTGATAGGAGGGGACAGAAGACCATGGAAGAAAGGGAAGGGGAGCAGCACCAGAGGGAGGTGATGGGCAGGTAAGGAGATAAGGTGAGAGGGGGAAACAGGAACGGGGAATGGTGAAGAGGAGGAAGTGGGAAGGCAATTAACAAAAAGCTCAAGAAACTTACTTTCAGGCCATAGTGTTGGAGGTTACCGAGATTGGATTCAAGGTATTGCTCCTCCAACCAGTTGGCTCAAAAATGTCGACTGTTTCTCTTTTCCATAGATGCTGACTGACCTGCTGAGTTCCTCCAGCATTCTGTGTGTTGCTCGGATTTCCAGAATCTGTAGATTTTGTCGTGTTTGTGATACTGCAGGTACCTGCACTACCATCCACAGCCCCAATCTTTTCTTTTCAATTGTCTATACAACTAAAATTTTTTGTTTGATATTGGGATAGGAAGGGTTTACAGCAGATGTTCCCAACCTTCTTTTATGCCATGGACTCCACTATTAACCAAAGGATCTGTGGACCTCAGGTTGGGAAACCCTGGTTGAGAGGGATATGGGTCAAACAGAAGCATATGGGAATAGCTTAGATAGACATCTTGGTTGGCATGGATGAGTTGGGCTAAAAGGCCTTTTTCTATGCCTTTTGACTTTATCAACACTCTTCTCCTAGAATCTCCACCTTGTTGTGGAGGAAAGCCTCAAGTTCCTGAGATCCTGAGAGCATGCCATCTGCAGCTTAGCTCCTGATAGGGTCATCTATGGTGCAAGCTCAAGGGGGAGGTTCCAGACAAATTGTGATCCAACAAAGACCTTAACAGCAGAGCTGGCAGATGATGATGATACATCACAATGGCGGTGAAGGTAGAGGAAGGCTGCAGCAGTGAAGTGTCCTCAGTTGTCTTAGATTCCGTGTAACTGGACCCTGTCCCTGATCTGCCAAGAGGGATCTTGGGGTTTGAGTCCATAGGACTCTCAAGGCTGCTGCACAGATGGACTCTGTGGTTAAGGCGTACGGTGTATTGGCCTTCATCAACCGTGGATTTGAATTTAGGAGCCGAGGGGTAATGTTGCAGCTATACTGGACCCTGGGCAGACCCCACTTGGAGTACTGTGCTGGTTCTGGTCGTTTCACTACAGGAAGGATGTGGAAGCCATTGAAAGGGTGCAGAGGAGATTTACAAGGATGTTGCCTGGATTGGGGAGAATGCCTTCTGAGAATAGGTTGAGTGAATTCGGCCTTTTCTCCTTGGAGTGACAGTGGATGAGAGATGACCTGATAGAGGTGTATAAGATGATGAGAGGGGCATTGATTGTGTGGATAGTCAGCAGCTTCCCCCCCCCCCCCCAGGGCTGAAATGGTTGCCACAAGAGGACACAGGTTTAAGGTGCTGGGGAGTAGGTACGGAGGAGATGTCAGGGGTAGGTTTTTTTTACTCAGAGAGTGGTGAGTGCGTGGAATGGGCTGCCGACAATGGTGGTAGAGGCGGATACTATAGGGTCTTTTAAGAGATTTTTGGATAGGTACATGGAGTTTAGAAAAATAGAGGGCTATAGGTAAGCCTAGTAATTTCTAAGGTAGGGACATGTTCAGTACAATTTTGAGGGCCTAAGGGCCTGTATTGTGCTGTAGGCTTTCTATGTTTTTAACCATGTGGAGGTTGTCCTTGCATCAATCTCCCCACATTTAAAAAAAGTCACTCATAGGCATTCTCCATTAAGAGAATAAACACCCTTAGAACATGATATTTATCTCAAGTGATAGCACTACTAATACTAAGATTTCACCTCAGCACTGTTATATTACACTGATTTGTTGAAGGAACACTGCCCTTGTTGTGTCTATAATAAACTTGCCCGGCTACTTACAAAGGAAATTATGAAAACCGCAGAGAAAAAGTCCAATGGATTTTTGGAACTGGTTAAAAAATGCAATTGCTGGGAATATGAAGTAAGTGCAGCAATCAATTAACATTTGAACCAGAACACCAGGTCGACACCCTTCATTAAAAACCTTCTTGCAGAAGGGACCCAGCTTGAAATGCTAACCATCTTCCCCTCCAAAGCAATTCCACCTGCTGTGCCTTTCCAGCACATTTGTATTTTAGCAGCCATTAGCATTGTTTACCAGGATGTGTCAAGGGACGGCATTTAAGAGCCCCTCTAATGGGCTGCTTTTCTTGGCTCCACTTTCTGCAGAAGCTCGACACATTTAGCAGCAGGTAAACTAGAATTCATAAGGCACAGCCAGCATGGGGTGGCAGAAGAGGCTGTTAACACAAGGATACAGATGAAGCGGCTACATGGCACCTGAGGACAATAGAGTACTGTACTGTAAAAGTTTTCCTCTTTTAAAAAAAATGCATTATCAAGATCATAGGACACGTCAAAGGACAGCAATTTTTTTTCCCCGAAAGTGTTGCTTCCCCAGAAATTTTTTTTTTTTGGTTATGACAGACCGCTTGAAGCTGAACAAAAATATAATTTCAGACTAGTATCACGTAGGAATTTGGAGAAACAAGAAATTAACCTTAATTGAATTTAATGCACGTAATTGCACAACGGTGCTGATGCTTTGCAATCGTCCAACTAAATTAAAAAATGTTTTGTTGACGATTTTCGTTTGTACTCAGTGTCTGAGGCTTCTCGCTCAAGTTTCCAGTAACCATCAGCCAGTATTGACGGAGTCCAGTTGCCCAGATACCAATTCTCCACGACCGTAACTTAGTGTCAAACAGTACTACTCAACGAGAGGCCAACCAACAAGACAGATCAGAAGCAGTTCAAAGATAAACCCCATGCAAACACTGGAGAACGGAACACAGAAACCTTTGCAGGACAGTTGGAGGAAAAGGGTACTAATGGCGATTGGAGGAAAACAGTTGGGGATCAAAACAAATTTTTTTCTTGTCATGTGACACTCTCAAACTTTCTCTGCTCATATGGAAATTCAGATTTATCAAACACACGTTGAAACAGTGAAATGCGTTGTTTGTGTTAACAACCAATGCACCCGAGGACATGCTGGGGCAGCCCAAAGGTGTTGCCACACATTCCAGTGCCAACGTAACATGTCCACAGTGTTCAACACAATAGCAACAGAAGAAAACTGAAACAAACCCCTTTCCCATAAAACCATAAAATATAGGAGCAGTATTAGGACATCTGGCCTGTTGAGTCTGCTCCATCATGGCTGATACGTTTCCCTCCCAGCCCCAATCACCTGCCTTCTCCCCATATCCCTGCAGGCCCTGACCAATGAAGAATCTATATACTTCTCTGGCTAAAGAAATTCCTCCTTGTTTCTGTTCTAAAAGGACATCCTACTACTCTCAACACTAACACACACCCCTCCATCCCTAGGACAGGCAGAAAATCAAAATATTGTCAGATTTATGCTTGTACTAACTGTGGCAAAGTATAAACTATTGAACACAGTTATTCCATAGTACAGTAGTACAGAATTGTGCAAAAGTCTGAGGCACATACAGTATATATACGGTAGCTAAGGTGCCTAAGATTTTTAACTGATGATAAACCTGATTCTAATATGGGTCTCCAACGTGGATTGACATTGGGAAGGGGGCAGGAAGAGGAGAAATCATGGCTGGGAAAATATGTAACACCCAAGACTTTTGCACAGTCCTGCAGATTACGGACAACGACAAAGAGCTGGAAATGAAACTACAGTGAATAAATTGGGTACAGTCAGTCTCATCTGTGTCACCGTGAACACGTACACGGGGGAAGAAGTGACATTGACAGTAATTGGGAAAGGGATGCCAATCACTTTCCTTCAGTGATGACACCTCAAACCCACTGACACTCTAACAGCTCACAAGCACAGGTTACGAATACAAAACATTCTGTTTGGACAACAGCAGGCACATTCTTAATCTGCACTGAGAAAATCTCAAGAGGATCCAGGTGGTTTACAGATATTTAGAAGATACTGCTGGAGATGCAAATGGCAAACAGGATACATAGAATACAAAATAATTTGATTTTATGTGAGACTATAGGACATAGGAGCGGAATTACGCCATTCATTTAGATCTGCTCCTCCAGGGCCGATTTATTCTCCCTTTCATAAGGCCATGTGACATAGGAGCAGAAGTAGGCCATTCGGCCCATCAAGTTTGCTCTGCCATTCAATCATGGACTGATCCAATTCTTCCAGTCATCCCCACTCCCCTGCCTTCTCCCCATACCCTTTGATCCTCTGTCTAATCAAGAACCTATCCAACTCTGCTTTATATACCCAATGACTTGGCTTCCACAGCTGTCTGTGGCAATGAATTCCACAGATTCACTACCCTCTGGCTAAAGGAATTAGTCCATATTTCTGTTCTAAAGGGATGTCCTACATCTCTGACACTGTGCCCTCTTATCCTAGACCCACCCACCCACTTTTAGAAGCATCCTCTCCACATCCACTACCTAGGTCTTTCAGTATTCAATAGGTTCCAATGAAATCACAAACACCCCCTCCCATTCTTCTAAACTCCAGTGAGTACAGGCCCAGAGCTGTGTGAATTTGTCATTAGTTGAGCCGCAGTGGGAATGTATACAGTTCTGAGGATTGCATAACAGGGATATCACAATCCAAAGAAAGAATTTATGATACCATGCTCTGTTACAAAACCACAAGGAGAAAATTGCGCTTTTTCAGACTCACCACCCCCCTCCCCCGGAAGAGAGAAGTGAGAAGTTCAAGGAGAAACCCAACAGATGTTCAACATAATCGTTTTGGGAGGGTAGTTAGTGAAAGATTTTGCCAGCTGGTTGATGAATTAGTAGCAGGAGCCATCAACTCGTGATTATTAGAGAAAAATTTAAAAGGGAAATTAGAGGAATCCCTCCCACGCAGAATTGTTAGAAGTACAGAATGCATTATCTCAAATCACCATTGAAGCAAGGATTAGGAGATTTTTAAAAAAGGGAAATGGAGAACACGAAGTGATGGAAGGGGTATGGAAATGAGATCACTGTAAGAAAGCCTCTGCTGAAACATGAAGTTCTGACATAATACCTCAGTGATCTCTGCTGCAATTGCTTTGAATTTGCAAAACAGCATTTGCAGCGAGATAGGGAGGAAAATTAGTGGGGGAAGTGGGGTGGGCTGGTGATATAAAGAACTGAGAGGAGAGCAGAATACCTATAATCAAAGGTCAGGGATAACCATCAAATTTTGTCTGTTCTTGAACATTAATTTTTAGAATCAGATTTAATATCACTAGCACATGTTCTGAAATGTGTTGTTTTGTGGCAGCAGTATTGTGCAATCATAATAAAAATGATAAATTACAGTAAGTATATATATGAAAAAGAAAATTAATACTGCAAAAAGAGAGGAAAAAGTACTGAGGTAGTGTTCATGAGTTCATTGTCCACTCAGAAATCAGACAGCAGAAGGGAAGCAGCTGTCCATGAAATGTTGAGTGCATGTCTTCAAGCTATTGTATCTCCGTGATGGCAGCAATGAGAAGTGAGCCTATTCTGGGTGATGGGGGTTAATGATGACGCTGCCTTCTTGAGGCATCACCTTTTGAAGGTGTCCTGGATGCTGGAGATGCTAGTGCCCATGATGGAGCTGACTGAGATAAGCAATCTGTATGATTATATACTCCATTAGTAAGGGAAGAAAACCACATGGAAGGAAGGAAGCAATTAGACTGGAGTAAAAAGTATACTTTTTCAGATAACCTACTTTATTTCATTTACAGTCTGGCTTCATCATACATAATTGACTTCAAGGAATGAAGGATACTAAAATGATCATTTTCATCAATACAGTTCAATTCAGGGGTGGCTCAAGTACTCAGAATACATTTTCTTCTCTCCACACCCAACCAAATTATAAAACCAACTCACCAGAGATCCTCAAATCCGAAAACACAAACCTCCGGCACAGATTCAGAATAGCAGACGTCCCTCAAGAACAAAACAGGAGGAACCTCTTTAGCCAGAGGGTAGTGAATCCATGGAATTCATTGCCACAGGCAGCTGTGGAGGCCAAGCCACTGGGTACATTTAAAGCTGAGGTTGATGGGTTTCTTGAAAGTAAAAGTGTCAAAGTTTATAGGAGGAAGGGAGGAGAATGAGATTGAGGGGTAAAATAAATCAACCATGATGGAATGGCAGAGGAGATTTGATGGACATTTCCTGCTCCTTTGTTTCATGGACTCATAGTCAAACTCTAAACTGATTTTTTTTTGTAGGAGAGGACATGACAAGGGAAGATACAAGAAGTTTTACTAATGCAGTCTAACCAGTGCCTTCTACCACTTTTAGAAACCAACAGCCCAGTTTTTATTTGAATGTCAAGTTTTTTCCTGCAGGTTTTGTAAGCTAGAAATTGGATACAAAGAAGAAAGCGTACCACTGTCTTTAAACAGGTGTAGCACATTCCAAATACATAATGCATTTATCATACCTTATCATTGAGTCAACATATTTCAGTGTACAAAGTTATCATGACTAATCAGATAAACATCACTGCCTATTTGGCCACAACAAGGTCTCATTAAAAAAAAGGAAAAGAGGGAATCACCTATTAATCATTTGTGGCACAGTTGACTAAAGGCATAATGTTGGCCACACACCAGCTGAACATTGCACTTTTCCTGTTTTTAATCATGAGATTTTCCACCTAGGACTAATGGTTTATTAAATGATAGAGCAATGAGAGATATTGGAGATAATGTACAAAAACTCAATTGATTAAATTCGCATATGATGGAGGGGAAACTGGAGATGCTCAGATACCTCAGGAGATCGGATTGGTCTGGAGAAGTCCATGGGGCATTTAAGAGCTTTTACACACTTATCCTTGCTTAGCTGGGAACCAGCATGGGGAAAAGGCAGAGCAAGACCTGAAGGATGTTTTGACCTCAGCAGCAGCATCCACTGTCGTGCCAGGATTTATGGACAGCAAAACCAGAAATGATGGTACAGCCAATTCTATGAATTAAGAAATATAGAGGAACGTGACACGGCTGGAAATGAGCACAGATTTAAAAACCTGAATCTCAATTTGGGAGTCAAATACAGCACCAAATCACTTTGTTCTTCTCCATATAGGGATGAGTAATGGACTTAGTACCATTCATCTAAGACCTTACCTTCAAAAAAAAAGGTCTAAAAATTAGGCACAAAGCTTTCTCTGAATTTCTCTGGAGAACATTGGAAGGAATCAGTACCACGCTTGCAGAGGTGAGTAATTCAAGGTTTCACACCTAACAGAGAAATATGACTATAACAGTGAATAGCTGTTGGAAAAATTATAACAAAGTACAGCATTGAGATGTATTAAAACTCACAAACGTCCAATAAATACAACTTTTTTTCCAACCTTCAGGAACAGAGTCATACAGAAAGGGAAAAAACTCTTCAGTCTACTTGTCCATGCTGACATATCATCTCACTGAGCAATATCTTCAATTTTTCTTCACCCATTCATCCCTAAACTATCACCAGAGTCCCATTTCTCTTTGCAATCTGTTGTGACATACTCAATATCTTTGAAGCATGGTGGACTATGGGAATGTCAAGCTGTTTTTAAACATCTATACATAGCAAAACTACACTGTCCGATTTAGGTACGGTAAGGGCAGTATGTTAACAGTGGTTAGCACTACACTTTACAGCACAGGAGACCCGTGTTCAATTCCCACCACTACCTGTAAGGACTTTGAACATTCTCCCTGTGACCTTGTGGGTTCCCTCTGGGTTTCCACCCACAGTCCAAAGATGTACTGATTATTAGGTTAATCGGTAATTGTAAATGGTTCTGTGATGTGCCTAGGATTAAATTGGGGGATTTCTGGGTAGCCAGCACATCAAGCCATGGAGGGCATGTTCCATGCTGTTATCTCAAATAAATAAAAATGCAGGTAAGCACAGAAAGATTTGAGCATTAGGGTGACACTCAAGGAAAAAAAATACTAGTTTCACCTTTTACTCTTCGTTAACCTTCGATTCAAAAGGTTTCACATTAAATGTGATGTTCACTTGTAACATATTACTTTGCGGAAGACATCAGAGGCTCTGATTATTTGTTATGTCAGAAAATACATTTTCAACTAATTCATGTTAGCTCTTTCCTGCTAACTTACAAGTACAACTGCAGCTCCCAAACTCAAAGTAGTTTGGGAACTGCACTTAAAAGCTTCAGGAAAGGGCAACCTCTAACCTCTGAAATGCAGCAACAAACTTTCACAGCTGACAAACTCAACTGGCCCATCCATAACTCTGGACGTCTGCTGGTGTAAACAAAGAAATATAGTTTAAACTATTGCAGGAAGTTTACTAGATTTGTCAGACTGAGTGCTTTTCATTAAACACATCTGAAGGTCTTGTACCTTGGAAATGAAAGTTTAGAGTGGAGAAATTCTGCCTTCAATTACTTTACTTGACATGTTATATGTTAGCTTTGAAAGCTCAAGGATTTTTTCCCCAATCAATTGCCAAAATATGCATCACAAAGGCAATCATGTAACAGGTTTCTACCATCAGTCAACTAGGACTGATACAGGGTGGATAAACTATAATGTGCAACAATTTTGTTCAAATAGTTACTGCAAGCAATTAAAAATGACTGTCAGAATTCAATTAACAAGCAAATATTAATTATCCAGTACTTGCTCCCAACCCAGCTGCAGCTGGACATTTAAAATTCTCATCCTTATTCCAAATCTCCCCATCTCCGACCTCCTCCAGGTCAACAGTTTTAATTGCAACACTAGTGTTTTTGGTATGACGATTAGAGGTTCTACTTCTGGAATTCTCACCCTGAACATTTAGTAACAAACAAGTTCACAATTCAAAGTAAATTTATTAACAAAATACATCACCATATACTACCTGAGATACAATCTTACGGTAGAACAAAGAGATACAATAGAATCAATGAAAAACTGCACACAAACAGCTTCTTCCCCTCTGCCATCAGATTTCTAAATGGACATTGAACCCATGAACACAACATTTTTTAAATTTCTGTTTTCACACTATGCATTTTAACTATTTATCACAAACACTTAATGTAATTCAGTGTTTTTCCCCCTATCTCACATACTGCTTCCGCAAAGTTAACAGATTTCATGACATATTCCGGTGATATTAAACCTGATTCTGACAAAATACGCTAATGACAAACCATGCAAATTAAAAAATATATACATTTAAATAAATAATTCCATGAACACGAATTGTAGAGTCCTTGAAAGTGAGCCTATAGGTTGTGGAATCAGTTCAGGTTTGAGGTGAGTGAAATGATCAATTCTGATTCAGGAGCCTGATGGTTGAAGGTAATAACTGTTCCTGAACCTAGAGGTGTGGGACCCAAGGGTCCTGTACCTCCTCCCCGATGGCAGCAGGGAGAAGAAAGCATGGTCTGGGGGGTCTTTGATGATAGATGCTGCCTTGTGACAGTACTCCTTGTAGATGTGCTCAATGGTGGGAGTGTTTTTCCTGTGATGGACTGGGCTGCATCCAGCACTTTTTGGAGGCTTTTCCATCAATGTCAAAAGTCAATGGCAAGGCTACATATGGTCTACAGTGAAGGATAAAAGAGGAGAGAGCAAAAACAAAAAGGGCCATTAAACTGGAACTTCTTGATGAAGGAAAAGAGCTACCACCCAGCACACATTACTTATGACAGCAACAGTACTCTTGCGTATTTATCTAATTATCATATGCAATTTATGTCCACTTGTACTCTAGAGAATACTTTTTTTAAAATCTGTTAACATTATTGTGTTAACATTGCTTTATGTGCTGTATGTGGTATATGTACTGTGTTCTGCATCTTGACCCTGAGGAACATTTTATCATTTAGCTGCATACATCTGTACAGTTGAATGACAATAAACTTGAACTTGAAAGGAAATGACGATTTTAAAAAGATAGCTACGAGATATTGTTACTGTTTGAACAGGATAATGAATTGCACGTAAAAAAAGTGTTTGAAATGGCCACAGAGCTGAGATAGGAGAGAAGTGATGCAGAAGAGATAAGAGGCAAAGAACAGAGTTGCAAGTGGAACACCTGCTCTTCTAACTCCAGGCCAACATCAATTACATCAATCCATACCTCAGCTAATTAACAGCATTTGTCATTAAACCAAACAGAATTCAGTTTCAAATGTGAACTCACTGTAATTGATAAAGAACTCCACGCCAACAGCCAGAAAGTGTAGGAAATCACGAAAGCTGATGAACCACAAGTTGCCATGTAGACAACTGGGCTTTAGCAGAATGAGTCAGGAAGTTCTGTACAGCAGGAAACCACCAACCAATAAACACCGTGCACTCAAAGTTCACAGTAAATTTCTTATCAAAGTACATATGTGTCACGAAATACTATAAAAGATTCATTTTCTTGTGGTATTCAAAGAAATCAAGAACAAAACTACATGCAAATAGGGCAAACAATCGATGTGCGAAAAAAAAACACAAATTGGGCAAATACTAAAAGTTTTTAAAAAGTAAAATAAATAATAAATATTGAGAATGAGTTGTAGAGTCCTTGAATGTGAGCCCATAGGTTGTAGTTCAGTGTTGGGGTGAGTGGGGTGCAGCGTAATCAAAAATCAACTTGTCAAGAGCTCGGTACTACTATAAAATTTAAACTTACTGCAAGTGCAATCTGCTCATCTGGAATTGGTACCATTTACATGCAATATTTTCCAACAGCTCAATTTGACAAAGCCCTGATAAAGTGACTCAGCCTGAAACGTCAACTGCTTATTCATTTCCAGAGATTCTGCGGGACCTGCCGAATTCTCCTGCATTTTGCCCGCGCTGCTCTGGATTTCCGGCATCTGCAGGATCGTTTGTGTTTATGACAAGATCTTAAATGTTTTCCACAAAAATAATTGAGGCCCTCACTGATTTCCCACAACAAGGCAGCGCAGTGGTTAGCTCGACGCTAATACAGCTCGGGGTGTCAGAGTTTAGAGTTCACTTCCAGCGAACTTTGTAACAAAAGTTTGCACATTCAAACCTGTGTGCCTATGGGTTTCCTCCGGGTGCTCCAACTTCCTACAGTCCTAAGACGTAGATGTTGGTAAGTTAATCGGTCATTGTAAATTGTCTTGTTATTAGTCTCGGGTTAAATCGGTGGCTGCAGGAGGGCGCTGCTCACAGACTGCTCCACACCATGTCCAAATAAAAATAAATTGCTGGTAATTGTCGAGCAGCAGCTAGCACAGATCACAGCCATCCACCAAAGACGTCATTACAGTCTCTTCTCCAGGAGATAAAGAGATAAACAATACAATATGAGAACAAGTATACTAACAATTCTCACAGATATTGCCAGAGTTAGTTGTTTTATTTAGAGATACAGCATGATAAACAGCCCTTCCTGCCCAGCAAGCCCACGCTGAACCAATTACACCCATGTGACCAATTAACCTACTAACCCACAAGGCCTTTGGAATGCGGAGGGAACCGGAGCACTCGATGGAAACCCATGCCGTCATGGGGGAGGATGTACCAACTCCTCACAGATGGCGTCATACAGTCATAGTAAAGTGCAGCACAAAAAGAGGCCCTCAGGCCCATCTAGTCAGTGCCAAACCATTTAAAGCACCCACACCCATCGACCTGCACTGGGACCACAGATGGTGGTGGGAATTAACCGGGATGCCGGTGCTGTAATACATTACCGTTATACTATCATGCCAAACCAATACCATGTTGAACTTAGTCCCTTAATGAACATCGTGATACCCAACTTGTTTTTCTCCTTCACAGTTCTGATAAAGGATTCCAGACCTTAAACTTCAACTGTTTCTCTTTCCACAGATGCTGCCCGGCCTGTTGAATGTGTGCAGCATTTTCTGGTTTTTTAAATCAGTAAGAGTTTGCAGCTGAGAGGTTGCGCCAAATTTTTCTTATAGGCTCTAAGCCAAATTCATGTCACCACATGTTGGCAAACCATCAAATACACTATTAACCTTCTCTTAAATTTCACGTGAAATAGTGGGTGTAAGAGCTGGACCACCGTGAGCAGTGTCACAGAGGGACCGAATTAGACATTGCCGTCACTGTTGCAGAAAGGGATCAGTACAGGGCATTCAGGATAACTCAGCACAAAAAAATAAAAATCTTATCATTATAACATCAAAGTAAACAAAAAATATCTTGATGTTACTAGCACACGCAAATAGAAGTCATTCAGCTCATCACATCTATTCTAGCCCTGGCTCGTAGTAGGCTCACCCCGAATCCACAATGCAGGAATACTGTGCCTCAAACGTTTCTGCTACTAGACCACTAATGTAGAGAAGGGACTTCAGTGACATTAACCTTTCCATGAAGATGAAATAAATCTGGAATGAAAAACCAGCAATGTTAATAACTTCAGTGGTTGTTAAGTTGATGGAAAGGATCTTAAGAGGCATAATAGGATTAGGAATAGTCAGCATGGCTTTGTCAAAGGCAGGTCGCGCCTTACAAGCCTGATTGAATTTTTTGAGGATGTGACTAAACACATTGATGAAGGAAGAGCAGTAGATGTAGTGTATATGGATTTCAGCAAGGCATTTGATAAGGTTCCCCATGCAAGGCTTATTGAGAAAGTAAGGGGGCATGGAATCCATGGAGGCCTTGCTTTGTGAATCCAGAATTGGTTTGCCCATTCTGGGATCCCTTTTCTTTGTGATTTTTATAAATGCCCAGGATGAGGAATAGGTTAGTGCTGATGACACAAAGGTTGGGGGTGTTGTGGATAGTGTGGAGGGCTGTCAGATGTTACAGTTGGACATTGATAGGATGCAAAACTTTGCTGAGAAGTGGCAGATGGAGTTCAACCCAGATAAGTGTGAGGTGGTTCATTTTGGTAGGTCAAATATAATGGCAGAAGATAGTATTAATCTCCATTGGACAGTCAAAGATGCTGCGCAGGTTGACTCTGTGGTTAAGGCAGCATACAGTGCATTGACCTTGATCAACTGTGGGATTGAGTTCAAGAACGACAGGTAATGTTACAGCTATATAGGACTCTGGTCAGACACCACTTGGAGTACTGTGCTCAATTCTGATCGCCTCACTACATGAAGGATGTGGAAACTATTGAAAGGGTGCAGAGGAGATTTACAAGGATGTTGCCTGGATTGGGGAGCATGCCTTATGAGAATAGGTTGAGTGACCTCAGCCTTTTCTCCTTGGGGTGGCAGAGGATGAGAGCTGACCTGACAGAGGTGTATAAGATAATGAGAGGCTCTGATCATGTGGATAGCCAGAGGCTTTTTCCCAGGGCTGAAATGGCTAGCACAAGAGGGCACAGTTTTAAAGGTGCTTGGAAGTAGGTACAGAGATGTCAGGGTAAGTTTTTTTATTTAAAGCAAAGAGTGGTGAGTGCAGAGAATAGGGAGCCAGCAACAGTGGTGGGAGGCAGATACGATAGGGTCTTTTAAGAGACTCCTGGATAGGTACATGGAGCTTAGAAAAAATGGAGGGCTATGGGTAACCCTAGGCAATTTCTAAAGTAAGCACATGTTCGGCACTGCGTTGTGGGCCGAAGGGCCTGTATTGTGCTGAAGGTTTTCTACATTTCTAAAGGACGAATACACACAGCTCAGTTATGTTCTTTACCTTTGACTTGGTCTATGTAACTGAAGACTTGTACCATCATGGTTGAATGAGGGATGGGTCAATTCAGCTCGCTGCTCCACCAAGTTCATTATTTATTTATTGAGATACAGCACAGAATAGGCCCTTCCAGCCCTTCGAGTTGTGCCACCTTGCAATTCCCCAATTTAATTGCTGCCTAACCACAGGACAATGACTAATTTACATTGACCAATTAACCTACCAACCTGTATGACTTTGAACTGTGGGAGGAAACCGGAGCATCTGGAAGAACACGCGGTCACGGGCTGAACGTACAAACTCCTTACAGACAGTGGCGGAACTTTACTCAACTCTGCCCTTAACTAAAGGGCCTGTGTACGGAATCTTTGTGGACTTCAGTTCAGAATGCTATTTGACTGAATTTACTGTTTGCATGGTTTGTTTAAATCTTCACTGCACTTTGGGCGTTTGACAGTCTTTTTTTTCCAAATGGGCTCGGAGTTTTTTGTAAAAAAATGACTGCCTGTAAGGAGATGAATCTCAAGGTTGCATAAACACACCTTTGGTAATAAATGTATTTTGAACCACATGAAGTGTCCTATCAAGCCAATTGCTTGTGCCAAATAATTCCGATGGATTCAAGGTATCACAACACACGGCCTTCTCAAAGTGGGCAGGGGATGGACAACTGTTAGCCTAACCAGCAATTGGCCTATTTATTCCATTAATGTAGAAAAACTCTTACCTGTTGTGATATTATTTCATTACTAATATTAATCCAATTACCTTACACATAATGCTGGTGTCTCTGCTGCAAGTCAACCTTGTGAACCATCATTTACATCTAAACTCATTCCTCTGACATTCTTGGTCCAAACCTGATACCAACCAATGCTTTCCATTTATTCTTGTGAAAGTGCTTGAAAACCTATTCAAGAGTGGAAAGATTGCATGCAGCTCGGAAGTGGGTCTAAAGCTTTTCTATAATTAAAGTTATAGAAAAGTAACAACTTAAATGACGTCTCAGGGAAGTAACATATCAAGATGGTTTAATATCATTTCCAGGACACAAGTGTAAAGGAAAACAAAATAACTGTTACTCCAGATCTGATGCAGAACATTAAAAACACAAAAACAAGTACATAGGATATCTTGTATTGTTTGTACTCACAATGAAAAATTAGATGAGACACTTAAGGCTCATTTGTTGAAATATTTCTCTACCGACACACCTTAAATTGCACTTCTACATGACGATGGAACCTGAGACTATCTACGAAATACAATTATTGCAGGAAACATCATACTCCATGATTAATTACCCAGCTCCATTTGTTACAACCAGGCAGCATCTTTTGAGTTAACTCCAGTGGGATAAGAGGCCAGATTACCCAGGTACAGTTTATATAAAAAAACCACTAAAAATATTAATGCATTCACTACTAACAGATTCAACTAATTCAATTCCATGTACTAAATCAATTTCTTTTTAATGAATAGGACTCTAACATAATAACCAATCAGAAGCAAGTTTAATATCACTGGCAAATGTCAAGAAATTTGTTTGTTCTGTGGCAGCCGTGCAGTGCCATATATAAATATAGTAAGTTACAATAAGAAATACAAATATTGCAAGAGAGCAAAATACTGAGGTAATTTTTCATGGGTCATGGACTGTCCAGAAATCTGATGGTGGAGGGGAAGAAGCTGCTCCTAAAACATTGTGTTCGAAGTGGATCAGTGGTGGGGGTGTGCCTGAACAAAGCAGGATCCATCATGAATGCCCTTCGTCATACATATATAAAAAATAGAGTAAAAATTGGTGAGGTAGTGTTCATGGGTGTGACAGAGCAGGTTTACCACAAGTGATTTCTTCCTTCCTGCTCTCCCCCCCCCCCCCCCCCCCCCACCGCCCCGTAATTCTCATTATCCCCGTCCAGCAGGGCTGACGCTCTTGCTTATCGGGAGCACACGTTAGGCTAACACGTAGAATGGACACTTTTATTTGTACTTTCACACTCTAGGACAGTGGCATTCTTAAATGTGTGCTGTTAGTTGTTGCCTCCAGTTTTCAGGGAGGGAAGCCTGACTGATGGGCGGGGCGTCTTAAAAAAAAAGGTGATGGTTTGTGGTGGCACGTGCTCAGTGCAGGCTCAGGGAAAGAGTTCATTTTGGGGGATGGGGAAGAGTGCTGGCTCCTGGAAGATGGTTGGCTGTCGAATGATTTTGCTGCACATTGCATCTGTGATCTTATTGTGAACATCTGCGATTGTGCACAAGGATGTGAAATCTCATGTTTTGGTGTTTGTGTAATTGTTCAGGCTCATGGTAACAACTCCTCCCACATTCCAAAGAATGGACTATCCCTTTTCCTCCTACTTGAAGGCTCATTTTGGTGTAAGTGAAGAGGGAGACAGGGTGTGGTAAGGTGAGATGTACTACTTCTGACTGATATTTGGAGCTGTAGTCCTAAAGGTCTATGGTATTTATCTGTATTTTCTCTATTGTCATGTGTGTTATTTTGCCATTTTCTGTACTGTAAACATCTTTGCACATTTTCTATTTCTTTAACCTCTGACACACAACAAACACCTTTGCACTAAATATGCTACCACAGCCTACATGTGATTTTTTAAGATTTGGGAACAGCTTCTTTCCAACTGTGATAAGAGTGCTGAACAGATCCTGACCCAGATCTGGGCCGCACCTTCCAAATATCCAGACCTGACTTGCACTACCTTACTTTCCCCTTTCTATTTTCTAATTATGATTTATAATTTAAATTTTTATTATATTTACTTCAATTTGTACTTCAGGGAGCGCAAAGCGCAGGATCAAATATGGCTGTGATGATTGTACACTCTAGTATCAATTGTTTGGTGACAATAAAAGTAAAGTCCAAGCCTTCACATGGGACATGTAACCCTCACCAAAACTCAGTGTGACAATGGGTTGGTTGATTGTCTGTTCAGAAATCTGATAGTGGAGGGGAAGAAGATGAAAGAAGCTGTTCCTAAAACATTTGGTGTAAGCCAATAAGAGCCAGTATATTAAGAGCTAAAAAAAAAATTGCATTAAGCCAACTTACATTGCAAAGAACCACTTTTCACTTATGAGCCACACATTTCACAGTGCCTGATTCACCAAAATCTATAGACAGGTACAGCAAACATTCAGAAAAGCCAGCAGCATCTTGCTATTTATTTCTATGGAACAGAGTATATGAAAAAGCAGAGATTGATGAGGCCTCTGTCGGACAGGGTTGACCATGGATGTTGCATCCTAGCTGTCTCGATGCACGAGGCAGGCAGGGCAGTACGATACGGAGAGCAAGCTGTTGCCCGCGTAGTAAGCTCCCCGCTCCACACATCTGATGAACCCAAAGGAATGACAGCGACCAATACAATTTGGCACCAGTAGCATCGCAGGAGTTGCCAGTCAGCATCGAACTCAACGTAGGACTGCCTTAGGGACTCCAGCTCCGGATTTTCCCCCTCAGGGTTTACTCCCGAAGCCTTCCCCATGAGATCAGTGAGATCACGAGTAAAGTAGCGCTTGCAGCATTAATCTCAAGGACGGATGTTAATGTATTGGATAAAATTCAGAGGAGGGTTACAGAAACAACAGCCAAAGTGAGTGAATTATTTTACAAGGGAAGGACAGACCGTGTAGGCCTGAGTGCATTAATGTCCACTGCTGTTGAGTGAGAAAATCTCAAAGCAGAGGATGGTGCCTCATGGGAGAATCTGGAACTGTGGAGGCAGGGATGTCACTTGCTGAAAACAAGGGTCAACTATTTACTGCACATTCGGTAGAATTTCTTCTCCCAGAGGAACAGTCTCCCACAGTGGTGTGTTAGAGTAGCAGTTAGTGCGTCACTTTACAGAGCCAGCCAGCGGCCACTGATTGTGATTCAATTCCAACTGTTGCCAAAGGAATTTGTACTTCTGCATGTGTTTATTATTATAAAAGTTCCGAAGAGCAGGGTAAGGGCAGGCTACGCTGGTGACAGAACCACGGCAACACCTGCGGGCTGCCCCTAGCATAATCATTCTTGATCAGATTTGATAGAAGCGTACATTTCACTGTATGTTTCAATGTACATATGACAAATAAAGCTAATCTTTTCCTCAAACGTCAATGGAAACAGTGAATTTGGATATTTAAGGCACCGGCTGGTAGACTCTTGATAAGATTGCAACAAGCAAAGGAAAGGAGCGCTGAGTAAACTTATCAGATTGGACAACACCTTACTAAATGCAAGCCAGATTCAACAGGCAGTTGTTGTTCTTGTTCCTTTCCACACCTGGGCAGCAACCTTGCCATCTCGTTAGCATTTTATCCGTTGTGTGTTTTTTTTTTAAAACGAGGCCGAGTTGCTGGCTCAACGCTCAGCCCAGCACAGATGGAAAGCGTGCAAGGAGACAGCCAGATTCAAACCTGGGACCACTCACATCAAAGTTTGGCGCGGCTAACCTGCAGATTCCACAGGCAGAGTGCGCTTCCCAGTTCCAATTCCTTTTTAAGATCTTGCTAATCTTAGCCTAGGCGATGGTGGCATCATAACAAGTGCCATTGGTCCTTGATTATGTTGAGGAAAAGCAGCCCAGATTATTGCTGTTGTTCACTGCCCAAAGAGCATGCAGATGCTCTGCTTCCTCCAAGTGGTAATTATAGCCTATTATCAATACAGACCAACCACGTGCAACACCAAGCACTCAAATACATGCACAGAACTCCCAAAATCCAAGAGAAAATAATGCGCAAAGTTAACTTTGGAAAGGGAAAAGGAAGGTTAGATTTTAAAAACTTACTCGATGGAAAATCACCAGTCAGATGATGCTTCTCTTCCAAAGTCCACAGTAATCTGCAAAAGATATAAAAAAAAATTAACTCAGTATCAAAATAAAACTTGTCATCACAGCTCACAAACTCTCTATCAGCAGGTAATAGAGGCAGGGGTGGGATGGGGTAAATGAGAAGATTGGAGAAACAATGATTAAAATACTAAGCATATTTATTGCAAAAGGGCAGCTTTTGAAATTCAAGGCAGACATTGCTTTAAATAAACAGTGTATTAGGAGGTAAATTTACACCACACAGAAGACGCTAACAAAAGATATACAGGAAACTGAAAACACAATGATTTAGTTAGTTAGCTAGTTCCTCTCTGCACTTCGTAACGCATTGGGCAGCAACGTTGCTGTTTCTTTAGCATTTATCTTTTTAAAAGAAAGATGCCAAGTTGCTAGCTCTGAAGGGTCACAATCTCACCATTTTGCTTTTTTGTACTATTTAGTTGTATTGTCTTCTTAAGGCACCTTATAGTATTCTTTTAATGTTTTGCACTGTACTGAGTGGCAGGGTGGAGATACGTCTCTACCAAAGGAGGTGTAAGGTGCTCCTTCCCTCCGCTAGCCTGCAGGTCACCCTTGAGCAAGGTGTAGCACCTGCTTAGCCCCCGCGATCAGGGACACATGAAGCCATGGGAGCAGGTGGTGGACGGTCATATGAGCAGCTGGTGCATATCACAAGTCCTGGTTATGCGAGCACTGACACCAAGCAGACAATCTCTGAAGAGTATTGATAATAGTCGGGGTCACCCGTCTTGTAAAGACACTGCCCAGAAGGCAGCAATGGCAAACCACTTCTGTAGAGAAAAAAAAATTGCCAAGAATAATCACGGTCATAGACCCTGATCATTCATGTAACATGCAACACAGCACATAGTGATGATGATGCACTGTACTGCTGTCACTACACAACAAATTCCACATCCGTCAGTGATAATAAACCCGATTCTGATTTTTTTTTGTGACTACTGTACTGTTGCCATTCATGTGGCCCCTTGGGGTGGCTATACACTATAGAAGGAATGGCATCGATCTGCTAAATCATTCAGTAAATATCACAAGGCACGTGAAATCGCAGCTCACCGTAGGCACTACTGAAATTTACCGAATTTTCAGTGGGACCAAAAACTCAATACAGGTCCCAATTTGTTGATCATTTGAGAAGCAACTGAAATTCCTCTAAAACTCAATATTGACTTCAGCCTACTCAAATGGCTATCAGAATTTGCCTGATTTATTATTAATTATTTTCTGGGCTTGTGTGTCATCTCCAATTCCAGGACAGTCAGCCCACGTTGCCAAAGTATTTGAGAAGTAAATGTTCAGAATTTTGGGAACAACACATAGCTTTTAAATACAAACATGTTTCACATTGAGGAGAAATATTAATGAGTCCAAAGCATTGTGGAGCATTTAAGCACCAGCAGAGATCACGCACCCTTTAGAATGGCACTTAACACTAGAGAACTGCTCAGGCTCCGGGACAGCTTCTTCCACCGGGCCATCAGACTGAATAATTCATGCCGATACAACTGTTTTTCTATGTTATATTGACTGTCCCGTTGTACATACTATTATAAATTGCTACAAATTGCACATTGCATATTTAGACAGAAGCAAAGTAAAGATTTTTACTCCTCATGTATATGATGGATGCAAGTAATAAAGTCAATTCAATTCAATTTTAGCCACCACCTGACCAATCCAAATCTGACCCAACCTCAGGGATTATATATCCAAATTCAACATCCGAGTCTCATCGGGCAACGGTTACTTGACAGAACAACATTCTGACAGAGGAACACAGACAAAAAATGCTGGAGGAACTCAAAGTTAGGCTGCACCTGTGGATAATAGACAGGCCGAGACCCTCCATCAGGGCTGGAGAGGAAGAGGGGAAGAAGCCTGAATGAGGTTGGGGGGGGGGGGGGGAAGAGGAGAGAAGGAATACAAGCTGAAAGGTGATAAGTGAAGGCAGGTGGGACGAAGTAAGAAGCTGGGAAGTGATAGGTAAAGGGCTGAAGGAGGAGGATTCTGACAGGGGAGGACAGTGGACCACAGGCGAAAGGAAAAGAGAGGACCCAAAGAGAGAAGATGAGCTGGTGAGAAGAGAGGGGATGAGAGAGAAACCAGAATGGGGTACGGGAAAAAAAAAGGAGGCAGACCAACATGCTCTTAGTCAAACATGTCTGGGAGATGAGACTGCTCCATTTCTACAGTTACAAAAAACACCCAACCCTCAGCAATTTGTGTTTTCCCCCCTTTGCTCCAAGTCTGGGGGGAAATTGTGGGGATAAAAACTTCCCCAAAGTATAAGTGCAACAAAACATACTCACAGTGATTTAATACTAACCGCAGTAAAAAAAAATTACAATGACCGAGAATGTACAAACTCCTTCCTCCCGCTGTCCATGAGGTTTAATACATTCGCTCTATGACCACGTGGGTTTCTCTGGGTGCGCCGGTTTCCTACCACAGTCCAAAGACCTACCCGTTGGTTAACTGGTCATTGTAAATGGCCCTGTGATGAGGCTAGGATTAAATGAGGAGTTGCTGGACTACATGGCTCGTGTGGCTGAAAGGTGCTGTTCTGCACTATATGTCAATAAGTAAAGAGAAAAATAAGCTTCAACTAAGTTTTTAAACCTGTAAATGTTATTTGGGACAGTTCTAGCAATGCAATCCACTACCTATAAAGAGTGCAAATATGTGACGTAGGTAACTATTGTTGACTGGTAGCTAGGTGTGGAAGCAGTAAACAGTGATCTCATTTAAACTGGATAAAGCTCATGCAGTGAAAGTTCCCAATTACTTGGCACGATAGCGGACACAAGACACAATAACCTGAGATCAAAACATAAACAATGATCAAGCACAGAGTCTTGGCATTTCTTAATCTTTATCTCCAGTCCCTTCAGGCCCTTGTCAACCCAACAACCCGATGCTGCCCTTCCAGTTAGTCCTAAATTCCTGCATTCAGTCCACATCCCTCCAAGTCCCACCCTTCAAAGGAGCTTAATGAAAATGACCGAAATGAAAGGCTCGTCATATGAGAAGTGTTTGATGGCTCTGGGTCTCTCCTCACTGGAATTCAGAAGAATGAGGGGTGACCTCATTGAATCCGATTGAATGTTGAATGGCCTTTAATAAAATGGACGTGGAGAGGATGTTTCCTCTGGTGAGGGGAGTCTAAGACCAGAGGAGGCAGCCTCAGAATAGAGGAGTGTCCTTTTAAAATGGAAATGAGGAATTTCTTTAGCCGGAGTGGCGAACCTGTGGAATTTTTTTGCCATGGGCAGCTGCGGTGGCCAAGTTATTGAGTATATTTAAGGCAGAGGTTGATCGATTCTTCATTAGTCAGTACTCCATGGTTCAGCCACGATGAAATGGTAGAGCAGACTTGATGGGCCAAATAGACTAATCCTGCTCCTACAACTTGGATTTTTCCATGTACTTATCCAAGTACCTGTCTCAACCACTTCCTCTGCCAATTACCTCCATACACTCAACATGAAAAAATTTACCATTCAGATCCCATTTAGATCTTCCCCCTCACGTTGAACCTCTAATCATTCGATTTGGACTCCCTCTACCTTGTAAAAAAAGATTCATCATCCACTTTATCTATGCCTCTCAATTTAAAACATTTCTGTAAGGTCGCCCCTCACTCTCTGACACTCCAAATAATGAAGATCTAGTCTGGCCAGCCTCTCTGTAACACAGGCCCTCCAGTTTTTTTCAACATCCTTAAATCTTTTCTGCACTTGTTTTTCCCCGTTTAACCACACCTTTCCTTTCACAGTCATGGTTAAAAAATGATATAAACCAAGTTTCAGAAGTGGTTTGCCATTGCCTTCTTCTGGCAAGTGTCTTTACAAGACAGGTGACCCCAGCCATTATCAGTACTCTTCAGAGACTGTCTGTCTGGCGTCTGTGGTCGCATAACCAGGACTTGTGATATGCACCAACTGCTCATACGACCATCCACCACCTGCTCCCATGGCTTCACGTGACCCTGATCGGCAGGAGGCTAAGCACGCAATACACCTTGCCCAAGAGTGACCTGCAATCTAGCTGAGGAAAGGAGCACCTTAGCTAAACATGTATAGATGGTGAGGCAGCATGGAGGTTCAACAGTGAGTGGATAATAACTCAGAAATGGACAACCTGTAAGAAAACCTATGGACTAACAAGAGAACAATCATAAATGTTGAAGGACCGCAGGGGTTCCCAACCCTTTTTTACGCTATGGAGCCTTCCCATTAGCTGAGGGGTCCGTGGACCCCAGGTTGGGAACCCTTATGAGAAACTCAGCAGCTTGAGCAGCATCTACTACTATGTCGACTCAGGGCTAGGTGGCCAGCGTCGGGCACGATGATGGACCCTCTACTCCTCCCTCAGTGTGTTCAGTTCATCTACATTAGCCGTGCCGCTATCTTCTAGGAGCGTGTTGGGAGTCTTGGCAGAGCAGCATCAGTGGGAGGTAAGGGACCGATGTTTACTGTCAAAACCCTGCACCGTCGGAAATTATTTTCCTCCCGCGGACATGGCTCAACCCACTGAGTTCCCCCAGTAGACTGCTTGTTACTCCGTGTTCCTGCATTTAAATCTCCTGTGGCTCCAAGAAACTCCACATTTGCTGATGAACCGACAAAACCTGCAAAGGTTGTTGTGTTTTTTTTTAAATGAGGAAAATCAGAATCAGGTTTATTATCACCGGCATGTGACATGAAATTTGTTAACTTAGCAGCAGCAGTTCAATGCAATACATAATCTAGCAGAGAGAAAACAATATAATAATAAATAAAATAAAAATAATAATAAATCAATACAGCATATGTATATTGAATAGATTAAAAAGCATGTAAAAATCTGAAATACTGTATATTAAAAGGAAGTGAGGTAGTGTCCAAGGGTTCAATGTCCATTCAGGAATCGGATGGCAGAGGGGGAAGAAGCTGTTCCTGACTGTGTTCCTTCAGGTTTCTGTACCTCCTACCTGATGGTAACAGTGAGAAAAGGGCATGC
Source organism: Hemitrygon akajei (assembly GCF_048418815.1). Taxonomy (NCBI): domain Eukaryota; kingdom Metazoa; phylum Chordata; class Chondrichthyes; order Myliobatiformes; family Dasyatidae; genus Hemitrygon; species Hemitrygon akajei. The sequence continues at coordinate 35,018,364 of NC_133153.1, read as the reverse complement.
CCTGAGCTCTGGAGGTCCTGGCTGAGACACTGCTCCCTGAAGATGTCCTGTGTACTTTGTAGGCCAGTACCCAAAATATAGATTTGAGGAAGCTCGCCGAGCACATGAATTACCTCTGTTTGTAGCACAAGTTTGGTCAGGCTCAGTTACTGTATATTGGACTCTACCAAAGATTATTTTTCCTCACTAGAGGGGACTCTACAATGATATATTGTATAGCCCATCAAGGTCCATACTTTTCAAATACCAAGGCGCTGTAGTGTTACAAACAAGTGCTTTTATTTATTTATTGAGATACAGCGCAGAATAGGCCCTTCTGGCCCTTTGAGCCACGCAGCCCAACAATTCCCGATTTACTTTCAAATCTCCTACTATCTTTCCTTTCGGTTAGTCCTGATGAAGGGTCTCGGCCCGAAACGTCGACAGCGCTTCTCCCTATCGATGCTGCCTGGCCTGCTGTGTTCTACCAGCATTTTGTGTGTGTTGTTGTTTGAATTCCCAATTTAACCTTAGCCTAATCACAGGGCAATTTACAATGACCAATCAACCTACACATTGGTACATCTTTGGACCATGGGAGGAAACCCACACAGTCAAGGGGAGAACACAAAGTTCTTACAGACAGCAACGGGAATTGAGCCCAGGTCTCTGGTACTGTAAAGCATTGTGCTGCCCCTGGCATACTGATGATATTCAAGACCGAGAGGCAATTTACTTTGACGGGGAGTAGCAACGAAGGATTACGTGTTGTATGGTATTATTTTAAATGGAGCAAGGACATATAAAAATACAGGATTCCTCCCCGCAAAGTCCTGACTAATCTGCCACCTCAGATCCACTCTCACTTCCCCAGCTAATTCCCATACCCCAGGCTTCTAAAAGCTTATCAACTTGAGAAAAGATAAACACAGGCCTTGGCGACCTTTCAACTGAAAACATGCAAACAGCAGCACTGCTAACAAACAAATGAACTTGTGGTCAGCACCACAAGAAATTGCCTGTGAAATTCTGAGAACCTATAATTTTAGCTGATACAATTGAGTTATTTAGAATTATTAATGGTCACTGATTACAGAGTTAAGAGATGCAGGAGCTCCCCCGCCCCCATTTCTAGACTTCAGTAGCTGCAAGGACCATATTCACGGAAATCATAAACATGAGATTCTGGAAATCGAGAGCAATGTTGGATGAGCTCAGCAAGTCAGGCAGCTTCTATAAAGAATAGACGGTCAATATTTTGGGCTAAGAGCCTTCATTAGATCTGTCAAGGAAGGGGGCAGAAGTCAGAATGAGAAGTTGGGGGAGGGGGAAGCAATTCAAGCATTCATTTAAAGTCAGCTGTCACTGCAATAGCACAATTATATTTAGCAGAAAGGAAAGTCAAATCACAAGATAAGGCTGTTTATCCAGTTAGAGCTCTCCAGCTCTCCACAGCATCTGTTTCCATAGTCTCTGCAATGTGACACTGTAGATCCTGCAAGTATGTAAATACTGGCTGTAGTGTATATTCTGGGTTCCTCGGAACTGGCTGAAAACTGATCATTTCCACTCAGTTGAACATGGAGTATCAAGTAAAACTCAACTGCTTGAAACACGGTGAAAGATTGCTTCAATGTTTAATGATGTGACACAGTCCTCAAACCAATGTGTATCTTAAAAAAAATAACAGTTACCACAGTCATTAGACCTGCACTTGAAAGGCCAAAATGTTTGCAGTAAATCTGCTTTAGTTTGTTTTGAGCTTTAAGAATAGCTTATCAGTAACACAAAATAGAACACTTTAGCCAATCCAGTCAGACACTAAAATTTTTTTCAATGGAGACACTCAGCTGGATCACAGATATTAACCATTTCTCGTTCCATGCATGCTCCATAACCTGTTAAATCTTTCCAGCGTTTGTTTTGTTTTTCAGATTTCTTACATCTGCAGTTTTACTGACAATTCAAATCTCCTATATTCTGCACCAAGTATTGTACGTACACACCGACTGTAGGTCTAGGAAGAATGCCCCGGTTTGCTGCAGCCCGTTCCATTTCTGATGCCCTGTGCCAAATCTGACTACACTTGAAGAGCACAGTTTGGTACCAAAAGCTCAAGTTGAAAGTTCAAATTAATTTATTAGTAATGCACAACATACGGGGGGCAGGAGCTCCTTCCCACCTCTGGTCTACATGTCACCTTTGGGAAAGGTGTAGCTTCTGCTTAGCCCCCCTCCGAACAGGATCAAGTGAACCCAAGCGAGCAGGTGGTGGATGGTTGTAATGACAAGCCTGTTTACGCAACCACTGAAGCCAGGCAGGCAACCCCTGGAGAATATTGATAATGGCTAGGGTCACCCATCTTGTAAAGAAACTGCGCAGAAGGAAATGGCAAACCACTTCTGTAGAAAAATGTGCCAAGAAAAATCACGGTCAAAGACCATGATAACCTACATCGCACAACACAGCACGTAATGACCAGTACCATACCCTCAGATTCATTTTCTTGCAGGCACTCACATGAAATCAAAGAAATACTATAAAGTCCATGAAAGATAACAAAGGTTGAGAAACATTCAATGTACAAAAGATGATAAATCAAACAAGTGATAAAAATATACAAATAATACTGAAAACAGCAAGTCCACAGGCTGCGGAGTCAATCCAGTGCTGGCCCAGGATACCAATTGGTACAGGGCAATCACTGCTCCCTAACCTGGCAGTGAAGGAGTCAAGACTCCTGTGCCTCGCGCCTGATGGCAATAGCAGAAAGAGAGGGAAATGGGTCAAACACAGGCAGACAGAGTGGCAAGCATTGAGGGCAAGGAGCTTTCAAGCTCATAACTATGAGTATCAGCTTCAGACTGACTCCTTCATAAAGGATGTGTTGTCCTTGGCCCAAGTTATTCTACTGAAACTCATACGAAAGGAACCCATGGACACCAAACAGCAGTAAGAATCTCTCAACATTCACCCCGTCAAGCCATTTTAGCTGGTTTTCCAACTGGATCAGCTCTTGTACTTGAGATACATCAGTCTTATTTGGTGTGGAAAAATGACGGATATTCAGTGACAGAGGTTAATGAAAGGCAAGGCATCACGAAGCAAAAGAAAAAAAATCCACGTGCAAGCAACCAAAAACGGAGTTGTAAAGCAGAACATGGTCCATAAAAATGGGGAAATTGGGATACTGAGAGATCCGTCCTTCCCGTTTGTGACTGATGCGCAGCTCTGAGTATTTCCTGCATTTAATGAAAAGTAGAAGCAACTCATTGATAGGAAAAGAATTCATCAGGGAAGTCCCTTCAGAACTGCAAACACACTATATTATTTGCTCCAGATTACTATACAACAACACTTATACGCAACACACAATGTAAAAACCATCTAAAGAACTTCAGTACAATTGTGTTTGTTGCTGTTGTTAAGTTAAATGCGTGACACATTACCAAGCACCACTGAACTTGCAGGTAACCATTACCGCTCTTTAACAGTCTTCCCTTCGTTGGCTTTGCCTCACCTTGCATTCTAAGTATATACTTACCATATGGTAATATGGTTGTTGTCCACTTAGCCTCTCAAACCTGCTCCCCCTTTTGCCGACATAGCTGGTTTGCTTGCAACCTCAAGTTCAGGTCCCCAGCTACCTCAGGTAATCTTGTCTATCAAGAGTATGTCCACCTTTGCTTCAAAAAGATTTTCAGATAATGCTTCCACCACCTTTTTCTTTAAAAAAAAACTCCGAAGTGTCTCATCTACATCTTAGAAGGATAACCTATTTTTTCCTTAAAAAGAGGACATCCACTAGTTCCAGGTGCTCCTTCAAGAAATATCCTCTCCTCATCTGCCCTTTAGCCAAAGGGAAGGGGATCTGTGGAAATCATTGCCACAGACGGCCATGGAGGCCAAGTCATTGAGTACGGATGAAGCGGATATGATTGCCACTTAATTAGAAAGAGCATCAAAAGTTATGAGAAGGCAGGAGAATGGGATTGAGGAAGGTAATAAATCGAATGATATTGAATGGTGGAGCCAACTCAATAGGCTGAATTGCCCAATTCTGCTCCAATGCCTCAACACCTTATAGTCTAAGACACACAGCATCCCCTTTAATTCTTCAATTAAGTTGACTGTCACTCCAAAATCCAGAAATTGCAAACCTAGCCTGGCCATCATTCCCTTGTAAGTTTTCTGACCCAGTTCCAAGTGGGATTTTATCCTTCAGTTATAGAGGGTATTGGCTAGGTTTCCATTGTTTTGCTGATCAAAAGGTTTAAGGTGGGGGGGGGGGGGGGAGAACAGAAAATCAAAGTTTCATTACATCAGCACTTCAGTAAATATGTGAATTGCCAAGAAGATACATTTCAACCATGCAAAGGTATGGTTGACACCTAAGAAATCACATACAGCCAAGCATTGTTGATAAAATGAACAATTGATACAGTCAGGTCCGGTACTATCAGTACAACTCAACTGTGATATAAGGGTTCACAGTCTCTCAGACTTGAGTATACTGACCTGACCTGAGTCTTCAGGTCTGTGGGGGAGCAGAGAGAAACAAGCAGTTAGTTAAACATTTAATCAACACAGCACTGTTCATTGCTTAGAGCTATTCACAAAGGATATAAAATATAGACAACATCTAAAAGCCATCTCAAGCTAACTTCATCACACATCAACCCTGTTAAGCTACATTTAGCTAGAACAACAATTTTTATTAAAAGGGAAACTAACTAAGCATCAAATTCCCATGTTCCTTGTGTCTGAGACTCTGTGAAGAAATTATAGCTCATTGAACTGTAAATGAGATCCCTCAGAAATCTTTCCCACAGTGTAAGATTAACACGATAGGTTCCATTTAATACCCACTGACCAGCTGGAACAGTTTGGTGAGAGACAAGTTAGCTGTGTAACCCTAAACCATTAACCATGAAGGAATTTACATAGTTTATACTCTAACCAAGAGAGGCTCCAAAAAAAATCATTTTCATTTTCCTTAATCTGTGCAAATTGGTCCCAAAACCTGACTGCAAGTGTTCCAATGACAGCACAGGCCAATATCAAATGATTTACTAACAGGGAATCCTGCAGAACTTCCCTGCAAATGTTCTGAAATACAGAGTTTGCAAAACATCAATTCACAAGTCATACATCACAAAAACAGGCCCTTCAGTCCAACTGGCCCAGGCCAACAAAGATTCCCAAAGTTAATTCCATTTGCTTGTGTTTGGTCCATCTCTCTCCAAACTGCTCATTTTTCAAAGTGAATTTATTATCAAAGTACGCATATGTCAAAGACTACCCCGAGATGTACATTCATACTTGGATAATAAATTTAATTTGAACCTCATATATGTCACCATATAATTCAGCCGGCAGCGTAGTTGCATCAGCACTGGACTTCGAAGCAAATGGTGCCCAGTTTGAATCTGGCTGGCTCCCTACATGCTTTACATCTTGGCTGAGTTGAACATTGAGCTAGTGATTCGGCCTTGTAAAAAAAAGTCACTTATAAACCACCCACGATTTTTACCTCCTTCCACCAATCAATGCCACCCGAGAGGCAAAAAGGAGCAACAGTGTCACCATAAACTAACTTCAGATTCATTTTCTGGGAGGCAGTTACAGGAAAATAAATAAATACAATAAAATTTATGAAAAATATACATAACATCGACTATACCTGTTCAAGCACCTTTTAAATGTTAATATACCTGCCTCAACCAATTCCTCTGGCAACTCTTTCCAGATACCGATCACCATCTGGGTGATAATGGCCCTCAGAGTCCTATTAAATCTCTCCCTTAAACACTTCCCAGTTCTCAACTCACCAACCCCTGGGAAGAAGATTGGGCACACTCTCATAATTTTATAAAGAGAATTATCAATAACAAAAGCAGGCAGCACCTTGCCTCATTCAGGGGTATTCTCCCCACAGGTCAGAAAGGTACACATGGATCACAACGCAAGTATCAAACCATACGCAGGTATCAATGCATGCTGTATTGTCAGGGATGTGAAACTTAAGGCCTTATTTATTCCAATAGTGAAAGGAAAGGAGGGGGAGAGGCGACCTGCTAGAAGTTTATCAATTACAAGAGGCATAGATACTCAAGTCTTCCTCATCATTGCAAGTGGAAATTTGAAATACTTGAGGGCACAGATTTATGGTGAAAGGAGTTTTCTTTTTGGAAAGTGACAGGTACTTGGAATGCACCGCCAAGGGGTAATGAAAGCAGGTACGATAGTGACATTTAAGAGGCATTTAGAGAGATACGTGAACATGCGGGGGGTGGATTATGTGCAAGCACATGGGGCTAGTTCAGCTTGGAGTGAGTTCAATGTGGGATTGTGGTCGGCACATTAATCAAGGGTCAAAAGGCCTGTTCCTGTGCTGTATTGTTCCTTATCCTGTTCAATCATTACCTGGGGCTTTGAATACATGAGAGTGCAATGAATATGCAATTCCTTCCTCGGCTAGGATTAAAATACTGTTCCACAAAATGAGATTAAGTAGACTGCTCTCCAGACTATGGAGGAATTAGAGGGAATTTCAACAGTAAAACAACATTTTTTATTTAGTATGGTGGTGAATATTGGAGGCTTGAGTTGAGGTGTTTACTGAGCTTGGTAATTAGCTTGTAGACATTTCATCATCGGCCAAGGTTATATCAGTGTGCAGTTGCTGCCGTTTCTCTCTGGAAGTATTCACATTTATATAGGCCTCGGTCCTGATTGGCTACCCCTTTAGTTGACTGTTGAATTCTATTGGCTCCTGTTTCTTTAGAGGTTCGTAGATGGTGTCTATTTCGATATGTTTGTATACATAGTTATCAGAAGAGAACCACGCTTCTAAAAATTGCTGTGCCTGCGCCAGAACCTCCATGGTGTCCCAGTTAAAGTGGTGTCATTCTTGGTCTTCACGTACCAAGATCGGCGACAGAGCCCTGAGGAGTCTCAGTAGGATATCACCCTAACTGGTAATGAAACGCCTGGAAACTAGTTGCCAAGCTTGGCAAACGCCTCAATATCAAACAAAATTCTTACGTAGCTTTAACAGTAGATTTATGGTAAATTTTTTGAATTTACTTCCACAGAGGACACTAGAGGCCAAGCCATTCGGTGTATTGATTGTTAAGGGAATTAAGAGTTGTGGAGAGAAGGTGGGAGAACAGGGTTTGTAAAGAAAGGCATGATTGAATGGTGGGGCAGGTTTGTTGGGCCAAATGTCCTAACTCTGCTCCTATGTCTCATAGTAGAGGCAGAAATGACCTTTCTATTGATTGGAGTCTTGCAGCCATGATCGCGGTTCACTTTCAGAACAGCGAGGAGAAATTTGTTCACCCCAAGGGTAATGAATATTTGCAATTCTCAACATAAAATGGCAACGGAGGCTTAGTCCAAGCACAATCAAAATAGAGTTCAATAGATTAATGGATATAAAGCTTAGGAGGATCTTAGGAGGAAACAATGGCACCTCATGGTGACTCCTTTGTTTGCATTTTCAGAAAACACTCTATTTCCATCTTTAATATCACTGTTTTTCCCTTTCAGGGTTCTTTTGAAGACTTTGACCTGGAGTTACACGCTGACTACAGTTCTTTGCGGGAATGGGACCTGCTCTCGAGGTTTCATGACTGGCCGTTATTTGGCACACCAAGGGCGTGGCCCAAGAGCTTTGAGCTTTCGTAGCTCTGGAGACAGGGGGAATTGGAGGTCGGTGTGTCATGGGAGATGGAAGATCTAAGGCCGTGCGCCCAGCAACCTTTGGGCGCAGAGCTTGGAAAAAAACTCTTAACATCATAAACCAGTGAGTTGCTTGTTGCGTCTCCCCTCTCACTGTGAAACAGAGATGCCTCTTTCTCCCTTATTAGGGAGAGAGAGAGACTGTGGTATGCCTTATACTGGGTGAGCAAGCAGTCTTTGGAGTACTGCAAGTCTGTGCCTTTGCCATTTATTTGCTCATGCTTGACTGCTCGGTGGCGGGTGCCGATGCTTTTTTTGTGCCGGTGGGGAGAGGGAGGATCGTTGCTTATGTGCGGGAGGGGACTTCGGGGTTCTCACATTTAACTGTTATTCATTCTTTGGGGCACTTCTGTTTTTGTGGTTGGTTGTGAAGAAAAAGCATTTCAGGATGTATATTGTATACAATTCTCTGACATTAAATGTACCTTTGAGGAAAATCAGGATAGGGCTTTAGGACAGGAATGTGCTGACATACAAGATAAACCATCCAGTGAATTTCAAGCAGAAGGGATGAGTGGCCTTCTTAGTCTTAAAAAAATTACAAGTTCTCTCTTTGCCCCTAACCAAAAAATTCCTGTCAAACAACACCATCAGAAAGTCATCCAGTGCTGTCTCATCACAACAATGCTTGCTCAGAATAACAGAGAGTGCACATCAGCCCACCATGGAACACCATACAATTTCAGGAACTTCCCATTTTGGAGTTCAAATATTTGATATTAACGCTATTATCTATTTCTATATAATTCAAGTGTTTGCAGCAAATTATTCATGGAAAGATCAAATGCAATAACACCCTCACACCAAGCTACCTCATTTGCAATGCTACTCAATATTCACGTCCTAAATTATCAAGCTGCATCTTAAAGATACAAGTTGTATTGAAATAAGGCAGTGACCTTCATGAACTTTTCAAACATTAAACTTTAATGGCCTTATCTATATTTGATGTCTCCACATATTAACAGGCATATCTTATCAAGCAGTTTGTGGGTTAAGCTCACCTAACATTACAAATTGGAGTTTAGATTCTTACAGTTGTTCAGCACTAAAAGCAAAACACACACAGTGTGAAAGGGAGGAAAGAAAATACTACCGATGGTCAGCAACAACATCCGAACAAAAGCAATCCTCATTTTAAAATAAATATGTATATACCTTTTAGCACGTCAGTGGCGTGATTCTTGAGTGTAAAGTAACTGTATGATATGACGTGTTGATTTGTGGCAGCAATATAATACAAGGATATAAAATTACTTAAACCTGAAACTTGGACTGTTTACTTATCTCTATAGATGTTGCTCAACTTGCAGAGAGTTCCTACAGAACCTTGTGTGTATAAATTCTAAAATAATCATGCAAAACAGGAATAGTAGTTTAATTATTGGACCACTCAAATTTTTAAAAAAGTACTCACCCTTTCTACCACTGACCCCTCAATGAGGACTGCGTGGGTTCCCCCAACTATCCCTTCTTAAAGTCCACAATGTTGAGTGTGAGCTGTTGCTGCAAGACCACTCAACTATCTGTCTCACTTCTCTATTCCTCCTGAGATTATACCATCATCTTTATGCAGGAAAACTGCACAAAAAGGCTTCACATAACCACACAAAAAAAATCTGGCACCACGCCATCTATTATGTAAATGACAAAAGTCTAAATTGAACATTTCAAGGAAAGGAGTGGGAGAGATAGATTTAATGACAGAATTCCAAATTGTAGGGTTTTGGCTCTTGGAACCACTGTGGAGTGAGTGATTAGAGGAACACGATGCCAAAGCCAGAGTAATAGAAAGCTGAAATCAGATAGCTTGTCTATTTCAAAAAGAAAACAGAATCGGTTGTTCCATAGTATATCAAATTCTTCATCCAGTGCCATTCAGATTTCTCACTTGGAAGAAGACAGGGGTTTCAGGGGGAAAAAAAAAATCAGTGGCAGTGGTTCCAGACCAATCCAAACCAACAGCGATTATGTTCTCAGAATATATGGATGGAAAATGCATAAAATTCTAAGTCGGAAACTGCTGCTGGCTGAAAACAATGGCTAGTAGTTCCCAACCGGTGAAATATTCCAAAAATCTGTGAAGATGAAGTAGAAGCAATTTTGATAAACATTTAAAGGTGAGAAGGCAATGATTTGAAAAAGGATCCGAGAGTCAACTTCCTCACACAGTGCGGTGTGTATGAAACAATCTGACAGAGGAAGTAACTGAGACAGGTGGAAGATTTACATTTGAAAGACTGTTCAGTAGTTACATGGATTGGAAAGGTTTAGAGCAGGGATTCACAAGATGGGGTCCACGGACAGGTTGGTTAATGGCAGGGGTCCATGGCATAATAAAAAAGGTTGGGAATCCCTGGTTTAGAGGGATTTGAGCCAAATGCAAGGAAAGTGGAATAGTTTGGGTTGATATGGATGAGTTGGTCTGAAGGGCCTGTTTCTGTGCTGGATTACTCTCCTCATTTAGATCACAATTTTTATATATATATATAAATAATTTTTTTTTTTTTGAAAAACATCACTCCCTGTGCTGGCTGTCCCAGTCACAGGACAGATAGTTGTTGACCGGACAGACCCAATCCCATAAAATCAGCAGTGTGACATCAGGAATTTCTGAGGGGGAGGAGGAAGAGATTTTTTTAAAAACATACAAACAAGTAGTGATTTTATTCATAAAGACAAATTCCACTCTAAACAGTGTATGCACAGTTAGTTTGTTAGAACCAGACAAGCTGAAAGAATGGAGGCAGTTGTTTCTCCCAAGTAACTGATGCGGCGACATAGATGACACAGTAACATCATGAAGAATTCCCACCTACCCTGCTGATGATGGACCTTTTGTCCAACTCCCGTCAACGAGACTTGTTCATAGCATCTATGCTAGGACCACCAGACTCAATAAACCATTGTTTTCCCCAAAGTAGTAAGGCTGATCAACACCTCCACCCATTAACCAACCCTACCACACCCCAACAACCACGACTGCTTTATCATTTCCTGTCGGCAACCTTATCTACAGACAATTCTGTGCATAAGATCACTTTATCGACATACAATCAAATGAGTACAAACTATGCATCTATATTCGGTGTTTTTTTAATTTTTGTGTTAACGTTCAGTTAAGACGGCACTACAGAACCTGCATGATAACTTCTAGTCATCAAAAAAAGATAAGAAACCTGTGTAAAATAAAATCACTGAAAATACCTTTTCTGTGGTAAATTGTGTTAAATTATAGCTGCAAGCAGTGAAGGGGCAAAGGATGGCGAGGCAAATTCATGGGGTGCTGCAGAATTATTGCAGATGGAGTTCCGAAACAGGTACGAGGTTGGATCACACTGGGCACTGAGAGAAGTCGGGGTCTGGGCAGAGACGTTCCAATGCTCATTCAACTGGCCCAGGTGTGAGATTGGGCATACCCTGGGGTTCAGATCTGAGGACTCAATTTTGCTTTGAAATATTAATGTTGTTCAGACAGACAGACATACTTTATTGATCCCGAGGGAAATTGGGTTTTGTTACAGACGCACCAACCAAGAATAGTGTAGAAATACAGCAATATAAAACCATAAATAATTAAATAATAATAAGTAAGTTATTCCAAGTAGAAATAAGTCCAGGACCAGCCTATTGACTCAGGGTGTCTGACACTCCGAGGGAGGGGTTGTAAAGTTTGATGACCACAGGCAGGAATGACTTCCTATGACGCTCAGTGTTACATCTTGGTGGCGTTTGCTTAAATTGCTGCACGATTTTAATTTTTTCTTTCTCTTGTGGAGCAAGTGTTGGTCTTTTTTTATTCATTTTTTCCTCTTTAATTGGGTTCTTTCGGGTTTCTTGCTTTCTAGCTACCTGTGAACAAGCAAATCTCAAGATTGGAAATGACAATCTTGATTCTATGCTATACAGTTATTACTGTGCCGCTGTTGGACTTCTGTCAAAGTTAATTGGTTACATAGTTTTAATTGCCATAAGTAAGCACTTAAGGCCTGGCCGCTGAAGAAGACACTTCACAAACTAGCTTCACATGCTTGGCTGCTTCCCCAAGGTCAAACAAAAGCAGGGCACAAAAAAAAGCAGCCACTTCTTTTACTACAAGCTTGTAAGTGAGTGAGAAAACAATAGTGAGATGTATTCACATGAAATAAAACCCTGCTCTGAAATAAACCTGATACAAATTTCACCACATAATAATAAACCTGAACTGGATTCTGAAAAAAAGAATTTTGAAGCATGGTTAAGGTACTGGTACATGTTTGGCAGCAGTCGGAGGAGCTCAAATTTGTCATTATCCAGATGATACAAGATCTATATTTTTTTTATAACCTTGTAAACGCAAATTGATTAAATCTTTGCAGTCTTACAATAGCAAAAGAAAAAAATTTAATTCTCAATTTACAATATTAATTATAATAGCAATTAACGCCAGAAGTGCATTCATCGTTAAAATTGGAATTGCACCAATTGGTGCACAAGTTGGCCTTAAGCACCATTTTAACTATAGGATTCTCTCTGCTGCTATTTGATAAATGAATATGGTGAGCAACAACAAGAACCACTTCCCTTCATAGCATCTTGGGATCTTTCCTGTCCAGGGTGTGTAGACAGAAATCTCAGTTTAATAACTCATTTTAAAGAATCGGTCAAGTCCATCAGCACGGCACAGCCTAGATTTTTGTTCTCTCATTGCTGGAGTGGATCCTGAACCCACAATGTTTGGACTCAGAAACGCAGATAACACTTGAGAAATTAGTTCATTGGCACATTTAAAACCACACCATTCAGGGTCCCAACAGCTATATTCCAAATTGCTTGAGAACAGAATTTCAGAGTGGTATACTTTGATAATAAAAGAACCTTTGTACGGAAGTAATTACCAGTTATGTAAAATACTCATGACTCAATCCACAGGTTGTCCCAGGTTTATAGATGATGAGAGCAACCCAAGGAATCTCACCTTTTCTTTTCCAATAAATTCTACATAGCTAAAGCCAACATAAAAACCAAAGAGAGGGCATATAATAGAGCAAAAAATAGTGGGAAGTTCAAGGATCGGGAAGCATTTAAAAATCAGAGACAACTAAAAAAATTCAGAAGAAAAAGATGGATTATGGAAGTAAGCTAGCCAATAATATTAAACAGGATACCAAAAGTTTCTTCAGATACGAAGTGTAAAAGAGAGATGACAGTGGATATCGGACCATTGAAAAATGATGCTGGAGAGGTCGTATAGAGGGACAAGGAAATGGCGGACAAACTGTATAAGTACTTTGCAACAGCCTTCACTGTGGAAGACACTAGAATGGTGGAAGTCACAAAGTACTTGGACACACATGATAAAATAGGCTGTAGTCAGCATGGTTTCCTCATGGGAAAATCTTGCCTGACAAATCTTTTGGAATTTTTTGAAGAAATACCAAGTAGGATAGAAAAAGGAGAATCGGTTGATGTTGTGTACTTGGATTTTCTGAAGGCCTTTGACAAGGTGCCATACGAGGCTGCTTAACAAAGCTACGAGCCCATGGTATGACAGCACAGATTCTAACATGGATAAAGCGATGGCTGATTGACAGGAGGAAATGAGTGGGTATAAAGGGAGCCTTTTCTGGTTGGTTGCAGCAACTAGTGGTGTTCCACAAGGGCCTATGTTGGGATTGATTTTTTTACGTTACATGTCAATGATCTGGATGACGGAATTGATGGCTTTTTTGCAAAGTTTGAAGGTAGGTGGAGGGGCAGGTAGATCTGAGGAAATAGGGAGCCAACAGAAGGACTGCGACAGATTAGGAGAATGGGCAAAGAAATGACAGATGGAATACACTGTTGGAAAGTGTATGGTCATGCATTTTGATAGAAGAAATAAAAAAGGGCTGAACATTTTCTAAAAGGAGAGAAGTATGAAAAACTGAGGTGCAAAGGGACTTGTGACCCCTGCACATGACCAGGTTTTGGCTGTTCACTCCCAGGTTTAACATCAACAGTACCAATTCCCACCAGACCAATCCATAATCACACTAACTTGTAAATGAGTGAGAAATGAAGGCCAGCGTGCTAAATACCTTTCTCCACAGGTGGTTAAAAAATATATTCTGCACACTGGTCAACATCAGTCACAGCATTGAATATAGGAGCTAGGACATCATGTTGTAGATGTACTAGTCATTGGTGAGACTTCACTTGGAGTACTATGTACAATTTTGCTTCCGCTATGATAAGAAAGATATGGTTGATCTGAAAAGAATGCAAAAAAATAAATCTACGAGGATGTTGCCAAGACTAGAGGGCCCGAGTTATAGGGAGAGGCTGGCCACACTGGCTTTTTATTCCCCGGGATGCAGAAGAGTGAGGGGTGACCTCATAGAAGTGTTAAAAATTGAGTATAGATAAGGTGGATGATAGCAGTCTTCCCCCACCCTTCTGTGGAGGATTCCAAAATGAGGGAGCATAGGTTTAGGGAAGGGGCTCCCAAACTTTTTTTAATGCCAAGGTGCCTTACCATTAACCAAGGGGTCCGTGAACCTCAAGTTGGGAACCCCCAAAAGGAAATGATTTAAATAGAACTGAGGGGGAATTTTTTCTATAAAAAAGGATGATAAATATACAAATCAGGTGGCCAAAAGTATGGTTGAGGTAGGTATAACCATATCATACAAGAGGCAATTGGGCAGGCATACCTTAAAGGGTTATGGTCTGAACGCAGGGAATTGGGACTCGATACATGGGATCATACTGGACTGTATTGCTCTATGACTAAATCTATTGTAAAATTTACGTTGTTAAAATAAAACAAACTTTGAGATATGGTTAGGGCATAGGAAGGTAACATTACCTTATGAATAAACTTTCAAAGGTCTGCCACAATCATTTACATCTATTAGGAAATTGCTGTGGCTCAACATGCAACACACAGCAACATTCAACAGTTCCAAAGAATAAACAGTTAAATAAAAATAAATTTAGAGGTTAAAGAACAGATATGGAATAAAATGTGCAAGAATACATAAATGCCAGCTTGTACTTACAATGTAAACAGCTTTATAAACAGTGGTTTAAAGTGTTGACAGTGCATTGAAGTGACTGAGGTAGAAGTGGGGGGGGGGCTATCTTCCTTACTGAGGCGTATAAGATGCAAGTGTGCTTTTCACGACCTTCAAGAGGCTAGTCAGCAACAATAGCACTAATTGTTGAACACTGATTTTGAGAAACTGATCCAAAACATCTGGACTGATCCCATTTGAAGAGGAATACCAGAGCTTTTTGGTTCGTGCATCCCGAGATAAACTGGATCTGGTGCGATCATTAAAGCCTCCATCCAGTATCAAGCCAACTGAATCTCTTGGCAACTGCCCTTGGTTTTAACTCAGCTCTTTGGAGGACTATCACATTGCATCTATTGCTTTCACACACCGCACTCATTAAAATATCAGGTATCCCATAATCTGGGAGCTGTGGTACTTGTCCAGCCCCGGTGCATACCATTCAGCTGTGCTTTATGCCACAGGGCTGCTTCTTCACCTAGCTGCTGCTTTCTATTTGCTGCCACAACCCCATTAAACAAAACAAAGTGCGTTTGGAAACAACCAGCAAAAAAAAAGCTCCGAAACGCTTCAGCGCTATCCAAAAAATCTTTCCCCCAAGGGTGCTGTGATGGAAATGTTTTTAAAAGTCTCACAATAGGTACGTGGAACAAATTTGAAAATGTCCTGGAATCTTGCCTTAAATGAAAATTAGAAAGAGTGAACTCTTTCAAAGTAATAGCACAAGGAGTAAGGATGACAAGCTTCTTTCGATCCACAGTGGAGAATATCGTGACTGATTACATCATTGGCACAGAAACACCAATGCACAAGAAAGGAAAAGTCTACATACAAAAAAGGGGAGGATACAGACTGGTCCATCACGGGCAAAGCCTTCCCACAACTGCGCACCTGTACAAAGAGCACAAGAAAGCAGCATCCATCACCAGGGACCCTACCATCCAAGTCATGCTCTCTTCTTGCTGCTGCCATTGGGATGGTGGTACAGGAGCCTCAGGTCCCAAACCACCAGATTCAGGAACATTTATTGCCCTACAAATATCAGGCTCCTGAAACAGCATGGACAACTTCACTCAGCTCAACACTGAACTGATTCCATAACCTGTGGACTCACTTTCAACACTGCAACTCATGCTCTCAGTATTATTTAGTTACTCGCTTATTTTTATTTGCAGTTTGCCCTCTTTTGCACATTGGCTGTTTGTTAGTCTTTACTTGCGTGTAGGTTTCATTGATTATATCGTATTGTTTTGTTGTACTGTGAATGCCTGCAAGAAAAGTGATCTCAGGGTAATAGATGGCAACAGATACGTACCCTGGTGATAAATTTGCTTTGACTTCTCATATGCTTGTCCACGTACCCTTCAATACATCTGTAACTATCGCAAATTCCCACTGACATCTGTGAAAACTTATTCCCTCTGCTACTGGTGCATCAGAGATTTATAATTGTTATGTACACTGGGATGCAATGAAAAGCTTTTGTTTTGCATTCCTTCCACACAGATTATGCCATACACAATTACATTGATGTAGTTAAAAAAAAACAGAAATGTAGAAATTAATGTGGCAAAGAAAATAAATTTATCTTGAACTTAAAAGAAAAAAATCAGGGTCTTCTTCCTCCCACATGATGAATCACCTACACAATGCATCTTCACTGCAAAATCTGCTAGCAGGCTGGAATACTGGAAGGCGCCATCCAAGCTGTCAACTTGCTGCATAAAAATCACAAATGAACAAGCTTTGACCTCCTCCTAATAGGCCACCTTGAATTAAACTCCATTCTGGATTCTGAGAGCAGACAGCCCAGAATGGAAAGTCAAGGCTTCTTTGAAATCAACAGTCAACATACCAAGTTAACATATCAGCCATCTAAAACACAGGACACCAGGACTTTCCACCATTACAAAAGTCACGCGATTCAATCCACGCAAAGAAACGAGAGAATGGGAAAGTCCAGAGATCGAGATATTCCAATTGTGGAACTGAAACACAAATCTTTAGAACATCTGTACTTCTAACCAAAGTGTTATAGCAGAATTAAACAGTAACAGAAAGACAAGAGGTCTAGTTAGCAGACTAGAGGTCTAGTTAATATGAAACATTGCCCAGAAAAGGGTGGAGTGATTCATTTCGAAAGGTTGAATGTGAAAACAAAATACAGGGTGTTAGGAAAGAGTGAAAGGAATTTTTCATTACATAGGGTTAATGCCAGGAATCTTAGCAGTGTGGAGGAATAGAGGGATCTTGGCAAAGTTAATAGGACTGTGAAGAAGATGTATAGTTTGTTGGCCTTCTTTAGTTGGGAGATTGGATTCAAGAGCCACAAGGTAGCACTGTAGCTCTATAAAACACTGGTTAAACCGGACTTGGAATATTCTGGTCACCTCATCATAGGAAGGGTGTTAAAGCTTTGGAGAGGGTGCAAGGGAAATTTAGCTGGATGCTGCCTGGATTAGAGAGCATGTCTTATGAGGATAGGTTCAGCAGGCTCGGGCTTTATTCTCTGGAGCAAAAGACAACAAGTGGTGACTTGATAGAGGTGTACAAGAGGCGTAGATCAAATGGACAGCCAGACACTTTTTCCCAGGATGGAAATGGCAAATATGAAAGGACATTCTTTTAACCTAATTGGAGGAAAGTATAGGTAGGCGATGTCAGAGGCAAATTTTTTTTAATATATAGGACAGTGGTGAGTTTATCGAACACCTGCTAGAGTTGTGGAGGCAGATACATTAGGGGCATTAAAGAAACTTTTAGATAGGTACATGGATGATAGAGAAACGCAGGGCTATATCGAAGACTGGTGGAGCAGTGACATCAGCGCTGGACTCTGGAGCGAAGGTTCCCGAGTTTGAATCCAGTTGGGCCACTCCCAGACACGCTTTCCATCCGTGCCGGGTTGAGTGCCGAGCTCGCAACTTGGCCTCGTTTTTTAAAAAAAAACACTGCGCTGTGAGAAGGACGTGGGGGACCACTCACAGATTTTGGAAAAAAAAGTGGTCGCCGAGGCTCTGGTGGAGTATGATACACAAAAAAATAGAAGGAAAGGATTAGCTTGATCTTAGAGTGGATTAAAAGGTCGGCACAACACCATGAGCCAAAATGCCAGTACCGTTGAATGTTCTGCATTCTCGATATCAAGTTCAAGTTTATTGTTATTCAACCGTATACCGCCATGTGAAACACCCCTCCAGACCAAGGTGCACACAGTGTCAGTGGGACATCAGCCTTCTACATTCAACTGCTGGGTCCACATTTCAGAGCGGTGCCCAAGAATAAACGGAAGAACTACTATTAGCAGACAGAGTGAAGGCTGGAATGATCAGCAAGCGTTCAATCCTGTAAGTCACAACTGTACCATTTAGTGCAGCACAAGCTTAGATTAGCTTAGCTTTATTTGTCACATGCATACAGAAACATACGGTGAAATGGTCACGTGCATCAACATCCAACACAGTCCAAGGAAGTGCTGGGGGCCGCCCGCAAGTGTCAGCATACCTCTGGCGGCAACATTAGCATGCCAACTTGGTAACTCTAACCTGTTATGGAACGTGGGAGGAAACCTGAGCATCCAGAGGAAATTTGTGTATTCAAGAGGGAAACTCACAGGCTCAGTGCTTCTGCTGGCATGAGTGGGGTTTCACAGTTCAACGGGGTTCTGTTTCGTGGCCGTCTGTGAAGTGTACGAACTTCAGGTTGCATACATTCTCTGACATTAAGTGAACCTTTGAACCTCCTTGCAGCCAGCACTGGAATTTGAACTTCAACAGCTGGCACTGCAAAGTGTTATACTAACCGTGCCGCCAAACACCTCCTATGATCATAACTGCCCGCATTCAGGGATTGGGTACTTTAAGTCGCAAACAACATCTGTATCACTGTGGAGGTCCCAACTTAAAGTAGGAGAATTGTTAATTACTGCCTTTAACGTTACATTTTTCTAATCTTCTGCCAAGCTACTTAGAATGGATAATACACTTGCAAGCACACTCTTTACTTGTAGAGACACACCTGTCAGAAGGCACCCAGAGGGTACATAGTAAACTTTCAAGCTTAAGAACAGGATACACGGAACCAAAGATCACTTTGGCATTGATGTTCTCTGATCCAGAGCCACATTCAGGAATTCAATTTACAACTACAAAGACAATTTCAATTTGAAACTTGCTTGTCTGATACAATTGGGACCTGACTGATGTCAGACCACAGAATTTACCCTTCACATTCTTCCTCTAAGCAGGAAAAGATTCTTTTCTGAATACAGACACTTCCTGGGTCACATAGGTTTCTGAAGACTATCCATAACTCAAAGTTTTAAAGTCAGAAACACTAACTTCAGACAGTTAAAAGTGCACTGGTAGATTAACTGGCTACAGATTTTAGTTAATTTCAGTTATAATTAGTTAATCTTTGTTAGAATAGTTCATTAGCATGGATTGCGTAACAGATTTAAACATGCTAGATTAGTTAATTTTTGTTAGAATAGTTAATCAGCATGGATGTGTAACAGATTTAAACATTTGCAGACCAGAGTTTCAGACTATAAAGCTTTGCAATAAAGTTATTGGAACTTGATTGCCAACCAGTAGCACATCTTACAAGGTCAGTTGATTTGTCCACTCTCTCCAGGGAGAGGACATTGCTTTTCAGATCAAAGCCAGCTGATGCATTGTGGGATAGGAATGGAGAAGAAAATAAAACAAGCTGCCACATTCATCACTTAGAAGCCAGTTTCCTTAATCTGAAGAGACCCATGTGAGCATATAATGTAGGACATTATCCAAAACAGACGCACAATTACACCATAGACTGTAAGCAGTGAAATACTGAGACACAGTACAGTGCAAAGGTCTTGGGCAGATATACATTTATAGCTAGGGTGTCCAAGTTCTTTGTAAGGAATTGAACACATCAGTAGGCCAGGCAGCATCCATGGAACGAGAACCAGTTAATGTTTTGGGATTCTACAGTGCTGTAATTTTATGGAATCAAATGACCTTGCCTGGTGCCTCAAGGCTGGGTGTGTCTGCACCCGCACCAAACCCTGCCCCTGGCATTCAACCTCTGCTACACTCCTCCCACAGTGCTCCACCCTGGCCATTCCCAACATCCTTTGCTCCCGCCAAATTTACAAACTCGCTCTGTGCTTCACATTGACGAATATAAGACTTTTGCACATTGACAAATATAAGACTTTTGGTTATAGACATGTGCCCAAGACTTT
Organism: Hemitrygon akajei; assembly: GCF_048418815.1. Taxonomy (NCBI): domain Eukaryota; kingdom Metazoa; phylum Chordata; class Chondrichthyes; order Myliobatiformes; family Dasyatidae; genus Hemitrygon; species Hemitrygon akajei. The sequence goes on along the minus strand of NC_133153.1, from coordinate 34,998,372 downwards.
TTGCCCCATTACCTGCACTTTGGGAAAGCAAAACACTCACAGTGCCAACATGACACTCCGATTAATAATTAGAATAGAATTAGCATCCTGGTGGGTGAGAATTTTTTTTAAATCTACACCAACTAAAATTCAATTATTTAATGCTCAGAAGAGAGACAGATGAGTAAAAATGGAAAAGAGAGAATCTCGTAGAGAACAAGACTTCCCTACACAGAGAGTTGGCTTGTATAACAGGGCATAATAATGCTCCATTAGGAACTGGATACACTTTAAATGTTAACTAGAGGCAATCCAACAGACACGCAAGAGTTCTCCACAACCACCCACAGCTGAAATATCAAGGTCGGCATACTGAGCCTCCCGCCCAAGCTCCCCTGACAACAGAATCATCCCTCACATACTTAGAGCTTCGTTCATGATAACCTTGGAGAAAGAAGACTAGGCACAGGAAAATGCAAACTGCCCTGCACAGAATAAAACACACACCTGCTCGTTGACGTGAAGCAAGAGTTCTTTTCATTTAATCCACTGAACTCTGCCACAAGTCTAAGATTAGGGTGAATGAGCCAGCAATTGCTTGGTCATACGTTTGCGGTCTGCACCACTATCATGGCACACCATACTATTAGCTGATGGGCAAGGCAATTCTCTATCAGAAAAGCCAAGTTTATCTCTGGCACCCAGCCCAATAAAACAATATCTCCCATGCTTATTAACTCCACAATTTCCTCTTGCAGAGCTGGAAATTACTGGTGCAACCACAACTCAAGTACAAGATGACCAAGCCTTAATTTAGCTGATACAATTGTACTTCTTTGTTATACTGATTGTCCTGTTGTACATACTATTTATTATGAATTTTTATAAATTGTACATTTAGATGGAGACGTAACATAAAGATGTTTACTGTTCATGCATACGAAAGATGCAATTAATAAAGTCAATTCAATTCAAAAGTGGCAAAACAATTTTGAACACAGGACAGTACAGCACAGGAACAGGCCCTTCAGTTTACAAACCAATTAAGTTAGTAATTAAATGGCCAACTAATCTCTTCTGCCTACAGAACGTCCATATCCTTCCATTTTCCTCCCATTCATGTGTCTATCTAAACACCTCCAATATATCTGCCTCTACCATCACTTCAGGCAACACATCCCAGGCACCCACCACTCTGTGTAAAAAGCTTGCCTCTCGCATCTCTTTTAAGCTCCCCCTCCCTCGCCCCCGACCTTAAGTGTATGCCATTTGGTATGAGACACTTCAACCCTGGGAAAAATGATACTGCTCCTCTGATCTATCAACGCCTCTCAATCTTGTAAAACCTCTATCAGATATCCCATCCAGCCTTTGCCGCTACAAAGAAAATGATTTGTTTGTCCAACCTCTCCTTGTAGCACATTCCCTCTAATCCATGCAGCACCTTGGCAAACCTCTTCCGTACTCTCTCTAAAGCCTCAACATCCTTCCTATAGTGTGGCGAGCAGAACTGTAGGCTATATTCCAGATGCAGCCTAACTGGAGTTTCATAAAGCTGCAACACGACTTCCTGTCAAGAGCACACACAATATGCTGGAGGAACTCAGCAGGCCAGGCAGCACCTATGCAGTCGAGAAATCAGTCGACGTTTCGGGCTGAGACCCTTTATCAGGACCCATAACCTCCTGACTTTTGAACTCAATGCCCATCACAGGAAACACCGGAAGGAATTTTATCCAAAGACTTTCCATTTAGAGAATAACACACACAAAAAAGCTGGTGGAAGTCAACAGGTCAGGCAGCATCTCTGAAAAGCAATAAACAAATCGACATTCTGGGCCAAGAACCTTCATCAAGGTTGGAAAGGATGGGAGAAAAAGTCAGAACAAGAACAACACACAAAACACTGGAGGAACTCAGCAGGCCAGGCAGCATCTATGGAAAAAAACATTTCAGGCGGAAATGTTGACTGTACTCTTTTCCAAAGGTGCTGCCTGGTCTGCTGAGTTCCTCCAGCACTCTGTGTGTCTTGTTCGGATTTCCAGCATCTGCAGAGTTTCTCTTGTTTGTGGTCAGAATTAGAAGGTGGGAGGAAGTGAAGATGTACAAGCTAGAAGGTGATAGGTGAAGCCAGATGGATAGGAGTGGGAGGGATGAAGTGAGAAGCTGGGGCGTGATAGGTGGAAAAGTTAAAGTTCTGAAGAAGGAGGAATCTCATGGGAGAGGGGAGTGGATTATGGGAGAATGGGAAGGAGGGGGGGCACCAGAGGGAGCTGATGGGCAGATGAGGAAATGAAAAGGGGCAAGAGGGAAATCAGATTGGGGAATGGAAATATTTTTGGGTGGGGTGGGGGGGGGGGGGAGGAGGAGAAATTTACAAGAAATCAATTTAAGTTACTTCCGTAAACAAAGCACACAGTAAGCTCTAGTAAAAATAGTAATGAAACGACCAATTAATCTAGTTTTGACTTGCGGCTGAGGGAAGTATTGAAAGCCAAAATACAGTTTGTTTACAGATCCTGTTTATAGTTACTGTTCTATAGATTTGCTAAGTATAGCTACAGAAAAGAAATCTCAGGGTTGTACTTGGTATGTAATCTTTTTACTTTGAACCTTTGTTCAAATACCAACATGGTTTCCCCAGAGGCTATATTAACTATATTAACAACGGACTATATTAACTTTTGTGTGGATGCAGTTGTCCCTGTTAGAACTGTTCGCTGCTATCCCAATAATAAGCCCTGGATCACTAGTCACATCAAAGGCCTCCTAAACCAGAAGAAGAGGGCCTTTAAAGATGGTGATCGGTTGGAGCTTAAAAGAGTTCAGAAGGAACTCAGAGTACAGATAAGGGGGGCAAAGGAGCAGTATAGGAGGAAGCTAGAACAAAAGCTGCAGAAAAAAAGCATGAAGGAGGTGTGGGATGGGATGAAGATCATCACCGGATGCGGTGCAAAGCGGGGGGCGAACATAAGTGGAGATGTGGAGAAAGCGAACCAGCTGAACAACTTCTTCAACAGGTTCGACAGCTCAATCTCATCCTCACCGCAGAAATCCACACCAGGCTTACTTCCCTCACAGGAAAATAGCCACTCACAGGAGACCTTGCCCACGCCCAGGATTATGGCTGCACAGGTGGAAGGTCAACTGAGGAAGATCTGTACCAGCAAGGCGGCTGGACCAGATGGAGTTTCCCCACGATTACTGAGGGCCTGTGCGACTGAGCTGGGAGAACCACTACAGCGCATCTTCAACATGAGCCTGGAGCAGAGAAGAGTACCCAGACAGTGGAAAACATCCTGTATTGTCCCAGTACCGAAGAAACCACAACCAAAGGAGTTGAATGACTTCAGACCTGTTGCCTTGACGTCGCACGTGATGAAGACCATGGAGCGGCTGATAATACAGAATCTGAGGCCACAAACCAGGCACGCCCAGGATCCTCTTCAGTTTGCGTATAAGGAGAAGGTGGGAGTGGAGGATGCTATCACATATTTGCTGCACAAATCACTCTCACACCTAGAGGGGGTCAGTTGTGCTGTGAGGATTACATTCCTTGACTTCTCTAGTGCCTTTAACACCATCCAGCCCAAGATCTTAAGGCACAAACTAATGGAGATGGGAGTAGACTCTCACATGGTGGATTGGATAGTGGACTACTTGACAGATAGACCTCAGTATGTGCGGTTGGGAGACTGTAGGTCTGACACGGTGGTCAGTAGCACAGGGGCGCCGCAGGGAACCGTACTCTCTCCGGTCCTGTTCACCCTGTACACATCAGACTTCCAATATAACTCGGAGTCCTGCCATGTGCAGAAGTTCGCTGATGACACGGCCATAGTGGGGTGTGTCAGGAATGTACAGGAGGAGGAGTATAGGAAACTGATACAGGACTTTGTGATATGGTGCAACTCAAACTACCTGCGTCTCAATATCACCAAGACCAAGGAGATGGTGGTGGACTTTAGGAGATCTAGGCCTCATATGGAGCCAGTGATCATTAATGGAGAATGTGTGGAGCAGGTTAAGACCTACAAGTATCTGGGAGTACAGTTAGACGAGAAGCTAGACTGGACTGCCAACACAGATGCCTTGTGCAGGAAGGCACAGAGTCGACTGTACTTCCTAAGAAGGTTGGCGTCATTCAATGTCTGTAGTGAGATGCTGAAGATGTTCTATAGGTCAGTTGTGGAGAGCGCCCTCTTCTTTGTGGTGGCGTGTTGGGGAGGAAGCATTAAGAAGAGGGACGCCTCACGTCTTAATAAGCTGGTAAGGAAGGCGGGCTCTGTCGTGGGCAAAGTACTGGAGAGTTTAACATCGGTAGCTGAGCGAAGGGCGCTGAGTAGGCTACGGTCAATTATGGATAACTCTGAACATCCTCTACATAGCATCATCCAGAGACAGAGAAGCAGTTTCAGCGACAGGTTACTATCGATGCAATGCTCCTCAGACAGGATGAAGAGGTCAATACTCCCCAATGCCATTAGGCTTTACAATTCAACCGCCAGGACTTAAGAACTTTTTAAAAGCTATTATTAATGCTTTTTGAGATAGTGATTTAGATGCATATCATATTTTTTACTGAGTTAAGTATTGTATGTAATTAGTTTTGCTACAACAAGTGTATGGGACATTGGAAAAAAGTTGAATTTCCCCATGGGGATGAATAAAGTATCTATCTATCTATCTAAAGATAAAGGCTTGATCTTGGGTCTTCAGGTAATGCGAAAGGGACAAATAAATTTGCCCAAAGACAGAGGGACTGAATCCTGCAAGCTTCAGAGCACTTTGTAAAAGCTGGTGTTACCCCACCGTGAGAAGGAAGAACAAGCAGAGTGGGATCACTTATCAATAACCCATTGCAGCCCTCGTGTGCCAGATGGAAATAGCAACCAAACCATTAATGACTTCAATTACAGAGCAATTGGTGTCAGGAAAATCAAAACAAAACCTGTTAAACCATCTTTAGTTAATATACATCAGAGGTGTACATTTCCACTTGGCATAATTTACTTATCATTTAATTATTTTTGGTTTTATTTTGTTATATTTCTACTCTATTCTTGGTTGGTGCAACTGCAACGAAACCCAATTTCCCCCGAAATCAATAAAGTATGTCTGTCTGTCTGTTCCCATTCTGTTTTATGCCATGGATCCCAGATTGGGACCCTGATATGTACCATTTCTCCCTCAACTTCTGGCTCCCAGGGACTCAAAAGGTTAGCCGAAAAAACCAAAACACCACAATCAAAGTGGGGGACGTTAGCTTTTGACTGTTTGATTGATTCAGTTGGTGAGTAATCCACAGGGGAATAATCACAGGCTAGAGCAACCAAAAATAGACCAAAGCATCTAAAAATTCTGGAAACTTCAAAAAAGCGGAAGTACACTTATTCTTACTCACCTTTGATCAAAGAATGACCATAATCAGTGTGCATATTCTTACTTTCTCAGACATTGCCAATAACATTTGAGGAAGGTCATGATCTTAGAGATAATTACCAGAAAGAGGTACTTTGACAAACTTCTATAGATGTGTGGTGGAGAGCATATTGACTTGTTGCATCACGACCAGGTATGGAAAGCCCTTGAACAGAAAAATCCTACAAATAGCAGTGGATACAGTGCAGTCTATCATGGGTTAAGCCCTCCCCACAACTGAGCACATCTACATGGAGCGTTGTTTCAGGAAAGCAATGTCCATCATTGGGGACCCCACCACCCAGGGACAGGAACTCTTCTTGCTGCTACCATCAGGAAGGTGGTACAGGAGCCTCAAGACATGGCACACGAGGTTTCAGGGACAGTTACTACTTCTCAATCATTAGGGATAACTTCAATCAGCTTCACTTGCCCCATCACTGAACTGTTCTCACAACCTATGGACTCGCTTTCAATCTCATGTCCTCTATATTTATGGCTTATTAATTATTACTTCCATTTTGTATGTGCATTTTATTAAAACTTTGGTTGAGTGCCCAAGTGTAGGGTCTGTTATTGATTCTATTATGGTTATTATTCCATTATTGATTTATTGAATATGCCCACATCAAAATGAATCTCGGGGTTGCATATGAGACATACAAGTACTTTGATATTGAACTTTATGTATTTTTGGTCATGCCTATGTTTCAACATCTTTCAGGGCAAATTTGATGATTGAAAAATATTTAGAGTCTGTGTCACAAAGTAATGGCAGATTAATTCCAACAGGGGAGATGTTTTTGAAGATTCACCACCAATTTATGTTTGTATGTCACATGCACATTAAAAACTTCCATCAGCTGACTATAGACAATATTAATTACAATCTGGAAATGTTACATTGTAATGTACCCAGTGTGCTGGAGGAATTCAGCAGGTCAGGTAACATCTATGGAAAGGAATAAACAGTCAATGTTTTGGGCTGAGACCCTTCTTCAGGACTCCTGAAGAATCTTGGCCCGAAACATCAACTGTTTATTCTTTTCTACAGATGCTGATTAGGACGGCCAGTGATGCAGGGGCACCAGCACCAGACTTCGATGCAAGTGATCCAGGTTTAAACCTGGCCGACTCCTTGCAAGCTTTCCATCCTTGCTGGGTTGAGTGTTGAGCTAGCAATTCTGCCTCCAAAAAAAAAAGACAAAACGCTAAAGAAATGTCCAGGTTGCCACACGATGCACTTGGTGTGGAGAGGAATTTAAAAAAAAATGCTGCCTGATCTGATTTCCTCCAGCATTGTGTGTGTTACTCTGGATTTCCAGCATCTGCAGAATCTCGTGTTAGCGATATTACATTGATGTGGTCTAGGGAAGCTCCATTCAAACTGACCTAGTGTAACATCCTTAATTCATCACCCCAAATCATGAACAACATGCCTCGAATCAACCTTGAATGGCCCACGGTTGACGAGCTTGTATGAGCATCAAAAAGCTAATGAAAAACTCATTGAAACAGCTCTCTAAAAACATGCCGAAGCTTTTCTGTTCCGATCACTTAGTGACAAGACCAAATCAGAAATGATATAATCACAGTTCAGAGAAAAACTGCATTGAGCGAAATGCGTATTATTTTTCCACTATTCAAGTATTTCCATTCATCAGTTTCAAATTTAGTGTCGTGTCACGTGACAGGAAGTTTTTCCATAAAGAATCAAGTGAAATGTGATTTTAATAATAATTTCACAAGAGTCTTTGAATAAAAAATGCCCCACCATCTGTATCTTTGATAACTATCCTTACACACAAGCACAAACACAGGAGGCAAGCCTCTCTGTAATGATGGCTAATAACATTCAGCAATTAATTTGTAGTCAAGATGATGTCATTGCCATGGACACCTGTCAGCCAAGTTGACATACAAATAACTCTGTATGGGATACCATCTGCATCCTGTGATTAGCTTCCCAATGCATAAATCACTCCCTTGCTTCATTATTCCACACATAAATAGTTCTTGCCAAGGCCTTGCTAGAATAATAAAAGCTTTCTTAGTCATTAACGTACCCTCCCTCTATTTAAAAAAAAGCTTTCTACTTTATTGTGCTCATCAAGCTATGGGAGGCAGAGCAGAGAGACACTGTGGAGACATTTGAGGGAGTGAACTACTGGGAAGCATTTGTTTTTGGCACCAAACGAAAGGTTATCCCTTTTCCATTAGGGATGCCAAAGCGGTAAAATGGCACCCTCTTCCTTTCCCTACAAAACTCTTCCCACTAGACACAGGCCGCATATCATTCTGCCCTATTCCCCAATTACACATCTGTCCCCTCCCTTACAGCACATGCACTACTGTGATATTAGGAAAGAGCACAGAGCTCATAAAGGGCACTTGATACACTTAGCAAATCAAACCCCCCTCCGCCAATGTCTCTGGACCACTGTCCTATTTGGCCTTTGATGGTGATATTTGCGAGATAAACTCCCTCTTCTAAAAGGCCAATGCAATGGGTTATAAACCTCAGTCTCAATTTATGAATGCTGTTCCAGCTGCAAACAAGGTCTTGTCAAACTGTCTCTTGGAATAAGTTTCCATTTTAGACTTTAATTAGAGCAAGTTCTTCTTTTAAGTTATAGCTATTTATTGGATTTCTGTCCAAATTGTTTCCACATACCTATATAATTCAGATAATTTGAAGATAATACCAGCAGAAGATAATAAGAGCAGAATTAGGCCATTCAGCCCATCTGATAAGCTTTGCCATTCTATCATGGCTGATATATTATCCCCCATTCTCTCACCTTCTCCCCATAACCTTTGACACCCTTACTTATAAGGAACTTCACCCCCCACTTTAAATATACCTAATGACTTGGCCTCCACAGCCATCTGTGGCAATGAATTCCACAGATTCATCAGCCTCAGGTTAAAGAAATTCCTCATCTCTGTTTTAAGGTGATGTCTTGCCACTCTGAAGCTGTGCTCCCTGGTCCTAGAATCCCCCACTGTAAAAAGACATCCTTTCCACATCCTCTCTATATAGACCTTTCAATATTTGGTAGGTTTCAATGAGGCTTCTTATTGTAACTTATTGTTTATTTTACTATCTTTTGCAATGTACTGCTGTTGCAAATCTAGTTTCACGACATATGCCAATGATATTAAACCCAATTCTGATTCAGAGACGTTGATTAAATGAAACACATAGAACGCATTCTTAGTGCACCTCGTACCATTGCACATTTTAAAGTGGGATGTGGTATTTTTCCAACCCAACATTTCACGCAAAACAACACCACAAACTACACAAACAAAAAAAAAATTAACCATTTAAAGATGCAAAGCATTCACCCACATGGATAAATCATAGAAACCAAGTTTTCCATCCTCAGCCCATAACCACCTCTGTTACCCACATTAACTGCACACTCTCCTGACCCTACCCCACAATAGCTAATCATTGTTCACCTCCTTAATCTCTAGTTCAGGAATTTGTTTTGCAAAGCCTATGGTCTTTTACTTTAGGACACCTTAAAAAAAAATGGTGTACCCTTCATCAGCTCTTCACGATTTACAGCTCACCCGTCCCCCCACTTCCCCGTGCCTATGGATTGGAGCAATTAATTTTAATTAACTTTTTTTATTGGGCTTCCAGAATATATTTATTTAGAGATACAGCACAGTAACAGGCCCTTCCAGCCCATTGAGCTCACGGTGCCCAATTACACCCATGTGACCAATTAACCTAGTAGCCTGTATGTCTTTAGATTGTACACTTTTAGTCTGGAGCATCTGGAGGAAACCAACGCAGACAGGGAGATAACATTAAAACTCCTCGCAGACAGCGGCAGGATTTGAACATGGGCTACTGAAGCTATAAAGCAATACACTAACTGCTATGCTATCATGCCAGTCGAACCTGGCTCATAGATTAAAGGTTACCTTGAACTTCACACTACTATAATGACACAAGACCACTAATAACTTATTTATTGAGGAAGAGCGCAGAATAGTCCCAGCCACGCCGCCCAGCGAACCACCTATCTAACCCTAATGTAGTCAGGGGACAACTTACAATGACTAATTAACCCACCAACCAGCAAGTCCTTGGAAATAAGCACATCAGGTCCACACTAGTTTCCATCAGTCCTCCTCCTCAATTCCTTGTGCTCCTGCAACTTTCACAAGCATGTTCTCCAACACCTCTTTAATATCTTCTTGTCATAAACCTACACGAAACTACATGGCTGTCTGCAGGACCAGGTCTGTTTCTGCTGGAGGTCTGTCCTAGGTTAAAGAAGTTTCTATGCACATGGGGTAGGAGGGAGTCATTGGTGCAAAGTTCAAAGTACCCATTACACAACCTTGAGCCACCAAAGAAACCCAAAAAAGTCTAATACCCAATGTGCAGAGAACAAAAACCACATCAACTCCATAAAAAATACAATAACCTATTAAAAAAAACTAATGCACAATAAAAAAGAAAATATCATACACACAGTAACCACAAGCAAATAGCATTTCTGAACTGAAGTCTGTAAAGAGAGTCCCATAGTTCAGCGCAGAGCTGGGTAAACATCCTGAAGCAACAGTCTGAACTGACCCATACCTCACCTTGAGCCCTAACATCCTGAACTTTTCAGTCTGGACTGGTGCTTAACTCTCCCTCAGACCAACGGGTTCTGCTGCTTTGAGCAACGATTTGAACTGGACCGGACCTTTCTTCGGGCCTCAACACCCTGTATTTTTCAATCCGGCCTGGCACTTAAATCTCCATCCAACCATGGCAATGGGCCCATCACCTCGTCTCGGTTCTTCCACATCGAATTGCCTCGAAGTCCAAAGGGAAATTTTAGACTATGACAAGCGATGATAGTTTGCCAGAAAAAGTGTGCCTAACAAAGAACTTAGTTGCTATCCTTGTTTCCATAGCCACCAGCCACAAGTCGCTGAGGGTCACCATCTTAATCTTAAATTGCAGTCGTCGCTTGTTGCGCTCTGCGTTGTTCTGCCGAGTATTGTGGGCATGCTATGTTGGCACCAGAATGTGTGCCAACACTTGCAGGCTGCCCCAGCACACCCTCAGGTTGTGTTGATTGTTAATGTGAATAACGCATTTCGCAAAGTTTCGACGTGACAAATGAGAACATTGGACTTAAAATGGCAAATCAACCTTCCAGCAATCTTTGGAGGAGGAGGAAGCTGGAGAACCTTATGGAAATTCACACCATCACAGGGAGAACATGTGAACACATTACCAAAGGCAAGGACCAAACCCTGATCTGTGGAGTTGCGAAACAGTAGGAGTAACTGCAGAACCATGCCATCCACAACAGGTTCTCTTGCCAAGTATTGGTTGTGACTCAGTTCTGACTTCTTTCACATCCACATTCAAATTCCACTGCAGACGCTTGAGTGCATAGCTAAAGTTGGCAGTTCAGGTGGAGCTCTGAAGGACAGCCGTAATACTGGATTCAACCTCAGCTGAATAAAAGGTGGCACAATGCACTTTTTTTTTTCCACCAGTTTACTCATTTAGAGATACAGCACAGTGACAGGCCCTTCCGGCCCAATAAACCCTCCCCTGCCCAATTGCACCCATGTGACCAATTAACCTACTAACCCTTTGGAGGAAATCCATGTGGTCGAGGGAAGAATGCACAAACTCTTCATAGGCAGCAACTGGAATTGAACCTGGGGTCACTGGCGCTGTAATAACATTATGCTAGCCACTACACTTCCATACTGCCCAAGGTAACACAAGAGATCCAAAAACAGCACAAATTCCATTGTTTAACAATTTATTCAGTAAAAGGGCTCGCTGGTTAAGGACCATAGTAGAGGGTTCTTCTGCTACAGCAGAGAGAGCGGCCGGGTTGGGTGTGGAAGCCCTCGATTATTTTAATAGTCGTTTATTTTATTCAGCGATACAACGCAGATTAGGTCCTTCTGGCCCTTGGAGCCATGTGGCCCCAGCTACAATTCACTCACCTAACCAAATCACTCCCTGATGGGGACTCTGCAGTTTGATGTTGAACATTTTGAGTGTATTTGTTCACTTTTTGTGGTGTGTGTGATTTGTGCAGAAATAAAAGAACATCTGATGGTCTTGTTCTGTGTGTGTGTGTGGGGGGGGGGTTCATTAAACGGGTTCCTTGGTATTTCTTTGTTCCGTGGACGTCCACAGGAAGACAAATCTCAGGGCTGTACCAGTATACATATCTTGAACTTTGAACAATGACCACTTAACCCGGTACGTCTTTGGAATGTGGGAGGAAACCAGAGCACCGGGGGAAAACCAACTATTGCCCCTCAGTTATCACTACAACATCTCCAAGAGGACTACAACCTTGTCGTGGGATTTGGAGCTTTGCGTGCCTCAGTGACCTGGAGAGCTACGTTGGCTGGAGTCGGGGCTGCATGCTATGGTTCTTGGTAGGGTCACCCATGCCAAACAGGTGAAAGGGTAGAGGCCAGACTAAGAGTGGCCCACTGGTCCTCCAGGTTCAGGGGCTTCAGTTCAGAGCTAACAATCCTGACTGGTAAAACAAAATTGTTACAGAACCAGCGATAAGGAATCCTTCAACATCTTGAGTGCAATGATATTCCTGGGTCTCCATTCGGCACTTGTGTGACTAGCAGTCATGAAAACTCAGAGGAAGTTACAGACGATGAAGGAAGCCCTGAACACCACAAGAGATGGAGGACATTCATTGCTGCCCTAAACGCCAGTGGCATAACAGGCAGTACGTATTACAACTGTAATTACTTTTACAAGTAACTGCAATTCTTGCACTTTCGAGGAGCAAACATCTAATAGTTTTAAGGAATCTACAAACCCCATTTCCAGAAAAGTTGGGATATTTTCCAAAATACAATAAAAACAAAAATCTGTGATTTGTCAATTCACGTGAACCTTTACTTAACTGACAAAAGTACAAAGATTTTCAATAGTTTTACTGACCAACTTAATTGCATTTTGTAAATATACACAAATTTAGAATTTGATGGCTGCAACACACTCAAAAGTTGGAACAGAGTTAAAATAAGATTGAAAAGTGTACAGAATATTCAAGTAACACCGGTTTGGAAGACTCCACATTAAGCAGGCTAATTGGTAGCAGGTGAGGTATCATGACTGGGTGTAAAAGTAGCGTCCATCAAAGGCTCAGTCTTTGCAAGCAAGGATGGGTCGTGGCTCACCCCTTTGTGCCAAAATTCGTGAGAGAATTGTTAGTCAGTTCAAAAGGAACATTTCCCAACGCAAGATTGCAGAGAATTTAGGTCTTTCAACATCTACAGTACATAATATTTTGAAAAGATTCAGAGAATTCAGAGACATCTCAGTGTGTAAAGGGCAAGGTCGGAAACCACTGTTGAATGCGCGTGATCTTCGAGCCCTCAGGCGGCACTGCCTAAGAAACTGTCATGATACTGTGACAATTACAGCCACCTGGACTCGGGAGTACTTCAGAAAACCATTGTCATTTAACACAGTCCGTCGCTGCATCCAGAAATGCAACTTGCAACAGTATTACACAAGGAGGAAGCCATACATCAACTCTATGCAGAAACGGCGGCGAGTTCTCCGGGCCCGAGCTCATCTCAGATGGACCGAAAGACTGTGGAACCATGTGCTGTGGTCAGATGAGTCCACATTTCAGCTAGTTTTCAGAAAGAACGGGCGTCGAGTTCTCCGTGCCAAAGATGAAAACGACCATCCTGATTGTTATCAGCGAAAGGTGCAAAAGCCAGCATCTGTGATGGTATGGGGGTGCATCAGTGCCCACGGCATGGGTGAGTTGCATGTATGTGAAGGTACCACTGACTCTAAGGCATATATTAGGATTTTAAGAGAAACATATGTTGCCATCAAGGCGACGTCTCTTCCTGGGACGTCCATGCTTACTTCAGCAGGACAATACCAGACCACATTCTGCACAGGCTACAACAGCGTGGCTTTGTAGACACAGAGTGCGTGTGCTTGACTGGCCTGCTGCCAGTCCAGATCTATCTCCTATTGAAAATGTATGGCGCATCATGAAGAGGAGAATCAGACAACGGAGACCACGGACTGTTGAGCAGCTGAAGTCTTATATCAAGCAAGAGTGGACAAAATTTCCAATTGCTAATCTACTACAATTAGTATCCTCAGTTCCAAAAAGATTAAAAAGTGTTATTAAAAGGAAAGGTGATGTAACACAATGGTAAACATGCCTCTGTCCCAACTTTTGTTGAGTGTGTTGGCAGCCATCAAATTCTAAATTTGTGTATATTTACAAAATACAATTAAGTTGGTCAATAAAACTATTGAAAATCTTTTCTTTGTACTTTTATCAGTTAAATAAAGGTTCACGTGAATTAACATATCACAGATTTTTGTTTTTATTGCATTTTAGAAAATATCCCGTTTCTAGAAATGGGGTTTGTAATAGAACAGCAGTGAAAGCATTGAATGCAAGAATGAAAACGCGTTGTGCGGCTTATTCTTGTAAATCATTATTATTATGAATAAATTTTTTGATAAAAAAATTCAAAAGGTGGCACTGCCAACATCTCCCAATTCTAGCAACATGGGTTCACTCCCAGCCTTCACTCCTTTCTGTTTGCAGTTTGCATATTTTCCCCGTGATCACATGGGATTCCTCCCACATCCCAAAGACACGCAGAATGGTGGAATAAATGGCTATTGTAAAAGGAAAAATTGCCCCGAGTACAGAGATGAGGAATAGAATCTGGGAGGAGGCAAAGGGAATTTGGGGGAGGGATTTAAAAAAAAAGAATAGGCTACAGAGAAAATAAGTGGGGAATGAGATTGCTCAGCAAACTGGCACAGACTGGATGGGCACAAAAATGGCTCTTTGTTTTAAGGAAATATGAAATATAGATGTACAGATGTATTGCCAGGACTGGAAGACCTGAGTTATAAGATTAGGACTTTATTCCTTGGAACGTAGAAGATGGAGGGGAGATTTGATTGAGGGATATCAAATTATGACAGATATAGACAGGGTAAACGTAAGCTGGCATTTTCCCCAGAGAGGTTGGGTGGAATGACAAGAGGTCATCAGCCAAGGGTGAAAGGTGAAAAGTTTAAGGGAAAACTTTTTCACTCAGAGAGTCGTGTGTGTGGAACGAGCTGCCAGCACAGGACGTGAGCTCGAGTTCAACGTTTAAGGTAAGTTTGGATGGGTACAGGGATGGTAGGGGTATGGAAGGCTACGGTTGCGGTGCAGGTCAACGGGAGTAGGCAGTTTAAATGGCTCAGCATGGATTAGATGGGCTGAAGAGGTTGTTTCAGTTCTACACTTTTCTACGACTCTAATGAAGTTGTACAAAATGACTTATTTTAAAATAAGAGGATCTGAGAGTAGGCACCTGCTTAATACATGGTCATGGGATGGAGATGGAAAATGAATACAAACATTTTTTAGTTCAGCTTGTTTGATCTTGAAACAATCTCAGTTTAAGCTCCCCGATGCAAAAAAAATACAAGGTGCAGGAGGAACTCAACAGGTTGGGCAACTTCTGAGGTCAATGTTGCAGGCCGAGACTCTGCACCAGGACAGATGTACTGCAATCGGGAGTGTTTGGAGCAGCCATTGTAAATTGGGTGCCATGGTAGTTGGTGGTTAGCACACTTTACAGTACTAGTATCTCAGGTTCAATTCCCACCACTGCCCGTGAGGAATTTGAACATTCTCCCCGTGAGGTTCCTCTGGGTGCTCTAGTTTCAAGGGGGTGAGAAGGTGTGTCAGGTGTCAATCTACCCTTATCCCTCCCCAAGACGAGTCTCCCCAATTAACTTAAATACTAATTCAATATCTATAAACTTAAACAAGATGCAACCAGAAAAAGAATGAACTCTCAGAGGAAGTGGTAGGTACATTAAAAGATACTTAGACAGGTGCACAATTTGAAAAGGTTTTATTCCATATCGCTGTAAACAGGCAAAGAGGACTAGTTCAGGGAGGTAACTTGGCTGGCATGGACAAGTTGGGCTGAATGGCCTGCTTCTATGCTGTATGGCAGTATGCTTTCTACAGATGTACCATGGAGAACATTCTAACTGGTTGCATCACCAAATGGTATAAAGCGGGCCACTGCACAGGATCAGAAATACCTGCAGAAAATTCGCACACACTGCCACCTCCATCATGGGCACTAGCCTCCCCAGCTCCTCAGAAAGGCAGCATCCATCATTAGGGTCGCCTGGCAGCCAGGACAACTCCTCTTCTCAATGCTACCATCAGGGAGGAGGTAGATACACACTCAATGTCTTAGAAACGGCTTCTTCCTCTCCACTATCAGATTTCTAAATGGACAATGAACCCATGAATTTTTAAACTCTTTTCGCACTGTTTAATTTTTTATATACATATATTTATTACATATTGCAATGCACTGCTGCAACAAAACAACAAATTTCACAACATAGTAGTGATAATAAACACAGTTCTGTTGGAGGAACAAATAGTAAGAACCAATATTTTCACTGTAGGCCCACTCTCCCAGTTCATTCAGAGGATACAGCCTCAGATAGAGGGTCACCTGTTTAGAACAGAGGTGAAGAACAGATTTCTTGAGCCCGAGTGGTGGATCCGTGGAATTCATTACCAAAGGCAATTGCGAAGGACAAATCATTGGGTATATTTAAGGCAGAGGTTGATAGATTCTTGATTTGTCAGGGCTTAAAAGGAAATGGAGAGAAGGCAGGAGATCAGACTGTGGGGGAAAATGGTTCGGTCATGAGGAAATGGCAGAGCAGTCTTGATGAGCCAAATGGCCTAAATCTGCTCCTATATCTTATGGTCTTATTCTGTGTAGCTTATACCAATTCCAGCTGAAGAGAAACCAAAGCAGGTGAAGGGAACAAAGAGGAGCCAGGAAAGTAACAGAGGCCAAGATGGGATCATCATTACCTCAGTGAACAAGAAAGCAGATTTGGGAGGACTTGCTGGGCCTACTCCTGATCTGGCATGTGCACAATATTCAGTTCCCTGCTCCCGTCACACAACCGCTCGTAACTCTTAGATCTCTGGTGGATTTCAGTGCTAGTTTTTATACAGGAAAATATCCTTTGAATATCTTGGCTTACACAGGAAAGTTTCCGGGGTGGGTCAGACATGAACACTCATAAAACAGGTTTCACCAAAACTAGAATGAGTTGCCCGAGGAAGTGGTTGAAGAAGGTACAGTAACATGTAAAAGGCATAGGATTGACTTGGAGCAGGGCTTCCCAACCTTTTAGATGCTATGGACCAATGCCATTAAGGGGTTTGTGGGTCCCAGATTGGGAACCCCGGACTTAGAGAGATATGGGCCAAACAATGGCAAATGGGACCAGCTCAGGTAGGTAACTTGGTCCATGGCATCTCGTCCATGGGATGCCAATCAAGTACTCAGACAGCCTTTAAGGTCTTACCTATCCTGATGCAAGGACAGAATGAGCATCAGGTTTATTATATAACCATATAACAATTACAGCACGGAAACAGGCCATCTCGACCCTTCTAGTCCGTGCCGAACACTTACTCTCACCTAATCCCACTGACCCGCACTCAGCCCATAACCCTCCATTCCTTTCCTGTCCATATACCTATCAAATTTTACTTTAAATGACAATACCGAACCTGCCTCTACCACTTCTACTGGAAGCTCATTCCACACAGCTACCACTCTGAGTAAATAAATTCCCCCTCATGTTACCCTTAAACTTTTGCCCCCAAGTCTCAACTCATGTCCTCTTGTTTGAATCTCTCCTGCTCTCAATGGAAAAAGCCTATCCATGTCAACTCTATCTATCCCCTTCATAATTTTAAATACCTCTATCAAGTCCCCCCTCAACCTTCTACGCTCCAAAGAATAAAGACCTAACTTGTTCAATCTTTCCCTGTAACTTAGGTGCTGAAACCCAGGTAACATTCTAGTAAATCTTCTCTGTACTCTCTCTATTTTGTTGACATCTTTCCTATAATTCAGTGACCAGAACTGTACACAATACTCCAAATTTGGCCTCACCAATGCCTTGTACAATTTTAACATTACATTCCAACTCCTATACTCAATGCTCTGATGTATAAAGGCCAACATACCAAAAGCTTTCTTCACCACCCTATCCACATGAGATTCCACCTTCAGGGAACTATGCACCATTATACTCTGTTCTACTGCATTCTTCAATGCCCTACCATTTACCATGTATGTCCTATTTGGATTATTCCTACCAAAATGTAGCACCTCACACTTATTGGCATTAAACTCCATCGGCCATCGTTCAGCCCACTCTTCTAACTGGCCTAAATCTCTCTGCAGACTTTGAAAACCTACTTCATTATCCACAACGCCACCTACCTTAGTATCATATGCATACATACTAATCCAATTTATCACCCCATCATCCAGATCATTAATGTATATGACAAACAACATTGGACCCAGTACAGATCCCTGAGGCACACCACTAGTCACCGGCCTCCAACCTGACAAACAGTTATCCACCACTACTCTCTGGCATCTCCCATCCAGCCACTGTTGAATCCATTTTACTACTTCAATATTAATACCAAATGATTGAACCTTCCATGCGGAACCTTGTCAAAGGCCATAGGGACAACATGCACCACTTTACCCTCGTCAACTTTTCTCGTAACCTCTTCGAAAAATTCACTAAGATTTGTCAAACATGACCTTCCACGCACAAATCCATGTTGACTGTTCCTAATCAGACCCTGTCATACTGACATTATCACTGACATATGGTCTGCAGCGCCTCTTTCACCTCAGATGGTTGAAGAAGTTTGGTATGGCTCCCCAAATCCTAAGGACTTACTATAGGGGCACAATTGAGAGCATCCTGACTGGCTGCATCACACTGATACAATTGTATTTCTATGTTATACTGACTGTCCTGTTGTACATACTATTACAAATTAGTATGAACTGCTCATTTAGACAGAGACATAACGTAAAGATTTTTACTCCATATGCATATGAAGGATATAAGTAATAAAATCAATTCAACATAGGTGTAAAATTTGTTGTTCAGTGGCAGCTGTACAGTGCATGACAAAATTACTATGAATTATAAAATAACCAGTGTATACAGAAGGAATAATAAGCTAACACGCTCAAAATGCTGGAGGAACTCAGCAAGTCAGGCAGCATCTATGGAGGGGAATAAATAGTCTACATTTTGGGCTGAGACTCTTCATCAAGACAGAGTCATAGTCATCGACAAAGTTCTCAGCTCATCTGAACTGAGCCGACATGGACTGCTCAGAAATCTGATAGGGGAGGAGTACATTTGAGTTTGGGTCTTGACCCAAAAACATCTCTTCCACTCCCCCCCCCCCCCCAAAGATGCTGCTGGGCTCAGAGTTCCTCCAGCACTTTTTTTTTGCTTTAAACTCTTGACTCTTTCCGTTTGGAAACTGGGAGAGAAAATACAAGCTCTCTAACGATGCACCAAATTTCAGGTAATATCAGACCAAGTCTCTATCTAAATTGTACTATTTGTATTAGGCAGGTGGCGTGATAAGGTGCAAATAAGAACTTTTCCAAGTATGCAATACTGTCGTGCCACTGCAAAGAAAGCTGCCGGTGATGAAAGAATTTTATCACAATCTGGTTCACTGGCTCGTAAAAACTGTTGGTAGCAAGGGATTCCGGGAATTTGGCGACATTTTTTTAACTACCCTTCCTAAACATACACACGTGGACCATCTACAGAAATCACTGGGTTTTATTACAGCGAATTTCTACGTGTAAAGCCAGTAACTCCCAACACAGGTGGGGAGGGGGAGGGAGATAATGGTTCTTGTTTGCAAACGTGTATTTTTTTTAAAAAGGGACGAGTTTTCTTTTGGTCAAAACAAAAGCCGATGCTTGGTGATTCAAATGTGACACTGAATTTAGAAGCGATCAATTCTTTGACGTTACACTGACAACTCTAATATTTGCGATTACGGCTACCAGTTAGAAGCGACCACAATGGTTGCAGTTCAGTAGTTTGCGCCGTGCCAAATTGCTGCTTTAGCAGATAAACCTCACGTCCAACATGCCAAAACAAAGCAACACCAACAGATCCGGCACAAGGCGCTCCAGAACATAATCGGAAATCTAATACATTAACTAGCGTGTACCCAGACATTATGCTTCTAAAATGCACCTGAAGCTACTGTTACCAGCGAGATACAAAAGAATAAGCGATAACAATGTATCTGAGAGGACAGAAGCAATCATGTTTAAAATGCTTCTGAAATCTCATTCTGGATCGGCTCTCATTTTTAAAAAGTGCATGTGGGAGCTATAACGAGACATGAAATAGTTTTCTGCTGCAGATTAACTGAGAACCAAAATAAGACCTATTCTTCATTACAAACAGATACTGCATTACATATCCCAATTGAAGAAAACAAACTCGGAAGAAAAATAAAAACACGCCAACCAGTAAATTTTAACGTGCAACTTCTTAAAAACAAACTTCTATAAGATTCAAAAGAGAGGGAAATGGGAAAGTTTTGAAAACAGCGCACATATATATACACAAACACAGCGCTAATGAAATAGACAAAAGAGTCGAGCCCCAGATACACTGCATCCCCAAAACCACAGAAACAAAAACACACTCACACACATACACACACCAGGTAACAAAGCTGGGGGGATGAACAGAACAAAGCCCACTGTAACAAGGAGATTGAATTACAGGATTGTGAGCACAGACTTTCTGCAATTTTTTTTTAATTTAAGGTAAAAACGAATTAAAACGAAGTTTGTTGAACCTTACCTCAATGGAGCCTCGTCAAATAAGATCAGCAACTTTTTAACTGTGCTCACTCATTGCCACCCTTCTCATTCTCACAAGGATATAATCAACTCATTGCAGTTTTCCTGGGGTTATTTAGCGCTGCTTTTGTCTCTCCCGATGAGATGTATTTAATTAATTTAGCCTCTTCGGATGCAGTCCGGGTTCCAAATCTCCAGAAGTACAGGAACGAGGGGTATAACGACCAACTCCTGCCCTCTCACTGCCCCCCACTTGTTGCTCCGTTCACTCAGCTCCCTCTCCCCCAAACTTAGATAAACAAGTGCGCACGCGCAATAGACAACGTCTCCTTCGTTGTAACCACGTCCTCATTGGGCAAATCGCCATCACAAGCCTCAAGCCCATTCGCTATCTCTCATGTCAGTCATACTTTGCAGCAAGGTTTCGATTGGATTAGCAGAGGACAGAGTCGCCTTTTATTTAATTTTATGGTTCTCAAATATTTATTTGTAATTTTCTAGCAATATGGAAGGACAAAAATAAAACAAAACATGGTGTACATATATTTAGTGTAATCACCCTGTTTAATATTACCAAATTTAAATATGCATAAAGGTCTAATATATTCAGAAAGATTAATTTTAAATTAACGTAATTTAACTTTCATAGGTACTGTCTGATTTCTATCATAAAGTCTATCAAAGTGATGAGGTGTTACAGTGTAAAAGGTGTTTTTTTTCAAGTGGAACATAAGCTTTATTTTAATCTGATGTCCAGATCCATGGGAGGTTGTTAAAACAGTGGCCTATCCCAACAAGTCCCACTGGAATTTACGTGCAGGCAGTTAAATATATTTGTAATGAATTAGCCTCTGGTCAATTGATCTCTTATAAGAAAGTACCTCTGTAATTCTTGACCAGTCTGTGTTTAGGTGATGCCTGACCCAACACATTGGTTGGCTCTACCTTGCATTCTATAGTGACTTGGCAAGTCACTCAGTTATGGTACAATGAGGAATAGGTGCTGATCCTGTTGGCAATGTTATTAAAGAACAAAAATAGTGCTACTGTGATACAGAACAGGAGAATTCATCATGATATTCTGATGATTATAAATCCCACGTGTAACAGTTTTAAAGCAGATTATCCGATCATTTTCACATTGTTGTTTCAGAAATTTAGCTTTATTTGCATATAAACATTGAAACATACAGTACAATGCATTATTTGCATCAAATCAAATCAGCGAGTACAGTGCTGGGGCAGCCTATAAGTTTTGTC
This sequence comes from Hemitrygon akajei, assembly GCF_048418815.1. Classification (NCBI taxonomy): domain Eukaryota; kingdom Metazoa; phylum Chordata; class Chondrichthyes; order Myliobatiformes; family Dasyatidae; genus Hemitrygon; species Hemitrygon akajei. The sequence goes on along the minus strand of NC_133153.1, from coordinate 34,976,922 downwards.
CCGCTTTCAGCATCAACATAGCTGTGCACAATGCTCCTTCGGTTAACGTCTTCTGGGTAGATCATGAAACCATGTATTTCACTTCCTCCAAATGCCTTAAAATTATGCCCCCCTCGTAGTTGCCATTTCCACCCTAGGAAGAAGGCACTGACTGTCCTCTCAATCTATGCCCCTTATCATCTTATATACCTCAAGTTTCACATCCTTCCTTTTGGTTCACATCAGGCAACCAAAAATGAACACAACACTCCAAATGTGGCGTAAGCAGAGTTTTTAGACCTGCAACATTTCCCCGTGGCTCTGCATCTTATCCCCTGGCCAAGACCAACACACCATACTTAACTGGATCCTAACCACTTGACACTCCCCTTTCCTTGAAGCAGAGTCTTGTTGACTCTTTTCTTTATTGTGTTCGTTTCTGGTTGCTTCACAATTGAGAGGATGTGGAAGCTTTACTGAGGGTGCACAGGATGTTGCCTGGATTAGAGAGCAGGATTTATGAGGAGAGTTTGACTGAGCTGGGGGTTTTCTCCATGGAGTGAAGGAGGATGTCAGGTGACTTGATAGCTATGCAAAAGACGATAAGAGGCATTGATAGATTAGACTTCTGGCAAATACTCCCAGGGCAGAAATGGCTAATACAAAAGGACATAATTTTACTGTGACTGGAGAAATATATCGGGGGGATGTCAGAGGTAGATATTTCAACCAGAGACTGGTTGGTGCCAGGAACACTCTGTCAGGGGTAATGGTTGAGGCAGATACATTAGGGACATTTGAGAAATAGGTACATGGATGAAAGAAAAATGGAGGGCCATGTAGGAGGAAGGGTTGGTTTTGAGTTGAGTTAAAAGGACAGCACATTATCATGGGCAAAGAACTTGTACTGTGCTGTACCATTCTATGTTTTATTCTTATATTTTTGCTCAGTTCTAAATCAGAAGATTGTGTATTTAAGCTCCACTGAACATCGAACAAGATGGTGCTTTGGTATAGTCCTGACCTTAAGGTGAGCCATCATTCCAAGAGCAAACACGAGGAAATCTGCAGATGCTGGAAATTCAAACAACAACACACACAAAATGCTGGTGGAACACAGCAGGCCAGGCAGCATCTATAGGGAGAAGCGCTGTTGACGTTTCGGGCCGAGACCCTTCGTCAGGACTTCATCATTCCAAGATCTAGGATTCCTTTTGGGTTAAATCATCTCACTGCAGCGCTCAAGGAAAAAAGCTAGCACTTACGTTGTTTACAGTATATTGCCTCCTCCTCTCCAAAACACACAAACACATTTTCTTTCCTAACTCACTTTCTGACTAAGTCGGCGTTACATTTGACTCACTTTCACTTGAGAGCCAGTTCCAAAAATGACTGAGCAATTGATAAGTTGGTGAGGTCACCTTTGACTTACACTTTGTGGTAGAGCTGTCATCACTTGATGCACTACATGTATCTGTTTACACCTATATACTCAAATGGCGATCTGTCTTTCTGTCTGTCTGTCCATCCACCCATTTCTCTCTCTATTCCAGGGGTTCCCAACATTTTTTATTCAATGGACCAAAACCATTAAGTAACGGGTTCATGGACCCCAGGTTGTGAACCCCTGGTACAGACGGTGAGCAATTTATACTTGAGATTCAGTTTCATTGCAAACTTAATACTTCCCAAAACATGTTACCTTTTGCTTGTTAGACAACTGTGGTAGAAGGTCACCTCAACCTATGTTTAGGGTACAATCATCTGGTTCAGCCATCTTATGGATATTTCCATAGACACCATAAATTCTAAGGTGGCAGGGTGGAGATACGTCAATACCAAAGGAGGTGTGAGGCACTCCTTCCCTCCACTAGCCCTTGTGAAAGGTGTAGCACCAGCTTAGCACCATGCCCGCTCACCCTCATCTGATCAGGGTCTTATGAAGCCTTGGAGCAGGTAATGGATGATCGTAGGAGTAGTTGGTGCATATTGCAAGTCCTGGTAATGCAGCCACTGACGCCAGGCAGACAATCTCTGAAGAGTATTGATAATGGCTGGGGTCACCCGTCTTGTAAAGACACCGCACAGAAGAAGGCAAAGACAAACTACCTCTGTAGAAAAATTTGCCGAGAACAATCATAGTCAAAAGACCATGATCGCCACGTCGTACTACATGGCACATAGTGATGACGTTCACAAATTTTGTGTTGATCAATGAACTTCCGATTTGCTCTATCAACATTAGCAATATACGACCACCATTGGTAGTACTGACATGAGGCTCTGCCTCATCTGCATTCCAAAATCCCATGGTAGCCCATGCTATCTTCTCACAGGTACCATCAGGCAGGAGATACAGAAGCCTGAAGTTCCACACCACCAGGTTCACGGACAGCTACTTCCCTTCAATCAATCAGGTTTTGAACCAACCTGCACAACCCTAATCACTAGATCAGTACAGCAACACTATGACACTACCTTGATATACTACCATACTAAAATGTCCACCTTCTGTTTCTCTCTTTCTGTCCAGATTAGGGTTTCCCATCCTGGAGTCCATGGACCCCTTGGTTAATGGTAGAAGTTCATGGCATCAGATGCCAGAAAACCTGGTTGAGATAGACAGTGAGCTATTTAAATATGAGCTTCAAACAAAATAAGATAAAGACACAATAAAAAAATACAACAAATATACAGTAAATACATAAGATAGTTTAGATACTTTGATTGTATGTAGATAAAGTGGCATTAGGTACAGGAATGTCTGTACATAAGATGACTGACAAGAAATGATAAAGTAGTGGTGGTGGGGTGGGTTAGTGGGTAGAGGTGTTGGTCAGTCTTACTGTTTGGGGAAAGTAACTGAGTTTGAGTCTGGTGGTCCTGGTGCAGATGCTGTGACGCCTCCTTCCTGATGGGAGTGGGACTAACAGTCCATGAGCAGGGTGGGTGGGATCCTTTACGATATTCCTGGCCTTTTTCCAGCACTTGTCTTTCTATATGTTCTTGACTGGGTTGTCCAGTTTTGCCTGCCCGTTATAGAGTGTTCTGTTTTTGTGCTGCATTGCTTCCAGTTTGGTCCATCCTTACACTTGTGTACTGGAAATGACATTAAACAATCTTGAATCTTATAAACACAAGAAATTCTGCAGATGCTGTAAATCTTGAGCAATGCATACAAAATGCTGGAGCAACTCAGTCCATCGGGAGTAAAACCCTCCCCACCACTGAGCACATCTACACAGAGCACTGTTGCAGGAAAGCAGCATCCATCACGAGGGACCCCTCCACCCAGGTCATGCTCTCTTCTCACTGCTGCCATCAGGAAGAAGGTACAGGAACCTCAGGACTCACACCACGAGGTTCAAGGACAGCTACTACCCCTCAACCAACAAGCTACACTCAACTTCACTTGCCCCATCAATGAAGTATTCCCACAACCTATGGATTTACTTTCAGGGACTCTTCATCTCATGTTCTTGATATGTATTGCTTACTTATTTGTTTGTTTGTTTATTTATTTATTTCCACAGTTTGCACACTGGTTGACTGCCCATGCTTGTGTTGTCTTTCATTGATTCTGGCATGATTATTATTCTATAGATTTATTCAGTATGCCCACAAGAAAATGAATCTCAGGGTTGTATATGGTGGCATATATATTTAATTTGATAATAAATTTACTTTGAACTTTCCGCTTTTGAACTTTAGCATCCATGGGGGTGGGAAATAGACAGTCGATGACTACTTTGATCACTTTGAACTACAATGGGCATTTTTGTTTGCTCTAATCGTGTTCTTACTTGTAAAAATTGTACTTAAATTATGTTTCTCTTGTGAATGCTGCTAATGTTATGCTCTGTGCACGTGATGCTGCTGTATAAGCAATTCATTGCACCTGTGCATACACGTACTCATGCATACAGTACTGTGCAAAATTCTGAGTAAGAAAATTATGTAAAGCAAAGATACTTTCAAAAATAATGAAAAGGTTCTAAATATCAAAAAATACTGTAAACAGTAAAAAAACTAAATCAAATCAGTATTTGGTGTGACCCTTTGCCTATAAAATTTCATCAATTCTCAGGTACACCTGTCCTGCAGTTTTATAAGAAGACCGGCTGGTAGGTTGTTCCGAGGATCTTGGAGAACTTGCCACAGTTCTTCTGCAGACCTTGGCTGTCTCGCTTGCTTCTGTCTCTCCAGGTAATCCCAAACAGCCTCGATGATGTGAGATCAGGGCTCTGTGGAGGCCGTACCATCTGAAACCATGTAAAAAATCTAGGGTGTTGCACGGTACTTTATAACAATCGGCTTTGACGTTGCATTCCCGACTTGGGCGTTGCTTTTCTGTGGCAGAATCTTACTTGTGGCCGCACAGTTCTATCAGAAGACACAAATATTTCCTTCTCTGCATTCAAGGAAACAGAGATCAATTGCACTACCCAAATATTTTCCTTACTCATACAACAGGCAAATGAATGATACAGGTTATTGCCATTTAATGAACAAGACGTACATTCCATTTGTTGCAGTACCCAGCGAAGCAGGCTGACCCTAGACGATTTCAACTTTCCATTTCCAGACACAGACAGGTGACAGGCTTATCTCCAATACAGTCATCTCAAGGGCTGTATGTAGTGGCATAGAACTCTTGACACACTGTAGGTCAGGTGAGCCTGGGACTCCAACTGTGTACAGTACTGTGCAAAAGTCTTAGGCTCAAATATATAGCTAGGGTGCCTAACAGTTTTGCACAGCACTGTATTTGTCAACGTGGAGCAGAGTTTGTACAGTAAATCTGGTGGGAGCAAAGGATGTTGGGAATGGTGCAGAAGGAGGGCCGCAGGAGGGGTGTGAGACAGGTGGCAGAGAAGGAGCGCCGGGGTGAGGGATGGTGCGGATGCAGGCACACCCAGCCCTGACAATTTGTTCATTAATCATTACAGAATGTCTCTCTGGTGGTTCTCGCTCCCTCCCTCTTCCATTCCCCTTTTCCCAACCATGACTCCCCTCTCCCTGCCCCCTTCCCACTCTCAGTCCACAATAGAGACCCATAGCAAAATCAGGTTTATCATCACTCACATTTATCTTGAAATTTGTTTTTTTTTTTTGCGGCAGCAGTACATACAATTACTGCAGTACTATACAGAAGTTTGAGAACTCCAGCTATATAAAGGTGCCTAAGGCTTTGCACAGTATTGTATGTCAGGACAGGGCCTATCACCACCAGCCAAGCAAAAACTTGGAGCTTGTTTAGAAGTTTGGGTGATGAGGCATTTTGACAAAACATTCCAATACGTGACCGAACACAAGTCTGACCCTTAATAGACTTGGCCAGTTTATTTTAAATTAACTTCATTGGCAATTGCTAAACTTCCACAAAAATGATATAAAACTTTCATGTGATTCTGCCTCTTTAAAGACAGGAGTGTTCTTTTTAATTTATTTGGCGTTTTGATTGAAATTATGTAAATGTATGCCTTCTTTTATCATTACCTTTTGAGAAGGGATGACAATCTAGCCCTGACCACTGATCATGTAACCTTTTTGGATTTTCGAACCACTCTCAAGTGAAAGTGAGTCAAATTTAGCATTGTCTTAAGTCAAGAAGGAGTTTGAATGAAGAAGAATGTTAATCCCTAGCCTGCTCCGTCATGGCTAGAGCTCCCCTCACCACAAGAGGTGATGCCTCAGGAAGATGACATCCATCATTAAGGACCCCCAAAACCAGATTCTCATTGCTGCCACCAGACGGGAGTTAAATGATTGTGAACATCCACACCTCAAGATTCAACAACAGCTTCTTCTCCACTCCCTTCAAGTTCTTGAACCAAACTGAAAAAGCTTAATATAACCTCACCTTATTTCTTTCTTCTCTCCTTCAATGAATTATGGATTTAGTTTAATTTATGTTTTGTCATGTGCTATAAGTTATGTACAATCTCTGTGTATCTGTCAGTGTTTGTGTGCGCTATGCTGCTGCTGCTAAAGTCTAATTTCCATGTCAGTTATACCCTGGGCATTGATAACATCAGTCAGGGAACGGGCAGCTGGAACTTCTGGGACATGTACTGAGGAAAGAGAAGCTCAAGCATCTTGCAGTGATGGGAAAAACTGACGGAAGAAAAAGTTGAGGTTGACAGCACATGGCACTCATGAGTTACATCAAGGGATGGCCAGGCAAAAGTTTTTATTAGAATTTCACAGATTGAAGACAGATAGAAGACCATGGTCACCCACATCATACAACACGGCACATAATGATGATGATGCGTGTCCATGATAATAAACTTAAAAGTTAACTCAATCTGTTTTCTAAGGACAATTTTCAGCAAAATCCATTTCAAATTCCCACATCTCTTTGAATCAGACAATTAGCTCAAACAGCACAGATCGTTAGGCCTTTATGGAGCGGAATCACAAAACAAATAATGGAAGTATGATTTCTGATATAACAAGTTTCCAATCAACTTTGGCCTCAACTGTGTTGTTTGGGGAATTTAATTCCATGAACATTGGTTCTTAATGTTATGGGGCAAATGTGAGTGCATGCAACCATAACCTCACAAAATACTTGGATTCTTTGGATGGTTACTGAGGGGTGGGGTGTGGTTTGAACAGACAGCCTTCACCTCCATTCTCCACACATGCCAACACAGGGAAGACTGAGGACGTCAGTTTCAAAAGAAAGACAAATTAGGAAGGCATTCTAAACTGCTCAGGTGCACCTCCTAGTGGCGGTTAATGCAATCACATGATCAGTGGTCAGGGCTAGATTGTCATCCCTTCTCAAAAGGTAATGATAAAAGAAGGCAAACATTTACATAATTTCAATCAAAACGCCAAATAAATTAAAAAGAACACTCCTGTCTTTAAAGAGGCAAAATTACATTAAAGTTTTATATCATTTTTGTGGAAGTTTAGCAATTGCCAATGAAGTTAATTTAAAATGAAGCTTTAGAAAGCAGCACTTATCCTGATAATAATGGTTGCCCCACATCTTTGTCGAGGAACCTGAACCAGGCAAAAAGAGTGAACTATATTCACAGGGTGGCTCACAACCTCAAAACGTCTCAAAGGACATTGAAAATCAGTAAAAGTTTCATTCTGAAAGCAGCATCCATCATCAAGGACCCCCACCAGAACATCCCTTCTTCTCGCAATTGCCATTGGGAAGGAGATACAGAAGCTTTAGGCACTATAAGATCAGATTCAGGAACATGTATGACCCGTCCAACATCAGGCTCCTGAACCAGCACGGATAAGCACTCACCTCACTCCTGAACTGACTCCACAATCTGTCGACTCACGTTCGATAGCTCATGTCCTCAGATTTATTTATTTAGCATTTGCACAGATTGTCTTGTTTTGCACACTGACTGCTTGTCAATCTTTGTGTGTAGTTTTTCATTGATTTTTTTTTTGTTCTACTATGAATACCAGCATGGTAGTGTATGGTGGTGAATACATACTTCGATAATAAACCTACTTTGAACTTTGAGCTTTGAAGTGCATTCAAAGAAAACTTGGTAGAAACATTGTGCACAGCAAGCTCCCACAACAATCATTGTTGCACTATTCGTCAGTGACCTTGGAGAAAGCTGAATGGTTTAGGTTCTGGCTTTATTCAAGTTGCTAAGAGCTACAGAGTTCTAACAAAAAGTCTATTAAATAAAGTTGGGGGTGACATAGTAGTGTAACGATTAGCATGACAACATTACAGCACCAACCAACCAGATTCAATTCCACTGCTGACTGTAAGGAGTTTGTATGTTCTCCCCATGACCACATGGATTTCCTCTGGGTGCTCCAGTTCACTCTCACATTCCAATGACGTTTGGATTAAAAGGTTAATGTTCATATGGATATGATTGGGTTATGCGGGACTCAGTCAGAAAGGCCTGTTACTGTCCTGTATCTCTAAAATAAGAACAATAGCAAATTATTATTTGTGTATTTGGTGTATCGGGAGATAATTTGCAAAGCTTATGGGAGAAGACAAGATAAATAACAAAGCACGAGTTTGTTGCCATGGTAGTGGTGTCTCTCCTAAGTTGTGAAGCCATAGGTCTGAGCTTCTGCCCAAGGTGGGCAAGGTGTTCAGGCTGAGATTTTAACACTGCACTACTCAAGTTGAGGCATGGCTCTGTCGGTAAAGAATGGCATCACATCAGTTGAAAGATGTGACATAGGATCAGAAGATGTTGAATGCTTGTGAGTTGAGTTAAGAAACTGCAAGGGTAAAAGGACCCGGCTGGCAGTTATATATATATATGGGCTTCCCAACATTAGCTGGGATGTGGAGCACACATTACAACAGGAAATAGAAAAGTTGTGTCAAAAGGGCAATGTTATGGTAGTCATGGGAGATTTCAACATGAAGGTCGATCAGGAAGATCAGGTTGGTAATAGATCTCAAGAGAGTGAGTTTGTTGAATACCTACAAGATGTTTTATTAGAGCAATTTGTCATTGAGCCTGCTAGGGGATCAGCTATACTGGATTGGGTATTATGTAATGAACCAGAGGTGATTAGGGAGCTTAAGGTAAAAGAACCCTTAGGAGGCAATGACCACAATATGATTGAGTTCAACTTGAAATTTGATAAGGAGAAAGCAAAGTCTGACATAGCAGTATTTCAGTGGAGTAAGGGAAATTACAGCAGTATGAGAGAGCAGATGGCCAAAGTAAATTGGAAGGAGATGCTGGTAGGGGCAAAAGAAGAGCAGCAATGGCATGAGGTTCTGGGAAAAATGAGGAAGGTGCAGGATAGATGTATTCCAAAAACAAAGAAATACTCAAATGGCAAAATAGTACAACCACGGCTGACAAAGGAAGTCAAAGCTAATGTAAAATCAATAGAGAGGACATATAACAAAGCAAAAATTAACAGGAAGACAGAGGATTCAAAAGTTTTTAAAAACCTACAGAGAGCAACTAAATGAATTATTAGGAGGGAGAAGATGAAATATGAAATCAAGCTAGCAAACAATATCAAACAGCAAATTCAACAAAATTTCCATTTCATTTATGTAGCACCTTTCACTATCCTAGGACATCCTGCAGGCTGTTGAAATTAATTCAGTCCTTTTCAAAGAGCAGTGATTGGTGTGAGGTGGGGAATGTGGCAGTGAATTTGTCCACAACAGCAATGGGATAATCGATTAGTCAAACCACTGCCACCTTGATTGAGAGATGAACATTGGTCAGAACCAATCCCTCCACCATTAACAAACAGTTGCAGCAGTGTGTACTATCTACAAAACGCACTAAAGTTCCTTGACTCACGACTACCATCTGGAAGATACCTGGGAACACCACCACTTCGAAATCCCCCTCCAAGTCATTCACCATCCTGACTTGGAAACATATCACCGTTCCCTCATTGTCGCTGGGTCAAAATCATGGAATTCCCTCCCTAACAGCACTGTGGGTGTACCTACATCACAGAGACTGCAGTGGTTCAAGAAGGCAGCTCATTACCAGCTTCTCAAGGGCAAATAAGGATGGGCAATAAATGCTGGCTTAGCTGCTGATGCCCATATCCCGTAAATGAATACATTTTAAGGAACAAAGGGAATCTTCAGAAAAAATAGATAGCAGCTAGCTTTATATTTTATCCACTTGACGGGACCTTCCTCCCTGCAGTTCTCCCAGGACAGTGGTTAAGTTTTAATCCATAAGTCACATTTGAGGTCTGGATGGGTCTTGAACCTACAAACTGTTCTCTCTAAAGCATGCTTTGGTTGAAAAGCCATGGGAGGTTCTATGGAATGTTATAATAAAGGTGACTGTGTGTATTAAAAATGATTTTCTCCAAATAAACCAAAAAAGTTGCAGCATGGTAACTTCACGGTAACTTAACCACACTGGCTATTACAGAGCCAGTGACCTGGGTTCAGTTCTGCCGCAGTCTGTAAGGAGTTTGTTCGTTCTCCCCGTGACCGTGTGAGTTTCCTCCCACGTTCCAAAGACGTGTGTGTTAGTAAAGATTACTAAATTGTGGCTATGCTAGTTTGGCTATTGAAAGGATGGCTACATTTGTGGGCTGCCCCAACACAATCTTCGCTGATTTAATCTGACACAAAATGACACATTTCATGGCATGTTTCGATGTTTCAAAGTTTAAAGTAAATTTAATTATCAAAGTACATATTTGTCACCACATACAACCCTGAGATTCATTTTCCTGTGGATATACTCAGCAAATCTCTAGAATTGTAACTATAACAGGATCAATAAAAGATCAACCAGAGTGCAGAGGACAACAAACTGTGCAAATGCAATTATAAATAAATAGCAATAAATAACGAGAACATGAAATAACGAGATAAAGAGTCCTTCAAGTGAGATCATTGCTTGTGTCCAACTGCTGTTTGCTTGCTACCATCAAAAATAATTCTGTATGGTTTTCTAGCTTCCCTTTTAAACAGAACTCTTCCATGCAAAGGTTCAGGCCAGGTGTTGTATGGTCAAAGCAACTGAATCCACATGTAGGCTTAACATGTGCCTTCAATAAATGATCTTACCCAATTCCATATTAATATTCGCACCGTAAGCTGAAACATAAAACTATTATATTCTGTCAACTGCTGGACCCCCGTTAACCATGTTTAGAACTGCCAGAGTATTTTCTGCAATGCATCCAGTCAATGAAGCAGAAAGCGGAGATCCAGTTTCTTTGTGCTTCCAAACACTTCCCCTTTGCTCGTTGGTACAGCTCTACAAATACTTGTCCAAGAGGGCATTGCTCATGGATAAGTCAAATGAGCGAGTTCTGAGATGTCTTTTGGGCGTTTGCTCTGATTGTACGGAGTGCTGACTGCGAATCCACATCTGGAGTTCTGCATGCCGTTTAGGTCCTCTTATTTTAAGAAAGGTCAGTCTGGAATTGATGGCAGTCAGAAAGAGTGTCACTGGGGTATTTCCTGGGATGAGCAGGGCATCCTATCATGAGTACACAAAGAAATTAGACCTGCTGTATACTCATGTATTCAATTCCTTACAGAGCTTGGGCACCCTAGATATGTAATGGATTTGTGCCTAAGACTTCTGCACAGTACTGTATACTTTGGAGTTTAGAAGAATGAGGATGGGTTCACTGAAACTAGACCCCCCCCCCCCCACCACCATTCAGGCCATGCTCTCTCCTCGCTGCTGCCACTGGAAAGGAGGTACAAGGGCATTAGGTCCCAGACCACCAAGTTCAGGAACAGTTATTACCACCCAACAATCAGGCTCCTGAACCAGCATGGATAACTTCGCTCACCTCAACACTGAACTGATTCCACAGTCTCTGCACTGCACTCCCCTCCTGCCAGCTTTCAAATCTACTCCTCAGCTTTTTTTCTCCAGTTCTGCTGAAGGGCTTTGGCCGGAAACGTTGACTGTGCTCTTTGCCAGCATTTTGTGTGTGTTGCCCACAATCTCTGGGCAAACTCATATTCTTGGTATTGTTTATTTATTTATTTCGGTATTTGCACAGAGATTTGTCCTCTATTGCACATTGATTGCTTTGTCAGCCTTTGTGTGTCGTTTTTCATTGATTTTGTCATATTTATTCATTCTACAGTGAATGTCCACAAGAAAATAAATCTTGAAGTTGTAACATATACATATTTTGATAATAAATTTAATTAGAAATGATAGAATTCTTAGGAGGTATGACAGGGCAGTTGCCAAGAGCTTTGTACTATGGAGAGAGCCTTGAATGAAGGGCCATAGTTATAAAACTAAGGAGTGGACATTTAAAATTGAAGTGCATAGGAACTTGCAGTGAACCTCTGGAATTCTCTGCCCTGAAGTGTCGGGGTGGCAAGATCATTGGCAACAGATACTAAGAGAAGGCTTTCATTACTTAATTATTTGTGAGCAACAGTCATTTGGACAAGTGCTTGCGGAGTCATGAAAATGAAAGTCATTCTGCTTAGGAAAAGAGAACTAGAAATAAGAATAAAGAGTGCCTGAAGTAGTTCCTGTTTTATTGTTTGGATGTGGTGCAGAAGTATTCTGGCAGCCCTGAACACCGTTAACAGGAATCCAACAATAGATAGAATATAATGGCATTAAGTTTCAGCTCAACATTTTTTTCAGTTGACGCGGAATTGGACGGGGAAGGTTAATGCCAAGCAAATGGCGTTTAATCAATTGGATACATCAGTGTTAGATACAAGATATCTTAATACAGAGCTAATTTTGTTCAGCTTGTTCCATCTGTGTATTTTGGTTCCAACTGTAAAATGCCTTCTATTTCCATGTAGATAAGAATTTGGAAGCCCATTTTTTATATTCCCAGTCATGGTTCTCAAACAAGCTTTCCAGATTTGCTAAACTATGCTAAAGTTCTTCAAACTTTTAGCAAACCTATTTTTAAATGAAGATAAGCATAGAACAAACTTAACAGAGTTCACCTTTCACTTTCATAAATTGGCTTATACTTAAATGAATAAAGGATTAGATCAACTTTCCATTTCATGGAAATTAAGCTCATTACATAACAATCTGCTTGATTGAGGTTGTCACATTTGCAGATAATTATGTATAATTCTCTGTAGATTCAATTCTACTCGAGAAAAACTGTTAAGTCCAAATCAACCGCACATCTCAGTGTCAGATTCGAGTTCGTTGAAAGGATATACATTGTAGTTGTGCATTAACAGAAACACAGACATCTTGTGTACAATCCCTTCATCTTCCTGCTGTCATAATAATGATAGAGTCCCTCTTGTCCTTTCCTACCACCCCATTAACCCCTGCATCCAATACATTGTCCTTCACAACATTCGCCATCACCAAAGGGACATTTCTTTGCCACACCCCCCCCACCCCCCACCCCCCGCTTTCAGCAGGGATCACTCCATCTGCGATTCTCTTGTCCATTCACCCCTCCCCACGAATCTCCCTCCCAGAGCTTATCCCTGCAAACAGGCTAAGTGCTACACCTGCCCATTCACCACCTCCCTCACCTCCAATCAGGGCCCCAAACAGTCGTTCCAGATGAGGCAACACTTCACCTGTGAATCTGCTTCTAATGCGGCCTCCTCTACGCTGGTGAGACTCGTGGCAAATTGGGGGACAGCTCCGCTGAGCACCTTTACACCATCCACCACAAATGGGACTTTCCGGTAGCCAGCCATTTTAATTGTGATTCCCATTCCTGTTCCGATGTGTCGATCCATGGCCTCCTCGTGTCAGTCTTGTGCCAAGATGAGGCCGCCCTAAAAGTTTCAAAGGTTCACTTTATTATCAGAGCACGTATGCAGAATACAACTCTGAGATTTGTCTTCTCCAGCCAGCCATAAAGTACAGAAAAACTGGAATTCATCGAGGCACCCCTCCTGCACAAAAGAAAGAAAATAACTTGCTAACCCCATACTCCCCAATCTCTGCTTCATATATAAACTAATAGATCTCCCACCCGGACACGGCTAAAGCATCAATCCCCTAACCCTCAAGCTCCTCCCACACACACAAAAAACACAACGACATTAACATCAAACACCCAAACCCTCCCTCACCCAAAGAAAGTGTAACACTTACCCAACAGGCTGGTATATGTCTAGGGGAAAAGGAGATCCAGCCACACACCAACCCACCTCCCGTACACGTAGGTGCTGTGAGAATCGAGTTTATGCTTCGCGCCGCTCACCTTATCAACTTCACACCAAATACCGTTATGACATACACTTTATAGAATTTACTAACATTAACTAAAGAAGTATTAGGCAATACAATATATATATACAAGGAAAGAAAAAAACAAAAGGTGCCAACTTATCAAAGTTCAGTCAGTGTAGTGCACATTGTAGGAGCTCAATCAACGAATCATCCGACAGCCACGTCGTCACCCCTGGGACCACCCGGTGGTCTTACGAGCCGTCTAGTGCCAGTCGCGGTGGTCCTACGAGCCGTCCAGTGCCCGTCCACCTTCCTCGTCCGTCTCTCCTCCCGACTCTCCTCACACCCCCAGCCCGCGCAACCCCTCCCCCAAGTTCCCAGCCTCACAAAACACAATAACATTCCCCATTGATTAACAAATGAATACAATTACCATATCAGCCATTCTAAAGCGAAACAACGGCAAGAGAAACTTTTAACAAAGAAGCATTCCTACTCATAACAAACCAAAGAAGCCCTTTTTAGTAACATACACAGGACATTGTACAAAAGTAACATATCACCCTCTGGGTGGAGGAGCAACACTTTGTATTCTGTCTGGGTACCCTCCAACCTGATTGCAAGAATATCAATTTCTCCTTACAGTAAACAAAAATTCCTCCCTTCCTTCATTCCCCACTCCTCTCTCCTGCCTATCACTTCCCCCTGGTCCCCTCCTCCTTCCCTTTCTCCTATTAGATTCTTCTCCTCTCCCATTAGATTCTTTCTTCTCCAGCCCTTAATCTTTCCCACCCACTTGGCTTCACCTATCACCTTCCAGATAGCCTCTTTTCCCTCCCTTCACCTTTTAATTCAGGCGTCTTGCCTCTTCCCTCTCAGTCCTGAAGAAAGGTCTTGGTCCAAAACGTCAACTCTACTCTGTTCCACGGAGTTTGCCTACCCTGCTGAGTTCTTCCAGCATTTTGTGTGGATTGACTTGTGTGTTGCCTACTGTTTTTGTTGGTGACAGCTCAAAATGAGGATGATCAATCTTAACTCTTGAACTGTAGTAGACCATAAAACCATAAGATATAGGAAAAGAATTAGGCCATTTGGCCCATCGAGCTGCTCTGTCATTTCAACATGGCTGATCCATTTCTCTTCTTCCTGTAATCCTTCATGCCCTTACTAATCAAGAATCTATTAACCTCTGCCTTCAATATACCAAATGATATGACCTTCACAGCTGCCTGTGGCAACGAATTCCACAGATTCAGCACTCTCTGGTGAAGAAATTCCTCCTCATCTCCGTTCTAAATGGTCATCACTCTATTCTAAGGCTGTGTCCTCTGGCCATAGACTTCCTCACCATAAGAAGCATCCTCTCCACATCCATTCTGTCGAAGCCTTTTTGATAGGTTTTAATCAGATCCCTCTCATTCTTCTGAATTCCAGTGAGTAGAGGCCCAGAGCCATTAAACACTTGTGGTCCAAAACTGCTCACAATACTCCAAGTGAGGCCTCACCAGTGCCTTATAAATCTTCAACATCACATCCTTACTTCTATATTCTAGTCCTCTTGAAATGAATGCTTACGTTGCAATTGCTTTTCTCACCACTGACTCAACGTGAATTAAGATTGAGTTGGTAGTAAGGAAGGTAAATCCAATGGAGGCCAGAAAGTGAGGACCATTAGCATCAGACTTCCATTGGGCTGTGATATTAGCCAATGAGAAATAGGTACCAATGAATCAGCATTTATTCTCCTCAGTGGTTGGCTTGTGTCAAATTAATTTACAATGATCAGCAAAAGAATAAGCAACTGATAGAATGTCATGATTTCCTAATGCTTTGCAGTATGGAAGCCTACTTTTTGCCTGGATTAAATTGAAATTCTCACCCTGCAGTTTCGTTTTTAGAACGTTCATTTTGGCACACAGGTCAGCAAGGTATGCCACATCTCCGCGTTAAAGTTCAATCTTGTTTCCCAGGCTCTTGTCGACTTTGAGCAAAAATTCAACCAGTGTCAAAAAGATCAGATAAATGCTTTAAGCAGCAGCCTTTTGACAACTACTGCACTTCAGTGTGGAGAAGCAAGCGTTCAAACTCTTCATCATTATCTTGGCATAAGTGGCGAAATATTCTACTATTTAGTGATGAGCTTTAATTTTGCTGATAGGAGATGTTACAAGTCATGTTTGAAAAAAGTCGCTGGCTGAGGTTTTTGGCTGTGAGATGTTGACAATGAATTACACAATGGATTACAAACAGACTTGGAATTTGTTTTTCATAAATGCCACTAAACCAGCATGGTGACTAGTCATATACGGTGCTCCATCTGTTGCACAAGAAATCATGTTCTTAATCAGAATACTTTATCCTCAATATACATTTTGACCTCGTCATAGATTGATTCTCCGTTGATATTTGTTTTTAACTTTTTACAGAAGAAAATCTTTTCACAAACGTTTCCAGTTTGATAAACTGTACATATGCCATTAGCAATAACTCATTGTCTTGTACAATTGACTCACCCATTTGTCTCCCAAATTCTGTTTTTTGTAGCTCTGTGCAAGAGTTGATATTCAATGTCATAATTAATTTCATCAAAACAACAAGCTACACGTTATTACTCTGAGGAACTGATTTTATAATACTGGTATCCATTATGAGAAGTGTTGAGCACTTCTGATGTAGCAGGCATTATTAATCTTTCACCGATTGTGTGATTTTTTCCACTTTGCTCTCATTTTGGAAATATTATAAGAAGCAATGAGACCACTATCAAGGGCATATTTAGCTTTCTTGGCAAATGACTCCAGTGTGGAACACTTTGCGAATGCTTCCTTCGTCTTCTGGAACAGAGTAATACCATAAGTTGCCTTTTCAAGGTGTCTTTTATGGAAATGTTCCTGCGATCTTGGTGATTTCATGGCTTCATTGGATAAATAAGACACATGGGGTGTCGCCGACCTAATGGAAATGGAATAAAACCATACTTCATGTTTACATTTGATGCACTTTCTGTAGAATTTGTTTCTTGGTAGAATTAGAATTCAAGGCATCACTGCCTTCGGGCTCATTGAGATCACACCATACATATTTATCCATTATTAGCAGGGTTAAATTAAAATCAAAAACTAACATAAATGGGAATGCTTATTGGATGTTGACAACGGCAGCAAATTGATGTGATCAGTCAGACCTTGTGCCTCAAGTTAGGGCACCACTTACCTCTCTCCCCCCCCCAAGAATCTTGAATACCCCCCGACAACTTCTATTTCCCTTAACGCCACCTTAGGACACATAGACACCCCCACATAACTGCTCTAATTATATTGCTTCTTATCACATCTATTTAAAGCTATTATGTTTTGTAACTCCAAAACATAAAACTAAGAGAAACAAAAACGCCGAACTGGGAGATGTATGTCTTGATTTTGTTTTACTTTAGTGAGGAGAGTACACATGATGTGGTGGCAAAATGAGGTGTGCCATTTATGTGCTTTTATATATAACCTGTATTGAATTATTTAAACAAAGAATGCCTATTCAAACAATATATTTACAAAATTTTTCAAATATTAGTGAAATATTAAAAACACATTTTTCCTTCCTCAGCTATATACCTCAACTCAACATAGACCGCCTCTCAATTATATGTACATATATACTGTATAGAGTGCATATAAAAAGTATTCACCACCACCCCCCAGAAGTTTTCATGTTTTATTGTTTTACAACATTGAATTGCAGTGGATTTAATTTGGCTTTTTTGACACTGATCAACAGAAAAGCCTCTTTTGTGTCAAAGTGCAAATTGGTCTAAGTTGACTACCATTATTAAACACCAAATAATTGATTGCATAATTCACACCCCCTTTTAGTCAGTATTTAGAAGATGCGCCTTTGGCAGCAATTACAGCCTTGAGTCTGTGTGGATAAGTCTCTATTAGCTTTGCACATCTGGACACTGCAATTTTTCCCCATTGTTCTTTATAAAACTCCTCAAACTTTGTCAGATTGCAAGGGGATCATGAATGAACAGCCCTTTTCAAGTCCAGCTACAAATTTTCAGTTGGCTTGAGGTCTGGACAGTGATTTGGCCACTCCAGGACATTAACTTCGTTGTTTTTAAGCCTTTCCCTTGTTGCTTTGGCTTTATGCTTGGGGTCATTGTCTTGCTGGAAAACAAATCTCCCAAGTCACAGTTCTCTTGCAGACTGCATCAGGTTTTCCTTCAGGATTTCCCTGTATTTTGCTGCATTCATTTTACGCTCTACCTTCACAAGCCTTCCAGGGCCTGCTGCAGTGAAGCATCCCCACAGCACGATGCAGCCACCACCATACTTCACGGGAGGGATGGTGTGCCTTTGATGATGTGTAGTGTTTGGCTTACACCGAACATAGCGTTTAGTCTGATGGCCAAAAAGCTCAAATTTGGTTTCATCAGACCTTAGTACTTCTTCCAGCTGACTTTAGAGTCTCTCACGTGCCTTCTGGCAAACTCTAGCTGAGATTTCATGTGAGTTTTTTTCAACAGTAGCTTTCTCTTTGTCACTCAGACAAAGCTGCAACTGGTGAAGCACTCGGGCAACATTTGTTGTATGCACAGTCTCTCCCATCTCAGCCACTGAAGCCTGTATCTCCTCCAGAGATATCATACGTCTCTTAGTGGCCTCCCTTACTAGCCCCTTCCTGCACAGTCATACAGTTTTTGAGGATGACCTGCTCGAGACAGATTTACAGCTGTACCATATTCTTTCCATTCCTTGATGGTTGACTTAATTGTACTCCAAGGGATATTCAGTGACTTGGAAAGTTTCTTGTATCCATCTCCTGGCTTGTGCTTTTCAATAACCTCTCCGAGGAGTTGCTTGGAGTTTTTTTTTGGCTTTGTGGTGTGATTTTTGCCAGAATACTGACTCACCATCAATTTGACCGTCTTCTTCTTCTTCTTCTGACTTTTAATGGTGGTTGCCAGTCCGACTTAAAAGTGCATTATCGCCACCGACTGGACTGGAGTGTGATGTAGAGTGCTGCAAAATAAATCCCCTACTAATTCTTTATCAAATGAAAACTAAATTACCCCTATCAATTATAAATAATGAAAGACAATATCATGAATTAAATTAAAGTCACTTCCATAAATTAGAAAAGTTTCTAAATTAAAGCTATCAACCCCCAAAGATAGTAACACAGCCTGCATTTGCTTTCTTTCAACCTCATATGCTTCACATTGTAAAAAGAATGTGTTCAACTGTTTCATAATGATGACAACACCTACACACCCCAGAGCGATGTTTCCAACAGGATATAAAGAATAATTAAGCAACGTATGCCCAGTTCTAAATCAAGTCAATGTAATTCCTTCCCTTCTTGTTTTACCTTTTTCTCCCATCAATCCAACAGTTTTATGTTTACTGTAAAGATATCCCCCCTTAAGCCCATTTTCCCACAGGTCTTGCCATAATCCCCTAATTCTTAGCCCCACCAACTACTTAGCTTCTGATTTGCTAAGTGGAAGGTCTATATCCACAGTAGAACTATATACAGCACTTTTGGCCAAACAATCAACCTGCTCATGTCCCTCAACACCTCTGTGTTCAGAGACCCATAAGAAGAGACATGTAAGCAAACACTTTGATTATAAAATAAAGTTTGAAGCGCTTCCAGCAGTAAATCTGACCTATTGCTGAAATGACCTGTTTTAAGACTAGTCAAAACCAAAAAAGAATCTAAACAAGTTACAACTTAGCAAGGACAAATTTCTTTCACCTACTGTAAGCCCAAAATGATGGCAACCAGTTCTGCTGTATATACTGATAGATGGTTATTAAGACATTTCTTTATTGTTACCAGTAACGCAGGCACAAAAACAGCCACACTAACATTCCCAGTTAAATTTCAATCCACCGGTAAAAATGGTTAACATAGCACAATAATTTTCCTTAACATATTGTTGAGCCAACAGACTCTCAGGCATACCAGGATCCTTGGACTTGATTAAAATCAACTAACGTCATTGGGGGGGGGGGGGGGGGAAACTAAGTGCCCCTTACCCCTCCCATCATTAAGACACACAAAAAGGGAAATATTTAAAAATTCGTCAACAATCAAACCATTACCATCATTCCACAAAAAACCCCACAGTGAACTATGTGTGTTAAAGTCCCCACACCATACAACCCTGAGCTAGAGCTACATTTGTTTTGCAACAGAACAATAGAAAACTTTCCACAAGGGTTGTAAGCAGTTACCACTTTAATACCCTAACCTGTTGAATCAAATATTTCTACACCAGTGCCTCATGCACTTCATTTACATCCTTTTCCTTATAAAACTTGCAACATGAGCCCCTCTACCAACTAACCTATCATGCCTAATTACAATATAATCCTGCAAAGAAAAACTTACATATGATAACAGTCAGTTTCCATATAACATTGGGTGGATGTGATAAATTAGAAATGAACTTCTTAAAGTCTCGACCATTGGAAATCAGGCTTCTCGTATTCCACTGCAGTATCCCATTATGTACCTTCACAAGGAGACTGAAGTACAGATACCTCACCCATCAGAACTTCGTTCACAACTTCCAACATCACAGTTATACCAAGATACATTTCAGCAGGTTTCACAATAATTTTAATTTCCTCAATATGAATAGATGTCTGAGCAGTGCAATTCACCACATCCATTATAGAATCGCAAACTTCATTTTGTCAAAGAGAAATTTATCTTTCGAAAGAGAACTAAAATGCCGACAGATTGCCTCTGACTTCACATTCTGTTCTCTGACTGGTAATACTTTATCAACATCTGATTTAATGTTTTGCAAGGCCTATGCATAAGACACACCTAACTGTACTTTACCTGTTGAAATTCAGCTGTCTTCTTAAGCCCTTGAAATCCTCTGTAAGCTGAACTATGCTCTGCTCTGCAATTACAACAATTAACTTTATGCCTTCACAATCTTCATACTTAAGTACCTGATGCACCATCAATAACTCTCTGAGACGTGAGGCGAGATATAGGCTTTTATTGGCTGGAAGAAAGAACAAGCAGCAATTGACCACCATACTACATCCTGGAGACTGAGGCCGGGGCTGTGTCTCCAATCACCTTTATACCGGGGTCTGTGGGAGGAGCCACAGGAGCAGTCAGCAGGGGTCTGTGGGAGGAGCCACAGGAGCAGTCAGCAGGGGTCAGTGGGAGGAGCCACAGGAGCAGTCAGCGGGGGGGGGGGGCCTGTCCAGACAGGTATATGTAGTTCACCACAGTTCCCCACCACACTTACTGCATCTCAGTTTCTCATGACATACTGCCGCAATATGCTCAGATCTCTGGCATTTGTAACATCTAAGTAGAGGTAGAATATAAGCTTTCATATTATAACTAACATACCCTAAACTAACTTTATCAGGTAGCTTCACTTCACCAAAATATATCAATACAGATAAACTATCCATCCTTTCCCCATTTCTGACTACTTGCAATCTTGTTACATCCTTAACCTTGCCTCCCAAAAGATGAGATTTAACATCTCCTAACAAAATTTCCTCCAGAACACCCGTTATAATACCCATTAGGCAACATAGATAATTACTTTTTGCGAAGTAAAGTCTTCAAACATACTGCCTTCTCACACTGTTTCTTATCCTTACAAACTATTAACACATTACTTCCTCTAAAAGCAAGAGCACAATCTATATTCCTTACGGCTGATTTTAACTCTGTAGTTAATGAGATTAATAGAAGAAGCCTGTTCTGGATCAAATGTGAACAATACCTTGAAGTCTTCTTTCCTTTTTTTTCAAAATATCCTACCCTTCCTCTCCATCACTTGAAATCATTCCGATATTATGTTTCTTTTTCCATTTTCCAGATCTAGATTCAACTTCATTCCAACCTCCTCCCACCAACCCGCACTCAGCTGAACCTTCCGTTTGTGATTCCTTTTCCAAATCCTCCCCCCCCCACCTGAACCTACTCTGTTTTCCAACATCCCCCACCATTCACAGCCAGTGCCACCAACCACCACTCCTCCAAGTCGACCATTCCTCAGCCAGCTAGTCTGTGGGAAGCTCCACTGGCCGAGCCAGTCAGCAGTTGGCTGTTCCAAAACCAGGTGTATTTTTACTACAATCAATTGAAACACCTTGCCAGCACACAGGTCTCCAAAAGCAGATCTCCATTTAACTGATTATGTGATTTCTAAAACCAACTGGCTGCGCCAGTGATGATTTGGTGTGTCATACTAAAAGGGGTGAATACTTATGTAATCAATTATTTTGTAGTTTTATATTTTAATTAATTTAGATCACTTTGTAGAAATCTGTTTTCACTTTGACATGAAAGAGAATTTTTCTGTTGATCAGTGTCAAAAAAGCCAAATTAAATCCATTATGATTCAATATTATAAAACAATAAAACACAAAAACTTCCAAGTGGGGTGAATACTTTTTAAAGGCACTGTATATACTATACTATATAATATAGCTACTATACAAACATCCACTGCATAGTAAATTTTAACTTGTCCTATTCAGGCCTAAGGATTTAATCTCTGTGGAGGATTTCTTACTCTTATGGGATAATGTCTTTCCTGACAATGGGGTAAGTGAGACTTGTGGTTGTGAAACAAACTCAGGTTCTGGGGCTTCCACTGAGGTGGTGGTAGGAGTTGACTCCGACACCGCAGGAAGTGATTCTGACAGCTCTGGGTACCTCTGAATGTGTTGACATCCGAACAGTGCACAGCAAGCCGTTCAAAGCGCTGATCTACCTCAGGCCACCAGATAAGGCTTCGAGCCTCATTTTCATTTTGACCATGCTCAGTTGACCGTCATGCGGCACCTACAGCACTCTAGCTCCCAGCTTGGATGGTACAACAACTGCCAATCCTCACAGAAGGCAGCTCCCATTAAGGGCAAGTTCGTCCCGACACCGGTAAAAATGGAGGAACTAGAATTTCTGCTGTACATTTGGGTGGGCATGTAGACCTGAGACAGTGTAAGATCTTTTCTGGTTTTACTTCGATACTTTCAATTTGCATTAGGGAGAACATGTCAAGGGGGGTGTCTCTTTTGAAAATCCTTTCAGATATTTTCTTTTCAAAGGTACAATTTAATGTCAGGGAAATGTATACAATATACATCCTGAAATGCTTTTTCTTTGCAACCGTCCACAAAAACTGAGGTGCCCCAAAGAATGAACGGCAGTCAAATGTTTGAGCCCCAAAGTCCCCCCCAGCTGCCCCCGCGTAAATGGAAAAATCCATCAGTTTTTTCAATTAGTTTTTCTCTTGGATTCAATTTTATACTTGTGCCCTCCAAGAAACAGCTCTTCTGTGCTTTATGCAGCTGCTGTGAGTGGAACACCCTTCTGTCGATTGGTGGCTGATGATCAGTAATGAGGATGAACTCTCACCACACAGGTACAGGTTGAAACGTTTCACATCCCAAACCCGACTCAAGGCCTATCTGTCGATCTGTGTGTGAATTTCCCTACAGCGGTAAGGGAATGTGATGCAAAGTCACTTCTATCACCCATAACAACACCTACACCATAAGCGAGGGGTCACCAACAAGCTTCACTGGATGATGCGGATGATAATGTGTGAGTACAGTGTCTGACATGGCCACTTCCTTTACCTTTGGAAAGCCACCTCACACTACTTTGTCTATTGCTGTTTCTTCTTGATCTGTAGTGATGAGTTCCAGGGGTGGAACATAGTGGCTAGGTTGGGCAGGAGCCTGTTTTAGCAATTGACAAATCCTAAAAAGGACCACAACTGCCTCTCTTTTACACTTTATGCATCTGAAGAAACTTTTGGTATCCTCTTCAATATTATCGGCTAGCTTACTTTTGTATTCCATCTTTATCTACTTAATGACTTTTTTTAGTTGTCTTCTGTTGGTATTTAAAAGCTTCCCAGTCCCCTAACTTCCCACTAATTTTTGCTCTGTTATATGCCCTCTCTTCAGCTTTTTTGTTGGCTTTGACTTCTCTTGTTAGTCACAGTTATGTCATCTTTCTTTTAGGATACTCCTTCCTCTTTGGGATGTATATATCCTGTGCCTTCCAAATTGCTTCCAGAAATTCCAGCCATTGCTGCTCTGCCGTCATCCCTGCCAGTGTTCCCTTCCAATCAATTCTGGCCAACTCCTCTTTCATCCATCTGTAATTTCCTTGATACATCTGACTTTAACTTCTCCTTCCCAAATTTCACGGCAAATCCAATCATATTATGATCACTTCCTCCTAAGGGTTCTTTTACCTTAAGCTCTCTAATAAATTCCGGTCCACTGGACAACACCAAATCCAGAACCACTGATCCTCTAGTGGGCTCAACCATGAGCTGCTCTAAAAAGCCGTCTTGTAGGCATTCTAGAATTTTCCCCTTCTTGGAATTCTGCACCAACCTGATTTTCCCAATCTACCTACATATTGAAATCCCCCATGACTATTGGGATTACCCTTTTGGCATACATTTTCTATCTCCCATTCCTTACTACTGTTTGGGGTCTGTATGTTACACCCATTATGGTTTTTTTTACACTTGCAGTTCTTTAGCTCTATCCAGAATGATTCAAAACTTCTGACCCTATGTCACCTCTTTCTGATGATTTAATTTCATTTTTTACCAACAGAGCCACAACACCCCCTCTGTCCTTTTGATACAATGTGTTTCCTTGGATATTAAACTCCCAGCTATAATCTTCTTTCTGTGATGCCTACAACATCATACCTAACAATCTGTAACTGTGCTACAAGTTCATTGACCTTATTCCATATACGGCGCACGTTCAAATATAACACCTTTAATTCTGTGTTCACCTTTTTTGATTTTGTCCACATTTACATTGCAACTCATCTTGTTGACTGCAGTTTTGCCCTATCATCAGCCTCTCTTTGCTACGAGTCTCACTACACATCACCTCTGTCTGTAAATCAGCTACCTCATCTTCTGCGCTATCATTCCAGTTCCTGTCCCCCTGCCAAAGTAGTTTAAACCCACCTGAACAACTCCAGCCAACCTGCGTGTAAGGATATTGGACCCCCTCAGGTTCAGGCATAACCCGATCCTTTTGTACAGGTCGTACCAGACCCACGACTGTGCTGCAACACACAGCTCGAACCACATCATCCAGTTTGCCCATGACACAACCGTGTTGGGTCTCATCAGCAAGAACGATGAGTCAGCATACAGAGAGGAGGTGCAGCGGCTAACAGACTGGTGCAGAGCCAACAACCTGTCTCTGAATGTGGACTAAACAAAAGAGATGGTTGTTGACTTTAGGAGGGCACGGAGAGACCAATCTCCGTTGAACATCGACAGCTCCTTGGTAGAGATTGTAAAGAGCACCAAATTTCTTGGTTTTCACCTGACGGAGAACCTCACCTGGTCCCTCAACATCAGCTCCATAGCAAAGAAAGCCCAGCAGCGTCTCTACTTTCTGCAAAGGTTGAGGAAAGTCCATCTCCCACCCCCCATCCTCATCACATTCTACAGGGGTTGTATTGAGATCATCCTGAGCAGCTGCATCACTGCCTTGTTCAGAAATTGCACCATCTTGGATCGCAAGACCCTGCAGCGGATAATGAGGTCAGCTGAGAAGATCATTGGGGTCTCTCTTCCCGCCATCATAGACATTTACACCACACGCTGCATTCGCAAAGCAAACAGCATTATGAAGGACCCCTCACACCCCTCTTACAAACTCTTCTCTCTCCTGCCATCTGGGAAAAGGCACTGAAGCATTCAGGCTCTCATGATCAGACTATGTAACAATTTCTTCCCCCAAGCCATCAGACTCCTCAATACCCAGAGCCTGGACTGACACCAACTTACTGCCCTCTACTGTGCCTATTGTCTTGTTTATTATTTATTGTAATGCCTGCACTGTTTTGTGCACTTTATGCAGTCCTGGGTAGATCTGTAGTCTAATGTAGTTTTGTATTTTTTTCTTTTCTGTGTTGTTTTTACGTAGTTCAGTGTAGTTTTTGTACTGTTTCATGTAGCACTGTGGTCCTGAAAAACATTGTCTCATTTTTACTGTGTACTGTACCAGCAGTTATGGTCGAAATGACAATAAAAAGCTCCCTATAGATGCTGCGTTCCACCAGCATTTTGTGTGTGTGACTTGACTTCCTCAGAAGAGATCCCAATGATCCATAAATCTGAACCCTTGGCCTCTGTACCAGTTCCTCAGCCACACATTCACCTGCCAAATCATCTTATTCTGACCCTCACTGGCATGTAGCACAGGCAGAAATCCAAAGATTACTACCCTGGAGGTCCTGTTTCTCAGCTTTCTACCCAGCTCCCTTAAATCCCTCTTCAGGATCTCCTCATCTTGTCTATCAATGTCTTTGGTGCCAAAATGTACCAAGACTTCGGCTGCTCACCCTTGCCCTTGAGGACGCCTTGGACATGATCTGAGACATCCCTGATCCTGGTACCAGGAAAGCAACATACCATCCTGGTGTCTCTATCGCACCCACAGGACCTCATCTCTGTTCCTCTGAGTGTGGAATCTCCTATCAACACTGCAGTCCTCTTCACCTCTCTGTTCTTCTGAGCCACAGCACCAGACTCGGTGCCAGAGATCCAGTCACTGTGGCTTCCCCCACCCCCGCAGTTCATCTCCCCCAGTAGATATCTAAATATCTACTATTTAGATACCTCGATACTATCTAAAGTTTTATACTTAGTATTGAGGAAAATGGCCAGAGGTGTACTCTGCACTGGCTGTGCATGTCCCCTCCTTCTCCTGATAGTCAACCAGTTACCTGTCTCCCGCAAAATAGGGATGACCTCCCTGTAGCTCCTCCTCATTCTCTCCTTTGAGTCAAAGGTCACACTGAGCTGCAGCTCCAGTTCCTTAATACGCTCTCTCAGGAGCTGCACCTGCTGCAGATCTGTTCACCTGGCAGACTGGATGTCTCCCAGACGTCCCATACCCCACACACAGTACAGAACACTGCCCCCGGAGCATTCTCACTAACCTACTAAGCCCTAATGGATGAGGGATGAACCAGTAAGAACAGAGAGAGAGTAACTTACAAGACAATTGACCTGACCCAAGCCTGAAGTGAGACAAAGCTACTTTAAACGCTGGCACACTCCAAAGGAATGGCCACTCTTCTTGCACATGAATTGTTCTTGTTGGCCCTCTTGCTGGTTGGTCACTCCTCAACTCAGAAAAACTGCCATGACATCCTGCTTTCAGAATCTTGCTTGCCACCCTGATTAAAAAAGTAGGTCTTTTCACGTACCCCTGGTGTGGATTGCCCAACTCAGGGAAAACTGGCTCAAAGCTCTACTTTTTAAATCTTGGACGGGGACCTGACTGAAAGGTAGCTCTTTTTATGCACTACCACTTGCTGGTTGGTTGCTCCTGAAATCAGAAAAACTGCCATGAAACTCTGCCTTCAAAATCTTGATCGCCATCCTGATTAAAAAGTAGTTATTTTCATGCACCCCTGTGTGGATTGCTCCTCAGCTGTGCTTCAAATAGGAACGTTTTTGAACGTTTTCTTGTAAGATTCCACAAACTAAACCATCTCTTATTGCATCTTTAAGCACATCACCGAACTGGCAATGCTCAGGCAACTTCTTCAATTCAGCCACATATGCTGAAAAGGGCTCTCGTCCTTTTTGAAATTGCTTATGAAACCAAAAGTGTATTGCAATCAACAATGGCTTAGGTTGTAAATGTTCCCATATTACACCATATAGCAAAGCTCATTTCAGCTGGTTTGGTTGAGCAGTCAAACTTCTAAGCAACCTTGTATGCCTTTCCACCAATAGCACTCAGCAAAACTGTCACTTGTTTCTCATTGGCTATTTCATTTGCTTTAAAATACTGCTCAATCCTCTGAGTATACATCAGCCTGTTATCTGTTGTGCAATCAAGTATGTCCATCTTTCCAGTGTAGCCAGACATTTCTGCTCTTTTTTAATGATTATTATCACCCAGTACTCATTTTTTACAAACCCATGAATTCATCCATTTTCTGCCTTTTTAAACTTGACTATCTCTGTCCCATTCCCGAAGAAGTACTTGCCACACTTTTTAAAAAATTGACCTTTTTTCGGTCAGGTGGGTAGTCATCTCAGGTTTATTTAAAACTTCCTCAAAGCCACTGTTATGCTTTGCAACTCCAAAACATAAAACTAATTGAAAGAAAATCACAGAGTCAGGCGATGCATTTCTCTGTTTCATTTTACTTTAGAGAGGCACGCACGTATGATGTGATGGCGTTATGACATAGGCCATTCACATACTTTTACATATAATGCATAATTAATTATTGAATCAAACAATATATTACAATATTACCCAAGGAATACTGAAATATTAAACACACAACAAAAGAGTTTCTAACTTTTTTGCTTATAGTGACCTGCTTTGAAACTCTGTTAAATTTACAAAATCAGAATCCATTGTTAATCAGTTATATCCCACAACTTTGAATCACAGATGTAAGATTTTTCTATTGGTGTGTTGTTTGAGTGTAGGAAAGGGACAGGGTCCTATGAGGTGGAGGGTTAGGAAGCCTTGAGAAACATGTCAAACTGCAGAAACCAAATGCCGATGTCTGTGAGTTCACGAGTCCAATGGAGGCTGGAGGCCCGGCATGTCCTGGTGTGTGTGTGTGTGTGTGTGTGTGTGTGTGTGTGTGTGTGTGTGTGTGTGTGTGTGTGTGTGTGTGTGTGTGTGTGTGTGTGTGTGTGTGTGTGTGTGTGTGTGTGTGTGTGTGTGTGTGTATCACTTTGCTTTTTGTTGTTTTGTTGCTCAAGTTGTTCTACTGAGCACTGGGGGGGGGGGGGGGCAGAATGTGTGGAGACACTTGCGGGATGCCCCAGCACATCCTTGGATGACGTTGGTTGTTAAACAATGCATTTCACTGTATGCTTCAATGTACTGTACATATAATGAATAAATGAATGAATCTAAATCTGAAAACTTGATACCAGGTTTTGACCAGAAATGTCGACAATTTCTTCGCACCCCCCAACCCCACAGATGTTACTCAATCCAATGAGTTCCTCTAGCAGCTTGTCAAATCTCATTGCTAATCTGAATTTTTGAATTCTGGAACCTTTAAACTTTATCCATGAATGAGGTGAAGAATAAACAGCCAGAAAAACAAAGGTCTGTCCAGTGTGACACCAAATATCCTTACCATTCCTGTGTATCCTCACAGACACCCAAACTCCTGTTTCCAATCGAAGTTCAAAGTAAATTTATCAAAGTATGTATAAGTTATCATACACTGCTCAGAGAGTCATTTTCTTGCAGGCATTCATAGGAACAAAGAAGTACAATAAATTCAATGAAAAACACACACAAAGACTGACAAACAACCAATGAGCAAAAGAAGGCACATTGCAAATGCAAATACAAATAATAATAATAATAATAATAACAACAACAACAATGCAGGACCAGTGGCAACACTCCTTGCAGATGCGCTCAATGGTAGGGTGGGCTTTTCCTTTGATGGACTGGGCTGTGTCCAGCGCTTTTTGTGGTCTAATCTGTTCTTGGGAATTTGAATTTCAACCAGTCAGGATACATATCATCAGTTCACTCCCCAAATGAATCACTTAATGAATCTCTTGTCTGCTTTTACAAGGCAAAAAAAAAAGAACAAGCAATGAATATAAATAATACTACTACTTTCATTTGTATTAAACATCACATGGCTGCAGTTCATCCATCTGTTTTGCATCGGCTGATTGTAGCTTTCACATTGTTAGGAGCTTCAAACATATATGAAACACACTGAGCAAGCATATACACTCAATGGCCACTTTATTAGGTACGTCCTAGAATTAATAATGTGGCCACTGAGTGTGTGCTTCTGGTCTTCTGTTACTGTAGCCCATCCTTTTCAAGGTTCAAGTTCACATTTAATTGTCATTCAACCGTACATGAACCCTCATGAATACAGCAAAATGGGACGGTGTTACTCCTGGGCCAAGATGCAAAACACCGTACCAACAGTCACACACAGCACAAAGCAGATAGAGCACATATAAGATAGCTAAGCTAGTTCAGAGATAATCCTCTGCACACCACTGTTAACGTCACTTTCCTGTCAGCTTGAACCAGTCTGACCATTCTTCTCTGACCTCTCTCGTTAACAAAGTGTTTTTGCCAACAGAGTTGCCACTCATATGTTTGAGAAATGTTTTTGCACCATTCTCTGTAAAAGTTAGAGACTGTGGTGTGTGAAAATCCAAGGGGATCAACAGTTTTAGATATACTCAAACCACCCCATCTAGCGCCAGCAATCATTCCATGATCAAAGTCATTTACATCAGATTTCTTCCCCATTCTGATGTTTGGTTTGATCAACAATTGAACCTCCTGACTGTGAGAGCATGCTTGTATATACTGAGTTGTTGCCACATGATTGGCTGATTAGATATTTGCATTAACGAGCAGGTGTACATACATATCTAATAAAGTGGCCTCTGGATATATATAAAGCACAATGAACAAGCATCTTGGTGCAATTTCCAATAAGCAATGGATGATTAGAACTCCTTCCAAACTGACAGGATGTCAATCTACCAATTCTATTTTAGTTTCACCTTTGGGATACACACTTGACCCCAAAGTGACGAGAAAGTATCTTTCTCCCCAGCACATGTACACATGAAACTGACTGAACACTTTACTGAGAAAAGCACTCATACCATTTCAACCCGATACTTGCGCTCCCAATATGGTCACAGGATATAACAATGGAATCTTTAAGAGGTTACCAAAAATAGTCTGTGGTCTCTAATAACTGGATCCCTAGATAGTTAGAGAATGCATAAGAAACATATCTGTGGGGTAATATGGTTTTAGTTTAGACTGATTTTCATGGGTCATTGGGAATGGTTGGTGGTTCCTCTGCAAGACATTACTTCCAACAAAACGAAACCCAATAGCATGAATGGCAGTGATGCTTCACTACCAGATGAACTCAATGCCTTCTATGCACGCTTTGAAAGGGAGAACACAACTACAGCTCTCAAGATCCCTGCTGCACCTGTTGACCCTGTGATCTCTGTCTCAGAGGCCGATGCTAGGCTGTCTTTAAAGAGAGTGAACCCTCACAAGGCAGAAGGTCCAGATGAGGTACCTGGTAAGGCTCTGAAAACCTGTGCCAACCAACTAACAGGAGTATTCAAGGACATTTTCAACTTCTCACTGCTATGGGCAGAAATCTGCACTTGCTTCAAAAAGGCAACAATTATACAAGTGCCAAAGAAGAATAATGTGGGCTGCCTTAACGACTATTGCCTGGCAGTGATGAAATGCTTTGAGAGGTTGGTTATGACTAGACTGAACTCCTGCCTCAGCAAGGACTTGGACCCACTGCAATTTGCCTATTGCCACAATAGGTCAACGGCAGACACAATCTCAATGGCTCTCCGCACGGCTTTAGACCACCTGGACAACACAAACACCTACATTAAGATGCTGTTCATTAACTATAGCTCAGCATTTAATACCATCATTCCCACAATCCTGACTGAGAAGTTGCAGAACCTGGGCTTCTGTACTTCCCTCTGCAATTGGATCCTCGACTTCCTAACTGGAAGACCACAGTCTGTGCAGATTGGTGATAACATATCCTCTTCGCTGATGATCAACACTGGCGCACCTCAGGGGTGTGTGCTTAGTCCACTGCTCTACTCTCTGTATACACATGACTGTGTGACTAGGCATAGCTCAAACACCATCTACAAATTTGCTGATGATACAACCATTGTTGGTAGAATCTCAGGTGGTGACATGAGGACGTACAGGAATGAGATATGCCACCAAGTGGAATAGTACGGCAGCAACAACCTGGCACTCAACATCAGTAAGATAGAAGAGCTGATTGTGGACTTCAGGAAGGATAAGACGAATGAACACATACCAATCCTCATAGAGGGATCAGAAGTGGGGATAATGAGCAGCTTCACATTCCTGGGTGTCAAGATCTTTGAGGATCTAACCTGGTCCCAACATATTGATGTAGTCAGAAAGAAGGCAAGACAGTGGCTATACTTTATTAGGAGTTTGAAGCGATTTGGCATGTCAACAAATACACTCAAAAACTTCTATAGTTGTACTGTGGAGAGCATTCTGACAGGCTGCATCACTGTCTGGTATGGAGGGGCTACTGCACAGGACCAAAAGAAGCTGCAGAAGGTTGTAAATCTAGTCAGCTCCATCTTGGGCACTAGCCTACAAAGTACCCAGGACATCTTCAAGGAGCGGTGTCTCAGAAAGGCAGCATCCATTACTAAAGACCTCCAGCAC
Organism: Hemitrygon akajei; assembly: GCF_048418815.1. NCBI lineage: Eukaryota > Metazoa > Chordata > Chondrichthyes > Myliobatiformes > Dasyatidae > Hemitrygon > Hemitrygon akajei. Next base: position 34,945,019 of record NC_133153.1, on the reverse strand, counting down.
TTTGAAGCTTTCGACACTACCTCACTTTATTTAATATACAGTATTTCTGTTTTTGCACATTTTTAAATAATCTATTCAATATACATAATTGATTTACTTGTTTATTTATTATTATGTTTTATTTTATTTATTATTATTATTTTCTCCCTCTGCTAGATTAGGTATTGCATTGAACTGCTGCTGCTAAATTAACAAATTTCATGTCGCATGCCGGTGATAATAAACCTGATTCTGAATCTGAAGAGGTGTGTTTGGAACTCATTACTGCAGTGAATACTTATTGGTTGCTGCAGTAATCCACTGTCTTGGGAAATGGTTGGAAGGCTGTCGTCCTGATAGACATGTATGATGATGGAGTGATGGGACCTTCTCTCAGGATTTAGACCAGATCATGATACGACCAGGGGTCAGCAATGAAAAGGGTGAGCATTTGCAAGTTCCTGGGTCTCAACATCTCCGAAGATCTTCCTGGGCCTAACATATTGATTATGATTATGAAGAAGGCACACCAGCAGCTATATTTCATTAGGAATTTGAGGAGATTTGGTATGTCAGTAAAGACTCTAGCAAATTTCTGGAGATGTACTACGGAGTGGATTCTGACTGGTTGCATCACCGCCTTGTTTGGAGCCTCCAATGCAGAGGATTGGGAAAATGCTGCAGAGGGTTGTAAACTCAGCCAGCTCCATCACTGGCACATGCCTCCCCATCAAAAAAGACATCTTCAAAAGGCTGTGCTTCTCGAAGGCAACGTGCATCACTAAGGGCCCTCACCATCCAGAACATGTATTCTTTTCATTACTGCTATCAGGCCAATGTACTCAATGTTTTAGGAACATCTCGCACTCAATGTTTTAGAAACAGCTTCTTCCCCGCCACCATTGGATTGCTGGGTGGTTCAAGAACCGACGGACACTACCTCACTATCTTGCTCTCTTGTTGCACTTTTTATTTATTTATCTATCCATTTGTTAATTTATTTTTAGATGCAGTATTCTTGTGGTAATTTATAATATTTTTATATACTGCTGTCGCACAGCAACAAATTTCACGGCATTCGTCAACAATAATAAATCTGATTCTGATTCAGATTCTTAATCATTCCTGTAAGTACAGGTCCTTGAGCATTCCCGCCATGTGCTGTTGGTGCCTATATATTATTCCTTCCTGGTTCCAGGTCTAGGTCCTGATAGAGGCCTCAATGATTCCACCCTGAGTCTCAAGCTCATAATTCAGTGAGTCACTCTGTTTTTGCAATGAAATTTGAAACCACGTCTCTGTCAGGATGGTAAAGATTACTCTGAAGTGATCTGAAGAAGAAGAATTCATCATTTTTTCTTGTGTTATGGCAAATATTTAACCTTTAAGCAACACCAAAAATAGGCAGTTTGGTCTTTTCCACACTGATTTTTATGGTGTCTTGCTCCATGGAAATTGGAGGCCTAAGCATTCTAACAGACAGACAGACAGACAGACAGACATACTTTATTGATCCTGAGGGAAATTGGGTTTTGTTACAGCCACACCAAGAATAGTGAAGAAATATGGCAATATAAAACCATAAATAATTAAATAATAATAAGTTAATCTTGCCAAGTGGAAATAAGTCCAGGACCAGCCTATTGGCTCAGGGTGTCTGACACACCGAGGGAGGAGCTGTAAAGTTTGTTGGCCACAGGTAGGAATGACTTCCTATGATGCTCAGTGTTACATCTCAGTGGAATGAGTCTCTGGCTGAATGTACTCCTGTGCCTAACCAGTACATTATGGAGTGGATGGGAGTCATTATCCAAGATGGCATGCATCACTGTCTGGTACAGGGGAGTGGTGGGGGGGTTTGTGGAAACACACAGGATTGAAGTCAGCTGCAGAAAGTTGTAAACTCAGTCAGTTCTATCATGGGCAATAGCCTTCCCAGCATCCTGGACATCTTCAAGAAGTGATGCCTTAAAAAAGCAGCATCCATCATTAAGGACCCCCATCATCCAGGACAGGCCCTCTTCTCATTGCTATCATTAGGAAGGAGGTACAGGAACCTGAAGGCATGCACCTAACGATTCAGGAGAAGTTTCTTCTCCTCTGCCATCCCTTTTCTGAATGGACATTGAACCATTGAATGCTACCTCACTAAATTTTTTTCTTTTTGTCTGACTTATTTAACATTTATATTGTTATGAACCCCGTAACTGGGTAAACCTCTCCTCTCGGTCTGCCCCTTGAGCTCTTCGCTCTTGCCTTAACTTCTTCATGTCCAGCTCATGCTGCCTCTGTTTCTCCTTCTCCCTTTCAGCTCTTTCCTTCTCCCTTTCCTCTGCTTCCAGCTGTTTTAACCTACGTTCATGCTCCCTCTGCTTTTCAGCTCTTTCCTTCTCCTTTTCAGCTGCTTCCAGCTGTTTTAACCTAATTTCATGCTCCCTCTTCGCCTCTAACTCCTTTAGCTGGAGCTCATACTCCCTTTTCCTCTGTTCCGCGTCCAGCCTCAATTTTTCCAACTCTAACTGAACTGTCCCACTAGCTGGTACCTTTTCAGGGATAGGTTCCACTACCTCAGCCGAAAACACCTCCTTATTAACATAATACTGAGCTATGGCCCTCTGTATCTCCCATTTTTTCATTGATGACTTCACCTCTGTGAGTTTTAATCTTTTCGCAATATTAACCAAGTCCGACTTTGTGGCATCCTCTAGCACTTCCGGAGTCAGGTTTTTTGTAAATTCGTCTACGTCCATCTTTGCTGGTTTCCCATCTGGTTACCCGCGCAACCGATCAAAGTCTGGACTTAAAAGCCCGATTCCCTGGCCCTCCAATTTGGTATCAAATCTTGAGATGAGGCCCCAAGTTGTTATGAACCCCGTAACTGGGTATCTTACCAGCAAAGATAGGAGTATCCGTTGAAGTCTGATGATACTATTTTTAACAGTATTTATTAGTAAAAATACACAAAAATAATATCAATGCAAATATACAGATAATATACGTCATCAATACTAAACCTAAAAGTGCGGGTATAATAATAATCAATAAGAAATAAGCTCTATCGTTGTCTAGGGGATAATGAATTGTCCGATGGAAATATAAAGTTCAGTTCAGTTCAGTTCATGCAGGCTGTGGTAGTTGCTGATCACTGTGTTGCAATTGTTGGAGAGAGAGAGGGAGAGAGAGAGAGAGAGTAACAGCTATTGACTTGCCGACTTTCCTTTTACGATTTTGATCCGTCGTTGTTGTGGCCATTCACGTATAACCCCTCCATCCTTTAGCTAGACCGTTCCATGGAGGACTCGTCACCCAGGCAAGGGTGGACACACACACAAGCCCCCGCCGGTCTCGTAGTGTCTCTCCTGGTGCGTCTGAGGGGTGTTTCCCCAGACCCTACTTTTATCCCCACTCACGGGGTCTCAGGTGTCAATCAGGTTGGGATGATGCAATCCCTCAACCAGACCACTCTGGTTGCCCCCTGAGGGGTTTCAATGAATAGAACAGTACTCAATACACAATTCCTTCTCCAAGAGACAATAGCAGTAATCAGTGGTTCCGTTCCGCTTTTGTTAGGAGGAGACATTCCACTTTTGTGTATCCCTGCGTTGTCAATAACAACTGCCTTTACTGTTATCCTGTGTCTCTCCCATCTCCCTTGATAACAGCATCGGAATAGTAGTGATTTGCGATTCTCCAAGGGGGGGGCATTGGCATTTCTGTACCCTTCTGCCCATCAGAGTTGCTCCTCATTCGTAACACCCCCATTCTTCTAAGAATTTTCACCACAGGGGAAAATTAACTAATACAGAGTCTTACAGAATTTCAGAATCTAACACAATACAAAAGAGTTTTTCACTACAGAGTAATACAGTTATACATTCAATTTAGCATCTAGATAAACAGTCAGCGAGCACATGATCACTTCCTTTAATATCTTAATATCTTGTACCTTAATAAATTCCTGTAGCATCAGACTCCAATTTAATAACCACTTTTTTTAAAATTCCTTTTCTTCAGCAAAAACAAAACTAAAGGGTTGTGATCTTAAGTATATAATACAAAATGTAAACCAATACATGTGCGATTATTCTGTAGTACATTACAAAAGTTTATGCAAATACTAATCTTGATTTTACTTTTAAACTTAACAGTCAATCTTCCATGGTGTTGTCTTTATTATTTACATGCTTTGTCGAAATCCCTTAAAACCAGATCCGGTTATTTAAAGTGGCATTTTTTTTTAACCTTCGCCTCTTTTCCACTTAACTCTCACGTGGTTAGCTTGCTCACCAGTGTGGAATAGGCTTTTGCATACTCCTTCCATAGGAGTTATTTTATCAACAATGTTTTCCAAACTTAGCCCATCTTCTGAACTTACACACAATTCTTTATTTTTAAGCAAGTCATTAGTTTTATCTTCAGGACCCTTCATTCTATTAGTTTTCAGGTTAACATCTGCAAGTGATCCCTCTTTGTCCAAACAACATTTCAAATTCTGCCTCTTCACAGCACACTCTTGAATAACATTAGCGAGTGGGGTACCTTTACATTCCAAATCAACCTGTAATTGATTCGCAGGCACCTTGTTAACAAGCCATTGTTCCTTCAGCCTGGTTACTGCTTCTGACACCAATCCAGACTTTAAATTTTCTTCATTCAATTTAGGAACTCCACTTTTCCCTTCTCCTTCAATAATAATATCCACATCACCCCCTTTTATCTCCTCACTAACTTTTAACACACCTTCTAACACAAACAACTGGGAATTCTCACTTCCCACTAGTACCAAGGTTAACCCTTTCTTCACTGAACCAAGTCCATCTGACCCAAAAGGACTGCATTCCTTTTCAACTAAATCAGATACCTCAGACTTTTCCTGAGTTTCATTACTAGGTTCAGTACCATGTGCATCCACATCTTGAACACACTCAAACGGGACATCTGCCTCTTCCAGGCTTTCAATACCCGTCTCCTTTTCAAATTCTAAGTTCCCCTGATCCTCCCAGTTACTCTCTGGGCAACTCCCTTCCGGAGTAAACTCAACCCTACGGGTTAAAACAACCTCATCTGCTAACCCAGCAGACTCCTTCAAGGTAATGGCATCCTTTTCATCTAGGACTGCCCTTATTTCATTATCGGGAACACATTTAAAATTTTCAACTTCTTCAAACAGTTCTGTCAAGCCAGACAGATCATCCATGTCCAACCCTGGACCTTCTAACAGCCTTATCTGTTTCTCATTTTTACTCCGTGCCTCTATAAATTTCCTCCTGGCTAAAGGTAGGTCTACCTCCTCTCCTTTACTCTCTTTCACCTCCCTATTCTCCGTTTTACCACCCTCTAACCCCTTTTGGTACAGGGTCAGTAAAAACGTCTCAGTCAAATCGATACTGGACTGATTTAAACTGGTCTCTTGCTCAGTTGCCTTTCTCGACATGCTGCGAGTGATCGCGCATGCGGGATAGATCTTGGAATCTAGGGGCGGGTCCTCAACACTTACAGGCTTGCTCGTCAGCTTCATTGCTGACCAAACCTCACCACCTGCTAAATCATTACCAAGAAGGACGTCCACGCCAGCTCTCGGTAATTCTGATCGCACCCCTATTTCAACTGGTCCAGATACCAGATCACAATTTATAATGATTCCATGCAAAGGTACAGCTTCTGTCCCTTTTCCTATGCCTCTCAAAACTACCTTTCCAGTCTCAGGACCAAAATCTAGTACCTTACTGAGAATCAATGACTGCTCAGCTCCAGTATCTCTCCAGATCCGCACTGGAACTGGTGTTTCTCCCTCTTTCACAGACACGGTCCCTTCTGAAATAAATTTCTCATGCCCCTCTCATATTTTATCTATCTGGGGCTTTCTCGTCGATTTGCTGACCGACACAATACATCCTGTAGGGACTGCTGCGTTCCCTTTTCCTGTCTCTTTCCTCGGAGCAAAGCACTTAGATGCAATATGACCCACCTTTCCACAATTAAAACAGGTCAAGCCATGAACCATCCTGCCAGTTTGCCTTTCTTCCTCCTTACTTTTACCACTAGCTCCCGGCTGAATTTCTGCCTCAGCCGGTGGGCTTTCTCTACCATACCTACGGTCTTTCTGGTAACTCTTATTCGAGGAAAACTTTGTCTTGTGGGTTAGGGCATATTCTCTCCACCCTCTCTATAATCCTTCCGAAATTTTGCGTTTCTATATTGTGCCTTTCATTATAACTACCATAGGTGGCGACACCTTCATCTGCTGGATCTTTCCTCCTTAAAATTCCTTGCATCTGCCTATTCCTGATCCTTTGATTCCACATCTCCGGACCTTCATGTACTGCATGCTACTTTGCTGGAAGCAGTTCAGGGAAAGCTTGCCATGTTAATACTCGGAAAGAGTAGGTTTCCTTCTGACCAAAAGGTTAGAGAGGCTAGGCAGCTTCTGGAGTTGTGAGAAGGATGAGGGCACCTGACTGAAGCATATAAAATCCAGGGGGTTGCTGATAGAATATTACCGCATAGTAAAGGCCTTTCGCCCCACAATGTTGTGCCGACCTTTTAAACTATTCTATAATCAATCTAACACTTCCCTCCCACATATCCTTCTATTTTTCTTTCATCCATGTGCCTATCTAAGAGTTTCTTATATGTCCCTGATGCACCTGCTTCTACCACCACCCCAGGCATGACTCTCTGTGTAAAAAAATTACCTCCAACATCCCTCTTGTACTTTCATTCAATTGACTTAAAGTTATGACACCAGTATTAACTATTTCTGCCCTAGGAAAAAGTCTTTGGCTGTCCACGCTATCTATGCCCGTTCTTATCTATCTCTATCAAGTCATCTCTCATCCTCCTTTGCTCCAAAGAGAAACACCCCAGCTTGTTCAACCTATGACATGCTTGCTAATCTGGGCAGCATCCTGGTAAGTCTCTTCTGCACTCTCTCTAAAGTCTCCACATACTTCTTATCGTTACGTTTGTTCCTAATAAAGACAAACTTGGTGTGGGTAACTGTGAAAACATTGTATAGCTCAACTGGGTTCAACCCTGAGCATGTGCAAACAGCTCATCATCGAAGCTTCCAGTTCCAGGTGATTGCCAAATGGGAGCTGAAGTCCTTTAATATGCACTCGCATAATAACTCACCTACAAGGAGACGACCTGAACTGAACACAATATTCGAAGTGTGGTTCAACCACTTTATAGAGCTGCACCATCGCTTCACAATTTTTTAACTTAAATCCATGACTAATGAAGGCTAACATACCATATACCTTCTTAACCATCCTATCACAGGGTGAATATGCAGAAGGTATTTGGAATTTTGTAAAGGGAGAGGGCATATAAAATCCGGAGGATTGTTCACCACGTTGATATGGAGAAAATATTTCCTCCTGTGGGAGAATCAAGATCAAGGGGCTATTGAGTAAAAATGAGTAACATTCATTTATAGAGGGTCCACTGTACCAGATCAGAAAAATATGCAGAAGTTTGCAAACTCAGCCAGCTCTATCATCGGCACTAGACTCCCCAGCATTGAGGACACCCTCAAAAGGCAATGCCTCAAAACGACTGCATCCATCATTAAAGACCCTTATCATCCAGGCCATGCTCTCTTCTCATTACTACCATCAGGGAGGAAGTACAGGAGCCTGAAGACACACACTCATTATTTTAGAAACAGCTTTTTCACTGCTGGTATCAAATTTCTTAACAGACAATGAACCAGCCCATAAACACCACGTCACCATCTTGGCGCTCTTTTTGCTGTAATTATTTAACTTAATTTACAGTGCTTATAAAATGTGTTCACCACACTGATCAACAGAAAAAGACTCTTCAGTGTCAAAGTGAGAGCAGACCTCTACAAAGTTATCTAAATTAATTACAAATATAAAACACAAAATATTTGACTGCATAAGTATTCACCCCCCCCCCCCCCCCTTTAATATGACTCACCAAATCATCACTGGTGCAGCCAATTGATTTTAGAAGTCACATAATTAGTTAAATGGAGATCACGTGCAGTCAAGGTGTTACAATTGATTGTAGTAAAAAATATGAATGTATCTGGAAGGTCCAACTGCTGGCGAGTCAATACCTTGGCAAAAGTGACACCATGTGAAGACAAAGGAGCATTCCAAGCAACTCCACGAAAAGGTATTGAAAAACACAAGTTAGGAGATAGATACAAGAACATTTCCAAGTTACTGAATATCCCTTGGAGTACAGTTAAGTCAATCATCAAGAAATGGAAGGGATATGGTACAGCTGTAAATCTGCCTAGAGCAGGCCATCCTCAACAACATGGTTGTTGAGTATTTGACTTTGATGTTACAGTACAATTCCAAATTCTCAAGTTACTCATTTACTTTGGAAGATTATTTGAAAGAGTGAGGTCCATGTTCTTGCCTGCAAAACCTCCCCCTGCTTTCCATCTTTATAAGGCATTGATCAAATCGCACTTGGAATATCGAGAGCTGTTTTGGGTCCTTTATCTAAGAAAAGATAAGCTGGCATTGGAGAGAGTCAAGAGGAGGTTCGCAAGAATGATTTCTGGAATGGAAGAGTTAATGTATGAAGAGTGTTTGCTAGCTCTGGCCATGTACTCACCGGAGTTTAGAAGAATGAAGGGGAATCTCATTAAAACCTATTAAATATTGAAAGACCTAGATAAGATGGATGTGGAGAGGATGTTTCCTATAGTGGGGGAGTCTAGGAGCAGGGGGCACAGCCTCAAAATAGAGGGATGTCTCTTTAGAACAGAGATGAGGAGGAATTTCTTTAGCTGGGTGATGAATCTGTGGAATTCATTGCTACAGATGGCGTGGAGGCCAAGTCGTTGGGGGATATTTAAACTGGAGGTTGATAGGATCTTGATTAGTAAGGGTGTTAAAAATTAGGGGAAGAAGGCAGGAGAATGGGGTAAGAGGGATAATAAATCGGCCACGATGGAATGGTGGAGCTAACTTGATGGGCTGAATGGTCTAATTCTGCTTTGCTCCCATGTCTTATGGTCTTGTGTTATCTTTCATTTGTCCAGATCCATGGCTGATCCATTTTTACATCTCAGCCCCAATCTCCTGCCTTCTCTGCAGAACCCTTCATGCCCTGACTAATCAATAACCTACCAACCTCTACCTGAAATGTGAGCACTTACATGCAGCTCTTTTTTTTGCTTCTTCCAAATGTTAATCTTTGAGAGACTTGGCATTGACTCACTGCTTGCCCATCTACATTTCAAATATTCTGACCTATAATGGCTCCCAGACACCAATGAGATTTATTCCTTTGTTTAACTTAAACCTTACTCTGTGTCAAAATATTCAAATGATTTACTGAAGCACTCCAAGCACAGGGCAATATCCTCTGGTTTAAGATTCAAAATCAGCTTTCTCTGCAAGAAAAACGGACATATGAGTCCTTTCTGAACCACAATATTTGAAGTGGCTCTATATACTGTATGTTCAAAAATAAATAGTGAAAGGTATGTTGCGGCCAGAACTTGGGCTCAAGGGGCCACAAATTATCTCTAGTCCTTTCCACAATTATGCAATGAAAGTTGTTGGCCAAGAAAGCAAATGTACAGAGGCTTGTTCAGTCATTTTGCATCTATAGAAGTGAATAGACAGGCAATGTTTTGGGCCGAGACCCTTCATCAGGACTAGAAGGGAAGAGGGAAGATACCAGAATAAAATGGTGGGGAGGAGAGGAAGGAGTACTGAGGTTAAGTGGGACTACAACCAGATGTCATGGGTTAAGGGTGAAAGGTGAAAAGTTTAAGGGGTACATGAGGGAAAACCTCTTCAGTCAGAGGGTCATGAGAGTGTGGAACGAGCTGCCAGCACAAGTGATGCATGCAAGCTTGATTTCAATGTTTAAGCAAAGTTTAGATAGGTACATGGATGGTAGGGGTATGGAGGGCTATGGTCCTGGTGCAGGTCTATGGGAGTAGGCCATTTAAGTGGTTTCAGCATTAACTAGATGGGCCAAAGGGCCAGTTTCTGTGCTGTACTTCGCTATGACTCTACAGGCTGGAAAAATCACCTTTTAGCTTAACCTCTTTCACCTCCCCTCAGATTTTTATTTTGGTCCTGAAGAAGGGTCTCGGCCCAAAATCTTGACTGTTTATTCATTTTCATAGATGCTACTGACCTGCTGAGTTCCTCCAGCATTTTGTGTGTTGTTCCAGTATGTTTGATGGTCATATTCACATATTTTGTGAAAGGACAAATCTGAGTCGTCTAACCTTTCTTAAGTGGCTCAGATTAATAATTATGAGGCATTGTGGTTCCTTCATATTTTCCGAAGATCCCTGAGTCACTTTGAATAACAAAAGCCATGGTACATATGAGTCAGCAGAATTTACAGGTATGATTTCATAGTCTACTGCAAGGTATATACTCAGTTGCCACTTTGTTAGTTACAGGAGTGGAACCTAGTGTGGTCTTCTGCTGTTAGAGCTCATCCATTTCAAGTTTTGATGTGTTGTGCATTCAGAGAAACTCTTCTGCACACTACTGTTGTAGGATGTCGTTATTTGAGTTACTGTCGTTTTCCTGTCAGTTTGAACCAGTGTGGCCTTTCCCCTTTGACCTCTCTCATTAACAAGGCATTTTCACCACCAGGACTGCTACTCACTGGACGTGTTTTGTTTCTTTGTAACATTCTCTGTCATCCCTAGAGACTGTTGTACAAGAAAATCCCAGGAGATCAGCAGTTTCAAAGATACTCAAACCACCCCGAATGGCACGAATAATCATTCCATGGTTAAAGTCACATAGATCACATTTCATCCTGTATCAAGGTCTTTCAGCATTCAATAGGTTCCAATGAATAAATTCTCATTCTTCTGAATTCTTGTGAATACAGGCCCAGAGCCATCAAACATTTTTCATATGACAAGCCGTTCAAATCTGGAATCATTTTCATGAACCTCCTTTGAACCTTCTCCAGTCTCAACACATCCTTTCTAAGATAAGGGGCACATAACTGCTCACAATACTCCAAGTGAGGCTCCTCCAGCGCTTTATGAATTCTCAGCATTACATCCTTGCCTTTATATTCTAGTCCTTTTGAAATGAATGCTAACATTGCATTTGCCTTCCTCACTACAGACTCAAGCTGCAAATTAACCTTTAGGGGATCCTGCACAAGGACTCCCAAGTCCCTTTGCACCTCAGTTTTTTGTATTTTCTCTCCATTTAGAAAACAGTCAGCACTTTCATTTCTTCTACCAAAGTGCACGATCAAACACTTCCCAACACTGTATTCCACCTGTCATTTCTTTGCCCATTCTCCTAATCTGTTGAAGTCCTTCTGTAGCCTCTCTACATCCTCAGAACTACTTGCCCCTATGCCTATCTTCATATCTTCTGCAAACTTTGTAACAAAGCTGTGAATTCCATCACCCAAATCACTGACATAAAACGTTTTCTCCTTGGAGTGACAGAGGATGCGAGGTGACCTGAAAGAGGTGTATAAGATGATGAGAGGCATTGATCGTGTGGATAGTCAGAGGCTTTTTCCCAGGGCTAAAATGGTTGCCACAAGAGGACACAGGTTTAAGGTGCTGAGGAGTAGGTATAGAGGAGATGTCAGGGGTAAGTTTTTTACTCAGAGAGTGGTGAGTGTGTGGAATGGGCTGCCAGCAACGGTGGTGGAGGCGGATACAATAGGGTCTTTTAAGAGACTTTTGGATAGGTACATGGAGCTTAGAAAAATTGAGGGCTGTAGGTAAGCCTAGTAATTTCTAAGGTAGGGACGTGTTCGGCACAACTTTGTGGGCCGAAGGGCCTGTATTGTGCTGTGGGTTTTCTAATTTTCTATGTAAAAGGAAGTGGTCCCAACACAGACCCCTGTGAAACACCACTAGTCACCAGTAGCCAACCAGAAACGGCTCCTTTCATTCCCACTCTTTGCCTCCTGTCAATCAGCCACTGCTTTATCCATGTTAGAATCTTTACTGTAATACCACAGACTCATAGTTTGTTATTCGGCCTCGTGACACCTTGTCAAAGGCCTTCTGAAAATCCAAGTATACATCATCAACCGATTCTCCTTTGTCTATCCTGTTTGTTATTTCTTCAAAGAATTCCAACAGATTTGTCAGGCCTGATTTTCCCTCTCCACTAACTGTTCTGGCACTCAGGTTCCCACATCCCTGCAACTCTAGTTTGTACCCCATCATGCAGCATTAACAAACCTTCCTGGTAGGATACTAGTTCCTCTCCTGTTCAGGTGCAAACTGTCCCTTCTGTACAGGTCCCACCTTCTCTGGAAGAGAGCTCAATGATCCAAAAATCTCATGCCCTCCCTCCCACACCAACTCCTGAGCCACGTATTAAACTGTATAATCTTCCTAGTTCTTGCCTCACTAGCACTTGGCATGGATAGCAATCCTGAGATCACAACCCTGGAGGTCCTGCCGTTTAACTTAGCATCTAACTTCCTGAACTCCCTGTGCAGAACCTCGTCACTTGTCCTACCCATGTCATTGGTACCTATATGGACCTCGACTTCTGGCTGTTCACCTCCCACTTAAGAATGCTGAGGCCTTGATCCAAGATATCCCAGATCCTGGCACCCAGAAGGCAAAGTATCATCCGAGAATCTCGTTCTCGCCCACAGAGCCTCCTGTCCATTCCCCTAACTAACAAACCCTCTATCGCCATAGCGTGCCTCTTCTTCTCCCTTCCATTCTGAGTCATAGAGGCAGACTCAGTGCCAGAGACCCGACCACTGTGTGTTTCCTCTGTTAGGTCACCTCCCCCTGAAAGTATTCAAAGTGATATACCTGTTGTTAAGGGGGATGGCCACAGGGTACTCTGCACTGGCTCCTTAACCCTTTCCCTTTCCTGTCACCCTGTTTCCAGTGTCCCGCACCTTAGGTGTAACTGCCTCTCTATATTTCCTACCTATCATCCCTTCAGTATCCCGAATGATCAGGAGTTTGTCCAGTTCCAGCTCCAACTCATTAGCGTGGAGTGTTAGAAGCTGCAGCTGGATGCACTTCTTGCAGTTGTAGCCGTCAGGGACACTGGAGGTCTCCCTATCTTCCAACATCCTGCAAGAGGAGCTTTCTACTTTCCTGCCTGGCATCTCTACTGCCCTAGCTGAGCAGAAGGGAAGATCTGCTGCCTCTGTGGTTGTTCATTTGTCTGGTATTCTGGACTATGCAACAATTTGCTTGGTAATAAAATGTCTGCAACACTGCTCTTCCAATTGCTTGATCACATTTGCCAATTTCTCATCCTCTTCTTTGATTGATTTCTCCCCTCTACCATCTTTTGTCATCCCTGTCTTTGGAATCGGTACTTTTGGCAATGAGTTAGCATTGCTGGGAGCTTGGGTTGGGTTTTCAAATTGCTGAAAGCTCACACTGAGGACCGAACATGAAAATAGATTTGAGATGCAGGATAAGGTATTATCATATGGAATTGTGAGTATGTTGGAGAGATTATGTTACCTTTTTCAATGATTTCTGTTCCTATAAAAAGATTGGTCAATTGCTGAACATGGAACATACACTCAGTGGCATATGCTATACATAAATGTGCATGAATTATACAAGACCATATGACATAGGAGGAGAATTAGGCCATTCGGCCCATATTGTCTGCTCTGCCATTTCATCATGGTTGGTCCATTTCCCTCTCAGGCTCAATTTCCTGCCTTCTCACCATTGCTCTTCATGCCCTGACTAATCAAGAACCTATCAGCCTCTGCCTTTAACATACCCAATGACTTGGCCTCCACACCAGCCTCTGACAATGAATTCAACAGATTCACCACTCCCATCGCTAAACTCTCCATTCTAAATGGTCGTCCCTTTTTTCTGAGGTTGTGCCCTCTGGTCTTAGACTCCCCCGGCATAGGAAACTTCCCAGTATTGGAAACATCTAATCCACATCTTCTCGATCAACATTTGATAGATTTCAGTGAGATCCCCCTCATTCTTCCGAATTCCAATAAATACAGGCACAGAGGCATCAATCGGTCCGCATATGATTTTCATTCCCAGAATCATTCTCGTGAACTACCTCTGAACCCTCTCCAATGTCAGCACATCTTCTTCGATCAGGGGCCCAAAATTGCTCTCAGTACTCCAAGCGAGGCCTTACCAGTACTTTATAAAGCCTCAGCATTATACCCACTGTGAAGACGATGCAAAACAAGATATTATTGCAAAGGAAAACACAATCAGAGACAGGTCAATGGTGGTGTAAAGGTGTTCTGTTACTGAGGTAGAGTTAGGGTTGTGCATGTCCAATCAATAACCTGATGGCTGTAGGAAAGCAGCTGCTCCTGAACCTGGTGATGTGGGACTTCAGGCCTCTGTACCTCTTGCCTGAGAGGTAATAGTGAGACCAGGATGGACGGGATTCTTGACGATAGATGCCAAGTTCCTGAGGCAGCACCTTGCAGACTTTTGTGGAAAACTGGAGAGGTACAACATTGCTGAGGATGTTCTACGAGGCTGTGGTGGCCACTGCTATCATGTTTGCTGTTGTGTGCTGGGGCAGCAGGCTGAGGGTAGCAGACACCAATAGAATCAACAAACTCGTTCGTAAGGCCAGTGATGTTGTAGGGGTGGAACTGGACTCTCTGACGGTGGTGTCTGAAAAGAGGATGCTGTCCAAGTTGCATGCTGTCTTGGACAATGACTCCCATCCACTCCATAATGTACTGGTTAGGCACAGGAGTACATTCAGCCAGAGGCTCATTCCACCGAGATGCAACACTGAGCGTCATAGGAAGTCATTCCTACCTGTGGCCATCAAACTTTACAACTCCTCCCTTGCAGTGTCAGACACCCTGAGCCAATAGGCTGGTCCTGGACATTTCCAGTTGGCATGATTAACTGATTATTATTATTTAATTATTTAGGGTTTTATATTGCTATATTTCTACACTATTCTTGGTTGGTGCGGCTGTAACGAAACCCAATTTCCCTCGGGATCAATAAAGTATGTCTGTCTGTCTGTCTGTTTGTCTTGTCAGCGGTGCCAAAGCACTTGTTAAACTGATTCTGTAACTATGTTTTCCAATACTTAGGACTGAAGCTTGTGGTCAGGTATTACTGGGCATGATGACATTACCTTGATCGAAATTGTGCTGCCTCACAAGCCGAGAGGGAAACATTTGCTATCGGCGCCCGTGGAACTGCTTCGACACCACTTCGAAGCATTTACTGTAATTTTGGGGATGTTGCCGAGAGGTGCAGTAACTACATAAACAAGTGATTTTCCTTCTCTGTAGCGAAGCCAGCACAAATAAGCAGTGGGCTAATTTATCAATCCGTGGTAAGGAATCTACCAGTTCTTTCATGTAATTACTAGCTCTCCACAACAATCGGTTTTGGAAGAGTGCAGGTTAGTGTGGCTGCCTTAATAAGGACAAAACATTTTTTTGTGTTCAACTGTAGGTGATTGGAAAATAAAAGAAGAGTCTCTAAAATAGCATCCAACCACATCTGCTGCAGGTCTTTGGCAGTCCAGTTAATAGGCCCCAATATGTCAAGGGTTCCGGTGCCAAAGGAAACTTTATGTAATGTCTGTACCGACGTGGAGCCAAAGGCAACAGCCAAGAATCCAAAAGTATACAAAACTCTTTTCAGAAATTGGTCGGAATTAAAACATGCATTTCTAAACACTCAGGGATACTTCTGCATGTTTGGTCTATTTGAACGCCTCGAGTCCGCTTGTAGCTATTTCGAAGATCCTCCTTTAGCAGAGTATCTGAAGTTTACGGGAGCTGGCGTGATTTAACCATGCAATGGACTGCTAATGAATCGGCCCTCCTCTCACTTTGCAGGAGAGCCTCAGGGGATATAGTACACAGAACTGCAGAGAACAATACAGGTCCTTTGGCCCACGATGTTAACAGAGCATAGAACATAGAACAGTACAGTCCCTGCGGCCCATGATATTGTGCCAATCCTTTTACCTACTCTAAGATCAATATAACCCTCCCTTCCACATAGCCCTCCATTATTCTATCATCCATGTGTCTATCTAAGAGTCTCTTAACGGTCCCTGATGTATCTGCCTCTACTATCAGCCTTACCACTTTTTGTAAAAGACTTACCCAAGATATCACCCTTGCCGCCCTGGGAAATGAGACTGGCTGTCCCCTCTATCCATGCCTCTTATCATCTTGTACATCTCTATAAAGTCTCCTCTCATCCTTCTTTGCCCCAAAGAGAAAAGCCCTGGCCCACTCTACCTTTCCTCATGACAGGCTCTTTAATCCAGGCAGAGTCCTGGTAAATCTCTTCTGCACCCTCTCAAAAGATTACACATCCTTCCTATAATGAGGCAACTGTATTTTTAACCCTGTCCACTAGTCACCTTACAGACCTGGCCTACTCCTTCTTGCTAAATTTTAAAATGATTAGTCCTTTGCAAATGCCTCCTTCCTCCACAAATCTTCCTTTTCCCTGGTATTAATTCTTAACATAACCAAGCTGCTTAGACCTCTGGCCAGACAACTGTGAGACCCTCTATCCTTTCATAGGTCTCACACTACCAGGTTTAGGAACAGTTATTTCCTGATAATCATCAGTTTCCTGAACCAGTGTCGATAACTTTTCTCACCTTCACTCTGAACTGATTCTACAACCTACAGACTCACTTCCAAGGCATGAGTTTACAACTCATGTTTTCAGTATTTATTATTTTTATTTGCACTATTTGTCATCTTTTGTACATTGGTTATTTGTCAGTCTTTGTTTATGTATAGTTTTTTAAAATAATTTCTATTGTATTTCTTTATTTTCCTGTAAATGCCTGGAAGAAAATGAATCTCGAGATAATTTATGATAACAAATTTTTACTTTGATTTTTCAATTCTTTTACTCCATGTTCCTAATTTGTGCATAGTTTCTTCATTTTTAAACATCCTCTTTGACCATACCAACCCTTCTTTCCCGAATCCTCCACACCCCACCTCTCCATCCGTGCTCCTTCAAGGGCCCTGAGTTAGCTCCTTGAACAAGAGGATTGAACCCAAATGAAAGCTGTGTAATCTTTCAGAGTACGAGCCAGGGTTAACTGGCTCGAGGGCTCCTGTGTTTATAGTGAGCTGGCCTGCACAATGAGGACTAAGAGTGATTCATTTTGGAAAATATAGCACAGCTGCTCTATTGCAGGCTGATTAAGCTAGGTTAATAAAACCTAACATGTAATATCTGCATCTACTGGTTAGAAAGGTATTTTCTGGAGACCGCAGTGAAATATATGCATCAGTTTTCCTTCCTGGTTGGAAGGGGCACAGTGATGAATGTATTTGTTGTTCAAATGAGGTTTCAGGTGTGTGTGTGTGTGTGTGTGTGTGTGTGTGTGTGTGTGTGTGTGTGTGTGTGTGTGTGTGTGTGTGTGTGTGTGTGTGTGTGTGTGTGTGTGTGTGTGTGTGTGTGTGTGTGTCTTTTTGTTTTTGCGATTGTGTGTGTTGGCACATGTTTGTGTCAGCGTGTGAATGCGTTTGTCTTGCTAAGTGCACCATCGTTGAAGTCATCTTCTATAGGAAATCCCTTGGGAAAGTGGCATCCTTCATGAAAGACCCTTTCCATCCAGGACCCGCCTTCCTCTCGTCACTACCGTCAGGGAAGAAGTACAGGAGCCTGAAGACACGCGCTCTATGTTTTAGGAACAGCTTCTTCCCCTCCACCAATAGATTTCTGAATGGTCCACGAAGTCGTGAAGTCTCCTTTGGCACTATTTTTTTAAATATATTTCATTGTAATTTGTAGTATGCACGGTACTGCTGTTGCAAAACAACACATTTCATGACATGTGTCCGTGACAACCTGAATCTGGTTCCGAGACAGCACTTTCAGGAGTACATGGGAAGCAAACATCAGGAACAGTGTTTTGCCCAACCTATCACAGCAGGGGCTCGGATGGTTTTGGCAGACTCTACGTTTTGAGCTTCCAGTCAGGACATTTTGTTCAGCTCTTGTAATGGCATCGAGTTCTGGTCAACGTGAGGTTAAGGATGGAGTTTGTTTTGCTGTGCAGGGGGCTCTGTTGAGCACATTCCTGTTGCAACCGTATTATTCTATGTTCCCCCATGTTTCACTTAATCACCAAACCCCGCTCGGGTGCGATCGTTCACAGATTTACAGCAGCAGAAGGCGACAATGCCGGAGCATGATGAATCAATCCAACTGGAACGCTGCCACCGGTGGAAAATGTGGGAGGAAGGGAAACCCAGGCAGATTTGGAAGACATTGTGCAACATAAAACTGGGATTTAAATGCAGGCAAACCTCAGGCAAATGCTTAAAGCTTGAGGAAAACATTAAAGTAATTCCAAACTAATGAACATGCATTTGACGGTGGATTTGAGAAGGCAGGCCAATTGTCCAGCAAGTTTATTGTGACCTTGGGCTTTCACAATGAGAGATAGTCGTGCTGTGGGTTTAATGTACTTTGGTTATTATCATGAACTGACAATGTTAAAAATAAATTTAATGGAAAATTAAGTTCCCTGAGTATTGCTTCACAAAACGCTTTTGTGCCATGTACTAAACGGATTTAGATTCAGGGTAACATTTCCTACTGATCAATTTATGGGCCAGCTTGGGGATATTTTGTTTCTTGGAAGGGATTATTTCCACAGAATTTGTTGTGTGCTTTAGATATTTTCCAGGGGAATGGGACCAAAAGCAGAGGACATAGATTTAAGATGAAAAGGGAAAGATATTTATTTGGAGATAGAGCACGATAACAGCCCAATGAGCCCATGCTGCCCAATTACACCCATGTGACCAGTTTGCCAATTTCTGTTAATTTGGGCTATGTAAGTTGGGATGTGCACTTACCCTGTTATGGGGGCAGGCTTGCGAGGGTTGCGAGAGAATTGTGGGTAAGAAGATGGCAGCCTTTATGTACTGAACATGAAGGGAGAAAGCAAAGTTGTTTAAACAAGAAGAAATCTTGCCTTAGCTGCTTGAATATTATCAAATTCTCTTATAAACCCATGCAGCTTTGGATTATGGGAGGAAACCTGTGTGTCATGGGAAGAATGCACAAATGCCTTACAGACAGTGGCGGGAATTGAACCTGGTTTCATGGCGCTGTAATAGCATTATGCTTAAACCACTGGGCCAGATTCTAAAGGGGACTCAAGGGGCAATATTTTCACGCAGAGACTGATGTGTTGACAGATAAATCTGCCAGGGAAAGTACTAGAGGAAAGTATAATAACAATATTTAAAAGACATTTGCTTAAGTACAGTGGATTCTGGTTAATTGGATCAGTATATTTTGGCTCAATTAAGCGGCTGCCCCAATTAGATGAGGTTTCATGGGAATAGTTAAAATAGTGTGAAAGAGACAAGCTAACGTCTAACTGAGTAACAAATTAAGTATTTAAATGAAATACAGAGCAATTTAGAGTATCACAAAGAGTGCTACAGTAAAATAAAACTGACAATTGTTATTTCCTAATTGTTATTGAAGGAGGAATAAATCCGGTGTTCTTTTGATTAACTGTAAATGAACAAAAGCAGTGCAAATAATGGACTCCAAACAACGCTTTCCACGAATGCATCCTCCAAATCACCACTTTCATTGTAACGTTCAAGTTGATTGCTAAAACCTTCAAGTTCTTCATAGTCCCTAACTTGTTGATGTGAAGTCACAAACGAGAAATTCTGCAGATGCTGGAAACCTAAGCAACACCCACAAAATAATGGAGGAACGTAGCAGGACAGGCAGCATGCATGGAAGAGAGTAAACAGTCGGCATTTTGGGCTGAGACCCTTCAACAGGTCTGGAAAAAAAGAGACGAGAAGGCAGAGTAAGAAGGAGAGAGGAGGGGAGGAAGAAGTACAAGTAGGTGATAGGTGAAACCAGGAGAGTTGGAGGGGTAATATCCCCCTATACTAATGCATGCATTCACCGTTGCCTCCCTGGGAAATGACACTGGCTGTCCACTCTATCCATGCCGTACATCATCTTGTACACCTCTATCAAGTCTCCTCTCACCCTCCTTTGCCCCAAAGAGAAAAAACCATTGCTCACTCTACCTTTCCTCATGACAGACTCTTTAATCCAGGCAGAGTCCTGGTAAATCTCTTCTGCACCCTCTCAAAAGATTCCACATCCTTCCTAAAATGAGGCAACTGTATTTTTAGCCTTGTCCATCAGCAGAAGAGGTTTCTATTTTGCTGGACTGCATTAAAAGTGAGAGGATTGGGCGATGGCATTTTATCAATTAAATTTCAGTCTGTACTCTTATGCTCATGGTAACGTGGTCACCTTACAGACCTGGCCTACTCCTTCTTGCTAAATTTTGAAATGATCAATCTTTTGCAAATGCCTCCTCTCTCCACAAATAGACCTTTTCCCTGGTATTAATTCTTAACAAAACCAAACTGCTTAGACCTCTGGTCAGAAAACAATGAAGCTCTCTATCCTTTCATAGATCTCACTGGCTCAGTTTCCTGAAACAGTGCCGATAACTTTCCTCACCTTCATTCTGAACTGATTCTACAACCTACAGACTCACTTCCAAGGCATGAGTTTACAACTCATGTTTTCAGTATTTCATTATTACTATTTGAACAATTTGTCATCTTCTGTACATTGGTTATTTGTCAGTCGTTGTTTAGATATAATTTTTTTTTTGTAAATTCTATTGTATTTCTTTATTTTCATGTAAATGCAGAAGAGCATCTCTGAACGGCCAACACATCATACCTTGAAGTCAATGGGTTACAGCGACAGAAGACCATGAACAAACACTCTGTGGCCTTTTTATTAGGCGCAGGAGTTAAAGTGATATCTTTAATAAAGGAGATAAAGTGCTAACCAAATGTACATTTACCAAAAAATAAAAGACGATTGTTTTGGTGTATGTGTTCTAGATATTAATAATAACCCTTCTGTCTGCCAAGGCTCTTGTTTTTGAATTGCTGCTGCATAACTGCTCACCCAGGGGCGATTGCATTCCATAAATGCACTCAGAGTGGTACTTACCCATACAAGGAGCACTAAAATATCATTTCTGAAAACAAAGAGCATCTTGAATTCATTCAACACACACAAAATGCCGGTGAATTCATTTTTGATTTCTTAAAATGAAACATGAAACATCTTGCTGAACAAAATTTGTTCAGTTTCTAACTTAGATTTGTAAACTCTCTTCTGCTACTCAGTGACACGGACTATCACGTAAGGCTGCCTGAATTTAGTTTCTAAATTATTGCTCTAACGTTAGCCGAGTTCAGAATGGAGAGGCAGACATAACGTCACTTTGGCAGCGACTGTGAAAATGTTCTGTGTGCCTCCTTCCCACTTTTGACAAAGGACCTTTGACCTAAAGCAGTTAAGTCTGTTTCTCTTCCCACAGATGCAGTCTGACCTGCAGAGTATTTTCGGCATTTGTAAAATTTAATAAGTTAGACTTCCAGCAGTTGCTTCATTTCTTTTTTGATTTTTCACTTCAAG
Source organism: Hemitrygon akajei (assembly GCF_048418815.1). Lineage (NCBI taxonomy): Eukaryota > Metazoa > Chordata > Chondrichthyes > Myliobatiformes > Dasyatidae > Hemitrygon > Hemitrygon akajei. Next base: position 34,923,595 of record NC_133153.1, on the reverse strand, counting down.
TATACATGGTTGTCATGTGCCCAAGTACGCAGAGGTACAGGTTCAGTGAAAACAGAAGCATCAGGTTCAGACAACACACAGAAACCAAAAGCCGTGGATGAACCAGGAAGTTCGCCTTCTGCTCTGAGGGCCAGATCTCCGCCATTTAAGTCCAGTGACCGGGTCTGCATAAGGAAACCAGGTATGACTTGCAGGACCTAATTCTGATTCTGAATTGGGGCAGCATGGTAGCGCAGTGGTGAGCAAAACACTTCACAGTATAGGCGACCTAGGTTCAATTCCCATTGCTGCCTGTGAGGAATTTGTACGTACTCCACAAGAATGTGTGGATTTCCTCCCAGTGCTCTGGTTTCCTCCCACAGCCCAAAGACCCACCGGTTAGTAGATTAATTGGTCATTGTAAATTGTCCCACGATTAGGCTAGGGTTAAGTTGGAGGGCTACTGGGCAGCGTGGCTCAAAGGGCCAGAAGGGGTTATTCCACACTGTATGCCAATAAAAATAAAAACAAAAATGTCCATTGTACATGAATTATGCACTGAATACTCGATCACGTCTCTTCCAGGAATATCTGCACAAGTTGTTCCTGTTGTGTCTCTTGTCTTGTTCACTCTCATTGGTTCTTCCTCATTCTCATTCCTCCCCCCCCCCACTTTTCTCTCCTTCCCAGCTCTGAGGAAGAGTTTTCAACCTGAAGCCTTAATGGTTTCTCTATCCACAGATGTGACCTGACCTGCCAAATATTTCCAGTATTTTCTGTTTATATTCCAAATATATTGTATAGTTTGGGGTATATGGGGTGTCCAGGGAGGGATAGCACCTCTGGTGAAGGGACTTGTGTCCATACTGGATCAACTCACTCACCTCTTTGGTCCCCACCAGATACGGAACTCTCACCTGCGGCTCCAAGTAGCTGTTCACATGTGACAGAGGCCACACCTTGGTACACCGCTTCGACAGGCGGGCTAAACCAGCAGGCCTGATACCCCGCTGAGAAAGGGACATGCCTGCCCTTGCATGCAAAGTCATCTCCATGGACTGGGTGGATGAGATCAACGGTGAGGTCCAAGCTGGTTTTGAAAACTGAATTTGAGGATGGGAGAAATGCACGGAAGAGGAGGTGAGGTGTGGGCTAGATCAGCCACCATTTTATTGCCCAGAGAGTAACCCAGAGGAGAAGAACTGACAACTCCAACTCCTGTATGCACTTGTAATTTTGTTCTCATATTCTCTAGTTTGTATTCAAAGTAAGAATGTACTATTGAGGCTCTATAAAGCTTTGGTTGGACCACATCTGGGACATTGCGAGCAAATACTGGCCCAGTATCTAAAGAAGGATGTGTTGGCCCTAGTAAGGACCCGGAAGAGGTTCAGAAAAATGATTCTGGGAGTGACACGTTGGAGAACGTTTGATGGGTGTTGGCCTGTTTCCGACGGAATTCAGAAGCATGAGGGGGGATCTCATTGAAACCCAATGTATACTGAAAGGGCTGGATAGAATGGACATGGAGAGGGTGTTTCCATTTGGAGGACAGTCAGGATCCAAGAGCTCAGAATAAAGGGACATATAGTACTGTGCAAAACTCTTAGTATCTAGCTAGGGTACTGTATTTGTCAACGTGGAGCGGAGAGCGAGTTTGTAAATCTGGTGGGAGCAAAGGATGCTGGGAATGGTGAGGGTGGAGTGCCATGGGAGAGGTGTAGGACAAGTGGCAGAGAGGGAGTGGCAGTGCTGGGGGTGGCGTGGGTGCAGACACTCTCAACCCTGAACAACCAGGCAAGGTCATTTGATTACAAACAATTGATTTATTGATCATTACAGAATGTCTCTCTGATGCTTCCCACTCCCTTCCCCTTTTCCCAACTATGATTCCCCTCTCCCCGCCCCCTTCCCACTCTCAGCCCACAATAGAGACCCATATCAGAATCAGGATTATCATCACTCAACATATGTCATGAAATTTGTCTTTCTGCAGCCGCAGCAGCAGTAACAGTACGGTGCAAAAGTTTTAGGCACTCTAGCATATATACGTGCCTGACTTTTGCTCAGTACTGTACCTTTAAAACTGAGATGAGGAGGAATTCCATTAGTCAGAGGGCGGTGAATTCATGGGATTTGTTGCAACTGAGGACTAAGTTAGTGAGTGTCTTTAAGGCAGAGATTGATAGGTTCTTGACCAGTCAGCGCGATAAGGGTTATGTGAAGAAAATGGCAGAAGAGTGTCGAATACAAAAAGTAATAAGCACAAGAAATTCTGCAGATGCTGGAAATCCAGAGTAACACACACACACAAACTAATAAAGCGTCTTGGACTGAAGCATCAAAACATCTTGTTATGTATACCTGTTAGGGTGCATTCTCCAGATACCTTATGAGCTAACCGTAAAAGCTGCTGAGTTCTTCCAGCATTTTGTGAATCCAAAGCAAGGCTATGATCGAATGGTGGAGCAGACTCCATGGGCTGGATAGTCTCCTATATCCTACGGTCAAATGGTCTTACCATGGTCACTACCCTACAAAAACGGGGAACATTGCATTTAACAATACAGGTCTGCAAATACAGGTCCACAAATCATTGAAAGTGGTTGTCACAGGGAGATAGGGTTGTTAAGAAAGCTTTTGGCAGATTGGCCTTCAATGATCAAAGTGTTGAATGCTGGAGTTGTGATGTTATGTTGAAGTTGTGTAAGACATTGATGAGGTCTAATTTGGAGTACTGTGTGCAGCTTCAGTCACCTACCTACAGGGAAGATGTAAATAAGTTTGAAAGAGTACAGAGAAAATCTACAAGGGTCTGGAGGACCTGAGTTACCATGAAAGATTGAATAGGTTAGAACTTTATTTCCTAGAACGAAGAAGATTGAGGGTGATTTGATAGAAGTATAAAGAGTTATGAGAGGTATAGATAGGGTAAAATGTAAGCAGGCTTTTCCCACTGAGATTGGGTGAGACTAATGGGGAAATCTTTAAAGGGAACACGAGGGGTTACTGCTTCACTCAGAGGGTGGTGGGAGTTGGAATGAACTACCAGTGCAAGTGGAGGATACAGTTTTGATTTCAACTTTTAACAGAAGTTTGGACAGGTACATGGAAGGTAGGGGTATAGAGGGTTATGGTCCCACTGCAGGTTGATGGGTCTAGGCAGCTTAAATGGTTCGGCACAGACTGGATGGGCCGAAGGGCCTGTTTCTGTGCTGTAGTTTTCTATAACTCTATGAATTTAGCCCTACCAGACGTCCTACTATATATTTTTTTAACTTTGCAAGTTCCTCTGCTGAAGAAACAAGCAATTTTCTGTGTTCTGCACAGGCCAAAACTGTGTATGTTAAACAAATTGCTTTCAGTAGTCATGAAGAACTAATTCAAAGCTGCCTGTTGCTATTATCTGTGGCAAAGTCTCTGCTCCTTGTATGGGTAAGTGATGTTCTGTGTTCATTTATGGAAGACAGAGGCCCTAAAGTTTATCGGTAACTGTGAAGCATTTCAGAGGAAGGAGACTTGGCAGGGAGACAGGATTACTTTTAATTTCAGGGGAGCAGCTGAAATTGTAGAACCTCTCAAACAGATGAAGAGCAGGTTTGCAGGCGCTTCTGCCAACATTTTATAAACATATTCATTATTTTGATGAACAAAATACTGCTAATGTAATGAGTTTGCTCATTGAACCAGAATCGGGTTTATTATTCTGACATACCTGTATGTCATGGAACTTGTTGTTTTGCGATAGCAGTACAGCGCAGTACATAAAAGTGCTATAAATTACAATAAGTATTGTTACGCCTGTGCCCCCTCCTTTTTGAGAATCGCAAGATCGCTATTAATTCAGGTCAGGAGACCCAGGAAATGAGAGAGAGAAGTTTGGAATGTCTTGGCCCCCCGGCGATATAAAGCTACGGGAAACGGCCATTGTCTCTTGGAGACGGAATTGTGTATTGAATACTGTGCTTTGTGGAAGCCCTCGGGCAACGTGGGCTGGTTGGGGGATGGCATCATTCCACCCTGATTGACATCTGAGACCCCGTGAGTGGGGATAAAAGAGGGTCTGTGGGAACCGCCCCTCAGACGCACCAGAAGAAACGCTAGAAATCCTGTAACAGCGCAATAGCGAAAGCCGGTGGAAAGCCACGTGCGTCCTTTTCCATTTGCCTCAGAATTGGTTGGCCTTGCCACAGAAGAACGGCTTTAGCTAACAACAAAGGAGAAATCAGCCCCCAACGACTCGCGAAGGATTGACATCATAAAAGGAATGGGCAAGTTTTAATCCGTCTCTCTCTCCAACCAAAAGCTGCAGCCTGAATGAACTGAGTGACTTTTATATTTCCATCGGACAATACATTATCCCCTAGACAACGATAGAGTTATTTCTTATTGATTATTATTATACCCGCGCTTTTAGATTTAGTATTGACGACGTATATTATCTGTATGGTTGCATTGATATTATTTTTGTGCATTTTTATCAATAAATACTGTTAAAAATAGTACCATCAGACTTCAACGGACCTCTCTATCTTTGCTGGTAAGTGACCCAGTTACGGGGTACGTAACAGTATATTTTAAAAATTTTAAATTGAATAAGTAGTGCAAAGAGAGAGCAAAAATAATGAGGTAGTGTTCATCGGTTGGTTCACTGTCCGTTCATAAATCCAATGGCAGAGGGGAAGAAAAAATTCCTAACATGTAGAGTGTGTGCCTCAGGCTCCTGAACCACCTCGCTGATTGTATTAATAAGAAGACAGAGAGAGTACGTCCTGGGTGATGAGGGACTTTATGATAGATGCCCCTTTCTAGCATGGGCCTTGGCCATTGAATAACATGATGCCAGTAAAATGGTTGGTATTGAGTCAGTGGGCAAAAAGGCCTTTTCCCATGCCACATCACTCTATGAACGAACTTGCCACAAAATCAGATGTCAGCTGCCCACATTTTCTGCCTATTAATGGGAAGGCAGAAGAAATAAAAATACCTGCCATAACTCTAGACCTAGGGTTCCCAATACCATTAAGTAAAGGTGTCCATGGTTGCCAGGTTGGGAACCTTTGCATCCAGACTGTACCACAAGGTTACCTCAAGGTTTCATTTCTGTGACCTGTTTGTAAACCGGACAGTTTACTGAGCCATGTCGGATTGATTGTGAGGATGTGGCAAGGGCACATGCAACAGACTGATTGCGCGTTAAATTGATTGGGGCCTCCTATGTGTAAGGGGCCTTCACTTTTTGTTCAGGCTTCCAAGCGTGCACCTTTTTGTCTTGGCAGGCCCGGTTTGTTGCTCCCACACTGTCAGTTGCCCCTGTGACTTAGTAAGAATGTTTAGTCCTACCGCTCCACTGTCGTTCCTGCTTCTTGCGTACGTAACATTCACTCGTCAGAAATGCATCCAAGGACAAAGTTCCTGGGAAGCAGGAGATATCTGCAGCCAGCAAATTCTTACATCTGGCTTCCTAACTCATATGTTTGTGCATATGTAAGCTGGGTGCATACGTAGGCTCGCACGGACCTGTATAATGTGAAGCAGGAATGTCAGAAGTACACACAATTCAAATTAAATTATTTATCAAAGTACATACATTATGTTGGATCTCTGTTTAATTTCTGATCCTTAGGGTTTTTCCAGGAGTCAGGAACGATGAGCAGTCCTAAATCCAAGATTTCAGCTCATCTTAAAGCACAACCAAACTAAATAAAGTGTTCAGAAATGATGCTAAAACGTGAATGGACGGCGAAGATAAAAAGAATAAAGAACCAAAGATTGCGCCTCTGAAAAATCCATCACTTTTATAGATAAGATAAGAAATTCCTTAGATAGAGAAAAAGCTGGCCAATAGGCTACATGATTAAAACAATTAGATCACGTGCAGAATGTGCAAATACTTAGCCAATGAAAAATGATAAAATGTTAGTTTAGCTTCTATACCGTTTTCTGCCAGTGAGTGGGGATGAACCACCAAATACTGTGAAATTTACATGGGTTTGTAAAAAATGTACAGATGTACAAGTGTTATTTGAAAGAATAGTGGTTTCCAATAACTGTATGTTACCATATACAACCCTGAGATTCATTTTCTGTATCCAACAGTTCAGATTGCATCTGTGGGAACAGAAACAGAATTAGCGTTTCAGGTTAACAGAGATGTTGTTGGTTGTTTAATTTCACTGTTAGGAATGTCATTCCCACAGTTTAACTTTCTCCGGTATAAGTTCTTAGTTGGATATCTGCAGGCTTCTGTTCAGTATCTTTTCAGTGCTGTTCAAATTCATTTTGTGGAATGATGGAAATAGCCAAACTAGTGTCCATTTTCCATTTAGTAGGTCATTTACTTCTGGTGTAAGCCATTTTGCTTGTTTATTGTTAGTTTTCATACTGTAAATCTGAAGGCTTCTCAGTCCTGTGTCACTAATCAACAGATTTTTCATCAACATGCAGATTAGTGCTTTTTATAAAACTACAACTTGAATTTTTAACTTTTTTCTTCCCTGTGCAGTCCATTTATTTTTGTCCATCTGACATGCTCTTTGTATGTGTCCCACTTAGTTGCATTTTCTGCAAGTTTCAATTGCTCTGGTCTGGTGTATGTGAGCCCCAGCCACGACAGTAACGCCATTTGTTTGGCTAGGCTGGTTTTTGTTTAGACATTGCAATTTTGATCACATTTATTTTCATTCCTGACTGCAACTCAATTGCGTCTCTGTCTGTGGTTTCCATTGATACAGCAATTTCAACTGCTCTTTGCAATGTGGAATTGTGGAAGATATGACAAACCATCAGCGTTGCTGTGTTGTTTGGTACCGTTAAGCTCTATCTTATAAGAGTGGGCTGTTATGAACAGTGCCCAATGTTGTAACCGGGTAGCAGTCATCATTGGAATTCCCTTATTGGGATTGAAAATGGACACAGGGGGCTGGTTATCTGTCACTAGCATAAACTCTTGCCCGTATAGGTAGTGGTAAAACTTCTTTATTCTCCATGTTAGACTAAGGGCCTCTCGGTCAATCTGTGTGTAGTTGTGTTCTGCGCTCATCAGTGATCTTGAAACAAGCACAAACGGACATTCAGATTCATCTTTCATAATGTGTGACAAAATGGCTCCAATACCATAAGGGGACACATCGAATGCCAGTCCAATGGGCAGAGATGGGTCATAATGGGTGGGCAGTTCATCAGATGTTGCTAGTCTATTTGTTTCATGTGAAAGATTTTCACATCCTTCAAACCATTCCCACTATGCACCTGTCTGTAACAGTGCATTAAATGGGTGCAGCGCCGTAACAATGTTTGGGAAAAACTGGTGGTAGAAGTTTACGAGGCCCAAGTATGATCTGAGTTGTAACATATTTTCCAGTTTGGGTGCCTGTAGCACTGCTTCAATCTTCTCTTGTGACTTATGTAAGCCTTGCTTGTCAATGACATGTCCAAAATATGAGAATCATTCTTGAAAAGCTCATGTTTCTCTCTTTGTGTAAAGGCCATATTCACTCAGCCTGGTAAGCACTTTACCAATGTTCTGGAGTTTCTCTTCATTATTTTTACAAGTCACAATGATGTCATCAATAATACTGTGTTCCTGGGATATCTTGGAACTCTTGGCCCATTGCTCTTTGCCAAATTGCTGGAGCTGATGCAATGCCATAAGACAAGGTCCCTTGTGAGTGTTAACTTGAGGACCATCCTGCTTGACTCTTCAATCTCCATTCGCAGATAGGCTTGTGACAAGTCAAGCTTTGTAAACCTCTCCCCGTCTGCCAAAGATGCAAAAACGTCTTCTATTCATGTCATGGGATACTGCACAGTATGCAGCACTGGGTTGATGCTCATCTTGAAATCCCCACATATGCAAACGGCTCCAGCCTTCCCCTTCTTGATCACCTGGACAATGGGCATGACCCAATCACTCCACTCAGCCTTGGAGAGGATTCCAGACGCCTCCAAACTCCGAAGTTCAGCATCCACTTTAGGATGTAGTCCATAAGGCACTGGTCGCACTTTATGGAATCTTGGTGTTGCTCTTTCATCAAGTTCAATTCTGGCCTTCGTACCTTTGAGTTTACCAATCCCCTTCTCAAACACCTTCTCAATAGCATTAAGCATCTATACCAGTCTCTGGTTGGTTCAAACCATTTGGGCTGTCGTTGCCTGTTGATGTCCCACTGAGAGCATTGAGTGAGTGCCAGTCTAGTTGGATTTTTCTCAACCATTCACGTCCAAAAAGTGCTGGCCCTTCACTTTTCAATAATTAAAGCTCTAACTGTTAAGTTTGGACTCTATATGTCACATTTAGGCAGACTCATTTTCACCTGTGTAAGTCTTAGTATCACTGAGGTCTTCTCTAATGGTATCTTAGAAATCAATCTGTTGTAGTCAGCCTCTGGAATTATGGACAAAGTTGACCCTGTATCCAGCTCCATTTTCAGTTTTACACCAGACACATCTATTGTGATCTGCTTCAGTTATACTATGCAGTTCTAGGCATGACAGTTCACTTTTATCAGACTCTGTGTTGTCTGATTCTGTTTTACATTCAGTAACTTTATGCATTTGCTTAGTTTTGTGTTCGAGACTTTTTACTTGGCTGTGCGTTTAGTCTGCCTTGCACATTCTCTCGATGAGATCTTGTCTGTGACACTTTCTGCAGACTTCTTCATTGAACCAACAGTCATTTGCATCATGGGAGGATTTGCCACATCGATAACGTCTTTGGCTTTTTGCGCCATTCAGGGGCATTTTGTACATTCCACATCCTAACCTCCTTTTCGTTAGTTCTGCTACATCCTTTGTTGTGGTGTCTGACTATATTGCAATGGTCAATAGGTTTAAGATGAGGTCTCTTGCTGCCAGTAGCCTCATTTGAGTGCTTTGACAACGCATACCACATTCAAGCCTATCTCTTAATGTATCAGAAAGTCCATCTCTAAAGTCACAGTGCTGGGAAAGTTTGTGCAGCTTTGCAATGTATTCAGAAGACTTTCATCTTTTGATTGGTTCCTTTTGTAAAATCTAAATCTCTCATCTATTATCAGTGGTTTAGGGCTCAAGTGATCTGTAAAATTGCAACAATTTCATCAAGTATTTTGCTTGCTGGCTTTTCAGAGGTTACTAAGTTGCATAGGAGACTGTATGCTCTTGCACCCATTAACCCAAGAAGTGTAGGGACTTTCTTTTGCTCCTCCACGTTGTTCGGGTTACCATACAGTTCAATCTTCTTGATATACACCTCCCAGCCTTCATTAGCACTACCAAATTCATCAACTTCCCCAAATGAAGCCATGTTATTTTCACTTAAAATTCAGCACGTCTTTCACTGTTACTCATGCGTTTGCTGGTGACTGTGACAGCCTTCTCTGTACTGTTTAACTCTTGCTGTTTTGTCCCATAAGCGTGCTATAACTGTCAGTGCAGTTCGTGATATTTTCTGACATTCAGGTTCGTACTCATCGCCAATTTATTATCTCTGTGCACAACAATATATATAAAATAAAAGCACATACACAGGACATTGCAGCGAAAGAGAGGGAGAACATGCCCTGCATAGACAACAGTGCATGCACAGATATTAGTTTAATATGTGGTGCTAAGTGGTGGTGGGGGGGGGGGGTCATTGCTTTAAAGGAAATAGGTCCATACATTACAAGTGTGCACATGGAGTGAGATGCCAGAGAAAATGGCTGGCACAGGTACAATCATCATCATCGACCTCGGCAGGACAGGGTCGACCCTGGATGTTGCATCCCGGCTGTCTAGATACGCAAGCCTGGGCAGTACAATATGGAGAGTGAGATGTTGCCCGTGTAGCAAGCTGCCCCTCTCCATGCAGCTGATGAATCCGAAGGAAAGGCAGAGACTGATAAGGTTTGGGACCAGCAGCTTTGCACAAGTTGCCAGCCAGCGCTGAACTCAACATAGGGGCTCCAGCTCCAGCTCTTTCCTCAGGGTTTACTTGCGAAGCCTTCCCCATGAGTGTATTGCCGCAAGGAAGCAGACACTTGAGATCAGAGATTTTCCTTCTCCTCGATGAGATGCCAACCACTGCTTTTGAATCCCATCTGCTTGAAGGGACTGCTTTTAAGGTGCCAGTAATCCAACTTTTCTCCCTCTTCTGTCAGTAGAAATGGTTCTGCCAGGCTTCGTAGCTAAGCCACACGTGAAGACTAGTAGCTAGACTTGGTTATCGAAGGCTATTTGAGGTGTACGCCATTGGGAGCATTTAATAGGTAGTGGGAGCTTATCCCCACTATGACCCCTGGCAGTATCAACCTTTTAAGTACATGGATAGGAGGGATATGAGCAAACAGTGGCAAATAGGGCTAGCTTAGAACCATAGAACACTACAGCACAGTACAGGCCCTTCAGCCCTCCATGTTGTGCTGACCCATATAATCCTTAAAAAAAGTATTAGTCCCACACTACCCCATAACCCTCCATTTTTCTTTCATTCATGTGCCTGTCCAAGAGGCTCTTAAATACCCCTAATGTTTTAGCCTCCACCACCATCCCTGGCAAGTCATTCCAGGCACTCACAACCCTCTGTGTAAAAAAACTTACCCCTGATGTCTCCCCTAAACTTCCCTCCCTTAATTTTGTACATATGCCCTCTGGTGTTTGCTATCGGTGCCCTGGGAAACAGGTACTGACTATCCACCCTATCAATGCCTCTCATAATCTTGTAGAGCTCTACGCTCCAAAGAGAAAAGTCCCAGCTCTGCTAACCTTGCTTCATATGACTTGTTCTCCAATCCAGGCAACATCCTGGTGAACCTCCTCTGCACCCTCTCCATAGCTTCCACATCCTTCCTATAATGAGGTGACCAGAATTGAACACAATACTCTAAGTGCGGTCTCACCAGAGATTTGTAGAGCTTGGTGAACAGAATGGTCAGCATGGGAGAGTTAGGCCGAAGGGCCTGTTTCTACGTCATTAACCTATGAATTTGACAAGGGCCGTTGGAGCAGGACAAAGGACACGTCACACACAATCCTAATTTGGCAACATATCATTGCTCTTCATGGTTGTTGGAGCTGAACAGAATGAGAGGGGTTCTCTTTGAAACTTGGTGAACGTTGAATGTTCTCGATAATGTAGATGTGAAAAGCATGATTCTTATGCTGGAGGAGTCTAGGACCAGAGGACAAAGCCTCTGTATAGAGGGACAACCATTTAGAATGGAGATGAGAAAGAATCTCTTTAGTCAGAGAGTAGTGAATCTGTGAAATTCATTGCCACAGGCAGCTGTGGAGGACAAGTCACTGGGTATATTTCAGGCAGTGATTGATAGATTCTTGATTAGTCAGGGCATAAAGGGTTACGTGGAGAAGGCGGGAGATTGGGGCTGAGAGGGAAATGGATCAGACTTGATGAAATGGCGGAGCAGACTTGATGGACCCATTGGCCTCATTCTGCTCCCATATCCTAATATGGTGTTAATACTGGAAGACCATGACAAATATCAAAAACGGTGTCCTCCCCACCATTTGGACCTCAGGGTTTAAAGAAGGTAGTTTAATCTCCACCTTCACAAGGATAATCAGGCATTGGATGCTAGTCTTGCAAATAGGATGTACTTTCCCTGCTTGTGAAAAGAATGAAAAATTACTGAGGTGATTATGTTGTGTCTGAATAATAAAAAAAAATCAGGGTCTATTTGCAACTGTGAAAAATAGAGCAGAAGTTGTAATATGCAGTGTCGTCCACATGGTGGCAGCACTGCGATCCCCTGTCACCTGAGGCTGATTGTACAATTGCCATGATCCAGCTGGTAAATGGAGTTGTTAGTGAATAATAGCAGTTTAGACACATTCTAAAGCACGGACTGTACGTGCTAGGTATTTTAAAACCCTGGTGCTATCTGCACTGAATTGTAGAAAAAAAAACATGTTTCATTATCACTAATTTTCTCACTATTTCTAAGAATAATTCTTTAGATATAGCTGAAATTTGAATAGAATTTGCAGCCACTCTTCTCTTACTAAGGCTGGTTTGGATCGATTAATAATTTATCTTCAATTTTACTCTGTTCTGCTACTTAACTATTGTAATCGCTTCATTCTGCATTAGTAGTCATGAATTATTAAACAGCGGATCAGCTCCTTGCTGAAGTCTGCGTTACTTTTCAAACGAGGGTTAACCAGGTTAGGATTGGTTAAATGAAGGTAAAGCGAGGGTGTTGCATGGCTGCGATTTATGCCGTGGTCAAATAGAATCCTGCCCAAAGTGTTCAGAAGAAATTAGAACTGAACATTTTTGGCAGGGGGCATTAAACACATGTGTATTACTTATGCACACGTAAAGATTTTAAATATTTAATTATTAGATTTATTTGTCACATATACATCGAAGCACACAGGGAAATACATCATTTGCACCAACATCCAATGCAGTCTGATGATACACACGCTTCTAGCGCCAACATAGCACACGCACAATTTACTAGCCCTGATCTGTAAGTCTTTGGGATGTAGAAGGAAACTGGAGCGCCTGGAAGAAACACTAATGCTCATAGGAGAACGTACAAACTCCTTACAGACAGCGAACCACAGATGGAGCCACATACAGAATGAGTGATGTTGGCAAATGTTGGCTCGTCCACTAGAGGGAGCAGTTTCCCCTCATATTCAACAAACTCGCTCAAACCACTGAGATTTTCCCCCCACTTTTATTCATTTTACTTAGTGGTACAGCACAGTAACAGAGGCCCTTCTGGCCCAACGTGCCCTCTCCTCCCAAATACACCCAAGTGACCAATTAACTTACTAACCTGTACGATATAGAATGAAGATTGTTCCTCACATTTTCGGACCAGTTCTTTCATGGAAATATATTTTAAAAACTGCAGATGAAAATGGGAAATGAAAGAAATACTCGGCATGTCAGGCAGCATCTGCAGAGTGCAGTGGTGGGTTTGTAAGAGAAAAATGGTGCTAACTTTTTTAGTGTAAAGATGGTGGCTGTCCACCGTATCCAATGATGACAGGAAAGTGTGGGAGAGTTTTTAAAGTGGAAAAGCCATTGCAATGGGGCAGTTCCACTCTCTCAGCCTCTGAAGCCCGGGCCCAGTGGGACGAACAGGCCTCACAAACTGGGGTCTTCCTTGGCTGCAGTGGATGACCATGAAATATCCTCTGCTTTCTCGTGCCCCTCGATCCCCTCAGAGTGTTGCAGTACCACCTTCCAAGCCATTGGAATTCACTGGAGATCTCATCCGCCAGTCCGCTGGAGACAACCTTGCATGCCAGGACAGGCATGCCCCAGTGTAAAGAACCAAAATGGTTAAATTGAGTTTCTGAAAAAAACTGGGTTTGGAGCAGGGACTAATCCTCACTCCGTGCCCACCACAGCCTCTACCCTGTTGTCACGGTGATACATTAAGATTCTGGCTTTGATTGCTTGATATACTACTGGCTGGTTTCACATTGTATGTCAGAGAGCCTGAGATCAACGCAAGTCAGCCGTACTCTGAAAAAGACTTCAGGCACCCTAGACTTTTGCACAGTACTGCATTTGTCAAGGTGGAGCGGAGGGTTCGTAAATCTGGCGGGAGCAAAGGATGCTGGGAGTGGTAAGGGGGGAGTGTGAGGGAGGGTGTGGAACTGATGGCAGAGGATGAATGCCAGGGTTGGTGGGGGGGAGGGGTTGGGTTGCTGGCATGGGTGCAGACATACCCAGCCCCGAGACACCAGGCCAGATCACAGTCCACAACAGAGACCCAAATCAGAATCAGGTTTATCATAACTCACATATGTCATGGAATTAGTTTTTTTGGTGGCAGCAGTATAATGCGATACATAAAGTTACTACAGTACTGTGCAAGTCTTAGGGCATCCTTGATATATACAGTACAGTGTTTCCATGTGCACCCAAGACTTTTGCACAGTATTATATTAAATGGCGGAGCAGGTCTGATGGGCCTGATGGCCTTATCCTGAAATTAAATTGGTAAATTGACTTATTGTCAGGACTCAATTCCTACTGCTGTCACAAAGGAGACTGTACATTCTCTCCATAACTGCCTATGTTTCATGTGGGTGTTCCCAGTTTCAAAGTTCAAAGTGAATTTTACTATCGAAGTACAAATACGCCACCATGTACAATCCTGAGATTCATTTTCTTGTGGTCATAACCTAAATTTATAGAATAATAACTAACAGAATCAATGAAATACTGTCCAACTAGGGTGTTCAACCAGAATGCAGGAGACAACAAACAGTTCAAATACAAAAACAATATAAATAAGTAAGCAATTAATATCGAGAACATGCAGCGAAGAGTCCTTGAAAGTGGGTCTATAGATTGTGGGAATATTTCAACGATGGGGCAAGTGAAGTTATCCCCTTTGGTTCAAGAGCCTGATGGTTGAGGGGTAGCAACTGTTCCTGAACCTGGTGGCGCGAGTCTTGAGGCTCTTGTACTTTCTTCCTGATGGTGGAGTCAGGAAGAGAGCATGCCCTGGGTGGTGGGAGTCCTTTCCTCCCACATTCCGAAGACATACGGTGAGGGCTAGTGAGTTGTGGCCGAGCGATGTTGACACCAGGAGTGTAGCAGCACCTGTGGGCTGCCCAGCACAATCCTAGCTGATTTGATTTGGTGCAAAAATGCGTTTCAGTTCGTGTTTCACAGTACACTTGATAAATAAAGCTAATTATTAAAAAATCATTTTATTGTCAAATGTGCAGTGGAACACTTGTCTTGTATGTTGCTGATCCAGATCAGTTCATTTGAACAGTGCATCGAGGTAGCAAAAAACAAAACAGCAGCGAATAAAGTTAGAGGAAGTGCAATGCAGGGACACAATAAGATGAAAGGTCATAACAAGGTAGATTGTGAGGTCAAGAGTCTATCTTATCACACCAGGAAACAGTTCAATAGCCTTATAACAGCAGCGTAGGGCTTTCGTTGAGCTTGATGGTCTGTGCTCGATGGGAAGGGAGGGGGTGAGAAGACAGAATGTCTGGGGTGGGACGCGTCTTTGTGTTCTTCTGCATCCATGTTTTAGTTGATTGGTAGTGTACCATGTGGTATAAACGCAATACATTGCTGTACCAAACGCTGCCGTATATTTTGAGATTGGTCCCTTTATTAAAGGATGCCCTGACATTAGCCCCACCTTAAACTGAGAGGGAATATATTCAGCCACACCAAAGAAAGACTCCACACTTCACTGACCGCTTTCATCTTGTCCTCGCGGATCACAGAGCAGAAGTCTTTCTGATCAATCCCTCCTAATTGCATCACCAGACTCCTTAACGACTCCCTCCTTCCTCTTGCAAAGGACCGATGTTCTTTGGTAGTCTCTGCAGGGATTCAATGGATCTTGATGAGAAAGAAGACTGCCGGGTCCCCATCAACACTGCACCATGTGACCAGCATCTTCCTTTACGACGTGACGGCAAATCAAATCACTGTCAGCCGCGTAGAAGTCCTGACCAGGAATTCTTGGCTTCTGCCTTTTTGATATTGGTATGGTAGTGTAGGGGTGAGCTGGATCCACTTCTGCCGCTGTCTGTAAGGAGTGCATACTGTGCATTCACCCCGCGACCAAGCGGTACTTGACAGGGTGCTCTGGCTTCCTCCTGCATTCCAAAGACCGTACTGGTTAGTAGGTTAATTGGTCACATGGCCATAATTGGGTGCCCCGGGCTTGATGGGCCAGAAGGGCCAGTTACCACACTATCTCTAACTAAAAATAATAAACAAGAATTCCTTTCTCTACGGTAAAATATCTTTGCATAACCAGAATCTTTCTCCCAGGGTGGAAGTATCAGATGCTAGAGGACGCAGCTTTAAGGTAAGAGGAGGAGAGTTAAGAGGTAAGTTTTGTTCTACAGAACGTGGGAGGCATTTGGAACACATTCCCAGCTGAAGTGGTGGAAGCAGATACAGGAGGACCATCCACAGGCATCGACACGATCTGAGCAGACTCAATGTTGACAAGGAAGTGTTTGTCAGGACACTGAAGCAGGGACCCAATCACAGACCCAAGTACTGTGCGCACTGTGATATTCACTGAGTAGCAAGCCCAGAGGGGCAACGAAGTTCAGGCAGAGATCAAAAATTCCAGAGATATCCAAAATCAGGGAGAGTCAATATTCAGACAGAGTTCAGATACAAATGCTGGAAAGGCTCAGGAAAATTCACTGGCACAATCAGCTGAAAACACAGGACTGAAATACACTGAGCAATAGACAGAGAGGCAGATGATAGGTGGAGCACAATGAGACACAGGTGGCAGCAAAACAGGTAATAATGAGAAACAGGTGAGAGACCGGGTACTCAGTAATACAGGGGCCGGAGTAGAGCAGGAGCGGGGACAGGAGCACACGGCAATACAAAACCACAGACTGACAGCCGGGGGAAACACACAAAAAGACAGAGTTCAACTGGGGACACTGACAGTGTCTAACACCTGGCTCAGAGCTGGAGATCTCTTCCTCAGAATCAGAATCAGGTTCAATATCACTGGCATATGTCGTGAAATCTGTTAACTTTATGGCAGCAGTGCAGCGAAATACATGATAAATAAATATAGAGAAAAAACTGAGTTGCAGTAAGTAAATATATATGTTTATTAAATAGTTATGTCAAAAATAAGCAGTGCAAAAAAAACCCAACAGAAATTTAAAAAAAATAGTGAGGTAGTGTGCATGGGTTCAATGTCCGTTTAGAAATCAGATGGCAGAGGGGGAGAAGCTGTTCCTGAATCGTTGAGTGTGTGCCTTCAGACTTCTGTACCTTCTTTCTGAGGGCGTGTCCTGAGGTCCTTAATGATGGACGCCACCTTCTAAAGGCACCACTCCTTGAAGATGTCTTGGGTACGAGGGAGGCTAGTACCCATGACGGAGCTGACTAATTTTACAAGTTTCTACAAATTACTTAGATCTTGTGCAGTAGCACCTCCCTATAGCATACCAGTGGAGGAAGCAGATACAGGAAGAGCCGTGAACCATCGGTGTCCTAACAACATCTACAATTGGTGGCCACTTTATTAGTTACTGTACCTCCTGTATCTAATGAAGTGGCCACTGAGTGTATGTCCATGTCTTCCGCTGCTGTAGCCCATCCACTTCAAGGTTCAACATCTTTTGCACTCAGAGATGCCCATCTGCACACCACTGTTGTAACACGTGGTTATTTGAGTTAACTTTGCCTTCCTGTCAACTTGAACCGGTCTGGTAATTCTCCTCTGATCTCTCTCATTAAAAAGGAGTTTTTGCCCTCAGAGCTGCTGCTCACTGGCTGTTCATTTGTTTTTCACACCATTCTCAGTAAACTCTAGAGACTGTTGCGTGTGAAGATCCCAGGAGATCAGTAGTTCCTGAGATACTCAAGCCACCCCATCTGGCACCAACAATCATTTTACAGTCACTTAGATCGCAATTCTTCCCTATTCTGATGTTTGGTCTGAACAACAACTGAACCTCTTGACCATTCATGCATGTTTTTATGCATTGAATTGCTGCCACGTCATTGGCTGATTAGATATTTACATTAATGACCAGGTGTGCAGGTGTACCTGATAAAGTGGCCACTGAGTGTTCAACTATACAATATCTCTATATCACCAACTATACAATATGTTGGTGAGACTGTGCAAAGTATTGTATCCAGCTATAGGAAAGATGTCACTAAGATGAAAAGGGTGTAGAAAAGATTCTCGAGGAAGTTACCGAGACTGGACAGCTTAAGTTACAAGGAGAGGTTGGAGAGGCTGGGATTTTTCCTTGGAGTGTAGAAGGCTGAGGGGTGACCTTATTAAATCATGAGGGGCATAGATAAGGTAGATAGTCAGAGTCTTTTCTCCCAGGAAAGAACTGTCTTAAACTAGAAAGTGTAAGTTTACAATAAAAGGGAGGGTCTGGTTTAAGATGGCACTGGTGAAACTCAGCGACCATTTACTGACAGCAAATAAAACAAAGAAAACAACATACAACTCAGTTAATACTGTGATTAATACCTTACTAATCACACGTTTTCTGGTAAACAATTACTGCAAACAACAGCATGTAATTTCCCTGTCAGAGTCGAACTTTTGAACTGCCTGTACGGGCTCCTGAATCACTTCTGTGAACTTCAGTTCTGAATGCAATCTGCTTACTTTTATCGTTTGCACGATTTGTTTTTTTTTCTCTCTCTGGACACTGGTTGTTTGATGGTCCTTGGTTTTAATGGGTTCTATTCGGTTTCTTTATTTTCTGGCTGCCTGTAAGGAGACGAATCTCAAGGTTGTTTAAAAGTACACATACTTTGATCACAAATGTACGAGGGGTGATTGATAAGTTCGTGGCCTAAGGTTGAAGGCGTCAATTTTAGAAAACCTAGCACATCTATTTTTCAACATAGTCCCCTCCTACATTTACACAAATTTACACACTTAGACCAGTGGTCGTGGAGGATACGGATCCCTTCTTTGTAGAAGTGGTCCACAGCAGGCGTGATTGAAAAGCTCGTGGCCTAAGGTAGAAGGAGATGAGTTATTAACTTCAAACTTTCTGCATAATCACTCTAAGAGTTGAACTGCATGTGCATGTAGTGAGAGCGTCCTGGACCTCTAGGGTAGATCCACTGCAGGGGTGATTGATAAGTTTGTGGCCTAAGGTAGAAGGGGATGAGTTATACAGCTCTCGTTACATGCACGTGCAGTTCAACTCTTTGAGTGATTATGCAGAAAGTTTGAAGTTAATAACTCATCTTCTTCTACCTTAGGCCACTAACTTACCAATCACCCCATGCTGTGGACCATTTCTGGAGGTCCAAGATGCCGACTGCTACAAAGAAGGGATCTGTATGCTCCACGATCGCTAGACTAAGTGTGTAAATGTAGGAAAAATAAATGTGCTAGGTTTTCTAAAATTGACTCCTTCTACCTTAGGCCATGAACTTATCAATCACCCCTCGTACTTTGAACTATGAAGTTTGTATGTTCTTCAGCCATGAACTTCTTGACTTTAAAATGGACTTTCATTGACTTCCATGACCCATAAAGTCAGCAAACACAAGAGGAGAATGTCTGAATGAGGCTCAGGGTAAGTTTGGGCAAAACATTCTTGCTTTGAATGCTCGTCCAATTGTGTCCCAACAATCACATCACAGCTTTGCTGTGCCCAGGTGGCACCACAGCCTGGTACGTAGGTCCAAATGCATGGAGTCACAAGAGGCTGCCGAGGGTTGTAAACAGCCAACATGGACTCTAACCTACCCACCGTCAAGGACAGCTTCTGAAGGTGATACCTCAAGAAGGCAGCATGCATCGTTAAGGATCCTTACCGCCTTCTCATTGCTACTCTCTGGGAGGAGGTACAGCAGCCACAAACTCACCATTTTAGGAACAGCATCGTCCAGCCCGCCATCAGATTTCTGAATGGTCCATGAACGAATGAAAATTACCTCAGTATTTTATTCTCCTTTTTGCACTATTTACTTTTTATATATTTATTATAACTTAAAGTGATTTTAATTGATTCTATCATGGTTATTGTGCTATATCGATTTATTGAGTATGCCTGCAAGAAAATGAACCTTGGGGTTGCGTATGCTGACATACAGTACTTGTACTCGATCATAAATTCACTTGAAACCTTGAGCTTTTTATGTATTACACTGTAGTGCTGCTGCAAAGCAACTCGTTTCTGGACAGTACAGCTGCCCCCACTGCTGGTTCCTTAAGGCTGCTACAGCAAGGGGTGGGAGTGGGGAGAAGATCCCACTACCTGTTAAATGCTCCTAACGGCATACGCCGCAAACAGCCTCTGACAACCAAGCCCAGCTCCTGTCCTTCACGTGTGGCTTAGCTACTAAACCCGGTGGAGCTGTTTCTACTGACAGGAGAAGGGGCGAAAGCCGGTTTCTGGTGCCTTAAAACCAGTCACTTCGGGCAGATGGGGCCCATCAGCTGTGGTTTGCAGTTCATTTAGGGGAAGGAAAACTGATTTCAAACCCCTGCTGCCTTGCGGCTATGCCCCCTTACGGGGAAGGCTTTGGGAGTGTGGTGAACTACATATACCTGTCTGGACTGCTCCTGTGGCTCCTCCCACAGACCCCTGTATAAAGGCGATTGAGGCCTGAGCCCGGCCTCATTCTCCAGGATGTAGTGTTGTTCATTCTTCCAGTCAATAAAAGCCGATATCTCGCTTCTTACGTCTCAGAGTGAGTTATTGATGGTGTCAGGGAGTAAATCCTGAGGGGAAAAATCCGGACATGGAGTCCCTCAGGCAGTCCTACGTTGAGTTCAGCTCCTGCGACGCTGCGGATGCCAAACAGGATGGGTCCCTGCCGTTCCTTTGGGTCCGTCATACGCACGGAGGGAGGGTTGTGGGGGGGGGGGGGGGGGGGGGGGAGCCTGCTCTCCGTATTGTACTGCCGTGGCTTGTGTATCTCGGACGCAACAGCCCCGGTCGGCCCTGACCAACGGAGGCCTCTCTCGCTCACTGCTACCACAAAACAGCAAGTTTCACGTCATATAAGTCAGTGATAGTCATTCTGGTGAGAATTTACCCTGGCAAAAAGAGATTAATCTGTCCCAGTGTTGCGGGCCTGGCTGCTCTTTGTTACTGACCCAGCTTTCTGTGATGAGTAATCAGCGAATCACCTTCGCACAGGCCACGGTTAGGACCAAAATGCAATGCAAATTTTTCCTCTTTCATTTCCAATGAGCTATGTTTAAAAACCCCAGGGGCATTGCTAAGTAGCACCGTGTCACAGTAAACAATCACATCTCAATAGCCTCAAAAACAATAGACTGCTTCTTAACGAAAAGGTCAATGACTGTCGGTTGAACTTCGGTTTTTTTGGAGCAGAGGTTTCTCTGGCCACATGAGTTGATAACGATGGTCTTAAAAAAAAGACTATCAATTGGACGAGCGTGCTCTCTGCAGCAGCGCTGGCGATAGATTAACTGGCAGTGAGTCCTTTTGGATGAATCACAACTCTGTGGGCGAGTACTGACTTATCAGCAGATGCTCTCCGCTCTCTGCTAGTGGGAAACCCTCTGTTGTCTAATTAAAACTCGGTGCCAGGCTATCAGTTCCACATCGATGGTCACCGAGAAGCATTTCCTCTGTGCGACACAGCTAACAGAGCCTTTGTGCAGGTAAACACCGACTTCTTTCATTTTTTTGATGTGATGCTTTCTTCAGGGGAGAGGAATTGATCCACTGTAAAATATTGATATAAATGAATGCATTATATATTACTAATCTGGGTTTATCCTTGCCTTTCAAAATGTGTGCCCATTTTTAAATAGACAAAAGTTTTAAAGCAAGCTGAGTCCAGGTTGCTCTGGGAGGGTGGGAGTTTCTCAAGGGGGCTTCTAGGGTGCACCTGAACCAACATCCAAGAGCAACAGTGAACACAGCACAATGGTAGAAGACACAGGTGCCTGAGGCAAGGGAGGCTGGACCTCCCTCAGATGGGCAGGACTGCCAGTTGAACCTTGAGGCGCCCATAACATCTGTGTAGATACTGGACCACCATGCGTACGTTACGTTGTGTCTTCCAACGCTCCCCCTCTGTGCAGGTGCCTTTGCATTCCCTGCCATCGGGTGAATGGCAGGTAAATGTTGCGGTAACACGTATAAAATGCCAGAAGAACTCAGCAGGTCAGGCAGCATCTGCAGAATTCCATGCGTTTACGTGTTCTGGTGCTGGTTTCAAGTGGTGGGGCCTGGCAATACGACTCCACCAAAGGAGGTGTAAGGCTCTCCTTCCATCTACTCGCCTGCAGGTCGCCCTTGGGCAAGGTGTAGCAGCGACTTAGAACCCCGACTGGGGTCTCATGAAGCCATGGGAGCAGGCGGACGATGGTTCTGGTGCATATCCTAAATCCTGGTTATGCAACTACTGACGCCAGGCAGACAGGCTCTGATAAGTACTGATAAGGGCTGGGTTCACCCCTCTTGTAAGGCAATGGCAAACTACTTCATAGAAAAATTTGCCGGAAGAATCATAGTCATGGATAGAGAAAAATAAGACAGCGCGAAGGGAGTCTTTCCCAAAGGCAACAGATTAAAGACCCAGTCAAAGACTGTGATCGCCCACATCATATGTCATGGCACATAATGATGATGGTGGTGTTGGTTACCCCACTAGAACCCCATCCTCATGCCATTCCTTGTGACCACACCTTACCTGTCTGAAGGAGGGGGGGGGGGGGATCCAACCAGCAAGCACTCTAAAGGGCAACATTAAGAAGAATAAATTTCTGTCGATCCCCAGCTCATAGTGTGAATCTTTCCAGGCCTGCTGTTGGATAGGACCAATAGTATTTCAAAATTAGAGAATGTGGATGTATATGTTTTTAGTAAAACCCTCCTATGGAGGCAAATCTCTGTTAATCTGTTTCCAATTGTTGCATATTCAGGCGATTGAGTTTCCATTACTGCTTAATGCACAGTTAGTCTTCCAAATTCATTTTGGAGATCACACTATTGTTGGAAAGACCATTATCTGTCCTCCATCCCTCAATGGTCTTGTGAAAGTGGTGGTGAGCTGTATTCTTGAATCAGTGCTGTACTTGTGGTAAAAGATTAAAGATTATCTTTATCTGTCACGTGTAAACATCAAAACATACAGTGAAATTCATCATTTCCATCAACAACTAACACTGCCTGAAGATCTGCTGGGGGCAGCCTGCAAGTGTTGTAATGCTTCCAGCACCAACGTGGCATGCCCACGTCTGACCAACCCTAACCAAACATCTTTTGGAATGTGGGAGGAAACCGGAACGCCCAGAGGAAATCCACGCAGTAACGGGGAGAACATACAAAATCCTTTCAGGGAGTGGCGGGAATTGAACCCTGATCTCACAACTGCTGTTACCGTAAGGCATTACACTAACTGCTATACTACCATGCTGTGAAGGTACCACTACAGTACCCCCGCCTGACTGTAGCTGCGAGAAGCAAGCGGCACGGCAGTGGAGCAGCTAGCACATCGCTTTACAGCAGTAGCGACCCGGGTTCAATTCCCACTGCTGTCTGCAAGGTTTTCTCCGGGTGCTCCAGTTACCTCCCACATTTCAAAGAAGTACAGGTTAGTAGGTTAATTAGTCACATGGGTAGTGGGTAGTGGCTTCATATGTCACTACTATGGGGGTGTCACTACTTACACGAGTCCTGGGCTCAGCTGGCTCCGGCTGACAGTACCGGGTATGGGCCCGTATCCAGGGTTACCGATCCCACTGCCTTGTGGGTATCTTCGGGAGAGGAGAAGGCGAAGGAGTAAACCTTACACAAATCCGGAGTGCAGCCCCTAAGATGGTTGGATGACGTATCACGTCACCTCCCGGCAGCTCCTGCAGCCAAGCTGATGCCAAATGTACTGCCTCGCATTCCTTTCGACCACATCCGCGAGGCCGAGAGGGGGATCTTGATGTCTGGGCAGCCCAGGGTCTCCATATTCATTGCCCAGGCCTGCACCTCGGAACCAGGAGCATCCATTGTCTACTTAGACAGAAAAAGCCATCATCATCAGTCACATGGGTGTAATTGGGCCAGAAATGTTTCTTCAGTCCCGGAGAAGGGTCTTGGCTCAAAACGTCCACTGTTTACTCTTTTCCGTAGATGCTGCCTGGCCTGCTGAGTTCCTCAACATTTTATGTGTGTTGCTTTGGATTTCGAGCCCCTTCAGATTTTCTCAGGCCTGTTGCCATGCTGTATCTATTAAAACAAAGAGGGCAGGTTCGTTGGGGATCGTTGATGGTAAATGCTGCAAAGTCTCCAGCGATGCTGTCAACAGAGGGGAAGGCTGTGCTCCTGGTGGACAAGGCTTCGTATGCTACTGTCTGCAGCCTCTTGTGTTAGTGTGCACTTTTATAGAAGGTTGGGTTTAGGTCAGAGGTGGAACACTGAGCGGGTCTCTTAGTGGATTTTTTAGGTGAAACCCTCCAGAACATGTTGCTTGAAGAGATGGTGGAGGCAGATACTTCCACGGCATTTGAGAAGCTTCCAGAAAATAGTTGAATCACCGAAGCGTGGAAAGGTACGGACAGTGTATCAGTAGATGGTTCCTGGCCTGTACTCAGAGTTCAGAAGAATGAACCAGGGGAAGGGGGAAGGAGCAGTGTGGAATCTCATGAAAAGCTTGCAGATCTTGAAAGGTCTGGATAGAATGGACATGGAGAGAGTGTTTCCAATCGAGGCAGAGATTAGAACCAGAGGGCACAGAATCAGAATAAAAGGATGTCCCTTTAAAACTGAGATGAGGAGGAATTTCTTCAGCCCGAGGGTGGTGAATCTGAGCAATCCCCATTGCCACAGAGGTCTTTGGAGGCCGTCATTGGGTGTACTTAGGGCAGAGATTGATAGGTTCCTCATTGGTAAGGATTGGGGGAGAAGGTGGGAGAGTAGGGTTGAGTAAACTCGGCCATGATTGAATGTTGGCGAGGACTTGATGGGCCAAATGGCTTAATTCTGCTTTTATATGTTATGGCATGGACAGGGTGGTTGTATTTCGGTGCTGCATAGTTCTCTGGCTTCCTGACAAGATAGGTGACCAGATTTATGCCTGCTGTGACCGCCCTAGAGCATGCAGCCTCTTGCATGGAGGACAGAACTGAATTGCCACGTGGTATGTTTCTGTTCAAGGCACCAAATACCAGAGCTTTGTGAAAGACCCCTCCCTGTTAGTTTTTTTTAATAGAAGCCAGATGAGGCAGATGGAGACTTAACTTGAATCAGCTACAAAGAGCAGCGTGCTAGGAGACAGTGATAAACGCTAGCCTTATTTACTTCGTAATTTATTTATCGACAAACAGCTCAGAGCAGGCATTTCTAGCCCTTTGACCCGCCTCACACAGAAATCCCTCAATCTAATCCTAGCCCAATCTCGGGACAATTTATAACGACCAATTAACCTACTAACCGGTACATCTTGGAATGTGGGAGGAAACTGGAGGACACAGAGGAAACCCACGTGGTCACGGGGAGAACGTACAAACTCCTTGCAGGCTATAAAGTTGTGGTAACAGCTATGCTATTGTGCCTTCTATGTTAGTCGGACTCTCTATATCTGTGCCATGAGACATAGAAGCAGAATAAGGCCATTTGGTCTGCTCTGCCATTCCAACATGGCTGATTTATTTTCCCTCTCAACCCCATTCCCCTGCCTTCTCCCCGTAACTTTTGATGCCCTTACTAATCAAGAACCTATCAACCTATCAACCTCCGCTTTAAATATTCCCAATGACCTGGCCTCCACGGCTGTGCGTGGCAATGAATTCCACATATTCATCACCCTCTAGCTAAAGAAATTCCTCATCATTTCTGTTCTAAAGGGAAGTCCGAGCCTGAGGTGAGATTGCTCAGTCAAGCTGGGTAATAAATCAGCACAGGTTTGGGAATTGGGGAGCTGACTGCTATATTAGCCACAGGAACATTTGCTCTTTAATATACTGTATGCCTAAGGTGTTCTCAGCCAAAAAAATAACAAGACATTAAGGCATGTTAAGAATGGTGGATTAAAGGAAGAAGGGAGAAAAGAGGAGAGGTCTGGGGAGAAAGTTTCGGAGCTTTAGGCCCAGAAAAGCAAAACTGACAAATAATTAAGTATTTATTCAGTGAGTCTGACCACAAGAAATGGATCAGTGGTGTGCAAGCCAAGGCTTTAGCTGCCTCATCCTTCAACATGATGGAGTTTCTGAAATAGAATTGAAAGCCAAACAGAAGAAAAAGAAAGTTTCTGGAAATGATGAATTGTTCATGGGCTTTGATTTGATCACTGAGAGCCTGTCAAAAGAGAAAGGGAAAATATTGAGAGTCAGAGGAACAGATCAACTGTGCTGAGAAGGCTCTGAGCAATCAGTTCTGTCAGGAGTTATGTCTCCATCTCAATTTGGTAAATTTTTAAAAAACTTCCTCCAGTCTCAATATTCTGTGCACGGAATTCTCTCGGACTGGAGGTGGAATCTGGATCCGAGCCCTGCACCAGAGATTAAAAATTAGTTATTCCTGTCTGTGGCTTGCGGCACATCAGGCAGCAACCTCACCACTTCTATCTATCTTTTCTGTCCGTCTTGACACACAACCCAACGCAGATGGAAAGCAAGCAAAGAGCTGCCCAGATTCGAACCCTGGACCAATCGCCTCAAAGTCCTGTGCTGATGCCACGACACCACCACCTGGCTAACGTACCCGAGCTGGGGGCAGGTAATTATTCAGGGACCCAAGAGACTGCAGGTATTGGAATCCAGGATGAAAACCAAACTACCGGAGGAGCTCAGAATCCTTCGAGGCAGTAAGATTGTTCCCGTTTCATGTCTCGACTAAGAGCAAGTTATTATTCGCTGCTGATCTTGCTTGCTCAGAAGAGCAGAACCAGGATGAGTAACAGATCAGTGCACGCGTTGAATCTGAATGCCACGCCACATTCAGGGCGTGGTGTGCTGTGGCGTCTCGGCTGGAGTCGGTGCTGCCCCCTAGTGCTCGCTCAGTGGGAGACAGGGTCTACTGTCGATTATTTTGGGACTCTTTTATCGCGTGATTACAATACCATTTGTGCTTGCCGTCGTGTGCGCGCTTTGTGCTGTGTGTGACGGTTGGTACTGTGTTTTGCACTTTGACCCCAGTTTGGCTGTATTCATGAGCATTCATGTATGGTTGAATGACAATTAAATCTGAATTGAATTGAAGCAAATTGAGAGCTAACCTATTCCAGTGGGTTAGGTTTAGGGCTGAGTGCTGCCAATCTGTTCAAACCTGCATTAGCAGTAGTTAACAACTAACAGGATCTTATAAAAGGAACCATCCTTAGCTACTCAATCTAAACCAAAAAGCTTCTTTCCCAATGGGGTCATGCACAGGAATTTGGTTACATCAGGTGTTGAAGGGGAACTCATGTATTTTTCTAAAAGAAAATGGCTGGAGGTACTCACCTCCCTCTGATGCCCTCCCCCTTCCTTCCCTTTCTCCCTTGGTCCACTCTCCTCTCCTATTCGATTCCTTCTTTTTCACCCCTTTACCTTTTCCACCTGCCACCTTCCAGCTTCTCACATCATCCCGCCCACCCCCCCCCCCACCTATCCCCTCACTTGGCTCTCCCTGTCACCTACCAGCTTGTACTCCTTCCTCTCCCCCCTTTTCCCTTCCTGGCTTCTTCCCTCCTTCTTTCCCATCCTGATGAAGGGTCTCGACCTGAAGCGTCAAACAGTTTATTCCCTTCCGTGGATGCTACCTCTCTTGCTGAGTTCCTTCAACATTTTGTGTGTGTCGTCCCGGAGCTTAATATCTCTGCTACTAGCAAACATGACTTCAGCTGCTTGGAACCTACACTCTGGACTTCGTTCCTGCAAACTATCTGCCTTATTTTCCTCCATTAAGGCTACTTTGCTTCCTTGCCCTAACTTTTGATGATCTGCCTTCTTGTACGGTTAGGAGGCTGAACGTTTCTTGCGAGTACACCTTTTGGTCCTGCTGCAAAGTCAATAGAAAAACTGTTAGCTAGCAATTTCATGGTTGAGTTGTAGAGGCCAGAGGGGTCTGAATGATCCAACAATATTCAGCGCATTTAGGACTGTAAGACACAACAGGTCAAAGAGAACTGGTTACATGTTGTGCATGGCTTCATCTTTTCCAACCCACTGCCTTCAATCAAAGTAAAACTGGGAAACAAATTCAGCGATTCACACCTTTTGTTTTACATTATCGTTCAAAGACAAACAATCTCTTTGAATGAAACTCTTTGAAATGGTTGACGTTGCGCTGTTTGCCGAACTTGGCGATTAGCTTGCAGATGTTTCATCACCAGTCGAGGTGATATCCTCAGTGCACAGTCTTCGGTGTTTCTCTCTGGGAGTGCTCGTGTTTATATAGGCCCGTGTTCAGTTGCCTCGGTCCTGATTTGCTACCCCTGCAGTTGACCTTCGAACTCTATAGGCTCGCATTCCTCTGGCTCTTTGGTGTTTGTAGATGGCGCCTATTTCAATATGTTTGCTTACGCCGTTATCAGAAGAGAACCACGCTTCTAAAAATTCTCGTGCCTGCTTCATGTTGGCCTGCACTACAACCTCCGCAGTGTCCCAGTTAAAGTGGTGTCCTTCTTGGACTTCGAGTACCGAAATCAGTGACGGATTTCATGTCTCTGTACTCCCGTAAACGAATTGAGAGTCTACGGTCTCTCTGGATGACATAGTTCTTTAGCAGTCGCTGCAGGTGATCCTGTACACCACATGGATGGTGCTCTTTACTGGTACCTTGTTTCTTCAGGCAATCTTCCTTAAAGTCTTTGAAATGTCCCTGAGAGAACATGAAACAGAGTACAGCCCATGATGTTGTGCCGACCCTTTAACCTACTCTAAGATCAATCTACCCCTTCCTTCCTACATAGCCCTCCGATTTTTTATCATCCATTTGTCAATCTAAGAGTTTCTTAAATGCCCCTTTTGTATCTGCCTCTAGCACCACCCCGGCAGAGAGTTCATGCACCCACTACCACTCTGGGTACAAAACCTACCTCTGACATCCCCCTTATGCTTCTGTTCAATCACCTTAAAATTATGCCCCCCCCCCCCCCCGGTATTAGCCATTTCAGTAGCTAATACAAAGGTACAAATACAAGATGTGTGATTAAAGTAAGGAGTCTGCAAAATGACTTCCAAAATAAAGGTAGTATGCAGCTACAGGGAGTAGCTGTGGATGTTGTACTGGCTATTGCAGGGAATTGAATACAGGCCATTCCCTGATTACAAACTTCTTGATTATGGGCACCCCTATATACGAGTGAGTTGCCATAACTTTATTAAATTCAAACGCCTGATGTATACAGTGCTAACCACTAGGTGGCACAGTAGCGTAGTGGTAAGCACGATGGTTTACAGTACCAGCGACCTGGGTTCAATTCCTGTCGCTGTCTTTAAGGAGTTTGTATGTTCTCCCTGTGACAATGTGGCCTTCCTCCGCGTGCTCCAGTTTCCTCCCACAGTCCAAAGGCGTACTGGTTAGCAGGTTAATTGGTCATTATATATTGCCCCATCACTCGAAGGGCCAGTGGGTTTATTCCACGCTGTATCTCAATAAATAAATAAAATTTAAGAGGTATACATCTGCTCCTACCGATGACAGAACTTGATTACACACCCCTCAGTTCATTTTTAATAATTACTTTTTCTTATCAGTCTTGTGCGATTTGGAAGGTGTTCGTTGCAACATGGTGGATGTGTTGGTACAGCATTGAATGGTCTTTTTTTTGCAGATTTTCTGACTCATGGACAAAGTCAACTTAAGAAATGGTTCCACCAGGCTTAGTAGCTAAGCCACACATGAAGGCCAGGAGCTGGACTGGGTTGTCAGAGACTACCTCAGATGCAAGCCTTTGGGAGCATTTAATAGGTAGACTGTCCTTGCTGTGGTGGTGAGTGCATACAGCAGGATGGGCTGACCGTCAATACCACCAAGACAGAAGTGGTTTGCCAATGGAGTGCCAGTGTCCCCCCCACCCTACCTGCCTTCACTGTTGGTGATGAAAAGCTGTCAGTAGTGCCATCTTTCAAATACCTGGGGAGCATTCTCTCTGAGGATAGCGGCATTGACAACAACATCCAGAGCCGCATTAAACAGGCATCAGCTGCCTTTGGGAGACTTCGGCGTAGAGTCTTTCAGAACAGGAGCCTTTGTCCCTCCACAGTCTGTGTCACCACCCTCCTTTATAGCTGTGAAGCTTGGGTAACCTACAGCCGTCATATCAAGTCCTTGGAGCGCTTCCACATGAGCTGCCTTCAGCACATCCTGGGAATTACCTGGCGGGAGCGGGTGCCTCACACTGAAATACTTGTAAAGACCAACTGCAGAAGTATCGAGGCCATGATCACCCAGCGTCAGCTGCAGTGGCTGGGGCACGTGATAAGGATGCCCCCATGTCGGCTACCCCGCAGAGTGTTATACGGCCAGCTACATCATGGTCAACGCTCAGCTGGAGGGCTGAAGAAGCACTATAAGGATCAGATGAAGAATGCTTTAAGGAAGTGTAAGGTCAGACCTGAGGACCTGGAGGATGTTGCTGTCAATCGTAACACTTGGCAACAGCTGTGTAGGGACGGGGTTTGTATTCTGGAGATGGAAAGAACAACCAGAAGACAGCAGAAGAGAGCCAGGAGAAATGCAGCCATGGTTGCCATCACTACCACCACTACCACATATACATGTCCCACCTGCAATAGAGCTTGTGGGTCCAGGATAGGACTGTATAATCATCAAAGATCTCTCCGTTAAAGGAGTGGATGTCGTCATTGGATTCTGATGGACAACCGAAGAAGAAGAAGAATAGGTAGTGGAAGATTATCCCCACTACACCCCCTTCCCTGCGACCCCAGCTCTGACAACCTTAAAAAACCATGAAAACAGAGACAAGGACAGAATCAGATTTATTATCACTGACATACACTCAGTGGCCACTTTATTAGGTATACTTGTACATCTGCTCATTAATGCAAATATCTAATCAGCCAATCATGTGGCAGCAACTCAATGCATAAAAGCAAGCAGACATGGTCAAGAGGTTCAGTTGTTGTTTAGATCAAGCATCAGAATGGGGAAGCAATGTGATCCAAGTGACTTTGATCATGGAAAGGTTGTTGGTGCCAGCTGGGGTGGTTTGAGTACCTCAGAAATTGTTGATCTCTTGGGATTTTCACGCACAACGGTCTCTAGAGTTTACAGAGAATGGTGTGAAAATTCTTTTTAAAAGCATGCAGTAAGCAGCAACTCTGGTGAAAATCCCTTGTCAATGAGAGAGATCAGGGGAAAATGGCCAGACTGCTTCAAGCTGACAAGCGAGCAACAGTAACTCAACCATGTGTTACAACAATGGTGAATGGAAGTGAGTGTGTGTTGTGAAATTTGTTATTCTGTGACTGTAGAACAATGCAATACATGAAAAAGTGCTATAAATTACAGAAAGAAATATACACTTAAATTAAATAATGCAAAGGAGAGAGCAGAAGTAGTGAGGTAGTGTTCATGGGTTATTTCATTGTCTGTTCAGAAATCTGATAGCGGAGGTGAAGAGGCTGTTCCAAAGCTGTTCAGTGTTTGTCTTCAGGTTCCTTTACCTCCTTCCTAATGGTACAAATGAGAAGAGGGCGTGCCCTGGGTGGTGGGATCCTTAATAATGGATGCCGTCTTTTTCAGACACCATCTTTAGAAGCTGTCCTTAATGGCGGGGAGGCTACTGATGGAGCTGCCTGAGTTTACAACCTTCTGCAGCTCTGTGCGGAGGGAGATTGGAGAAAACAAAAAGGCAAGAATTTTTCCATTCCAATGAATAAATAAAACTTCAGGGACTGGCAATAGATCTAACCGATTAAGCAACAGGTGTTTTTTTTTAACTAGCTGATACTTAGTAATATTGCTTACTTAAATTATGATTTGTCAACTGTAATTAAGACAAATGATTTTCTGCACCAAATTTTATTGAATTAAATCTGAAGCATTACAACATGAGTGTGTTGTAACCAGTTGCAAATTGCCTGTATCAATGTCCTGGGAAGTGAATATTATACAACTGCCGTCCCCATGATGGCCATAAATACGGATATTAAATGAATCGACAAAAGAGGTTGAGGCAACTCTCTGTTCTAGGAGATGAAATGGATACTAACAACAGGTTTATTAACTGAAAGAAATATCACACTGGCATGAACAATCAAAATAAATAAAAATGGTACTCAGTTACAGGCTGATTAGTCATGTTGGACTAGAAGTAGGTCAGATTTTGGCAAGCTTGTTCTCTCTGAGCTCTAAGTTCCAAAACAGCTGAGTTGCTGATGAAATATGTAACAGACCCATGTTCGGTTCTTGTCTATACTGGCTGGCTGCTTTACCCAGTTTCACACAATGCACGGCTGAGACAAGCCATTCTGCCCGTCATTCTGGGAGATCCTGATGCTCCTCCCCAATTGCTCCCCAAATGATTTGCCTGTTGGGTCTCAGCCACATTCAAGGTTGTGTGTAGGTGGGAGGACAACCTGGCAATCCCCTCCACACTCCAGTATTCACTCAAATGGGGGTGAAATCATGGATCAGTGCACAAATATACACAGTGGGTCACACACGCATTCAATGTTTTAGAACAAGTTCTGAGACCATAAGACATAGGAACAGAATTAGGTCATATGGACCATCGAGCCTGCTCCGCCATTCAATCATAGCTGATCCTTTCCTTCCCTCCTCAGCCCCACTCCCCGGCCTTTTCTCCGTAACCTTTGATGCCATGTCCAATCAGAACCTGTCAAACTCTGCTTTAAATACACAAAATGACCCGGCTTCCACGGCTGCTTGTAGTCACAAATTCCACAAATTCACCACCCTCTGGCTAAAGAAATTTCTCCACCCCTCTGTTTTAAATGGACGCCCCTCTATCCTGAGGCTGTGCCCTCTTGTCCTAGACTCCCCCACCATGGGAAACATCCTTTCCACGTCTGCTCTGTCTAGACCTTTCAACAATGAGATCCACCTCCCCAACCCTTCTAATTCCAGCGAGTACAGACCCAGAGCTATCAAACGTTCCTCGTATGATAACTCTTTCATTCCCAGAATCATCCTTGTGAACCTCCTCAGAAGCCTCTCCAATGGCAGCACATCCTAGGTAAGGAGCCCAAAACTGCTCACAATACTCAAAGTGAGACCTCACCGGTGCTTTCTAAAGCCTCAGCATCTTTTCTTCCCTTCTACCATCAGATTTCTGAATGGACAATGAACCCATGGACATTACCTCACTATTTCTGCTCTTTATTTGCATTACTTATTTAAGTTTAATGTTTTATAAATACTGTGCAAAAGTCTTAGACAAATATATATAGCCACGGTGACTAAAACTTTCCCACTGTACTGTAGTAATTTTATGTATCACACTGTACTACTGCTGCTGCAAAAAACAAATTTCACGACAGGGTCTGTCTGAACTCATGCCATCACCACCCCGGCAGTCCTCCACCACCTGCCCCCACATCCCCCCCTGCGTCGCCCCATCCTCGCCATTCCCAACAATCTTTGCTTCCGCCAGATTTACAAACTCGCCCTCCACTCCATGTTGAAAAATGCAAAAGTCCCAGCTATATATATGTGTGCCTAAGACTTTTGCACACATCTATATATTTCTTATTGTAATTTATAGTATTTTTATGTACTGTATTGCAGTGTATTGCTGCCACAAAACAATAAATTTCACAATAGATGCCTATGATATTAAACTTGATTCTGACCCTCAATCTCCCTTGTCCATGGAATAAGGTCCTAGTGTACACAACCTCTCCTTGTAACTCAGGCCTTAAAACTCTAGAAGACCATAAGATATAGGAACAGAATTAGGCCATTTGGCCCATTGAGTCTGTTCTGCTATTTTATCATGGCTGATCCAATTTTCCTCTCAGCCCCAGTCTCCTGCTTTCTCCCTGTATCCTTTCATGTCCTGACCAATCAAGAATCTATCAACCTCTGCCATAAATATATGTAAAGACTTGGCCTCCACAGTTCCTTGGGGCAAAGAATTCCACAGATTCACCACTCTCTGGTTAAAGAAATTCTTTCTCATCTCCGTTCTAAAAAGACACTCTTCTGAGGCAATGTCTTCTGGTCCTAGACTCTCACACAGTAGGAAACATCCTCTCCATGTCCATTGTGTCAAGGCCTTACGCCATTCAATAAGTTTCAGTTAGGTCAACCCTCATTCTTCTGGGTTCTAGTGAATACAGGCCCAGAGCCATCAAATGGCTCCTCATATGACAGGCTGTTTAATCCTGGAGTCATTTTTGTTAATCACCATTGACAGCTCTCTTTCTCCAGACCTGACATTTTTGTGGCTCTGCTCCGATGTTAACATCCCCGACAGCCTGCCACTGAATCACTGCTATCTGAACCTCTTACCAGCCTCAATACCGTTCCTAACTAGCTATCCACCCAGCTGTTTCTTCCTCAGATCTCAGTTGACACAGCTTGGAGCCAATTCACATTACCAAGTGGGAGGGAATTTATCAAAGTTCATGTCTTCCTCGGGGCTCATTAATTTTTTACATATGCCCTTTAGATCCTCTATAATACAATACTCTGAATTAAACCCAACCCATGCTCTGCTTGCATATGCCTTCAGGACAGCTAGTAAATTACAAAAGCAGGCTTGATATGCTGAGAATAGAGTGGATCTGTCTCAGTGCAGGGCCCATTTTTTGGCCTAAAGGATGCATTTACATTCTTGAGCTCTGCAGCCTTAGTTTCCTGACTATTTATTTTTATTGACATACAACATGGAATAGGATCTTTTGGCCTTTTGAGTCACGCTGCCCAGCAATTCCCCAATTTAATCTTAGCCTAATTATGGGACAATTTACAATGATCAATTAACCTACCAATTAGAACATTTGGACTCTGGGAGACAACCTGAGTACCTGCAAGAAGCCCACGCAAGCACGGGGAGAATGTACTAAATCCTTAAGGCAGCAGCAGGAATTGAACCCTGGTCGCAGGTACTGTAAATTATTGTGCTACCCACTGTGCTACCGTACTGAGTTTGTTGGGGAACAGATTGGGCAAGTTAAGCATTCTTTATAGTGAGACATAGATCACATCAGTAGCTCAATAAGAAGAGATTTTTCAAGAAGTATCAGCCATTTTTCTGCGGATTCTGCTTTGCCTAACAGTATAAAGTTCAAACACAACTGTAGAAAATGCAGAAGAAAACCTAAACTGACATTCTCAGCTCACCTGGTATTTATATTTGCGCAGTTTGTCATCTTTTGCATGTTGATTGATTGCCAATCTTTGTGTGTAGCTTTTCATTGATTGATTATATTATATTGCTTTACTCTACTGTGAATGCCTGCAAGAAAATGAATTGTAAGATAGTATTTTGGTATTGTATGTCTACTTTGATAATACATTTACTCTGAAGATTGAATAGCAACTGCTTGCTCAACGTCAGTCAAGATTAAAGAGCTGACTGTTGACTTCAGCGAGGGGAAGGAGGCCAAATGTACAACAGTTTACGATGGGGGATTGCAGGTGGAGAGAGTAATCAACTTTATATCCCTGGGCGTTAACCTAATGGATGGCCTGACCTGGGCTCCATGTATAAGTGTAATCATAAGGAAAGCAACCTCCTTTCTTCGGAGGTTAAGTACATTTGGCTTGCTATCACACACTCTAACAAACTTCTACAGACGTACTTTTGAAAGAATCCTGACTAGCGGCTTCATGGTCTGGTACAGCAGTTCAAACGTACAGGAACATCAGAAGTGGCAGTGATTGTGCACTAACAAGTGCAAGTCTTTATCATACAGTGGTGTGCAAAATTCTTAGGTATATGTACACATAAGACTTACAGAGGAAGCTGACTCTGAATCTTAAACCAGAGGATATTGCCCTGTGCTTAAAGTGCTTCAGTGAATCATTTGAATACTTTGACACAAAGTAAGGTTTAAGTTAATCAAAGGAAAAACATTCACTGGGGTCTAGGAACCATTATAGGTCAGGACACTTGAAATGAAGATGGGTAAGTAGTGTGCCAATGCTAAGACTCACAAAGATGATAAATTTAAAGAAGTGAAAGATACTGCAAATCAGTGTTCAAATAACTACAGGCTTTCTTTTGGAATGCCTTACATCCAGGGATGTGGACAATGGGAAATAGGACCATAAGACTATAAGACAGAGGAGCAGAATTAGGACATTCAGCTTATTAAGTCTGCTCCAGCTTTTGATCATGGCTGATTTATTATCCCTCTCAACCCCATTCTCCTGTCTTCTCTCCAGAACCACTTGTGCCCTTATGAATGAAGAACCTATCAACCTCCACTTTAAATATGCCCAATGATTTGGCCTCCACAGCTGCCTGTGGCAATGAATTCCACAGATTCACCACCCACTTGCTAAAAAAATGTTTTCCTCATCTCCATTCTAAAGGGATGTCCCTCCTTTCTGAGGCTGTGCACTCTGGCACTAGAATGCTTCACTACAGGAAACATCCTCCCAGCATCCACTCTACCTTGGCCTTTCAATATTTGATAGGTTTACCTCTTCTGGATCTTCCCCAATGGCAGCACACCTTTTCTTAGATAAGAGGCCCAAAGCTGCTCACAATACTCCAAGTGCGATCTGACCAGTTCCTTATAAAGCCTCAGCCCACATATCTTTGGAATGTGTGGGAGGAAATGCGTGTGGTCACATCGAGAACAGGCAGACTCCACACAGACAGCACCTGAGGTGAACCCAGATCGCTGGAGCTATGAAACAGCAGCTCTACTAATTGCACCGCAGTGCAGCTCTGAAAGTGCAATGATTAAATTAACACCGTCTGTCTCAAGAAACTATAACACCCTATTATTGTCGTTTGATGAAAAGCAGAGGTATTCATCCCTCAACCACTATCAGTACAATCACCATCTGGTCATTATCTCATTGAATTTTTTTGGGACTTTATCGCAAGCAGAACTGACTGTTCCTCTTCTATACTGTAAAAGTGAGAAAACTTCAAAATATCTTATTGCCTGTAAAGAGCTTTGAAATGCCCTGAGGTTGTAAACAATAGGATACAAATCAAGGTTTATTTTTTCTTTAAAGGTAGCAGATAAAATATAATAGAAAAATAGGAGCAAAAGACTGCTCCTTCTGGAAAACAGACCATGACTAATTCTGAGCCTCATCCTTTGTGGTTCTTTAACTTGTGACCTTCAGCATCCAGACATCTATTGACTACAATGTTAAATATTTTGAGTCGACATGTGAGCAACTGCAGGCTTCTGGGTGAGAGAATTCCAACAGCTCATAACACTCAGTGTAGAGTAGCTTCTTTTTGGCTCAGTCCTAAATGGTTTATGGAGGTAGTGTTCTCAAAGTTGATTGAAAGTAGTGTGAAAGGCAAGGTTAGTTATACTAGAGAGATGACAATATGCAGCTGAGGTTGCAATAGGGTGTCACAGTAGTATATGTTATGTAATTAATATTTTAGTAATATTTGAGCAATGTAAATATTTGCTTTATTCAGCACTCTTTGTTTAAATTATTCATTATGGGTTATATGTAAAAGTATGTGAATGACATACGTTAGTATGCCACCACATCATAAGTACCTGCCTTGCTAAAGTAAAAAAAAGGAATGTTATGTTCTCCTGGTCTCCCCGTGTTTTTCTTTCAATTAGTTTTATGCTTTGGAGTTATAGAATGTAACAGTAGTGTTGAGTAAGTTTTAAAACAAACCTGAGACGACAGCTGCAATACTGTGCAAAATTCTTAGGCACATAAATATAGCTAGAATGCTTAAGACTTCTGCACAGGACTGACTTTGTCGACATGGAGCAGAGAGTGAGTTTGTAAATCTGGTGGGAGAAAAGGACGTTGGGAATGATGAAGGTCATGGAATAGAGTGGCAGAGAATGAGTGTTGGGGGGGGGGGTTGTGCGGGTGCAGACACACCCAGTCCTGAGACACTGGGCAAGGTCACTTGATTCCAAACAAATGGTTTATTGATCATTACAGAATATCTCTCTGGGTGCTTCATGTTCCCTCCTCTCTCCCTTCCCTTTTTCCCAACCATGATTCCCCTCTCCCTGTTCCTTTCCTGTCTCAGTCCACAATAGAAACACATATCAGAATCAGGTATCATCACAGATCACATATCATCACTCACATATGTATTGAAATTACTTTATTTTCAGGAGCAGTACAGGGTAAAATTACTATATGTACTGTGTAAAAGTCTTAGGCACCCTATCTCTGTATATGCATCTTTGTACTGTTGAAGCATAGTGAAACATTTGAGTTTAAAAAAGCACAGTGAGGTGTTCAAGTTTTGAAAAATAATAGCTCATGCTTCTTTGGAAAAGGACAGAGACTTTAGAATTTAAAAAACGGCAGAAAACTGACAAATTAACAGGTTCATAAGCAGTGAGTACCGGGTGATAAAAATCATAAATTTAAAAAAAGCAGAACTGGCTGGCTACGTTGGAGAGATAGACGCATTTGATTGGACAAGAGATAACTGGATATTATATACTGAGTGAATTGAGCAGTATTGTAAAGCAAATGAAATAGCCAATGAAAAGTGACTGCTAGTTCTGCTGAGTGAAATAAGTGGAAAAAGCATACAGTTTGCTAAGAAGTTTGACTGCTCTGACCAAACCAGCCAGAATGAGCTTTGCTGATATGTAGGAACATTCAGAACCAAAGTCATTGCTAATTGCAGAACGCTTTGTACTTCATAAGCAAAATCAAAAGGAAGAGTAGCCAGGTTGCAGTTTCAGAAAGAGCACCAATCTGTAGGTTGTTTGTGAAAAATCTGGCAATGACGAGAGTGATGCTTGACTAAATAGCCTTGTGATTTAAAATTTGAAAACTGACAAGAGACAAGCAATATGGTTTACACCAGAAGTAAAAGGCAAATTAATTAAGATGGAATTGGACACTGGCTTGGCTGTTTCAGTCATTCCACAAAATGAATTTAAATGGAACCCTGCAGATAGCCAACTAAGAATGTCTACTGGAGAAAAAATAACTCCTTTGGGAATGGCATTCTTAACAGCAAAATACAACAACCAACAAGCCACATTGGGCTTGTATGTGGTTAAAAACACGTGGGCCAGCGTTGCGGGGTCGTGATTGGCTGAAACATCTGCAACTTGATTGGAGATCCATTGCCATTTGAAAGTCACATCCTCTGCAGTAGAGTCAGCTGAAAGCGAGTTAGGATAGCAATTGGATGATTCCACAGCAGTGTTTAAGAATGGCTTTGGAAAGCACAAATATATCAAGGGTAAAATAATG
The DNA here is from genome assembly GCF_048418815.1 of Hemitrygon akajei. Lineage (NCBI taxonomy): Eukaryota > Metazoa > Chordata > Chondrichthyes > Myliobatiformes > Dasyatidae > Hemitrygon > Hemitrygon akajei. The sequence goes on along the minus strand of NC_133153.1, from coordinate 34,884,874 downwards.
CTGAATGAAAATGCCACACCCAAGTTCTACAAAGCCCGTCTGGCTCCTTATACTGTACGTGATAAATTAGCCAGTGAGCTAGATCACATGGAGGCTGAAGGAATTCATTCCATGGTTGAGTGGAGCCCACTGGCAATGTGAGTGGGCCCAGTTGCCAAGGAGAAAGGGTTTGTCAGGATCTGTGATGATTTTAAGGTCACTATCAACCCAGAACTAAAAGTACACCCATTTCCTCTGCTCAGGATAGAGGAGATCTTTGCAAACCTTTCTGGAGGGAAACATTTCAGCAAAGTGGACTTAGCTGAGGCCTGTCTACAAACGGAGATGGAAGAAGATTCCAAAGTGTTTCTCACCATAAACACCCACAAAGGGCTTTATTGCTAAAATAGGCTTATTTTTGGAGTGCTATCTCCACCTTCATTTTGGCAGAAAGCTGTGGACCATGTGCTGCAAGGCTGCCCAGGCACTCAGTGTTACCTGGATGACAAGGGACAGCTCAAAGATCTTAAGACATTGTTAAAATAATTGGAAGATTATGGGCTCAGGGCATGGCACAACAAGTGTGAATTCATTAAACCAAGCATCAGCCTATGGCATAATCATGCACCTTGAGTCTCTCATGTGTGTATAAAAGGCAGTTAGTTGGACAGTTACATGGATAGGAAAGGTTTAAAGCAGGGGTCCCCAACCATTTTTATACCATGGACCCTTAGGTTTGGGAAGAGGGATATGAGCCAAAGGCAATTATATGAGACAAGCAAAGTTAGGCAACTTGTTCAGTACTGACCAGTTTGACTGAACTCCCTTTTAGTATGTTATACACTTCCATGGTTCTATATTCTAAGTGGTGATCAGTTCCAATTTTGACTGATAAACTAGGGTATTTATCCCATCTATCCACTATGTCAGCTGAGAATACTCCTGCCAAAGATATAAAAAGAGGAGGGTTGTTCTAATTTGAAACAGAAAAATGAAATGATTGGATAAAGGTGAAGATCATAATGTTCCAATGCAAGAATTCAGTGTTGGTTCCTGAATGATATATAATCTTAAAACACCAAGTGGACAGTTTAAAGAGTTCTTCCTGAACTCAGGAGTGATAAAAGAACTGTAAAATGCCTCACAATGGATACAGCAAAGTTTGACACTCTCAATTGTGTTTTAACATGACTGGTTTTCTTTAAAATGGACTATTCTTTTGACATCAAGTGATTTTAGTTTAAGTAACAACCCAGTCCAGGTGAGGCTCTGTGTAGAAGTCTATGGTATGTGATGTTGGGGAGTTCACCACATTCTTCAAAGTTGTGCTGGATGAAACTTAACAACAACAGTCAAAGTCAATTTATAATGAAAGTACATATATGTCATCATATACAACTCTAAACCTGTGGAACATTGCTTTATTTCTGTAAAAGAAAGCTCAAACAGATAACATTGGACAACACTTTTTGTCAAAAGTGTTACTTCCTCATAAATTTCATTTTGGTTGTGATAGATTGCTTGAAGCTGAACACAAATAAAATTTCAGACTACTTGTATCACATAGGAATTCGGCGAAACAAGAAATTAACTGTTATTGAATATACTGCTTGATGGTGCTGATGCTTTGCAATATTTCAACCTGGTTAAAAATGTTCTTTCGATGATTTTCATTTGTACTCTGTGTGTGAGGCTTCTCGTTTAAGCGTCCAACAATAATCAGCCAACATTGATGGATTCCAGTTGCCTTGATACTGTTTTTCCATGACCGCAATGTCCTGGTAAAACCTTTCAACGTGCTCATCACCCACAGCACTAAGATTTGCAGGGAAGAAGTCTAAATGGGAATGCAGAAAATGAATCTTCAATAGCATGTTGCACTTCATGGTTTTGTATGCTTGAAGCATGTTGTCAACCAGCTGCACATAGTTTGGTGCTCTGTAGTTGCCAAGAAAAATTTCTACAATATCCTTGAATGCCTTTCATGTGATTTTCACCGGTCCTGGTTAGAAGTTGCCTACCACTGATGCCCTGTTTGATTTGTGGACCAACAAAAATGCCTTCCTTAACCTTAGCATCAGTTATTCTGACTTGAATTGTGAATTGAAATAACAAATACAGGCATTTTTTTTAAAGAATGGTGCATGATGGGGAAATTTCATGGAGATTTTGATGATCAGCAGTCCAAAATCCATAAGATACACCCAAAGGTATTCAGGAAGCAAAACCTTTGTTGTCCAGTGTTATCAAAGCACGTATACAACCCTGAGCCTGTGGAAGATTATTCTATTTTTGAAAGAATAAGCTCAAACAGGTCATTTTATTTCAAGTGTTACACAAAATGTGTTAAAAAGATCTTTTTATTTCATTGTGTTTGTACGTAAGGGCAGGGCTGATTAGCTGAAACAGCCTCTTGGAAGATTTCACACTTCATGTGATGGAGAGACCAGTCATTTATTTGATTTATTTTTGTTGGTATTACATTAATATTATTTAGCCTTGAAATATAGAATTGCAGTGTTCGGCATCATTGCTTAAATGGAAAGTGAGATGCCGTATACTTCAACAGTTTATTTACACATTAATGCAATGAATGCTCATGCACGATGAACAGTGAAGTGTTTTTGAGCAATCTGTATGCAATTGACACCTATTCATTCCTTGCTTAATGCTGAATGTCTGACAATATACTGTAATTCCTTTCACAAACTCAGAACCTCCCAAAGCACTGTACGGATGGTGGGATATTATTCAGTTATTATCTCATAATGATGGAAATGCAAGCGAAAATGTCCACAACTCAAAACTCTTTCAAAGACCAATATCCAAGTCACCTTTTCTCAGCTGTCATTCACTTCCCCTGGGTCCCCTTCTCCTTCCCTTTCTCCTCTGGTCTACTCTACTCTCCTATCAGATTCCTTCCTCTTCAGCCCTTTACCTTTCCTACATACCTTGCTTCACCAATCACTTTCTAACTATCTTCCAACCACTCCTACCCAGCTTTTTATTCTGGCATCCCTCTTCCTTTCCATTCCTGAGGAAGGGTCTCGGCCCAAAACATTGACTATTTATTCATTTCCATAGATGCTGCCTGACCTGCCGAGATCCTCCAGCACTCTATGCATCTTGCTTTGGCTTTCTGACGTCTGCAGAACTTGTAATTATGATCTGTTTCAGTGATATTGGGGAGTTATCACGTTCTTCAAAGTTGTGCCAATTGAGACTTGGCAACAAATTTCAAAGTTCACAGTAAATTTATTATCGAAGTACATATACGTTACCATATACAACCCTGAGATTCATTTTCTTACAATAGAATCAATGAAAAACTACACACAAAGACTGACAAATAAGCAACATGTAAAATAAGACAAACTATACTTACTTAGTTAAACCCTATCACGCTACTGGCACAGTGTGGGCCAGTCTTTCATGTTGTCTCCAGTTGTATCCCACCTTCTTGGAGTAGCCTTCCTCTCCCATGAATGAGGACTTTAGAGTTTTTGTCGGTGTTTCTGGGTTTGTACAGGATGGGGTTGCTAGCCCCTTGCCCAACCCTCCTCCTTTTGCAGCCGGGCTTGGGACCACCCATTGCAGAGCTAAGACAAACAGAGCAAATACAATAATAATAACAATGATAAATAGGTAAATAAATAATACTGAGATCACGAGTTGTAGATTGCTTGAAAGTCAGTTCATATATTGTGGAACAACATACACAAAATGCTGGTGGAACACAGCAGGCCAGGCAGCATCTATAGGGAGAAGCGCTGTTGATGTTTCGGGCTGAGACCCTTCGTCAGGACTAACTGAAAGGAAAGATACTAAGAGATTTGAAAGTGGGGGGGGGGATGCGAAATGATAGGAGAAGACCGGAGGGGGTGGGGTGCTAAGAGCTGGAAAGGTGATTGGCAAAAGTGATACAGAGCTGGAGAAGGGAAAGGATCATGGGACGTGAGGCCTAGGGAGAAGGAAAGGGGGTGGGGAGCACCAGAGGGAGATGGAGAACAGGCAGAGTGATGTGCAGAGAGAGAGAGAAAAAACAAACAACTAAATATGTCAGGGATGGGGTAAGAAGGGGAGGAGGGGCATTAACGGAAGTTAGAGAAGTAAATGTTCATGCCATCAGGTTGGAGGCTACCCAGACAGAATATAAGGTGTTGTTCCTCCAACCTGAGTGTGGCTTCATCTTGACAGTAGAGGAGGCCATGGATAGACACATCAGAATGGGAATGGGATGTGGAATTAATATGTGTGGCCACTGGGAGATCCTGCTTTCTATGGCGGACAGAGTGTAGGTGTTCAGCGAAACGGTCTCCCAGTCTGCGTTGTGGAATCAGTTCAGTGTTGAGGTGAGTGAAGTTATCTATGCTGATTCATGAGAAGGATAATTGGAGGTGTAATAACCGTTGCTGAACCTGGTGGTGCGGAACCTAAGGCTTCTGTATCTCCTGCTTGATGGCAGCAGCAAGAAGACAGAGAAAATAATAACAATAATAAACAAAAAAGAGAAAATGAGATGAAGAGTCCTTGAAAGTGAGTCCATTGTTTGAGGGAAAAGTTCAGTGTTGGGGCAAGAGAAGTTGAATGAAGTTACCCCCACTGGATCAAGAGTCTGATGGTTGATGGGTAATAACTGTTTCTGAACCTGTTTTCTGTTTTTATTTCATATTTCTTGTATTTAAAGCTTTTTTTTGGTCGTTTGGATTCTTTATAACCATTCAGCACAGCAGTCAAACTCTATGTACAGTCTTGCGCAAAAGGCCTAGGCGCATATATATTACTAAGGTGCCTAAGAATCTTGCACAGTACTGCATTTGTCAATGTGGAGCAGAGAGTGAGTTTGTAAATCTGGATGTTGGGAACGGTGAGGATGGAGTGCCATGGGAGAGATGTGGGACAGGTGGCAGAGCGGGAGTGCCAGGGGTGGGGGGTGGAATAGATGCAGAAAAAACAGTGCTCAGACACCAGGCAAAGTCAGTTGATTCCAACCAACTGGTTTATTGATCATTGCAGAACGTTTCTCTGATGATTCCCACTCCCTCCCCTCCTCCTTTTCTCAGCCATGACTCCCCTCTTCCTGCCCCAATCTCACTCCACAACAGAGACCCATATCAGAATCAGGTTTATCATCACTCATATATGTCATGAAATTTGTTTTTTTCTGTGTGTGGCAACCTGAATGCAAAAAATTACTACAGTACTGTGCACCCTAGCTATATTTATGTGCCTAAGGCTTTTGCACAGTACTCTATGCACCTAAAAGGCAGGTTCACAGACAATGTGCTCTTCTCTCCAATCCATATTTGGTGTGGGTTTACTGGAAATTTTTAATTTCAGAAATAAAGGTCATTCATAAGAAGATGAACACTCAGCGTCCACTTTATTAGATAGCCCCTGTTCCTAATAAAGAGGCAATTGAGTGTACGTTCATGATCTTCAACTGTGGTAGCCCATTCATTTCAAGGTTCAATATGTTGTGCATTCAGAAATGTTCTTCTGCACACCGCTGTTGTAACACATGGTTACTTGAGTTGTAGTCTCTTTCCTCTCAGCTTGAACCAGTCTGGCCATTCTCCTCCAACCTCTCTCATTAACAAGGTATTTTCACCCCTTACAGCTGCTGCTCACTGTTTTTTCTAAAATTTTTTGCACCAACCTCTGCAAACTCTAGAGACTGTTGTATGCGGAAATCCCAAGAGATCAGCAGTTTATGAGATACTCAAACCACCCCCATCTGGCACCATCAATCATTCCATGATCAAAGTGATCATTTTCCCCTCATTCCGATGTTTGGTCTGAAAAACAACAGAGCCTCTTGACCACGTCTTCATTCTTTTATGCAGAGTTGATGATTACGTACTTGTATTAACGAGCATGTCTACAAGTGTACATAATGACGAGGCCACTGAGTGTATATACAAGCACGACACAGTGTAAAACCTTTCCATTCATTGTCAATACATTCAGTAGTGTGAACCATTGCACCTTTGCCACTTAACTGCGAGACCCTAGTTGAAATTTTGAGGGGCTACCTCACCCAACTCTGACCCTCCACGTGGAGTAGTGAAAGGTGTCTTGACTGTCCTCCCTCCCCACAAGATCTTTGCATTGGCTGCACAAAGTTTCAGTGCATCTCTCTGCACATACCCCTGCAGCTTGGAATGTACCATGCAACGGCAATCCCTTACAGACTTCAGAATGTGCTGGAAGCTTTCAGGAAGACCAACGGGCATCTTTCACTGAGCTGATGATATTCAGCGGCATTTGAGGTGTGCCTTGGTGTATGCCCTTGGACAGAGCACGTAGATCAGAGAGTCGGCTGCATGGGTTAAACAGTGTCGAGGACTCTTGCACCTTCCTCCACACACACTTAGCAAATGTCCACTCTGCCAAGGGAATGGTGATTTACTTTTATGAGATGTGTATCTAAAACCAACTGACCCAGCAATGATGACTGAATCCTGACTGAGATTGTCAGGAGATGATGAATCATGCCCAGTTGAGGAAGGCTTCCACAGAAAGACAGGCCTTATCAAGAGAGCTATCTATAAAGAAAGCCCTTTATAATTGTTTCCACTTGAATGTAAATAATGTGCTCTGATTGTCTTGAAAAGATTACCAACATTATTTTCTAATTAATCTCTTTCTGGCCAAGTTGCTGCTTTGAATACCAGATCCAAACGAGAAATGGGAATAAATGTTACATGGGCTCTCAACAGATTTTTGAGTATTACCTAAAATGTGCCACTTGTTCTGGATATATTAATTGCCACAATCTTTTCAAAGGAGGAGTGTTGCTTTGGGAGCTGCCAGTTATTGTAAATAGATAAGCATTTATCATTGTTTAAACAGGGCAGCCTGGCATGAAGACAACTGCAGAAGAAATATGCCACGAAAGGTAGAATAGCAAGATAAATTAATGAGGTTTGACAAAGTACGACTTTGGTGGGGAACTGAGAGTGACTTCGGAGTCAGGTTTACTATTACCGACCCATGTTGTAAAATTTGTTGTTTTATGGTTTTATGGCAGCAGTACAGCGCAAGAGATAAAAAATATTATGTTACAAAGCTAAGTAACGCGGAAATCATTGGTTCACAGACCAATGGATAGCGAAGAGAAAGATACTGTTTTTAAGATGCTGAGTGAGGGTCTTCAGCCTCCTGTACCTCATCTCCGATAGTAGGGCACATCTTTAATGATGGATTCAAAGATTCGAAGTACATTTATTATCAAAATATGTATGCAGTATACAACCATGAAATTCGTCTTTCCCACAGACAGCCACAAAACAAAGAAAACCGTTGAACCAACCCGTACAAAGAAAACTATCTAGCACTCTCCCTACCCCCAGCACAAATGGCAACAAAAGTCCGAGAGAAAGCACAGAATATAAAACACAAAATCAAAAGGTGTATTTCAGTACAGTTCAGCTCAGTAAGCTCATCATCTACAGTCTGCCCCGATTCAAATATCACCCAGAAGTAGTAACAAAAAGAGTAACTAGAAGTAGAAACTAGAAGAGGGCATAAACCCGAATTAGAGTCCAAATCTTCAGTGGGAAACTCTGACTGCAGCACCGAGAGGTCGTCGATATCCTTGACCACACCAGCCGATTGGCTGCCACAGGTTTTTAGTACCCTGACAGGTACACTAACTTTGTTAGTATAACTAACTTCTTAGTGAGGATGCTCTTATGTCAGGCTCTGAGACAAAGGTCACGGGGTCACCAGATGCTGTGATGCACGGGCGTGGTGTCATTCTTCTTTATAGCATGGGCAAAAAAAACATTTTGATCTCATCAATGCTATTTATGCTGTTAGGTTTTGCCTTACATGGAGTAGCCTAGCCAGATCTGATGTGCATTTGTTGTGTCAACACCCGTATGGTCCAGTAATTTATTTCTGCACTGCAATATTAAGGTAACTTTGAGAAATATTAGCTCAGTAGCTTCCAAGAAGTATATCAATATTCATGCTTAAGGATTTAGATATGGATTTGCAGTCAAGGGAGATTACTCCAGTTCCTTCGCATATAATAGCAGGTCAATATTCAAGAGATAAATTCAGCATGTAAGCTGGGAAGTAAGTTGGCGTGAATCTTTTCCGTACCCAAGAATTACGCCACGATGCCCAATCACTATTGTCCATCCACTGGAATCTTTCAAGGATGCCACAAGTTGGAAGCAAAGCCCTGGAAACATTGCAATGGCAGTATATCAGAGCAACGCCCATTGAATGGAGAGACAGGAGAAGTCAATGCGGTTATTGGGAGATTTAATGAGTTACTGAAAATTATGAGGGATATTGATGAGCTGGAAAAGATTTGGTGATTGGAACAGTAACCAAAGGCTATTCAGATTCAGATTTATTTATCACATCAAAACATCCAGTAAAATATGGCATTTGTACTAACAACCAACAGAACTTAAGGATGTGCTGGGGACAGCCCACAAGTGTCACCACATATTCTGGCGACAACTCAGCATGCCCACCATGGTCAGCAGAACAACACAAACAACAACGTCAAGCATAACAGCGGCAACAAAACAAAACAACAACAGCAAAACAAGCCTCTCACTCACTCACATGCACAGATACGGATAGGTCTCCAACCCCAGGACAGGTCGCCTTGGTCCCGTCACTCAGACTCGCAGAAATTGGGTCTGGATTTGCGGTTGCACACTTGTAGACATCAGGTTTCTGACTTCCAGCTACAGTTATGAATCCACAACCTCAGTATCCACATCAGGGAAGAGGAGGAAAAACCATGGGACCTCAGAAATATCCGAATCGTGACCATCTCACCAGTATTGGGAAAGACTGTTCCAATCAGCATGGGATGACAGTGGTATACAGTTTGGCATTCTGAAAGATGTGGTTCACAGTATTCAATACAATTGCCAAAGGAGGCTATTTTTACTCATTGCTTTGATGCGGACCCAACTACCTGAAAGGTGCTTGAATAACAATGTTTAAAACCCAAGGCAATCTACAAGTATGTGAAGAGCAAGAGGATAAGGCATTTGAGAATACGACCAATCAGATGCAATAGTGGAAACATATACATGGAGCTAGAGGAGGTAGCAGTGGTACTTAATGAATACTTTACTTCAGTATTCACCAGTGAAAAGGGCCTTGGCAATTGTGGGGAAGAATTACAGGGACAGAAGTACCAGAGGATTGGAAGGTTTCTGGTGTTGTTCCCTTGTTCATGAAAGGGAGTAGGGATAACCCAGGAAATTATAGACCAGTGAGTCTTACTTCAGTGGTAGGCAAGTTGTTGGAGAGATCTTGAGAGGCAAGATTTATAAGCATTTGGAGAGACATAATCTGATTAGGGATAGTCAGCATGGCTTTGTCAAGGGCAGGTTGCGCCTTAAAAGTCTAACTGAATACTTTGAGGAGTAACAAAACACATTGATGAAGGTAGAGCAGTGGATGTAGTGTATATGGATGTCAGTAAGGCATTTGATAAGGTTCCCTGCGCAAAGCTCATTCAGAAAGTAATGAGGCATGGGATTCAAGGAGACCTTGATTGTGGATCCAGAATTGGCATGCTCACAGAAGGCCAAGGGTAGTTGTAGATAATTCATAGTCGGCATGGAGGATCGTGAACATTGGGGAGGACAGTGACCAGTGATGTTCTGCAGGGATCTGTTCTGGGACCCCTCTTGTTTGTTATTTTTATAAATGACCTGGATAAGGAAGTAAAAGGGTGAGTTAGTAAGTCTGCTGATGACACAAAGGTTGGGGGTGTTGTGGATAGTCTGGAGGGTTGTCATAGGTTACAGCGGGACATCAATAGGATGCAGAACTGGGCTGAGAAGTGGCAGATGGAATTCAATCCAGATAAGTGTGAAGTGGTTCATTTCAGTAGGTCAAATTTGAAGACAGAATATAATATTAATGGTAAGACTCTTGGCAGTGTGGAGGATCAGCAAGATCTTTAGGTATGTGTCCATTGGACACTCAAAGCTGCTGCACAGGTTGACAGTGTTGTTAAGAAGGTGTATGGTGTGATGGTCTTCATCAAGCATGGGATTGAGTTCAAGAGCCGTGAGGTAACTTACAACTATATAAGACCTTAGTTAGACCCCAGTTGGAGTACTATGTTCAGTTCTGGTGACCTCACTACAGGAGAGATGTGGATACTATAGAGAATGTGCAGAGGAGATTTACAAGGATGTTGCCTGAATTGGAGAGCATGCCTTATGAGAACACATTGAATGAACTTGGCCTTTTCTCCTTGGAGCGACGGAGGATGGAGGTGTCCTGATAGAGGTGTATAAGATGGTGAAAGGCATTGATCATGTGGATAGCCAGAGGCTCTTTCCCAGGGCTGAAATGGCTAACTCAAAGGGGCATAGTTTTAAGGCGCTTGGAGGTAGATACAAGGGGTATGTCAGAGGTATATTTTTACACAGAGAGTGGAGGATGTGTGAAATGCACTGCCAGTGACGGTGGTGGAGGCGGATACAATAGGGTGTTTTAAGAGACTCTTAGATAGGTACATAGAACTTAGAAAAATAGAGGGCTATGTGGTAGGGTCATTCCAGGCAGTTTCTAGGTTACATGGTCAGCTCAGCATTGTGGGCCAAAAGGCCTCTAATGTGCTGTAAATTTCTATGATTCTATCACTGCCATTTATGCTATTGGGTTTTGCCTTATTGGAAGCAACCTTGCCACATCTGATGTGCATCTGATTGTGTCAACACCCAAGTGCACCAGTCGGGTCCAATAATTTATTTCTGCACTGCAAGCTAATGCAACTTTGAGAAGTAACAACTCTGTAGCTTCCAAGAAGTATATTAATAATCATGCTTCAGGATTTAGATACGGTTTTGCAGTCTAGGGAGATTACTCCAGTTCCTTCATATTTAATTACAAGTCAACATTCAAGAAATAAACTCAGTAAGTAAGCTGGGAAATAAGCTGATTTGGATCTGTTTCTGTACCTGAGAATTATGCCAGGTTCCCAAGCAATTATTGCCCTTCTCAACTGTATAGAAACTCAACTCAGTGTTATCTAGTTAATATTTAAGAAATGATTCATCGTGCCTGAAGCACATCCAGGTTGATGGACATCCTTTCTCACCATTACGTTATTGACATCAGAAGCTGCTTACTGATGACCTATTTTGTCAACTATTTTGTGATGTTGAGCTCACTATTGAGAAGGAATAAAGTCTCGTTGACTTCTATGTCCCGAATAAAATCCAATTTGTAAAAAGAAGCAAATTATAATTTGCACTTTATTCAAGACATGCCAGTCTGATCTAGACATAATTGTAACAGCAGTAAGGCCCTATATGTGGAAAAGGAACAAGGGTTTCAGGCTGAGGAACAGAATTCCGATTTCCCACATCTACATCATTTTTGCTTTTGGGAGACTGGTAAATCTTGTTACAGAGTGGTGCTCAAAGTTCAAGGTAAATTTATTGTCAGGGTATACAGTACTGTACAAAAGTCTAAAGGCTGATTTATACTTGTGCGTCGCATCTACACCGTAGTTACCGTGCACCCTATGCTGTACCCTATGCCATAGGGTGACGTGCACCTCCCCAAAAAATTAACTCACACGTCGTGGCGACGCAGACTGCAACAACTGTGATCGGTCCGCTTGGAAGCATCGTATTTCCTCCTACGCATTTCCGGTTGCTTCTTCTCCGCCATGTCTGTACACTGATGTGAAATAGATGAACCAAGTCATCAAATCTACTTGCCGACATGTGAAAATATTTGAAATGCATTTTCTCGTCCATGTCTCTCACGAAGAAACTCAACACAGTGGCATAGAAACCTCACCGCCAACTAGCGTTTTGGCGCACACCGATGCATGCTCACTATGGCGTAGAGTGATGCAGAAGTGAAAATCAGGGCTGTGGCGTAGCCCATACGCACAAGTAAAAATCAGCCTTTAGGCACATATATATAGTTAGGGTTCCAAAGACTTTGCACAGTACTGCTGTTATTTTATGTATTACACTTTACTGCTGCTGTTGCAAAAAAACAAATTTTATGACATATGTGAGTGATAATAAACCCAATTCTGATATGGGCATCTATTATGCACTAAGAGATGGAAGGGGGCAGGAAGAAAGGAATCATGGTTGGGAATAGGGGAAGGGAGAGGGGAGAGAACAGGAAGCACCAGAGAGACATTCTGTAGTGATCAAAAGCCAATTATTTGGGATCAAATGACCTTGCTTGGTGTCTCAGGGCTGGGTGTACCTGCACCTGTGCCACCCACTGCTCCTGGTACTCCATTTTTGCAACCTGACCCATACCCCTCTCCTGGCACTTCACCCTCACCATTCCCAACATCCTTTGTTCCCGCAGATTTACAAACTCACTCTCTACTCCACATTGAAAAGTATAGTACTGTGCAAAAGTCTTAGGCACCCTAGTGATATATATCTGCCTCAGACTGTACTGTAGGTCACCATATATAACCCTGAGATTAACTTTATTTTGGGCATTCACGGTAACTACAAAGAAACACAACAGAAATCAGTGATAAACCACACACAACAAAGATGGACTAACAACCAATGTGCAAAAGACAACAAACTGCAAATACAAAAAGAGAGAATCAAAAATAATAATAAATAAATAAGCAACAAATACAAAGAACATGAGTTGTAAAGTCCTTGCAAGCGAGTCCATAGGTTGGGGACTCAACTTTCACGTTTAGTGCTGGGATGAGTGAAGTTATCCCCTCTGGTTCAAGACCCTGATGGTTGAGGGTTGGTGTGCATGTGTGGAGGCGCAGGGTGGGTTGCCCAGAGATGAAACAAGAGAGCATTTTCTCACCATTTGGAACTTGCTGGATAATGGAGTTCTGAACAGTAGCTTGCTTTGAACATATTGTTATCCTGACTGAATACACCGTTCAAACAGCATAAATCTATTTGCTCTGCAAGTACAGTGGTATACAATGTCATTCTATTGACTATGTTCAAAAAGAAATTTAATCCTTTGGAGTCAAAATTAAAAGCTTCATTTAGTACCTATAGCACAGAAACAACTTGGGTCATCCCACCAGAAGCAATGGTTTTCTGTTTTGCCACTTGTCTCGCTGGTGAGTGACATTTTCTGTAACACTCAAAATACTCTTCAGAGGGGGGCAGTGAACTGCTTTCTTGAACCAAGGTGGTCCATGTGGTGAATGTCCCAGGACTTTGCAGGAAAGTGTACCAAACACAAAATGCTTGAGAAACACGGCAGGTCAGGTGTAGAAGGGAATTAACAGTCGCCGTTTCTCCAGCATTTTGTGAGTGTTGCTCCGTATTTCCAGCATCTGCAGGATCTCTTGTGCTTAAGGCGTGACAATGCTAGTCAGGAAGTACATGTTTGGAAGCAGAATGTGCATTTGGTGAGTTTCCCACTGGCTTTCCAGACAATGGAATGCAATTGAACAAGCCTCAGGGATCGACTTCATGCATTTTGTAGTTTCAGCAATTGTGCACTAGCAAGTTCAAGTTCATTGGTGTGCAGTACTGTGCAAAAGTCTTATGCACATATGGACAGATATTGTGCCTAAGACATTTGCACAGGACTGTATTTATCAACATGGAGTGGAGAGTGAGTTTGTAAATCTGGTGGGAACAATGGATATTGGGAATGGCGAGGGTGGAACACTGGGGGAGGGTGCAGGGCAGGTGTTAGGGGTGGCATGAAGGAGTGTCTGGGGTGGGGGGGGGGGGTGGTATGGGTGCAGACACACCCAGCCCTGAAACACCAGGCAAGATCATTTGATTCCAAACAATTGGTTTATTGAACGTTATTGAACGTCTCTCTGGTGCTTCCTGTTCCCTCCCCTCCCCCTTCCCCTTTTTCCAAACATGATTTCCCTTTCTCTGCCCCCTTCCCACTCTCAGTCCACAATAGAGACCCATATCAGAATCAGGTTTATCATCACTCACATATGTCATGAAATTTCTTTTTTGTGTGGCAGAGGTATAGTGCAATACATAAAATTACTATGGTACTGTGTAAAAGTCTTAGGCACCCTAGCTATATTTATGTGCCTATGACTTTTGCACAGTACTTTAGGTATACATACACAGGACATAGATGCCAGGAAAATTAGTCTTTTGTAGCAGCAGCACAGTACATTACAAGCATGACAAACATTGGTCACACCGTGCATGTTCATGGTCTTTTGCAGCTGTAGCCATCCACTTTGAGATTCGACGTGTTGTGCATTCAGAGATGCTTATGTTATAATGCATGGTTATTTGAGTTACTGTTGTCTTCCTGACAGCTTGAAGCAGTCTGTTCATTCTCCTCTGACCTCTCTCATTAACAAAGCTTTTTTTTGCCCACAGAACTGCTGCTCACTGGACGCTTGTTGTTCTTCGCCCCGTTCTCTGTAAACGCTGGATCCAGAGAATATTGTGCATGAAAATCCCAGGAGGTCAACAGCTTTGGAGAAACTCAAACCACCCCTTCTGTCACCAACAATCATTCCACAGACAAAGACACTTAGATCACGTTTCTTCCCCATTCTATGTTTGGTCTGAACAAGAACTGTTGCATTACTCATTCTACTTCTGGTGCTCCCACAACCAATGGTCTCACTTTAAGGACTCTTTATCTTGTGATTTTATGTTTGCTATTTATTGTTATTTATTTATATTTGCATTTTCACAGTTTGTTTTTCCAATGATCCTGTTTACAGTTACTGTTCTATAAGTATGCCTGCAGAAAAAGAATCTCAGCGTTGTATATGGGGAGGTGTGTGTACCCTGATAATAAATTTTACTTGAACTTTGAGCTGAACCGTTTGACCATATCTGCATGCTTTTGTGCGTTAAGTTGCAACCACATGAGTGGATAATTAGATATTTGCATTAATGAGCAGGTGCACCCAATAAAGTGGCTACGAAGTGTAAGTTAACATTGAAAATGCTGGAGGAACTCGGCAGGTCAGGCAGCATCTATGGAGAGGAATAATCAGGTGACATTTCAAGCCAGACTATTCAATGTGATGACGAAGGGTCTCAGCTTGTAACGTTGACTGCTTATTCCTCTCTATAGGTGCTGCCTGACCTCTGCTCCTCTAGCACTTTGTATGTGTTGCTCTAGATTTGCAGTATCTGCAGAATCCCTTGTATTTATAAGTTAACATGGTGCAACTGAACTCTCATGGTGGTATTAGAATTGGATTTGGTTATTATTTTCCCACGTATTGAGATAGCGTGAAAAGCTTACCTTATATACTGTTCATACAGATCAAATCATGTATGAATTGAAACTTACATTACATATATTCAAATTGGAATTTATTTATTTAGATATACAGCACAGAATAAGCCCTTTCGGCCTGCAGCAACTTCTGACTTTAACCCTAGCCTAATCACGGGACACTTTACAATGACCAAATAACTTACCAACCGTTAGGTACTTGGACTGTGGGAGCGAACCAAAATACCCAGAGGAAACCCATGTCTTGTCCACGCTGCACCAACTGCTGCCACTGGGCTATAAATGTGCAGGAGCAGTGTATGGTTAAGTGTCTTGCTCCAGGACACACACACTGCCTCGGCTGAGGCTCGAACTAACGATCTTCAGATCGCCAGCCCAAAGCCTTAACCACTTGGCCACGTGCATACAAACTCCTTATTTTCTTTTGTACTCAGATACAACAAAAAGCTTACGTTGCATACTGTTCATACAGATCAGATCATTTCACAGTGCACTCAAGTAGCAGTTCTGGAAACTGGCAAAACTCTCATATTATTGAAGCTGTCTCAGTATCAGAGTCAGAAACAGCTTTGTTATAGACATATGTCACCAAATTTGTTGTTTTGTGGCAGCAGTACATTGCCGTACACATAGAAATAGTAGAAGTTACAATAAGAAATATAAAAAATAAATATGTACTGCAAAAGCAGAGCAAAATAGCGAGGTAGTACTCACGGGTTTTGGGAAGATGAGACTCATCGGCCGTGATTGACAGCTTGTCGAGGAGTAGAAAAACTGATCTCAAACCTCCGCTGCCTTGTGGCTATACCCACTCATGGGGAAGGCTTTGGGAGCACACCCTGAGAAAAAAATCTGGAGATAGATTCCCTAAGGTAGTCCTACGTTGAGTTTACTCTTGACTGGTAACCCCTGCGATGCTGCTGGTGCCAAACTGCATCAGTCTCTGCCTTTCCTTTGGGTTCATCGGATGTGTGGTGAGGGAGAGCCTACTACATGAGCAACAGTTTGCTCTCCATATTATACTGCCCTGATTTGCACATCTGGACAGTTAGGACGCAATATCCAAGGTTGACTCTGACCAATGGAGGCCTCAGGTGATGGGTCCATGGACCAATCAGAAATCTGATGGCAGAGGGGAGGAAGTGTGGGCCTTCAGGCTGCTGTATCTTCTCCCTGATGACAGCAATGAAAAGAGGGCATGTCCTGGGTGGTGAGGCTCCTTAATGATGGATACCGGCATCACCTTTAGAAAATGTCCTCGATGGAACTGGCTGAATTTACATCCCTTTCCAGCCTTTTTTTGATCCTGTGCATTGATGATATCATATCAGATGATAATTCAACCAGTCAGAATGTTCTCCCTGGTACATCTGTAGAAATTTGCTAGAGTCTTTGGTGACTCTTCGAAGAACTGTAAAATACATCCCAGCATACCATTGAATGCTGCTATATAAAATGGTGGAAGTGTCTCAAGGAGTCAGAAAGCAAGGCATTTGTCGCTTAGATTGACATGTTTTTGTAAACCCACAGGAAGCTAATGGCTGTTTCAGAAGGCCTCTTGGATAATGGTGATAACAAGAATATTAATGGTTAGTTTTGTGATGTTCATGCTGATGAATGACAAAGGTTTGATTCCTTCTTGGAATTCCTGAAGAACAAATCATTGGTAAATAAGTAGCATTGTCATATTTTTGATAGTTGAGAGTGGACTAATTGGGTGCATTGGGTTGGTTCTGCATTTAGAGTCTCCAAAGACCCTGGCAAATATCTACAGGTGTACTGTGGAGATCATTCTGACTGGCTGCATCACTGTCTGGTGCGGGGGTGCCAATACACTGGATCGGAAAAAGGCGCAGAGGGTTGTAAACTCAGCCAGCTTCATCAAAGGCATTAGCCTCCGCATCATCAAGGATATCTTCAAAAGTTGATGCCTCCAGAAGCCGGCATCCATCGCTAAGGAGCCACACCATATGCCAGCTATCCAGAAGAAGTGAACAGTGTTACTACGGGTGATATCCTCTAAATGTCTACAAAACAGTTTCTTTCTTCTTTTAGGCATTCTGCTTGTGGTTCTATACTGTTGGAGCCTGTGATCTACAGTTTGATGGTGTGTTTTTGGGCTGACTGAGCGATCTGGTGCTTAACTGTTTTCAAGAAGGTTTTGGCAGGCGAGCAGCCTCGAGGCCAAGAGACTTAGAGAAGGGGTGCAAGCCCATGATTGACTCCATTTCTTGCTGATTAAGTTGTCAAGAAAGGTTGAAAAGATCGAGGCAAAGCGTGCTTTCAGCGACATCTACCAGCCTCCCACTCGCTGCTGCTGGACGAAGGTGTTTGCGTGTGGCAATCTCTCTCTCTCCCTCGATGATGGCGGTGGACAGTACCAAAGTTTTGGGTCTGGATTGGACTGTAATTCCTAGTCGCTCCTTCTTCTGTTGCCATTTTGGAGTGACTTTAATCATGGTGGCTTGTAGATAGTAAACACTGAGCCGAACTGAATATGGACTTCTTTGATTTTGTGTTTCATATTCTGTTTTCACTTGCTCATTCTGGTTGCCATTTGCATGATGTACTTTTTGCACGTAGGGGAGTGATTGATGTTTTTCTTTGAACATGGTTTTCTTAGTTTCATGGCTGTATACAACATACATACTTTGATAATAAATGTACAGGTGACCCCCGTTTTTCAAACGTTCGCTTTACGACAGCTCGCTGTTATGAAAGACCTACATTAGTACCTGTTTTTGCTAACCAAAGAGGATTTTCACTTTTACGTAAAAAAGACGCCCGCTTTATACGTGTGTTTACGCTGAGAAAGACTACAATGACCGTGAAGCCTTGTGCAGGCAGTTGTGTGTGCATGCGTGTACATGCGTAGGTGTGTACATGCATAGGCATGTACGTGCAGATGTGTGTATGTGCCGATTTTTTTTCTCCAAATCGATTTTGGCTTGCTGTCTTCCCAATTTTGATAAGTGAAACTACACTGTGCATACATTATTTATACTTTATGTAGGCTGTATATTTATCATATCATTCCTGCTTTTACTATATGTTAGTGTTATTTTAGGTTTTTTATGTTATTTTGTCTGATTTGGTAGGTTATTTTTTGGTTCTGGGAACGCTCAAAAATTTTTCCCTTATAAACTAACGGTAATTGCTTCTTCGCTTTACGACATTTCGGCTTACAAACGGTTTCATAGGAACGCTCTACCTTCGGATAGCGGGGGAAACCTGTACTTTGAATCCTTTTGAATCCATTCAGGACATGGCCTCTTCTCATTACTACTATCAGGGAGGAGGTAGAGGAACAATGTTCCCTCTAAGGTGTGTGTACACACACATCTTTTGCTACTAGCACACAAAGGAACTAAAATTGTGCACAGAAGGTTGTCACCCTCTACCTCATTGGTATGTTAAGTATATTTCGTGATTGTACACAATCCTTTTCTGGTTCCTGATCTGAACAGTGTTGACAACGTGGAGTTTGCAATGATTTATCTGCAGATTTTAGAACTGGCTTATTTATACTGTTCCTTGTTTTGAAGAAATCGCTCAGTGCGCACACGTTGTTGTCACTGGGCAAAAAATTGCACAGCACATGATTTTTGTGCACACTGGTCATTACAAATTTGAGGGAACATTGTACAGGAGGAACCTGAATGTATGGGATGTCTGCCGGGAGTGAGAGTTTCGGGTTGTGTGTTGTATACATTCCCTACCATTAAGCAGAACCATTGAAGACATGCACACAGCACTTTAGGAAAAGATTCTTCCACTCTGCCATCAGATTTCTGAATGGACCATGAGGCCATGAACACTTCCAGACTTTTTGTTCTCCTTTTGCACTACTTAATTATTTTATTTTATACTCCTTATTGTAGCTCGTAGTATTTTTTTAATGCGTTGCCCTGTACTGCTGCCACAAAACAACAAACGCTATGACACACGTCAGAGCTAATAAACCTGATTCTGATTCGGACTGTGCACAGGATTCTCCCGAGCAACTTTCTAAACAATTATTTAAACTCTGTGTTAGAGCTGGCCAGGAGTATAGTCCTGGAATCAATTTTGCTTTTCAGATGGAATAGTTTAGTGCTGAATGCTACTGAAGAGATGCCCCGTAAAGAACAGCTCCATATAGGATTACGGTGCGGAGCTGTTCATATTGGTGCCATAGTATAAGGACAAGGACTGTTAGGATGGGAAACAGCTTCTTCTGCCAGGATGGATACAGCTTTTTCTACTAGTCTGTGAGAACTCCCTGCCACCGTCCATATCTCATCACCTACGAAGTGCCAGTAGAGTTACACTGCTTATTTTTTAACTTGTGTTGTAAATGCACCTTACGCTAACCGTCAGTCTTCTGGAATATATTTAATTGTTTGTTAAGTTATGTGTGCTAATATAACTTCATGCGTTGTCCGTAAATCACAAACACAAGTAAGACTGCAGATGGTGGAAATCCAAAGAAGCACCAGACAAAATCCAAACCACACGCACGCAATTCTGGAGGAACTCAGCTTGTGAGGCAGCATCTATGGAAAAAAGGAAACAATCGCTGTCTCGGCCTGAAACATCGACTGTTTGCTCTTTTCCAAGAACACTGCCTGACCTGCTGATTTCCTCCAGCACTTTGTGTGTGCGGTGTTGTGTGCAAGTTTGTATTTACTGTGTTGTGCACCCAGAAGAATGCTGTTTTCTTTGGTGGTATACACCCACACTGTTGAATGACATTAAATTTGAACATGAACTTACTGGCTTACACACTCTCTCGCCAAGTCAGGCAGTGATAGCAAAATTTTCGAAAGAGCCTACTCAGACTCAATCAATGCAGTTGAAGGCACTGACTCTGCTCAGACATTTAGTCTGGAAAATTATGAGTGATCGAACATTTAAAGGTTATCAAGAGTCAGGAACATGAATTATGATCAAGAGCTAACAGTGGGTGGGGGGGAGGTGCTTCACTGATTGTCAAGGCCTTTCCGAGTGGATAGACATTCTCTGCAGTGATCTTGATCATGAGATTACTTCTGAAAGGGTTATGGTACTAATTTGAGTGGGAATGCAGAGGGAGCCCTTACATATGCATTTGTTCTTGCTTCTATAATTGAAGACTCTGGCTGTTATGTTGACATGTGTGAATGCAAATGAATGCTGTAGATAACGGAACATCGGGGAGGATTTAACAGGTTCATAGTGTGCTGATATAATTCATTAACCTAAAAGCAAAATACAGCAGCTACTGGAAATCTGGATTAAAAACTGAACATGACCATAGTTCTTATCAAGGTCAGAGAAGTATGAGGAAAAATAAAGGATGGATGAAGTCAGGAATCACTCCAAGAAAAAAGCAAATGGTGAAATATTGGTAGGTTCTACCTGTGACCACATAGGTTTCCCCCAAGTGTCCTGGTTCCCGCCCACATATCAAAGATATAAGAGTTGGCATTTATTTGCGAGTTGTGGGCATGCTATGGTTGTGCCAAAAGTATGGTGACAATTGTGGGCTGCCCCAGCAGACTTTGGACTGACGTGAACAATGCATTTCACTGTACATGTGACAAATAAATGTCATCTCTATCTTTTACCCCTCCTGAAGGTAGACTATCACAGTATTTCTAGAATTCTCTATTTTCTTAACTTGTTGAGCTGCAGTGATAAGAGTTCTTTGGGAAAAATAGTTTCCACATTAAATCAGGGCGCCACGGAAGTGTAGCGGATGCTGTGACACTATTACAGCTCAGGATGCTCTGGAGTTTGCAATTCAATCCTGTCACCATTCTGGAAAGGGTGTCCATGCGTCTCCCTTGTGGGATGTGTGGGTTTTGAATTGAATAACTACTTTGGTTCTGTCTTCACTAAGGAGGACATAAATAATCTTCCGGAAATAGTAGGGGACCGAGGGTCTAGTGAGATGGAGGAACTGAGGGAAATACATGTTAGTAGGGAAGTGATGTTAGGTAAATTGAAGGGATTAAAGGCAAATAAATCCCCAGGACCAGATGGTCTGCATCCCAGAGTGCTTAAGGAAGTAGCCCAAGATATAGTGGACGCATTAGTGATAATTTTTCAAAACTCCTTAGATTCTGGATTAGTTCCTGATGATTGGAGGGTGGCTAATGTAACCCCACTTTTTAAAAAAGGAGGGAGAGAGAAACCGGGGAATTATAGACCAGTTAGTCTGACATCGGTGGTGGGGAAAATGCTAGAGTCGGTTATCAAAGATGTGATAACAGCACATTTGGAAAGTGGTGAAATCATCGGAAAAAGTCAGCATGGATTTGTGAAAGGAAAATCATGTCTGATGAATCTTATAGAATTTTTTGAGGATGTAACTAGTAGAGTGGATAGGGGAGAACCAGTGGATGTGGTATATTTGGATTTTAAAAAGGGTTTTGACAAGGTTCCACACAGGAGATTAGAGTGCAAACTTAAAGCACACAGTTTTGGGGGTATGGTATTTTTGTGGATAGAGAATTGGTTGGCAGACAGGAAGCAAAGAGTGGGAATAAACGGGACCTTTTCAGAATGGCAGGCAGTGACTAGTGGGGTACCGCAAGGCTCAGTGCTGGGACCCCAGTTGTTTACAATATATATTAATGATTTAGACAAGGGAATTAAATGCAGCATCTCCAAGTTTGCGGATGACATGAAGCTGGTCGGCGGTGTTAGCTGTGAGCAGGATGCTAAGAGGATGCAGGGTGACTTGGATAGGTTAGGTGAGTGGGCAAATTCATGGCAGATGCAATTTAATGTGGATAAATGTGAGGTTATCCACTTTGGTTGCAAGAACAGGAAAACAGATTATTATCTGAATGGTGACCGATTAGGAAAAGGGGAGGTGCAACGAGACCTGGGTGTCATTGTACACCAGTCATTGAAGGTGGGCATGCAGGTACAGCAAGTGGTGAAAAAGGCGAATGGTACGTTGGCATTCACAGCAAGAGGATTCGAGTACAGGAGCAGGGAAGTTCTACTGCAGTTGTACAAGGCCTTGGTGAGACCACACCTGGAGTATTGTGTGCAGTTTTGGTCCCCTAATCTGAGGAAAGACATTCTTGCCATAGAGGGAGTACAAAGAAGGTTCACCAGAATGATTCCTGGGATGGCAGGACTTTCATATGAAGAAAGATTGGATCGACTGGGCTTATACTCACTGGAGTTTAGAAGATTGCGGGGGGATCTTATTGAAACGTACAAAATTCTAAAGGGATTGGACAGGCTAGATGCAGGAAGATTGTCTAGATGTTGGGAAAGTCCAGAACGAGGGGTCATAGTTTAAGGATAAAGGGGAAACCTTTTAGGACCAAGATGAGGAGAAACTTCTTCACACAGAGAGTGGTGAATCTGTGGAATTCTCTGCCACAGGAAACAGTTGAGGCCGGTTCATTGGCTATATTTAAGAGGGAGTTAGATATGGCCCTTGTGACTAAAGGGATCAGGGGGTATGGAGAGAAAGCAGGTACAGGGTTCTGAGTTGGATGATTAGCCATGATCATCTGAATGGTGGTGCAGACTCGAAGGGCCAAATGGCCTACTCCTGCACCTATTTTCTATGTTTCTATGTTTCTCTGGGTGTTCCTGTTTACTGCCTCAGTCCAAAGATGTACCGGGCAGGATAACTGGCCATTGTAATTGTAAAATGAACACCATCTCCTGTAGATTTCTGACCAAGTCTCATACTATTTTGACTTTGAAACATGTCATGGCTCTTCTGGGACTGAATTAGTGAAGTATGCCTTTAAAACTTTTACTTATTGAGATACAGCATGGATTAGGCCCTTCTGGCCCTTCGTGCCATGTCGCTCAGCAATCCCCCAATTTAATGCTAGTGTAGGTACCCACAAATAAATTGGCAGAGGTGTTTTACGTTTCAGAAAAGCCGTAGCAACTCATTTATTGAACACCAGAAGCTGAACCCAAATGTGCATTAAATCCTAAATGTCATCACGTCAGGCTAGCCTCTTGAAGTGAAACCCCAACTCAGTGTTGGTGGTTGTGAATTATGTACATTTCCACCAATTACATTACCGTACACTAGCTTAATCATGGGACAATTTACAGTGACCAATTAGCCTACCAACTGGTATGTGGGAGAAAACCAGAGTACCCAGAGGAAACCCACGTGGTCACTGGGAGAACATACAAACGTTTTGCAGACAGTTGTGGGAATTGAACCTGGATCGCTGGCACAGTATAGCGTTGTGCTCACCACTACAATACTGCGCTGCCCAGATTCTGTGCAAACAGAAACAAAGCGCATGTTTCAGAACTTATGAAAGGTCACCCACAGGCAATAACTCTGTTTCTCATCCCACAGATGCTCCCTGTGCTTGGAACTTGGACACGTCCAATGTTTGGAAGGACATGGGTCAAATATAGGCAAATGGGATTAGCTTAGGTGGGCATCTTGGTCAACCTGGATCAGATGGGCTGAAGGGCCTGTTTCTATGCTCTATAACTAAAAGCCTCGATGATCTGCTGAGTATTTCCAGCATGCTTTTGTTTATTTCCTACCTATCATTCCATACTGTGGGCCGGCACAGTAGAGGAATGGTTAGCACACTTTACAGTACCAGCCACCTGGGGTTCAATTCCCACCACTGCCTGTAAGGAGTTTGTAGATTCTCCCAGTGAGCGTGTGGGTTTCCTCCCACAGTCCAAAGATGTATTGGTTGGTCATTGTAAATTGTTCCGTGATTAAGGCAAAACTGCTAGACCAGACAGTATTAGCCCCAGGGTACGGAAGGCCTGTGCAAGCCAGCTGTCTGGTACTTTGCAGCACCTTTACAGTCTGAGTCTGAGTCAGGAAGAGATACCGGTGCTATGGAAGACTTTCTGCTTGGTCCCTGTACCCATGAAGGTGACTGTATCTGAACTTAATGACTACAGACCAATTCCCCTCACACCTCATGTGATGAAGATGCTGCAGAGGCTAGTCCTGACTTACCTTGGACCGCAGGTGAGATCTTCAGTAGACCTTCTGCAGTTTGCCTACCAATATCAGGTGGGAGTAGATGATGCATCATCTAAATGTTGCAGAGAGCCCACTCTCACTTGGATGATGCTGGTGGCATTGTGAGAATCACATTTTTTGCTTTCTCTAGTGCTTTCAGCCACTTCTTCTGAGCAAGAAGCTGCAAAGGATGAGTGTAGACAAATTCACTACCTCCTGGATTACTGACTACCTGACAGATAGACCCCAGTTCGTACGGCTGGGTAGTTCTTAGTCTGTGATGGTGGTGAGTGGTACTGGAGCACCACAAGGGACTGTGCTGTCTCTGTTTCTGTCCACACTGTACCGCTCTGACTGAGTCTTGCCACTTGCAAACATCTCTGATGACTCTGCGGTGGTTGGGTGCATCGGAGATGGGCAGGAGTCAGAGTACAGAGGGCTGGTGGACAAGTTTGTGGAGTGGTGTGAGAGGAATCACCTGCTCCTGAACGTGGTCAAAACCAAGGAGACAGAGACTGATTTCAGGGGGAAGAGGACTGTGACGAGTCCTGTTTACATTCTGGGAGAAGAAGTTGCGGTGGTGGAGGTGTACAAATACTTGGGTGTTCACCTCGACGACGGACTTGACTGGAAAATCAACACCAAGGCTGTTTACAAGGAGGGGCTGAGCAGACTCTATTTCCTAAGAAAGCTGAGACCTTTCAATGTGTGCAGCAGGATGTTGTAGATCTTTTACCAGTCTGTTATAACACGTGCAGTCTTCTTTGCATTTTATGTTAGGCGGGCATCATCGGTGCTGGTGATTCATAAAGACTAAATAAGCTCAGACAATCTGGCACATCCTCTCCATGACCTACTGAACAAGCAGTGGAGCACCCTTTTGAACAGACTCATTCAGCTCCACTGTCACAAGGGTCGTTATAGAAAATTTTTCCTACCAAATGCAATAAGCATATACAGTAGTTCATCTCTGTGTGATAGGAGAACATATGTCATTGTACAATAGTCTGTTTTATTATTTTGTACATTATTATTGCACAGTATTGCTCATTGGTAAATTATTATGTATATTGTTATTCTGTACTTTATTAATTAATATTATTGTATTTATTATTATTGGGGGGTTGCTGGGTGGCATGGCTCAAAGGGCCAGAAGGGCCTATTTCCTGTTGCACCTTAATAAATAAACAAACAAACAAACAAACAAACAAATAAATAAATCCCACTACTTAAAAAAAACAAATGTTCCAGTAGGAACACACAATGCTTAACACACTGGCAACACGAGTGAATCTGCAGATGCTGGAAATCAATAAAAACACAAAATGCTGGCAGAACTCAGCAGGCCAGACAGCATCTATGGGAGGAGGTAGTGATGACGTTTCGGGCCGAAACCCTTCATCAGAAGTGAAGTAACATGGGATGGTCGAGGGGGGATAAGAAGTGGGGGGAGGGATGAAGTAGAGAGCTGGGAAGTGATAGACTGGAGGGAAATGGGCTGGGGGAAGGTGGAAAATTGTGGGAAATAAAAGAGAGAGAAAGGTAGGGCTGGTTCTCTTTCTCTCTCTTTTACCCCCCTCACTATAATCTCCCCCCAGCCCTACCTTTCTCTCCCCCCACTTCTTATCCCCCCTCGACCATCCCATGTTACTTCACTCCTGATGAAGAATTTCGGCCCGAAATGTCATCGCTACCTCCTCCCATAGATGCTGTTTGGCCTGCTGAGTTCTGCCAGCATTTTGTGTTTTTATGCTTAACTCACTGTTATCTGGAGAACAAAACCACCAGGACTTGCATCACTAGGTTCAAGAACAGTTACTACCCTTCAACCCTTGGGCTCCTGAATAAAAGGGGATAACTTCACTCACTTGCCAGATTCCACAGTCAATGATCTCACTTTCAAGGACTCTTCATGTTCTTGTTATTTATCGCTATGTATTTATATTTCCAATTACGCAGTTGGTTGTCTTCTGTACACTGGTTGACCTTTCATTGATCCTGTTATCGTTACTAACCTATAGGTTTGCTGAATTGAAAACAAGAAGGTGAACCACAGGGTTGTATATGGTGACATATATGTTCCTTGATAATAAAATTTACTTTGAACTTTGAATAAAAGTGATGCGCTTTTTGAGGGTTCTTTGTAAATGGTGCTTTTTTGGTTCGACTTAAGTGTGTACTCACATTTACACAACAGTGCTTCTCCATATTCTTGGTCACTTAGGATGACCAGCTGCCTTTGAACATGGTGTGTAGTTGCTCCAGAGCAGGGTTTCTGAATCTGGGATTCACAGACTCCTCGGTTAATGGAAAGCGTTTATGGCATTAAAAAGGTTTGGAACCCCAGCTCCAGAAAGAGGTTCTTGAGATTCATATGGCTTGGGCAGTAAACTCTGACAGTGATGGCTACATCAACAGTACCAACTGTTGTAGACCACTCCATGAAATGGCTCACAGAGACAATCCATAATTGTTATGAAGCGTACCGGACACAATACCGAGGCTCACTGTCAGCTCACCATGGAGGACACTACAGAGTGGAACACTTTGCTCTGAAGCTTCTGGTATTTGATGGTAAAATATTGACAAACAACATTCCCATTTAACTTGCACTGGAAGACATTTTGTTCCTTAAGATGGTGGTGAATATTGGGTTGAGGTGTTTGATGTTGTGGTGTTCGCCGAGCTTGGCGTCTCATCACCAGTGGAAGTGATATCCTCAGTGCTCAGTTGTTTCTCTCAGAGAGAAGCACCAGCAACTGTGCGCTGAGGAGGTCAGCTCGACTGGTGATGAAATGTCTGCACCCGGCCTTAAGGACAGCTTCTATCCCGCTGTTATCAGGATCTTGAATGGACTTCTCTTGTACTAAAGCATGAACTCTTGATCTCCCAGTCTACTTCATTGTGACTCTTGCATGGAATTTATCTGCCTGCAACACTTTACTTTGCATTCCTACTTTTCGCTTTGCTACCTCCATGTGCTTATGTCTGAAATGATCAATACATAAATAAACATGCGGTGGGCAAGAGGATTCCTAGAAGCATGGTTTCTCATGAACAATTCTGTAAACAGTCATGTAGACCTCGATCCTGTTTACGGGCAAAATTCCAGACCACAATGCACAAAGTTTGCCAAGCAACCGACCAGCGACGAGATTTCCTCCCCTCATTACGACTGAGTTTCCGAAATGACAACCAATCAGCTGATCGATAAGTCTATAAAGGCAAGGCACCGCAATCAACAGCGCATTGATGATGCCTTCTCACGTGGTGACCAAACGTTTGCAAGTAAATTGCCAAGACTGGAAAACAACTCAACCCAACTATGAAATGACCTGTCTGGATGACATACAAAGAAAAGCTTTTCACTGTTTTACAGTGGACATGACAATAATAAATTGATTTTAAAACCATTAATGTATTTGCAGGAGTGGGGTTTGATGACAACATGGCTCTTCTTGTCCAATCAGAATGGCTCATGTTCTTGATTGACTTGCCAGCCCATTGCAGGGGACAGTTAAAAGTCGACAACACCACTTACCATAATGGTGACATACAGACCAAAGTAGCTTAGGGCATTAGATTTCCTGTCTTAAGGACATCAGTGAACAAGACAGGCTTTAATGAAAATTTACCAGTTTCACCAATATTGACTTTTTATTTCTGATTCTAAATGCTCCACGTTGAGCTATTTCCCAGTGGCTGAGTTGCCGCTGGGAAATAATTCAATGTGGAGGATAACCAGAAGCAATACAATTGCAACATCGCTGAGAGAGCCTGAGAACTTGGGTGGAGGTAAAAAGGGTTGTTTGTAGTGGTTAAAAGTCATGCTTATGTGGGGAGAAAATTTGCTCAACAGTTTTAATCCGAAATCAGGCTGGGGCCTCCAAGAAGACCACAACTGTCTTGTAGGGTTTGGAGGCTTGTGTGCCTCAATGACCCGGAGAGCTATGTTGGCTGGAGTCAGGGCTTTGTGCTTTGGCTCTTGGTAGGGACACACATGCTAACCAGGTCAAAGGGTGGAGGCCAGTGAACCACTCTTAGTCTGGCCTCCACCCTTTGACCTGGTTAGCATGTGTGTCCCTACCAAGAGCCAAGGCACAAAGCCCTGACTCCAGCCAAGGTTTGAAGTTAATAACTCATCGGGGTGATTAATAAGTTTGTGGCCTAAGGTAGAAGGAGCTGAGTTATTAACTTCAAACTTTGTGCATAATCACTCAAAGAGTTGACGTGCATGTGCATGCAACGAGAGCTGTATAACTCATCTCCTTCTACCTTCGGCCACAAACTTATCAATCACCCACCTGTGGACACTTTCTGGAGGTCCAAGATCCGTATGCTCCACGACCGCTGGACTAAGTGTGTAAATGTAGGAGGAGACTATATTGAAAAATAAGTGTGTGCTAGGTTTTCTAAAATTGACTCCTTCTTCAAAGTTGAAGAAGAGGGCGGGGAACATCATAAAGGACTCCTCCCATCCTGCGCACGGACTGTTTGATCTGCTTCCGTCTGGTAGGTGCTTCAGATCCCTCCAGACTAAGACTAATAGGCACTGGAGAAGTTTTTTCCCTACTGCGGTCACTTTGCTGAACAGTTAACTGCTGGTTAACTGTCGGCTAACTATTACTTGGATTGCACTACCTGTATGTATAATCTATATTTTCATTTATATTTATCATTATTATTGTTACGAGCAGAGAGACAACATCTGCCGTAAGTAAATTCCTTGTATGTGCATAGGTACTTGGCGATTAAAGTCTGATTCTGATTCTACCTTAGGCCATGAACATATCAATCACCCCTCGTAGATGTAACATTGCTAAATTGTCTGCAAGATAGTCTATTACCTTTTACTGCTTGCAGGTAAAAAACATCTTTCTGGGAAGCAAATCTCTGAGCAATAAGATTTAAGGCTGTCAAAGAGAGAGAGACTAAAACCAATGTAGCAAATAACATCGCTGAAAACCTTGGTCATTCCCAGAATACATTCATCATCTTCAACAGTCCTTTGTCTGAACCAAAATGAATGTAAAATCCAGGCTCAGGCCAATATTATTCTACAATAATCACCTCTGTATATTTGGGAACAAGAGGTACTGTAGATGCTGGAGATCTAGAGCAGTACACACAATGTACTGGAGGAGTTCAGCAGGTCAGACAGCTTTGGTGGATGGGAATAAACAGATGATGTTTTGGGCCAAGATCCTTATTCCCTTCATAGACTTGCTGAGGTTTCTCCAGCAGAATGTGTGCATTGCTCTGTGTATTTGGCCAGAATTGGACTATGGTGTCAGAAGGGGCGGATGGGGTGTCTAGGGAGGGGTAGCACCTCCGGTGGGGGGGGGGGCCTACCGTGCCCTTTTTCAGGGCATCCACCAAGCGCTTAGCTCTCACCTGTGGCTCCAAGTAGCTGTAGCACGCGCAGCCACACCCCGGTAAACCATTTTGGCAGACGGGCCAAACCTGGTGAGGGTAGCTGACGGGTCTTCGACCCTCGGTGAGGTAGGGGATCTGCCTGTCCCAGCGTGTGAAGTCTGGCCCTGGTGGAGTGAGCAGAGAAGAACAATTAATGGTCCAACGGTCAAGAAGGCAGGCCAGCAGGCGTTTGTGGAGCACTAAGAGCACGACAAGACACTTAGATGTCCTGGTCATCCACTGCAAGAGGTGGTGAACTCTTTAAACTCACCCAGCAGAAGGCAGTGGCAAACCGCTGCTTTAACCTGCCAAGTACATGATTTCCCAATATGTCAGAGTGGCGTGGAGGGAAATCGTCCGCCAACTGGAAATTCCAGATGCGACCTAACAACGTCAGAAGACAAGAGGACATGGCGCATGTAGGTGACATTATCAGTGAAATGGACATCTTAGCAGCAATTCACAAAAGCCTTCCAAGATCAGAATGAGGATAGCTCAGTTGCTGAACACTGTCATTCTGCATCATTGCTTTTTGCCTTAAAAATGTCTCAAATATGGCTAAATCAAAGTAAATTTATCATGGAAGGACATATATCTTTCCACATACTACCCTGAGATTCATTTTCCTGTGGGCCTTTAGCAGGAAAATGTGGAAATACAACACAAGGGTGGCACAGGAACATAGTGGTTAGCACAATGCTTTACAGTACCAGCGACCTGGGTTCAATTCCCGACACTGCCTGTAAGGAGATAGTATGTTCTCGCCATGACAGAGTGGATTTTCTCACAGTTCACACAGGTGTTCACACAGTCTAAAGACCAACTGGTTCGCAGGTTAATTGGTCATTGAAAATTGTCCTGTGATAGGCTAGGATTAAATCGGGGGATTGCAGGTGGCGTGTCTTGATGGGCCAAAGGGCCTCCTCTGTACAGTATATTTTTCTGTATTTTTTATTTGCACAATTTGTCTTCTTTGCACATTGGCTGTTTGCCCGTCTTAGTTAATGCGGAGTTTTTTCCCACAAAACTCTGTATTTCAGAAATTAAAAAAACTATGAAAAACTATACAAAACCAAAGACTAACAACCAATGTGTAAAAAAAGACAAACTGTACAAATAAAGCAAGAAATAATACTGTGAACATGAGCTGCAGAGTCCTTGAAAGTGAGTCTGAACACTAAAATGGGGCTGTGCAGCCTTTCTCCGCATTCTCTGTTCCTATTTTTTCCCCACATTAATAGCCTGTCTAGGAAACATAATACCTTAGATACAAAGTTTGTTTCCAGTGGAAAGGCGGTTTTGTTGCATTAAGTGTAATGCAGTCGACGGGTAACATTACAAGGGAGATGATGCCTTGCTTCTGCAGCAAGGCCAGGAGAAAGCAGACATAACATTATTCTCTGAAAGGGCAGGTATGTCTCTGCTGATTATGCAGCGATGATCACCTCAGTTGTCAGGGATCAGCTCCAGCCTGGAAACATGGTAGTGACTGATGAAACGAGTTTGCACGCCAATCTGTCAACAGATTTAACGACAAGCTCAGGTTCATTCCCACTACCTCACAAGCCACTTAAGAAATTATAAATCGGTGAAGCATTCCTTAATTGGTGGCTGACGCTCTCAAACATAAAGCACTTTTAACCGACTAGAAAGCAGAAAAAAAATGAGATGTAAAATCAAAATAAATAAATGGACAAGGATGCGTGGATCTATATTTAGGAGGCAGCTTGCTACATAATCCTCTTTCAATGACTTATCCAGCCATAGGATTAGGCAGCTTTAGGTCTGTATAAGAGTTGTACTCAATGTAATGATAGATTGGACTCCAGCACGTATGCAAAATTATCAGGGGCTGAGATATTTTGTATTATTTATTTCATTGAAGTATTTTTCAACATGCACAATTTGTCTTCTTTGCACGTTGGTTGTTTACCATTCTCTGGTTATGCTGAGTTTTTTCCATAAATTCTATTGTATTTCTTTATTTCGCTGTGAATCTCTGCAAGGGAATGAATCTCAGGGCAGTAATATGGTGACATCCTCTCAGTGGACACTTTATTAGCTACACCTATACGCCTGCTCGTTAATGCAAAAATTGAACCAAGCAACCACGAGGCAGAAACTCAATGCATAAAAGCATGAAGACATGGTCAAAAGATTTGGTTGTCATTCAGACCAAATATCAGATTGGGGAAGAAATGTGACCTAAGTGACTTTGACCGTGGAATGATTGTTGGTGCCAGACGGGGTGGTTTGAGTATCTCGGAAACTGTTGATCTCCTGGGATCACCATGCACAAGTTTCTAGAGTTTACAGACAATGGTGTGAATAACAAAAGAAGCATCCAGTGAGTGGTGGCTGTGTGGGCGAAAATATCTTGTTAATGAGAGAGGTCAGAGGAGAATGGCCAGGGTGGTTCAAACTGACAGGAAGGCGACAGTAACTCAGATAACCATGTTACAACAGTGGGGTGTGGAAGAGCATCTCTGAACACATAACATGTCAAGACTTGAAGTGATGGGCTACAGTGATAGAAGACCATGAACACACACTCAGCAGTGGCCACTTTATTAGGTACTGGAGATACTTAAATGAAGTAGCCAATGAGTGTATACGTACTTCGATAATACATTGACTTTGAAAAGCACAATGTGTCTTGCTCACAGCCTAGCAGCTTTAGGAAGTATTAGATTATTAATTTTCTTCTTCCTCACGAACAAGTAAGAAAAGACAGAGAAAGAATAATGTGAGAGGAGTCAAACTACAGACTCTCCTCTGCTGTTCTGACTGAGTTGGGAAATGTTAAATTGTTAAATTAGAGTGACGCAGTGCAGAAATAAACTGCAATAAAACATTTTTGGGAAGTCCAACAGCTATCAGTTAATGAAGGAATAATTAATGTTGGCAATAAAGCCCTCACATTTCTCTGCTTTGATGAATAACTTGATGAAAGTGCACTCACAGCAGGAACAATACAGTGGAGTTACAAATCTCAATAAATGTATCTCTTTTTTTCGCATTGGAGAGATTAAAATGGATTTTGAGTGATTGAATTTATGTCTGTCATAGAAATAAAACGTTATCTTTTTATTTATTAGTTTCTGGATAAATTCCAAACACATTTTAGCAATGACTGCACATTCAGGACCTTGCCTTTTTGTTTTCTTTCTTTAATTTTCCTTACTTTTGGGCATAATCTGGATGGATGATGGTTTAAATCATTTTAAGCACAACCGTATTTTTTCATTGTCCCTCATGAAGATTGTAAAGTTGGAAGAGTGAGCTGCTGGTCTCCCGCTCTCGTTGTAGGAGCGACCTCTCTATCCATCACTGAAGAGAGAGAGAGAGAGAGCCTGTCGAAGATAACTGAAGCGTTGGGTTTTGGACTGTAGTTTTGATGATCTCTGGATCAAGGTCTCTTTGGAGGCTTTTACTGTTGATTGTATGGTGGGGGGGTTTGGGGGTGGTTGGTGCTTTTGCTGGCATGAGTGGGGGTGGAGGGAGGGGCTGGATGGTTTTGCTGCTCCCTCTGCGAAGGGTGGGGGAGGGGGGCTTCAGAGTTTTATCAATCATTCTATGGGGTCTTTTGTGGATGTCTGTGAAGAGTACGAATTTCAGGTTGTATACTCTGATATTCAGGAACCTCTACCAAATCCTACCTTGGCGTCTCACCGTGGCGTAGGAGTGACACTGGCTGAACACCAGTGAAGTACGGCGGAGATTCGTTCTCTGGCAGGTCTAACGTAGCCGTGAAGGTGATGTTCCATCGGTATACTACTAGACTAGATCTAGTAGTAGGATCGTGGCTGGCTAAGTCAAGGAGGTAAGCATGCCTTTGCTACTTTGTAGGTTATGCCTCTTCAGGGAAAGGCTGTACCCAGTGAGGATGCCGGCGACAGGGCGTCTGATGGTGTCTGTGGCAGATGAGTCCAAAAGGGTCAACGGTACAGCCACCTTGGTGGTATGCGGAGGAACCAGAGTGCTGGTCAACGGATGGCATCACTAGACTAGTTAGTTGTCACTGCGGGGCAGCTTCCTTATCCGCTAAGTCTGTTACACTCCTGTGTACCACTTAGCATCAGATTTGGAAGCACAGAGAGACTGTATGGTGGGGGCACGACACCGTCTGTCTTATTACTGTGCAAGGCATGTTGGAGTAGAGTTTCTGGACAATGCTGGTCTTGTGGCCCATAAACATGCCTGCAGAGACTAAACTCTCAGCACAGTCAACATCAGAATCGATGGGAAGAGGAAGAAGAAGAAGAAGAAGAAGATATTAAGGAACCTAAATCTAAATCACGTCAAAGGAGGGGGTTTCAGATGAAGAGCTGAATGAATAAGCTCCACATGATGCTTTGCCCAAAGTTCAAAAGAGTGTCCACTCTTTTCCCCTCTATATCCTGTCATACAGAGATGTAGTGGTAGTGCAACACTCTACAGCCCCAGTTACAAAATTGGGCTTCAATTCCTGCTTTGTAAGGAGTCTGTACATTCTCCCGGTGAATGTGTGGGATTCCTCTGTGTGCTCTGGTTTCCTTCCACATTCCAAAAGAAGTGCGGGTTAGAGCTCGGAAGTAGTTGGCATGCTTTGCTGGTGCCAGAACCATGGCAACCCCAGCATATCTCAGGTAGTGTTGGTCGTTGACACAGCCGACACATTTCACTGTATGTTGCAATGTACATGTGACAAATAAAACTAACTTTTCTTTTCCTTTAAAAGCAGAAAATGCTGAAAAGACTCAGCAAGTCAGTTAGCATCAGCAGAAAGAGAAGTAGTGTTAAGATTTCATCAGCTCCTTTTACGTACATTTCCAGCCCAGGGATTTGTGTCAGTAGCTGCTGACAATGGGTGCTAAACTGTGACAATAAACAATAGACAATAGGTGCAGAAGTAGACCATTCGGCCCTTCGAGCCTGCACCGCCATTTTGAGATCATGGCTGATCAATTCCTATCAATACCCGGTTCCTGCCTTGTCCCCATATCCCTTGATTCCCCTATCCATAAGATACCTATCTAGCTCCTTCTTGAAAGCAT
This sequence comes from Hemitrygon akajei, assembly GCF_048418815.1. Lineage (NCBI taxonomy): Eukaryota > Metazoa > Chordata > Chondrichthyes > Myliobatiformes > Dasyatidae > Hemitrygon > Hemitrygon akajei. The sequence goes on along the minus strand of NC_133153.1, from coordinate 34,850,275 downwards.
CCAGAGAATTGGCCTCCACTGCCTTCTGAGGCAGTGCATTCCAGACCCCCACAACTCTCTGGGAGAAGAAGTTTTTCCTTAACTCTGTCCTAAATGACCTACCCCTTATTCTCAAACCATGCCCTCTGGTACTGGACTCTCCCAGCATCTGGAACATATTTCCTGCCTCTATCTTGTCCAATCCCTTAATAATCTTATATGTTTCAATCAGATCCCCTCTCAATCTCCTTAATTCCAGCATGTACAAGCCCAGTCTCTCTAACCTCTCTGTGTAAGACAGTCCGGACATCCCAGGAATTAACCTCGTGAATCTACGCTGCACTTCCTCTACAGCCAGGATGTCCTTCCTCACCCTGAATTCTCCTAACATCCTCATCACATGTCACACTGCCACCCAGCTTAGTATCATCAGCAAATTTGCTGATGTTATTTTCTATGCCTTCATCCAAATCGTTAACGTAAATGGTAAACAGCTGTGGTCCCAATACCGAGCCCTGTGGCACCCCACTAGTCACCACCTGCCATTCCGAGAAACACCCATTCACCGCTACCCTTTGCTTTCTATCTGCCAACCAGTTTTCTATCCATGTCAATGCCTTTCCCCCGATGCCCTGAGCTTTGATTTTACCCACCAATCTTCTATGTGGGACCTTATCAAATGCCTTCTGAAAATCGAGGTACACTACATCCACTGGATCTCCCCCATCTATCTTCCTGGTTACATCCTCGAAAAACTCCAACAGATTAGTCAAGCATGATTTACCCTTGGCAAATCCATGCTGGCTCAGCCCAATCCTATCACTGCTATCTAGATATGCCACTATTTCATCCTTAATAATGGACTCTAGCATCTTTCCCACCACCGATGTCAGGCTGACAGGTCGATAGTTCTCTGTTTTCTCCCTCCCTCCTTTCTTAAAAAGTGGGATAACATTAGCCATTCTCCAATCCTCAGGAACTGATCCTGAATCTAAGGAACATTGGAAAATGATTACCAATGCATCCGCAATTTCCAGGGCCACCTCCTTTAGTACCCTAGGGTGCAGACCATCTGGACCTGGGGATTTGTCAGCCTTCAGTCCCATCAGTCTTCTCATCACCGTTTCCTTCCAAATATCAATCTGTTTCATTTCCTCTGTTACCCTATGTCCTTGGCCCATCCATGCATCTGGGAGATTGCTTGTGTCTTCCTTAGTGAAAACAGATCTAAAGTACTCATTAAGTTCTTCTGCCATTTCTCTGTTTCCCATAACAATTTCATCCAATTCATTCTTCAAGGGCCCAACATTGTTCTTAACTATCTTCTTTCTCTTCACATACCTAAAAAAGCTTTTGCTATCTTCCTTTATATTCCTGGCTAGCTTGCGTTCGTACCTCATTTTTTCTCCCCGTATTGTCTTTTTAGTTAAGTTCTGTTGTTCCTTAAAAACTTCCCAATCATCTGTCCTCCCACTCACCTTAGCTCTGTCATATTTCCTTGTTTTTTAATGCTATGCAGTCTCTGACTTCCTTTGTCAACCACTGAGGCCCCTTTCCCCCCTTTGAATCCTTCCTTCTCTGGGGGATGAACTGATTTTGCACCTTGTGCATTATTCCCAAGAATACCTGCCATTGCTGTTCCACTGTCTTTTCTGCTAGGCTATCCGTCCAGTCAACTTGTGCCAGCTCCTCCCTCATGGCTCCATAGTTTCCCCTGTTCATCTGCAACACTAACACCTCCGAGCTGCCCTTATCCTTCTCAAATTGCAGATAAAAGCTTATCATATTGTGATCACTACCTCCTAATGGCTCCTTTACTGCGAGATCGCTTATCAAATCCTGTTCATTACATAACACTAAATCCAGAATAGTCTTGTCCCTGGTCGGCTCTCGTACAAGCTGTTCCAAGAATGCATCCCGTAGGCACTCACAAACTCCCTATCCTGTGGTCCAGCACCAACCTGATTCTCCCAGTTCACCTGCATGTTGAAATCCCCCATAACTACTGCGACATTACCTTTGCCACATGCCAATGTTAACTCCCTATTCAACTTGCACCCAATATCCATGCTACTGTTTGGTGGCCTGTAGACAACACCCATTTGGGTCCTTTTGCCCTTACTGTTCCTCAGTTCTATCCACACAGACTCTACTTCTCCTGACCCTATGTCTCCCCATGCAAAGGACTGAATCTCATTCCTCACCAACAGGGCCACCCCACCCACTCTGCCCACATTTCTGTCCCTACGATAGCACGTATACCCTTGTACATTCATTTCCCAGGTCTGATCTCCCTGCAGCCATGTCTCCGTTATCCCAACAACATCATAGTTACCCATTCGCACCTGGGTTTCAAGCTCATCCGCCTTATTCCTGACACTTCGTGCATTCAGATATAGAATTTTTAACCCATTTCTCCTCTCTCTGTTTGAATCACTGCCTATTGTGCTTAACCCAGCTCCCCGAACTCCCATCAGGCTATACGCCCCTAGAATTTTGTTGTCCTTCCTACATTTACTTATTCTTTCAACACATTTAACTCCATGTTCCGTCAGACTGTCCCTCTGTACACGAGTCCTCCTTATCACTTGTTCCGCCCCACCTTCCTCTTCTACACACTTAATATTCCGGAACCGTGTAGTCCCCACCTGTCCTTTATTCTTCCTCTCGCTACCCTCTCTCACATTCTGGATCCCCGCCCCCTGTAAATTTAGTTTAAACCCCCCCAAGAAGCTCTAGCAAACTTCCCTGCAAGAATGTTAGTACCGCTCCAGTTCAGGTGTAAACCGTCCCTTCGGAACAGATCCCACCTTCCCTGGAACAAGGCCCAATTATCTACAAACCTGAAGCCCTCCCTCCTGCACCATCCTCTCAGCCATGTATTAATCTTTATAATCCTCCTGTTCCTTGCCTCACTTGCACGTGGCACAGGTAGCAATCCTGAGATTGTTACCCTGGAGGTCCTGCACTTCAGCTTCGCACCTAACTCCCTGAACTCCCTACGCAGGACCCCCTCACTCATCCTACCCACATCATTAGTCCCTACATGGACCACAACATCTGGATTCTTGCCCTCCCTCTCGAGAATAACCTGCACCCGATCTGAGATGTCTCGGACCCCGGCACCAGGGAAGCAACATACCATCCGAGACTCCCGATCTTCCCCACAAAATCTCCTATCCGCCCCCCTGACTATAGGATCCCCTATCACTACCGCTCTCTTCTCTTCCCTCCTCCCTTTCCTAGTCGCGGGTCCAACCTCAGTGCCAGAGACAGGACCACTGCAGCTTGTTCCTGGTAGGTCATCCCCACCAACAGTATCCAAAACGGTATACTTATTTTTGATGGGAACGGCCACAGGGGTGCTCTTCTCTCTCTGTCTGCTCCCCCTGCCTCACTTGACTGTCACCCATTTGCCTACCTCCTGTCTTTTCGGTGTGACTGCCTCCCGATAACTCTTACCTGTCTCTGCCTCTGCCTCCCGAATGATCCGTAGTTCATCCAGCTCCTGCTCCAATTCCCTAACTCGGTCTGATAGGAGCTGCAGCTGGATGCACCTGTTGCAGGTGTGGTCATCAGGAACAACTGTGTTGACCCTGACCTCCCACATACTGCATACGGAGCACACCACTGCTCTAACTGTCTCCCCCATTACCTGATCCCAGATTAGTCAGAATAAATGAAAAGCAGGCTTCTTGCCGAAGTCCTCTTGCACCGAAGCCCGCTGAGCCAAAGCCCAGCACTCTGCTCCTGCGCACTCCGCTGCCCACACCGACGCTGCCCGCTCCTGAAAGTGGGTCGCTTTTTAAAGCCCGCGCTCGCCACTGACGTCACCCGCGCTTGCGCAGCTTTACCTTCCTCCTCAGGTACTCTCCAGGTAGGTCCGAGGGTCTCGGTCTACCTACAACGGCTGATCCTCTGATCTCCAGTCGTATGTCGATCACGAGCACTCCTTACTCCCGCTCCGCTGCTCGCACCGACACAACGTTCCTTGTGATAAGGAACGACACAACATCTTGCTGTTAGTTTGAAAAAAAGACTCAATGCAGAGCTTTTCATGTGCTTTTGTCTTTCCAAAGCAGTTTACAACCAAGATGCTTTTGTAGTTCCCCAATGTCGTAAGGCAGTGAATAATTAATTGCTTTTGCAGAATGATCCCTGTCTTTCTCTGCTGTAGGAAAATGACGTGGACAACAATAATGGGGGGTAATTTCATGTGATGATTGATCAGGGTAGAAACCATTACTCCAATATTTATTCTGCAACCAAAACCGATCACTGGATAAATATTCATTATTACACTGTTGTTTCCAGATCAACTTTGTATGGTATCACAATACTTTATCATATTTCCTCATTTCAAAGGTGGTTGGTCTATTATGAGGCTGTGATGAGTGCTATAGAAATTTGGGGACAATGGAAGTCAAGAATGGTTCCTGCTCGAAATTGCTGTTTAGAATCTTACTGTCAAATACATGTGGGGGGAAATTGTGTGAGAGCAGATTTGGGCTTAAATATTGACATAATTGGCCTAAAACTTATAAACTGTTATTTATGTGTCACTGGCTTCTGCTTCCATTCCCCTTCACATGTCTTAACATACCTTATAGTCTCTTCTCCCCTTTGTTTCTTTAGTTTTCCCTTTATGCAATCGCACCAGTTGATTCAAAAACTCCTTATAATAGTGATTCCCACTATTGTGACAAAAAAGACTTTTTGCAACTACGTGCATAACCACTTTCGAAGACCCTTCGTCTCATGTTCTCGATAGTTATTGCTTAATTATTTCTTACTTTTTTCTCTTTCCATTTGTACTTACAGTTTGTTGGTTTTATGTTGCACATTGGTTGTTGTCTGCCCTCTTTGCACAAAGAACAAAGAACAATACAGCACAGTACAGGCCATTCGGCCCACAATGTTGTGCCGACCCTTAAAACACCCAATGTTTGGAGTGGTCTTTCATTGATTCTACTGAATCTACTGCCTGGAAGAAAATTAATCTCAGGGTTATATATAGTAACATATATGTACATTGATAATAAATTTACTTCGAACTTTGACCCTTTGTACACAGAGAAGCATCTACTTTATGAGGAACCTCTGCCAAATCCATGTATAAACCTGGAAAAAAATTGATCAGATCCTCAGTTTTAGCACCAATGCATTTTGGAAAGAGTAAATACAGCAGATGAAAACTTTCAGGACTCATTGGCTTTTGGAATGAAACTTGATGTCAAAAATGCTTTTTGGTCGAGATGCTAGAATGATCTCTAATTATTGCCAGGGCTTCTTTTTAAAGAAGTTAGTCAGGATTTTCCTAAGTGATGGTACCACTGGCAGTGCGTCCCCCTCCTGGTCCGTTAGATTTCAAGTCTCTGGAGTGGAAATTAAACCAGAGGGAAAAAGTAATATAGATATCTCCCCAGGGATCCTTGATTGACATGGATTATTCCACCATTTGTCCTGGGACCAGCACATTAGTGCCATCAAAAGAAGGCACGATGTGTTTCTTCTTCCTTAGAAGTTGATAGGGATGTTAGGAAGGCATGTGGTGTGATGGTCTTCGTTAGTCAGGGGACTGATTTCATGAAGCCATGAAGTAATGCTGCAGGTCTATAATCTATTCGGCAATCTAAGGTGTTGACCTGCTTCAAGCAGGCTTCAATTATACTGGTAACCTGCCTTAACGACTTAACTGCCTTAATCCAGTAGCACTTACAAACACTCTGATGAAGAGTTTTGAGAAACAGTTTACTCCTGCCTGAGAAATGACTTGAATCTGCACCAACTGGCCCACTGGCACAACAGGTCCACAGCAGATGCCATTTCATTGGCTCTTCACTCAATCCTGGAACATCTGGAAGCAAAGGTGCAAACATCAGGATGTCCTTTATCGACTGCAGCATGGCATTCAATACTACCGTCCCCCCAAAACTAATCAATAAGCTTCATAACCATGGCCTCAAGACCACCTTGTGCAATTGGATCCTCGATTTCCTCACTGGCTGAACCACATCTCCTCTACAATCTTCATTAGCTCAGGTGCACCCCATCACTGTGTGCTTAATCCCCCGATCTACTTGCTTTACACTTATAACTACATGGTTAAGCACAGATCCAATGACGTATTTAAGATTGCTGACATCACTAACATTGGCCGCATCCAAGATGATGATGAATCATCATGGAGGAGGAAGATTGAAAATCTGGCTGACTGATGCCACAACAGCAACCTCTGTCTCAATGTCAGCAAGAGCAAGGAGTTGATTATTGACTTCAGGAGGTGGATATCGGAAGTCCATGAGCCTGTCCTCATCTGGGGATCAGAGGTAGAGAGGGTCAGCAACTTTAGATTCCTCAATGTTATTATTTTGGAGGACCTCTCCTGGACCTAGCATTTAAGTGCAATTGTGAAGAAAGCACAGCAGCGCCTCTATTTCCTTAGAAGTTTGTGAAGATTCAGCATGACATCCAAACTCTGACAAACTTCTATGGAATTATAGTGGAGAGTATATTGACTGGTTGCATCACAGTCTGGTATTGAAACATCAATGCCTTTGACCATCAAAAAGTAGTGGCCCAGTCCATCATGAATAAAACCATCCCCACTTTTAAGCACGTCTACACGGAGCACTGTCACAGGAAAATAGTGTCCATCATTAGGGACTGCCACTATCCAGGTTATGCTCTCTTCTCACTACTGCCATCAGGAAGAAGCTACAGGAGCCTCATGACTCACACCACCAGGTCCAGGAACAGTTATTAACCCTCAACCATCAGGCTTTTGAATCAGTGGGTATAACTTCAGTCAACTTCCCCTGTCCCATCACTGAACTCTTCTCAAAACCTATGGACTCACTTTCAAGGACTCTTCAACTCACGCTCTCCATATTTTTAAATTCTTATTTGCACAATTTGTCTTATCTTGTACATCGGTTGATTGTCCGTCTTTGTCTATGTAGACGTACAAAAAAGCTGGATGAACTCAGCAGGTTGGGCAGCATCCGTTAGAGTTTTTCATAAATTTTATAGTATTTCTTTATTTCCTGTAAACACCCACCAGAAAATGAATCTCATGGTAATATACACATGGGTATTTTCATAATAAATTTTACTTTGACTTTGACTCCCAATTGGAAAATGCGAATAACAACATCTAGACCCATTGGCAATGTTTTAAAACTTTGATGAGGATCTTCTGAAAAATGATGAGCAAAACACTGGAGGCCTCGATCCTCATTATAACAGCAAAACCCATTATGTTGGTTTTGACTGCTTATCATTATTCCACCAGAACAATGTGATTGTCTTGCCTCTCTTCCCTTTCCCATCCACTCTCCCCTTTCAATCTCCCATCAAGTGACGCACATGATTTACCCGAGGGCTGGAGACCAGGCCATTGGCAAACACAGATGATACTTTTCAAGAAAAGGCAAAAATCCAGGGAGTAGAAATGTCACTAAAGTGAAAAGGATATCATTTGCCTGTCACATTTTCTATGCAGAAGGAATGAGAATCAGGTTTAATATCACTGGCATATTGTTGTGAGATTTGTTGTTATGTGGCAGCAGTTCACCACGATACATAATAATAAAAACTGTAAATTACAGTACGAAGTACATGAGTCCTGCTGAAGGGTTTCGGCCTAAAATGTTGATTGTACTCTTTTTCATAGATGCTGCCTGGCCTGCTGAGTTCCTCCAGCATTTTGTGTGTGTTGCTTGGATTTCCAGCAATGCAGATTTTCTTTCGTTTGTAGTAAGAAGTACGTATTTGGTAAAAAAAAAGTTAAATTACATAAATGAGTAGAGAAAAAAAATTAGTGTGGTAGCGTTCATGAGTTCAATAACCATTCATAATTCTAATGGCAGAGGGGAAGAAGCTGTTCCTGAATTATTGAGTGTGTGCCTTCTGGCTCCTGTACCTCCTCCCTGATAGTAGTAATGAGAAGAGGTCGTGTCCTGGATGATAGGGGTACTTAATGACGGATGCTGCCTTTTTGAGGTATCACTCCTTGAAGATGTCCTGGATGCTAGGGAGGCTGGTACCCAGGATGGAGCTGACTAAGCTTACAACTTTCTGCAGCTTATTTTGTTCCTGAGCAGCGCCCCCCCCCTCCCCCCCAATGCACCATCAATAACTCTCAGAGACGTGAGGCGAGATATAGGCTTTTATTGGCTGGAAGAAAGAACAAGCAGCAATTGACCAGCGCACTACATCCTGGAGACTGAGGCCAGGGCGGTGTCTCCAATCGCCTTTGTACCGGGGTCCGTGGGAGGAGCCACAGTCAGTGGGAGGAGCCACAGGAGCAGTCAGCGGGGGGTGGGGGGGCGTGTCCAGACAGGTATATGTAGTTCACCACACCCTCCAATACCAGATGGTAATGCAGCCAATTAGAAGGCCTCCACGGTACATCTGTAGAAATTTGCAAGTGGCATACCAGATCTTCTCAAACTCAAGGCTTGACTAAAGAGGGTGAGGTGAAGAGTTACTCTTGTGGCTCAATGGCAAACAGCCAGTGTGCTTGAACTCCACTGAGTTAACTCATCTCTGCCTGGTTACTACTGTTAGGCTCAACTGGAGTACAGTGAGGAGAGATAACCAACCAGACATCCTATTCCCTTTTATAATCTTGTCAGTCTTGTCGAAGGTGACTGAATATTGATGGCACAAAAGACCATGATAGAGATTGTGAGTGAAAGCGTCAGTGTCAAAGATGTCAAAAAGATGTAAACAAAGGGAAGACATCTCTTTATACAAGTAAGTTGTTTGTAAATCCAATGTTGTGTAACGCTTACGTGACAGGCTGGTATATGTCTGGGGGAAAATTCCAGCCACTCGCCAACCCCGCTTCCCGTATATGCAGGTGCTGTGGAAAACAAGTTAACTCTGCGTCGCACACACAATATCAAGCTCACACCAGATGCAGTTATAGAATATACTTTAAGGAGTTTACTAGAACTAAAATGATTTATAACAATACAGTATATATGAAGGAACAGAAAATAAAGTAAAAGGTGCCAAAACTTATCAGAGTTCAGTCAATTTAGTGCACATCATTGGAGCTCAACCATTGAACCGTTCGACCACTCTTCGCTTTCCTCCGACCTCCACGACCTCACACCTGGGACCACCCGAAGTGATCGACCGAGCAGGGTGGCACACGTCCACTTTCTTCGGCGTCTTCTTCCCCAACTCTTCAAAAGGCTGCAAAATCCCAGCTCCCAGATCCACAAGAAAAAATGACATTCATCCCCATTGGTTAACAAATGAGTACTATCTTCGTTATCAGCAATTCTAAGCCTAAACAGACTGCGAGAAGCTGCGAGAATGCTCTGCAAGACAACACTCTCTCACCAGTTAGCATAACAAAGAAGCAGTTTTACTTTTAACAAACGAAGAAGACGTTTTGATTAACATGCGCAGTACAGTTGTATGAAAAATATACTGAGTGGCCCATTTATTAGGTATCTCCTGTAACTGAGAGGCCACTGAGTGTACGAACATTCATTGTCTTCTGCTCCTACAACCAATCCACTTCAAGGTTTGACTTGTTGTGCATTTAGATCTGCACTTCTGCACACCACTGTTGTAATGTGTGACTGTTTGAGTTATTGTTGCCCTCTTGTCAGCTTGAACCAGTCAGGGCATTCTCTGATCTCTCTCTTTAATGAGGCATTTTTCGCCTATAGACCTGCCATTTGCTGGATATTTGTTTTTTATTTGTATTTTCACACTATTCTCTGTAATGGATGGCAGGGTGGAGATGTATCTCTACTAAAGGAGGTGTGAGGTGCTCCTTCCCTCCACTAGCCTGCAGGTCAACCTTGGGCAAGGTGTAGCACCTGCTTAGCCCCCCCACCATCAGGGCCACGTGAAGCCATGAAAACAGATGGTGGATGGTCGTATGAGCAGCTGGTGCACATCTCAAGTCCTGATTACGTGACCACTGACACCAGGCAGACAATCTCTGAAGAGTATCGATAATGGCTGGGGTCACCCATCTTGTAAAGACACTAGCCAAGAAAAGGCAATGGCAAACTACTTTTGCAGAAAAATTTACCAAGAACAATCATAGTCAAAGACCATGATCGCCTACGTTATACGACACGGCACATAATGATGCTGAAGATGATGATTCTCTAAATTCTAGAGACTATTGTTCATTTAAATCCCAGGAGGTCAGCAGTTTCTGAGATACTTAATCCACCCCATCTGGCACCAAAAATCATTCCCTGGTCAAAATCATTTAGGTCACATTTCTTCCCTATTCAGATGGGTTTTTTTCTGAACAGCTGAACCTCTTGATCATGTCTTCATGCTTTTATGCATTGAACTGCTGACATAAGATTAGCTGTCTTCTTCTTCTCCTTTTGTGCAAATAGTGGCTTGCACCTATCAGCAAGGTACATTACCACCACTCACCGTAATGGGGCATGACAGGGGCCAAAATGGAGATTGGATCCTGCCTCCCAAACCTGTTTTAATTAAAAAGTTCTCCAGGGCCCTACATGACTTAACTGTCCCTACCTCAGGTGCTAGAATATCTTGCACCCTAGGCATCCCAGATCTACCCAATAATTGCTTAAACAGCTTCCTATGTTCCAATGAATGTCTGTGGCACACTGTGATCTCACGTTCATCTGACTCTGGTACCTTACGAAAGTCACACCGTGCATTCCTACGCTTACTATCTAGTGCCAAAGTGAAGACTAAACCCATATGTTCAAACCTAAACTTCGCCAACCACACACCTTCCCTCCTTTTCCTTCCCAAAGGTGCCTCCACTGAAATGATGGAACCTAATTGTAATCCCACCTCCCTGTCCCACTCCTATCCCACAATTTCTGCCATTTTCCAATATACGATTGCATTAAGGAGCAGGCATACCTAATAAAGAGGCCACTGAGTGTAAATTGTGGTGCTCCACCAGTTAGATATAAATTTACCCCAGACCTATGTTTCTGTGTTGCTGCTGCATTAGGGGTTGGTATAATTTGGAGAGAGTGTAGGTTTACTGGGATGTTACCTGAATTAAAGAGCAAGAGTTGTAAGGAGAGGTGAGACAAACTTGGATTGCTCTCTCTGAAGCTTTGGAGGCTGTCATATGATGGGCGTTGGGAATGGACCCAAATGCAAGACACAGACACTGAAGTACTAGGGAGAGGACTAGGTGCATCAAGAAAGCAAGGAAAGTGGGGAAGAAATGACACTGGACAAGACACGGGCCTTAGACAAGACTAGGAGACAGGGCATGGGCTAGGACTAGAGTAGGAAAGTGGGATCTGGACAAGGAACTAGGAACTGGGAACTAGGAAACTGGACAAAGACTCCGAGCCAGAGACTGGACAGGGACTCAGAACCTGGGTCTTGACTCGGGTGTGGACTCCGGATCCAGGTGAGGGCTGGACGTGGCAAGGCAACAGGACTGGACATGGGGGCAAGACGTGGGACCCCAGGGCTGGACGAGGACATGAAGCTTAGACTTGGTCTTGATCGAGGGAGAGCAGGAACGCACAGCCTAGGTCGAGGGAGAGCAAAGCAGAAGCAGGGAGGGGCGTAACTGAGTCCAGGACTCAGGGCCTAGGCTACGACTTGGACACGGACTGGAACCCCCTCGGAGCCTTGGACACAGAATGGAACCTCCACAGAACCTTGAACACAGAACACAGAGCCAGGACCCCTCCTTGGGAGCAGGACATAGGGCCAGGACTCATACACAGACACTAAACACAGGGACACAAAGGTAGACAGTTCCAAGCTCAACAATAGATGCTTCCTTCTGTTGGCGTGGCAAGGCTCCGGTCTCACTGCGGCAGCTGAACTTGATGGCGATACAGGCGAGTTTGTCGGCAGGGCTTCAGGCCAGGCTTCAGCGGGAAGGAAGGGAACAGTCCAGCCTCAGGGTAATAGCAAAGACGGCCTGACTTACCCAACAGAGGCAAGAACAGGAAGGGACAGATCTCACCGTAGGGTAACAGCAAGAATGGCCTGACTTACCCCACAGAGGCAAGGACAGGATACCAGCAACCACATTTGAACCCAGGGCTACTTAGATTCCAGCCTCAATATGAGGATCAGGTGCCTGTGATTAAGCCCAACTGAAACAATGGACAGCCAGAAGACCCGGAGTCCAATGTCCACGGACTGGACTGTGAACCGGAACGTGGACTTCACGGACCGGACCGTGACAGAGGCTTATTATAAAATCATGAGGGGCATAGCTTTTGGAACAGAGATAAGGTTCAAAGGCTCATTTATTAACTACCTAAGTATGTATGCAGCATACATCATTGAGACTTGTCTTCCCCAGATAGCCATGAATCAAAGAAAACCATGGAAGTTCTTCATAGAAAAACATTAATCCCCCCCATTACCCAACCAAGAAAACTTACAAATCATGCCAACTGGTAACAAGGAAGAATGGTAATACAATTTTCAGCACCCCCCCATGAGAAAAAATTGCACAAATGGCAACAAGAGTATCAACCCCCATGCAGAAAAACAAACTGGGTGAGTTGAAGAACATCAAACTCCAACGCCTCCCCCCCCCGCACCCTGCAATAAAAACACTCACACCAAATTAAATTGCTCAAATGGTGACAAGAAAGAAGAGGCAAAAACAAAATATAAAAGGTATAATAAACTCAGAAAGAGTCCAGTCCATTCCATAAATCGCAGAAATTTGGGAACATCCCCCGACAGCCTCGAGGGAGAGAGAGACCACTCGAACTCAGGCAGAGGAGCTGGGGAGATTGGCCGTCACACACAACATCTTTAGCCAGAGGGTGGTGAATCTGTGGAACTCATTGCCACAGACAGCTGTGGGGGCCAAGTCTTTGAGTGTATTTTAAAAAAGAGGTCGATAGGTTCTCGATTAGTCAGGGCATCAAAGGTTACTGGGAGAACGGAGGAGAATAGGGTTGAGGGGAAAAACAAACCCGACAGAGCAGACTCAATGGGCTGAATGGCCTAATTCTGCTCCTATGTCTGATGCTTTTTTAAAAAAGTGAGTGGGTAAGTTTTATAGTGGATGTGAAGGGCAATATTTTTATGCAGAGCGGTAGGTGCCCAGAACTGCTAGAGTTGGTGGTCAGAAACAGCTGCCATCATCCCAAGTGGAGTTTGTTGTCAGCTGCACAAGTACATGACAGCACAGGTGTAATGAAAAACTTACTTGCGGCGGCATTACAGACACGGAGTGGTGTCTAATAGGCTGTTGGGTAGGCAGGGAATGGAGGGATATGGATGATGTGCAGCAGAAGAGATCAGTTTAATTTGTCATTATGCTCGGCACAGATATTGCGGGCCGAAAGGCCTGTTCCTGTGCTGTACTGCTCTGTGCTTCCCGTTCAACCTTCACCCTATATCCCCACTTTATGCAGGTACAACCTAGATTGCAGCATTTCTGGCTGTCTGCCCGCCTCGAAGGAGTTAAATCAGCCTCTCACTAATATGTGAGTTATGTCAACACGCTTCGATACAGCGTCCTAGATCTCCTATTTATCTTCCCGGATCAGTTGTGGAGCTTGCATCCTCTTTTCCCTGCCCTGCCTCCTCCCCTCGCTCCTCCTCCTCCTCCTCGGCTGTTGCTTGCGGAGGCTGTGGCGAGAGTGACCTAGCAGAGCAGATTCCGCAGTCCGGGACTCGGGTCGCCGGTTGACCTCGCCTGACAAGGGCTTTATTATCATCCCCCCTCGATCATTTTAAATCCGCGCGGCCAAGCCCGTCTGATCTGAAGTGGGAGATGCTGTCATCATGTTTATTGCGGTGAGTTCGCAGCTGCCTCTGGCTATTTACCACGTCTGCCTGCCCTGTATTGTACACACTCGAGCTTAATTGAGATATATATATTTTATCAGGTTTTAAAAGAGGACCTCTCTCACTTTAAAACTTAAGAGTTAGAATAGAGAATGCTAACTTGCTTTATGAAGTGTGCGATTCAGTAAAAAATGGTCCAGGAATTTATTTCAGCGGCTGACAATTGTATTCTATGATTGAGTTGGAAAATAAACCTGGAGATAAGCGCATAACTATTTATGGTGTGGTCCTCTGTAGATTGGCTGAAGAAGTCGTTTTCCTCACGATAGCGGAGGGTCACTTCACACGGAGAGTGGTTAATCTGTGGAACTCTCTGCCACAGGAAACAGTTGAGGCCGGTTCATTGGCTATATTTAAGAGGGAGTTAGATATGGCCCTTGTGGCTAAAGGGATCAGGGGGTATGGAGAGAAAGCAGGTACAGGGTTCTGAGTTGGATGATCAGCCATGATCATACTGAATGGTGGTACAGGCTCGAAGGGCCGAATGGCCTACTCCTGCACCTATTTTCTATGTTTCTATGTGGGTTTTTTTTACCCTGCTCTGTTACGCGCTGACTGCAAATACAACAGTGGGGCCAGGTGAAGTTCGTGGTTGGGATTGCATGCAAGACCGTGTGCCGCGGGACCTCAGTCACCGACTGCAGCGCAACTCACGCAAGGAGGAACCTCACCCTCTTGCGGGGTTTCCCCCGGATTGGGCAAGTCAAGGCGCAAAGGCTAAGCCAGTGCGAAATTGCCGCTTTACGCTTCGGAGAAAGCCACCCTCCCTTTGTGCAAAAGACTGTTGAATGAGCGAGCCAGCGTAGCGCAGGAGGGTCACGGAATGGTGCGGATGATTTTGTTCCCAATTCATCCCGGCGTGAAGGTACACTCACTGGCCACTTTATTAGGTACCTCCTGTACCTAATAAAGTGGCTATTGAGTGTCTGTTCGTGGTCTTCTGCAGCTTTAGCCCATCCACTTCAAGGTTGTGCGTTCGGAGATGCTCTTCGGCACGCCGCTGTTGTAAGGGACGGTTATTTGAGTTATTGTCGCCGTCCCGTCAGTTTGAAACCGTCTGGGCATTCTCCTCTGACCTCTCATTATCAGGGCGTTTTCCCCAGCAGAACTGCAGCTCACTGGATTTTTTTTTGGTTTTACGCACCATTCTCTGTAAACGCTCGAGACAGCTGTGCGTGAAAATCCCAGATCAGCATTTTCTGAAATACTCAAACCACCCCGTCTGGCACCAGCAATAATTCCGGGTCAAAGTCACTTAGATTGCATTTCTTCCCCATTCTGATGTTTGAACTGAACCTCTTGACCATGTCTGGGTGCTTTTTTTGAAATGAATTGCTGCCATATGATTGGCTGATTAGATATTTGTATTAACTAGCAAGTGTACTTAATAAAGTGGCCACTGTTTGTAGGTGTGGTATTAATAGATGCTAAAACTGTTTATTTCCTTCATTTAAGGAAGAATCTCAATGTTTATCAAAGAGAAACATGCTTAATGTTTCATTGGCTTCTTCACAAATGCTAACCAAACCCCTGAGCTTTTTTGGATTGGGACAAATATTGATTTTCCAGTTTTGCTAACTGGCCCATTGCTTCACCCCACCATCTCCTGTACTATACACAACCTAATGTGCATGAAATACAGGAAGTACTCAGCAAGTCAGGCAGCATTGTGTAAGTGTGTTACGCTGGATTTCCAGTGTCTGCAGAATCTCTTGTGTTTATGCTGCTATTCACAGACTTCTTACTTACAACAATGAACTGCACTATTGGCATCTTCTTGTGCTTAAACATTGGAAATAAAATCAGAAAATGTTGCAAATACACTGCAGTCCAGGCAGCGCCTGTGGAGAGGGAAGCTGCTAATGTTCCAGGTCAACCACCTTTCATGAGTCATCGAGGAATACAGTGTAGAAACAGGCTCTCCAGCTCAACAGGTCCATGTTGACCACAGCATCCTCCCTGTTTGACCCAGTTGCCCAGATCTGGCCCATAATCCAACAAACCCCTCCGTCTATACGTACCTATCTGAATGTTGGAATTGTACCTGCCTCAACAACTTTCTCTGCTACCTATTCCAGGCATTCACCATCCTCTGGAAATTACCTCTCAGGTAACTATCACTCAGGCCAACTGTAAACCTTTCTCCTCTTCCAGTGAAAGTTCTGTGACATTAACTCTATGTCCTGCTCCGTAGATGCGTCTCACACTGTGCTCAGTTTCTATATTTATTTTGTGTCTGCTACAGCTGTAGTTTTCTGCTTTTTGATTAGAGTGGCTGCCCATCCAGGCATGGGTACAGCTCTGATATACAAACAGACCTGGCAGTGGTCCCACAGATGTATTTATTTATTCATGGGCAAAGCCATTTGTTGTCCTTGAACTGAAGGCTTTGCTGGGCCATTTCGGGGAATATTTAAGAGTCCTCAGCATTGCTATGGGATTGCAGATCACAAAGCTCAGATTGTTCAAAGTACATCTATTATCAAAGTACCTACTGTATACTACATACAACCTTGAGATTCATCTCCTTACAGGCAACCATGAAACCAGGAAATCCAATAGAACCCATTTAAAAAAGGCCATCGAGCCCCCAATGTGCAGAAAAAAAACCCAAGTCACACAAGCAATAAAAGTAAGCAAATAGCATTCAGAACGGAAGCTCATGAATGTGATGAAGCTAGTCATCACTGCAGCCTATTCAGGAGAATGCATTTGAAAATAGAACATATAGGCCCTTCAATCCACAATGCTGAGCTGAACTTTTAATCCAATCTAAAACCAATCTTACCCTTCTCTTTCACAAAGCCCTTATTTTCCTGTCATCCATGTGCCAGATTGAATATGGGCAGCAGAATTATTTTTGTTTTACTGAACCATGCGGGATTTTGCAAATAAAAAGAACAACATAAGGGCGTAACCCTGAACCCAAAACTTGTAGACTGCCCCAAGCACGTCTCAGGCTGTGTTGGTTGTGGATGCAAACAAAGCATTTCACTGCGTGTTTCGATGTACATGTGACAGATAAAACTACTCTTAGTTACTAAGAGTAATATATTAGGTAATTAGTAATTAATTAGTTAATTAATTAATCAATTAGGTAATTATCCAACTTCCGGTAATTCCCTCCCTCTCCCTTCCCCCATCCCACCTTCACTCTGTCTCCTTTTCTAGCTGCCTATCACCTCTCATGACTCTGCCTTCTTCTACTACCCATAGTGCTTTCCCCGTAGATTCCTTCTTCACCTCTCCTGCCTATCCCGTCCCTGTTTCCCCTCCCCCACCACTTGATCTTTCCTCTGCTTGGTTTTCCACCCTCCCCCCATCTTCTTTATAGGGCCCCTGCCCCCGCCTTCTTTAGTCCTGACGAAGGGTCTCGACCTGAAATGTTGATGGCTTCTTTCAATGGACGCGGCCCGACCTGCTGAGTTCATCCAGCTTTTTTGTACGTCTTGATTTGACCACAGCATCTGCAGTGTACTTTGTGTTTACTCTTAGATCTTGAAGCTGGGGTCAGCCGAATGTCAACAACAGTACAGTGTTTTCTTGCCACTGTCATGAAGTGTTAGCCTAGAGTGGGCTGAAATTTTGTCTTGATTCGACTGCTTCCAGGACTCTTTCAAAGATGTACAGGCTCAAGGGTCTGGGCTCTCTGTCTCTCTCCACGAGAGAGCAGATGACACATTGGTGGTACTGTGGATAGTGCACAAGGTTGCTGTAGACTACAACTGGACGTTGATCAGTTGCAGAGCTGGGCTGAGAAGTGGCAGATGGAGTTCAATCTGGGAAAGGCTGAAGTAATACACGTTGGAAGGTCAAACAAAGTCAGAATATAAGGTTAATGGCAAGATTCTTAACTGTGTGAAGGAACCAAGGGATCTTGTGGTCCTTGTCCATATATCCCTCAAAGTTGCTGTGCTAGTTGACAGGGTTGTTGGAAAGGTGTATGGTGTGTTGGCCTTCATTAGATGGGGGATTGAGTTAAAAAATGTGAGGTAATGTTCCAACTCTGCTTAGACCACACTTGGAATACTGTGTTCAGTCCCGGTCACCTCATTATAGGAAGGATGTGTAAACTTTAGAGAGGGTGTAGAGGAGACTTACAAGCATGCTGCCTGGATTGGAGAGCATGTTTTATGAGGATAGGCTGAGCAAGCTAGGGCTTTTCTCTTTAGAGTGAAGGAGGATGAGAAGTGACTTTATAGAGATGTACAAGCTAAGTGGCACAGATAGAGTGGACCACCAGCACCCTTTTCTTCAGGGTGGACAAGGCTAATACAAAGGGATATAATTCATTAGACATCTGTTAGGGCCAGTAGATGTACTTGAACAGCTGTTGCCAATACTGCATTAACTTTGTACCTCTGGCATTGCTCAGAGATCGCCGCATGAATGCATTGTCGAGACCGCAGCAGTGTCACGTTGCAGGCATTGAACCAGGCCACTATCTGAGCCGTGCCTAAGTATTTGGTGTTGCATTGGGTTTTATGATACTGCATCAGCGCTATTCTCAGACCTATGCCACTTGGCCTGTGATGCAGTGACCTGAGGATCTTGAGGGAAATGGGTTAAAAATTGCACCAGGGTTCAGGGAGCTTAAATGTAATTAATTAAATAATCCTGCAATTAAAAAGTAGCACCAGTAATATTAGCAGTGAAATAATACCAGCACTGGAGGAAGTCTGGAAGAAATACTCTAAGGTAGTCATAAACACAAAAGGTTCTGTGGATGTTGGAAATCCAGAGCAGCACACACTGAAGGAACTCAGCAGGTCAGGCATCATCTATGGAGACGAATAAACAATTGATGCTGTGGGTTGAGAAACTTCAGCAGGACTGGAAAGGAAATGCCAGAATATGGAGGTGGGGGAAGGGGAAGTAGTACAAGTTGGAAGACAATAGGTGAAGCCAGATGTGGTGGAAGTTAGGTGGGTGGAGGAGGCTCATGAAGTGAGAAGATGGGAGGTGATAGGTGGAAAAGTTAAAGGGCTGAGGAAGAAATCTGATAGGAGAGTGGACCACAGGAGAAAGGGAAGGAGGTGGGGCATCTGATGGAGATGATAGGCAGTTGAGGAGAAGAGAAAAGATGAGAGGAGAGTCAGAATGGGGAGTGGAAAAAGAGAGAAGGGGGAAGGGTAAGAAATTATGTTGGAGGCTGCCCAGACGGAATGTGAGATGTTGCTCCTCCACCCTGCGTGTGCAACATCATGGCAATAGAGGATGCTGTAGACTGACATGTCGGAATGGGAATGGGAGAGGATTTAAAATGATTGGCTACCGGGAAATCCTGAGTGTTGCATGTGGAGTGAAGATGCTCAACAAATCTGATATCACTCTCTCTTCCTGATCTCTCATGTATCCTGCTGACTTCTCAGTTTCTCAGGATTAGCCGTGGCATTCTCCTGGCTGTTCAGGTGGCAGATGAGACTACGGGGGGGCCTGAAGATTTTGAGAGCTCCTCAGTCTGTTCTGCTTAGCCCACCAGCAGCAAATCGTGGAGAACAGTTGCTGGTCTAAACTGCTTCTCAACTGGTGGAGAAAGACAGTAGGAAAGAATTGGAAGTTGTATAGAATAATCCAGAGAAAAGCAAAAAAAAATCTTTCAAAATAACTTCCTCAGGGAAAACTCCTGCAAATGTGTAATCAAGGATTGTGTCATTAATCAAAAGCTGTCCATTCCTACAAGCTGGCAAAAAAAGTGCCTGGTTAAGCAGTAATAAAATATGGCTATCATCTCTCCGGAGGAAAACAGCTACTTTCACATGAAAGGCATCAATAGTACCTTTCAAGAATGTTAACCTGGCCTAGAGCATAAACGCATACTCTGGTATAATGCTTCTGGAATTAAAGTAGTATAATCAAAATGCATATCGACAGTAATGTGTTTCAAATTATTGTACCAAGTAGATAAAAACACAGAATCTCATTGCAAGTAATAGATTTCGTGCTAAACCATCAATGCCAATTTCCTTTAATATGTTAGAGAACAAATAAAAGAAAACTTGTATTTATGTATTGCTTTTCACAATGTATTGATCTCCTGAAGTATATTCCAAGCAGTGATGTAATATTTGGAACGGTGCTAGGAAATACAGCAGTCAATTTGTGCAAACCATGCTCCCATAACCAGCAGTCTGATAATAACCAGATAGAATGCACTTGTGGTGTTGATTGATTGATAAAGCTTGGTCAGTAGGCCAGGGACAGTGCATTTGCTGTTATTCAAAGTAATGGCATGGGACCTGAGTTGTCCTGAGAAAGCAGACAATTTGAGAGATTGATGAGGGGAGGGCAGTGGTTGTTGTCTGCATGGATTTTAGTAAGGCATTTGATGAAGTCCCTCATGGAACTCTAATCCAGAAGATTAAGATGCATGGGGTCTGCAGTGAATTGGCTGATTGGCTTCAGAACTGGTTTGCACATAGAAGACAGAGGGTGGTGGTTGAAGGGATTTATTCAAGCTGGAGGTCTGTAATTAGTGGCATTTTGCAGAGATCTGTGCTGGGACTTCTGCTGTTTGTGATGTGTATAAACGACCTGGATGAAAATGTAGATGAGTGGGTTAGTAAGTTTGTGGATGATACAAAGATTGGTGAAGTTGTGGATAGTGTAGAAGAATGGTAAAGAATACAGCACAATATACATCAGTTGCAGAAATGCCAGATGAAGTTTAATCCAGATAAATATGTGTTGCACCTTGCTAGGGCAAATGCAAGGAGATAGTACACTGGTAAGGGCAAGATCCTTAACAGTGTTGCTGAGCAGAGAGATCTTGGAATCCACGTTCATAGTTCCCTGAAAGTAGCTGCACAGATCGATAAGGTGGTTAAGGCTTATGCAATGCTTGCTTTCATTAGTTGAGGTACTGAGTTCAAAAGTCAAGAGGTTGTGTTACAACTTTACAAAACTTTGGTTAGGCCACATCTGGAGTATTGGTTGCCCCAGAATAGGAAGGATGCTGTGGCTTTGGAGAGAGTGCAGAAGAGGTTAACCAGGATGCTATCTGGTTTAGAGGACATGTGCCATCACGAGAGATTGGATAAACTTAGTTTGTTTTCTCTGGAGCAGTGGATGCTGAGGGGAGATCTGATGGAGGTTTATAAGATTGAGAGGCATAGATGGAGTAGGCAGGGAGTATCTGTTTCCCAGGGCTGAAATGTCTAATTCCAGAGGGCATGCATTAGAGGTGAGAGGAGGTAAGTTCAAGGCAGATATGAGGGGTAAACTTTTTACTCAGAGAGTGGTAGATGGCTGGAATGTGCTGCCTGGTAAGGTGGTAGAGGCAAATACATTAGAGGCTTTTAAGAGATGTTTAAATAGACACATGGATGTAAGGAAGATTTAAAGATATGGACATTGTGTAGGTAGAAGGGATTAGAGTTTGGGTGATTTTTAATTTGCTTTTTTAGCTGGTGTATACTGAAGGTCCTGTTCTGTCCTGTACTGTTCTATGTTCTATGTTTAGATTCCATCTGTTTGCTGGTGCAGAATTACCCACAGGGTGCAGCCCACAAACTAAGAGATGTAGTCATAGTATTGAGCTTCAGAAGAATATGAAGAGGACAACATATCAGGCAGGAAATAGCGATCAGCTTGTATTTTCAAAGCCTGTTATTTGAAGAACTGTTTGGAGATGGGTGTCAGTGGTTTGTAGACAAACCACAGAGAGCAGAAGATGGCAAGATAGAAGAGTGAGATAGATCATCTGGTTAAGTGGAGTGGCAGCAAAAACCTTGCACTCAACATCTGTAAGACCAAAGAATTGATTGTGGACTTCAGAAAGAGTAAGACGAAGGAAAACACACTTGTACTCATTGTGGGATCAGAAGTGGAAAGAGAGAGCAATTTTAAATTCCTGGGTGTCAACATTTCTACTGACCAGTCCTGGGCCCACCATATAAATGTGGTTACAAAGAAGGCACAGCAATGGCTATATTTTATTTGGAATGTCACCAACGGTACTTGCAAATTTCCACAGATTATCATGGAGAGCATTCTAACTGGCTGCCTCCCTATCCCGTATGGGGGTATGGGGGTATTCCCGTATGGAATCAAAATCATCTCTAGGAAGTTGTAAACTCAGTCAGGTCCATCAAGGGCACTAGCCTCTGTAGCATCCAGGCATCTTCAAGGAACGATGCTCTACAAAGGCAGCGTCCATCATTAAGGACCCCCATCACACAGGACATGCCCTACCATCATTGCTACCATCAGGGAATAGGTACAGGAGGCTGAAGGCATGCACCCAGTGATTCAGAAATATCTTCTTCCCCTCTGCCATCAGATTTCTGAATGGATATTGAATCCATGAATACTAACTCACTACTTTCCCCTCCTTTTTGCACTATTTGTTTATCTTTTAAAATATATATATACACATACTGTCATTTAGTTGTGTATTGCAATGTAGACCATAGGACATAAGAGCAGAATTAGGGCATTTGGCCCATCGAGTCTGCTCCGCCATTCAATCATGGCTGATCCTTTTTTTTTCTGCTCCTCAACCCTAGTTCCCAGCCTTCTCCCTGTAACCTTTGATGCCATGTCCAATAAGAACTTTTCAATCTCTGCCTTAAATACACCCAATGACCTGGTATCCACAGCTGCACGTGGCGACAAATTCCACAAATTCACTATCCTTTGGCTAAAGAATCTCTGTTTTGAAAGGGTGCCCCTCTATCCTGTGCCCTCTTGTCCTAGACTCTCTCACCATGGGAAATATCCTTTCCACGTCTACTCTGTCTAGGCCTTTCAACATTTGAAAGGTTTCAATGAGATCCCCCCCCTCATCCTTTTGAATTCCAGCCAGTGCAGATCCAGAGCCAACAAACGTTTCTCGTATGATAACCTTTTTATTTCTGGAGTCATCCTTGTGAACCTCCTCTTGACCCTCTCCAAAGCCAGCACATCTTTTCTAAGATCAGGGGTCCAAAACTGTTCACAAAACTCAAGGCGAGGCCTCACCAGTGCCTTGTAAAGCCTCAGCATCACATCCAATACACTGCTGCTGCATAACAAATTTCATGATGTCTGCCAGTGATATTAAACCTGATTCTGAAGATTAATAAAAACAGTGAGTGTCAGAAAGACTTAGTAGGTCAGGTGGCATCCAATTGAAGAGAAATGGAGTTTTATCTTTTCCATATGTCACCTCTCAGTTTCTCACTTCATCCCACCTCCTTTCCCTCTCATATGGCTTCACCTATCACCTCTACTTTGCACTCTACACCCCCCTCCCCCCACACTCCGATTCTGGATTCTTCCCGTCTCTTTTCCGGTTCTGATGAAGGGTCTCGGGCTGAAATATCAACAACTTATTCCCCTCCATAGATGCTGCCTGACCTGCTGAGTTCTTCCAGCATTTTGTGTGTGTTACTCTGGATTTCCAGTATCTGCAGAATCTCTTGTGTTAACAGTTTCAGGTCAAGAACCCTTCAGCAGAGCTGGGAAGAAGAGAAAAGAAGCTGGGGACGGTTGGAGAGGGGAAACAGGCTCTGATAAAGCCAAAGCCAAGATGACCATGGTGATAAATTGTAAACAAGGCCATCTGTGCAATGAGTGAATGTGAACAGTTAGAGAACACAGAAGCTTGATTTCAGTAGCACATATGAAAAATATATTTACACTTAACAGATTATTGGATCTTGGATGTCAGAATATTCTTTTCAAAGGCTTTTCCTGAAATTCATTTTTTCCCCCTCATTTCACATCAGTTTAGAGCAGATTTTCAATGTTATCTCTCTTCAATAAATGGAGGCAGATTGCACTTTGGATTTGAGTGATGATTTGGATGGGTTTGGGCAGTGATTTTTTTAATGCCCATTTCTCATGGCATTCACTAAAATGTAAAATCTGACATTAACAATGAGGTGGAATTTGTTTCCAAAATTAATCCATAATATGTTAATAATTATAATATATTACCATATCAAAAATAGCAATTTCTCAGACTACTTCAATCTCATTATTTAAAATGTATTGAAATTACATTAAAATAGAATATTTACGAACTGTATTGTAGTATAATGGGGGAGTCTAGGACCAGAGGGCACAACCTCAGACTAGAAAGATGTCCCTTTAGAACAAAGAAGAGGAGAAATTTCTTTAGCCAGAAGATGGTGAATCTATGGAATTCATTGCCACAGATGCCAGTGGAGGCCAACTCATTAAGTTGTTGATTAGTAAGGTCACCAAAATTTACGGGGAGAATGGGGTTGAGAGGGATAATAAAACAGCCATAATTGAAGGGCCATGCAAACTCAATGGGCTGAATGGCCTAATTTTTCTCCTTTGTCTTATAATCATATGGTAATTAGAAACTCAAAATGATATTCAAAAACTTATAGAAAGTATTCTTCAGTATCTTTATGGCCAGAATTTTAAGACTCTCCTCACAGGCCTGTACACAATATCTTGAATAAATCAATTTAGGAATATGTCAAGTTGAGTTTATTGGTCACATGGTGAGGTACAGGTACAACGCAGCAGCATCACTGTGTAGTATATTAAAAAAATACACAGTCTGTGTTTTACACAATAGTGAAGAAACCAATTGTGTAAAACAAGACATTATTGTAATAAACACAATTAGAAACAAGTCCATGGTAGTCCAAGAAGTGACTTGCAGTGTTCTGGTGTTGAGGTAGAATTCAGGTTGCGCAGGTTGCTTCAAGAGCCTGACGCTTGTCGAAATGGAACTGTTCCTGAACCTGGTGGTGTGGGACTTCAGGCTTCCGTTTCTCTTGCCCGTCAGTAGCAGCGAGAGGAGGCGTGACCCAGATGGTGCAGCCCTTTGATAGATGCTGCATTTTTGAGGCAGAGACTCTTGATGCTTTTGGTTAGATCCAGCTTTTGAGACTATGTTTTATAAACAAATCAGAAGATTACAGTAACTATATTCTCCCTGAAAGTATTTTGTGTAAATTTTCTGACATCTTTGGTTTCAGTGATTTTGGGGAAATCTGACTAGATTTAAAAAAGATAGTATGTCCAGCTGTTCTTGCTCATAAACACACGAGATTCTGCAGATGCTGGAAATCCAGAATAACACACACAAAATATTTGAAGAACTCAGCAGGTCAGGGAACATCTGTGGAAATAAATAAAGAGTCCAATGAAGGGTTCCTAGCCCCTAAAATCAACTCCTTATTCGTTTCCATAGATGCTGCCTGATCTGCTGAGTTCCTCCAGCATTTTGTGCGTGTTCCTGCTCATTACCCCTTTGAAACTAAGGTCCTTCCCAGTCAGTTGCTAAATCGTTGTAAGATTGTAATTTGTTGGTTCAAAATAACCCATCAGGTGATGCTGAAAATTGCACAGTTGTGGGATTTCTTTTACCATTTCAGCATATTGAGTCTGTGTGCAGAACTGTCCTTTGCGTCATCCCTTTTTCCCATATGTTCATACATTGCTTATCCCACTTCCCCTTTGTCTTACTTGCACATGTCCTCCTGTGCATTTCAGAAATTTCAAAAGCATGGAATACTGTGATTATTAATTCCAATCCCTCTGTTCTGAATTTTGCAATTATTCTGAACCTGTTGGTATTTCCTTTTGTTATGCCGTGAATCTGCCAACGACTTCAAAGATTCAAGGCTCAAAAATTCAAAGTGCATTTTTTATCAGAAAAATACATACGTTATCCAGCTTTGAGATTTGCTTGCCTACAGGCAGTTGCAATGCAAGAACCCAACTCTTTTAAAAAAAAAGACTGACCACAGTGCCCGCAGAGAAAGAGAGAAAAAACACAAATCAAATCATGCAAATGATAGTAATGAGCAACTGCAACAGCATTCCAAACCAAACTGAGTCCTTAGATCCAAATCCCCGGAGCAGCCCCGAGTAGGCCCAAAGCCTCGGTATTCAGTTCATCATATTAGTGGGAGCAGATCACTGCAAAGTTCACAGACCCGAAGCACAGCAGCTGGGGGCAATTTCACAGCCTTATTGTTATGGAGAGAGGAGCCCTCAGACTACCCAGGCCAGCAGGGCTGTGTCTGACTCTCTCACTAAGACCTGGCCTCACCATGGCAAATTGCTCTGGGCCTAGATTTTACTGCTGAAGAAGCCGTTCTTGACCTCTCCAAATCAGCTTAGAACGATCCACCCTCACACCCAGGCCAGCTGGACAGGCACCAGAACTCCTTTGCCCTGTCTTCTCCCCTCCAAGTCATTCACCCTAACTAGCATGGCTCCAACTTTAAGTGCATACATTTTGCAGTGTACCAGCAGGGCACATATCACAAATTCGCTCTGCCTTCACTTGTCCTTTCATTGTTTGCAGTGATAGCTTACCACAATTTACAACAAAAGTGTTATTAATAATGTTTTGAGGCTGAAATCCCAAAGCTGCTGTCAGTAATCCATCCATCCCTCCAAGGTTATGCTGCTTATAGTCTTTTCCAACCAAGGGAACTCATTTGAGCTGATGTGAATTAAGCTATCTGTAAATTAGTTGCACTGGAAAACACCCTGAAAATATTTTGCTTCAGTAAATTTGTAATGGTTTCCTAAAATGTAATTACTGCTTAACAAACTATATGGACCTAACAAAACAAAATATTGACAGGTCTTGTATCTAATAAATTTTGCAAAACATAAGAAACTTCACAGTTTTATTTTCAGATACCTTTTGTTTATAATACTTAAGCTTCTATCTTAACCATATGTGAATGTATGAAATGTTATTTTGGAGGGTTAACAGAAATGGTGCTGCTTTGCAGTCTGAGATTTCACTAGCGAATTTGGATGGTTCTGCTAATTTCATGATATGACAAGCAATACACACAAAATTATGGAGGTACTCAGCAAGTCATGCAGCATCTATGGGGGTGAATAAACATTCTATGTTTCAGACTGAGATCCTTTATCAGGACTGGAAAGGAAGGGGGAAGAGGCCAGAATGTGGTAACCATGTAACAATTACAGCACGGAAACAGGCCATCTCGGCCCTTCTGGTCCGTGCCGAATGCTTACTCTGGTAGGCAGGTGGGAGGAGCATACCTGGCAGATGATAGGTGAAACCAGGTGAAGGGGTGGTAGGTGGGTGGGGAATTGGGGATGAAGTAAGAAGCTGGAAGAGGTAAGGGACTGAAGAAGACAGAGGTCAGTGGACCATGCAAGAAAAGGAAGGAGGAGGAGAAGAGGAAGGCGATGTGAGGGGGAAGCAGAATGGGGAAGGGAGAAAGAGAAATGGAGGCCAGAGCAAGAAATTACTGGGTTGAAAAAATTGATGTTTGTACCATCGGGTTAGAGGCTCCCCAGATGGAGGATGAGTGTTGCACCCCCCAGCCATCTAGCTTCCCCTTCACCTGGTCCCACCTATCGCCTGCCTGATTGTGCTCCTGCTGCTCTCCCAGTTTCTTATTCTAGCTTTCCCCTTTCCAGTCCTGATGAAGGGTCTCCCCTGGAAACATCGGCTGCTTATCCCCCTCCATGGATGCTACCTGACTGCTGAGCTCCTCCAGTATTTTGTGTGCGTTGCTCTGGATTTCCAGCATCTGCAGAATCTCTTATGTTGATCGTATCACAGAGTCTAATTGAACTGATGTCGGGTAGCATTCACAGGATACAGAGAACGAGAAACAATCTGTTGGAAGAACTCAGTGGGTCAAGCAATATCTGTGGGAGGAAATGAATTGTTAATGTTTACATTTGAAACCCTGAATTAGGAGAGAGAAAGAGAAGTTCCTGTCACAGAGAACTAAATGATTCTGGATCATTATTTGCTTTGTGTACATCATTATTACCCTACCAGACCTTAGAGTTTAAAATTCACTGTGATTAATGTTGTGAATTGACAGCTATTGCTTGAAATATCAAAGACCAATAATGTACTTCAGATCATAAGACATAGGAAAAGAATTAGACCATTGTGCCCATTGAGCCTGCTCCACCATTTCAGCATAGTTGATTTATTTTCCCTCTCAACCCCATTCTCCCCCTTACTTACCTATCTCCGCTTTCAATATACCCAATCACTTGATCTCCACAGCCACCTGTGACAATGGATTCCACAGATTCACCACCCTCTGGCTAAAGAAATGCCTCTTCATCCCTGGTCTAAATGGACATCCTTCTATTCTGTGACTGTTCCCCCTGGGGCTAGACTCCCCCACCACAGGAAACATCTTCTCTATATCCACTCTACCCAGGCCTTTCTATATTTGATAGGTTTCAATGAGATCCCCTCCTCATTCTTCCAAACTCCAGTAAGTCCAGGCCCAGAGCTATCAAGTACTCTTCATAATTTAACCCTTTCATTCCCAGGATCATTCTTATGAAACTCCTTTAGACTTTCTTATATAGTTTGCTCGTTGTTAACAATGTGTTTCTTTGTTCTTTGAGCCACGTTATATGATGTGGGGTGATCGTGGTCCATCCACGACCATGATTGTTCATGGCAAATTTTTCTACAGAAATGGTTTCCCACTGCCTTCTTTTTGGCAATGTCTTTACAAGAAGGGTGACCCCAGCCATTATCAATACTCTTCAGAGATTGTCTGCCTGACGTTAGTGGTCACGTAACCAGGACTTGTGATATGCACTAGCTGCTCATTTGAACACTAACCACCAGCTTCTATGGCTTCACGTGACCCTGATTGGGGTGGGGAAGGGGGGGGGGGTAAACAGGTGATACATTTTGTCCAAGGGTGACCTGAAGGCCAGGGGAGGGAAGGAGCCTTTACACCTCCTTTGATAGGAACATATCTTTACCCCGACACCCCGAATGATGTATTACTAGACCATATTACTGCATGCAGGAAATCAATTTGATAAATAAAGATAAGCTCTCTGTTTGGAATTTGAATGTTTCCCCTAAGAATGCAGGGGTCTTTCCCAGTGCTATGGCTCTCCCCACATCCCAAAGATCTGCAGGTCGGTAGATTAATTGACCACTGCCCCTGTGTGTAGGTGAGTGGTTGAACTTAATGGATGGTAGTTGATAGGAATGTCA
Source organism: Hemitrygon akajei (assembly GCF_048418815.1). Classification (NCBI taxonomy): domain Eukaryota; kingdom Metazoa; phylum Chordata; class Chondrichthyes; order Myliobatiformes; family Dasyatidae; genus Hemitrygon; species Hemitrygon akajei. The sequence continues at coordinate 34,821,522 of NC_133153.1, read as the reverse complement.
GGAAAATTAAATGAGATTAGTTTAGGATGTGTGTGAAGGGTAAATTAGTAAATGTTTGGTTAACAAAAATCCAATGTACCATAGGGCCTGTTTCTGTGATGTATGATTCTAAATCTGAAAGCAATGATTCCTAGTCAGTAGCATGTACTCTATTGCACTGTTCTAAATAGATTATGTACAATTGCATTTGAAGTGAAATTCTAAACCAATGCAACAAGGGTTAGAGCGGATCAGTGCAAATGGGTGCTTGAGAGTTGGCAGAGACTTGCTGGTTTTGAAGTGATATTTCCATGCAATATGGTTTCATGACTCTAAGTGGGTGGGAGCATGGAACGCCTGTGGGGTTGGTGGATACATTAGAGGCATTTAAGAAAGTTTTAGGCATGTGGACATCAGAAAAATGGGGTTATGTGGGAGGGAAAGGTTAGACTGATCTAATGTGGACAGAAGGGTCTGTACTATGCTGTACTATTCTATGTTCTATGTATTTAGGAGACATCAGCCTCTTTCTATAACGGTTCCGCTGACATTTGGCCAGTCCCTCAGTATGCATTGGAAGAGGGTTCAGTTACTTGCTTCTGAACCGAAGCTAAGACCCATGCAAAATGAGACAGAAAGAAAGATGTTCATGATCCATTTTGGATTTTTTTTAAAAAAGCACCAAAACTGGTTGAAGCAGCACCAAAATGACATGTCACCAAAAACTTTGGCAAGCATTCTTAGATGCATAATGGAGAGAATCCAGACTGGTTGCATCAGGCCTGGTATAGAAACATCAATGCCCGGAAATAGAAGATGGTGGACATAGCCCAGTTTATCAGAGACCAAGTCCTCCCTACCGTTGTGCACATTTACATGGAGCTCTGCCACAAGTGAGTAACGTCCATCTTCAAGGATGCCCACCATCCAAACCAGACTCTCTCCATGCTACTACCATTGGGCAGGAGATACAGAAGCCTCAGGACCGGAACCACCAGGTTCAGAAGCCATTACTACCCCTCATCTATCAGGTTCTTGATCCAGAGGGGATAACAGCACTCACCTTCACTCACCACATCATTGAACTGGACTCACTTTCAAGGACTTTCCATCTCATGTTCTGGATATGAATTGCTTATTTATTTTGTTATTTTTGTTTCTTTTTCTTTCTTGTATTTGCACAATTTGTTGTCTTTTGCACATTGGTTGTTTGTCCATCCTGATGGGTTCTGTCTTTCACTGTGTCTTTTGTATTTACTATGAATGCCTGCAAGAAAATGGGAGGTATATGGTGACATATATGCACTTTGATAATAAATTTACTTCGAATTTTGCTGTGAAATTAAAATTTATTATCGAAGTGCCTATTCTGTATTCTACCATATATCATCTTAAATTTCATTTTCTTGCCAGCATTTACAGGAAATTAAAGAAATGTAATAGAATTTATGAAAGTCAATACATAAATAGAAGCTGACAAAAAACCTTCTTCCTGATGGAGCAAGAAGAGAGCATGGCCCTGGTTATGGAAGTCCTTGATGATGAATGCTGCTTTTCTATGACAGCATTCAATGGTGGGGAGGGCTTTACCTGTGATGGACTGGGCCGTATCCACTACTTTTTCTAGGATTTCCCCTACAAGGCCAGTTGTGTTTCTATACCAGGCTGTGATGCAACCAGTCAATATACCCTCCACCACATATCTATAGAAGTTTTTTTCAAGATTTTAGATGTCACGCCATATCTTCGCAAATTCCGAAGGAAGTAGAGACACTGGCGTGCTTTCTTCATAATTGCACTTGCGTGCTGGACTCAGGGCAGATCCTCCAAAATGATAACATCAAGGAATTTAAAGTTGCTGACCTTCTCTATACCTGATCGCCTGATGAGGACCAGTTCATGGACTTCTGGTTTCCTCCTCCTGAAGTCAACAATCAGCTCCTTGGTCTTGCTGACATTGAGTGAGAGGCTTTTGTTGTGGCACTGCTCAGCAGATTTTCATTCTCCCTTCCATATGATGATTCGTCACCACCTCTGATTCAGCTAATGACGATGGTGTTTGTCAGCAAACTTAAATATGTCATTGGAGCTGTGCTTAGCCTTACAGTCATAAGTGGTGCACCTGTGCTGGTGGAGATTGTGGAGGAGATGTCGTTGCCAATCTGAACTAACTGGGGGCTACAAGTAAGGAAATTGAGGATCCAGTAGCACAAGGAGGTATTGAGGCCAAGGTCTTGAAGCTTATTGATGCGTTTTGAGGGGATGGTGGTATTGAATTCTGATCTGCAATCGATGAAGAGCATCTTCGCTGTTCAGATGTTCCAGGGTTGAGTGAAGGGCCAGTGAAATGGCATCTGTTGTGGACCTGTTGAGATGGTAAGCAAATTGGAGTGGATCCCAGTCACGTCTCAGGCAGGAGTTGATATGTTTCAACCCCAACCTCTCAAAACACTTCATCACTCTGAATGTTAATACTACTGGACAATAGTCATTGAGGCAGGTTACCACGTTCTTCTTGCGCACCAGTATAATTGAAGCCTGTTTGAAGCAGGTGGGTACCTCAGCCTGCTGAAGTGAGAGGTTAAAGATCTCAGTGAACACTCCAGCCAGTTGGTCAGCACAGGTATATTGTACTCAGTCAAATACTCCATCTGCGATGGATGCTTTCACTGGGTTCTCCCTCCTGAAGGATATTCTCCCATCAGAAACCGAAGCCACAGGGTCATTGTGGGCTGTGGGAGTTTGTGAAGGTGCCTCCATGTTTTGATGGTCAAAAGGAACATAAAATGCATTGAGCTCATCTGGAAGTAAAGCCATGTTGTTACCTATGTTGCTTGATCTCGCATTGTAAAAGGTGATAGCATTGAAGCCCTGACACAACCGTCGAGCATCATTCAGTGATTCAAGTTTGCTCCGAGATTTCCATTTGGGTGGCCCCTGGAAGATCCCGCTTTTTCTGGCAGCAAAGCCGTCTCCCAATCTGTGGCGGGTTTCACCGATATACATGAGGCCACATCTGTGCTCCCGGCATCTCCCAGTGACCACCCATTTTAATTCCACTTCCCATTCCCATTCTGACATGTCAGTCCATGGCCTCCTCTACTGTCATGGTGAGGTCACACTCAGGTTGAAGGAGCAACACCTTGTATTCTGTCTGGGTAGCCTCCAACCTGATAGCATGAACATCAATTTCTTAAACTTCCGATAATGCTCCCCCACCTCACCATTCCCCATCTCCTTTCCCCACTCTCCTCTCTCTTAACCTGCCCATTACCTCCCTCTGGTGTTCCTCCCCCTTTTCTTTCTTCCGTGGCCTTCTGTCCTCTCCTATCAGATTCCCCCTTCTGCAGCCCTGTATCTCTTTCACCAATCAACCTCCCAGCTCTTTACTTCACTCCTCCCGATATCACCTATCACCTTCTGTTTCTTCCTGCCCTTCCCTCCACCTTCTATCTCTGACTCCACATTTTTTTTCCTCAGTCCCGATGAAGGGTCTTGGCTCAAAACATCAACTGTACTCTGTTCCAAAGATGTTCCTTGGCCTGCTGAGTTTCTCCAGCATTTTGTGTGTGTTGCTTGGATTTCCAGCTTTCGCAGATTTTCTTTTGCTTTCAGTATTTGTTGCAAATCAGTCAACACGCCAAAGGAAATCAGATAAGTTAGAAACAAAACTGAACCTCTTTTTTAAACCTTTGTGCTCCAAATCCCATGATTTTGGAGACTGTTCAGGATAATATTGAAAGGTTAAGAATTGTTTTCATCTGAAATATAGTGTTAATCACATAGGTAAATGTTATGGTCTCTTACATTTGATGGGGACAGATATCCATGTGAGCAGATTTGCTAGAGCTGTTTGGGAGGATTTAAACTAGCTTGGCAGGGAGATGGGAACGAGAGTGACAAGCCAGGATATGGGGCAGCTGAAATACAGGTAGATCCAGTGGGTAGAGTCTGAGTGTAGTTAGATACAGTGTGTAGAGTGAGGGTACAGGTAGATACAGTGTGTAGAGAATCTGGGTGTACAGGTAGATACAGTGTGTAGAGTCTGGGTGTACAGGTAGATACAGTGTGTAGAGTCTGAGTGTACAGGAAGATGCAGTCTGTAGAGAATCTGGGTGTACAGGAAGATGCAGTGTGTAGAGTCTGGGTGTACAGGAAGATGCAGTGTGTAGAGAATCTGGGTGTACAGGAAGATGCAGTGTGTAGAGTCTGGGTGTACAAGTAGATACAGTGTGTAGAGTCTGGGAGTACAGGAAGATGCAGTGTGTAGAGAATCTGGGTGTACAGGAAGATGCAGTGTGTAGAGTCTGGGTGTACAAGTAGATACAGTGTGTAGAGTCTGGGTGTACAGGTAGATACAGTGTGTAGAGTCTGAGTGTACAGGAAGATGCAGTGTGTAGAGAATCTGGGTGTACAGGAAGATGCAGTGTGTAGAGTCTGAGTGTACAGGAAGATGCAGTGTGTAGAGAATCTGGGTGTACAGGAAGATGCAGTGTGTAGAGTCTGAGTGTACAGGTAGATGCAGTGTGTAGAGTGAGGGTACAGGTAGATGCAGTGTGTAGAGAAACTGGATGTACAGGTAGATGCAGTGTGTAGAGAAACTGGATGTACAGGTAGATACAGTGTGTAGAGAATCTGGGTGTACAGGAAGATGCAGTGTGTAGAGTGAGGGTACAGGTAGATGCAGTGTGTAGAGTCTGGGTGTACAGGTAGATGCTGTGTGTAGAGTCTGAGAGTACAAGTAGATGCAATGTGTAGAGAGTGTACAGGTAGATACAGTGTGTAGAGTCTGAGTGTACAGGTAGATGCAGTGTGTAGAGAATCTGGGTGTACAGGAAGATGCAGTGTGTAGAGTCTGAGTGTACAGGAAGATGCAGTGTGTAGAGTCTGAGTGTACAGGAAGATGCAGTGTGTAGAGAATCTGGGTGTACAGGTAGATACAGTGTGTAGAGTGAGGGCACAGGTAGATGCAGTGTGTAGAGTCTGAGTGTACAGGTAGATACAGTGTGTAGAGAATCTGGGTGTACAGGTAGATACAGTGTGTAGAGTGAGGGCACAGGAAGATGCAGTGTGTAGAGTCTGAGTGTACAGGTAGATACAGTGTGTAGAGAATCTGGGTGTACAGGTAGATGCAGTGTGTAGAGAATCTGGGTGTACAGGTAGATACAGTGTGTAGAGAATCTGGGTGTACAGGTAGATGCAGTGTGTAGAGAATCTGGGTGTACAGGTAGATGCAGTGTGTAGAGTCTGGGTGTACAGGTACATACAGTGTGTAGAGTGAGGGTACAGGTAGATGCAGTGTGTAGAGAATCTGAGTGTACAGGTAGATGCAGTGTGTAGAGTCTGGGTGTACAGGTAGCAGTGTGTAGAGTCTGAGTGTACAGGTAGATACAGTGCGTAGAGAATCTGGGTGTACAGGTAGATGCAGTGTATAGAGTGAGGGTACAGGCAGATACAGTGTGTAGAGTGAGGATACAGGTAGATGCAGTGTGTAGAGAATCTGGGTGTACAGGTAGATACAGTGTGTAGAGTCTTGGTGTACAGGTAGATGCAGTGTGTAGAGTGAGGGTACAGGTAGATGCAGTCTGTAGAGAATCTGGATGTACAGGTAGATACAGTGTGTAGAGTCTTGGTGTACAGGTAGATGCAATGTGTAGAGTCTGGGTGTACAGGTAGATGCAGTGTGTAGAGTCTGGGTGTACAGGTAGATGCAGTGTGTAGAGAATCTGGGTGTACAGGTAGATGCAGTGTGTAGAGAATCTGGGTGTACAGGTAGATGCAGTGTGTAGAGAATCTGGGTGTACAGGAAGATGCAGTGTGTAGAGTCTGAGTGTACAGGTAGATGCAGTGTGTAGAGTGAGGGTACAGGAAGATGCAGTGTGTAGAGTCTGAGTGTACAGGTACATACAGTGTGTAGAGTGAGGGTACAGGTAGATGCAGTGTGTAGAGAATCTGAGTGTACAGGTAGATGCAGTGTGTAGAGTCTGGGTGTACAGGTAGATGCAGTGTGTAGAGTGAGGGTACAGGTAGATACAGTGTGTAGAGTCTGGGTGTACAGGTAGATGCAGTGTGTAGAGTCTGAGTGTACAAGTAGATGCAGTGTGTAGAGAATCTGAGTGTACAGGTAGATGCAGTGCGTAGAGTCTGAGTGTACAGGTAGATACAGTGTGTAGAGTGAGGGTACAGGTAGATACAGTGTGTAGAGTGAGGGTACAGGTAGATGCAGTCTGTAGAGAATCTGGATGTACAGGTAGATACAGTGTGTAGAGTCTTGGTGTACAGGTAGATGCAATGTGTAGTGTCTGGGTGTACAGGTAGATGCAGTGTGTAGAGTCTGGGTGTACAGGTAGATGCAGTGTGTAGAGAATCTGGGTGTACAGGTAGATGCAGTGTGTAGAGTCTGGGTGTACAGGTACATACAGTGTGTAGAGTGAGGGTACAGGTAGATGCAGTGTGTAGAGAATCTGAGTGTACAGGTAGATGCAGTGTGTAGAGTCTGGGTGTACAGGTAGCAGTGTGTAGAGTGAGGGTACAGGTAGATGCAGTCTGTAGAGAATCTGGATGTACAGGTAGATACAGTGTGTAGAGTCTTGGTGTACAGGTAGATGCAATGTGTAGAGTCTGGGTGTACAGGTAGATGCAGTGTGTAGAGTCTGGGTGTACAGGTAGATGCAGTGTGTAGAGAATCTGGGTGTACAGGTAGATGCAGTGTGTAGAGAATCTGGGTGTACAGGAAGATGCAGTGTGTAGAGTCTGAGTGTACAGGAAGATGCAGTGTGTAGAGAATCTGGGTGTACAGGAAGATGCAGTGTGTAGAGTCTGAGTGTACAGGTAGATGCAGTGTGTAGAGTGAGGGTACAGGTAGATGCAGTGTGTAGCGAAACTGGATGTACAGGTAGATGCAGTGTGTAGAGAAACTGGATGTACAGGTAGATACAGTGTGTAGAGAATCTGGGTGTACAGGAAGATGCAGTGTGTAGAGTGAGGGTACAGGTAGATGCAGTGTGTAGAGTCTGGGTGTACAGGTAGATGCTGTGTGTAGAGTCTGAGAGTACAAGTAGATGCAGTGTGTAGAGTGAGTGTACAGGTAGATACAGTGTGTAGAGTCTGAGTGTACAGGTAGATGCAGTGTGTAGAGAATCTGGGTGTACAGGAAGATGCAGTGTGTAGAGTCTGAGTGTACAGGAAGATGCAGTGTGTAGAGTCTGAGTGTACAGGAAGATGCAGTGTGTAGAGAATCTGGGTGTACATGTAGATACAGTGTGTAGAGAATCTGGGTGTACAGGAAGATGCAGTGTGTAGAGTCTGAGTGTACAGGAAGATGCAGTGTGTAGAGAATCTGGGTGTACAGGTAGATACAGTGTGTAGAGTGAGGGCACAGGTAGATGCAGTGTGTAGAGTCTGAGTGTACAGGTAGATACAGTGTGTAGAGAATCTGGGTGTACAGGTAGATACAGTGTGTAGAGTGAGGGCACAGGTAGATGCAGTGTGTAGAGTCTGAGTGTACAGGTAGATACAGTGTGTAGAGAATCTGGGTGTACAGGAAGATGCAGTGTGTAGAATCTGAGTGTACAGGTAGATACAGTGTGTAGAGAATCTGGGTGTACAGGTAGATGCAGTGTGTAGAGAATCTGGGTGTACAGGTAGATACAGTGTGTAGAGAATCTGGGTGTACAGGTAGATGCAGTGTGTAGAGAATCTGGGTGTACAGGTAGATACAATGTGTAGAGAATCTGGGTGTACAGGTAGATGCAGTGTGTAGAGTCTGGGTGTACAGGTAGATGCAGTGTGTAGAGTCTGAGTGTACAAGTAGATGCAGTGTGTAGAGAATCTGAGTGTACAGGTAGATGCAGTGTGTAGAGTCTGGGTGTACAGGTAGATGCAGTGTGTAGAGTCTGAGTGTACAGGTACATACAGTGTGTAGAGTGAGGGTACAGGTAGATGCAGTGTGTAGAGAATCTGAGTGTACAGGTAGATGCAGTGTGTAGAGTCTGGGTGTACAGGTAGATGCAGTGTGTAGAGTGAGGGTACAGGTAGATACAGTGTGTAGAGTCTGGGTGTACAGGTAGATGCAGTGTGTAGAGTCTGAGTGTACAAGTAGATGCAGTGTGTAGAGAATCTGAGTGTACAGGTAGATGCAGTGTGTAGAGTCTGAGTGTACAGGTACATACAGTGTGTAGAGTGAGGGTACAGGTAGATACAGTGTGTAGAGTGAGGGTACAGGTAGATGCAGTGTGTAGAGAATCTGGGTGTAAAGGTAGATACAGTGTGTAGAGAATCTGGGTGTACAGGTAGATGCAGTGTGTAGAGTGAGGGTACAGGTAGATGCAGTGTGTAGAGTGAGGGTACAGGTAGATGCAGTCTGTAGAGAATCTGGATGTACAGGTAGATACAGTGTGTAGAGTCTTGGTGTACAGGTAGATGCAATGTGTAGTGTCTGGGTGTACAGGTAGATGCAGTGTGTAGAGTCTGGGTGTACAGGTAGATGCAGTGTGTAGAGAATCTGGGTGTACAGGTAGATGCAGTGTGTAGAGTCTGGGTGTACAGGTACATACAGTGTGTAGAGTGAGGGTACAGGTAGATGCAGTGTGTAGAGAATCTGAGTGTACAGGTAGATGCAGTGTGTAGAGTCTGGGTGTACAGGTAGCAGTGTGTAGAGTCTGAGTGTACAGGTAGATACAGTGCGTAGAGAATCTGGGTGTACAGGTAGATGCAGTGTATAGAGTGAGGGTACAGGCAGATACAGTGTGTAGAGTGAGGATACAGGTAGATGCAGTGTGTAGAGAATCTGGGTGTACAGGTAGATACAGTGTGTAGAGTCTTGGTGTACAGGTGGATGCAGTGTGTAGAGTGAGGGTACAGGTAGATGCAGTCTGTAGAGAATCTGGATGTACAGGTAGATACAGTGTGTAGAGAATCTGGGTGTACAGGAAGATGCAGTGTGTAGAGTCTGAGTGTACAGGAAGATGCAGTGTGTAGAGAATCTGGGTGTACAGGTAGATACAGTGTGTAGAGTGAGGGCACAGGTAGATGCAGTGTGTAGAGTCTGAGTGTACAGGTAGATACAGTGTGTAGAGAATCTGGGTGTACAGGTAGATACAGTGTGTAGAGTGAGGGCACAGGTAGATGCAGTGTGTAGAGTCTGAGTGTACAGGTAGATACAGTGTGTAGAGAATCTGGGTGTACAGGAAGATGCAGTGTGTAGAATCTGAGTGTACAGGTAGATACAGTGTGTAGAGAATCTGGGTGTACAGGTAGATGCAGTGTGTAGAGAATCTGGGTGTACAGGTAGATACAGTGTGTAGAGAATCTGGGTGTACAGGTAGATGCAGTGTGTAGAGAATCTGGGTGTACAGGTAGATACAATGTGTAGAGAATCTGGGTGTACAGGTAGATGCAGTGTGTAGAGTCTGGGTGTACAGGTAGATGCAGTGTGTAGAGTCTGAGTGTACAAGTAGATGCAGTGTGTAGAGAATCTGAGTGTACAGGTAGATGCAGTGTGTAGAGTCTGGGTGTACAGGTAGATGCAGTGTGTAGAGTCTGAGTGTACAGGTACATACAGTGTGTAGAGTGAGGGTACAGGTAGATGCAGTGTGTAGAGAATCTGAGTGTACAGGTAGATGCAGTGTGTAGAGTCTGGGTGTACAGGTAGATGCAGTGTGTAGAGTGAGGGTACAGGTAGATACAGTGTGTAGAGTCTGGGTGTACAGGTAGATGCAGTGTGTAGAGTCTGAGTGTACAAGTAGATGCAGTGTGTAGAGAATCTGAGTGTACAGGTAGATGCAGTGTGTAGAGTCTGAGTGTACAGGTACATACAGTGTGTAGAGTGAGGGTACAGGTAGATACAGTGTGTAGAGTGAGGGTACAGGTAGATGCAGTGTGTAGAGAATCTGGGTGTAAAGGTAGATACAGTGTGTAGAGAATCTGGGTGTACAGGTAGATGCAGTGTGTAGAGTGAGGGTACAGGTAGATGCAGTGTGTAGAGTGAGGGTACAGGTAGATGCAGTCTGTAGAGAATCTGGATGTACAGGTAGATACAGTGTGTAGAGTCTTGGTGTACAGGTAGATGCAATGTGTAGTGTCTGGGTGTACAGGTAGATGCAGTGTGTAGAGTCTGGGTGTACAGGTAGATGCAGTGTGTAGAGAATCTGGGTGTACAGGTAGATGCAGTGTGTAGAGTCTGGGTGTACAGGTACATACAGTGTGTAGAGTGAGGGTACAGGTAGATGCAGTGTGTAGAGAATCTGAGTGTACAGGTAGATGCAGTGTGTAGAGTCTGGGTGTACAGGTAGCAGTGTGTAGAGTCTGAGTGTACAGGTAGATACAGTGCGTAGAGAATCTGGGTGTACAGGTAGATGCAGTGTATAGAGTGAGGGTACAGGCAGATACAGTGTGTAGAGTGAGGATACAGGTAGATGCAGTGTGTAGAGAATCTGGGTGTACAGGTAGATACAGTGTGTAGAGTCTTGGTGTACAGGTGGATGCAGTGTGTAGAGTGAGGGTACAGGTAGATGCAGTCTGTAGAGAATCTGGATGTACAGGTAGATACAGTGTGTAGAGTTTTGGTGTACAGGTAGATGCAATGTGTAGAGTCTGGGTGTACAGGTAGATGCAGTGTGTAGAGTCTGGGTGTACAGGTAGATGCAGTGTGTAGAGAATCTGGGTGTACGGGTAGATGCAGTGTGTAGAGAATCTGGGTGTACAGGTAGATGCAGTGTGTAGAGAATCTGGGTGTACAGGAAGATGCAGTGTGTAGAGTCTGAGTGTACAGGTAGATGCAGTGTGTAGAGTGAGGGTACAGGTAGATGCAGTGTGTAGAGAATCTGGGTGTACAGGAAGATGCAGTGTGTAGAGTCTGAGTGTACAGGAAGATGCAGTCTGTAGAGAATCTGGATGTACAGGTAGATACAGTGTGTAGAGTCTGGGTGTACAGGTAGATGCAGTGTGTAGAGAATCTGGGTGTACAGGTAGATGCAGTGTGTAGAGTCTGTGTGTACAGGTAGATGCAGTGTGTAGAGCGTCCACGTGTACAGGTGTAGTGAGGAAGGGTAAACAATTTACAGGGAAAAATTGCAGTCAGTGGGACAGGTTGAAGTTGTCTTTTTTAATGCAGGAAGTATCAGGAACAATGGTGATAAACTTTGATCATTGGGCATTATATGGAACCATGATGATGTGGCCATCAATGATAGAAAAATAGAGAGCTATGTAGGATGGAAAGGCCAGATTGAATTTAGAGTAGGTTAGAAGGTTGGCACAACATCATGGGCTGAAAGACCTGATCTGCGCTGTAATGTTCTGTGTTCTAGTGGTCCTTTGCCAACCTTTCATCTACATTTACTATGTTGGCTTCCTTTTCATCTTTTCAAAGTCTGATTTGAGCAAGTTTCTCCATAACAACCTGTCCCCTTTACTCAAGTGTGCTCTGTATGTGGTAGTCTTTGATGCAAAAACTTTCATATAACACTCTCCACCCTGCGTGTTATCTGCACGTCTGTGCGTGATACTTCATAAAAAGATGCCGCATTCTCTGTATTACAGACCCAAGTGTAGAACCCAGAACAGAGCACAGAGAGGATTGTATCTGTGCAGGACAATCTATGCAACCTTAAGCCTCAGGGTTCACAGATCACTGCTGTGGGAGCAGCTGAAATCCTCCAGACTTTTCCCTTGCTAGCAACAGCCCAGATCACCAGTAATTACTTCATCTTAAATGAAGTATTCTTTGAAGAATACACAAGGGTAGAGAAATGTTTAATGTGAAAGCCTTGCAGTGCAGTCTGCTTAAATATGTTCATACTGCAGTGACTTGCAGGAAAAAATATAAATGATTGGCATTGGAGAAGAAAAATAGGCTAGGTTTGCCAATTGACCGTATTGACCAATTGACAGTACGGTGCAAAGGCTGGTGATTTGGACGCCTGACACTGCTCTTGTTGAAGGTAGGCTTAGTTGGAAAAATCTTTGTCATTTTGTTGTACAGAATGGATGCCATCCCTGTGCCAGACTCTGAGGGTTGTTAACATGCATTTTAAGAGGACTAAAATATAAATGCAAGGATGAGGCTAACCAATGAGGCATTGGTTAAATTACACTTGGACTACTATGAGCACTTATCTAAGAAATGATGTGCTGGCATTGGAGAGGATCTAGAGGTAGTTCTTGACTCTGATCATGGGAGTGCAAAGGTTAATATATGAGGAGTGTTTGATGGCTCTGGGCCCATACTTGTTGGAGTTCAGAAGAATGGAGAGGGGTCTCATTGAAACAAGCCAAAAATTTAAAAATTAAATATATTTATTGAGGTACAGAAAGACCTAGATAGAGTGGGTGTGGAGAGGATGTTTCCTGTAGTGTGTGAGTCTAGGACCAGAGGGCACAGCCTCAGAATAGAAGGATGTCCCTTTAGAACAGAGATGAGGAGGAATTTCTTCAGCCAGAGGGTGATGAATCTGTTGAATTCATTGCCTCAGATGGCAGTGAAATCATTGGGTGTACTTAAAACAGAGGTTGATAGATTCTTGATTAGTAAGGGTGTCAAGATTTTGGATAGAAGTCAAGAGAATGGGTTTGAAGGGGATGATAAATCAGTCATGATGCAATGGCAGAGTACTTGATGGGCTGAATGGCCCAATTCTGTTACTATGTCTTGTGGTCTTGTGCATAAGGAAAGATTTAGGGAGTGGAACTAGTTACCTAATTCTAAGTGCTGTCACAGGCGCGAGAGCCAAATAGGCTTCTTCTTTGGTCTGTGACCTTCTGCTATTCCAGAATCATTACGCTGCTAATTACCACCGTGCCATACAACATGAAGTTTGTTGTTTTGCAGCAACAGTATGGTGCAAAGGCAGAAAATTACTATAAATTAGAAAGAAATAAATAGTTTGAAAAACGAAATAGCGAAGTAGTGTTCGTGAGCTCATGCACTGTTCAGAAACCTGACGATGGAGGGGAAGAAGCTGTTGCAGAATTGCTGAGCAACACACACTGAGTGCTGGAAGAACTCACCAGATGAGGTAGCATCTATGAAAAGGAATGAAGAGTTGGCTTTTTAGGCTGAGAATCTTCATCCAGGCCAAAAAGTCTACTGTTTATTCCTCCTAGCAGATGTTGTCTGATCTGCTGAGTGCTTCCAGCATTTCATTTATTTATTTAGAGATTTAGCGTGTAATATGCCCTTCTCGCTCTTCGCGGCACACTGCCCAGCAACCCCCGACAACCCCGATTTAACCCTAACTCAATCACAGGACCATTTACAATGACCAATTAACCTATCTGTAATCTTTGGACTGTGTGAAAAAACCAGAGCACTCTGGAAAACACCCATGCATTCCATGGGGACAGGGGCTCCCAACCTAGGGTCAATGGACCCCTTGCTTAATGGCATTAGTCAATGGCGTAAAAAAGTTGGGGACCCCTGCATGGGGAGCTTGTAGAAACTTCTTACAGGTGACACTGGGATTGAACACTGAACTCTGACGCCCTGAGCTGTAATAGTGTCGAGCTAACCGGTAATGATACAGTGGCTTTTGTGTTACTCTGGATTTCCAGCATCTACAGAATCTTTTGTGTTCCTGAACTGCTGAGTGTGGATCTTCAGGCTCCTGTACCTTCTCCCTGATGTTAGTAATGAGAAGAGGGCTTGTCCTGGATGGTGAGTGTCTTTAGTGATGGTTACCTCTTTCTTGACACACTGCCTCTTGAAGATGTCCTTGGTGGTGGGTAGGATTCCATCAGGATAGATGGTTCTATAATTCTATATTATTCTAAGTGGTTTTTGGAGATCCTATGATATAACATTCTATGCAATTTTTTTGCGATTTAATGAATCTTTAGGTTCTTATGGGGTTCAGATTTGTTCAAAAACGAAAAATGCCGGAAATGTTCAGCAGGTCAGGCGGTATCTGTGGAAAGGGGAGGAGTGTTGATGTTTCAGGTCTATGACTTTTCATCAGGTTTGGCTGTCAACCTGACTTTTCTTTCAACAGATGCTGCCTGGCCAGCTGAACAGATCCAGTATTTTTAGTTTTTATTTCAGATTTCCAGGATCTTTTTTTTTTTAACTTTTCAACTGGAATCCATGAATCTGTGTATTTGTATGAAATTCCAGAGTTACATACATGCCCTCAGTGGCCACTTTATTAGGTAGTTCCTATACCTCAAGAAGTGGTCACTCTGTATGTTAGTGGTCTTCTGCTGCTGCAGCCCATCCACTTCAAGGTTCCAGGTGCTGTGTTTAGAGATGTTCTTCTGCACACCACCGTTGAAACGCTTGGTTATTGGAGTAACCATCATGTTCCTGTCAGCTTCATCTAGTCTGGTCCTTTTCCTCTGACCTCTCTCAGTCACAAAGCATTTTTGCCCACAGAACTGTTGCTCATTGGATGTGTTTTTTTTTGCACTGTAAACTCTAGAGACGAATATGTGTGTGAAAAGCCCGGGAGATTAGCGGTTTCTGAGATACTCAGACTGTCCCATCTTGCACTTGGATCACATTTCCATAAGACCATAAGGCAAAGGAGTAGAACTAGGCAATCTGGCCCATCAAGTCTGCTCCGCCATTCAATCATGGCCGATCCTTGTTTATTTTCCTTCTCCTCAACCCCGGTTCCCAGCCTTCTCCCTGTAACCTTTGATGCCTTGTCCAATCAAGAACCAATCAGTCTCTGCCTTAAATACTCTCAATGACCTGGCCTCCACAGCTGCATGTGGCAACAAATTCCACAAATTCGCCACTCTGAATTTCTTCCCCATTCTGATATCTGGTCTGAACTACAACTGAATCTCTTGACCATGTCTTCATGCTTTTATGCATTGAGTTGCTGCCACATGATTGGCTGATTAGATATTTGCATTAAGGATCTCATATACTTAATAAAATGACCGCTATGTGCATGTTATAGAATTCACCATTTCTAAACAATTTTATGAACTTGTATGTCAGTTTGAGGTTATTCAATTCTGCACAATTCCATATAATTCTGGGAGTTCATTTGTCTGTGGATTCTATGATTGCCCATCTAAATTGGTCCCATTGCCTGTGTTTGGCCCATATACCTTTTAAACCTTTCTTACTGATGTAGTTCTTGATTCACCATTCATGGGAAAATAAGATTATTCTTTTGGGTACATTTCCTTTGCTACTGTGATCATAATCTCTTCTAACAATTGAAATTGCTCATGATGAGATTTGTCTTATTACGAACGTGAATGACTGGATAGTTGTGACTGAATGGGGTAACTGTTTACCAGGAGCATGCTGACTCGTGTATTACATCGGGCTGCTGCCAATTATCTTCAAGATCGATGTTTCAGCCCCGAATCCTACTTCCTTCCCAAGCCTTGAAGAGAGAAATAATCAGTTGACATTTGGTGCTGTGTCGCAAATTTCTGCAGATGTACTGTGGAGAGCATTCAGCATCCGGTATGGGGGGACGGGGGGTGTGGGGTGTGCATGGCACAGGATCAAAAGAAGCTGCAGAAAGTTGTGAACTCAGTCAGCTCCACCATGGCCACTGTCCTGTTAGCATCCAGGACATCTTCAAGGAGCAAGGCCTCAAGACGCTGACATCCATTTCTAAGGACCCCTATCTCCCAGGACATTACCTCTTCTCATTGCTACTATCAGGAAGGAGGTACACACTCAGTGATTCAGGAACAGCTTCTTCCACTCTGTCAACTGATTTCTGAATAGACATTGAACCCATGAACACGACCTCACTACTTTTTCTTTGCACTACTTAATATATACTTACTGTAATTCAGTTTTTATTATCATGTAGCCCAATATTCCACTGTTGCATCACAACAAATTTCATGACATGTGCCAGTGATATTAATTCTGATTCTGATGAGGAGTCCTGATGAAAATCTCTGCCTGAAATGTCAACTGTTTATTCCCCTTCATAGATGCTTTCCCAATCTGCTGAGTTCCTCCGGTATTTTGTACACTGCCTTTCCCAAGGGCTTGCTTGCTTTTGATTTGAGTAAAGATACTACCCCTACATCATTTTAATCACAGAATCATTTATTTTCAACCCTGCCTTTCATTCTGTGTCCACCAGCAATTGCAAATTTTGCCCAGTGCAACATATTAAACCATCTGTTTCATGCGCTTCAATGCATTTTGTTACGAACGTGTAATCAAATTAATTACATTGAGATTTAATTAGCTATATATTCCATTATCTAATTCTCAGTTCCAACCTGCTCAGCGCGCTCCTTCACACAATTTCTCAAATCCACAATTCTACAGCAGCACCAGCTATTTATATTTCAACCATTAAGAATTCATGCATTTTCTGTCAGCCTCATCAACCTCCTCTGCAGTTCCTGTAGCTTTTTCATTCTTCGGGTTGTTCTTCTTTCACGGTGCGCTTTCACTTTTTGGCAGCAGCAGGAGAATGTGAAGATACGTTTGTTTTAAAGAACCATGCAGATAAAATTTTTCCTTGTGTCGCTTTACACTCAATAGCAAAGGAAACCTTGCTGTCACTTTGCATCTAGCAGCATAATGCAGGAGGAATCTCATAACCCATTTGTCTAAGTATTATGTGGCAGCCAGTTTTGATAAAGAGAAGAGTGAGTAATGTGGCATTCAGCAATGGCAATGCATTTGGGACACTTGCCTTTATTGGACCTTCTGGAGTTGGGCAAAGCACAATTTGCTGGAAGCTCGGGTGTCACAGCTGGCGGTGAATGCTGCCTTACTATTCCAGCAACTCCAGTTTGATCCTGACCCCAAAGTTCAGAGTTCAAAGTAAATTGTCAAAGTACATATATGTCACCATATCCTACCCTGAGGTTCAATTTCTTGCTAGCATTCACCGTGGACAAAGAAATACAGTACAATCAATGAAAAACTGGAAACAAATGTGTAAACAGCTAGCACTACTGCTTTCTGTGTGGAGTGTGCATGTTCTGTCTATGAATTCATGGATTGCCTGTAGATGCACCAACTTCCTCCCACATCCCAAAGATTATCTAATATTGATTGATCCCTGTATATCACCTCTACTACGCTGTGGATTGAGCACATTCAATCATAAATAATCATTGTATTTTCAATTTTGACTAATATGAGTATGATGGATCAGTCTCTACCTGTGCTATAGTTCTTCTGGGACATCTGGCCTTTTCCTCTTTACTTCCTGCATAATTATTTCTCTAGTACAAAGTTCAATGCACAGTGCAGCACCTCATTTAGTCTCACACAAATAAACTTGGTGAGACTTCTAAGCATTCTGAAATTCCAGAATCCCAGTCTCCTCGAGTTGAGGGCAGTTTCTCTCTGTGATCCAAATTTTCTGCTCAGGGTCCAGCACATTCCATGTGCATCTCTCAGTTTTTATCCTAGCATTCACATCCATGTTCCGAGCCAAATTATTAATCAGAGCAGCATCAAGTTTAGTTGTTTATTGAGGTACAGTGCGGAAGAGGCCCATCCAGCCCTCTGAGCCACGCCACTCAGCAACGCTGAATTTAACCATTTAATCAAATCTACCCATGAGCACACCCTCACTATTTTTTGCTCTCTTTTTACTTATTGAATTTATTTATATTTACACTCAGAGGCCACATTATTAGGTACAGGAATGGGACCTGGTGTGGTCTTCTGCTGCTGAAGCCCCTCCACCTCAAGGACTGATACGTTGTACATTCAGAGATGCTCTTCTGCACACCGCTGTTGTAACACCTGGTTATTTGAGTCACCTTCCTCTCAACTTGAACCAGTCTGGCCATTCAGCTCCGACCTCGCTCATTAACAAAGCAGATTTTTAGCCCACAGAAATGCTGTTCACTGAATGCTTTCTGCTTCTTGAACCATTCTCTGCCAACTCTAGAGACTGTTGTTTGTGAAAATCCCAGGAGATTAGCCGTTTCCGAGATAGTCAAACCACCCCATCTTGCACCAATAATCATTCTACAGTCAAAGTCACTTAGATCATAGTTCTTACTTTAGTGGTTGGTAAGTTGATGGAGAAGATCCTGAGAGGCAGGATTTATGAACACTTGGAGAGGTATAATATGATTAGGAATAGTCAGCATGGTTTTGTCAAGGGCAGGTTGTGCCTTACGAGCTTGATTGAATTTTTTGAGGGTGTGACTAAACACTCTGATGAAGGAAGAGCAGTCGATGTAGTGAATATGGATTTCAGCAAGGCATTTGACAAGGTACCCAATGTAAGGCTTATTGAGAAAGTAAGGATGCATGGGATCCAAGGGGATATTGCTTTGTAAATCCAGAACCGGCTTGTCCACAGAAGGCAAAGAGTGGTTGTAGACAGGTCATATTCTGCATGGAGGTCGGCCACCAGTGGTGTGCCTCAGGGATCTGTTCTGGGACCCTTACTCTTTGTGATTTTTATAAATGACCTGGATGAGGAAGTGGAGGAATGGGTTAGTAAGTTTGTTAATGACACAAAGGTTGGAGGTGTTGTGGATAGTGTGGAGGGCTGTCAGAGGTTATGGTGGGACATTGATAGGATGCAAAACTGGGCTGAGAAGTGGCAGATGGAGTTCAACCCAGATAAGTCTGAAATGGTTCATTTTGGTAGGTCAAATATGATGACAGAATATAGTATTAATGGTAAGACTCTTGGCAGTGTGGAGGATCAGAAGGATTATGGGGTCCGAGTCCATAGGACACTTAAAGCTGCTGTGCAGGTTGACTCTGTGATTAAGAAAGCATACGGTGCATTGGCCTTCATCAATCATGGGATTGAGTTTAGGAGCCGAGAGGTAATGTTGCAGCTATATAGGACCCTGGTCAGACCCCACTTGGAGTACTGTGCTCAGTTCTGTTTGCCTCACTACAGGATGAATGTGGAAACTATAGAAAGGGTGCAGAGGAGATTTACAAGGAAGTTGCCTGGATTGGGGAGCATGCCTTATGAGAATAGGTTGAGTGAACTCGGCCTTTTTTCCTTGGAGCGACGGAGGATGAGGGGTGACCTGATAGAGATGGATAAGACAATGAGAGCCATTGGTCGTGTGAATAGTCAGAGGCTTTTTCCCAGGGCTGAAATGGCTAGCATGAGAGTGCACAGTTTTAAGATGCTTGGAAGTAGGCACAGAGGAGATGTCAGGGGTAAGTTTTTTACACAGTGAGTGGTGAGTGCGTGGAATGGGCTGCCAGCGACGGTGGTGGAGGCAGATACGATAGGGTCTTTTAAGAGACTCCTGGACAGGTACATGGAGCTTAGAAAAATAGAGGGCTATGGGTAACCCTAGGTAATTTCTAAGGTAAGGACATGTTCAGCACAGCTTTGTGGTCCAAAGGGCCTGTATTGTGCTGTAGGTTTTCTATGTTTCTTCCCCATTCTGATGTTTGGTCTGAACAACAATGGAATCTCTTGACCATGTCTGTATGCTTTTCTGCATTGAACTGCTGCCATATGAATGGCTGATTCAATATTTGCATTAGCGAGCACGTGTACCTAATAAAGTGGCCACTGAGTGTATATTTCTTCTTCTTATTTACAGTACTTTTAATCTATTACACTGTATACAGCTGCAAACTTACGAATTTCACGACACGTCAGTGATAATAAACCTGATTCTGATTCAGTGAGAGGGAAAAATCCTTTCATTCTCAAGTTTTGCCTCAGGGTGGTTGATCATGTGTGAACATCTACCATTCCCTTCCTGAGTCAAATTAAATCTCATGGTGTGTATTTAATTATCCATTTCTGGGTATCTTAGAACCTTAGTGGTAGCAGTGATTACCAGTTATAATGTCATAGAGTCTGAGAATCAAAGCATCACACGGCATGAAAATAGCCTCTTTGGTCCAGCAGTCCACGTAGCACAACTTTTCTCTAGTAGTTCCCACAAAATTCCCTTTAGGTTCTACTGAGGCATGGGATCCAAGCAAAGATTTAGCTTTCCCATGGAGCGTATTCTGCCTGGAGGTTGGTGACCAGTGGTGTTCTGCAGGGATCAGTTCTGGAACTACAGATCTTTGTGATTTTTAAAAAAATTTATAAATGACTTGGGTGAGTAAGTGGATGGGTGGGTTTTTAAGTTTGCAGGTGACACCAAGATTGGTGGGGCTGTGATAGTGTTGCAGGTTACAACGGGTGCAGAGCTAGACTGAGAAGTTCTTGATGGAGTTCAATACAAAAAAGTGTGAAGGGATTCACTTTGGAAGGTTGAACTTGAATACAGGGTTAATGGCAAGATTCTTAGCAGTATGGAGGGACAGCGGGATCTTGGCGTCCAGGTCATAATCCCTCACAGTTGTCATGCAAGTTGATAGTGTGGTGTGTTGGCCTTCATTAGTTGGGGAATTGAGTTCAAGAGCAGTGAGGTACTATTGAAATGCCATAAGCTCTGGTTAGACCACACATGGAATATTGCATTCAGTTCTGCTCATCTCATTACAGGAAGGCTGTGGAAGCTTTAGAGAGGGTGCAGATAAACTTTATTAGGATGCTGCATGGTTTAGAGAGCATGATGCATTAGGATAGGTTGAGTGAGTTAGAGCTTTTCTCTCGGAGTGAAGGAGGATGAGAAGTGACTTGATGGATGTGTACAAGATGATGAGAGAGATAGATAGAGTGGACAGCCAGAATTTCTTTCCCCCCCAGAGTAGATATCGCTAATATGAGGGGGCATAATTTTAAGGTGTTTGGAGAAAAGTATAGTGGGGATGTCAGAGGTAGGATTTTTATACAGAGAGTGGTAGGTGTGTGGGGTAAAAACTGCCAGGGGTGGTGGTAAAGGCAGATACATTAGGGACACTAAGGAGACCATGGAAGAAAGGAAAACAGCGGGTTATGTAGGAGAAAAGGGTTATATTGAGCTCAGAATAGGTTATAAGGTTGGCACAACATCGTGGGCTGAAAGGCCTTTACTGTGTAGGTCTATGTTCTATGGTCTATGTATCTTAGACCTCTGTTTATGTTACACAAGCGTGGCAGTGGACGAACCCAAGTGCAGAACACAGGCATGGAGGTAGAGTCAGGAGGCATTACTAACATACTGAGCATGGAGTCAGTATGCAGGAGTGATGCTAGACCTATAACTGGTAGTCCTAAGAACCATGGAACAAGGCTACTCACACCAGAGTCAACCAACAAACTGGTAGCTTCTTGTTGTGGTCACAGGGTTTTTATACTGCATTTGCTGATGGAAAGCAGGTGTTTGTAGTTAGTGGAACCTGGGAATGATTGGAAACTAAACGAGGTGATTGAGGCCCAATTCCTGAGGTAAATAGCCAGGTGGGCAATTGCCAGAAGGGACAATGACAGTTTGGGCCAACAGATGCACTTGAACAACTGTTACCAATGCTGCATTAACTTAGTGCCTCTGGCATTGTTGAGAGATCTCTGCATGAATGCAGTGTCATGTTGCAGGTACTGAACCACTCCTTCATCTGAGCCACGGCTAAGTAGTTGGTGATGTATCCATTTTCATGTACAGTACTGTACCCAAACTTACGTCACAACCGGTAATGTGGTTAGCTGAATTAATGATCCTGCGGTTCTCTCTATCCAACACGTGCCCTCTAAGCATCCTTAATGATGATGATATTCTTGAGGTATCACCTTTTGAAGATGTCCTTGATGGTGGGGCATTTTGTGCCACGATGCAGCAGGGTGAGTCTACAACCCCTCTGCAGCCCCTTTTAATTCTGTGCACTGGCCCCTCCATATCAGGCAGTGATGCTGCCAGTCAGAAAGCTCTCCACTGTACATTTGTAGAAATTTGCTGGACCAAGTCTCCTCAAACTCCTAATGAAATAAAGCCTCCGGTGTGCCTTCCTTGTTATTGTATCAAAATGTTGGCCCAGGATAGGTTAGTAAGTGACATTTCATCAAAGTTCTGAAGGGAGGACTTGAACCTCCTATAGTGGCTCTGTTTCTCTGCTAGCAGAAGCTCCCTAACCTACTGAGATTCTCTGGCTTCTTTTTGGTCTTTATTTCAGATTTCCGGAACCCGTGATAATTCTGTAAGCGCCCATCAGAAGCTGCAGCAGGCATGACTCACAGTCTTTGACATACCATTTTTTCAAAAAGAGGTTTATTTGCATATATTCCAGTACTTTTCACGATTCTTAGCTCACCTTTTACAAATATATATGCAATTAGAACATAATCATCCTTGTGCAGAATGCACTCCTGGTCCTGGGGCACCCACCGGTACTAGAAGGCATCTGAAGAATCAGTAGACACCACGTTCTCTGTCTTGAGGGACATGAGGCACAGATGTATCCTCAGTGGACTCAGCATACGTGCATCAGTGCGACAAAGCAACCTTGTATAGCTTTCTTGTGGGTTAATTCAGCTTAGCTGGCAATGTGTGTGCAAAGACAATTAGTATCCTTCAGGTCTTTATGACAACAGTGAAGAGTAATTTTGTGTATTTTACTAGAGTTACAGATCTGTCCATTGACAGGCACTAAGAAAAAACCGCAAGTTGGTCTTGGTAAAATTTCCAGCAGTGCAGTGATCATCATGAAACAGTAGACTATTTCTTAGTCTCACACACAAAATGCTGGAGGAACTCGGCAGGCCAGACGGCGTCTATGGAAAAGAGGGGACAGGCGACGCTTCGACTCGATACCTTTCTTCAGAATTGAAAAGGAAGGGTATAGAGAATAAAAAGGTGTGGGGCAGGGAAGGAGGATAGCTAGAAGGTGATGGGTGAAGCTAGATGGGTAGGAAAGATAAGGGGCTGGAGAAGAAGGAATCTGACAGGAGAGGGGAGTGGAACATTAGAGAAAGGGCAGGAGGATTTGAACCAGGGGGAGGTGATTGGCAGGTGAGAAGAGGTAAAAGGTCAGAGTGGGGAATAGAAGAAGAGGGGAGGAGGAGGGAAATAATTTTGTACTGGAAGGAGAAACTGATATTCATTCTATCAGGCTGGAGGGTACCCAGACGGAATATAAAGTGTCGTTCCTCCACCCTGAGGGTGGCCTCATCTTGGCACAGGAGCAGACCATGGGCTAACATGCTGGAACGGGAATGGAAAATGGAATTAAAATGTTTGGCCACCGGGAAGTTCCACCTTTGGCAGATGGAGTGGAGGTGCTCGACGAAGCAGTCCCCCAATTTACGATGGGTCTCACTAATGTAGAGAAGGGCGCAGCGGGAGCACGGGATACTGTGGGCGACTGCAGCAGATTTGCAGGTGAAGAGTTATCTCATCGGGAAGGACTGTTTGGGACCCGGAATGGATGTGAGGCTGCCTTTTGTAGAACGTGGGACACAGCATAGTATAGGCCGTTTGGTCCACCATACTGTGCCAACCTTTTAATCTACTGCTCAACTAATCTGGTTTGGTGATTTGTGGTTTGGTGTTTTATATTCTGTGTTGTGTCACTCTTTTTTTATGCTGTTTGTGTGATTGTCTGCTGGGTGTCCGTGGTCGCATAACCAGGACTTGTGATATGCACCAGCTGCTCAGACGACCATCCACCACCTGGTCCCATGGCTTCACGTGACACTGACCGGGGGGGGGGGGGGGGGCGGGGGCTAAGCAGGTGCTACACCTTGCCCAAGGGTGACCTGCAGGCTAGCGGAGGGAAGGTGTGCCTTGCACCTCCTTTGGTAGAGACATATCTCCACCCCACCACCCAGTGACGGTATCTCGGAGGGAAAACGAAGTGTGAGTTATGGATGCGTTTTAGATTAGTCACCCACAGTACCAAATGGTACGGACCATTGCTACGGCCTGGGCTGCAACACTCTCATCCATGTTTTGTGACGGAAGCAGTCAGTGAGCTGACTGACACAGTGAGTGCTCTGTCAGTGTGAGCCAGAGCAGATGGCTGAGGAAGAAGCTGATAATTACTGTTGGGTTTACTGAAGAACAAGAGCACGGAAACAGTGTGTGGGCCATTCCATTCCTCGAGCCAGCTTCATCATTCTTCCCTTCTTTCGATCCAAGTTTCATCAAGTTTTTAATATCCTTGGTTTCTAAGCAAGATAAATTTCTACACGTATATATCATTCTGGGAAGAGTACGTGTCACAATCTCTACCTTGTTTCTTGTTTATTTCAAAATTCTCTTTAAGTGATTTCAGTGAATTTTAGGGTTTTCTTCCCTACCACCATTTCTTGCAAGAGGAGAACC
The DNA here is from genome assembly GCF_048418815.1 of Hemitrygon akajei. Lineage (NCBI taxonomy): Eukaryota > Metazoa > Chordata > Chondrichthyes > Myliobatiformes > Dasyatidae > Hemitrygon > Hemitrygon akajei. The sequence continues at coordinate 34,797,462 of NC_133153.1, read as the reverse complement.
CCCTGCAGGTCTTACCTGTTCCCCAGTCACATGGATGGTCAAAGCCAGGAGCTTCTGTTCATTTTCGGGGGGAACTGATCGCTTTCAATTGGGGGGATGGAGTGGCTGGCTGAGGGAAAAAGAGTGAGATAGAAAGAGGGAGTGATGCGCGGAAAGAGAGAGTGGTAGAGTGAAGGATGTACAGTTGAAAAGAGAGGGGAAGAGGGGAGTGAAAGGGAGATAGGTAAGAGATGGAGGACAATACAGGGATGAAGGTGAGAGGGAGAAGGGTGGAGAGAAAGGGGTGATAAAGGGTGATGGGGAGAGTAATACAGGGGTTAAGGAGAGATAGAGAAAGGGACAGAAGGATGGAGAGTGAGGGAGAGAAAGAGGTGATGGAGGGGGAGAGAGGAGTGAGAAAGGGAGAACAATATGTGGGGTTAAGGACAGAGAGAGAAAAGAAGAATTGAGAATGGGAGAGATGAAGACATTGTTGTACTTTGGGGCGGCATATTAGCATATCGGTTAGCACAAAGCTTTGCAGTACCAGTGGCCCAGGTTCAATTCTTGCCACTGTTTTGTAAGGAGTTTGTTTTCCATGTAACCATGTGGGGGTTTCCTCCAGCTGCTCTGGTTTCTTCCCACAGTCCAAAAATGTACCAGTTGGTAGGTTAATTGGACATTGTAAATTGTTCCATGATTAGGCTAGGGTTAAATTGCCGGGTGGCACAGCTCAAAATGCTGGAAGAAGGCCTATTTCACACTTTCTAAATTAAAGAGAATGGGGGTAATGGAGGGGTAGGGAGGGGTGAATGGGAGGGGTGGAGGAGGGGGAGGGGAGAGTGATGGAGAGGGTGAGGTGGCAAGAGGGAGAATGCATGCATGCACGTGTGCTGATCTGTAGATTCTAATCATGCCAACACTCAAAGATCACCTCTAGATCTCTGGTCATCATCCACTAGTGCCCATTTTCAATCCTCAGAAGGGTGTTCCACTGGCAGCAACAGCACCAATGTGGAAATGGGCTCTGTTCCCTGGACAACTCGATTACGAGATCGAATTCAAGTGGACAACTAATCTTGGAAATGATGATGGATTGTCCTGCTTACCCTGGGGAAAAGGAAATATCTGAAAAATTTACGGAAGAAGGCATTCCTTGTAATGTATTCTCCCTAAGGCAAGTTGAAAGTATTTTTATTACAACTCTATTACAGCAGAGATGATCCAAAGGGAAACCGGAAATGATTCCATACTGTCTCAGGTCAACCTGACTACCCAAAATGGCTGAAATGAACAGCAGAAGTTCTAGTTCCCCCATTTTTACCAGTGTCGGGATGATCCTGTCCTTGATGGATGTTGCTTTATGTAGGCATTGAGAGTTGTTGTACCATCCAAGCTTAGAGCTAAAATGTCAGTTACAGGCTGGTTTTCTCAGCACCATCAAAATGAGATCTTTGGCTCGAAGCTTTGACTGCTGACCTGGGATAGATTAGCAAATCGAGCAGCTTGCCGTGCACTGTTTGGGATGCCAGCATGCCTGGAAGTTGACAGGATAAGTGCCTCTCCATCCCTGGGGTTGGCCTGGGAGAGGATTTATGTGGATTTTGCTGAATGAAATTCATGGGCACAAATTTCTGGGTAGTGGTGGATGCACCTCAAAATGACCAGACATGTTTACAGTGGCCTCCACTACAGCCTCACACACTGTCGTTGTGTTGAGAAGCCTCTTCTCAAGGACTGGTGTTCCAGAACACTTGGTCAGTGACACTGGGTCACAGATTGTTGTAGAAGAGTTTCGGTCATTCCTGAAAATGAATAGAATAAGAGATACTACATTTGTACTGCCCAGCTACGAATGGCATGGTGTAAAGGTTTGTCCAGAGTCTAAGGAACGCACTGCAAGCAATGTCAGCAGAACACACTACACTGACACTGAATTTTCCATTTTCCTCCTTGCACAATGCAATGTAGCGCACTCCACAACCAACAGCTCACCGCCTATGCTGGGAAGTACCTTGCACTTACTTCTGGACCTCCCCAGAACTAATCTCAGAAGATGTAGAACAAATAGCTGAGAGAAATGGAGGGCTTCTCAAACAAGAAAGTTTGACGCTTTTACTCCTGGAGAAGCTGTCCTGGCGAGGGACTACATTGAAGCGGGTACTTAGAGAAGTTAAGGTCAGAACTGGACCACCGAGATAGCGTTTGATGTTATCTGGAGACACCACGTCGATTAGCTGAGGAGAACAGAGTCAATTGTTAGAGAAGAAAGGTATTTGGAGTTTACAGCTAAGCAGGGAGCAGTGTATTTAATATTTATAGAACATAGAACATAGAATTCAGTAATATCTAAGTAAGATTGTAAAAATACTGTTTGATTAAGCATTCTGTTTGGTTTTTTTGATTACGGATTATACGACACAATTGATTACGGGTTATATGTAAAAGTAAATGACATCATGCTCCACTATGCCACCACGTCATATGTGAGCGCCTTTCTCAAGTAAAGTGAATCCTAGGCTCCTATGCTTTTCCTTTGATTAGTTTTGGAGTTACAAAACATTGTACGGGAGTGGAGTCCGGTGTGGGTCTTCTGTTGCAGAAGCCCATGAACTTCAAGGTTTGACCTGTTGTGGATTTAGAGATGCTGTCCTGCACTGTTGTAATGCGTGGTTATTTGAGTTACTGTCACACTGCTGTCAGCTTGAACCAGTCTGGTCATTCTCCTCTGACCTTGCTCATTAACATGGCGTTTTTGCCCACAGGGTTGCTGCTCCCTGGATTTTTTTTTGTTTCTCGTACCATTTTCGAGAACTCTCCACTCTGTTGTGAAAATCCCAGGACACTAGCAGTTTTTGAGATACTCAAACCACCCCATCAATCATTCACAGTCAATGTCGCTTAGATCGCATTTCTTCTGCATTCTGATATTTGGTCTGAATAACAAATAAACCTCTTAACTATGTCTGCATGCTTTTATTCATTGAGTTGCCGCCACATGATTGGCTGATTAGATATTTGCATTAATGAGCAGGTGTACCTAATAAAGTGGCCACTGTGTGTATGTCAAACTGGGGGTGTGATGAGGACAAAGCTTCACACCAAATATTCAACTGCACATAACCAAAAACTCAATTGTCTGAAACTTCTGTCTGCACCAAACCTATTGTGCGTTAAACAATGCTTCTGATTTAAAGTGTGGCCTAGAAATTGTTATTTCTGGGTTCATTGCCTGAGCTCCAGAGACCATTTGAGCATTGGCATCATTTATGGCCAAGTCCTTGCCCCTTGCCAAGCAAACTGCTGATAGTTATGATTCAGAATGGTTTTGAATAGAAAACTCTCACAGGAGTCAACACCTTCTGAAAAAGAAACTAGTGTTCTTTTAAAGAAAAGTAAAGGCTAAATCTACTAGTTAGCGCATGATGCCTGTGTGCTAATGACAGGCAGTGCTCCCAGGAGATTAGATGAAACCTATTTAGCCTCCATCGACAGGCCATCTGTCTCGCATGTTAACAAGGTAGAATCCAAGCTTGTGCAGAGGATGTGAACGGAATTTCAGGTTGATGGATTAACAATTGAGCTTGGAATCTGTAGTGGATACAGCAGTATTCAAAGACTCACTGAGTCAAAGAGCACCACAGCACACTAACAGGCACTAAAGACCATAAATCCATGCTGAACTGTTTATTCTGCCTAGTCCCATCGACCTGCATCTGGACATTGCCATCAATACCCCAACCATCAATCTACTTACCCAAACTTCTCTAACGTATTGCAATTGAACCATCGTCTACCACTTCCACTGGCTCCTTTGTTCCACACTCTGAATGAAGAAGTTCCTCCTCAGATTCCCCTTTTTAAAAAAAAATTACACCTTTCACCTTTAACCTACAACCTCTAGCTCTAGTTTCACTCAACCTCAGAGGAAAAAGCCAGCTTGCATTTACTCTAGCTGTGGAAGAGAAGAGAAGATTGTCAGCAGGAAGGTGAGCAGGGAAGATTGTTGGACAAGAAGTTAATGGCTTGAAATTTTCCATAAAGTCCAAGAAAGAACAGTGAGTGGAACAGGAATGGAGATGGAAATTTTCAACTCAGTGGTGAGTAAGCCAAACAGAGGAGATGGATGATAGATGACCATCTTAAAAGCTCTAAATGTAAATTTATCCAATGGATAGACCAAAGTAGGGATGCAAGTTGTTTTCAAAGAATTTCTTCTAAGTACAAGAGATTCTGCAGATGTTGCATATCCTGAGCAACACACATAAAGTGCTGGAGGAACTCAGCAAGTCAGGCAGAATCTATGGAAGGTAATAAACCGTCGAGGCTTTGGGCCAAACCCTTCATCAGGAATGCTACAGAAGGGGCAGAAGGCAGATCATGCCATCGGGTTGGTGGCTACCCAGATGGAATAGGAGGTGTTATTCCTCCAAACTGAGTGTGGCCTCATCGTAGCAGTAGAGGAGGCCATGGATAGGTGATTTGTAAAGACTGGCCACCGGGAATTTTTTCTTTTGGGATCTGGTTTGCATGTTAAGAATTTTCAGGTAACCCATTCAAAAACAAGGCCGTCAGACCCAAAACTGGGTCAATGTTAATGCTCAGCTGTCACCAGAGAACATGGAGCAAGCATTCTTGATCTTAGTCCTGATGAAGAGTATTTGCCCAAAACATCAACTGTTTATTCCTTTTCATAGATGCTGCCTAATCTGCTGAGTCCCTTCACCATTTTCTGCGCATTGTTCTGGATTTTCAGCATCTCCAGAAGTGCATGTGTTTTTGCCTTAAGTATTGTAACCATTAAGATCATAATTGTAGATGGAACAAGATTGTAAATGCAGCATTCGTAAAGATGTTGGCTATTTTGTATTAAACTGTTCCTGGGTGTCAGACAGAGTGATTTTTTTCAAGGAAACTCACAAGGTTGAAGCGGGAGGGGGGAGGAATGAGATGTTGGAAGCTGTACTGTACTGCGGACATTCTCTGCCAATGACTTACTGCAGCGTTATCGTTTATCCCTCCAGAGATTTCTTAGCCTCCTTCCCTTTAAAAACAGATAAAACCTCACTTTCAACTCTCCCACTATGATTAACAACAAGCACGTTGCTGTCTTTTATACTTCCATTGTGTCTTCCTCTGAATATGTTTATCTCATGCCATATGATTGCACTCATTTATGCTTCATCTCTTTTTAATGTTCAGCAGGCGTCAAGTTGCATTACACTTTGATTCTGCTGCTGTAGACCAGATGGAATAGAGCCTCCTTGTCCCATTGAGTCCATGTTAACTACTGAACACCCATTTATGCTAATTCTATACTATGCCCTCATATTCCCATCATCTCCCTCCAGATTTTACATATTGAAGACAATATTTTGGATCAAATTGATTTGGTAATCCATACAGATCTGTGTGGAAGGAAACCAAAGCACCATGTGTCCTTAGTGGGGAAGGGAGATAAATGGATCGGCCTTGATGAAATGGCCTAATTCTACTCTTATATCTTGTGGTCTAATGCTGTACTCCCTCTACACAAATAGCACTGACAGTCAGGATCAAACCCCGAGTGAGTCCTCGTGAAGTACCTTGGCAGGAAATGTTGACTGTTTATTCTCCTCCCTAGATCCTGCCTGATTTGTATAGTTCCTCCAGCAAATTTTGTGTGTTGTTCAAGATTTCCAGCCTCTATAGAACCATACATGAAATATTGTGTCCAGTTCTGGCTGGCTCTTTCGCGGAACGACATGAAAGCTTTAGAGAGGATGCAGAGGAAATTTACCAGGATGCTACCCAGACTCGAGAGCATGTCTTATGAGGAAAGATAGAGCAAACTAGGGCTTTTTCTCTTTCGAGCAAAGGAGGATGAGAGGTAATTTGATAAATGTGCACAAGATGATAAGTGGCATAGATCGAGTGGATAGCTGGAGACTTTTTCCCAGCACATAAAATGCCTAATATGAGGGGACATAATTTTAAGGTAATTGGAAGAAAGTATAGAGGGGGATGTCAGAGGTAAGTTTTTTGCACAGAGAGTGGTGTGTGCGTGGGATGCCCTACCAGGGGTAGTGGTAGAGGCAGAGGCAGATACATTTTGGGCATTTAGGGAACTTTTAGATAGGCACATGGATGATAGAAAAATGGAGGGCTATGTAGAAAGGAAGGTTTAGATTGATCTTGGAGTAGGTTAAAAGGTCGGTGCAATATGATGGGCTGAAGGGCTTGTACTGTGGTGTAATGTCTTCTGTTCTCTGTTCCATCCGCAGAATCTCTTTTTTCTAGATCAGCTGAATCATGAGGGGTATATAACCTACTCCAGTTCCTATCTGTTGTATTGTCGTCTTCTTGGGTTATGCTTGACCTCAAAGTGCTTGATGCCGATTTTCCGCATGTGT